>NC_090939.1:574680637-575930637 GCF_040938575.1 Ambystoma mexicanum
TCCTTGCTCTCACTCGACGTAGGAGGCCCAAATGTGAAGTAAAAATCAAAAATTGGGCATGTATATGCAGGTTAGACTGCCTGCACGCAGTTTGTCCAAAAATTAGACCTGGATCACCTTCCCCATCCAAACCAGAGCTTGGAGAAGTTCCACGATCGTGTTGACAAAATGGCTGCCAGCCGCGTGTGCGATCCGCAGCCACGGTGTGAAACGAAATGTCATCCGTTCCGTTTCGTTTAGAAAAATTGTGACATCGATCACCGCCGGGCCCGGGCATCCGCATCCCATCCTCGTCGCCACTGTTGGGGGTCGGTCGGGGCACCCATGCGGTCCCGTAAGCCTCCGCTCCCGACAGACAGTGATGGCAGTGATTAATCAGTGTCCGTGTATGTACATACTCCACCACCGGGGCAGTCAAGAGCTCAATACTGTATGTTATGTGTGGATCTAGTGTTTGAGATGAGAAAGTGTCATGCCTTTTTCATGACACTTCTCTAATAAAAAGGGCTCTGCTGGCACATACAACTGAGTGCAGCAGAGCCCCAGGAAGCAGCAACTTGTGTCTGTGTTTTCTTCGGTATATGGCTGGCTGCCGTGTGATCATGTCCTTTGGGTGCTGCCCTCACGGGTGATCCGGGCTGGGCAGGGTGACCCCTGCGGACTGTGTGCTGCGTGAGCACAGCGTTGGGACCCACGTCGGGTGAGCCCGAAATCTGGTGTGGCCCGCTACAGTGACCGGAGGCGGGCCACCACATTGATGCTGGATACCTTCGATAATGCGCAGAAAGCGCTTGTAGCTCTGAACTACGTACTTTTCACCTTTGCCCCCCTAAACGAAGATATTCATTTGGAGGTGAAAGTACATACTGTTATGCACAATGCTATACAGAATAAATTGAATAATGCTGCTAAGGAGGCAGAGCTGAGAACTGTATTGAATCTTGACGTAACCTCAGCAAAATCAGATTCAACACAGGCCATTGATTTAATACAGAGAATTTTTCAGGTACTTCTCAGCAGAAACTTCCTTCAGGTACCCAAGAATCTTGTGAAATTATCAATTTAACATATTCAGCCCCAGTGTTAAGTTCTGATGTTAAGGTGGGTCCTACATCACTGCCAGTCCCCTTGAGCTCCCTTGTAAAAAGAAAAGTGTGTAATCAATAATTTACAGGTAGAAGGGTGGAAACACAGAGTAAGAACAAACTCCCAGGTATGGGGATACAAAATTTAAAAAATATTAAGTCAAAAGGTTTGCAAAACACATCATACCAGAAGTTTTGGCACAACCTTACCATCCAGGAATCCATGACCAAGTACAAAAAGCCTGTGGTGAAGACTTAAGAACATCTCAAGTCACCCTGTAGGCATATTGACCTTGACGGTTCTGGGGGTTGATGAATGTGTTCTGGACTGTAATGTTGTGGAGCAATGTTGCCCTGCGAGCAATAACTACTGTATAAATAAGGTGCAAAACAACTACCCCTGAGATCCAAAGCAAAGAAAGTAATGTTGGTTTTGTGAGGGGTCAGTAATGAAAAGCAGACACAATGGGCCTCATTACAAGTGTGCTGGTCTGGAAACAATGCTGCCGGTAAGCCTACCGGCACCGTTGTTTCCGAACCAGCATACTACGGGTTTGCCTGCCGGAGCTGCTGGGCACAACAGGGCTGACTCTGGGGCTAAAAAATGTCCTGTGGGTTTTGTAAATGTACTTTCGAGCCTTAGACTCACAACAAAAGATAATTTGGGCCTCATTACCAGTTTGGTGGTACCTGGGCAGTAATTCCGCTGCAGTAATTCCACTGATTTTGGTAATTTTTTGGCACAGAGTTGGAGGATTTATCTCCAGCATTTTGCTGGAGGTAAATCCTCAACTCCAGGACCATACCTGTAATATGGTGGCGCCAGAAAAGTGGCAGTAATTCTGTTACGGCCAATATTTTCCCGCTCAGCCATACGTGTGAGAAGGTAACCCGGCTGTTTTTTATTGTCTGACAAAGACCTTCATAAATGATGTGAGGAAATTGTGACATTCTACAAATAAATAATCCTTTCTGGTGTGTCAATTAAGAGCACAAAGGGCCTCATTATGAGTCCGGCGGGTGCCGTGCCGGTAAATACCGACAGGGCTGCCCCCAGAGTCATTTTTTTCCAGCACCCGGCAATGGGGACCTACCAGGGCATTTCGAGTCCCATTGGACTCAATGGGAATGGGGAGGACGGATGCACTGGCACCATTCATCAATGGTGCCGGTGCAACCGTCTAGGTCTGCGAGTGGGTGCCGTTCCGTCCCCCAGGTCAGATCTGGTGGGCGGAAAGGCACCCGCCCGCAGACCTCATAGTTTGCCGGTCCGGTAACAACAGAACCGGTAGCTTACCAGCACTGTTGTTACCGGACCAGCAAACTTATAATGAGGCCCAAAGTAAGGGAGGTGCGGAGACAGAGTATCGGAGTTGTGGGTCTGCCCATATCCTCACAAGATTTAGAGCGCGAGAAAGAGAAAGAGCGTGAAGTGGACAGAGCGCAGAGAGCGGACCGAGCTTTGCAGCCCGGTGCTCCTCCGTATTGTGAAGAAGCCTGTGTTATAAATCCCAGACACACATGGAAAGAACTAATAAGTGACTTTTATGATTTGTTAGAGCAGTGAAGCATCTGCTGCTAACCTCGTATGCATATTCATGCAGAGTGGAATAAAGATACCAGAGTAGTGTCGTACTTGAGTCCACAACATAATTGGCGACCAGGATGGTATACACTGACCAACCGCGGCAGAGATGCAAGGTGCAACGCCACCCCGCCATATTACAATCTCCAGGTATGCCTGTGATACCGTGGATGCAATGTCACATGTGTGGAGGCGCAGGGTACACCGCCGAAAGGAAGAGGGCCATGCTGCTCAATGCACTGGGAGTACAGGGCCAGAGAATATTTTCCGGCTTTAAGCCTGAGGTAGTAGAGGATGACGATGATGACGTTTACAAAGAGGCAGTGCGAAGAATAGTAAAGAGAATACGGTGCTGCACAGAATCAGGTTCTACAGTCAAAAACAAGAGTCTACGGAGCTTATGTTTCTATGCGCGACAAGACAAGGAGTGGGAAACAAGCAAGGACAAAATAACGATCTTACTAGGCCTTGTGTCATTCAGATCGTGCAAGTGCGGGGAAGGGGAGAAGTTCCAGGGGGTAGGGGAAGGGAGAAGTGCAGTTAATTCACAAGTGCAGCCAGCGGGTGGCTCATAAGTGCAGAGAGAAGGGACTATAGGGTTGCAGATACAGACCCTTAAGAGCTGGGGGAGCCTGTAGGCAGTGTGAGGGCAACTAGACATGCAGGACCCCGGACCTGAGTTCAGAGGGTGACCAGTACACATAGCAGTCAGGTGCATCGGCAGGGGAGAGGAAGAGAGAAAGTGAAGCGAAAAGTAAGGTCTTGAGTTGCTTTCGGAACCGGAGGTGGTTCTGCTCAAGTTTGAGAGAGGCAGGGAGGCTGTCCCAGAGGGAGACCCCAGCCGAGGAGATAGATTTGCCCCCAACTCTCTGCTTGGAAAAGCGTCTGACCATTAGAGAGTTGGAGGTGGATGAGTGGAGAGCTCGAGAAGGAAGATGTTTTGGAAGAGTTGGAGGTAGAGCAGTCCCAGACCTCAGAAAGCCTTGCGGACAATGCAGAGCGTCTTGAAGTTGATCCTTGCAGCCACAGGGAGCCAGTGAAGAGATTTCAGAGCTGGAGAGATACAATCCCTGGGCTTGAGGCTAAGGACAAGTCTTGCAGTCCTGTTCTGGATAAGTTGTAAAGGCCGAAGAGTGGAGGCAGGAAGATTTAGAACGAGGCTGTTGCAATAGTCCAGCCTAGAGAGGACCAATGCTCTGGAGACAGTGAGCTTCTGGGAAAAAGTGAGAAAAGGAAGAATACCTCTGAAGAGGTACAGCTGATAGTTTGACTTTTTACAGACATCAGAGATGTGAGGAGAGAAGGAGAGGCACTTTAATGTTGAAGGTTTTGTATGTCATTCTCAATCTGCTAAAAGGGGGGAATTGGGGAGGCCATCAGGAGGTTTAGCCATCCTTATTAATAACTCCTGTAAGCTAACTTCAATACTGGTCTTCAATGATGATGCTGTAATTGCTGTTGAGATATCATCCTGCCTGGCCCATGTGAGTCCAATACTTATTCTATGTGTCTACTGGAATAAGGTTTCAATTACTTACAATGAGTTGGAAGGTATAATTGATTCAATCTAAGAGGATGCTTTGGGCCGACATGCGAATATTGGTGTCTTGGTTGGAGGAGACTTCAATTCAGCTTGTTTATATAAAGGGCAAAAAGTTGGACAAAAATTGTCATCATCTACTTTAACGGTTAGGAATGGCAAAAAATGGGTAGATTTTTTTCTTAATTGGGACATTCAGGTGATCGAAGCCGGTGAACACTCCCGTATACATGGTCAAGAGGGGGGTCTTTCTCGCATATTGATCACTTTTTTTTGTCAACTTCACTATATAACTTGTGAGATCCGGTTTCAATTGAAGATTTGGGGATCACTGTGCTATTTCCCTCAAACTCGATATCGGAGAGTGGGGTTATAACCCTTGTCCAGTTCTTACACTTGTGGATACGGACAGACCTGGACTGTATATTAGATGGTCTGCATCCCTTTGTCATCAGCTTATTTGGCGGATGAAAAATGACCTTATAATTATGGATAAACTGTCCCTGGAAAATATGGACCCAGCCTATATGGATGTATTTCTAACAAAGCGAACTAACTTCCACTTAATGGCCTTGGCTAGGAAAATGGTTCCTGTCAGTACCGTTAAAATACATAAGCATAGCTTTAACATTGAGATATTCAATCTAAAGAAAGTAAAAAATGCAAACCTTAGACTCCTTGCAAGAACAGTTACTAACAGGGACTCCTACTGGGTTTCAAAATCTAGAATTTTGCAGACGTACAAAAACTCACTGAAGAACCTAAAAGTAACTCAATACCTAAAAGACAACCAAAACATGATGTACCACCTGTTGAAAAGTGACACACGTAACATTTGGGCTATATTAAGAGCCATAAATCACGAAAATACAGGCTTAAAGGAAAATGCAATTGTGGGTTCTGAATGGGTGGAACATTTTAAGTCAAAATTTACATTGCCTATTGATTTTGTCAAAAGAAAAATACTTCCTCCTACAAATGTTTGGTTGGCCAGCACTCCGTGATCCCTCAATAATGTTGAAAGGGCAATCATGAAATTAAATGCATCTAGAGCTGTTGGCCCGGATGAAATTCCAGCATGCCTCTTAAAATCAGATACACAGTTCTGGGCAAATATTATAAAATACAAAATCGATACGGTATTTGCCACACAAACATTACCTTGATCATGGTGTGCCGCTACCATCATTCCAATCTATAAAAAGGGCCCTATAAATGACTCTAACAACTTTAGACCGATAGCTCTCACTGATGCCTCCTCGAAAGTATTTTGTCACCTTATCTTGGAGGAGCTTTTGGAGCACATGAATGTTAATGCTACCTTATCTAAATACCAAACAGGTTTTCGCCGCTCAATGGGATGCTCCCTAAATGCTACAATAATATCTCACATTCAATGGAACACAAAACACAATCATACGGGTGCAGTATATATGGCTTCTCTCGATTTGAGTGCAGCCTTTGATTCAGTGGTTAGGGAACTACTGTGGAAAAAAAGGCTACATATGGGTTTCCTCTCATATCTGGTGTCGCCTATTTCCCTTTTGCATACCTCGACTTATTACAAGGTCAGACTAAATCGAGCAGGTGTGACTACCGATGCTATACCATCTAATATCGGACTTAAACAAGGCTGCACTCTTGCAGCGGTACAATTCCATTTATATATCTGCGATATCGAGGATTGCTGGGCAGATGTCATCACTTTCCCGGTGAATCTGGGGGTGCTTAAGCTTAACTACATGGGTTTTGCTGATGATTTATTATTATTTGTTGTCAAGGAGTTCCCCCCTTCTCACCTGGGTCCGTTCTTTGCTGGAATCCTTGGTTGCTGCCTTCTTACGGACGGACCTGGTCTTGAACAAGGCTGCCCGAGTCTCTTCCGACTCCAGAGTGCGTTCAGTTTCCGGGACGCGGGTCCAGGAATCCGGGGAACTAGGAAAGGTGCAACTAGCACACAAGGCCAGGAATTAGGAGGAAAGGAAGGGCCAAGGAACGGGAAGATAGACAAGTACAAGGAAACAATACCTCGAGCTACGGGACACACGTCGGATCACTACTTTGCAATAGCATTGAGACGCGCGGAGCCGCGGTCTATAAATAGAATACGTTACGTCCATAGTGTGGAGCGAGAAAGGGGTTTCACGCTGGACAACCATGTTGGGAGTATTATGGAGTGCAAGCCCCGTTGTGACAAGGACCAGGAAGTCCAAAAGGGACGTGTTCTGTAATTCATGAGACCATGCCTCCTCCGAAGACCCTTTCCTCCAGGTTTGCCCGGGTGTATGAGGTGAAATCTTCTGAGCAACTGAGGGGCCTTGATATTAGAAATAGGTTCCCAGGGGGGGCGCTGTTGCGCTTGGTTAAGATGGCCGCCTGAGTTCCGGCTCCGTCCCGCGAGGCATAAGACATCCGAAAATTCTCCGGTTGCCTTCGACATCCCACACTACGGACCCGCTACTCGGACGGCTGACGGGACCGAGCGCCTGTGGGCCGAGTGCCGCCTTCCGGGCCGCCCCAGCGGCCAAGCTACATCCCGCCGGGAGTGCGGCGGGGGCGGGTGCCTGAGCCGAGCCGGCTCCCGACTCCAGACGATCCTGCCTGAGCCCCGGGGCTCCTGGCCTACTGTGGGGGAGGGGCGTCCTGCCCTGCAGCCGCGGTGGCAATCGCCCGCGTTGTGTTGAGGGCCTTGCCTGCACTACCCTTCCTCACTCCGCCTTGTCAACACAGGAGCCGGGATTCTAGAGCGAACTGCTTCGCTGCCCCGACCTGGGCGGTGTGCTGTCGCGCCGATCCGGCGCCGTGCGGTGAGCTCCTTGGAACCGCCTCACCTCGGGGTCGGCCCTGGCCCCCAGTCTACTTTTCCTCCGCTACGAGGGACCCCAGAGCGACCTGCTCCGCTGCCCCGTCCTGGGCGGTGTGCTGCCACTCCTTGGTGGATACCCACCCGGCCCCGGCTGACGGGCGGCCCTGGCCCAGTTACATCCTGAGCCGCCCCCTTCCTGCGCCGCGGGGGCCGGGATCTGCGCTGGACCCCAGAGCGCCGGGCTCCGCTGCGCCTCCCGGTGCGGTGTGCTGACCACATAAGGGTAACATCGCCCCGACTCCTGCGTGGTGAGTGATCGTGACCCCCGACCATCTCCACGTCCACCCCTCGGTGGCGGTCCCTGCTCATCAACTACCGGACTCCTCCACCCATCCGAGATATTGGCTTCAGACACACGGTGGGGCCTGGGGGTGCTCCGCTCCCTGCGTGACTGGGGGCGCCGCCTGTGGTTCTGTTGGATACCGGTGGTCCCGCTACCCCTCCATTGGGGACGGTTCTCTCCTCAGGCCGTGGCACCCACCATCTATGCCTGGTGCCCAACAGGGAACCCTACCTGGATCCCACGATCAGCTTCTTCCTGGATATTACTGCTGAGGGTGATACAGCGACCCTACCACCCTGATCACGAGCTTGAGGACAACCTGAACTGTCTACTTTTCTGGACCACCCATATTCCTGATCCTTGGCCGGTCTTGCTCCGGGCTCCGCTTCCCTCCACCTCCTCCAACGCCCCCCGCCATTCGGATCAAGTCTTTCCCACTTCAGCCCCGATATTGGGGTGCCCCCCCCTTAACAGTGTTTACTGAGACTGATTGCTGCTCGCTGGTTCCTGCATATATTACCTGGCCGACATCGCCCCTCTCTGGGCCCTCCCGCTGGGAGCGAGGTCGTCGTGGGCTCTCCTGGCACGCGGCTCGGTCTTCGCCTACGAGCCTGGGTGGATCCTGGTGCCTTGCCTTCTGATTTCACCCAATTCCTTGGTGGATCCGTTGTCCTTTAATTCGCCCTTCCATCGACATCATGTCGACACGCACTGGCAAGAAACAATCCTCCATCAACATCTTCACCAAGCCCTCAGGAAGCAGTGGACCGGAGACGTCCACGCAGGAGCCTTCTGCCCCAGTGGCGCAGGAGCCGTTCGACCCTCAGAAAATGATGGAGTTCATCCGGGATGGATTCACCACAATTCATTGTAAGTTAGACGACACGAATGGCACGATATCCTCCATCAAGGCGCATATGGAGAGAACGGATGGCCGTGTGGCTGAGATCGAGTCGCGTGTGAGCACCACTGAGGACGGCCTGGGCTCCCTCCGGGCGGAGGTCTCTACTCTATCCGCCCGCGTCGCTGAGGTGGAGAAGAAAAACGAGGATCTTGAGTCTCGCTCGAGGCGTAATAATCTTCGCATTATTGGGGTACCGGAGGATGGGATACATGAGCCTATGGAGGAATACGTCGAGGGCCTACTGAACCAAATCCTGGTTTCCCCTAAACTCTCACCTCAGTTTGCGATTGAAAGGGCCCACCGTGCGCTCACGGCGAAACCCAAACCGGGGGCGCCCCCACGTCCCATCATAGCAAGGGTCTTAAATTTTCGCGATCGGGATGCCCTCCTCAGGGCGGCGAGACTCAAGGGAGACCTTCTCCTGGGCGCAGCTAGGATCCACCTATATCCGGACTTCTCGGTGGCGGTACAACGGGATCGCAAGACCTTTCTGGCGGTCAAGAGAAGATTGCGTGACCATCAGGTCAAATATGCCATGCTATACCCCGCCAAATTACGGATTGAACACGCAAACCGAGTCTACTTTTTCACACTGCCTGAGGAGGCCTCCAGGTTCATAGATGAACACTTTCCCGGCTGAACTGTACCCTCATCAGACACCGCTGTGGGCTCCCCCCGCCGGCGCATTGGAGCGGGTGATGTGTCACTGGCTAGCCAAGGCATTGACAATTTGTGGAAATGGACACCGCTATGTTCCATTGTGATCTCCCGGCGCTGGAGGGGGCCCCCCTTTTATTGAAAGCGACCAGGCCACTCTGATGTCAGATTATGTGATTGTTCCTATCCTCACTCATGATTGCTCTGTTCGGGGACCCACTGATATGGCAGGAATTGAATGGGCTTGTGGGCAGAATACGCTGTGGTCTGCTCCCCACCATTCCACCCCAGAGGCTGACCACACATATTCCTTGCTTTCTTGGTCGCCCGGGGGTCCTGGGATAACCCCCTGGATCCCACAGCGACATGGTGGTATTAGACAGCACTACTCTACATGCTAACTGCTCTCCAGTGCTGGTCTGCTCAAGTCATGGTCCTGCATGCACTCATTCTTGTTTGGGTGATCCTCCTGGTCAGCTAGACCCCGTTGACCTATTGTACGCTATTGTTTCCCCTTTGGGCGTCTATGATATACACTTGTCAGACCCCTGCTGGGCGGTTGGGTCATGCTTCCTCCCTTTCGCGCCCTCTTGGGCTCACGTCCCGGTTCCCCCCCGTCACTGTGACACCCCCGGGGCACCGGTGCCCGGGTGCACACACCGCCCCGGTCCGGTTGCTCGGGAATTCACATCCTTACATCTCTCGTTTCTTGGTTCATTATCTACTGACCATGCCCGCCTTTCCCTTCCCCTCCACGGGTCCTCCCCTGGACGGGAAACGACATTAATGTCGGGCATCATGTTTATCCTAAAATTGCCTCGCGGTTCGGAGCATTGTCGCCGGGCCAACTCGCAGACCCCCCAGGCGTCGATGCCACTGTTCTGGTTCTGGTTAATTGGTTGTAGGGTCTTCATCCCTCTGGTTGGGGGAGGGATGTGGGAGGGGGAGGGGGGGAAGGGGTTAAATGTTAAAAAAAGCTTGGTGACGACAGGAGGGGTAGAGTTCGGAACACTATGGCCCCAGGGACATCGCGGTCCTGACCATATTGGTCAACATCCATGGGGAGCACACTTCCATCCACCCGTATTCCTCTATGGCCGACTCTGAGGTACGGCGCGAGGAGACATTGACATTCATGAGTTGGAATGTTCGAGGTCTGGGTAACCACAAAAAAATGAGACTGTTACAGCTTCAGGCTGAGAGACATGGGTCTAAAATCCTATTTCTGCAGGAGACACATGCATGTTCCGAGTATTGTGAAAAATTCGCGAAATCATGGGGCCCTCAGAGATACTTCACCACCTACTCCACCCAGAGCCGCGGAGTTATGACCCTGATCCACAGAACCCTCAAATTCATTCCCATCGCTACGTTAATCGATCCCCTGGGCAGATATGTTCTACTTCATGGCGTACTGCAGAATAGGGAGGTGGTCCTCCTCAACATATATGGCCCCAACGTCGATGATCCCGATTTCTATCTACAATTGGTGACCATCTTGGAGAGCTTCCCGCTGGTACCGATTCTCTGGGGAGGCGATTTTAATACGATATTCGACGTAAACCTAGATAGATCTGGGTCTAGACCCCGTCAGCTCTCCAGAGCGGCATATGCTGCACTGTCCTCCCTTCCTCGATTGGCCCTATATGACGCATGGAGGTTCCTTTATCCTGACTCCCGATCTTACTCTTTTTACTCCTCAGTTCACGATTCCTTCTCGCGAATAGACAGGTGGTTGGTATCTGGTGTGCTGATGAGGAGCGTGTCTGGACTGACCATCCTCCCCAGGACCCTTTCCGATCATTCCCCGGTGACAGTCACCTTAGTCTGGGGCCCGGACGGCGGCCGAACCAGACACTGGAGGATGAAACCACTCTCTCTCCTCGACCCGGTTTTCAGCTCCGGGTTGGAGTCGGCCATCGAGGAGTTCTTTGAAATTAACACCAATTCCGTCTCCTCCCAAGCCACTCTCTGGGAATCCTTTTAGGCCTACATCAGAGGCATCGCCCTCTCCAAGGAAAATGGTATCCTTAAGACTATTCGGAGGGAGATTGCAGCTAGCGAAGCCAAATTATCGGCATTGGAGACCCAATACACGTTAGACCAAACCCCAGAAACCCTTGCGGTAATTGGCTCGGAGCTGGATACATTCCGCTCGCTCGCGGACCGTGAGCTGAAGTTTCTGGATAACCCTGGACTTGCTAGGAGATACGGGGAGGGTGAACGCCCAAGCCGCCTGCTGGCTAGACTCCTCCGCCGTGAGCTTGGTGCCCCACCCATTCCTGGAATCGAGAGACCTGATGGCTCCCTGGCCACCTTGCCTGGAGATGTTAATTCTGAATTCCTCTCCTTCTATCAATCTCTATATACTCAATCAGATAAAGCCACTGATGCAGAAATCGATGCCTACCTCGATAATCTTCCCCTCTCGGCTCTCTCTCCTGAGACCGCCGGAGCTCTTGAGAACCCAGTCACCTCTGAGGAGCTCTCGGAGGCTATAGACTCCCTTTCTTCAGGCAAATCCCCGGGATCAGACGGTATACCTGTGGAGTTCTATAAACACTTCAAGTCACTCCTACTCCCCCGTCTAGTTGCGCTATGGGACGAATCGGTGGAACTGGGCCAATTTCCCCCCTCGTTGCGCGAAGCCACCATAACAGTCCTACTAAAACCCAATAAACCTCCTACTCAATGCGGCTCGTACCGTCCACTCTCCCTGATCAATTGCGATGCCAAGATCTACGCTAAAACACTTTCTCTTCGACTTGTCCCTTTCATGCCACATATTATACACCCAGATCAAGCTGGGTTCATCCCAGGCCGCTCCACATCCTTGAATTTGAGGCGGCTATTCAACATTATAAGTAGGGTGAGCCCGAAAGTACATGCAGTGGCCGCAACACTTGACATGCAAAAGGCATTTGATTCGGTGTCGTGGAGATATCTCTGGCGGGTACTTGACAAATGTAAATTCGGTCCCACCTTTGTCTCCTGGGTCAGGCTACTTTACTCTAATCCTGTTGCCAGAGTCCGCACAGAGGACCGTTGCTCCCCTCTTTTCCATATAGCCAGGGGCACTAGACAGGGATGCCCCTTCTCCCCCTTAATATTCGCTGTAGCAATGGAGCCATTCGCGGACATGCTTCGCCAAAACCATGCACATAGGGGTCTGCGTACTTCTGGTATCTCGGACATAGTCTCCCTGTACGCTGACGATGCTCTTCTTTTCGTCCGTTCCCCCGAGACCAACCTGGCCCCAATATTGAAGGACATCGCCTTCTTCGGGCACATCTCCGGTCTCACGGTTAATTGCTCTAAATCAACTCTCTTCCCGCTTACTCCCAGCACACTTCCCCCCCCGGATACCATGGGGTTCGCTTGGGCCCAATTTAAAATTACCTACTTGGGTATAGTGGTGGCTCGTCACATCGAACGGGTCCGCGAGAAGAATTATCAGACATACCTCACAAACCTCACCACCAAACTACAGGGCTGGGCCAAGTTGCCGATTTCGCTGGCGGGCAGGATAGGGGTACTGAAGATGGTGGTACTCCCCCAACTCCTGTATAGATTTGCGAATGTACCGCTATGGCCGGGAACCGAATTCTTTCAATCATTGACACGTAGCCTCAACTCCTTCCTTTGGCACTCAGGCGCGGTCCGTCTAAAGCTCAAGACCCTTGCCACCCCCATGGAGGCTGGAGGATTTGGAGCTCCGGACTTCCTTAATTATTGGCTGGCGGCACAACTCCAACACACTGCACACTGGTTCAATGTAACGGATCCCCCCCCCACGTCAGACTGGAAAGGTTATCGATCAGTGACCGTGATATCCGATCTCTAGTGGTCACACCCATGCCGGTGTTGTCGGAATCGCTGGATCCCACGACCTGCACATCCCTAGCTTTACATAAATCTTGGCGATTACTGGGTATCATTCACCCCTTTCACGGCAACTTTCCAATTTGGAACTTCCTTCCAGAAGTCCCACATGTCCCACCCTCGGTGGTCCGCACATGGGCCGAGGCGGGATACGAACTACTACGTGACGTATTCAAACAGGGAAACTTTATAGAATGGCCCGACCTCCCGGCCTCCCTTAGGCGGAGACCCTCCGTTTGGCTCCAATACTCATCTCTCCGTGGGGTACTCAAGCGCAAATACATAAGTTTTCCGGCATTGCCACCTGATGAACCTGCAATTACCGAACTATCCTCGCCTTCTCCTATGAGGGGAAAAACCTCCAGGCTATACACCCTGCTCCAAACCAGATCACCCCCCGCATTCTCCAAACTGAGGCACTCCTGGGAGTCAGATCTCGGCTCCGAAATATCTGATGAGCTGTGGACCCGTATGTGTGCACGCACTCAGTTGATCTCCTTTAACTCCCGATTCAAACTAATTCAATTTAAGGTGCTCCACAGATTCCATTATACCCCAGCTAGGTTACACCATATGTCAAGTGACTCCTCCCCTAGATGCCCGAGATGTGGCAGTGAAGAGGCGGGGTATATACACATGATCTGGTCTTGCTCTCGACTCACCCAATTTTGGACCTCAGTATGCTCCACTATCTCATCTATTCTCGAGTGCCCCATCTCCCCGTCCCCAATGCAGTGTCTATTTCATGATTTCCCAGGGCTTCACCGTGACTCCAGGAGGCTGGCTAGCCTCTGTATGCTACTAGCTGTGCGTACAATCCTACTCTGCTGGCTTCGGCCGAACGCCCCTACTCACGCACAGTGGCTCAGGGCAGTCACGTGGGCCTCTGACACGGAGGAGTCCTGGACGATGCAACAGCCCGCCCACTCCAGACCTAGGAACATATGGCAAAAATTCCGCTCATACATGTCCTCCACTGTCACCGACTCTGTCCCTGCATCCCCGGACCCTTCTCTCGCCTCAGCTCCAGATGACTCATGATTCTCTCCCAACTGTCTTTGGTCTGTCCTCGCATGTGCCCCCCATCGGTATATGTTGCTTCCTGTAATACCCTATATGATTTCTTCAATTGTACCATACTGATCTGCGATGAACGCGATCCCCTTTGCATTTCCGTTGTATTTACATGCTTTATTGTAACCTGCCTGTGCCTGTTGTACCAAGCTGAATAAACAAAGTTTTTTAAAAAAAAAAGAAATAGGTTCCCAGGTTCTTCCACTAGGAGGGTATCCTTTCTATTCAACCAGGTATTGAAGCTGGCCCCTGGAATCGCAAATCCGGGATACCTCATATTCCAGTTGGTTGTTGACTAGCAGAGGAGGAGGTCTACAGGATTTCCGGGAGGATGGACTGTAGGGTTTCAATAAAGAGGTATGAAAAACTGGATGAATTTTCTTCCAGGAGTCTGGTAGTTTGATCCAGTATGAAACGGGGTTAATCATTTCCTTGATGGGAAATGGACCATAGCACCGGGGGGCCAATTTGTTTGGTCTTAGATGTCAGGGTAGTAATTTGGATGACAACCATACTTGGTCACCGACTGCATAAGAGGAGCCTGGTCTTCTTTTGAAATCCGCATATATCTTGGTCTGCGATCTGGCCTTCTCTAAGTATTCCTTGGTCTCCTGATATATGTTGACGAGGGTTCGATCCAGGAGTCAACAGTGGGTACCAGTGTAGAATGAGGAAGAACAGAGGGTAAAACCGATGGATGGAACCCTTGACTACAATAAAAAGGACTGGTTTTGAGCGCTAAATGTTCGGAGATGTTGTAGGCGAATTCAGCAATGGGTATCAGGAGTGACCAGTCATCCTGGACCTTGGTGGCGAAACATCGAAGATACTGTTCCAAGGTCTGATTCACACGTTCTGTGGCTCTGTTGCTTTGGGGGTGATACCCTGAAGAGAGGGCATGTTGAATTCCCAGAATTTGACCGAGATGTTTCCAGAATTGTGAGACGTATTGGCGTCTGCAATCAGATTTTGTGATCCAGGGACATGAGTGATGTGGAACTGGTACTGGGCAAAAAAGTAGGCCCAACGCGCCTGACGACTATTTCTACATTCCAATGCCTGTAGAATCTGAAGATTCCGATGGTCCGTACGGAGTTGGACTGGATGCCTAGCTCCCAGAAGTAGATGCCGCCATTCAGTGAAGGCTTGGCGGATGGCTAACAATTCCTTTTTCAGGACAGAGCAGTGTGTTTCACTCTGAGTCAGGGTTCGTGAAAGATAAGCAATGGGGTGTTCCAACTTATCTTCTAATTTCTGTTTCAACACTGCTCCTATGGTGTAATTAGAGGCATCCGTTTCCACTAGAAATGGTCGGCTTATTTCGGGTTGGGCTAAGATAGGAGCTTGTGTAAACTCGGTCTTCAAACGCTGGAATGCTGTGTCTTGCTGTGTGGACCAGATGAAAGGGGTGTCCTTCTTTAAGAGAGCAACGATCGGTTGAACAATCTCGGAAAAAAGGTGGATATGAACTTTCGGTAGAAATTGGCAAGCCCCAGGAAGGACTGAACTTGTTTCACGGATGTGGGAGCAGGCCATGCCAGAATGGCCTTTACCTTTGAAGGGTCCATACCAATTCCCTCTGGGCTAAGGATAAATCCTAGGTAGTGAACAGAGGTAATGTGAAACAAGCATTTTCGGGTTTGGCCAAGAGTTGGTGTTCACAGAGTCTTTGTAGTACTGCCTTCCCTGTTCTTCATGCTTTTGAGGGTCTTTGGAAAATATCAATATGTCATCCAGATATACAATGATGAAGAGGAACAACATGTCAGAGAACACCCTATCCATAAAACGTTGGAAGACGGCCGGGCTATTAGCTAGTCCAAAGGGCATGACCAGGTATTCGTAATGGCCAAAGGGTGTTCGAAAGGCGGTTTTCCACTCGTCTCCTTCCCGGATACGGATCAAATGATAGGCACCCCGGAGATCCAACTTGGTGAATATTACCGCGCCTCTTACGGCTTCCAGGATATCGGAAATCAAGGGTAGTGCGTATCGGTCTTTGAGGGTGCATTGAGTTAGGCCACGATAATCGAGGCAGGGTCTGAGTTCCTGGGTATCCTTTTTGGGAACAAAGAATAGCAAAGCACCTGCTGGAGATTGTGAAGATCTTATGGTGCCATTTTCAAGGTTGGTATCCAGGTATTCTTTGAGGGCCTTTTTCTCGGGTTCAGAAAGGATGAACATCCTGCCGAAGGGAATCACTGCTGAGGGTTCCGTTTCTATTGCGCAGTCTTCAGGCCTGTGTGGGGGTAAGGCCTGGACTATGGCAGTCGAAAACACATCAGCGTAACCTTGGTAGGCCTCAGGGACTTGTATGATATTGGAAACTACGAGTGGTGTTTCTTGGACTTTATGCGGTTCCTTAGGGGGTGTAGATGAAGGTTCCAGGAATAGGCAGTGAGACATACAAAACTCTGAGCCTAGGAATAGTGATTGTGCTGTCCAGTTGATATACGGATTATGTTTTTGTAACCAGGGCATACCCAATACCATGGGGTAGTGGGCTGACTTAATGATGTCGAACCTAATCAGCTCTTGATGGTGATTTATTGAGAGCTGGATCTCCTTGATCTGCAGGTTTATGGGCCCTGAAGTGAGGGGTCTTCCGTCGATGGCTTCCACAGGCTGCAAGGTACTTCATGTCTCGTACGGAATCTGGTGATTAGCAACCCAATCATGATCAATGAAGATCCCCATTGCTCCACAGTCTACCAAGGCCAAAATGGGATAGGTCCTGCTCTTGGAGGGTGATAGAAATGCCTGTAGTATGACCAATTTATTTTGTCCAGGAGAGTTCAAGGATGGAATTGATGTGGAGCAAACATCTCTCTCCCGAAGATCTGCTCCATCTAGGGTCGGGAGCTGGCGTTTCCCGAACACCAAGGGGGGGCTAGAGGACATTCCCTAACCAAATGTTTGTCCGAAGCACAATACGTACACAACCCCGTATGAATCCTTCTCATCCTTTCTTGCGGGGATATGGGTCCACAGAAGGCTCCTACCTGCATGGGTTCTGGTTCTGTGACTGAGCCTGGGTTTGTGTCCGTTCTGACGGTGCTCTCAAAGGACACCTTGGAAGGATTTCCTCTTTTCAGCCTTTCTTTCCTGGATACGGAAGTCTATTTGCATGGCAAGGTCCATTACTGCCTGGAATGAGTTTGGTCGAGCCACTCTGGCCAACTCATCCTTAATCTCATCATTCAGTCCTCTCCTGAAAAGGGTGAAACTCGCCTCAGAGGACCAATCAGCTTCCTTGACCAATTGTTTGAATCGGGTCACATAAGTGAGCATATCCTGGGAACCCTGCTGAAAGTCTAACAGACATTCCGGGGCACTACAGACCTGCTCATGGCGATCAAACATGTTTTTAAGGGCCTGTATGAACCCATCATAGTCATCTAGGAGGGCATCGCCAGAGTTAACGAGGGGTGTAGCCCAGGTTAAGGCATTCCCGGAAAGGTGGGAAATTATGAACTCCACCTTAGCCCTGGGAGTCGAAAAGGCTTAAATTTAAAATGGACCAAACATGAATCCAGGAATCCACAAAGGGTTTTTGCCGACCCATCGTATTTCTCAACAATGCCACCCAACAAGACACTTTCTTTTGTGGCGAATCCCGGGATAGGACCAATTGTTTGAGTGCAGTGTTTTCCGCCTTTAGATTTCGGTTGATAGTTCTTGCATGCCACGAATCAGTTCCTGAACAGCGACTTCCATGTCGCTATCGAGTTCGGTCGGGTGGCATCTCAAACTGTCAAGGAGTTCCCCCCTTCTCACCTGGGTCCGTTCTTTGCTGGAGTCCTTGGTCGCTGCCTTCTTGCGGACGGACCTGGTCTTGAACAAGGCTGCCCGAGTCTCTTCCGACTCCAGAGTGCGTTCAGTTTTCCGGGATGCGGGTCCAGGAATACGGGGAACTAGGAACTAGGAAAGGTGCAACTAGCACACAAGTCCAGGAATTAGGAGGAAAGGAAGGGGCAAGGAACGGTAAGATAGACAAGTACAAGGAAACAATACCGCGAGCTACGGGACACACGTCGGATCTCTACTTTGCAATAGCATTGAGACGTGCGGAGCCGCGGAAGGCGTGGTCTATTAATAGAATATGTTACGTCCAGCGCATGGAGCGAGAAAGGGGTTTCACACTGGACGACCATGTTGGGAGTATTATGGAGTGCAAGCCCCGTTGTGACAAGCACCGGGAAGTCCAAAAGGGACGTGTTCTGTAGTTCATGACATTTGACAAAACACCTTTTGGTCTTCAAAAAAAGTTGAATTCCTTTTCTTTATATGCATCAGAGCATAACTTAAAAGTGAATCAGTCTAAATCTAACATACTTTTTTACAGATGGAAAAAATAGCACATCGATTTAATTGGTCTATTGATAGTATTCCTATTGAGACAGCAAAATCAGTTAAATATCTTGGTTATACTTTATCAGATGTGTACTCATTGCAATGGTGGAAAAACAAATTGTATGAAAAATCCAGGCCCCTAATCTCTCAGATGAAAATTATTATGAGGAAATACTGTTGCTTTTCCATACTACTAGTTCTACAATTTTATTTACTAAAAGTGGAACCATGCATACTATATTTTCTTGATATATGTCTTTATCAAATTGAAGATGTCCTTGATTCTTTACAAGGAGGTATATGGAAGCAAGTATTGGGTTTGACCTTCTAAATTCCAAATGACATCATACGACATGAAATAGGTCTCCTCCCTTTATCTGTAAAATGGCATTGGTGGATGCTTAACAATTATGCTAAATTCTTAAAACCACCAGCCAATAGTCTATATGAAGATTTAAGCAATCATATGTTGCTCAGGCACCCGCCTTCCATATTAGCATTTGTGGAAAAAATGAAGGATATTATGTCATCTACGCTTATCTTAGAAGAACACTAATCTTGGGGTTACCTAGCTGTAAAAGGAAAATGCAGCTATACTATTGGTGCTGTCAATCTGATAGAATAGGCTTGTATATCTCATATCAGGAATATGCACAGATCCGAAGGAAATGGGGAACTTGTCCAAGATATCTTATACAGTTTTCATCTGCTTCTGGACGAAATCTATATCTCCGTTTCAGACTGAACCAATTTCATACGAATGAAAGGTTAGCGGAATGGGGAAGATGCCATGACTTACTAAAACCAGATGCTTGTAGATTTTGTCAGAGGAATACTATGGTTGAATCTTTACAACATCTGGTTGTCTTTTGTGATTATTTTGAGATCTTGAGACTTAGCATTCTTGGAGCCGACTTTGATCCCTCCTCCTTGCTGGCGAGAGTGCATGGCAGGCAATAATACTAAAATGACTATTAAACTGACTATGCTACTGTGTGAAATTGACAAGAAACTGAAAGAGATCAATCTTTTATGTACATAGTTTACAAACGCCTACAATTAAGGTTTAAAAGTATGTTATGATTTGATTAAGTGCATTTTTGTTCTGTCATGTCTTTGACTATTATATTTTATTAAGGATGTCTCATTACATATGAATTATAGCAAAAGAATCGTGCTTACTCGCAAGGAAAAAAAATGAAAAATGTGTTTTAAAAAAAAATGTGTAATTATATTTATGTATTTTTATCGTTTGTTTTGTAAAATGTAAAGGTTTGTAATCTTACCAAATACAATAAAAAATAAAAAAAAGAAGGAGAAGGTGGAGTCGAAGATAACACCAAGGTTCTTAGCCTCACAGGAAGGAGCAGGAAGAGGGCTCAGAGTGGGAAGCCAGAGAGAGAAATAGAGGGATCGGGTGTCCCAATGAGGAGGGTTTCAGTCTTACTGGCATTAAGGCAGAGATCATTGGTTGTACACCATTCCTAAATTATGGCCAGACAGTCTGATATGAGAGAAGAAGATAAGTGGCTGAGGGGAGCCTGAAAGAGAGCTGAGTGTCATCCGCATAACATTGAAAATTGGAGCAGAAAGTAGACAAGAGGTGCCAGGTAGTGGTTGAAGAGCCAGGGAGAGGTTAGACCCCTGGGGAACACCACAAGTAGAGAGAGAGATAGAAGAGAGGCAAGATCCCAGTTGGACCTGAGAGGGTCGGTCGGTGAGAAAAGAGGGCAACCAGGCCAGGGTCTGATCAGTAATACCAAGGTTGTCCCAGAGACGATTGAGCAGAATGGCATGGTTGACCATGTCAAAAGCAGAGGATAGATCAAGGAGAATGTGGACAGAAGGGAGATTAGAGTCAAGATTGGAAAGCATGTCTTCACAGGTGTTCAGGAGAGCAGTTTCTGTGGTTCTGGAATCTCTGCAACCAGACTGGTGGTCATGGAGGCAACCAACAGATTCAGTATGTAGATTAAACTGGGAGATGGCCAGCTTTTCCAAGAGTTTATCCAGGAAAGGAGTGATGGAGATCAGGCGATAGTTAGCCATAGAGGAAGGGGTTGCACAAGAGAGTGCTTAAGCGGGAGGGGACAGTTCCAGTAGCACAGGAGTGAGTTCCTGAAATCAGCCAAGGCTGGAGCAAGGGTGTCGATGTGGCCCTTGATAGTTCTGGATGAGCAGGGGAGAACCTGCTTTAATGAGACTTTCATAGAGCGGACTTGCCTAGAAACATCATCAGGGGTCAACAGGGGAAAGGAGGAGAAAGGAGGAGGAGAGACGACCTTGGGCGGGCCAGCAGTAGTAGAGGAAGAGGAGTTAGAGGAGTTAGAGGAAGAGAGGGTGGACAGGATGTCCTGAGTTTTAGTAGTGAAATGAGAGGCCAAGGACATGCAGAGGGCCTGGGAGGAACAGGAGAGTTATAGCCTAAAGCAGGATTTGCCAGCTCCTTGCAGATTTTTGAAGGTTCAGCTGAATTGTTAGGTGCCACAGAGATGCATGCCTGGATGTAGGCACTCTTCTTAGAGAGGACCGAGAGTCTGTACTGCCTTTGGAGCAGGTGGCAGGCCAGTTTGTCAGGGGGTGCGCCATAGGCCCTCCAATTCCTCTCTGCCACCCTACACTTGCGTTTTAGGGTGGCAAGGTCGGAATCATACCAAGAGTTGCACTTGGATTTGGGCTTCAAGCGGATCCTCATGACAGGGGAAAGGACATCCAGAGTGTTAGAGATAGAGAGATGAAGGTTAGAGAGAGCTGTGTCAGGGTGTGAGTCAGCCAAAGGTGCAGGAGGAGGAGAGAAAGTAGCAGCAAAAGCCTCAACTGACACAGCCTTCATGGGTCGGATGACAAAGAAGGTAGGTGGCAGTGCTGGAGTTGGCTTGACCTGCGGGGAAGAGAGAGAGAGGTGGAAAGAAAGGAGAAAGTGATCACTCCAAGAGAAAGGAGTGGTGATAGGGTTAGAGAAGGGGAGGTCTGAGGAGATCAGAACATCCAAGGTGCGCCCTGAAGAGTGAGTCGGGCCAGAGGGATGTAATGAAGATGCGAGAATTGGCAGTGTGGGTAGATTTGGGGACAATGCAGAACATATGATTTGTGATATGCTAACTGTGCACAGAAATACTAGGAAGGTGCTAGATAGTTTATTATGGAGAAGGAAATGCAGCTGGATAAAGCCGTCCAAATTGCCACAGCTATTGAGGAAACATTGTGCAGGCGCAAAAAGATAGTGGGATGTCTGCTAGCCCCTGATGTACAAGCCATGCAGTTCAGGGGGAGAAGAGAGAAACCACAGATGGATGGGAAAGGAGAGAGAAGAGGTAAGCGAGAACCCCTGAGGTGTCACAGGTGCACCATGACCAGGCACCTTGCTAATGACAGGGAATGCGGAAAAAACGAGAATCCAAAGATAGGAGCCCTCCCGTCCCCTGCACTCTTTTCAAAATCCATCAATTGATGGTTCATCAATGTCAAATAAATTCAACTTAATCATTCCGTTGTATTTAGAGTTACATAAATAATGAGAAAAATCACTTGTAAGTTTTTGTCAAAAGAAACCGAACAGGTTTTTAACTTGCAATTAACAATCAGTTCACACTTAGATTCTGAACCGAAAAAGAGCTAAGATAACTGTCAACAAAGTGATATGTAATGGTAGTCCATGTATACAATTGAGTAATGGCTGACGCGTTTCGGGAACAATAGCCCTTCTTCTTGAGCCAAGCAGGTTTAAACTGTAAAAAATACATGAATAGAGAGTGTTTCAGTCCTTTCAACTATAATCACGTTGAAGTCACGTACATAAATAGAACATAAATAGAAGAATAAGCAAAGGTCAATCAAGAATTGTACTGCCAAGTCTAAAGGAACTTAAAGGCTGCTAGTCCAGTGTACCCTGATTAGAGGAGCCGCCAAAGTGGACAGTGCGCATCATCATGCTCAATACACGTCCCAAGAGTGGAAAATTACAATTCAAAGTGTGCTTCCAAACCAAATTACAACCATATTGCCTGCTAAAAATACCTTAAGTGTGAAGTAGGTGAGAACTGTGAAGTCCCCGGCAATGGTTGAGGAGGATGTGTTCCAAATCTTAACACACCAATTTATATCGAGGCTCCTATCCTGAATGCGGAGTGCCTATAATACAAAATAAGAGGTATGGAAATGACCCGCATGATCAAAGTACCTGCAATAGGATATATATTGACATCATATAAAGAGTGACTTTATAAATCTAAATGCTAATCATTAGATTCTGCATAGAGTTTTTAGTCAAAATTTATCCATGACACCGTACAAGAGGTACAGCGCAAAGGTCAAAATTTACTTAGATTAATGATGATTTGAAAATTACAAGAAATGATAGCTTACCGCCCAGGTCAGAAGATCTGGAGGTCTGAAAGTGTTAAATCCTATATCCTAAATGAATCGCGTGGAGTGTCAGGCACAGTGTTAAGGTGTACGTCTCGCAACTTGGACGTACCTCTGTTTCCGGATGATGTCCGCGTTGGGGAAGCCAGTCTGAAATTCGGATAAACCAGTAGAGAATATGGTACAAGGAAGCGGCCTCAGCCCCGTCCTGATAGTACAGGAATGGACGGGGGCCACCCCCCAGCACCAAAGATCTTCTTCTTGTAGTGACCTTGGTTGCTGTAGCTGGCACAGGCGAGACGGGCAACAAGGAGGTCGAGAAGTCCTGGTAGGTGAGAGCTCAGTAGAATGGCCCAGGGGGGAGAGCTCAGAAGATCGCCGGGAGAGCCAGACACACTCAGTTCAATGGAATTCCAAGCAACATTCAATTTGCAGGCTGTGGAAGGATGGGTAGCCAAGTTGTCGGAGAGAGTCCAGGCCCAGGCAAATCCGGAAGATGTTGAGGTTAAATCGGAGCAGGCAAGAAGACTGGTACCCCAGCAAGGCAACAAAAATAGGGACACCAAGTAGGCGGGCAGATAGACCTCAGGTAACCTCAAAGGATTGAACCAAGGGAAAAGCAGCAAGGGAACAACAGGGAGGCCAGGCAAGGAGTAGGTAGCCAATCTGGGAAGCGGGGATTCCAGGCAAAAGGAGGGAACCAGGCAGGGAAACCAAGCAACAGAAGGCAGAGAGTCCGGTGGGAAATACTGGAGAACCAGGCTGAAAGGCAGGATGGCCTGGCAGGAAAGCAGGGACCCAGGCGGGCAAAACTGGAGAGTCTGGTAGTAGAAACAAGAAGACCAGACAAAAGGAAGGGCTGGAATCCAGGCAGAGAAGAGAAGCAAGGCTGCAGAGTCCAACAGGAGCCGGCGGCGAAACAACGGTGAGTCAGGAACGAACCGCGTTAAGACGCGATTCGTTCCTGCACCAGATCGCTATTTACAGCCGCGGTACGAAACCGAGGCTTGGAACGCGAAGAGAACCGCGCATGCGCCGCGGTACTTCCGGGGCGAGAACGAGGCTTGAAGCGCAAGCCTTCGATCACCTTGGTCCGCGGCTCACGCGTGCGCCCGTAGCCTAGACCAAACAGCTGATTGGGGCGTCGGAGAGTCTCCCTCCCACTGATCCGATACCTGGAATAGAGCTGCCAAGGAACGTAGCGACCCGCAGCCTTCCAGGTACGTGTCCTAACACCATAACCCCCTCCAGAAAGGCCAGGAGCCCCAGGTTTCCAGGGATGACGGCGATAAAACTCTCTCACTAAACGAGGAGCATGGACATTACCCACAGGTTCCCAAGTGCGATCACAGACAGGGTAACCCTTCCAATCGACCAAGAATTGCAATCTCCCCCTAAGGTAACGGGAATCACATATTTCTTGAACTTCAAATTCTGGCGTACCCTCAACCTCAATGGGTGCTGGACGTGAAGGGGAACGACCATAAGGGTCGGGGCGATAGGCCTTCAACAAGGAAACGTGGAATACTGGATGAACACGCCAGGACGCAGGAAAGGCCAAATTGAAGGCCACCGGAGAAACCCGTCTGATTATTTGGAAGGGACCAAGAAATCTAGGAGCCAATTTCAATGGTAAATTACGGGCCGGTAAGTTCTTAGAAGATAGCCACACCCAATCTCCCACTAGAAATTGAGGCGCAGGACTCCGATATTTATCGGCAGTCTTGCTCATGTATTCTTGTGCCTGAGCCAGGGTACCAGCTGCCCGAAGGTGGAGGGACTGAATCTCGGCAACCAACTGATCCGCGGACGGGACTAGACTGGGTTGAACAGGAGAGAGAGGCAGCAGCTTGGGGTGAAGTCCAGAAGAACAGTAAAAGGGACTGAATCCGGTTGCTGAATGGACAGAATTGTTGTAGGCCACTTCGGCCAACGCAAGGTGGGAGGCCCAATTAGATTGAGATGCGTTTGTGAAACATCGCAGATACTGTTCCAAAGTCTGATTCGTCCTCTCAGTCTGCCCATTAGTTTGAGGGTGATGACCAGAACTAAGGGCTCGATGAATTCCCAGATGTCGACACACCTGGCCCCAAAAAGCTGAGATAAACTGAGAGCCCCGATCAGAAATAATCTTCTCTGGTAACCCATGCAGGTGAAAGATGTTTTGTAAGAAAGAGTTAGCCATCTGAGTTTGGTATCTTCTCAAAGGGAATAAAATGGGCCGTCTTGGTGAAACAGTCCACCACCACCATGATACATGTGTTGCCTTCGGAACTTGGTAGGTCCACAATAAAATCTGTGGCGAGTGTATGCCACGGATAAGGCGGCCTTTCAGTAGGATGTAATAAGCCCAAAGGTTTCCTGCGGGGAGTCTTGACTTGGGCACAGGTGGGACAGGATTCTACGTACTGCTTGACCTGAGTCGCCCAACCAGGCCACCAGAATTGGCGCGCTATCACTTCTTGTGTAGATCGAACTCCTCGGTGTCCCCCAACCTTGGAATCATGTAAACCATGCAATATAGCTTTACGTAGAGCTTCAGTAGGTAAGTATAATCTATTTTGGAAGAGCAACAGGCCATCTTTCTCACGCACTTGTGGATGTGTTAGCAAAGCAGACCGTTTGGAATCCACTGACGTTTCTTGGGCTACTCTCTGTAAGAATGGTACCAAGGCCAGAAGGAAATGTTTCGAGGCCAGCACTGGCTGATCTCTGCCTTCATGTTTGATGTCATCCTCAAGGGATCGAGACAATGCATCTGCTTTCACATTCCGAGAGTTCGGTACATAGGTGATGTTGAAATCAAAATGTGAGAAAAAGAAAGCCCAAAGGGCCTGCCGAGAAGTCCTACATTGAAGAGATCGTAGAAATTGTAGATTGCGGTGGTCAGTGCGTACCTCCACCGGAAACCGGCCCCCTAGAAGGTGGTGAAGCCATTCTTCAAAAGCGGTCTTGATGGCCAGAAGTTCCTTTTCAATAACCGGATAATTCCGTTCACTGGCCAAGAGTTTCCTGGAATAATATGCTAATGGGAATTCCATGTTCAATCTGGGATCATGTTGTAACAAAACAGCCCCAATCGCAAAGTCGGAGGCATCAGTCTCTACTATGGACGGTCTATCCTCCCAGGGATGACAGAGTATCGGGGAGGTGCTGAAGGCCTCCTTTAACTGTTGAAAAGAAGTCGAGGCTTCCGATCCCCACTCAAAACTCTTCTTGGTACTGGTCAAACTGGACAGTGGAGCAGTCACCTTAGAAAAAGCCGGTATAAAACGGCGATAGAAGTTAGCGAAACCGAGAAAGCGTTGGAGAGAACGTCGGTCCTTGGGAGTCTTCCATTCCAAGATAGCACGTACCTTTGCCGGATCCATATTTATCTCGGAGGCACTGATCACGTATCCAAGAAATTCGATGTGATCCTGATGAAACAGACACTTTTCTGGTTTTGCATATAGATGGTTCTGTTGTAGTCGCTTAAGGACCTCCCTCACTTGAGTAGTGTGTTCCTTCAAGTCTTCAGAGAAAACCAGGATGTCATCCAAGTACACCCATACAGAAACTCTGATTAAATCAGCGAATATATGATCCATCAGACGCTGGAAGACAGAGGGGGCATTACATAGGCCAAAAGGCATCACCCGATATTCATAATGGCCCAATGGTGTCTTGAATGCTGTCTTCCATTCGTCTCCAGGCTTTATGCGCACCAAATGGTAAGCCCCTCGTAAATCGAGCTTGGTAAACACTCGGGCTTTGTGCAAGGATTCCATAATAGTGCAAATCAAAGGAAGTGGGTATCTATCCTTTCTGGTGATATCATTCAGCTGTCTATAGTCGACGCAAGGCCGTAAGGTACCCTCCTTCTTCTTGACAAAGAATAATGGAAACCCGGCGGGAGAATTTGAAGGTGCGATATAACCCTTCTGAAGACATTCCTGCAGATATTCTCGTAGTACCTCCCTCTCTTGGGACGTCAAGGAATACACTTTACCATGCGGAATCTCTGAATCTGGTAACAGGTCTATGGTGCAGTCCAATGATCTGTGAGGAGGTAAAGGAATATCACTAGGTTCAGAGAAAACTTCTTGAAATTCGGTGTACTCAGATGGAATTGAGACGACAGAATATAGACTGGTTCTGTTCTCCCCATCGGTCTGTGTTGAAGCGGAGGCAGTTGTTTGAATGGGATCACAAATACAGCATTCCTTAGAGCAACGATCAGAACAGAATACCAACGTTCTAGTCTCCAAATTAATGTTAGGATTGTGATGCAACAACCAAGGTAACCCCAAAATTATGGGGTACGTAGGTGTCTTAATTACATCAAGTGAAATCTGTTCACTATGCCCTTCAATCTGTAGATGCAAGGTTTCAGTATGTTGGTGAACAGGGCCTGAAGACAGAGGAGTCCCATCGATTACCTCCACCATTGAGATGCGCTTCTTTTCAAGCAAGGTGATTCCATTTCTGGCCACAAAATCGACATCAATATAATTACCAGAAGCTCCGCAATCCAACAAGCCTAACACTTCAACTGGTTTGTTACCCGACCAAGAAACTTTAATAGGCAGAGCCATGAGGACCACAGGCTGCATGGGCTGTCTCTCCTGTGTCTTCACTGGAAGGTCTGGAAAAGAAGAGGGGCCTGACGTAGCCTTCCCTACATACGACAGGCCATTTAGTTTTCCGACTTTCGGAGTGGTCGAAGCGGGCAGGTACTGAGGTAATGTCCTGAGGCCCCACAATACAGACACAACCTGAGATCTCTTCTTCTCTTCTTCTCCGCCTCCGATAAGGGGCCTCTGACGGCTCCGAGTTGCATCGGTTCTGGCGCCAATTCGGTGGAACCCGATGCTTTGGATGGAAGATTCAGGAATCGAGGAAGTGTTTTCTCCGAACGCGGTCTCTCATTTCTTCTCTCGGCCAGCCTGTGATCGATTCGTAAGACCTGTTCTTGGAGAGACTGTAAGGTATCTGGTTCAGGAATATGAAGTAGCTCATCCTTGTACTCTTCTCTTAAACCCCTTCGGAAGAGTGTCTTCTGGGTTACCTCGGGCCATTGAGAATCGGTTGCCAATTGCCGGAAACGACTGATGTAGGAAATAATATCGGTTGACCCCTGTTTTAAGTCCATAAATTGGTTCTGAGCGGTAGCCGCAAGGTTTGGTGATTGAAATACTTCCAAGAATGCTTTCTCAAAAGCCACAAAATCTTCGAGAATGGGACTCTTGGCTACCACCAGCGGGGTTGCCCAGGCCAATGCATTTCCAACTAAGTTTCCCAAGATATATCCAATCTTGGTCTTGTCTTGATTGAAATGCGTTGGACGACACAAAAAATAAATCCAGCAATGGTTACAAAATTCGGCCACTCGGTGAGGATCACCATCAAACTTAACTGGACTAGTCTGAGCCATTACAGACTCTGCAGAGATGACTGAGCTAGCCCCATGTGCCACTACTTGCTGCAGGGTAAGATTCTCTTGACGTAGGGCTGACATCTCAGCACGTAGGGCTCTGATTTTGTTTCTTAATTCTTCGGTTTCATCCATCTCAGAATCTGAACTGGTGGTAATCTGTTAAGGTGTACGTCTCGCAACTTGGACGTACCTCTGTTTCCGGATGATGTCCGCATTGGGGAAGCCAGTCTGAAATTCGGATAAACCAGTAGAGAATATGGTACAAGGAAGCGGCCTCAGCCCCGTCCTGATAGTACAGGAATGGACGGGGGACACCCCCCAGCACCAAAGATCTTCTTCTTGTAGTGACCTTGGTTGCTGTAGCTGGCACAGGCGAGGCGGGCAAAAAGGAGGTCGAGAAGTCCTGGGAGGTGAGAGCTCAGTAGAATGGCCCAGGGGGGAGAGCTCAGAAGATCGCCAGGAGAGCCAGACACACTCAGTTCAATGGAATTCCAAGCAACAGTCAATTTGCAGGCTGTGGAAGGATGGGTAGCCAAGTTGTCGGAGAGAGTCCAGGCCCAGGCAAATCCGGAAGATGTTGAGGTTAAATCGGAGCAGGCAAGAAGACTGGTACCCCAGCAAGGCAACAAAAATAGGGACACCAAGTAGGCGGGCAGATAGACCTCAGGCAACCTCAGGGAACCTCAAAGGATTGAACCAAGGGAAAAGCAGCAAGGGAACAACAGGGAGGCCAGGCAAGGAGTAGGTAGCCAATCTGGGAAGCGAGGATTCCAGGCAAAAGGAGGGAACCAGGCAGGGAAACCAAGCAACAGAAGGCAGAGGGTCCGGTGGGAAATACTGGAGAACCAGGCTGAAAGGCAGGATGGCCTGGCAGGAAAGCAGGGACCCAGGCGGGCAAAACTGGAGAGTCTGGTAGTGGAAACAAGAAGACCAGACAAAAGGAAGGGCTGGAATCCAGACAGAGAAGAGAAGCAAGGCTGCAGAATCCAACAGGAGCCGGCGGCGAAACAACGGTGAGTCAGGAACGAACCGCGTTAAGACGCGATTCGTTCCTGCACCAGATCGCTATTTACAGCCGCGGTACGAAACCGAGGCTTGGAACACGAAGAGAACCGCGCATGCGCCGCGGTCCTTCCGGGGCGAGAACGAGGCTTGAAGCGCAAGCCTTCGATCGCCTTGGTCCGCGGCTCACACGTGCGCCCGTAGCCTGGACCAAACAGCTGATTGGGGCGTCGGAGAGTCTCCCTCCCACTGATCCGATACCTGGAATAGATCTGGTAAGGAACGTAGCGACCCGCAGCCTTCCAGGTACGTGTCCTAACACCCAGTTAGAAAAAAGATTCGGTTTTCTGTAAAAAAACAGAAAAAAATACCGGGTCAGATAAGTAGCTAGCAAGTGTGTTCTGTAGTTAGCAGTGACTCTGAATTAATGCCAACATTCAATTCAAAGGCAATTACGTGCTTCTTCTTACCTCAGCGATGTGAATCGCACGATTCACATTAACGAGTGAAAAGGAGCATGTCACTTCAAAGTGTGAATATCTACGCCGCGTGGCTCGTGAACATAAAAGAGCATTCCTTCGTCCGCCCGGCAGTGGGTTTACACGTCTCCCTAGCAACCCTCTCCGCGTTTGGGCAGACCCTCTATGGCTTGTTACACGTTGCTAAACATAGTAAGCGGACTATTCCAGGTCCTGCAATGTAAACGGTAAAGCTAAGTGGCGGATACATGAGCGCCATCTTGGAGTGTACGTGATGCTGTTTGTTAATACAGCATCTAACTACAGAGGTGTATAGAGTTGTCACCAAGCATAATGGACTGTGTAAAAATAACGTGAGATAATTATACAGAAGGGCTGTATAGTGGAATGAAAAACATTCACTAAAGACTGGTAAACGATTGGACTATGCGATTCGATATTGAAATACTAGATAGCACGCACATGAGCAATGCATCATTGGCCACAGTGGGTACTCCAACAACAGGGTAACATCTGTATTGTATGAACAGAAAAAGAATTACATCGAATGGAAATGCAAAATCATCATAGGTATACATTTAACGGCAGTGGGCTGGTTAACAGATCCTGGACTGTAGATAATTTAACAAATGTTCCACTGTCAAGATTCTTGTGTTTAGAGTACGATTACCCCCACTAAGGATGAGGGAAAAAAACTATAGCTGGTGAGTGAATATGTGTCAGCTGTTCAGGGATTAGATAAAGCACCTCAGAGAGAACTCCTCATTCAGACCATGTGGATTTAATGTATCAAGTAGGTGTATCCAAAACTTTTCCCTACGGGAGAGGATAGATTGATAGTCTCCCCCTCTGTATGTTTTCTTGACTATCTCCAAAATCTGGAATTTAAACTGGGCTATTGTATGTTGATGTTGAGTGAAATGTCTTGCCAGTGGGGACTTTGTGTTCTTGCATCGGATGTTAGATTTATGTTCAGTTAGTCTTTCTTTCACTGCTCTTGTAGTCTGGCCCACATATAATTTACTGCATGGGCATTTAATTCCATAAATGGCCCCTGTTGACATGCAGGTGGCGTAATCACATAATTTATACTTCTTGCCAGATTGGGGATGCGTTACATTTTCACCCTTGATTACGTTATTGCATGGGTGCATCCCAAGCATGGAAATGTACCTTTCTTTCTAGTTTGTAAAAGTTGCTGTTTCTCTTTAGGCCGTTTCTCAGTTCTCACCAATTTGTCTCTCAGGTTTCAGCCTCTCTTGAAGGCCATCATAGGAGACTTTGGGAATAATTTCGCAAGACATGGGTCGTTTTGGAGTAGTCCCCAGTGTTTCTTAATTGATCTCCCCACTTGGAAACTTTGGCGGGAGTACTTCGTGATGTAGAGTAGTGGTGTTTCTTTGTTTTTGACCTTAGGTGTAAGTAGTTGTTCTTTGCTCACACTTGATGATCTCTCCATAGCTTCTTCTAAAACGGATTGTGGGTAGCCTCTCTTTGAAAATTTGTCCAATAATTTGGTGCATTCAACATCCAATCCCGCTGGATCTGAAACTATCCTTTTCAATCTCAGGATTTGGCTGCAGGGTAGACTACTCAACATGGATTTAGGATGAAAACTGGAAAATTGTAATAAATTGTTGACGTCGGTGGGTTTGTGATACACATTGGTGGTGATTCGATTATTTCTAATCTCCAAACAGACGTCTAAGAAATGTAGAGATGGTGTTCCTACTTCCATTGTGAAGTTAATGGTCTGATGTACTGAGTTCAAAAAGTTAAGAAAAGCAGTCAATTCCTCCATGGTGCCACACCAAATCCCAAAGATATCATCGATATACCGTTTCCAAATTAGTATTTTGTTTGACCAGTGTGCATTTTCCAATACATGTGTATGTTCGAATTTATACATAAATGTGTTGGCATATACTGGGGCCATGGCTGACCCCATAGAGGTTCCCGTGATTTGGAGATAGAAATTGCCTTGAAATCTGAAATAGTTGTTATTCAGTATTAGACTTAAGAGCTTCATGATCAATTGGGGGTCTCCTTTCGTTGCTTGGGAGTTCAACAACAGTCAGTCAACTGCTTGAATGCCTTCCTCATGTGGGATGGATGTGTACAGACTGCACACATCCATGCTGAAAAGTATGCAATCTGAACTCAATGCTCGAATCTCCTGGATGCAGTTTAAAATGTCTGTAGTGTCCTTTAGGTAAGTTGGAATATCCTGGATGAGGGGTTGAAGTAAACGGTCAATATATATAGACAATGGATCGAAAATGCTGTCGGTGCCAGCTACAATGGGTCTAAGTGGAGGATCACTGTGGTTTTTATGGATCTTTGGCAGTCCATAGAACACCGGTGTGATAGGATGTTGGTTGATTAGGAATTCACTTGTTTTATTGCTTATCCATTTATTGTCCAAAGCTTCCTTCACTATTTCTTCAATGAGTGATTTTATTCTCATGATTGGATCCCCACTAAGTTTTCTATATGTACTCGTGTCATCAAGTAACAGCAAGCATTTTTTCATGTAGTCATCAGTGTCCATAACGACAATTTCGCCTCCTTTATCTGCAGGTTTTATGGTCAGGGCCTCGTCCTTAGCCAATGCTTCCACGTGATCTAATTGACTTTTCTTTACATTAATGGATGTGGAGATTTGATAATTGATCTGTTTCAAATCTGAAATAACATTGTTCTCAAAGAGATTCAAAATAGAATTCTGTATATGTGGATCAAAATTACTCTTTGGGGGAATTTCAAGTGTATTACCATCCGAGTAACGGGTTTCCAAATTGTCCTCTGACTCAAAAAATATTTTGAGTCTAAGTTTTCTTAATAGCCTGTGCAGGCAGATTTTCTCCTCAAAAAGAGTGGTGTTGTCTGTCGGGATAAAGGACAGTCCACGGTTAAGCATCTCCAATTGGCCACTGGTGAGTGTTTTCTTAGAGATGTTAACTACCAGATTTTCACTCATTTGTTTTGCTTTTTTTGTTTTGCCTTTCCCTCTACGCGTTTTTCTCTTGATCTGTCGCGTAGGCCTAAAAAAGCCCCTGAATTGTCTGGTGTAGATGACCCTGGAGTCAGTAATGTTGCTATGGAAACCGCAGGTTGCGATGCTCTATCCGGTGGTAATATTGGAGTCCTTCCTGTTTCAACAGTTGAGATATTGGTCCCTGGTTGTGTTGCTTCACCTATGCTACTTGAGCTACTCTCGTTACCAGAGTTTGATGAATCTGGATTCCTTGGTTTCGTTCTGTTGAGGTTACGATGGTGGTAATACTCTTGCCAATTATATACAATGACATCCATATAATCAAAGGTATTGTCATGATCCCTGCTTCCAAGGGGTCAGGACTTGCCTCACATCCTTGGAAGCAGGCCCATAACCTTGATCCTGGGTACCAGCCAGTCCCTATCGGGACCTTTTGGACCTTGTCCTGGCGCCAGTGGCACCAGGCTCATAAAGATGACCGGTCCCGGCGCTGGAAGCGCCGGGCTCATAATGCTTAAGAGTGCTTAAGAGTGCTTGGACCTACCTGCAGCAGACCATGCTGCTTACTTACCAGCTCGATGGTCTTCTGATCCTTCTCTGCCTGGAACTACTTTTCCTGTCTGGGTGGGGCAGGAGCCACTCCCTGGAATCAGAGCACAGGAACTCTTTTCTTACCTGGGCGAGGCTGTGGAAGTAGACATCTAAGGACTACAGAAGGCTATTTAAACCACACCCGATTGATGAAACGTGCTTCGCGTTATTCTGCATCTGCAGCAGGACGCTCACCGTGTCAGCTCCAGTCTTCCTGAGATTCTTCAGCTCCAGTTCCTGTGAAAACGAATTCCTTACCTGCTAGAGATCCGATCCTCAGCTGCACCTGCCAAGACAAAACAACAGGTTAGCAGAATTCAATTCAAGAGCAGCGCTCTTACTTACCAAATACGGCGGCATCTTCCAAAGCCTTCCGCCGCTTTCTTCGGCTCCCCATCGACATCTGCAAAGAAAAGGACTTGATTAAGCATTGCATTCTTGAATTGCTTACCTGCGCTCCGCACGTTCTGAACTTCAAGAAGCGCTGCATGCCGGCATCTGCAAAACAAAGGGAGACATTTTAAGGCGCATTCTAAACCAACCATAAACTTTCTACTTACGCGCTCGCACGTTCGCCGGCATCCATCTAGCAACGCTCTCTGCATCCACGATCTGCAAGGACAAAAGAGACATTAAGGCGTGCTTTTGAAACAAACAGCAGTCATTTTACTTACGTGCACCGCGCTTCATCTTCTCCGTACATACGCGCTTGCATGATCCTGGGCACTTATTCATCAGCGTCCATTGCACCTAAACCTGCAGGACAAAGAGAGACATTAGAAAGGGTGACAGCAACCGGTCATCTTTCCTACTCACCTGCTCGCCGCATCATTCCTCTACAATTTCAATCTTGACACCCTGAGACTGAGCAAGGGACTAAATTAATGGTGCTCCAATAACTATCAAGAAACCGCTCGTGCGGTAAACGGCGGTATCTTCCAACATCAACCTCTGCAATCAAGAGGATTGTCAGTGAACCAGTGAAGTAACTGGTACTTGCGCCCCTGCAAAGACGCAGGATGGAGAGCCCGGCCTTAATATATCTAAGGTGAGGAAGCCACGCCCTTGGTTCGAATAAGAGGACTGAGGAAGGAGAAGTTCAGTCAATCCAGTTCCTAAATCCTTGTTCTTCCGTCTGCAGACACCTCACTCTACACGTCCGGTACATCGTGAGAAGGGGACCAGCCCTAGGAGAAGGCCGAGATCTACGAGTCACACTAGAAGACACGGCGACAGCTCAGTCCAGCCCAGCGCCTCTGTGGAAATCAGGTGAGCGTTACAGGTATCCCTTTTGAATTTCCTTAATTTCCTTTGTTCGATGTCTGACTTGTATGTCTGTTAGTAATTGTGCTAGTTCTTCAGATGATTTAAACTCACTAAGTTGAGTTTTTAAACGAACTATTTCGGTGTCTATTGATGTTAAGGATTTTGATAGTTCCTCTATTGTTAACAAAATGAGGTCCAGGGAGCATTTGTTAAGAATACAGTCCCACTTTTCAATTAAGGCTTTATTTTCATTACATAATGTTGGTCGGAGGTAAACCCTCAATCCTCTAGGAATTCTTTTGGATTTAAAATATTCTACTAAAGTACTTGCATGGAGTTTCTGTGAGATTTCCGTCCTAATGAGTTTTTCCAGTTGAAATATGAGACGGCCTGGACTGATTTTACTCTGGAGGGATTTTTCAGTGTCTTTGATAAGTGACAGAATCCGTTTGGCTTCCTCGACATTAAAAGCTAAAGTTGAAGCATGTTTGTCAGTAAGTTCATTTATTCGTGAAAAGGACATATTTATTAATAACTGTACTAACGGAGCTGGGTGCTACCTACAAATTGTGCCACACGTAGCGAGATTACTCAAGCACAATTAGCATGGAAATAAAAAACAGACTTCTTGATCATGCGCATTGTAGTCCGGCAGGTTTGGGTGCTATACAAGTTAATAGTTCTTTGAGACTAATTAATACTAATTTACAAATGCTATTATTATTTGTTACAAGGGACAGGACCAGTAACTAGAGACCAAAATATCATTACACTGGTGACGGGTATGTATATTTTGCATGACTAAATAACCAAAATCACTGATAGTTTCCTAATGCGAGGACCTACCAGCCTCCCGGTCGCTCAAATAAATTAATTAGTTTGATTAGTTTGCTTTCAATTAAATTCCCCCTGTATAAAATTGCTATCACCTATATTAGACTACCTATAGCAAGAAAGGGCATTTGGAAACCCACAATGCAACATTTGGGGTCCAAAACATAGCGCCCGATTTGTGTTGCGGCCACCAACAGCAACAAGGGACTATGGTTGCCATAGCAACCTTAGCACAACACGAAACCATAGCGCGTTCGCAACCGCATGTTGCCGACGCTTGGAGAAATCATAGACACTTTCAAGGTAAGCCCTAAAGTGGTTGCACGCTGCCGTTATTTGCAGAGTCAGTGCATTAATAATGATGTGGCACCTAGCGGATTGCGCATCAAGTATAGCATTGAAATACGGTGTTTGTGTTCACATTCGAGCATTTGGTACAAGATTCTGTGGCAGCACAACTGAACTGGCCACTGCAGAAGGAGAATGATATTAGATACACGTTTCATAGCTTTATTGTTGACGGGTCTTACCAATGCACAGAGACAGCCATATACGATGTCAAATATTGAGAATTGGATTCAAATCCATTAACTGTTCTAAAAATCAAAACTAACAATTATGAAAGAGGAGACTGAATCATGGTAAAAAAAATGTTTTAAACTGCTCAGTTGTAAACATTAGTAGTCAACAAAACGAACTGCATAAACAACGTGTACGTGTTTAAATGGCATTATTCACAATATACTTTCCATAGGTGGGATTTAACCCGTTATTTGTGCAACCACTTGAATTCCAAATTTAACAGAAAAGACACACCTATTGGGCAAGAAATATCTCTCTACTTAAATTGACTGTGCATTAAAACAAGGACATTTAAACAACACTTCTCTGCTCATGACTAATATGTATAATCTATGTTCTTTTTATTTCTCCCATTTATTGCTTTTGTTTTCTGATTCCCTAAAACATCCACCCCTTACCCCCCCCCTCCCAAATCTCTGTGATGCCAACGCATATATATTAACAAATTGTACAAATGTTATTCTATTATTTTTGATTGGACTTTTTTCATTATTTGGCTTTTATTTTGCACGCATTTTTGCTGTTTATGTTGTTATCCTCTTACTTTGTTATTCGAAAATATTTACAGCCCTGATTGAAAAAGGCAAAGAAGTTGCCGAAAACACGTGTCTCACAAAGGTCATAAAATACATTTTGATACAAATATATCTTGTGTTGAATATTTATTAATGGCGCTGCCAAATAGGTGAAGAAGGGTTTGCCTTTTTCCAATTGAACTGTAATGGGAGTAGTCTCGACCATCAAAGTAAAATAAAATGGTCCAAGTCAGTCAGTCAAAGGAAACAGTCTGTGTCCGAAACCTATACTTGTGCTCATGTTTCACAATAACTAAGTGTGGGAAAGTGTATGAAAATAAAGAGTGCATCAAAAGAATGTCAGAATGGGGGCGCTATTGAGCGGCTGAAAAAATGGCCGCAGCCTGAGAGGCTCCGGTCAACGGTGACTTTATCCTTGAAAAAATCCTATGCTCTGCCGCTTCGTCTACCACCAAGAACCGAAGTATATTTGTGTGAAAATGAGGGGCATCTTTTGAAGATAAGGGCTACCTCGACCGATAATCCTGTGGGCAGAATGAGGCATCTATCCCACACAACATCGACCTGGCTCCCGAAGAGAGGCGGGAGGAGGAGCGGCCCTACCGCGCTCGCAACGAGAGTCCAGCAGTACACCAGTGGACTCGGGTAGTAGCGGGTGCTCCCTGTCGTAGCCTCAACACCCAGCCCGGGAGGAGGAGTGAAGGGGCGACCGCTGGAATCGGGGCGCAGGGCCCCATCAGCCCCCAGATCCTAGCAATAACGCTGAAATGTGTGAGCAGCAGCAGAACCGAGCAGAGAGCCCAGCGGGTGCGATGCTGTGCTGTGCTTGAAATACACGTAGCCTGTGCACCTGAAGGAGACTCTCCCAGAGCAGCACAGCCACGGTGTAGGAATGCTGTGAAACGGCTGTGGGTCCCGACAAACAAGACAGTAAGCGCCAGCTATAGAAAGCAGGTTCCTCCCTGTTGGGGATCGCACAACGGCATAGACCCTCGCCAGGATCCCTTTTCCCTTTGAAGCGACACAGACCCAGAGGTCTTTGTTGCCCCCGTGCGAACATTCCACACCAACGTGCTACCCTTCTGGTGTGCGGATGGGGCGGGGGATCACCGAACAGATCGCAGCACTCCCGTATCACTGTGCCTATGTGCCTAAGAAGAGGCCCATTCATGGCACTCCGTGTCCTGGGCAGATACCCATCCCCAGAATTACAAGAGCGGCACTAGGTAACGGAGGACGGGGAAGGAGTTGGCTGTAGCTTCCCTACGGGCACAGGTCTGGACTGTATTGCAAGGTGAGAAAGGGGGGCATCCATACCCTACAGCCCCCTACGAGAGCCTGGAAGCCTCTAGCCCCCCCCAGCCACATTATAGTGTTTCTGAAGCTGCTGAGGTTGTTGTGGCAGGAAGAACCTACATGACTCCTCAGACAACACACCCTAATGTAAAAGATATAGAAGGAACCTGCACCCTCCAATGCCAGTAAGAGGGGGCAGAAAATGGAAAGGGAGAGGGCCCCCCACCCCAAAAGTCTGAAGAGTGGGGAGTGCGGGATGGCTACGACCTCCCAGGAGGATATAGACTTGTTCACTACTCTGGGCTTGCGGCATGGCCACCAATGAGTGTGATACTGAGCACGAGGGAGAGCACCCTGGGTGCCTAAGACGCAGGAGGTGACATCAGCGGCTGAGCGCTCTTAAGACGCGGAAACTAGACAGTATTGGTCAAATTGAGGCTCCCCCTTCCTGGCTATCTACTAAGCCTGTAACCTAGCTACCATGAGGGTGAGAACGGTGGCCAAGCTGCAGGGCCTCATCGCAAGGAAAGCGGGACAAGACTGCACATATCCCCACTACCACAGCTGGCAAATTGACTTCCTAATAGTCGACAATACCCAGATGACCGGTGCATGCTCACAGGTGGGGACGTACGCAGGCAGGAAGAAGGGTCATTCCTGAGCAACAAATTGCCAACCCCTACACAAAGCTAATGAAAATAGAGCCTATACGACCCGGCCCAGCAGATAGCCAAAAATAGGCATCACAGCATTATAAGTGCTACAAGCAACGTCATCCTATACAAACACTGTGCAGTACGATCTGTGGCACGGACAGCGACCTCCCGAGGACAGACCAACTCGAAAACAGCTCTAGCATGGTCAATCCCAAATACCATCCCAAATTGACGTTGCAGCCCTGAATCAGACACTACTGGCCCTAAAGAGCTGCACTGATAACCTAGGAGCCAAGATAGACACCCTGACATGCAAGGTGGACATCTCGGCTATTCAAATCGACAAGTTATGCGGGCGCATGTCAGAAGCCGAACAACGAATTGGAGATGGCGAGGACAAAGTGGCCACCCTGCAACGGGAGATGGCTGACCTGCAGCAAACTTTTAAGTACTGGCCAAAAATGAGGGCCTGGAGGGGCGCTCCATACAAAACAATATCCGGATCCTGGGCATGCCGGAATCGACCCCGATCGAAAACATGGAGAGGTTCACAGAGACTCTGCTGGTGCCAATTCTTGGCAACCCCCCACTTACCTCAATGTTTATGGTGGAATGGGCACATCGATCGCTGGCCCCAAAACCACCCCCATGCGCCCCCGAGCGCCCAATCATAGACAAGATCTTCATCTACAGGGACCGAGACATTATCCCCCGTTCTGCCAGAGAGAAAGGGGGAACTATAATGGGGATCCTCCACTATCCATTTGTTTCCGGACTTCAGCCCTGTGGTTCAGGATCAACGTAAAATGTTTAAAAATGCCAAGAACACCCTGCGCAAAAAAAAGGTATCCAATATGCAATGATGTATATCATTCTGAGTTCAACATAATGGGACCACTGTTTTTTTTACTTGTCCGTAATCTGCAGAGCGCTTCGCAAAAAAAATCTTCCTAATCCTGGGGGCTCTCCAAGTCACTCTCCACGCTGCCCTTGAACAACCACAACTTGGAGACAATATGCTACACAACCCCTTCTAAGGTATGATGCTGGCTCCGGGGACCAGGAGCAGAGCTCAGGAGCAATACAGAGCGACCGAAGCCACTTGGAGCGAATCAGCCGCTCCTAGCGTTCCAATACCTGGGGGGTCGACGGCTCGCACAAAATACATAGATCAAGCATACTCTAGCACAATTGATTATCTTATTACATGATCATATACTCCACACACCAACGACGACTGCTGGGGCACCACAAGTAATATGGCTATGACCACAGTAAGGGAGAAGCCAAGTGGGTCGCTCTCAATAATGTCTTGGAATGTGAGGGGACTCACCAACCAGAAGAAATCTCGTCTGATTGCAAACTATAGTAGAAACCATAGGGTAAATATACTGTGTATACAAGAGACACACGTAGCCCGAGGTGCCCCTCTCCCCAAACTGGCGGGATGGGGCTTTCACAGATACGAATCATCCTATACCACCACTCCAGGGGGGTGGCTATATACATTCATGGTACTCTGCAATATAGACTACAAAAGCAGATTAAAGATGAGGAGGGACATTACATAATTCTAGCAGGGGAACTGCCTGGCACGAAATTCCTACTTATAAATATATACGCACTCAACATGGACCCCCCCAGAGTTCTTCTACCAATGCACCAAACACATCCATAGGGTCAATAAACAATAAAATCCTGGCCAAGAAACTAACAGAACGCCTACTACCACACATGCCAGCATTGGTCCTCCCAGACCAAGCAGGATTCATTCCAAGCCGGTCCACCCAGAATAACTTGAGGTGCCTATTCACCTTAATGCACAACGTAGACCCAGTGGTGCTGATGGTGGTCGCGGCTGTCGATGCCGAGAAGGCCTTTGACTCGGTCGAGTGGCCCTTTCTCTGCGAGGTCCTTCGGCACTCTGGGTTTGGTCTAACATATATCCGCTGGGTGAGACTGCTGTACACGGCCCCCAGAGCAGTGATAGGCATGAACGGCACAATCTCGGAATATATCTATGCCACGCGCGGGCATTCGCCATGGGTGTCCCTTTTCCCCGATCCTATTCGCTCTTGCAATGGAGCTCCTGACCTGCCATATACGTGAACTGCACGCACAGCGAGGGATTCTAGTGCAAGCACATCTGACCACCATTTCTCTATATACAGACATCCTTCTGTATGTAAAACACCCAGACAGAACTTAACCCCCATAACCCAAGAAGTCATTAGATTTGGAGAATTGTCCGGACTCAGAATTAATTGGAACAAATCTGAGGTCCTTCCTCTAACCCCTAGAGTACAGCAGATGGACGTGGGTGGCGATATTTGCTGGTGCCCCAGGGGATACACTACTTGGGCATTATGGTCTCCACAAAGGTGGACGATCTGCATAAGGACAACTATATAAAAGTGCTAGATATCTTATAACAGAAGGCAGAATCTTGGATATTACTCCCCATTTTCCAAGCTGCCCAAATAGCTCTAGCCAAGATGGTTATTCTACCTAAATTGTTATACATCTTCAATAATGTACCGATATGGCCCCCTGCCCACTATTAGGCCCACGTTAGGAGAATGATGATACAGCTCGTGTGGGCTGGTGGGCAACCCAGGATAGCTTACGATACACTTGCGGGTCCCTACGAACTCGGTGGCTTGGAATACCCTGATATACACCTATACTACCTAGCAGCTCAAGTACAATACATAGCGGGATGGAACCCAGCTGGGCCCGACTCCCCACACTCTCTGCTGGCAAAGGCATGCGCCAGCCCGAACAACTTGATGGGTATGATCTGGGGCAACAGAGGCACAGTCCCGAGAGGTGAGGTTCAACCTATAACCGTTACATGTAAAGCCTGGGAACGGGTGAATCAGATGCTGGGGACTGCTCCCAATTACCCCCCTGACCTTCTGATATATAAGATAATTGGGATCACCCTCACACACAAGAGATCTTTCCAGGAGCATTTTAGATCTCTGGGGGTGCAGACCCTGGGAGACCTGGTACAGAATGGGCAGTTTGTGCAATGGGAAGAACTTCAATCATGAAGCTGTGACTCTGCTCTCCTACTACAGACTCAGAGGGATTTTGAAGCGCAAATGGCCTGATTTTCCACAGGCCCCAGCCCTCACCCGGCCCAACAATATGTGATTAAGCCCCATCCACCAGAAAACTGGGTTCAATCATTTATAAATTGATTAGATGTGGGAGAGGGGCGAAGAGACAATCATTTAAACATACATGGGAGGTCGCGCTGTGTGAACCGCTGAATGAGGCACAATTGAAAACTGTATGCAAACCTGACATCTATCTCTAAACTGTCGATACAGACTGATTCACTACAAATTCATACATCAAGTGTACTACTCCCCCTAAAATTAAATAGGTTCTTCCCAGAGAGATCCCCTACCTGCAAAAACTGTGGTACAGAGCCAGCAGACTTTTTTCATGGGGCTTGGATCTGCCCACGCATTAGGTCCTTCTGGGAGAGGATTGAAGGCGCAATGACCGAAATGCTTTCTCTGACAGGTGCATACTCACCAGGGCTCTGGCTACTGGCCCTGATCGAAGGAGGATCCCGCACTGAAAGGAGACTGTTGGGAATGGCCTCCGGGATAGCCAGATACTTACTAGTGAGACTCTGGGGAAAGAGCAACCCTGCCACGTTTGCGAGATGGTTCGAGATCATGAGTATGTGTGAACAAAGGGAAACCAGGTATGCATCAACACTCCCAACCACCAGTCGCCCATTTGACTACTGGCCCCCTTTTCGGTTATACTGCTCGGACACAGATGGCACAATCCCCTGAAGCATCCCTCTAGGGATCCATACGGATACGGCGCGAGGACGCCTTGGCACGACTGGTTTGGTGTGTTGTGACTCCAACACGAGGCATCTAAATCCCCATTCATTGTAATACTACCAATATCGGATGGATAAGTACATCTCCTTAGATGGATATACTGCGAGCCGGGGGAGGCTGGGAAAATGGAGGGGGTATGGTACAGAGAGGAATTGTATCAGTATTGTTGATCACCTGTTGTTTGGAAAACAATAAAGAAAGTTAAAAAAAAAGAATTTCAGAATGGCAATGAAAGTGGCTCCCACTCCCTTCTCCAAGTTCAGTTCACTGGGGTTCATACAAAGTTCCTTCAAGGTGGGTAGTATGCACAGTTCAAAGATTTCCCAGAAATCTGTTTGACTTCCCTCGACTATTTCAAATGTCAGTTCAATAAGCATCACAGTTCTCTTCAATTGATTCTTTCAGGCTTCCCTCACCCAGCTTCATAATTTTCAAGCAAACAGATATTCACTAAGTTCCTTTTTAGTTCCTTTCACAGGCTGCCCTTGTCTTCAAACACTCAAACATGGCTGAAACACTTTCCAGCTAGACAGTTCTGCTTCATAGAGCTCCGGAAGAACTCCCATCCTCAACCTTTGTACTTCTCTTTTACAATGTTCACCTCTCAGAGACCTTCACAACCGCATAGCATTATCACCCCTATGTGTGACCACTCTGACAATAGGGTTGATTTCTCAATGTCTGTGCCTCTTGCACCTGGTTTCGCAGAACGGGCCCTCTTTCACTTTGTTTCTTATTTCACAAAAATATCAGTTCATTTTCACATTAGCCTTTTGGGATCTCTGCACGCTCTCTTTCCCTGGTGCCCTTTCCTTCACTGGCTTTCAACACATTTCGCTTTCATTAGTCACTGTTCTGTTATCTTTCAAGAAGGGTTTAACAATGTGTCTTCTCACCCGGCACAGCTGTTACTTTGTTTATCATCACTCCCTCGCCAGATACTGAGAGCCAGCCTCAACGAGAGAGGAGGAGGCCTGTGTGGTATGCTGACTTTGTGATGGGCTAGAACCAAGCTGTTCAACAAAAGGAGGTATGTGGAGACAGAGTATCGCGAGATACAGGTCTGCCCATATCCTAGCGCGAGAGAGAGTGCAAAGCAGACAAGAGCATGGAGATGTGGACCGAGCAGTCGCAGCCCGTCGCTCCTCCTTATTGGGAAGAAGCCTGTGTTAAAAATCCCAGAAACACTTGGAAGTGGCTTTTATGTTTTGTTAAACCAGTGAAGCAACTGCTGTTAACTGCAGAATGTCGAGAGGTGGCAACCATATTCCTGAAGGACAAATGTGTTGTAGACTCAGTGGATGATTTGAGAAGTAAAGAGTTTTTAGAAATGAGCGAGTATCTTGGAGGGAAGAATTGGCCAGTTATTCCACCATTAGGAAACTCACAGAATGAGTCAGGAAGGGATGACGCGAGGAAATGACGATTTCAGAAGGGTTGAGGCCGTACTGGAAGGTGGCTGATGAAATATCCGAAATGGACAGGCTATTAGTAAGGGGCAATCAAGTAATTCCACCTGTCAACATGAGAAAAATGATCACCTTGAGAGCACATTCCGGGCACCTCGGCAGCACCTTGATGAGGAGGCAAATGAGGGAGTTCTACTGGTGGCCCGGCATGGACCAAGAGGTACGTGTCAAGATGGAGAGATGTCACGAGTGCTTGAATAGCGGCAAACACCTAAAGGTTAGACAAGCAACATGATCCCCACTTAGATACCAGATGGGGCGTGGAACAAGCAGGGCTTGGATTTCATTGTTCCTCTTGAAGCCATGCCACCCGAACACTCATAAGGGGTAGTTTTGATTGACTATCTGTCCAAATGGGTAAAAGCTGAATCTGCATCTGACATCACAATGGCCAGTCATAGATGGGCTCTGATCAATATTGCAATGAGAAAGCTTGTCCAAACAAATTGTTGCAGACAACAGAGTTCAATTAGTCTCCCATAAAATGGAGAAGTTCACGAGGGATCACAACATTAAACAGATCAAAGTGTCACTCCATCATCCCCAAGCCAATGGGCTGGTTGAGAGAAGAACAGCTTAATCAAAGGGGTGCTACAACTGGCCACTGCTTCTGGAATGGACCTGTTCAAGACATCCAAAGAAGCCATAGCTGTCCATCGCCTGACCAACAATGAGATCACCAATGTGTCACCTTTCCATATGCTCAGGGGAGAAGAGCTGCATCCACCCTGGTACCTTGGTGGTTGTCAAAAGTGAGGGAGGATGATGCAGTTAACATGGAAGATGTGGTTTGGAGAATAAAAATGGCAAAGAAAGAATGAAGAGCTGGAATGATAGACACAGGGCAGTTCAAAGGACAAAGGATAACAAAGGTGACCTTGTTCAAATTTGATTACCACACAAGGATCAAGTAACAGGGCCCAAGTACAGCAGACCTGTTACAGTGATGCAGAGAGGTACCAACCATGTGTGCACCCAAGATGGTCTTTAAGTGGAATATGAAGAGAGTTACCATGTTTGAGAAGAAACCCAGTGTTCTCAGAGACTATACCGGGTGAGAATGGGTGCCCGGAGATGGGGAAAGAGCAAGGGAACGAGAATGCCCCAGGTGGCCAACACGATGGAAGCTGTCCAAGAGTCTAAAGAACCATCAGACTTTGTGAGAAATTGAGATGGCTTGCAGCACGATGAGGAATCTGAGCATTCAGGGTGGCGTTGAAGTGGATATGATACCAAGTGGCGAGGAGGATAATGAGAGCCAGCCTCAACGAGAGAGGAGGAGGCCTGCGTGGTATGCTGACTTTGTGATGGGCTAGAACCAAGCGGTTCAACAAAAGGAGGTATGTGGAGACAGAGTATTGCGAGATACAGGTCTGCCGTATCCTAGCGCAAGAGAGAGTGCAAAGCAGACAAGAGCATGGAGATGTGGACCGAGCAGTCGCAGCCTGGCGCTCCTCTTTATAGGGAAGAAGCCTGTGTTATAAATCACAGACACCCATGGCACACACATGTATCTGGAGGCAACCAGATTTGGTGGGGGCTGCAGGGCTGTGCTCATACAGCATCATCCTGCAGTGGAGACAGCGTTGCCACGCAGGGGCTCTGCTGCAGGGACACGGGGACAGAGTTGCCACGCAGGGGCTCTGCCATCTTGAAGGGCTCTGCAGGGGCAGGCCCTCTACCTGGAAGGCTGCACTGGTGTAGCATGGAATAAACATACAGTAGGCAGGAGTCTGGTGGAGCCGACTGATGAGCAGCTGTCTGTCTTCTTCTTGCTGATAGATTTTATCCATCAGCAGTGATTTTTGGATACCGAGACTTGATCCTTATTACTCCATCTTCTCGGGTTCAGTATGTAGTCGTGGTTTAGGATTTTTCTTGGTCTGTGTGGACTTGTCACAGTAGGGCTTGTTTCACAGGGTCTTCGCTGTGATGGGCAGCGGGTAGCGGTCGAAAGGGTTTGCAGTGGTGGCAGTGTGTCTTCTGATCAGAGGGTTTGGGTTCTGATCCAGACCTTGGCAGAAGTTCTTACTCAGCCTAGCTAGATGTTCATCCAACATCTTGATGTCCAGTTCTCGTGACGGTCAGCTATCCTTGTGAAGATTGGAGCTTCAGATAATATCTGCAGGGCCCATGTACAGCAGACCTGTTAGAGTGATGCAGAGAGGTACCAACCACGTTTGCACCCAAGATGGCCATTAAGTGGAATATGGAGAGAGTTACCATGTTTGAGAAGAAAACCAGTGATCTCAGAGACTATACCGGGTGAGAATGGGTGCCCGGAGATGGGGAAAGAGCAAGGGAATGAGAACGCCCCAGATGGCCAACACGATGGAAGCTGTCCAAGAGTCTTAAGAACCATCAGACTTTGTGAGAAATTGAGATGGCTTGCAGCACAATGAGGAGTCTGAACATTCACGGTGGTGTTGAAGTGGAGATGATAACAAATGGCAGGAGGATAATGAGAGCCAGCCTCAATGAGAGAGGAGGAGGCCTGCGTGGTATGCTGACTTTGTGATGGGCTAGAACCAAGCTGTCCAACAAAAGGAGGTATGTGGAGACAGAGTATCGCGAGATACAGGTCTGCCCGTATCCTAGCGCGAGAGAGAGAGTGCAAATGTCCAGTTCTCTGTGACGGTCAGCTATCCTTGTGAAGATTGGAGCTCCAGATAATATCTGCAGGGCCTTGTTCTGGACTATCTGAAGACTCTTCCGGTGTCGCTCATGGCAAGTCATCTATGCTGGGTAGGCATGCGTCAGGGTAGTTCTGATGCTCGCCTTGTAGATGTTGATCTTTGTCCGGAGGGGCATGAACTTGGTCTTCAGGAGTGGGTACAGCGCTGCCATCTTTCCTGTTGCCTTCTGCTGAGTATTATCGACTGATGAGCAGGAAACCGATCGTACCCTTTTATTGGATTCATCACATGGTGCACGGACACATGACACCACATGAGCCCTCAGCAGGGACTGATCACTTGTTAAAGGGGAGCACACCACAGATACCACCCTTGAACCGAGTAGTGTCGTACTGGAGTCCACAACAGATGGTAATTTAACAATTGTTTGTGATGTATTTTAATTGTCGTGGAAGAAGGCATAGATTAATTTATTTTAAACATTTTTTTAAACATTTTTCAAATAAACATAATCACTATTCCCCCTAACACAACCCACCCCCTGCCTCCAACCTGACAGACATGTTCAAAAATTACACTTATGCTTTTATATACATCAGTTTCAATTACATAATGTTCAAATCCTCAAATTATGTGGACACCATTGTTGTACAAAGTTGCCATTGAGATAGTCCAACACTACAGCCCAGTCCTGCCGGAATTTCCTTTGGTCCCCTTGCAGGTTATAAGTCATCCATTCTATGGCAACAAACCCCCACAGCTTAATCAATCAATACCAAATCCCTGGTGGCTTCTTCTGCTTCCAGATGGCAGCTATCATTAACCATGCAGCGAGCACAATCAGCATAAAAGCCTTAATGTGCATTTTAGAAAGTAAGTTATTGTCTGGATCAAATAAACCACATAGCCACACTTTGGGAGGCCATTTATCTACTTTAGGACACAATTTAATGGTGTCCCCCCAATAGTGTTACAATCTTGGACAATCCCACCACTTAACACACCCTCGCCAACATTCCTCCGAGGTGGTTGGAAACATTATATGAAGTTTCACAGGTGTGTAGTGCCATTGGTACATAACTATATACCATGCCTCCCTTATCTGTATAGATCTCATTAGCTTAGGGATATTTTTCCACATTAGTTCCCAATACTCCTTTGGCAATTCTATCCCCAAAGTTTTCTCCCATTTGTGCATAAATCCCCACATCTGTTCCTTTTTCTCTTCCAGAAGAATCAAATGCAGCCTTGACACCATATGTTTATTTCCAGAGTGGGTAGTATTACATTTCTCAAATAACGTAATCTCTCTCCCCACAGCCTCCCCCACTCCTGGATTAGTTAGCCAATGTAGTAGTTTATAATATTCCAACCGATTCCTCTCCTCTCGCCCCATTCTTTGTTTACACTACAAACCTACTGAGGACTCCTCTCTGCACCATATCCCCCACCTTTGTGCAGCCTACACTTCGCCATGGCTTAAATGATCCCCTCAGTATTCCTGGACGAAATTGTGGATTCTCAAAAAAGGAGTAAACAGTGACAGGTGTGTGGATAAGGCACCTTTATCTAATAGGCGATCCCACATCTCTATAACCACAGATAATACTCGACTAGCCTTTATATTTGGGGGTCTATCTTGCCGTTCCAACCATAATACCCCCTCTAACAGACATCTTGCTACTGCGAGGTTCATTTGTACCCATCATTTCCTAGTATCACCCTTAAACCATTCTCGAAGTACCTGTAATTGAGTAGCCTCAAAATATTTTTCAAAGTGCGGTAAGCCCAATCCCCCTTTCCTTTAGAAGCCGTTAAAATATGAAAGGCCACTCTCTGGACTTTATTTTGCCAAATATATCTCCTAATTTCTTTATTTAGTTCTTTAAAATAAGACATAGGGATCTTTATCAGAAGAGTTTGAAACGTATACAATAATCTGGGAAGAGTCACCATTTTATTCGTAGCTATCCGTCTCAGCCACGAAATTTGCAACGGATTCCATCTCCCAAGATTTTTGTTCACCTGTTTTAACATTGGCGGGTAATTACATTTATAAAACTGGGAAACCATCTGTCATGGTGCAGGCACCCAAAACCCTGAAACTGGTGGGGCCATCCCAGACTTTGGCCCCTTTGGGGGCTTATCAGGCCCCAGCCAGGCTCACCTGGACTCAGTCGTGGCGCCGCTGGCGCCAGGCTCATGGAGGTGTTAGTTACATGGTCCATTAACTTGGCTCTGAGAGGCTGAGCCATTCAGTTCAGGGTGTGGCCTGGAACTACTTTACCTGAGAGAAGGGATACGGAGAAGAGGTCTATTTTCTTGGAACTACTTGCAAGGCTATTTAAACCGCACCCAACAATATGAACACGCTTCGCGTTATTCTGCACTCCTGCAGCGTAACTATCAAGGACTGTGGACGGTCCTATAGGAATGGCCACTGGGTCAGTGATATCCTCCTCGCCACTTGATAAACAGAGCTCCCCCACAGTACCTTCCTCCTCCTCACCTGAAGAAGACGAATAGTTGAGCTTCTTCCGTCTAGGGTGTCGCACTTGAGTCTTCTTTTTGGAGAGCAGATACGGTCTGCCACGAAAGGAAGCCACCGTGACCCTTTACAGGGAAAACCACAGTGGCCCCTCTCCGCGACAGCCAATAGTATGAGGGGAAAAAGCCACCCGGCACAAAAACCCTTGATGCCGATGTAACTGGACAGTGGAAGGCGGTCCGTTAGCGAAGTCCAAGCCGGGAGGAATGCAGAATTCCAGAGGAGAATACAATGGAAGTGAAGGCGAATAGCAACGGTAAACAGATGTGGTGAGGAGCGAAAAACACAGGGAGAACCAGGAGGAAAAGCCGAAGGGCGGCAGGTAAGAACGGAAACAGGGGAGGAAAAAGGGGGGACTGAAAGGGAACAGAGAGGGGCTAACAGGTCGCAAGGAAGTAGAACTGGGAGCGCTATAGCAACACGGGAAAGCACAGTTGCAAAGCGCTGAGCCGGCGAGAAGTGAATAGTGATATACTCAGGCGGCGGCCATGATGGAAAAAAGACTAGACCGCGGATATCGTTTCTGAGAAAACGTGGCGGAACAGTCTAATGGCGTCGGAGTCTCCATCGCCGCCAAACTCGCCAGGCGCCTGTGGTCGTGACAGTAACGCTCACCGTGTCAGATCAGTTCTTGCTTCCTTCTGCCACGTTCGTCCAGAGTCTTCCATCCATCGGCACCTGCAAACAGAGAATAACAGGAGTTATTTAAGCATCAAAGGCCTTACCTGCAGTACATCCAGATCTCATCTCCTGCTTTCCCACGGACCGCCGCATCTGCAGAACAGAACGAAAAGCACCCTCTCGGGTACCTACTCACCTGATCGGCCCGCTCCAGGAACTTAATCGGACAGTTCTTCACTCAGCAGCGCGCCGCAGCTCGACACCGCCACACGGATCTTCTATTCTTCTTCCAGGACTCGTGCCGTACCTGCTGAACAGAAAAGGACAAACAGGTTAGTCGCACGTAGCAAAGGAAAGCTACAGAGGCGAACATACGCGCCCCCAGCACAGCGCAATACCTACCGGTAGGAATCCTGAGCATCATTGTCAGGAGGGTCATCCATCATCCGAAGGTCGCTTAACGCCACACCTGCAAGACAATAACGGACATTAGTTATCTTGAACAGAAAGACTTAAAGGCAGTCATTCGAAGCAGTTATTGGTTAGAGACTTATCTGCTTACTCCCGGGCCTTCTACTTCAGCAACTTCCTTCGGACCAGTGACGTAACTCGATCCAGGAAAGACTGTGAACCGCGCCCCTGCCAGAGTGTGCAGGACGGAGAGCTCGCCCATTAAAAAACAGAGGTGAGCCAGAAGAACTGGAGGATAGACCAGAAGGAGGTGAAAGCACTGACCAGCTCCCTTCGGTAGCTAATATCTTGTTTCGACTTGCAGGCTAACATCTCCTGAAGCAAGGACTAAGGGGAGACGCAAGCTAGCATCACCAGCCAAGCAGAGCAGCATCAGGACAGACAACACCCTACGCACACGAGCACGCTCCCGTGGAGACCAGGTGAGCGTGACACCGTCATTGTAATATTAACCCCCAGGTATTTCATATAGGTATCCGCGAAAAAGAGTGACAACTCCTCCTTCTGACTTGGAGGTAAACCGAATTCTAAAAGTTCAGTTTTCCCCATATTAACCTTCAATCCTGCCACTCGTTCCATTCCCTCCAATTCCTCCAATAAAGCTGGAATAGATTGTCTAGGATCCTGTAGCATCAGTAACATATCATCTGCAAAAGCCACAATCTTATGTACCTAATTCCCAAACCTAATACCCTGTATTTCCTCTCTCCCTGATTCTGCTAAGAAATGGTTCCAAATATATTGCATATAAGAGCAGCGATAGTGAGCACCCTTGACGGGCACCCCTACCTATTCTAATGCTACGTGAAATCTGTTTATTGATTGCCAATCGTAATGAGGGAGACTGATAATTAGCTTGCACCATTTGAACAAATTTAGTACCCATACCCATTTATCCCATCACTTTAAATAAAAAAAGGCCATTCCACACGATCAAACGCCTTTTTGGCATCCAAGGAAACTATAACTGCAGGGATTTGCTTAATTTGAACCTTTTCCAGTAAATGAGCGACTCTTCCAATATTATCCGAATTTTGTTTCCCCATTATACATCCTGATTGGTCCATATGTATCAATGTAGGTAAACAAAGTGCTAATCTCGCCGCCCAAATACTGGTATACAACTTTGCATCAATGTTTAGCAAAGCTATAGGTCCATGGGACACACACCGCGTCAGATCTTTCAAAGGCTTAGCAAATACCACAATCTTAGCTTCCGCCATCATGGGCGGCATTGCCCCTTTATTCCCTATGTCATTACACAGTTTCTTCAACGTCGGGGCCAGTTGCTTAGCATATTTCTATAAAAGCTGGCCAGAAATCCATCCGGTCCCGGAGCCTTATTCATTGGTAAAGCCTTTATGGCTGTCAACACTTTTTCCTATGTTATTGCCTTATCCAGGTCCGCCCGCTCCCTAGTGGTTATTTTAGGCATGTTTGTCCTGCTCAAGTATGATTGAATCTCCCAGTCAACCCAGATGATCTGACGCATACAATGCTTTGTAAAATTGAGCAAATGCTTCAGATATCTCTGCTGTTCCATTAACCACTGACCCATCTGGCAGAGCTATTTGTTGTACCAACTTTGCAGCTTCTACTCCCCTCAACTGCCAAGCTAACAATCTGTCTGCCTTGTTAGAACGGATATAGTATCTCTGTTTTGTTATCAACAAAGACGTCTCAGCCTTTCTAGTTCTCAATAAATGTAGCTGACTATTCAAAATTTTCTGTTTATTAGTTAATACTCGCGTTCTCCGACTAGCGATTTCCATTAGGGTCTCTCGCACTTGAGATTCTAAATCTATTTAAATATTGGCCCTCATCTTCTCCCTTTGTACTTTTGAGTGCTATAGACTCTCCCCGGATAACTGCTTTGAAAGAATCCCATGTAGCCTCTAAGGACACCTTCTGAAAGCTATTTATGACAAAATATTCCTCGATTTTAGCGCAAACACCCTCAGATATTACCTCATCACACAGAAGATCCCTAGGAAATGTCCACGCCCATAACCCCACCCGTGGGCCAATATCCCCAAACCGAACGATTAAGAGGGCATGATCAGACAATGCTACTGACCCCAATTCAATTCCTTTCACCTCACCTAATAATGCTGCCATTACCCACACATATTCTTTTCTCGATAAGGAATGGTAAACATGTGAACAACACATATATCCCTTGTCATCTCCCATTCTCGTCTTCCGCACATCCCCTGTTAATATGATGTCACCCCCAGCAAATTCTTCCAATTTATTTAAAACATCCAATATGTATGCTGCCTGCCCCGTATTTGGCGCATACATTGTGGCTTAAGAAAATCATTTATGTTCCACCTGCATTTGTACGAATAAGTACCTACCCTCCGGGTCCTCTTTCTGCTGCATTACCGTTGTCTTCAATGAATTTTTAACCCCTATCAGAACACCCAAAGTCTTCCCCCCCGCATTGGACTGGTACACATGATCAAACAAGCTAAATCTCCCCAGCGCCTTGTCCACTTTTCTAATATGCGTCTCTTGCAACATTATTATGTCCACATTTTCTCTTTGAATAATAATTTCTACTTTTCTCCGTTTAATCGGGGTGTTCAATCCCCTAACATTATATGACAATACCTTGAATGTTTCTCATACCAACAATTTCGCTACTGACTATGAACTTTCCCTCAACAAATATCACTAACCTTACCTTCTGTCCAGTGATCCCCCCTAACTTCTTCCCTTCCTCCTTTCCTCACCCCCAACCCCCTTCCCAAGCCTGACTCTCTTCATGTCCCCCCTCCTCTATATTAAGCAGCACAATGCCTTCGGAGTTCGTAGTTATACGATGTTGTACCCCATCCAGAGTAAATAACAGCCCAAATGCAAAGGTCCATTTATACAAAATTCGCTTTGCCCTCAAAGTCCTTGTTACTTAGCCCATATCTGTCCTCTTCTGGGGCGTTACGAGCAGTAGGTCCTGAAACAATTGAATCTTTAATTCATTGAGCGCTACTTCCACTGCTGCTCTTGCTGCCCGTAGAAAGTTTTCTTTCACTGCATAGGCCGACATGGCAACCACAATATCCCTGGGTCTATCCCCGGCCTCTCTCCTTCTCGTGCCCACCCTATGGATTTGATCAATCCCTATGTCTTTCAGTTGGATTTCCATAAGCACACTGCCAAAACATAGTTGAACCGTTTGTTTCAATTCAGTGTCTGTGATCGTTTCGCTTAGACCTTTAATGCGAAAGTTAGTTCTTAGCGACCGATTCTCTAAGTCCTCTGCTTGTAATTCTAGACCATGACAAACTCTAGCCAAGTGTTCCAGCAGTTCACTGTTTTGCCGGACCTCTTCCGAAGCTTCTGCCAAGTTTTGTTCTGTGGTGTCAACTCTCCCACCCAACTCTTTCACTTCCCCTCTAACTTCCGCCAATGAGGTTCTCAGTTCTTCCTGCAGTGATGTAAATTGCAGTTGAAAATGATCAGTTAGCCTCCCTTCCATCTCCTTCAAACATTCTTTAAGGTCCGCTTTGCTAAACGCCATTGCACCAGGTTACACTCCCTCTCCTTTCTCTTCCTCCACACTGCGTTCTTTGTTTGAGCCTAGCTGTGTTTCACCACCCTGTTTCCAAGCAATAGCAATCCTTCTTGCTCGGCCTGTTGTTGCCTGCGTTTAGAATGGGTACCCTTGTCTTTTGATTTTTACATTGGAGCCCAGTTGATGTTGTATATTCACCGATAATAGTACAATTATAGTTCTGTTACTATTTCTCACTTATTCCACCTGGGCAGCCATCCCCAATCATTCATTTCCACTGTTAGCTATTGCGAGATTCTGCCGCCCCCAACATTGCCGAAGCATGTCTTGCCTTATTTCCCTTCCAATGTCCAAATTCCAAGTTGAATCATTAACAATTCACACCCTATATATAATCCTTATGCTTCAGCTTTTCCTGCAGTTTCTGCTCGTCAATTATCAGGAATATATTAACCCTTCTTGCACCTCTCACCAATGTTCAAAGGGCAGAGTTCTGGGACCCCTTGCACTATTTTGCAGCAGACACCTCTCCCTCTCCTTTCCCACCTGAATATTGCGCTTGCTTCCGTGGCAAAGTCAATCCCAGTATAGCATTCACTTATGCAGCCACCGTTTCATGCATTGCCATCCAACGGGGCCCTTAAAATGCCGCAATCTTCACCTACTGCAAACACTATAGCATTCTTGAGCCACTAATCCTTTCATTAAGCTCTGTCCCATTCTTGCTGTGGACAGATGCCCAGTGTATCCATATGCAGCCTTCGCCCAAGCAGTATACTCTTACCCGTCAAATCCATTCAATGCATACAAATTCTAGTGCTCTGCAATCCTCAAAATGTTATCCATCTGTGCAAACCGACAATGTCTGGTGCCTTTGAGGATTACTGCTGGTGGTACCTGCTCTATCTGCGCTTCATTCTTTCCTCATGTAGTGGCAGTGCTCATTAGCTGCCTGTCACAATCCTCAGCCAATCGGGCAGCCACTCTCCATTTGTCCAAGGGGCGGTCTACCCCATGCTGCTACCAAACACCCTATCAGTCCAAGAGGGTGGGGGCAACCTGCCACCCGATTTTTCCACCCGGATGCCCAGCCCACGTTAAAGGTTCTAAGTACTCCGCTGTCTAGAGGGATAGCATACACTAACATCTGTATCTTGCAGCTTCTTTTACCCCCCTCTGTATTTTCCCCTCAGGTGGCACAGTAGCAGCTGCAATCCGGGTTCCCTTCTCACTCACGGCCCCCGCTTAGGCTTCAGCACGGGTCCTCTTCCCACTGATGTCCCCCGCTTTGGCTCCAGCGCCAAGCTGCTGTTCTGTTGCACCTATCCACCGTGAGCTCGTCATGTTGGCTCTCGGCCCCGTTCTCCCTCCTCAGCAGTTGCCAATCTGAAATTGTGCACGTAAATCGGTCACCGTACCTACTGAACGACCACCTCTCGCTGCCACCACTCCGGTCGGGTCGCTCCTAGCAGCAGTAATCCATATCACCACTTCACGTGCGATCTCCGCTTGACTGCTGTGCCCAACAGCTGACCACTTTCACCAGCTGACCGGCACCACGTCGCACAGGTCCACGTCTCCGTTCTCCTTCTCCCGCAGGCACTAAACTGGGGTTTCTCATATGAAATGGATTAACGTAGCCCGCATTATTATTCCTCTCGTGCTGCTTCCCATCCGGACGGATCACAACCTTCTCTACCACGGGGCAACGCCCCAGCTGTTTCTGCCTCCACAACGTCCCGAACTGCAGGAAGTAGACGAGGAGGGGGAGCCACTCTGCCCCCACAGTCACCAGCTTTGTGCACCATCAACTGCCTTCTTCAATAGTGCCCAGCCCACCTCCAATCATGTAGGTGGCCCTGCTTATTTACCGGCCAGGGTCGGAGGGAGGGATCACACGTCTCTACACAACGGTGGCCATCTTGGATCTAGAAGGCATCGATTTAAACCGCTAACTGGTGCTTTGCGTGTGCTTTCTGACTGAAAAGTCAATTTTGCAGTTCTTATACAAAAAAATGTAAGAACGCCGTCCAAAACAATGGTTAGTTAAATGAACCTTCAGTCACTTAGCTTAAAATTAGAGTGCTCCTCCGCCATATAAAAGAGTGCTAAAAAGAAAAATATGTGTGATGAAGTTTCTACTGAGCTTTGGGGTGGGATGAGCTATTTGTCTCCAGCACAGCCTCTGAGTTAATTAGCAGGTGGCAGAACTGCCACACTGACACAAGCAAAACAACAACCTCGCCCTGGAAAGCAACGCAAAGTCTTTAGAATTCAATACACTTGCTATTCGCCCATGTTCCCAATCTCGGAAAAATACCCTTGTTCGGCTTCAGCTCTCAACCACGTTTCCTTGGGCTGAAGAGAGACCGCAGACTTTCATGGCCTGGACGTAACGTGAAACTCACGTGGTGAGGTAGAGGCGGAGCGTTGCTAAGGTCCGTTTCTAGGATGGGAAGTAGACGCTATCCCTCTGCACTGACACTTGTTGCACCTCTATTGCTTATGAATTCCACAGACCGCTTAAAGATTATTTACGGCTACGTTTGGACAACAAAGTCATAAGTACAGGTGTGTTACTTTATATGTAATTGGCTTGTGTACAAGTGTTTCAGCTGTGTACGGCTGCTTTGAATTGAATGCAGGGAAGGGTTTTGGAGTCGGGTGAATCCTTTCTCTGAAACTGATAATGTGCCCGTTTTGTTGATAATCTTACGGATATATTTATTTTTTAAACTCTGCGTAATCTGGTTTGTAAATGTAATTGCTTCATTTGAAGTGTTGCAACACTAGATGCCTCATGCCACAGAATGCATAATTATTGTTCATCAGGTCACATTGCCTTATTTGTGATCTAGATGACATGGATTCCTGTGCAACAGTGCAATTTACGAAACAATATTCAGCAATGCAGTTTTCCGTAAACAATCATGGATAGCTGTTAAAAGACACGTATCTAGAGTACGACTCTCGTTTTACTTTCAAGTGTCATTTGAGTTTTATAATTTAATTATTCAAAACGACATTTATTTTTATAACTGAGTAGGTTGAGCATGTTTGTTTTCGTGGATGGACGAGTAGGCGAATCTGGTTCGATGAGGGGGATGAATATGGTTGCTTTTGGATTGCTGGATAAAAGGATGAATGAGTGGGGGAATCACATATGCCAACATGCCCCAATCGATTCGGGAGATGCTAGTGAAGTCCTGGTTTTAACTTTGCATTCCGGAACTAGGGGTCCTAGGTTTCCCCATTATAAACCCATGTCTACAAGTGCCAGAATGCAAAGTTAAAACTAGGTCTGCACTAACATCGCCTTATTGAAATGGGGCATGTTGGCACGTACGGTGAATATACGTTGATGGCTGGCTGAGTGAAAATGGTTGGATGTGTGAATATGGGTGGATGATGGTGAGTGAGTGAACATGGCTCGACAGGTGGATTGATGGATGGGTGGGTGGAGTGAAGAAAAATGTTGGAACCAGTGTTTGGTTGATGTGTGGATGGATGAGTGGTTGAATATGTCTGGCTGGATGGATGAGTGGCTGATCTTGGTTGGATGGTGTAGCTGATTGAGTGGGCGAATAAGGAGGGATGGATGAGTCGAGGAATATGGGTAGATGAATATATTTGGGTGGATGGACAAATGAGTGGGTGGATTAATGAGTGGGTAAATAAGTGTGGATAGATACGTGAGAGAATATGGTTGGCGGGTAGGTGACTGCGTGACTTTCTGTGTAGATGGATGCAGGGTTCGAAAATGAGGGCAGCTGGGAGGTATTTAGCTACTGCTTGTAGCCTAGAAAAGCATGTTAGCTGGACACCAACAGCCACTAGGAGCTATTTTGGCACCCTGGACCAAACAAACACACCTTTGTGAATTTAACTCTATGTATTTGAGACAATTTATAAACATTTGGATAATCCTATATGGTAATAAATAATGGATAAAATGATACTTTTACATCTTAAATGGTAGTTAGATTTGCAGAACTCTATGTACTAGCTCCTCATTCCTCGGTGGTAGCTCCTGGTCACTGGTTAATGCGGGATACCCAGGAGTTGCTTTTAGCTTCTGCTTTTCTAACATTAATTTCGAACCCTCTGGATGGATAAAGGATTGACTCTGTTTAGCCGAGTGAATGGATGAATGGTATAATTAACTCATGGTGACAACAGTAAAGACAGACACAAGTGATCACAGTTCAAGGGTGTTTATTAAACTGTAAATGCAGGGTGGACAAATGCCTAAAGTAAATCTAAGATGGAAGCAAGCGTCGACCATCAAATAAAAAATACTGCTGTCTTTGTGGTGTCTTGTCAAAGTAAAAAGGCCTATACTAATAAAAACCTATTGCCAATTCCTTACAACTAATTACAAAGAGCGTGGGATAGGGTATTCAAAATAAAGAGGAAAGTGTTCACAAATAATAAGTCAGGATGCGATTGCCTCAAGCTCTCCCTTCCCCACATTTCTAGCATGGGACAAGGTGGGACTTTGGAGCACAGCACACGAGAAGCCTTCCCAGCACGAGCTAACAGTTCCGTATCAGCTATCAGGTTCTTCAATGGTTAAGTCACTTTATAATGAAAAGTCTTTTGCCTTTGAGGCCTGATAATCTCAACAAACAAACACGAGCTTCTGTTCTGCAAACACTTTGGGTGATGGCTTCACCCTTGGGTCCCCCTCTTCTGGGTGCTGACCCCTCAGACGTATTCAACAAATTAACAAGACAGTTCCTTTCTCGGTGAACTTTGGGTGATAACTTTCCACCCCTTGATCTCCCTTGGCTGGGCCCGGACCCCAGAAGACAAAGGGGGGCACTTCCCTTCACCTTGTCTTGCAATGCTTCACGCTTTCACAAATCTTAATGCCTTTTTAACAGGTTTCCGGCCTTTGCCCCTGGTTGTCGGCTTGCCTTTGCCAGGTTCACTCTCACAAGCTGTGGTTGTTGGCATCCCTCTACCGGGTTCACTCCCGTCGGCTTATGTAACACACTGTTCATGTACTTATCTTCACCATGCAGGATTCACTTCCCTTAGCTTTCTCAATTCTCTGTCGATCAAAGACTTTCGACAGTACAGAGGATTTTACAAGACCCCTGTATGACCACTTTGACCGCTCTTTGCCTTTTCCCAAGGCCTTCTGGTTACGGTAGGCTTTACTGTTGGGTAGTCGCCCAGAGTTTCCTGCATGAGCACCCACGTGGTGCCGGACTCCTCTCTATCTGGTTTTCCACCTCTTTATTTAATAGTATCCTTTTGCTTTTCAAAGTTCAATTTAGCCTTCAGCTACTTTTCATTCAAAACAGTTTGGTTTCTTATCAACACTCCCCTCGACTCACCTGCTGTGATGAACTTATTGGCTTTCTGATGTCTTGGAGTCAAGGTTTGTACCACAGACACCAGCGTCTCTCCCCGGCTTGGTAATCAGCGGAGGAGGGTCTTGCGTACCGGGCACATCTGTTGCAATACACGTTGGCTATTGTTCGCAGACTTATCGTTCCCTCAGTGGAGGTTCCACGGGCCTTGGTCGGAAAGGGCAAGGTGAAATCTCTCCTTGTCTCCCTCTTGGTCTGCGCCGTCTTTCTCCTCCTCTTGAACTGCTGTGTTGAGTTAGCTCTTATGTCGTGCGGTCTGCCTTGCTCGTCCTGTGCTCTTGTGCTCCACCTTATATCCCTGTGGGGAAGGGAAAGGGCAGTCAGGTGTGTGTGATTCTGGTCAATTGACTGACTTTGCCTGACCCTGGTATTGGGACATGTCAGGTAAATGGCTCTGGTGTTAGTCTGTTGTCTTTTGTGTTGTGCAAAAATGTTTGTGTGGAAAAAAGGGGGCGCAGTGTTTTTGAATATCCTACGTGGTAGGATGGGGAAAAGTTGTTGAAAGAAGGGGGATACCGTGTCTCGCCCGTCCGTGTCCCACTCCCCAAGCACCCCCGATCTAGGTGATCCTCCCTCACTGGTCCACCCCCAGGAACTGGATCCAATAGCAATGGCCGTGTCCTGGCCACCTGGATGACAGATCCCCAGGGACTAGCTAGGGAGACACCGTCAGGTTTCCCACAATGGGTAAATATTGTTTATGGGTTGATGATGTTGTGTCCTTTATTTGTATGTGAGAGGTTCCAAAATCATGATGGGAAATACAGACAGGGAGCCACGTACCAGGTGAACTAGCTCTTTATTTCTTATGAAGCAAATGCCTGAAACCTAGCATGGGGCTTTGCGCATGCATTACCTTCTGGCCCCTGATAGGCCGCAAGCAGTTGTGACGTCATGAGCCTAGCTCCTTTAACTGTGTCCACAACATCTTCCCTTTTTGACAAACAGTTCACCAATATTGTTCACTCACAGTTCTGTAGTCATAACTCCTCAATAAGACTTATCAGACGTGTGATGCGTCTCCCAGATCTTGTTGACACTGCTGGCCTCACCTCAGCTTCTCGTTCCCCCACATCATCTTCAAACAGTAACACCTCACTTTCTCCCTCCTCACTGTGTGTCAGATTCAGAGTCCCTTAGTCTTGTGTGGAGGTAGCACGAACACCTGCCTCCCTGTTGGGTCTTGGTGCCTGGGAGGCTATGAGTAACCACAGGCCACTGCGACCCGCCGGGGAAAGAGGGTTAGGGTCCATGGTTTGGATGTGTAGGGGGAAGTTAGGATAACCGGGTAGAGGGTTAGATCAAGGTTGTGGATGGGATGGGGATGGGGAAGGTATTCTACACTAATTCCTGATGAGGTGCTGTTATCTCCCCCCATACATCTCTGTTCACTCACACACTCTTCCACACTTGCTGTGCTGTACACACTCTCCCTGTGGTTTGTTCATGGAGCACCTAATACTGCTTGGGGGCTGCCTCCTGCAGTTAACACAACAACATTACTTTCATGTTGCACTTTACGCCTGGTGCTGTCTCGTGCACTGGAATTACATCCTGTGGTACATTACACCCTGGTGCTGCCTTGTGCACCTGAACAACATTACATCATGTTGCACAAAGATCATTGTGTGCACTTCACAACAGTATTACAATAAGAATGCACTTAGCTTCGAGTTTGTGGTTCGTGCGGCTCTCCCCCACGACCTGCTGTTTCCATGGGTGGAAATCTGTGTTGATATGGAGCTCCGCTACAAAGAAAGGACACTGAGTTTCGCGTAGCAGAAAGCTTGATTACAACATAAACGAACATTAGCAGGGGTCCGCCTGCACATGCAATCAGTAACTATTTCTGAGACCAGATGCGCTTCATGTGTCTCTGTGTCTCAAAATCACACTGCCGTTCTATCTTGCAGCAGTGTATGGCTAATATGTGCTCCGGTCTCCGTCTACTGGTCTATGCGGTAACATGTTCATATCTAAGAACGTTAAAACCGCAATGCTGCAAAACTAGAAACACCCCTCTATTCCCACTGTTTTATAAAGGGGAGAGGACTTATCTGGCACTGAGAGCGGGACCTGCAGTAGATTTGCAGGCGGGGAACGGCCCCTCTGTAGGTAGCCTACAGGAGCTCCCGAGTTCCACGTCTGCTTCCTCCGATGCTCCGTAGCACAAGCAGGGGCTGTTGGGCATGGCGCGTGCATGTGCGTAACGTCAGGTGTGGTCCTAGGAGTTCCAAAAGGCCCGTGTTCACACAGGCCTTCTGGGTAATGTAGTCTAATGCTTCCTTGGTTGCCCTGGGTTATCTTTCCTTTGTTCCAAGCTGCTTTCCTGCAGATTACACAAAGGATACTCCTGAAATATGCAAGTCTTCCCCTCCGGTGACCTTTACATAAGCTTTTACACTGAAATACGTTGTTCTGAGCATTAAAGTCCCCTTTGCTGCTGCTTGCCACTTGTTGGTTCCTGACAGTACCTCCCCTCCCACCGGCAGGCCCGGGCTTGGTGGGATGATTGCGATAAGCCCGCAGGAGCCGAGGAGCATGAACGTGTTGCGCCAGCTCCAAAGAACGTTCCTCGGGCCCATGCCCCAACCAGCCCACCAAATAATTCAGCTTTCCCTGTCGAAGGCGTGAATCAAGTATCCCCTTCACTTCAAATTCAGGAACGTCATCTACCAGTACGGGGGGTGGCCTGGACTGGCCGATGGATACTGGGGCAGGTTTTAATAACGCCACGTGGAATACTGGATGCACACGCTTTTGCCGCGGCAATGTTAAGCAAACTGCCACTGGATTTATGACTTTTTCCACAGGGAAAGGTCCTACGAATCTGGGCTGAAATTTCCGAGGACCTGCTAAAGGAAGGTTACGAGTGGCTAACCATACTTGGTCTCCGACCTTATATTCAGGGCATGATCTCCTCTTTTTGTCTGCATACAATATATATGTCTGTTTAGCTTTTTCCAAATTGGAGTAGACACTACACCACACACTCTCTAAATGTTCTTTATGTGACAAGGGTGCTGGTACCGTATCTACAGGAGTGAGAGGGATGGGTTGGAAGCAGGGGCGGTGACCATAAGTGCTAAAGAAGGGAGTTGCTTTAGTAGAAGAGTGTATAGCATTATTACAGGCTAACTCAGCCAATCAAATTGTGTCTACCCATGTGGATTCATTGTCATGCGTCATACAGCGTAAGTACTGCTCTAAGGTCTGGTTGACTCGTTCAGTCTGTCCATCCGTTTCTGGGTGATAACTAGTAGACAACCTGTTATGCCTTGGAGTCCACGAAGATTATAGTGCCTCCGTCCCCAAGCACCAATCAGAGATGAGTAATATCACTTGCTGATCAGTTATTGGGGCCACAGGGGGAGGTAGGAACAGGATGCACCGGGTCCCGGTTGGCTGAAAGAAAAGGCAGGGGTTAGATACAAATACGGTAGTATCACAATGAACAAAAAGGAAATGGACCGTAAATGACTCCTACCCCAGAGATGACCGGTTTTGACGTGGGACCTAATAGTTCCAACCTCAGGGAAAGGGCAGCAGTGCAAGTAGGTAGTCAGCAGAATGCCAAGATGAATTCCAAAGTCACAATACTTGGTAGACAGAAGCACAAGCTCTCAATCCTAGGTAAAAAATCCAAAGGGCGAACAAATCCAAAGGGCAATCCAGGTAGAAGTCCAGCAGAGTTCTAAAGGGTCAAAACCAGTTCCAGAAGGTTATAAGCAAGGGATGATCCAATTTCAGTCCAGGTAAACCAAGCAAAGTCCAAAAATATGTGAAGTCAAACGAGGTTCCAAGAAATGCCACTAGCCGCCACAAAAACAGCTGAGAAGCGCTGAATGGGCGGACTGACGCTGTTTTTATGCGTGTTTCCGGGTCACGTGACTGCCCACCTGGTCATGTGACCCATGGTTGTGGTGTGTCGGTGTCCCGGAGTGCCCGCAGAGCCTGAGGGTGCCCCCGCGCTCCAGCAGGCGCCATGGCAGGCCCCAAGACCCGCGAGGACGGAAGCGCTAGGAACGCCAGCATGGGCGGGGCTTCGTCACGGGCCGAGCGGGCCGGGCTGAGAGGATCCGGGAAGATCCAGACCTGGACCGCGGGACAGGTAAGGAGGCAAGGGCTTGGGAGGAGGTGGGGGCTTGGGCTTCTTGGGAGTGCGTGACACAACCTCATCTCTATACCCACTGCGTTACAAAATGCACGCAAGAAGCGTGAGGTAAATTGTGAACCCCGGTCTGACACAATATGCTGGGGAATGCCGTGAAGGCGCACAATGTTCCGGAGGAAAAGGTCCACTAGTTCCTTGGCTGTTGGGACCCCCATACGTGGTATAAAATGGGCTAATTTAGTCAATGAGTCAACCACCACTAGGATGGTGGAGAAGCCATGATTTATGGGTAAATCTACAATGAAGTCTAAGGATACAGTATGCCAAGGCATGGTGGGTGTGGGCAATGGTTGCAACTTTCCGGCTGGTCTTTGATGGTCTGACTTGTTTCTCAAGCAGTTCTCACATTCGTGTACATAGCGTTGGATATCTTGCTTCATCTGAGGCCACCAGAAGTGACGAGTTACCAATTCACTTGTTTTTACCACTCCGGGATGACCCACGAAGGGTGAGTCATGGCACCATTTGATGGCTTGCTGACGAACCGCTGGTGTAGGGAGATATAATGCGGTTCCCTGGAAGGGGAGTCCGTCCTTAATGGTGCGCTATTTCCCAGGCTCACTCCACTGGGCCAGTTCTTGAGCTGACATGTTCCTTCTAATACTGTCAAACATATTGTCGATCACAACTCTGCTGATGATGCGTGTAGGTGGTACTATCGGTTTTGGTTCTTGCATGATCAACTTGAAGTTGGGCTCTGGGTAACGGGATAAGGTGTCAGCTTTCTTGTTCTCAGCTCCTGGGCGATAGGTGACCACGAAATCAAAATCGGCAAAATATATAGCCCATCTTAGTTGTCTTGGACTCAGAGCTTTGGGTGATTTCAAGAACTGTAGGTTCCTGTGGTCCGTTAGTATGGTGATGGTATGTCGCGCCCCCATGAGATAATGGCGCCATTCAGCAAACGCTGCCTTGATAGCCAATAATTCTCGATTGCATAATTTTGCTCTGCGGGAAGCAAAGTCCGCGAGTAGTATGCCACCGGATGCAGTTGTCCAGACTCATCCCGCTGTGATAACATAGCCCCCAAGGCATAACTGGAAGCGCCAGTTTCTACAATATAAGGGCGAGCAGGGTCTGGATGTAACAAAACGCGGGCTGTGACAAAGGCTTTTTCAGTGCTTGAAACCCCATTTCCTACGCTGTATCCCAATGGAATTCTACTCCCTTTTTTAGTAGGCAAGTAATCAGTTGTACTTTCTTGGCAAATCCCTCTATGAAGCGCCGGTAGAAGTTTGCAAAGCCCAACCCAGTTTGTACGTCCTTCACGGATGTGGGCACAGGCCATTCTGTAATTGCTTGCACCTTCCTCTTGTTCATAGTCACGCCCTCAGGCGACAAGATAAACCCCAAGAACTCCACTGTGGTCTGGTGAAACACGCACTTCTCTAGCTTTGCATATAACTGGTGTTCCCTTAGGCGCTGCAAGACTGCCTTGACATGTTCCTGGTGCTCCTCTAGGTTTCGAGAGTAGATCAATATATCGTCTATGTAGACTACTGCAAAGACGTCTAAGTAGCCCCGAAGAACCTCGTCCAAGAAATGCTGAAAGGTAGCGGGTGCGTAGCAAAGTCCGAATGGCATCACCTGATATTCATAAAGTATGAATTTCGTTCTGAAGGCGGTATTCCATTTGTCCCCTTCACGCACCCGCACCAGATGGTAAGCCCCTCGTAGGTCGAGTTTCGTATAGATCTTTGCTTCTCGTACTTGATCCAGTAAGGTAGGGATTAAGGGCAGGGGATACCGATTTTTCACAGTTATGCGAAAAGTCAAAGTGCTGTAATCGTAGGCCCCACCTTTCTATGCAAGGAGGAAGTTTGCAGTGTGGATTTCCATAGATGGTGACCAGCGCTTGATGGTCTTTGATGACAGTAAATGCCTTTCCCAAAAGAAACATTTGAAAGTGCTTGCAGGTCCATACGACTGCTAACCCCCTTAAGGGGATGGCTACCTCCAAAGTCGTAATGAGGCCCAATATCTTGTTTGATCTGCGTAAACGCTTTCTGACACTCTGAGGTCCATTGAAAAACATGTCCCTGTTTGGTAAGGTCTCTGAGTGGGGCGCTGACGGTGGCAAAGTCACGTAAGTATCTACTGCTATAGCTCGCCATTCCTAATAACGATTGGACATCACTGATATCTTCCATTGGTGTAATCCTGGTTATGGCAGCAAACTCGCTAGGATCCAGACTGATTCCTCTTTGTGAAAATATATGCCTTAAGAATTTGAGATGTTCCTTGCAAAATGCGCACTTTCCACGATTTAGCGTTAATCTTGCTTCCATCAGTGTTAGGAAAGATTTCTCTTTACTGCATCTTTCCTTCCATCTTTATGGAACCCCCAAACCTTTTACTTTTATTTTTAAATCTGACCTGTACCTTTTGCAGTACAGTGAAGCCTTAAGCTTCACTACTCTGGCCTTTGCTCATATGTTATGGGGAAACTGATATGGCCTTCCAGCTGTCAGTACTGGGAAACCTTGTTTCCCTTAGTTGTGTTTCTATGTTACTACTTTTGGTTACTTTTGTATCACTTGTGGTAACTTTTTATCATTGTGCAAAGCAGCTTACACTGCAGTACAAAGGGGTGCATTTTTGTTTTGGCCTAGACTAACACTCAGAGGATTTTGGGTTACTCTAGGTGTGCTAAAAGCAAAGCTTTTTGGGGATTTTGATTTTAGCTTTACCTCGTTTACCGCTTTTGGCTACTAACTGTGTCCACTGGTCAAACATGGTGGTGCCACAATATTTTTCACCTGTTCTTTTGCCATCAGTTCTTTTAGCCTGAGAGGCCAGGAAAATCCTTTTAAGGACTTCCAGTGCCCGGGAAAGCAGAAGCTTTTGGCGGGCTACTGGAGGGCTGTGTGTGTTTGCTGGCAGGGTGTGGGGTGGGTCTGTCTGACTCCAATCCACAAACTAGTTTCAGTGTGTCTGAGTGGTATTCATGAAAGTTTCCACCTGTGGTCCTGATTGGACCATTGCTGGGGTGTGTGTGTGGGCTAGTCCTACTATTGGCTAGTGGGAGTTTCAGCTCTTACCTGGCTTTTAGGATAACAAGAGGACCCCTTCACCCATTCTTCAGAGATCCTAGAGAAACCTGAAGGAGCCAAGTATCCTAGCCAACTATGAGACCTGCGAAGAAGCCATAGATCTGACTGAAGGAGGCCTGGCAACCAACTTCTGCTGCTGTCCTGGAGGAGCCCTTTCTTGCTCTTGATCTTTAGTAGTCCTGCGAAGGAGCTATGACCCTTGGAGTGGAGGGACCATCCATTCCCGATGTCTGCTCGGTGCCCTGCCAAAGGAAGCCTTCGGAAGTGCCCTGGAACCGTCCTGTGGCTGACAGCTTCGTTTGTGGGCTACTGGGCTGCTGGCATCACCGTACTGAGTTTCTATTTAGGCATATGTCCATTCCTCCATCTCCTTAACTCCCAGCCTGCCCGTTACCAGCTGGCCACATGGTTAGATGTTAGATAGCATGTCTACTGTAGCATTGGGGAGTTGGGCTGTCGGGTAATGGGTGGTACTTGGGGAGCGGGGCAGGGAGGGAAGTGATGAGGGGAAAAGCAAAGAGGGGGAACGATCAGAACATGATTCAGGAGAAGACAAACAAATAAGGGGGCCGCAGAGAGGACAGGCAAGTGAGGGATCACAGGAGATACCATGTCTTGTCCTCCCACGCAGAGATACTTTTGAGACGCAATGTACGATATTTGTTTGAACAGTCGCCATCGGAAACAGAACTCAGTTCATCAGAAGGAGAGCAGAGATGTAAAAGATACCTATATGCCCTAGGAAACAAACAGGCCACAGAGCACAGCCTTACGCTGCTTATGCACCTGAATGAGCGTCAAACCGAGTTCCTAGTAGACACTGACACCAGAGTGAATGGCATCAGTGAACACACATACAAGACCCTTCCTCACATTCCCAGACTCCGCCCATCTGAAGTAGACATCTACCCTTATAGGTCCAAGTCACTGCTAAACTACCTTGGGCAATTTGAGGCAAGATGCTAGTACAAAATGCAGGACAGGAAGATCCCTGTACATGTGATATCCACAGCAACAGAATGCGGGTGCATTCTAAGTTTTAAGACCGCCATTGACATGGGTCTAATTCATGTACTGTACAAGCTGATGGCCAACAAGTACATTGACACAGTGGACAAAATTGACCAATTGTTCCCAACACTCTTTAATGGCATAGGCAAATTAAGAAACAGACAGACTAAACTTCACATTGACGAGGACATCCACCCCGTGGCACAACATTACTGGGGCATTCCGGTTAACATTCAACACCAAGTGGAAGAAGAACTCCACAAGCTGCTGGAGCAAGACATCATAGAGCCAGCAGTGGGCCCAACGCCATGGGTGTTACCCATTGTGCCCGTACCAAAGATAGGCTCTGAAGCCATCAGGTTGTGTGTAGACTTGAGACACCCTAATCAGGCCATCAAGAGGGAAAGGCATCTGGCCCCTCGCATCACAGATATGGTACACCTTCTGAAAAGCGCCCAAGTGTTTTCTCAGCTGGACCCGAGTACGGGCTATCACCAGCTGGTCCTAAACCCTGAGGGACGCTACATTACCACTTTTATAACACATCTTGGCTTATATAGGTATAGGCAACGGAGCTTTGGAGTCTCTTCAGCGGCGGAAATATTCCAGGCAGAGATACACAATGTAATAAAGCACATCCCGAATTGCGTCAACTATACAATGACATTCTGGTATTTGGCACAAGTGCGGAAAAACATGACGACACACTCTCAAGAGTGTTCATGGGGTCAGAAGCCGCCAAACTCGCTTTGAATATTTATTTATTTTATTTATTTATTACATTTGTTATACGCCCAGACCCAGAGGTATCACAGCGTAGTTATAGGCAATGGGTAAATACAATCTTAATATTATACAAGAAAACAGTAAAATCAGAAAGTGATAGAAAAACCAGACATTTATATACAATAGATGAAGGGAGTCTGGTCTAAGTGGGTTGGGGTCTTAGTTCACATTAGTATTGGTTGAATAACCAAGTTTTAAATTATTTTTTGAATTGTGAATAGAGACAAGTGTGAATTCCGGAAAGGAACTCTCTGTTTCTTCGGGCACATCGTCTCTGAGAAAGCAATGAGCCCAGATTCTGAGAAGGTTGCCACTCTTGACGAGACGTCACCTCCAACAAATGTCTCGGAGCTTCGATCTTTTTTAGGGCTAGCAAGTTATTGCACAAGATACATTAAGGACTTCACCACCATCAGTGAGCCGTTGAGTGCCCCCATAAGGGAACAAGTACCATTCAGGCGGTCGACCGAGTGCCGGAAGGCATTTACAGCCATCCGGGACTGTGTAACGGAGACTGAGAACACGGCATACTTTGACACAGAGAGAGAGAGACCAGGAGAGAGGCCGTCCCGAGGCTGAAGAAGTGCAGCAGGAGATGTGAATAGCCTCCTGCAGGTGAAAGAGGAACTACCTGTGTCTGATGAAGGACTGCTGCTCAAAGGTAAGAAGACAAGTAGTGGAGTTGGCACACAAAGGACACCGGGAAATTGTGTCGACTGAAAGAATGTTAAGGCAGAAGGTATGGTTTCCACGACTAGACTCGATGGTAGAAGGCTTACTAAAAGAGTGCCCTATATGTTGTTTGATCACACCCACAAGGCTCCCCGGACCGCTTAGAATGACTGATCTTCCAAAATGGATGTGGGAGGAAGTGGCCGTCGACTTCTTTGGACCCATTGAATGGGGTAAATATGTGTTAGCAGTCGTAGATGAATATTCACGATTCCCTGAAGCACAGATGGTAACTTCCATTGCAGCCCACCATGTCATTCTAGTACTGGACAGAATATTCACAGCGTATGGCATCCCTTGACAGGTGAAATCAGACAAAGGGCCCCGTTCACAAGCCAAGACTTCAAGATATTTACTGAATATATGGGGTTCAGCCACAGAAAGATAACTCCATTACAGCCCCAGGCTAACAGGACGTTTGAGTGTTTTATGGCTAACTTGAGGAGAGCACTACAGATATGCCACCTGACCGGACAGCCATACATACTGGTGTTACATCAGCTGCTGCAAAATTACCGGAGCACACCCCACAGCTCTACAGGGAAATGCCCTGCAGAGGTAATGTTTGGCTGCAGTATTCACACTCAGGTGCCACAACACAAAAAGGAATCTGAGAAGTATTCAGAGGATTTCGTCATGAGAGCAAAGGGTGGGGCTGCCAAGGAGAAGATGAAACAATATGCTGCAGAAGGAGAAGGGCAAAGGACTCCTCATTATTGCTTGAAGATGTGGTGGTTGTGAAACAGCCATGAAACAACAAGCACACTGCCACGTTCCACGAAGACCCATTGGTCATCACAGGCCAGAAGGGCTTCATGATCAAAGCAGAAGGAACCAGTGCCATCTGATGCGGAACTCGTCACACTTCTAAAATCTGTCGACCAGGAGAGGAGGAGCAGAAGTCGTGAGTATGAGACTGTGTACTCCTAGGATGAGTCCTATCAGGTTGATGGTGAGGACTCTGATTGGGCCCAGCAAGACGACCCTGTGTCTGTGTCGAGGGCAGGACATTCGAAGGAGCGATATGAATGCCCTCAAAGGGCAAGAATAAGGCCCCGCAGACTCATTGAAGAAATGGGGTAATGAGATGCCATTGATACTTAAATTGGGGGGGGGGTTTAGCATCGGGGAGTAGTGTGGATCCTTTTCATCATGGACAGTTCCTGTGAGTTGGATTGCACATCTTCCTACGTACCATTCATATCACGTACTTGTACCTTTCTAGCACTTATTATGAAGACACCTCGCTCTGGGAACTTGCTGCTTTTCCACAAACATCTCTCTCTCGTAGTCCCTGTATCGGTACAAAAGGGTGCTCATAAATCATGTAATTCACTGTAATTCACAAAACCCTTCCTAACCCGGCCGTCCGGTCTCCACAAGCCCTCGCCAGAGGACTTGCACAAAAACATCCAAAGACAGGTCTTCAGGGCGCTCCTGAGAAAGGTAGGTAAAGTGCAATTTATTTGTGTGCATGTCTGCTAGAACTTGTGCTGAGGGCAACACGTGAGTTCCCCAGTGTTGACAAATCCATGTATTTGTCTTTACCAAAGATATAATGACGATTTCTCAGGTGGCTTTATTTCCTCGTATCCCCCTTAAAGGCCATTTAAGTGGCCGTAGATAGTGCTTTGAAACTGCATGCAGGGTTGAATCGCCCTGAGGCCTACGGGCATGTTGGCGCGTTACAAAAAATAAAATAAAATAAAATAAAATAAATAAAATCAGAGTAAAACTGATTTAAACTCAAATGTTGTGTGGATGTTGTTTTTTTCTGCTGCTGAACTGCTCTCTTTTATCCTCACAGTGACCAATTTAAGGGTTTCACAGACAACCAGTTGGCGTGCCATCCATCTAATGCGATTCATCACGGATAAAAAGAGGAATTATTTCAGTGCACAGTAGTAACACTGCCCTTTCAGTAATTAAGAACCACGCTATGGCAGGAATTCATTGGGAAAATATTGCCCGGGATGACAGTGAGTACATGAGCATTATTATTATTGTGTTGCTGTTTGTGAACCTTTATCAATTTAACAAGTCAAAAGTGCATGTGAAGATGACATTTCAGTTGATACATTAGTAGGATGCAACAAAACGTTTTTTCTTTTGCATGTCACAGGGTACTGCCTTCTTTACAAAATATTACATCTAGACATGTGTTGAGCGATGACCGTTTTGTCCATTCTCAGTTTATTTTCTGTGCACACCCCAACTTATTTTAGTGACATTACAGTTGCAGGGAGTTGTTACACAATATGGAGTACTGCTGTTGGCTGCAAACAGTCTTTGGACAGGCAGGATATTTAGAGCTCAGGCTTTGGGTGGTGCTAGCTTCACTGGTGTGGTAGATTACTAGAGCTGGCAACAGTGACAACAGTGAGTGTTTATAAGGGATCAGGGCAGCACTTGGTCTCTTTTCATGCCCACCCATGCATTTTCCAGCCACACAAGATGGCATGTATCTGCAGCACCCAACAACACTCGGACCTTGAACATGAGGGTTACCACTTCTGCTCCTCCCCAACTATAAATAAGGGTGTGTCTTCCTAGTAAATATTGTCATATCCTCAGCCAGTATGGTGGCTGACACCTCTCATAAATGCTAGTAGCCACTGTTTGGCATACATTATGCCAGTGCGTTAAGTGGGAGGGGAAAACGAGGAGGGCCTCTAACAAAGGGGCATTGCCTTAGTGCTGGGTGTGACCTCGTGAGGTGGTTTTGGCAACTGCTGCCTGCCGTAAACAACACAAAACCTTTCAGGAGTGGGGACGGCATATGGCCTATTTTGTGTCACTCTGAATTTTCCCAGGTGGTCTTGTCTGCATCAAGCCTGCAGTGTGATCCTGAATACAAGGACTCACTCAGCATCTCACGTGAACCAACTTGAGATGTGTAAAAGAGTGCTGCATCTTATTGCTGTGCATGATGTGAATACAAGTTGGGTTCCAACCAAAAACTAAATATACAGTAAGTTAAGTAAAAGGAATCAACATGTGGGTTTCACTTTAAGAAAATCTTTTACTTTGTACTGTAAGGAAGGTATGGTATCAAAGTAAGACAGACACAAATGATCACGGTTCTATGGTGTTTATTAAATTGTAAAATTTGTGAGATAAACGCCTAATCTAAACCTAAATATAAGATGGGAGCCAGCTATGACCATCAAATAATAATAATGCAGTCCTAGTAGAGTCATGTCAAATAAAAAGGGCCTATACTAAAAAAAACTATTGCCAATACTTACTGCTATGCTACAAAAGGGTGTGGGATAATGTTAACAAGAAAAGAAAGAAGTGTTCACAAAATGATATGTCAGGATGTTATGGCCAGGGTTTGCCTTCCCCACGTTTTTAGCATGGGACAATGCGGGACTCTTGAGCACAGCACACTCTTGGGCTTCTCTAGCATGAGCTTACAGTTCCTTTTCTCTATATCAGGGTCTTCTGTGCCCAAGTCTCATCTCATGCAAAGTCTCTTGCTTCAGAGGGCCTGATATGTTAAAACAACAAAAACGAAAGTTCTTTTGGTCAATCTTCACATCGGGTGATTACCCTTCACCTTTGGATCCCATTAGCCGGGCTCCAATCCTTCTCTCAGCATCAACCTCCCAGAGCACTTGCCAATTTAAACAGAGATTTCCAAAGGGCGATCTCGTCTCGCTTGGTCTCTTTGTTAGCCTATGGGCAGTGCAGCCTTTTACAAAATCACAATTCGCACGGCTTTCTCCTCAGCCATGCTCGAACGACTGTTTCACAATTCCCTCAGTCGGGTTAACAATTTCGCAATAGTCAAAAATTTCTGCCACGTGTCAAGGACTTTCGATTGTACAAGGGATTTGGCTTGACCCGTGTATGACCACCTTGACACCACAGGCCGGCCTTCCCAATGGCCTCTTGGTACTTGTACTTGTAGACCTTCGACTGAGAGCCCACCTGACGCCGGACCACTCAATCTCTGGTACCAAGTGTGTTAAAATAAATACCTCTGTCTATTAATCTTCTTAATGTTGCCACTGCAACCTTGAGCCTCACACAGTCCAGTCTACTAGCAGGTTCTTCCGACTCACCAACTTTGCCGCTGGAGTGAAGGACAGTACCTCGATGGCAACTGCGTCTCCCCGCCCTGGCTATCAGTGTGGGAGGGTTCCATGTACCGCTGACATCCGTCAGACCATTTGCCAGCTGCGATTCCTGGTCGTATGTTTCCTATGTTGGAGGCTTTGCTGGTCTGGGTTGAAAAGGGGAAGGGCAACTCCCTCCTTAATGTCCTTTCCGGTCTCGCTGCCTTTCTCCTCCATTTGAACTGCCATCCTGGAATATCTGCTTCGTCGTGCATTCAGCCTTGCTCAGAGTGTGCTCTCGTGCCCTGCCTTATATACCTATGGGGAAGGGAAAGGGCAGTCAGGTGTGTGTAGTTGTCGATAATTTCCTGACTCTGTCTGACCCTTGTGTTGGGACATGTCAGGTAAACGGCTCTGGTATTAGTCCGTTGTCACTCACGGTGTGAGAAAGTGTTTGTGTAGGAAAAGGGGTGGGGATAGAGTTTCTAAATATCCTACTTGGCAGGATGGGGAAAAGGTGTCATAAGGAAGGGGATACCGTGTCTCACCCTTCAGTGTCCCACTTCCACTCCCCGGAGAACCCTCCTCCAGGAGACCCTCCCGCACAGGTCCACCTCCAGGAACTGGATCAAATAGCGATAGCCGTGTCCTGGCCACCTGGATGACAGATCCCCGGGGACTACTGAGTGAGACACCTTCAGGTTTCTCACAGCACCTTAATCTATTGTAAAGTAGTCTTTCTGTCATCAAATTGTAATACATTTAACCAAGATGAACAGTGCAGTTAAGCAAAAAACAATGGATCTCTAGACTCAATACTAACTCTGAAGTTCCATTGTTGTTTGCTTTAATACATTTGTATTGCTCCTCTTGTTACAATGGACTACTTGCAAAGTAAACCAAGTTTCTAAAACTTGAAACCATATTAATTGAGGTTTATAGCAGACAAAGCAGGGTAATCATTGTTGTGATAGGGGGACATTAACATAACATTAACATAACAGAGTGAAATCCTCACCTGTTGTCACACACTGTTTGCTGAAGCAGACTGCAAACTAATTTTTACGTAGTCCCTTTTAGCTAAGTGTGACATAAGGTGTGATGATTTAACTCTGGTATTTTCTAATCCCCCATCATTACACTGCTGAAGACCCTACTTTGTTTGCTACATACAGGCCCTAATTAATCACTGTGAGGTGGTCAGAGTAAACAAAGACACGTTTAGCTCTGTGCATTACTGTGATGTTTCTCCATGTCAGCTGACTGAGGCATCCCTCACGTCAGATTGCTACTACCTCAAAGAATATAGTTTTTGAGCAAATGCATGATCCTGCTGCATGCAGCTTGAAGGACCTGGGACTGAACTTTCTGCAACAAGACCAAGCACACCTCTTGTATTAGCCACAGAATGATTTACAGGAACATTTGGCAGTGAGAGATCCCCGGCAGAGCCCAGACTGAAAAGCTGTTTTTGGAGACTGTCAGGGTTCTGCCCTGGCTCTACACTGGCTAGCTCTGTCACTCTTGAAGCCCTGAATGATGCTGACTCAGCCAGGTCATAAAAGAAAGCAAGCCACCTTCAGGAGTAAATGATACTATCCCACCTCCGGTACTTGGTATATACATTTTGTATATCATTCCTTTTATAAATGATAATAACTTAACTCCTGGCATTTGTGGTGATAAGCCAATTTTGTCCGGGTATAAATCATTCCACTTGCTCCTGGTATAATTTATAGCAGGGCATTTCAATAGTTTGTATAAATTATGGCATCCCAATTCAGGAATAAAATATGGTAACCTTGTCCCTGGCATATTGGCATATATGATGGTAAACCACAAAACTACGGGTATGATGACACGTCCAGCTGAACATTAGAACATACCAGGGTATGGTCTAACATGGACAAAGATGGCAGCGTCCCCATGAACCTCCTGTGAGACTCTTGTTAATTCACCTCCTACAAGTAATGAAGAGAGGGCCCCTGGAATGCCCCGCTTGGCCCCCATTTTTTTTTTAAAGTATTTTATTGGCATTTGTATAAGTACATAATAGCCATCAAACAGTAACATAACAAACAAACAACAACCAATTAACTACCACAGTCTTCATAGCGCAATGTATTGTTCTTAGTCGTGAAGAGGGGGCGGGGGGCCGGTGGTCATTGTTCTGAAGGTCACGGGGGTTGAGTTTCCGGGTTGTCCATTCTTGGGGTGAACCCCAGGCAATTCTCTGGTAGGGGTGTGCGCTCAGGGGGGTTTGTGATCCGAAGCGTACTGGATGTCGCGCAACAGGGCCTTCCATGATTCTAGGGTGTCATTGGCGTTATTGTCGCTTGAGTTGGTTCCATCCTGCCAGGCTCTGGTCTCTGCCTCTGTCCACTTTTCCAGGTCTTTAAGCCAACGTCCATGCCTCGGGCCCCCTGGTGATTTCCATGCCATTGCTATGGATCTTTTTGCAAGAATGCAGGCTAGGTCCATTAGTTTGACCAGGTGTTTGTATTTGCTCAGTCTGGGATGGGCTCCCAGTAAGCATTCTTTTGGGCTCCATTCATATCTTGTGAGTCCCGCGTTGGTGCAGGTGCTTTCTACCATGGACCAGAATTTTGCCGTTTTGGTGCAGGTCCAGAACATGTGGATCATGTCCGCATTATCATTTCCGCACCAGGGGCAGTTCGGAGATGCTTGTTTGTTGAAGGTACCAACTCTTAGTGGGGTCATGTATGTTCTGTATAGCACATTTAATTGAACTTGTTTAAATCTAATGTTCCTTGACACCTCTTTGGGTTATAGTAGTATTCGTTCCCATTCACTATCAGATAGTGTGATCCCCAATTCGGTTTCCCATTTTTGCCTCAGGGTTGCGCTTTTTGGAATGGATCTATCGTTCAGTTTGATGTATAAGCGGGAGACCGGTTTCCAACCATCTGCTAAGTCGTACATTTCCTGGAGGACGGGGTCCGGTGGGGGTTCCTCTGGCCAGACAGGCCATTGTGCCCTAGCTATCATCTTGAGGCAGTGGTACCACAAGAATTGGGTACTCAAGATGCCTTCGTTAGCTTGTAGCGATTCAAGTTCTCTGAACATGCCGTCTTCAAACAAGTCTCCCCATGTGTAGATTCCGGCTCTCTCCCATTTCCTGGCTGTCGCAAGGTCCGCCTGAGTTTTGCATACGTCCGCCAGAATGGGAGTGTTGGGGTTGTAGGGATGTTTTATTTGTGGAAGGAAGCCAGTTCTAGCCCATATCTGCCTGCCCAGGGTAACAATAAAGGGAACTTCAGATGTTTGTTTCATTGGGTTCCAGAGTATTTCTTTGGGGAATAGCTTGGAGGTCGCTTGTCGCAGGAGCCCCACTTCGGCTGACGGGTCATCGGAGAGCCATTTCGTCACGTGGCTGAGTTGTGCAGCTAGATAGTACCTTTGTAGATCGGGTAGTTGTGTCCCTCCTTCCTTGTACGGGAGCGTAAGTGTAGGTAGAGAGAGCTTGTGTCTGGATGACCCCCATATGAAGTCCTTGATTAGAGAGTCCAGTTTTCTGAAGAAGGGAGGTCTGATGTAGTAGCAGACGTTCGTGAAGTGGTATAAAAATCGGGGGAGAACTATCATCTTGACTATTGCCGCTCTGCCCATCACTGCCAATGGTAGCTTCGACCAAAAGTTCATGGATTTGCGGAGGCCTCCCACTGCTTTTTCAGTGTTGTGTTCATGCGTGAGTGAAGGGGTATGACACATGTCGACTCCTAGGTACTTAACCTTCTCCAATTGCCATTGTATTCCGACGTCTGGTAGATCGGATTTATCCAGACCCCTGAGTCTGGCCAGTGGAAACGCACACGATTTTAGCTTACTAAATGTTATCCCGGAGTATCGGGCATAGTTATCTAGGATATCCAACGCGATTTGTGCATTGAGCTGAGGGTTATTTAAGTACAGGAGAACGTCGTCCGCGTACATGGATATTATGGAATGGTCACTGCCCAGCTTAATGCCTGCGTCAAAGTGTTGTTTCCTGAAGTAGGCGGCTACTGGCTCCAGGCCTAGTATGTATAACATCGGGGACAGCGGGCAACCTTGTCTCGTGCCCCGCTGTATCGCCCAGGCTTTGGAGACCAACCCTCCAGTCTTCACTCTCGCTGCCGGTGAATTATACAGTACCTCGACCCATTTTACAAAGCCCTCGCCAAAGCCGAATTCCCTTAGTACCTCGAACAGCCACTCTCAGTAGATAGAATCGAAGGCTTTTATGGCGTCTAGTGATAGCACTGCTAGGTTCTCGTCTCGATCATAGGTCTCTGCCATGGTGTGCTGAAGCCTCCTCAGGTTTGCGTTAGTATTGCTTCCTGGAACGAAACCATTCTGGTCCTCATGAATCAGGGTTCCCACCACCCTCGCTAGTCTCTTAACCAGTATCGTGGTCAGGATCTTGTAGTCAGAATTTAGCATGGCGATTGGGCGGTATGATTCACAGTTGTCGTCAGGTTTGTTAGGTTTAAGAATAGGGATGATAATTGTTTCTTTCATGGAGTTAGGTAGGATTCCATTTTCATATGCCTCCATATACACCTTGTGTAGTATCGGGTGAGGGTCGCTTCATACGCTTTATAGAAATCTGGCGGAAGCCCATCACTCCTGGGGGTCTTGCAAGTGGCTAGTGATCTAATCGCCTCCGTCACGTCTTCTGGAGTGATTTCCGCGTCCAGTAGCTCGCTTTGGGCCTCCGACAGTCTTGGGAGCTCAATCTCTGCCAGTGTAGCTCTTATGTCCTCCACTGGTACTTTGGTGTCATGGGCATACAGTTTGGAGTAGAAGTCCGCAAACGCAGAATTAATATCTTGTTGCGTCCTGTGGGTTGTCCCCCTTTCATCTGTTATTTCGGTTGGGAGGTGTCTTAGGCACTCGCGTTTACACAGCCAGGCCAACATTCTACCAGGTTTGTCTGCTTCTTTGTGTGCCCTGGCTATGTAGGTCGTGTAGTCGAATTTAGACAGTCTATTCCAGGCCGAAAGGCATTCCTCCCAGGTGCCTTTTAGTTCAGTTTCAGCGTCCAGCGTGATGTCGATTTCGGATTCCAGGTGTGTAATCTTGTTCTCCAGATCCTCCAGTTCCGACTTCAGATGTTTACGGATGCCGCCCGCTCCGGATATGATTTCTCCCCGTGTCACAACCTTCATGGCCTCCCATAGAGTGCTCCAACTTGACACTTAGCCTTTGTTGATGTCTAGGTATTCTTCGAGTTTAGCACCAAGTTCCTCCTTAAATGCGTGGTCTGTGAGTGCTGCCGGTGGCATTCTCCATAATGGGATTGGCGGTCTGGGTCCTCTAGGAGCCCATTGCATAATCAACGGAGAGTGATCGGATATGGTTCTGCCTAGATACATTGTGGACTCTACTTGTTGAGCCAGTTCACGGTCTATGAACAAATAGTCTATCCTTGTATGGACCTTGTGTCGGGCCGAGTAATAGGAATAGTTCCTCTCGGTGCGGTGTTGTTCCCTCCAGATGTCCACTAGGTCGAGTTGCTCTATTGTGGTGTTTAGCACGTTAGATGCAGGGCTATTTAAAAGGCGGGGGATCTGATCTGTCCATAGCTCCGTTCCTGATGCAATTGAAATCACCACCCCATATAATCGCGCTCTCTCTACGAAGAATCATTTTAGCACTAAGCATTTTGAGATGTGAGGGTATTCCGTGTTGTGGTAAGTATGAGTTCACCAGGCACACTGGCGTGGATTCGATAATTCCCCATAATATTAGATATCTGCCCTCTTTGTCGGCTTCGTAGTCCAGTAGCTGGAAGGGCACTGTCGGGTTTACCCACGTGAACACGCCTCTAGCAAATTTGGAGTAAGGCGCCCCTCTCCGGTCCCACCCCATCTTTCGGATAGTTTAGCTGTGGATTCTTCCGTGAGATGGGTCTCTTGAAGCATCGCTATCGATACCTTTGTCCTGCAAGGAGTGGATCCGATTCCTTCTCAGGTATGTACCCATACCCCTCACATTCCACGTCATCACCTTAAGTTGGAGTGCCATTGAGTTGATGTTTTGGTCTCATCTTTCTGGTCGCCCCAGGTTTCATGGGGCGGCCCCTTGTCCAGGTGATGAGGCTCTCCGCCTAGGTCCCGGTGTTTTCTCATCCCCGGCCCCCAAGGACCTCCGGTCCCATGCTTCCCCATCCTTAATATTTCGAAGGCTGTGGTGTGAACGAAACGATTAACGAAACTGGTGCGCCCAGCAACTACCAGTTCCTGCTGGTGCTCAGGCGCTCTCGTACCGTCAGGACCCATCCGGGTGTCGGGCACGAGTGAGGTCGGTCAGGCAACTGGCCTGTCCTGAACTGTTCGTGGGGGTAGGGCTCTGTGCCTGGCGTGGGCCAAGCGAGGGCCGCATCTGTGTAGCTGACTGTTGGGTGGTTTACTTTCTTATTGGTTATTTGCCTTGTGTCTGTGTTAGCTTTGTGAGTCATGGATCCGTCCATGTCTCAAGCGCCGACGGAGGTGGTTCTTCAGCTTTCCATGGGTTGAGGGTCTTTATCTGCAGCTAGGTTGTTGTCTTCCAGCCACATATTGGCGGCTGCTGGGGATTCCAGGAAAATCGCCCTCCCCTTGTGGATCACTTTCAGTCTGGAGGGGTATAATAGCATGTACTTCAGGTTCAGTTGCCTGAGCCGGGCTTTAATCGGCACAAATGAGTTCCTCTCTCGTTGGACCTTCGGGGTGTAATCGGGGTAGATTGTTATCTTGGAGCTCCCTCGTTCAATGGGGCCCTCTTCTCGGGAGTGCCGGAGGATGGTCTCTCTATCCTGGAAGTTGAGTACTTTAGCGATTATAGGGTGAGGATGCGAGCCCGGCGGGGGTCGCTTTTGAAGAGATCTATGCGCCCTTTCGATCGAGAATCCTTGCGTTAACCTTCCAGCGCCCACCTCCTGCTGTATCAGGGACTCTATGTAGGTTGTCGGATTTGAGCCTTCGCTTCCTTCCGGGACCCCAAGTATTCTGATGTTGCTGTGTCTGGCCCGGCCCTCAGCTTCCTCAGCCCTGGCCTCAAGTGTGTACACCTTTCGTTCCAGGTCCAGCACCTTAGCTTTCAGCTCCGATGTGTCGTCTGACATTTCTTTTATGGTCGTTTCGGCAATGGTCACTCTTTCTGTTAAGTTGCGGGCATCCTGGCGCATGAGTTGTAGTTCGGATTTAAACTCTCCGATTCTGGAATCTATAAATGACCGTAGAGATGCAATAGCCTCCAATACCTGGGCTTGATTTTCTGGGGAGTCCGCCGGTTTTGCTTACGGAGGTTCAGGGGTGGAAGTACGTGGCTGCAATGGAGATTTCGCTTTAGCGGATACATACGGGTCCATGGTGCCTGTTTTTGTCTTATTTCTGGCCGCCATGTTAAGGGACGTTCAGAGACGCCACTCAGTCAAGTGTGAATAGGTGATAGTGGATGTAGCCTCCTCAGCAATGCCCACGCCAGCCCGATGAAGTTAGTGTGCGGGCTGGGGGAGCTTATGGTTCCAGGGGTGGGAGGATCAGCATTCAGCATGTACTGGAAGGTGGTCCAGTCCGCAGCGTGTGGGGACTGTTTTCGCGGGTCTCCAGGGATCAACAAGGAGGCAGCGGATGGGGGCCCCTCTGTAGAGACCGCACCGGCCTGTTGGGATCAATGTTCAAGTTCTCAGGGGGGCATTCAATAGCACGCCGATGGTGCGGCGCTATGGTCCCCTATGCTGGGGGTGTTCGATTGGTTTATTCCCCCACCCACTGCTCTCCTCACCTCTACCTTTTTTTGCTGTCGGTGGCGGGCGAGAAATGCTCGGCTGGCGGGGCTCCCCGCACCAGGGGGTCCGCGTGTCCTCCCACAGCGTTACTCCGGCTCTCACTCCTCGGCCGCTTCGGAGGCCGCAGCCCAGGGCCCAGGCCCAGTCTCCCAGGGCGGGAGCGCCCACTTGTCTCCCCGGTCGGCCGCTGCAACTAAGCGGCAGGACCGGAGTCGTGTTGTCGTCGCAGCGTCGAGGGAAGGTACGCCAGCGACTAGGACAGCGGCAGTGCAGATCGGGCCCAGGTGGAGGGGCAGGCTCTTCCTTATTTTTTCGATCGCGGCAGTAGCGTGTGGGTCGGCTTCGCTGCAAAGGCGGTTAGCGTTTTCCTCCGGCGCCAGCTTCAACAGATGGCCGCCATCTTGGGTCCCGCCAGCGGTGGGGGGGACCTTTGCAGCGGAGAATCCGTGGGTCTGGAGGTCCGAACCCCAGAGAAAACCACAGGATCGTGTCAGGAGCCGGTTCTCCTTCACTCGGAACCGGTTCTTTCTGTCATAGATGTAATTTCGGGCAGGCAAAAGGATCAAGATACGGCGTCTCGGTGGGAGCACGGCGACTCAGCTTCCACTCGCCATAAGCTCCAGGCCATGCTCCCCGCTTGGCCCCCATAAGAATGACAGCCTGAAGAGTCAGAGATGCAAGAAGCGAGTCCCTGTTTGGACAGCCCCCAGGGGGGCCACTGACAAATACATATGCAAACAGATATTCTCTCAGACAACCATTCAAACACTATCCTTCTAACGTCATCATGGATACAGGTGCCCCAACACTGATCGTGGATCCAACCACCCCGATGGACATGATCGACTAATGAAAAATATCCTGCAGTGCTGACATTATTAGAGACACCACGACATAGTAACATTAGCCATGATGCACACCCGCATCCACGCACGAAGTTAAATGGACACACACATGCACACACGAAGAACATGCTTACACAGGTGTGTAGATTAGATAGAGGACAGATAGATATACATACTGTCAAAAGCCTTTATTATTTTTCTCATTAGCCAAAAGTTGAAATGCAGAACGCAAGGCGAAGAAGAGATGCAGAGCAAGCTTGCAGTAGCTTATTGCAATTAACCGTATGGAACAACAGGATCGAACCTGGAAGGACCATGATACTACTCACCCATAGAAAGAATAGCACAATATAGACCTATAGCAATTATAGCATAACTATAGTAGAATGACATGAAGCCACAGGCCGCAGAACGAGAGACAAAGCAAAGCAGAATCAGGCTGAATGAAGCACCAAGCCAGGGCTCACAGCCAAGGTCAGAGGCGAGCAGCACATTCCTAAACCTTGGAGATAAGGAGCCACCTGTAAAAAGCAGAATAAATCCTAACTAATTGCAGAGAAAAAATCTGCATTTTTGGGGTCTGCACCCACGTGGTACGGCTGAGCCGAACAATGGTCATTCACCTCCGGTGGGAAGAGGAGCAGTTCCCAGCGATGCAGACATGAAGTGACACATCTATTATTCTACAACATTGCAACTCTACATGCACTCTCAAAGGCAAAGTGGTTAACCGATAGCAACACATAGGCCCTCATTACAAGTACACCGGTCCGGAGTTAACGCCGGCGGTAAAACCATACCGGCACCGTTTCCACGTCCGCCCAATCATGACCCGTGGCCCCGGAAATAGCACCTCCCCAAACCGCCACCACGGAGTTAAGGGTCCCGTAAAGTCCACCTGCACGGAAACCCCTCCGTTACCGGCAACACGAAACACTGCGAGCCTCACAACTAGCGCGGACATGGAAACACCGCCAGAAAAATGGCGTTAAAACCGTGATCACGGTGGCGGTACCGCCGCCACCGCGAACATGACGTTAAACAGTGCCTGCTGAACAGAATCAGGTCACAGGTGCGCCAAATCAGCCCAGCAGGACCAAGCAGCACACTGGGAGCCCACAAAAGGGCCACACCCAGCCCAACACAACACAGAACCATGCAGGCAGCAGCTCTAGTAGCACTTGGACTGGGCCTACTCAACCAACAGGCAGCACTGCACATGATGGCAGTAATGGTGCAGAGGAGGAGGCGGAGGAGGCGCAGGCGCCAACCAGCCAACCCTGCACCTATGGCAAACCCCATTGTGCAGCCACCACTACCCCGCAGGCAGCCTGAAATACCACGCATCAGGGCCTCACCCTGGAACCTTACCCCAGGACAGAGCCACACACTATACCGGCTGGACCGCCCAACAATCCTGTACATCACTGCGATGATTGAGGACGACATCAGCAGCCACATAGACACCCCCACTGCCACCCCCCCCCCCCTGAAGGTTGTGTCTGTGCTGCATTTCCTTGGCACTGGCACCTATCAACACACGGTCGGTGAGCTGCACGGCATATCACAACCCTGTTTCTCGAAAATCCTGGTACAGGTACTGGATGCCCTTTTGCGCCATGTGTCGGAACACATAGCCCTACCCCGTACCCTCCCCGAGGTCATTGCCACAAAGTTGGCCTTCCATGCCATAGCAGGCATGCCAAATTGCATAGGTGCACTTGACTGCACCCACATTGAGCTTCCGACGTCTGAGTTGATCTGGGGGATCACTGCTGTACAGCCCAGTGAAGACGGGTAAAATCACGCTCGTATGTGCCATGCTGCACAATCTGTGCCTGCGCAGGAACATCCCAAAGCCCCCAGACGCAGATGAAGAAGATGGGGATGGAGATGGGGATGGGGATGGGATGGCACCACCTCCCCCTGGGGGTGCACTTGATGGCCAAAGAGCACGGGATGAGCTGATTCACATTTACTTTTGAGACACAGCACATTCACAGCAATGCATAGAGTGATGACAATAAATGGCCCCAATGTTCAAACACCCAAAACAACCTCCCCCACTGTTGGAGGTGACTGTCGGGCTTCCCGGTCGCACTGACGCGGCCGGGAAACGCCCCGTTTATTTGTACTGCATGCGACGGCGTGCAACGTCACACCGTCGCGTGCGCGCCCGTCATCGGGCAGCGCCACACTCCTCCTTTTTCGGGGAGAACCAAATGATCATAATTCAACTATACACTGCAAATCAAACAACACTGCAACAGAATAACTCACAAACCCCGATGCCATGAACACCCCTTTATTAGCATCCACCCGGGTCCCCCTAGTTAACAGTTGTCACCTTTCTGATCATCAGCCAAGTGTCCCAGCACGTAATCGGTGAGGCGAGCAGGTCTCCCTCGCCCAGCCCTCTGGGGGTACCTCCGGCACGGGTGATCTGTCCACCGACGGCCCCCAGGCTGGGGACTCCGGCATGCAGGGTTGGTCTCCCTCGTCCTCCGGGGCTCCCCCAAGGTCCGGATCAGGAGGACGGTCAGTTCTAGGATCCCTAATCTTCTTGAAGAAGCTTACATTGCGAGTCACTTCCGACCGGCCATCTGACGCAGTTACCATAGAGCCCCTGACAGCCACCACGTCTAGTGGCTCAGGCTCGTATGGCAGGGAGAGCTTCCCATGCGGATGTCGATTGCGAATGAGGACCTCATCGCCCGGCTCCAGCTGTTGTGGGCGGAGCCCCCTCCGCACGTTTTCTTGCTCAATTCTCAATCGCCGGTCCATTTCGACTCGTTGGTCATCAATTACCGCAGGCTCTCGTTCTCCGACCTCTGGCAACAAACCGCGAGGACACCTCCTGAACATCGCCTCTGCCGGGGCCACCCCCGTGGACGCATGGGCCGTGTTGCGGTACACCCTCAAGAATTGGTAAAGGGCTCTCTGTAGGGACTGTCCTTGTCCTTGGGCGATTCTAAAGGTCTTGTTGAGAGTCCTCATCAAATGCTCTGCCTCCCCGTTTGCTCGAGGCCAGAGGGGCGTGATCTTCCAGTGCACCACCCCACAGCTCACCATTAGTTCTGCAAACCGTTCACCCTGGAATGGCGCACCATTGTCCGAGCACAGCGTGTGCAGAAACCCATGAGCCGCAAACAACTTCTCCACCGCCACAACCACGTGCTCAAACGCCACGGACTCCACGAACTCCACCTCAGGGTACCTGGAGTACTCGTCAACCAAGACCAGGAAGTGGGTGCCCATGGTGGTGGACCCGAAGTCGGCATGAACCACCTCCCATGGATGGGTCCCCCTTGGCATTGCCTCGATGGCTGGCTCCCGCTGTACCGGCGATGCTGCCTGGCACCAGACACAGGCCGCCACAAAGTCGTCCACCTTGCGTTCCAGCTCGGGGAAACACACCTTCATCCGGAGACGGGCCTTGGTCTTGGCGGCCCCTTGATGACCCCGGTGCGCCAGTGCAATCACGTCGCCCACCTTTGACTGGGGAACTACAATCCGATCACCCCGAAGCAACAGACCCGATGTAGAGAATGACAGTTCTTCGCGGACCTTCCATAGTTGCTCCAACCCAGTCCGGGCCTCCTGAGTGCGCCCAGCCAGGGCTTCGAGTGCTGACTTCCAGGATCCTTGCTGCATGGACTGCCTCAGCACCTTCAAACACTCATCCTGTGCCGCCGCAACCTCCAGCTCTTGAAGAGGCATGGCATTCCGTGGCTGCTTCCACCACGACTCGGACATGCTCCTCGGCTTCTTCTTCACAGGCGTCTCGGTCCCCTCCTCCGGGCGCCCCGGGGTGTCTGGAGAGGTAGTCAGCTGCGTTATTTGCCCCCGGTCGGTATACCAGAGTCACCCCATACTCCAAAAGAGCCAGCATCCACCTTTCAATTCGTGCTGGAGGCTTGGATGACGACCCTGCCATGATGGGCAGCAGTGGCTTGTGGTCAGTTACCACCGTCACTGGGCGTCCGAGAGCATAGAGCCTGAAGTGGCGGCATCCCCACAGCACGGCCAGCGCCTTGCGCTCAATCTGCGAGTACCGTTGTTCGGCGTCTGACAGTGCTTTGTTGGCATACTCCACTGGCCGGACACCGCCATCACGGTCAATCTGTGTCAATACAGCACCCAGGCCAAAAGGGCTGGCGTCCACGATGATCTCCGATGGTAATGCAGGATCAAAGAACGACATGGTGTCTCTCGGCCGTGAGGGCGCTTCTAATGTCATCAAAAGCCGCCTGCTCCAGTGGGCCCCAATTCCAGATGGTGTCTTTTCTTGTCAGGGCCCTGAGAGGCTCAGACCTGGATGCCAAGTTCTTGATGAACCGCCCACAGTAAGTGACCATGCCCAAGAAACTTTGCACCTCCGATACTGACTATGGTGGTTGTGCCTTCTGAATGTCCAGTACCTTATTGGGGTCAGGAGACACCCCCCCCTCCTTGAACACAAACCCAAAGAACTCCAGGGAGGGGCGCAGAAACTCGCACTTCTCCTTATGGAGGGTGAGTCCCAGCGACCGTAGCCTCTCGAATGTCCTCGCCAAACGCCTCAGATGGTCCACCTCCGTCCTCGCAAACACCAGAATGTCATCGCTTATGTTCAAGACGCCCTCGAGGTCAGCTAGGGCACCCCGAATGATGTTCTGAAATACTTCAGCCGCTAAGGACACCCCAAAACTCAGCCTCTTGTAGCGATACAATCCCAGGTGTGTGGTGAATGTGGTAATGTACCTCGACTCGGGATGGAGGACGACCTGGTGATAGCCAGCCCGGAGGTCGAGCTTCGAAAAGAACCGGGCGCCCTGCACCTCCACAATGATGTCATCCAGCGTCGGGGTGAGGTGCCTCTCCCTCTTGATGGCCTTGTTGGGGATTCTCATGTCTACACAGATCCTGACTGCGCCCGGCTGTTTAAGTTTCCTTGCCACCACTATAGGGGACACCCAGGGAGTCGGGCCATCCACCTTTTCTATGATGTCTAGATCGACGAGGCTGTCCAGTTCTTTGTCGACCTGCTCACGGAGGTGGAATGGTACTCTCCGATGTTTAAGGGCTACCGGCTGTACCGAGTCATCGATATGCAGCCGCACCAGCTCTCCGGCCATCCGCCCAATCCCCTTGAACAGAGCCTCATGCTTCTCCAGTAAGTCATTGATGTCTTCCAGGTAGACTGAGTACGCGAAGCTGACGATGCCGAGAGCTTCTGCCGCTGCACAACTTAGCAAAGTATTCTTACTCAGTGGGGTCACGTAGACGCGAGCTGTGATGTGAGAGCCATCGTGTTCTACTTTTGCTACGAATGCTCCGTCGAGAGGGATGGGCTCCACACCACCGAACGCAAAGATGCGGGCCCTGGGTGTGACCAGCCTGGGCGGCTGATCCATGGCATTGTAATGTTCACGGGCCATGACTTTTACCGACGCCCCTGTGTCCACTAGGACTGGGACTGGAGACTGGTTCACCTCAACCACGCACCTTGGCTGTCGTCAGTTCCTGCTTCTCAGAATCCCCACACTTGAGACAAAAAATATGTTCTCTTCATCTTCCTCTTCTGCTTCTTCCACGTGGGCCTCCTCCTCGCTCTGGTCCACTTGAGCGACGTTGGATGGCCGACCTTGGCGAGTGGAGCTAGCTCGGCCTTGGCCCCTTGGCACCAATACGGGCATAGTCGCCCTACACACCCTTGAGAAGTGGTCCGGCAACCCGCACCGTCCACAGGTCTTGCCAGCTGCAGGGCATTCTGATTGGTGGGGCAGGTCATACCCGCATTTTTGGCAAATTTCGCCTGCCCTCCCAGCTCTGTCTCGGGTGCCGCCACCAAACCTCCTGGTACCTCTTCCTCCTCGCCACATCACGCAGACCTCTTCAGTCTTGATCGGCTGCGACCTAGCCTCCATTCTTGCGGCTCTCGCTTCCGACACCTCGTGGCACCTTCCTAGCTCAAGGATGCGCTGGAGCGTTATCCCGGGCTCCCTCAGCACCTGGCGCCTGAGCTTGCCTGATGAGCACGCCTGGATAAGCATGGTCCTGATCATATCCTCTGCGTCACCCCAGGCACAGGCGAGCGACAGACGCCTCAGGCGCCCATAGAACGTGTCCAAGGTCTCGTCATCTTTTTGTTTGGCAGAGAGCATCACGAACCGCTCATAGTCCGCGTTGGCAAGGGGCAGAAAGTACGCTTGTAGGGCGGCCTTTGCTTGATCATAAATTCCATTCCCTGGTGGCAGAGATTCAAAAGTCTCCTGGACAGATGGCCCTGCCGAGTATAGCATCGTGGCCAGCCTGGTGTCGTCATCAACCACCTGGGCAGCCCTGAAGTACATGTCCAGGCGGTCCACCCACCTTCTCCACCTGGGCCCCAAGCTGGAGGGCGGGCCCGACACATCAAATTCGGGGATGGGCTGCAGAGCAGCATGGGCACGTACCTGGGCCATGACAGGTGCGGCTTGTTGAATGCCAGGTGGTGCAGCTGGTTGTATTTGGGGTTGAAGAGCCGGAACCGCTGCCTGACCACCTGCTGGTTGCTGCATTGGAAGCTGTCGGCCCTGCGGGGCCGCTGGGGCACGAGGAAGTAGCTGTGCCGCCGCGCCGTGTGCACCGTCCTGGTCCTCGGTGTCACTCATGAGTTTGAGCGCACAGGCACTCCCAGAACGTTGACCAGGAGCCGCAACTCAAACACCCAGTCCAAAATGACTTTCAGCATGGACCACCCCTGGGTACAGTCACCTGCAGCACACCTCTGTGATGATGAAGAGGAAGAAGGCTGGTGAGGCCACCAGGATGATGATGAAGGGGATGAAAAAAAGCACCCTGCCTTTGGTTGTTCCAAAAATTGTGCCAAGGACAAATAGGCTATGTAGGCCCAGCCAAGATGGGCCTTCTCCTTGCTTCCACTCGACGTAGCAAACCCAAAATTGAGTCTATGCACTCTTCAGGCATAACCTCGTGTATGTGTAGCCATCCGCTACCAGGATGTCCAAAAATTGGGCCTGGGGTCGCTTCAGGGCTCAAACCGGAGCCTGCCGAAGTCCCACAGCCTGTTGCAGAAAATGGCCGCCAGCCGCGTGGGCATCGCACTACCCGCGGCGTGAAACAAAGTTCGTGTTCCGACCTCGTTTGGGTGAAAAAGTGTTCCTGTAATCACCGCCGGGCCCGGGCATCGTTTCGCCCTCTCGTCGCCACTGTTGGAGGTGACTGGCGCCCCCCGCGCGCATCGCCGCAAGCCCGGCACCGAGAACGGAGACCACACGTCTGTCTTGGTTCGGGCTTCCCGGTCGCACTGACGTGGCCGGGAAACGCCCTGTTTATTTGTACTGCACGCGACGGCGTGCAACGTCACACCGTCGCGTGCGCGCCCGTCATCGGGCAGCGCCACACCCACCACCCAAAAGTACCCACCCCCAGCCAGGCCCCAATGTTCAAACACCCAAAACAACCTCCCCCACCACCCAAACGTACCCACCCCTCACACCCTTCACGTCCACGTGTGTCCTGCAGTGCCCCACACACATATCATCACTTCCGTGTGCGCTTCTGTGCCTGTGCATCCTTGCCGAGAGCCAAGTTAGCCGACTTGAGTGCCTCCTTGGACTGGCAGTAGTGGAGCTTCATCGGGTGGTGGTATTTGATGGCACAGAATCCGGTATGGATGGCATCCGTGCAAGATTTGCCTGTTGCCCAATCAACATGGCCTCAATGAGCCTGGAGGTGTTGTCGTTACCCTCACGCACATGGCGTGCCAGGGTGACTATTGTGCTTGCAAAGCGTCCAATAGACCTTGAGAGGCGACGCACTGACGTGCTATAGCACTCCCTCTGCAGCCTAGATTCTTCAAGCTGCCTCTCCACCAGCTGGGTGAGGGTTGCCTGCTGCTCCTCCATCCGCTGCATGCGGGAATTCAGCTCTGCCATGGATTGGGTGAGTGACCTCATGGGACTTCTGAGTGAAGTGGGGCTAAACTCCAGCTGATGGAAGGAACCCAGGTCATCAAATGTGGGCGTCGCCCCCTGTGGCCTAGTATCAGAGTGCTCTACCGGGGCACTGTTGTCACGACAGGCCGCCTCCTCTGCAGTGCAGCTGACTTCTGTGTTGGTTTGGGTGGGCATGGTGGGTTCCCGTGACACCTGTCTTGCCTCAGGCAGCGTGGAGATGTTGGGGATGTCGGTGGTGGTGGCCGGCACATCTGTTGCAGTTGGTAGTGGGGGCTGAGATGCTGAACTGCTGGCAGCATCCTCTTGTGTGGGGGCGGTGGCTTGGGCACATGCAGGTGCTGATTGCCTGGCCTGTTGTGCAGTGTCACTGTCACTGGATACGGCTGTGGGGACACAGAGGACATGCAATTAGTGTTGTGGTGGTGGCTGATGCGTGCATCACATGCATCATACAGGTTGGTCATTGAATGGTGTTCGTTACATGCATCTGATTGCTTGGGGTATGCATTGTTGTGATATTGGGTGCCATATGGATCTTGGTGGTCCTTTGGGCCAGTCATGCACTGCCTGGGGGGGGGGGGGGTTATTACTGGGTCCTTTGGGCCAGTCATGCACTGCCTGGGGGGGGGGGGTTATTAATGGGTCCTTTGGGCCAGTCATGCACTGCCTGGGGGGGGGGGGTTATTAATGGGTCCTTTGGGCCAGTCATGCACTGCCTCGGGGGGGGGTTATTAATGGGTCCTTTGGCACTGTAATGCCATCAACATATTCTTTTATGGCATCCATGTTTGACCACTTACCAGCATCTGCAGGTGGGCTCACTCCTGCCTCAGCCTCCCCGATCCCATGAATGCCCTCAAGGTGGAGGACACTGCTGCAACGCTCCTCCCATGCTTGCAGCCTCAGTGGGGAAGGGGGTCCTCCACCTGTCCCACTGCTGCGTTGGCGGTGTGTGGAGATGAGGTTACGAACCCTCAGCCTGAGGTCGTCCCACCGCTTGTGGCAGTCCTTGACGCTCCTCACTGTCACGCCCACAGCGGTGCACTTGCGTGCTGCTTCTGCCCACACTTCCTTCCTCCGCTGCTGTGTGGCACGCCGTTGATCGGCACTGAACAGCATCTCTGCATGCTCCACTATGTGCTCCACGAGCACAGTTAGCTCCGCCTCACTGAAGCGCTGTTTGTGCTGCCTCTGCGCTGTAATCCTGTCAGACATGCTGGTGGTCCCTTTGCCTTCTCACAGTATGGGTTGTGCTTGTGCTGACTCTGGATGGCAATGGATTGTGCTTTATATGATGGCCGCCTCTCTGTTTCCGGTTTTTGGCGATCATGGTATTTCCGGTTCCGTGGCGACGGACACAGGTTTTGTGCTACTTGTGGCAGCGCTATGTCCATTTCCGTGGCTTTTTCCGTGACGGCGGTAACAACGTGTCCGCGTTCGTGTGGTGCGCGCGACCGACAGCACGTAATCGGACGGTCTTTCCGCAACCTTGCGGACACGGAAATTTTATTACCGCCGTCACGGAATCACCACGATCCGAAGCCGCCAGGTTGTAATGAGGCCCATAGTCTTTCTCATTTCCTTGAAAAGGTGCACTGAGTACTAAGAACAGAGCTGGGCCCCAGGCCTGGGGAGATCAGCTCCAGACAATCAGGGAACACAAAACCAGGGGTGGATGGCATAGGGCAAGAGCCAATGGTAATCCTGTGACCCTGCAACAATGTAATAGATAGTTTTTGGGGCAGGGTCAGGCAAGCCACCTGACATGCGAGGGACAGTAGTATAATATGTGTGTGTGCCAGCCATAGGTGATATCCTTCTAATCACCCAATCAGGCAGGCTTTTAGGTTTTTGGGGAAGAACCCTGATTTGTGATGTCAGAATGGCACAAAAACTCCTGACACAGGCTCAGGAACTGTGATTGCTGGAAACGTCTTTCCTATATGATCCCTGTCTGTTATGGAAAATAAACAACAGTTCTAACTTGCCCTTGGCTGAGTCCTCCGTTTGTATGCTGGGGCAGGGTGTGTTGGGCCCTGGGTGCCTTGAACAGTGAGCGTGTAGTGAGAGCCCTGGATCTCTCTGGCATACTTGTACAGTAATCTCTCAACCTTAGTTTCAGTTGATGCCGATAGATCCTGATACTATGCATAGCCTGATCATCAGACTGAAGTCCATTGATTCCCCCTTATACCCAGTTCCAGGCTGGCCTCTTTTTCATCAAGTCAGTTTATTTGCCCACATCATGTCTGAATTATTAAATATTTCCTTTTTTTTCGTGCCATTCGCCCCTCCCTTAAGGGAGGGATTGTTTCGCCTCTGTTAAAAAAGCCTTTCATGGAAGCCTCCTTGCCAGTAACTTTTAGTCAATCGCAAGTCTTCTGTTTCTGACTTAAATTTTGTAGAACTTTGGTGTTAACCACTGGTGTCTCTTACTGTACCAATGAGGCTTTCATCCCCATCACGACACAGAGACCGTTCTGATTGGTTTTGGTGAAAATATTCTTTGGGCTGTAGATCAAGTCTTGGCGTGCTGCTAGTCATGCACAACCTGTCAGCAGTATTCATTGTGGTGGGCCACAACATCCTGGTCCACACGCTGTCTTCAATCCTGGGAATGTCTACCTCCAGCCTTCACTTTTTACCATCTTTCTGGCGTACAGGGTGCAGAATGTCTGTTTTAGTCAATTTCTTTCCTCTCCTCCTGCAGTTCTTTAAAGAGTTCCACAAGGATCACCCATGTCCTGGGTGCTTGTCAACATTTACTTGATTCCATTTTTCAATCTCCCCAAGGATTTTCCAATCAGTATACAATCCTATGTAGACATCACTGAAGTATAATTTGGGGCAGGAGGGCAAACTCTTTGCTGTCCAAATCTGTTTTGATAAGATCCAACAGTGGACGAAAGCCAACCACTTCCAATTGAATCGAGCTAAAATAGAGCTCCTCTTGTTTGGGAAAAGGTGCTCAGCTTTAAATGGCATATCCATTCCATTAATACATTGGCATTTGTTTAATATATGTAGTAAAAATGTACATTTATATACATATTATATACGAGTGCTTTTAATGTATCTTGTCTGAGCTAAGGAAACAAGTCTACAAAATCCACAAGGAATTCATAACCCCAGATACCACACCCCTATCAATATGGTGTACATAAAATCAATATGAGACAGTTTGCCATTTGTTCAATATATACTTTTAAAACATTTTACCATAGTCCCTGTTGATTGGACTGCCCTTTTTTTTTTACTGAGATTTGATCTTCATGAAATCCTTGTCTAAGACCTTTGTCATTCAGAACTTAAAAGACTGGGTTATTGATCTTCTAAATTACATCCCCAGGAGCTAAAAGATCATTCAAACTACCTTTCAGAAAATGTGATTAATACATTAGCAAGCAGCACTACTGAACTGGTAGTCAAATGCAATGATTCATTGTCTCAAATTAGTGACACTGCCATGCTTTCAAAATACTCCTGATTTATGAATGATTCTAGTAAGATCATGGAAGGCGGCAGAGAGATTAGTTTAAAAATCCACAGAAAGGATTCCAAGATGGCACCCATGCTGCAGAGAACGTGTGGCTGAAATCGCGCCCGCAGGGCCTCAGTAACTAAGCATATATCCCTGACAAAAATGGACATGAAAGCCTGAATATTGTGGCCAGTCTCCTGGTACTGTGTAGAGGCGGAGTTCGTCCCAAGGCAGATAAGGGAACCAGTGGGTGCCGAACGGATGAGGGCAAGCGTTGTGCGAGCTGCAGGGAACACCGGGTGAAGCTGGTGAGGAGGCAGGGAGTGGCCAGTGCTGGGGCAGTGGCTCAGAGCCAATCCGGCAGCTGTTAAGAAGAGAAGTATGGTGGGGAGGACCCCTACAGGACCGTGATGTGCCCTGGGACAGGGGGATACCCATTACCTGGCCCGGGGAGGAGCACTGGGCCTGTGCAGAGACCATGATGCGGCAGTCCCTCCTGGTACACATGAGGTGGGTGATGCTTGTACCGGCATAGGAAAAACATGCAGCAGGGTGTCTCCAATCTGAACAGTAGCAGACGCATGGTTCGCTAGGCTGCAGATCCTCGTGGACCATCAGCAAACTACCAGTGACGGAACCGAGCCCCAGTAGCCACACGGGAGACTGAGATCTAACCAAGGCCTCCTGGAGGTACAGGGCGCAGTACAACCATAGGGATCAGAACTGGTGGCCTGCTGAGCCCACATACAGCAGAGGGAAGGGCTGGTTGGGCCTAACTTCAAACTGCAAGAACCCCCAACCAAAGAAGGGATAAAAAGCAGTCACGCATGGTTGGTGTCCCACCCGCCTTTTCGGAAGCACCGCCACCCATTTATTTTGCTACCTGCTAGGAGTGCCTGCATGTAGTGCAAGGTCGGTTTTCTTGATGCCTATTGGAAGGGGGAAAGACACCCCAGAACTTCCTAAATCACAAGATCAGCCTGGAGGGGGGGGTTCTCCAACGTTGCTAGCGTCAGGAGACCTCACTCGTGGGACAAGCACAATCGCGGGAAACCTGCAAACCTGATTCAGGGGTGAACCTGGTGGAATCAATAGCTGTAAACAAAGAGGAGCTGGTCCAATGCCTAAATGACTTCCAAGAGAAAATAACAGCAATGTTTCAAGAGCAACTCTCATCGTTGAAATCTGACCTGAAACAATCTGTGCAAGAAATCAAGGGAGAACTTGCGAAATTGGAAGAAAGGGTAGGCACGAATGAAAGGGCCCTCCAGGATATTAGTGAAGACTCTAGGAAGAATGACAAACTATTAGAGCACCTCTCAAGGCTATCCCAGAACCTGAAACTGCAGTATGAAGACCTCAAAAACAGGTTTAGATGTTTGAATATTCGTTTGAAAAATCTGCCCGAGGATATTGGGGTTAAAGAGCTCAATCAAAGTATACAGCAATTCTTCAGGGACCTGCTGGATGAAGTAGCCCCATAGGAGGTTCATATCAATCGAATACATCAAGTCCGACTGTAAGGAACCTATGGTGGCAACAGTAAAGCCAGACACAAGTGATCACAGTTCAAGTGTGTTTATTGAACTTTATAATGGATGAGATAAATGCCTAATCTAAACCTAAATCTAAGATGGGAGCAAGTTATGACCATCAAATGATAATAAGGCAGTCCTAGTGGTGTCTTGTCAAATAAAAAGGGCCTACACTAAAAAAGAACTATTGCCAATCCTTACTAATAAATTACTAAAAGATTGTGGGATAATGTTCACCAGAAAAGAAAGAAGTGTTCACAGAATGATAGTCAGGATGGTAAAGCTGGGTCTCCCTTCCCCACGATTTAAGCACGGGACAATGCGGGACTTCCGAGCACAGCCCACTCCTGGGCCTCATCAGCACGAAGTTCACAGTTCAGTTCAACGATACAAAAACCCCTTCAGAGGCTAAGACTCTTTCCTGCAAAAGTCTCTTCCCTTAGAAGGTTTGCTGATTCAAAGTAGCAAACAAACAAAAGTTCTCCCGGTGATCTTGCACGTTGGGCGATTGTTCTTCGCCCTGATTTCACAATGACAGACAAACAAAAGTTCTCTCTGTGATCTTGCACCTTGGGCGATTGCTCTTCCCCTCTAGGATCCTCTTTGCCAACTGGGTCTCCCTCCGTCAGGTTCACTACGACCTCTCAGATATCACTCGTAATCTTTAGAAGCTTTAATGTCCATTTAGACAAACAACAAGGTGGACAACCCTCTACTGGATTTACTCACGTTGACACACTGTTCTCAGGTGTATTATTCTTCACCCCTTTTCGTAAAATGGTAAATAAGCAAATGTTCTTTAGGCGATTGCTCTAAAACCCTGGGATCTCCCTCTGCCAGACTCGGACCCTTCTTGCAACTTGGGCCTCCCTCTATTGGGTTCACCACAGCCTTCCTCTAACACAGTTCATGTATTCTTAATACAGTTCATGTATTGATCAGTTTCATCAGATAGCAGGGTTTCTTTCTCCTAGCTTTCTTTCGGCATCCCTCTGTCGGGTTCACTTTTGCAAATTATCAAAGTTCACAATCGTAGTGGAAAGCGGGGTTTCCTTCCCCTAGCTTTCCTCTGGCTACGGGTCAGGGACCTTCGATTGTACAAGGGATTTGACGTGACCCTTGTAGGACCACTCTGATACCTCACGCCACCCTTTGCTAGGGCCTTCTGGTTCTTGTAGTTTCACAAAACAGGTCCCGGTCAGAGTCTTTCGAATGAGCGCCCATGTGGCACCGGACCCCTCTGCATCTGGACCTCAACTGGGCTTTCTTTAAAGTTCAAACATACACGAAAGTTCTTTCTTCATGTGTTCAAAATGTTGCTACTTGCAAACTTGAGCACAACACAGTTTGGTTTGCTATCGGCTTCCTCCGACTCACTGGCTGTGCTGTACCCGTTGGCTTCTTTGTTTTTTGGAGTCAAGGATAGTACCACAGTAGCCAACTTGCCGCTCTATCTGCGTTATCAGTGCGGGAGGCCCCCGTGTACCACTGACATCTGCTGCTCCATACGACAGCTGTAACTCCCGGTCTTATGATTTCCCTTTCGGAGGCTTTGGCGGTCTGAGTGGAAAAGGGCACAGGCAATTCCCCCTTCATCGTCCTTCCAGGTCTCACCGCTTTTCTTCTTCTTTTGTACTGCTGGTTTGGTGTAGCTGTCTCCTCATGCGTTCAGCTTTGCTCGAAGTGTGTTTTCGTTCTCCACCTTTTATTCCTGTGGGGAAGTAAAGGGCCTTCAGGTGTGCATGGTTACTGTTAATTGCCTGACTCTGCCTGACCCTTGATTTGGGACATGTCAGGTAAATAGTCCATTGTCTGTCACAGTGTAAGAAGGTATTTGTGTTGGAAAAGGGGGCAGGGTTAGAGTTTCTGAATATCCTATGGGGTAGGGTGGGCAAGAGTTATTATACTGACTTATAGCCCTCATACTAAGGGGTTTGATAAACGAATGGGAAGGACCAGGATTCTTATCATGAAATGCACAGGGGGATTGTGGGAATGGTAGTGTTTTGCCAAGGTAGACTGGAAGTTCAGGAAATAGTAACCAGAGGGACGTGGAAAAGAATGACTGGGGGTACTTGAGTAGGAAACAGGAAAACAGGGATTTCGGGAAATGTGGTTTCCGAGTGCAACAGGGGTTGGACTACTAAGGGATTTACCAGATATGGAGGGGTCATTGGATTTGGGTAGGGGAGATTCTTTAGGTGGAAAACAGGTAGACGTGGAACAACCTACAAAGACCTCATGGACTTCGTCCCTGACATAATACGGCGTCTCGCATGGGGCATTCCCCCGAGCATAACCCCGGGCTCCCCTACCCAGGTGATCCTCCTTTGTTCGTCTGCTCCCAGGGTTGGGATCTGAGAGCGACAGCCCTTCCCTGGCCACCTGAATAAGGTATTCTTAAGGTCTACCTGGGAGAATACCCTCAGGTTTCTCACAGGACCCAAGCGAACAAACCCAGGGTCAAGTCCTAGGGATGTATTAGTAGCGATAACCTCCTACAATCAAAAGGAAACCATATTGAGAGCTGCGCGGCCAGCTGGCCCCACGAGAATCAATGGATCAGAAGTCCAGTTATATTGGGATCTGGCCTTCTCTACCCTAGTGAAGCAGAGGATGATGAATTCAGTGGTCAAAGTGATAACCCAAAAGAAAATTACATATAAATTAATCTTTTCCTTTGGGCTTGTGAACATTTTACGCATCGTTGAGGATCCTGCAGAAGCCACCTCCTCAGATATCACTCCTGCAACAAACAGGAACAGGACATGGGAGTGGACAAAGGTGCCCCCGGGTGGGAAAGGAGGAAGATACCCACAGGGAACTCCTCGAGCACAAGGAAAAAAGTCTAAGTAAAGTCAAGGCCCCGTCATATATTCTGCAAAGTTACGTCTGGATTTTTCAAACGGTTCATTAGAGGGCAGTTGAGGTTTATGCCAGCAAAGGTGGCTGCAGTGTTCAGGCTGTTGAGGAAAGGAAAAGGATGGGATACTGATAAATGTAAAATGTTATGACGCCCCTGTGGTGGCTTTGAGACAGTAATGGTATCAAGAGAGATGACACATACAACAAACGTATATTTAAACCAAGCTTCATTAATGTTCAGGATGGTGTAACACCTAACTAATCCTATGCGATGGCAGGATTTTCCTGCCTAAAGAAATCTAAGGAAAGTCCATATCTTATAAGTTCAAAAATAAAAGTCTGTCTGTATCAAAAACCTATGCTGTCCTCACAACTACAATACACCTAGTGGGGACAATGCTCTCAACCAAATTTAAGTGTTCCAAAGTAAATGTCCACAATTGGTAAACAGAGTTCTATGATTCAAGTTCAGTATAGTTCCAACTTAGCCTTGTTTCACTAAGGATTGGTCAAGTTCTTCTTTAGATTTACCAATATCACAGTTCACGTAACTTGCTGGTCTCAGGTCTCCCTTCCCCGAGTTCAAAAGGGTAACAGAGTTCACACAACAATGTAATTTTGGGATTCTCTTCCCCAAGATGAAGGCAATAAAGTTCACACAATACTGTGGTCTTGGAGTTCCCTTCCCCAAGATCAACCTTCAACTATTGAATTGTTTTCCTCCGCTTCACAAAAGAATATCAGGTCCACTTGACCTTTTCTTCTGTTATCTTCACCTAGGCTTCAACCCTCTTTGCTGCTTTCCAATTTTTAGTGGCTTTTGGTCTAGGCGCAGTCATTAGACCAAATTGTCCACCCATCAGAGGTCACGAAACCAGCAACCACAACTCTTCCTTGTACTTTAAGTCTTGAAGTTGAAAATACCTGCACTAGGGAACTTCCTGGTCTATGGGCAGTTGGCAGACCACACAGTCTACCCGGTGTCCAGTTAAAGGATCGAATGTCAAAGGATCGACTCAAAAGAATCGAATACAAAAGGGTCGACATTTTTTTTTTTTTTAAATATATATATTTTTTGGTTTCTGTTTTGGAAAAAAGTGTTTTTTACCACAAAAAAGGGGGCTTGGCTGAAAAAATAAATAAATAATTCGACCCTTTTGTATTCAATCCTTTTGAATCGATCCTTTTACCAGTCGATCCTTTATTTCCGATCCTTTGACCTGCAACCAGTCTACCCATTACAGGTCACTGAACCATACATTTCCCCAATGCCATTGTTCAATAGCTCATCAGAACAGGCTTTTATTTCACTGCAGGAGTTTTCATATAACTTTCCAGTTGCTAGTTGATAATGGGGCACTTGTTTTCCCCAAGATGCCCTTATGGTTGTTATGACTTCACAGCTTTTCCTCAAGTAACAGGTTTCTTGTCATTCAATTGGTTTCAGTTATATCACACTCTTCCTGTGGTTCGACATTCAATATATACACAGCTTTGTGTGAGCTTAGTTTCACTTGGTACAGGCTCAACAGCCGCTTTCACAGAGTTCAGCGTTCAATAATAATGTGTTTCACTTTTCGCTGGCTCACCAGCCCCTTTCACAGAGTTCGGTATTCAATAATGGTAAGTTTCACTTGGTACGAGCTTAACAGCTCTTCGGAGCGCCTGGAGCCCCAGAGCTCGTCTAGAGCCTTACCGGGTTGCTGTGCTCCACTCAGCGGCTTCCCTTCTGCCTGGGAAAGGCAACTCACCGGTTCGCCGACTGCTTACTCCTAGGTATGCCAGCCTCTGGCTCTGCCTCCGCTTATCTGCAAAGCCTGCTCTTTGTTTTCCCTCACGCAGGGCTCCTGGTCCTGTTTGTTCCAATCGGCAGGACTCCAGGGATTCTCAGCAGCATCTCAGTGTCTCGGCTTCTTGCCCCTCAGCACGGCCACTTCCTGATCTTCTCCTCGCTCTGCTCCACCTGCACCACCCGCACCTCTCTCTTGACACTTCTGACGTCCAGCTTTTAGACTCTTTTCCATTCACAATGGGCTGCAGGTGAAACAAGGTATTTCCAATTCCATGACCTTGTTAAAGCCTATTAGTTTGACATGCCTGACCTCTCTTCTTCATCATAGTACCAGAGTGGTACTTGCAATAGGAAATTTGCATTACTCCTAGTTGTCTTTTCTTCTTCTCAGTACTTAACGGAAAATCCTAGGGGATAATGGACTGAGAATGACATAGCCCATAAAGGCTAAGGGAGGGGAGGGGAGGGGAGCGTAGGTTAGTACTAGGAAGGGGGATACCATGTCTTGCCTTCAGGTACCCTCTCTCCAATCCCTGAGGACCCTCTGCCCAGGTGATCCTCCCTCGCTTGTCCACCCCCAGGGTCGGGATCCAAAAGCGGTGGCCCTTCCCTGGCCACCTAAACAGAAGAAACCTGGGGAGTAGATTTGAGCGCACCTTCAGGTTTCTAACACGGCACGTATGTCCATGGTACATCTTGGAATTCTGTGGCGGGGTTGTAGAGTACCGCCAACAGTTATGTTCTCAGGTAGTGTTTTCAGGTTAAAGCCTTTGGCCATGTGCCATAGGAATCACTAGGAACTTTGATTCGACCTGGGGTCAAGTTGAGGGATGTTGGGTTAGAGTGGGTATGGGTGGGAAAGGGGATGGGGTAGGTCGGAAGGGGGAGGGGGAAGCATGATCAAAGCCATACAACAGGGGGATTAGTGATGCTTATATGGGGTTTCAGGACCGTGCCCATGGCAGTCTTGAAGCAAGCTCTGCGATGAAACATAGGGGGTCTGAAATGTGATGCCCTTAGGATTCGACTTCACTGATGGCTAGTTCAGGGTCCTAACATATAACATTACGGGCTTGAATTCCCCTACTGAACGACACAAAGTTGAACACTTTCCAAAAAGGGAGAACCCAGAAATAGTCACAATGCAGGAAATCCACATCTGTAAGCTTGACAAAAATAGAATCCGGCTTTGCTCCTACCCATACATATTCCAGGCCAGGGCTGACGACAAAACAGGGGTTGTAATCATAGCTATCAAGAACATTCAGGACATAAAAATGTTAGGGTCACAAATTGACAAAAGTGGGCGATATTTGTTAGTTAAGATTTTGTTAGGAAAACACAAGTGTACTATAGCCACGGTCTACGCCCAAATACAAGACAAGATTGTTTCTTAAGATCAGTGTCGGCACAGTTGAAAATGGTAGCGGATGGAGAGGTATGTTGATGGGTGACTTTAATCTAGCTTGGGCACCAGATGTAGATCGGAGGAAGAAACAGAATCAGGACTCATCTCCCTCCAAAGGACTTAAGAAACGCCTTGAGAACATAGCACTAAAGGATGCTTTGCAACCGTTCAGGGGATCCAAGTAGGGGTTCATGCACTACTCTAATGTCCATCAAACCGTCTCACGTATAGATTATATTTGGGTATCTGCATAGTTAATAGGGAGCCTGGAGGCTATGGAGATAGTATCCATTGCTCTCATCACGGCCCGATTATCACATTTATAAAAACTACAAACAGTGGCAGTAGGCTTGGGCAATGGTCCTTTCTGAACTAAATCTTTAAGGATCTGGTTCTAACGGAAATGCTTAGGGACAAAATAATATTATACTTCAAGCCGTGAAGACCCTACCGGGGACCCTCTGGGATGTGTTTAAAGCAGTTATAAGGGGTGTACTGATAGCAGCAAGTGTACGTAGAGCTTAACAGTAGAAACAATTGGAAAGGGATGTGGAAGAGCAGTTGAAGGGAATTATGTCCACAATGGCGGTAAAACCTACTAGGGCCACAATATGTGATTACAAGAGTGTAAGAGGATAGCTGAACCTTTTGTGGACAAAATGGGCAGAGAATAGCTTATTAAAGGAATAGTTCACTCTAAAATTGTATTGTCCCAAAAGATGGGCAATAGTCAAAAACATACATTAAACATCTTTTTAAAGAAAGTTCCTATGTAAACTTTTGAGCAAATGAGGCTCAAAACGTTTACATGGGAGCATCCATTTTGTCATTTCAGGCTGCCTCCTCTGTTCATGTTGAGCTCTGCCCTGGCGGCATTAAACAAGCAGCAAAATCCCCCTACTGGAAGCTTTTGCTTACTGCAGCCAGAGCAGAGCTGAACATGGAGGAGACTGCCTTCACTTTTGTTTTACATTTTTAGTGCTCCCCAAGCCCAGGGAAGCACAGAAAACGTAAAATGAAAGGCAGAGCAATTATGAATACTTTGCCGGATGCCTGCGAAGTATTCATGATTGCCTGGACTTGCCTACAAGCAAAGGCACAGCAATTAGAAATACAACATTGTTGTATTTGTGATTGCCATGGTTAGGAAACCACGGAAATCATAAATACAACAACGTTGTATTTATGATTGCGGTGGCTTCAGCTTTGAGTCTCCTGGGCTCCCCCGACTCGGGGGAGCCCAGTGGACTCAAAGCAGAAGCCACTGCTAACATAAATACAATGTTGTTGTATTTATAAATGCTGCAGTTTTCTTTCTACGTTTCGGGGGAATCCAGGAGACTCAAAGCTGAAGCCACCGCAAACATAAATACAACGTTATAAATGCTGCGATTTTCTTTCTAAGTTAGAAAGAAAACCACAGCATTTTTTTTGCAGTGCTTTGAAAAAATAATGAAATTAAAAGCACTTACCAGCAGCAGCTTGTGTTAATCTCTGCTCTCTGGCAATAATGAAGCAAAAGCCACCTGCTGGTAGCTTTCGTTTATTACAGCTGGCTGGCTTTTGCTTCATTAGTGCCGCAAGGGCAGAGATTAAAACAAGCACAGGAGGCTCATCCATTTCACAAAATGGATGCCTGCTAGTGCTTGAAATGTGTGCCTTTGATCCTCATTTGCTCAAAAGTTTACATAGAACTTTCCTAAAAAATATTTTTGATATACATTTTTGATCATGGCCCATCTTTTGAGCCAATAAAACTTTAGAGTGAACTATTCCTTTAAAAGGGAGGCAGTGTTTCCATGTCAAAGCCAACAAAGCAGATCGCCTGTTAGCTAGTCAATTTAGGGAAAGGGCATCTGCACGAACAATACTTAAACTAAAAAAGGAAGGGGCCAATTTTGCAACTGAATCCAGGGTAATGGCGGGGCTTTTTGCAGATTATTACTCATCCCTTTGTTTGTCCGATTACCCTAAAGAAGGGCCCCAAACAGCATACCTGCACTCCATCACCCTGCATTTGTTGTCAAGGGCAGAGAAAGACTTCTTAAATGGGGACATTTTGGAAGAGGGGGTACATCACACAATTAAGAAACTTCCACTGAGTAAAGCTCTGGGACCGGACGGATTCCTGGCTATATTCTAGAAGTCATTTTGGCCCCTGCTAGCTCCGATGCTAATAATGCTATACAACTCGTTCGGGTAGTGAAAGGTATTACACTCACCATGGACCAAGCAAAGATAGTACTATTTCCTTGAGTGAATAAAGATCTGATTCTCTGTGGCTCCTATCACCCCATAGCAGTGATCAATCTAGATGCAAAAATTGACACTAAGGTTTTGGCGAATAGGTTGGAAGCGTTTCTTCCAAATTGAATAGACCCTGACCAGTCTGGGTTCATTAAAAATCACCAAACATTTGATGATACCTGTACAGTCTGCCATCTAGTAGAGAACATATCCAAAGTAAAAGCTTTTACCATGTTGTTGTCTATCAATGCCGAGAAGGTATTCGATAGAGTGGTGGCCATCTTATTACAAATGGTACTATTGTACCCCCAATTTTTAGCTCTCTGTCAATGGCCAACTATCCCAGCAAATCGACATTGAAAATGGTACCAAACAAGGTTGCCCCCCGTCTCCAATTTTATTTGCCATGTATTTGGGACCCTTCCTAGCACCATTAAGGAGAACAACACAAGTTAAGCAGATTACATTCAGAGGGGAAGAGCATTAAGTGGTGGCCTTTGGCGATGATATGCTACTTACTTAGACAGATCCTGTCCGCTCTTCTGAGGCGGTTGTCCACAAAATGGAGGTGTTTGGCAGTGTGGCCAGACTTAAGATACATTTGAACAAGTCTGAAATCCTCAACTTATCAGTTGAAGGCGATTGTTAGAGAACGCTCGCAGCTGCTCTCCTATTTCGATGGGCACAAGAGGGAATCACTTACCTGGCGGTGACCATCACTACGACGCTTGACCTAATGTATGAGGTGAAATGATTACAGCAGACAAAGGCTGATATGGGCAAATGGGGAACCCTCAATATCTCTTGGTTGGGCAGGTTGGCCATGATAAAAATTGTAACGCTCCACAGGCTCCTGTACTACTTTCAGGCACTGCCCCTCTTTCCCCCTAAATCCTTCTTCACAAAGGTGAACAAAATGTTAGCAGCCTTTATTTGGAACAATAGGAGACCATGTGATGGCCCCCAGATGCAAGGGTGTGTTGGGGCTCCCGAATTTTCTTAAGTATTTTGAGGCATCGCAAAGGAGGGTCATCGAGGAATGATTTTCAGGGCATAGAAAGAAAACTTTGACTAAAATAGATGGGGCAGTGGTGGGGACATCATTGGCAGGAGTCCTTTGGCTTTGTAAGGTGGTGTTAGGGAGAATTCTCATAAATGGTTAATTTCTCTTACCTACTGAGTCCCTCAGCAGCTTTGCTGGATTTCTAGGATTTATCTGTTTCACCTGGTAAGAGTGTGAGCCTTTTTTTCCCACTCCTACATGTGTTTTGCTATGTGTATTTCTACTTTTTGTGTGATCTTGGGCACAGGAGCCTCACATACTCCAGGGCACCATATGTTTCATGTGTGTTACACAGCACCTTCAGTGCAGTGACACAGGGTTGCCTTTTAGACTGCCCACTGACTCCATTTTCTGGGGCTGACTACTGTCCCCCAGAAAAGGGTAAAGGTGCCTTAATTTTACCTTAGTCACTTTAAACCACAGACCCAGTACACCCCATCTTCCATGGAGTATTGGGAAGGGTTAATTCCTATCCCTTTTTGTCTGCGCCTCTTGGAGCATTGTTTCGCTCCCTTTACACTAAGACTTGGCTGGTGGCAGTGGTATCTACCCTAACTTTTCTACCGCGATTATCTTATATAAACGTGGTATTGTTTTAGGTTATTATATTAACCTCAAACATAAATCAGCTTGACCAAATACAGTTTATTTTGGCTACGGCCGTATTTATTTGTCATTTCTTTTTTTTAAAGTCTTTCTCCCTCCTTTAGGCGCCTGAGAGTCTGGGTAGGCAGGATGTGAGGGAAGGGTTTTAGGACCCCTGCCATGGGGTCCCTTGGTAACCCAAGTCGCACTCCTGTTTGTTTGGCTGGGTGACTGTCCTTGCCAGGACAGCTACCCTGATGTGTGATTGACAGCCAGGCTGTATGAATGGGGGGAAAACTGCATAAAAAGCAGGTCTCTGGGACTGGAAGAGCAGAGTCGCCACTGGAACGAAAGAACCAACGAGGAACTGGCAGAAGAGGACCCCTACAACGACTGAACCGTCCGGTGAAGCCCTGCTGCAGGTCCGAATCTCCAGAATCCGATGACAGAGAAGATCCTCCAGGAAACTTCTTCCCTTGAGCTGGTGGGACCAACCAGTTCACCCAAACTGCAAGCCAGGACCCCTCCTCTGGTCGAATTCGCTGTACAGAGCTACAGTGGGCCGGATAGCCAGGAAGGTCGGACCCTGCTTGGGTTTTAAGGAGTGCACATTTTATTTGTTGCTTTGCTCTGCTGCTGGTTTCTTCCCTGGGTAGTGCAGGACCCTCCAGTCTTCCTACTTCTGATCAGTCCTACAGTCGCTTCAGGAACCGTGAGTCTGCAGGAACTACCAGGAACGTCTGCCTCAGCTACAGCTCCCTCCCCGTTTTAAGGTACTGTGCAAATCCGGTTGTTCGTTTCATTCAGCCGCGGGGAAAGTGTTTGAAATTATTCTCCAATCCGAGGGCTTGTCCTTCTCTTCTATTTGAACTAACTTTTCTACCAACCAGCCTCGTCCGGAAACTGTGCCACAAACTTTACCGCGAACTACACTGAACTGTATTATCTTGAGCAAAAGACTTTTGAACCATTGACTTTGGCCCTAAGCCATTTCTATCTGATTTTATCATTGTAGTCCCTCTTGTTCGCTTGCCCTGATTACTTATCTGTTGGTGTGGATTAATTTCTGTTAAACTTCTGTCGTTCCCTCCCTTTTAAATTACTGGAGTGCCATTTTGCTCCCACTTCATTTTGTGAGCTCAACTTGTCTGGAATTTAAGGGAAGTGGTGTGGTGTATTAAGAGAGTGATTTTTAGACTGCTTATAATAGTGTAATGTTATACAACTGAAGAGAGAAATAAATGTATATTCTTTTACTTGAAAACCTTGAGTCAGTGTTTGCCTGAATCATAGTAATTGCTGTCCTTTGTGTAACTATTTGATACTGCTCACTTACTCTTTAGATAAGTCTGGCTGCTCTGCTACTGCTACCACTTTAACTGTGTAGTACAGGCTTGTACCAAAGGTGAAATTGTACTGTCACTTGTAGTCTTAATTGTGTGCGGTGTTCCCAAAGGGTACTGAATATAATTCTGCCTAACAGGCGGACAGGCCTAGCAGCATCCATGTGAGTGAGATTACAAGGCTGGTCGAAGATATATGGGAGGATATGATAGACCGGAATGGAATCTCATTGATTCCTGCCCCTTTCATGACTTTATTACAGACCCTACAATTCACACCGGGACTGCAAAGGGGGTGGGGGGGGGGAATTTTCAACAGTGGAGAGAGGCAGGGTGTTTAAAGATGGGAGACTTGATGCACTCGGAGGAGGCAAAATATTTTGATATGTGCAAGTAGGCCTTTGGAGTAGGCGAAGCCGAAAGGCTAAGCTATTACCAGCAGCAAAATTGGGTTGCTCACTTGGAAAAATAAGCTGCCTCCCGACAGCTCTCCCCCTTAGAGAAATACATTATTTTCCACTCAGGAGACAAATACCTCATCTCTGCTCTTTATAATTTATTCACTGAAAACTCCCCACAAATATATTGGCCGTACATGAAAAATTGGGAAAGAGCCATAGGATGACAGATACCACAAGATCACTGGGACTTTCTCTGGGGGAACATGCCAAAATTAACCAGGGCAATTCAGTTACAGGAAGCTTAGTTTAAGGTTCTGGTACAATGGCATTACACCCCATACAGATTGCAGAAGATGTTTCCAAACTCTTCCTCCAATTGTTGGAATATATTATGGAGTTGTCCGGTGATCAGGCCCTATTGGGCGTTTATAACCGCTAATATTAAAGAGCTGTTCAGGGCAGACTTCACCTTGGGCATAGAAGAATGTTTACTTGGGTTTCGGCCCCCTGAGAGGGCCTGCAACCCAAGCCACAGTTTAAAGCGTATATTATTTTGATACTCTCCGCATTATTGGTTCTGGCAAAGAAGTGGAAAAATAAAGATGCCCTCACGGAAAACGAGTTGCTGACCAAAGTTTGGGATATTGTTGCGCTGGAATGGGCCACCTTTTCCATTCAAGGGGATTACCTGAAGTTTAGACCAGACTGGGGCCCTGGTCCTGACCTTCCTACCGAGCGACTGTAGACTCCCAATGTATCCACAGCGGTTAAGGATTTTGGACATCGTGTAAAGCGATATACCGAAGAGGTTCTGGCGCTTGTCGAGTGCAACAGTTCGGATGGCTGGATCCCTGATGTGGGGGTTTGGAGGGTTGGGCTAAGGGTAGGGGAACTGTTGGGTGGATGTTTTTGGAAAATGTTAAGAAATGCCAATAAACCTTATTTTAAAAAAAACATCCACAGGAAAAAGGATTCTCCATTAGCTCTTGGGAATCAATTAAGCAATTATTAAAGCAAAGAAAATATGTTATCTCCTCTGAGATAAATGCTTCTGTGAATTCCTTAAAAAGAAGATTTTCCACCTTAAGAATGCTGAAAAGTAAAGCAGATCTGGCCTCCCACTTTTCACATTGCTTTGAATTGACTTGAGACGATTCCTAATAATTCTGATGAGACAGGGATAGAGTTCCAGTTCAAAACAGTACAGAGTGACGTTCTACTGTCAGTAATCAAATCACCCAAATTGACATTGTGTGCTGATATTCCTTTCCTCGCAAAGAAGTCTATGAACAATGTGGTATCATTGCTAACTTTCAGCACATCTTTTGTGAACAGCTCCCTATGTCGAATGTAGGATATGCTTAAAACTGCAGGGATAACTCCACTGCTTAAGACATCTATGCTCATAACCAATTTTAGAGAAAGTAGTTATGATTCAATGACAAGTCTTTGTGGAATGGTATAATAATCTACTAGGAGACAAGCAATCAGAATGTCATCAAGACAGACAGAGGAACTGAGCTGTTGCTGTCAGGCGTGTGAACATTTCCTTTGGAACAAAGACCAGTCTGTCGTGGGGCCTGATGGTACCATGCCCTGGCGGTGGAAGGCCTTGGTACGCAGGCCCACTGCCTACTGTGCAGCACTGGCGCCATGCTAAATAATAGTCAGGAGGCAGGAGTCGGGTGGCAGAAGACCGGCGAGTGGGAAGCCGCTTGTCTCTTTATTAAGAGTCTCACGTGGGAGATCAAGATGGCCTATGTTTAGATAAGACGTGCAGTGCCTTGCTCCGTCTATGTAACCAGACAATATAGGGTGAGCTGGCCGGTCCGAACAGCTGATCCTAACCTGGGTTAAGCACTGCCACAGCCCCCCAACTGACTGACGAGGAGAGGAGCAGTCGTTGTCAGTGGCATCAGTAGGACAGTAACAGGAGTCTGTGGAACCCCGCCCGGATCTTATCATATGTCGGTTGGCCTCCCGCAGCCCTGTGTGAGAACATTGCAGTCTGATATATGTGGACCAGCAATAACCAGTGAACTGAAGGCTGTGCAGGGTGGTGAGTCTCTCATTAAGTGCAGGGCGACAGAGGAGAAGCCACGATCGGAAGGAGGATCATTTACCCAGCACACAACATCCCTGGCTCTGGGCACACCCAGGCCAGGGTTGCACCAGTCGCCGTGGTCACACAAATACCATCAGGGGGCACGGTGTTGCCCAGCAGGGGCACCGTCCATGTGCAGGGCCCCGTCAATAACACGCCAGAGTCAGCTCTTGACTGACGAGCCGGAAACGGCTCATCCCATTTATTGAGTTGGTCACATGGCTACTACCATGTGACCTAGTACATAAGTCCTGCGAGCTACCATGCTCCCAGGAGGAGTGACATACAATACTCCTCCTTTCTAATAACGAACAAACAAAATAACATCACACCACAATATACACAATAATACTAGGACTATACCTGCAACTAGTATTCATACACTTAGGGGCCCAGGTTACTTTGGAGTGACAGTCAGGGTTGGTAAACACATGCAAGCACACCCTTTATTAAACTGGGTGAGTGGATCTTGCACCACCAAAACACCACCATCGCTTGCACGTGGCACCCCTCACTGCAAAAAAACCCACAACCGCAGGAACACAGTTTCAAACAGTACTTTGGCTAAGCCAGTTTAGGTCTACATCCTCCCAGCCTTGATGTATATTATTCCGGCTCCACTTTGATTAGCCGCAGGTCCGCAGGATACCAGTCTGACTTTCTTAGAGATCTCTGCCGGACAGTTCGGAGTTCCAGGGCTGGTAAAGCCGCACTTGGGAGGCACCAGGGGCCACATCGGCCTAGTCCTTTGCTGGTGGGGCACAGATTGTAGCAGGACGCCAGGGTTCTGATGATGGGCCAGCTCAAAGTTTAGGGCCGGCAAGACCGCGCCTAGGGATGTCAGGGGCCACCTCAACCTCCTTTATCGACGGCGGCAGGAATACTGTGGCAGCATGATGGCCGGGAGCTGGAAGACGGTCCACTCACGTCACTTCCCCTTCGCCACAGGGCTGGTGCAGGACACCACTACCGGTATAGGGCGCACAAGCACTCGCAAGAGTTGCAACCCTCCTCCACACCTTCTCCTTCCTCTTGGGGTCACTGCCACCTGGCTCGAAGGTGGTGACTGCACGTTTAGTGCACTGTATGGGCCTGCCCGGGTATGGTGAACATGGGCAGCCCCACACTTTCTTCACTGTGCATGCGCATGATGTTGCTCCTGGCTGGAGTCTGCTCACGCCGCTGAGGGGCACCTGATGTTGCCCAGCTAGTTGGTCTTCCCTGAGGATGCACGAGCGCTCCTTGGGGAGGCGCTATCCTGTTGCTGGGTGAGAAATGCAGCCCTCTCTGCATGGTGAACATGGAGTCCTCTTTCGTGCTGCTGATGGGCTTGCAGGGGCTACCCTTTGCGATCCTGCGCCACCCCCTTGTCAGATGGGCCTTCAGGGCTGATGGGTGCACAGGCCAGTGCTCCATGAGCCAAGCTCTTGGTGCAGGCCTTCTCCTTTGTCCTTCCCATCCTACCCCTTGCTGCTGTGGGGGAAGACAGGGTACTCTGGCTTCCCAGTCTCCTCGAGCACAACTTTCATTGTCCTGGGGCTGGAACACCTCCCAGCCTCACCTGATGGATGCTGGTGTGCTGGCGAGAACGGCCCAGTGTTGCTCGCTCCCCTTTTCCATCCACTACGCGGCACGCCTGGGTCCTTAATGGGTCACGCTTCCACTTTTCGGGCCACGCCTCCTCTTTTCGGGGTCGCCCCGGGCTTCACTGTCCCGTTTGTTCTTTTTTTTTTTTGCTCACCGCCGCAGGGCTGGTGGTAACAGGCCACTCCCCTTTCTTTCGGGGCTGCTGCCAGCCACGATCTTCATGCTCCAACCCAGAGCACTCATCTTCACCATGCTCTGGCATATTTCGTGGGGATATTTTTTTATTCTGTTGGTGGCAGACTGCAGCGGGCACCCAGTGACCTCTGGAGCACTGGAGCCACGTTACCTTGCTGGGGGCACCCAGCACACTGCAGCCCCGGCTCTGGGGGCACCCAGGCCGCGGTTGCACCAGTTGCCGTGGTCACACAGCAGATACCATCAGGGGGGACGGTGTTGCCCAGCAGGGGCACCGTCCACGTGCAGTGCCCCGCATTGGGCCTGCTGCACTCAGCGGGGCCCCAGCATGGTGCTTGCAATAACACGCCGGAGTCAGCTCCTTGTTTGACTGATGAGCCGGAAACGGCTCGTCCCATTTATTGAGTTGATCACATGGCTACCACCATGTGACCTATTACACAAGTCATGGCAGCACCATTCTCCTAGGAGGGGTGACATACAACACTCAGTGCTCACAAACCCAACACTTAATTGATCACCCGGTCCTCCTAGGTCAGTGTCAAAGAAGCATATTTGGCTAAACCACATCACGATATACAGCTTGGACTGTTCGAGACATCTTGAACTCTTTTCTGTTCAGGTAACATATGGGAGAGGTAGGATCTCTGCACTTAGCCCTGGCAAGAAGGATGAGTTACTGCCGGGGGGCGAAGCCCCGGGATACAATAGGTACTATGCCTCACACCAGGGGACAGTTCTAGGGAAGGGAAGGGGGAAGGGATGGGAGTTTATTAACAAAGTTACCAGGGAAGTTAAACAATTGTTTGGGGTGGGTGGGGGATAATTAAGGGAGGGGGCTATTCCCATTTTACTGATGATTTGTGCACTGGTTGTGACAGTAATATGCTGGTCTGTATCTCGCATAAGGCTCATAATGTACACGTAACATAATTCAAATGCTCATATTGGAATGTGAGGGGTCTTCATACCCCACAAAAGCGCATGAAAGTGGAATCCTTCTCTAGGCGTCACCAACCTGACTTGGTGGCGATCCAAATAAGGTGGACAGGGGCACACTTAGGCTGCAGCAATATCCGATTATTTTACAAGCGACAGAAGATCGTAAAGTGGCAGGCATGCTATTGGCCATAAAGCAGGGCTCGGCGATCCAAGTAATGCGCACAAAATTCGATAAGGAGGGCAGGTTTCTATTTGAAATACTAAAGGTGTCGGCCGTGAAGATAACAGTAGCCTCACTTTAAGCACCGAACACTGGCCAAGATGGCTTTCTGAAAAATGTAGGTGAGCAACTAGAGACCTTTATGAAGGGGGAATTGCTAATAATGGGGGACTTTAACATAGCCTGCCACCCAGATCGGGATTGCAGCAAGTTGACTAGATATGTCACATCTTTCCCTTCGATAGCCTTGAAGAAGAAATTAGGGAATTTATCCCTGGTAGATGCATGGGTAATTATGAAGGGGGAAGAAAGGGGCTATACAGTCTAATCCTATGTACATAGATCATTTCCCCGAATAGACTATGTATGGGCCTCCTTTTCACTCCTAGGTCTAATTTCCGGGATTAAGACTCATACAATTACCCTTTCCAGATCATGCCCCAGTAGCGGTATATTTAAAATTTTCAATCACAGCAAATAAACTATGGTCATGGAGATTACTGTTAGCTTTACTACAAAACCAGGTGACCAGGGGCAAGTCTGCATACCAAATAAATGAATTTTACGAGCTAAATCAGGAGGGGGAAACCTCAATGAATATTATATGGGATGCCTTCAAGGGTTCATTAAGAGAGTTTCTCATAGCAGCAGAAGTTAACAGAGGTATGAGAAGTATAGCTTTTGAATTAGAATTGGAGTGGGAATCAGACCAAATCTTAAAGAAAATGGAATCGAATTCAGGCCCAAAGGTGCAAAAGGAATACAGGGCAGCGGTAATCTGCCTTCAAACAAGAAAACTGAAAGAGCCCTCCTTTCTCTAAACAAAAATACTACATGAAAGCTAATAAAATTGATCGACTACTAGTTAGAAAGCTTTGGCAGAAAGCGGCTGCAAGGATAATTCAACAGATTAAATTACCTTCAGGCAAACTCACGTCTGAAACATCTAATATTCTCCAACAATTCCACCTTTTCTATTCCTCCCTATACCAATCAGAAGTCCCAGATGCACAATTGCAAAAAGAATATTTACCGTTGATTACTCTTCCACAATTGTCACCGTTTGATAGCCAAATATTGGAAGCACCTATTACTCAAGAAGAGGTTCTTTGAGTTATTCAGGATCGTCCCTTGAACAAATCACCTGGCCCAGATGAGTACCCTACACGGTTTTACAAAACATTTAGTAGTATTCTGGCCCCCAAGATGACCTTGTTATACAACTCCTTCTTAGACACAGGACAAATCTCCCCTTCTATTGAGGAGGCGAAAATAATTCTCTTCCCGATGCCTGGCAAAGATTTCACTAATTGTGGGTCATGCCGCCCAATTGCATTGATACATCTAGATGCAAAAATATTTTCCAAAGTTCTGGCCAACCGATTAGTGGATCACATGCCTCATCTCATTCATCCAGACCAAACTGGGTTTATAAAGCATAGGCAAACACACAACAACATTAGAAGGGTATGCCATGTTCTGAAAGGTGGAAAAGAAACAGGTCCCTGCAGTACTAGTATCTATTGACGCCGAAAAGGCCTTCGACTGAGTAGAGTGGTAATTCCTTTTCTTAACTTTAAGTAAGATGGGATTCGGCCCAAAATTCATACGTATGATTAAAGCTAATTATAATGACCCAACCGCTTGCTTATCAACAAACTGCCTTTTATCCCCACATATCTACTTACAACGGGAGATTAAACAAGGGTGCCCAATGTCACCTTTGCTATATGCACTCCACCTAGAACCATTCCTGACAAGATTTCATCAGTCACAGGAAATAACGGGGATACATTTCGGGGGCCTCCCCCATAAAATCATGACATACGCTGATGACATGTTGCTTATAGTTACAGATCCAGCCAACTCATTACAATTGGCCACCCTAGAATTGGGGAACTTTGGAAAAGTGGCAGGTTTAAAAGGCACGAATCTCGGAAACTGAAGACAGCCTACGAGGGGTAAACTGCCATATGTCCGGCATACTAGCACGGATCAAAATCCCAGAATCAAGAGTGGATGACAGCGAGAGGCAGATCCCGGCTAAACAACATTCGCATACTAGGCCTCCCTGAGAAAGCAGAAGGGGCTTGCATGGAACTATTTCTTGAAGAATGGCTTACGAGCACATATGATGCAGAGTCCTTTTCCAGGTTTTTCTCCATTGAGAGAGCTCACCGCATACCAACCGGTAAAGTCACAACAGACGACCCGCCGCACACAGTTATCGCAAGATTCCTGAACTACAGGGATAGAGACACTGTGCTACAGCTGGCAAGATCGAAAGGGACAGTCATGTACAACGGATCAAAAATCGCTTTCTTCCCTGACTTCACCAGAGAGGTGCAGAAAGCGTGTCAATCCTTTAACCTACTCAAAAAAACATCTGCAATCAATGGGAGTCAAATATGGGCTAATCTTCCCTGCGCAATATTTCACAATGGCACAACTGTGCACTTCACAAACCCCAAGGAAGCGTGGAATTGAGCTGAGAGTCACATAAATGGCGACTGGGGCGCCGAGGGGAAGAAGAGAAGGGAACGCAACAGACTACACCCTGGGCGACCACCAGACCTGGAACCGCAGCAACAACTACAAGTTGAAATCCCGCAACAAGGAAACGAATAACAAGATGCAATATCACCCAAAACAATGATATCACTGCAAGTGAAAAGCAAGGGAGCTCATGCACCACACTGTAAACCAAATCACAAAGCATATTAAGGATGGCGGCTAGCTAGCAGCCACCCCCGAGACAAAGAAACAAACTCATAGCACCAAACAAGGGTGCTATACTGCCCAGCTTCAATCTATACCCAGACTATACAGCCCGGCTAACACAGAGCGGGCATATGCGAGGTAAAGTTTAACTGTTTATAAGTTTATGTTGGGCCGACAGATGCTTCAGTTGGGGGTGGAGTATAGGGAGGGGGGAGTTGGAAATAATGTTTTCTTTCAATGTTTAGCATACAATGGCACTAAGAGCAAAACGAATAAGGCAAACGCCGTAATATATCATACCTTGATAACATCGTCACAATGGCACACTATGAAACACATCCGAGAACCTAACATCCAAACACCCGATGGCACCTGAGACTGCTTCAAATAATAGGCGCCTAACGCTCCTGACATGGAATGTGAATGGGCTAGGATCCAGCATTAAAAGAAGGCTGGTGTTGCAATACATAAACAGGCACTCCCCAGACATAGTCCTCCTAACCGAAACGCACCTGGCGGGAACCACATGTAAATTCTTCCAAAGGTCCAATTACTGCACAGCGATACATGCGGGTTTCTCCATGGAGGCGAGAGGAGTGCTTATACTGATCCATAAAAGACTTCCACTGGAGATCAAGCACGTAAGGCAGGACAGAGATGGTCGCTATGTACAAATTCAGGCACCGCCCTGGAACCAAACTCTGTCGATTATTGCAATATACTCTCCACCAGCCCTCCTTAATACTCTGCTAGCCGACATTACCCCCATTCTGACAACAAGTATGGCAGACACATGGGTAATAGGAGGGGACTCCAACAAAGTAATGGAAAATGCCTCAGACCGCACACACTTGAGAAACAGAAACCCTGCCACCATCACCAAACTGGCTGCCTTTGCGTCCGAATTGGGGCTCCGGGATACGTGGCGAGACCTACACAGGGAGGAACGTGAATATTCATTCCACTCAGGAGTGCATGCCTCAATGTCCAGAATAGACTATTTCTTCCTACCAAACCAGAATATCCACAAAGCTTGCAACGCATCCTTCCTCCCACGAGGCATCTCTGATCGCTCCCCACTATTACTTGACCTGGAAACGGAGAGGCCACGTCCTCCTCCCACATGGTGGTTTAACTCCTACTACCTAGGGTTCCCAGACCTACAAGAGAAGATAGAGACAGCCACCTCCAACTTCTTCGATCTAAACGCAGGATCGGTTTATGACCCCACTATACTATGGGAAGCATACAAGCCAGTCCTGAGAGGCGAAATCCTCTCGTGGACGTCAGCCAAAAAAAAAAACACAACGTGAACTGATCATAGAAGTCGAAAGAGAAGTTGTGATCAAAGAAACAGAACACATCACCAGTGATACTTCCGAGACAAACAGAGCCCTAATATTGGCGCAGAAAAAGCTGCATAATCTATCTCTGCACTGTGCCAAAAAAGCACACAGTGCCATGAAAGAACTCCAATACGAAACGGGGGAAAAATCTGGCAAGCTGCTTGCATGGTTGGAGAGACGTGATGAGGGACAACAGAAGGTAAAGAGCATTAGGACCAGGAATGCAGAAATAGTCTCCTCCGATGCAGAGATAGCGGAATGCTTTGCTGACTTCTACGAAGAACTCTATACACCTCCCAGCGACACAGCAGCCAGCACCATATTTGACAGCACCGATCTCCCAACACTCACCACGGAGCAAGCCAACATGTTAGATAACAAAATAACAGAGGATGAAATATCAGCAGCTATCACCCAACTCCAAGCAGGCAAGACCCCAGGCCCGAATGGTTTCCCACTCGACATTTGGAAAAAATTAAACCATCTAGATATATCTACCCACCTGCTCAACATGTTCGAACACTCCCTAATAAAGGGTAAGCTCCCGCCAGACCTCCGTAAAGCCACAATAATAGTGATCCTCAAAAAAAGGCAAACCCCCCAGACGAGTGCAGCTCCTACAGGCCCATATCACTAATCAACAGCGAAGCGAAAATACTAGCCAAAATACTAGCTAACAGACTCCAAACGGTCATCACAGCACTGATCCATCCGGACCAATGCGGCTTTATGCCTCAAAGATCAACAAGAATGAATATTTGCAGGCTGCACTTGGCACTGGAGAGAGAACCCGCCCTACAACAATCATTGGCACTGCTAGCCATACATTTTGAAAAAGCCTTTGATTCGGTATATTGGGTGCCGATGCTTTCGTGGTCCCCACTCCCATACTCTATGGGAATGGGGATCAACATTTTACCGGCGCCTGACTTACCGGACCACAGGGTTGTAATGCCCCGGTGTTTCCGGCAAGTCAGGCCGTGGTAAATCATTATGGGTCTGGTGGCTACCTACCGGTTTTACCGCTGGACCCGTAATGGGGGCCAATGTGACTAAATCTGAGGTATTCTTTCTTACCCTGTCTACGGAAGAAATACAAGACATTCAAGCTTGTACACAATTGGGGTGGGTGCAGTCTGGCATTAAATTACTTGGGGTGGTAATCACCCCAACATTTAAAAATCTATATATAATCCAACTATCCCACATTGTTAAAGATGATAGAAGAACAATTAAAGAGGTGGGTCCCACTTATCATTTCATGGCTGGGAAGAATAAACTCTATAAACATGGTAACCCTTCCCAAGGCGTTCTACCTCTTCCAAGCTCTCCCGATCATGGTTCCCAGGTCCTTCTTTCACAAAATACATAAAGTTGTCCCTGCATTCATTTGGCAGAACAAAACCCTGGGAATCGCACTCAACACCTTAATGCTCCCAACGGAGAGGGGTGGGATGGGACGCCCAGATTTGTAAAAATACTATAGGGAGAGTCAGAAAATAGATGGTTATAGGTGGAACAGGCAGTGGGGGTGGTCCAAGACTTCAGGGCATACTGTAGCTCACGAAAAAAGACTGTCCTCCCAACATACATGCGTGTGACATAACTAGTGTTACAGTGGAGGTATGGGAAATAGCAGCAAAGAAACACAATTGGACAACATTTACCTCTCCTCTCACCCCTATTTTCTTTAATTCGCAATTCACTCCAGGCTTACAACCTAATGCATTTAAGGAATGGAAACGAGAAGGTTGTGTGAAGCTTAGAGGTATGTTCCAGGGGAAAGTGGTTAAATCATTTATACATTGCAAATCAGAACTGGGACTTACGGAAAAATCAAGATTTGAGTATTTTCAAGTGAGGTATTGGATTTTAGCCCCTCCAATTTATGCTGCTGCGACTACAGAATTAACGCCCCTAGAAAATTACATAATATCAGATCCGGGGGATAGGGCCCTTATCTCGAATTTATATAAGCTGATGGGGGAGGAAGAATCCAAAGGGATACCTAGTTATACGCAATGCTGGCAAAAGACCCTGGAGGAAGAAATTACAGAGTTGGAATGGACACATTTATGGAAAATGATCCCCAAACTTACCAGATCATGACAGATCATAATATTCTGGTATAAAATAATGATGCAATGGCACTACACCCCCTACACACCCACTCTTTTGCCCCAAATGAAACTATCACCGTCTGCTGTCTGTTGGCGGGATTGTGGAGGGGAGGGACAGTGGGAACATGTATGGGTGAGTTGTCCAGTGCTGAGTAATTACTGGGAAGTGGTAAATAGACATATGTCAGAAATATTTCCTATGCATAGCTCAAAAACACGGCTAAGCCTATTGTTAATGCTGTTGGATGAGGACTTTAGACAGAAACTGAAAACTACACAGAAGGCATATATAATACTTCAGCTAGCGGCCTTATTGATGATTGCTGAAAACTGGAAAAAGAAAGAGCCTCTGCATAGTTCTGAATGGTTTATCAAAGTGTGGAACTGTTTGGCACTGGAGTGGAAGACCTATTCAATACAGGGGGATCACAATGCTTTCTCCAGGGACTGGCAGGAAGTGCTGGACTTCTTGTATCAAGACTATAATGTGGAGTACTCTCCACAAAAACGGTGCATACTTAGCGTTGCTTGACATATTATGAGTAAAGTTTGCATATGTACTGTGATATATTCGATACAAACAATATGAATATCGGTTAGGAATAAGGGGTGGGTGGGAAAGGGTGGTTAGGGGAGTTTGGGGGGAGGTAAGGTAGGGGGGAATGTTACATTGTACACATATATAAGAAATGCCAATGAAATGTATATATTTTTTAAAATAGTCTCCCATGTGTGCACAACACGTGACTGTGCCTGAGCCTGGGACGAGCCTAAGTCACGACACAATGCAGTATACCTTAAAGGTTATGCAATTGCCAATAGCAGTAATTAACTCTTACTTACACTTTAATGGCTTGAGATCTTCAGTGCGATATACATTGAATAAACATAATGCAGCATCTGTTTTATCTTGTGCAGGGGACGTGAGGCATATTCTCCTCACTCCCAATTGACATCCCAAATACACAGAGGAACAGAGCCAGAGGAATAGTGATCCTTTCTTTATTCTCCTTTACATCTTCTATCGACCATTTCTTACCCTCTTTCTCACATTCTCTGAGATTCTGTGGATTCTCCATTGCGCACAAACCCACAGGAGTTAAGGATTCCTCAATTGGTAGGACCTTCATCACTTCAACGTGTAACACCCCCCTCTTGTACTCATCCTCTTGAATGCTCTCATTGTGGTTCTCGTTCTCCTTATTCTGTCTCTGATCCATTATCTTTATTTCCATTTTACCTGGGGCTGGTCAGCCTGTGCGTTTCTCTGACTGAGTCTCTGGAGACTTCTAGTTAGCTTCTTATAGTCGTGGTAGAGCTGCCTTTTATTTGTTGAATTGTAGAAGGAGTTTGGCCTGTGGGTCTGTCCAGTCCTGAATTCTTCTGTCCGCAGAGGCTGCTGAGCCCCACAGTCTCCCAAGACGGTGTGAGCAACAACTGGTCAAATGAACAGTTGAAGTTCAACCCACTCAAGGGAAAGGGGAATTGGAGAAAATAACAAACAACACAGATCCCAGTTTTCATTCAGGCATCAATCTGAAGAAGTAGAAACGATTATTACACTTCTAATCTAACCCTTCTTGCATCTCCTTCAACCCCAATGAGATCCTTCATACCTGTGCATCCTCGGCTTATTGCCTAGAGGACTGATTACTTGCTGAACTTGATCTCTTTTGTCTTTAAAAAGATCTTGCTTTCAAAAAGAAAAGTCTTTTTTGCTCGGAAAGTCTCAAGAGTTTCCTTAAAAAGGTCAACAACTTCCCTGGAGAGGTTTATAGTTCAGAGTTTATCATCAGACAGCTTCTTTTTTTTAAAACATTTCACAAACTTGCTCATTTTCTTCACAGTTTCTTTTAGACAAAGGGCCTCATCACGAGTTGGGCTGTAGCCCTTAAATGCGGTGGTAACGGTATTACAGCCGCATTTAAGGGCTGGCCCTTATCACGAGTTGGGCGCTAAATGGGCTGTTTTACCTCCAGCCTTTCTCTGGAGGTGAAAATCCCGTTTTCAGCTGTACATAGCTCTCAACTCACCCGCTTTTGGCGGGTGTCACCCGCCTTGCAAAGGGCTGACTCACCCGCCAGGCCTCCTGCACGCCCATTTATTCCAATGGGCGTCTCACCCGCCAGAAACAAAATCGGGTGATTTCACCCGCCTTTGCAAGACAAATGGTTGAGAGCTATGGCTGTATTACCACCGGCTGTATTAGCCCGCATAATTAGCGCTGAAAATACCCCATTGAATCCAATGGACCCAATGGGGAATTGGGATTTACCGTTAACACCCAACTCGTGATACGGCGGTAATACAGCCGGACCGGTCGGTGCTAGGGCTATTACAGTCGGCGGTATTACAGCCGGGAATACAGCCCAACTTGTGATGAGGCCCAAAATCTTCTATGCTTTGTATTTATTCTCATTCACAAGATGTCTTGACTTTTACTTGAATGTCTCAAATAGTTGCTGCTTCTTGTTCATGTATTTCTTTTTTTATCTCAGAAGAAAGATAACTCCCTGTATAGTAAAATGAACTGGTAAAACTAAATGTCAGAACCCTTGTTCAAAACACATGTCAGCGTATATCACCTTCAACAATAAGGACTGTCTATATCAATTCAAGAACATAGGTTTCCATAAAAACGAAAGCAACTTAAATTGCATCTTCGCGTGAGTGCGAGAGAAAAACAACTGAAAATGCTTCCCAAGAAACACTCCAAATTGAGAATGCTATTACGGCAAGCCGCGCATGCGCGAGGGACAAGGAACCTTAAGAATCCCTATTCTGTACATTACGTCGGGAAACGCTGTTACTACTTCGCCGCGCACGTGCAGTTAAAGCTATTGCCTGACCTCTAATGGGCTATTCCGATGTGCGCATGCGTAACGAAATAGATTACAACTTTACGCAAGCGCGTCTTTTATCTAGCCAGAAATTTGTATCTTTTACTAATGCGCATTCAAAGACTTTTGTGTTTACTCTAAGCAGACGTAATCCTTTCTTGACAGCTACCCAAAACCATTATCAATAGCGCATGCGTACTAACCTCCTATTCCGATCTACTCAGAACGTTTCTTTTAAGAAACTGAATTCCAATCTAATAATAACTATTAACTCGGAAAAAATCCAATTCCACACAAAGAAATAAATACTTTGCACTGGGCAATTCAATTAATAACGTGCGCTCAGGAAATGATGTCAAACAAAATTCAGTCAATCTAATTTTCAAATTACTAACTTCTACTGAAAACTGCCCTAACCTAAAAACCTAAACTTGAATTAGTCCTTGTATTTAAAAAGACATTTTCTGAATTACAAGTCTTTTCAATTGGCAGCAACGTTGTTTTCATAAATATCCTCAAATGACATTTTAAACTCCCACTGGGTGTTTTAGCTTGTCCTGTCCCACGCTGGAATTGATCTGGATGAGGCAACTTCAAAGGCTTAATTAAGTGTTATTAAAAAGGAGTACAAATAAACAGGACCTTCCTGAATGAAAATGGAAGATGAAAGGCAGCTTAGAATGTTGCCAGGTCCACCAGGTGACTACCTGGACAAATAAGCTCCCTGCCCTTCTCCTCCATGTTGGATTGGGTTATTACTCTCACTCTGTAGTATAACTGTTAAGGTAAATAACATTGCTCAAAAGTAAACAGATTCAAACAAAACACTCACACCACTGACCCAGACCAGACCTGACAGGGTGCACTTAGGCGTCTCTTTTCTGTAGTAGGAAACAGTGTCTGTGTGTTTTTCCCTTTGTGTTGCAGTCGTTATGCTCTGCTCCTGTGGGCAGCGGTCGTTGGACCTGTCTTTGCCACTTATTTCCTCACTTCTCCAGGGCGGCCGAGTAGTGGAGCTGTTGGGCGAGAGTGCGGGTGCATCTGCGAGGTGCGGCCTCTTACCCAGCATTTGGCCGAAGCAATTTCGAATGTGGATCGCCAGCATCATGGGCCTATGTTGTGTTCAGTCCTGTGTGGATTTAGCTTATGAGCCGACCAGCTCAGCGTCATGAGCGTGGGTCAGTGTTAGTGCCCGGAGTGGCGGTGCGCCTTGTTTACTGCAGCGGTGGGGAGCGTTAACCTTATGGCTGGGATCAGCGGAGTGTGGTAGGGCCGTTACCCCTGTGGCTGGGATCAGCAGAATCTCTCTTATGTGCAGGCATTGGCGGAGGTCGCAGAGGCGGGCTGCTGCTTCTGTCGTGTCGCAAGGACGGATTGCTGCTGCTGTCTCTGCCGGGATCGGTGGACAGCGGGAATCAGCAGAGTTACCTTTTCCTTTAGGGTGGCAGGGTTTTATGTTGTGGCGGACTGCCCACTGGACCAACGGATTGCCCTATTTTATTGTGCGGTGTAGTACTGTCTCCTATTGTGCAGCGCACTGCCGTCTAACTATGCGGCACACTGCCATTTAACGATGTGGCGGACTGCCATCTATCGGTGCGGCAGACTATCGTCTATTGGTGTTACGAAGGGCTGATTGCTCTTTATTGTTAATGTCCTGGTTTTTGGAGGTTTTTTTTAGAGGGCAATGTGCCCGTTATCCGTTCATCGTCGGATGCAGGGATCAGCGAAGGGCGGATAGCCCTTTTGTATTTCTATGGGCTAGGAACAGCAGACACTGGGATAATTGGGGCGGATTGCCCTTATGCAGGGCCATTTTAAAGGTTTTGGGGGGCCAGGGCACAGGCAGCCTTGCCCCCCGCTCCCCTCAAAACCCATGTCGCCCCCCAAAACCTATGTTGCCCCCCCGAAACCCATATCCTACTCCCACCCCCCAAACCATGTCACCCCCCTCGACACGACACCCATGCCCCCTCCCAATGTGCAAAATGAAGGGATTACATATCTCAAGTCCTATTCAACAGATAATCCTCTAAGCTTTAAATGGATTATCTAGTTGTTAATAAAATATAAACATTATACATCTGTGATCTGTTTCCCCAAGAAGATGCTATATTAAGGACATTTCACTTTGTTTTTGTGGAGTGTTTTTTTTACTGCAATTTGGCCTTCTCTCTTACAGTAACACCTTCCCCATTCACTGTGACAAGACGCCACACGGGAGGCCCAAACCACGCATGTGCAGTGGGAAAGGTGTTTTTGACCGGGCCCCTGGTCCAAGTAACTAGCAACACAAGGCTGCGGCATAAAACGCGTGAATCTCCATGCAAACGATCACGGGGCGGGCGGCTCTCTGTGATCAAATATCAAGTGTGTGGGTGGGCATACCATGTACACAGCATTATATCAAATGCACAAAACAGACTCCTATATATAGATTGTATGAATAATTTACAGAAAGTCTGCAAAAAGTGTAAACGCAATGAGCACAGAATAATTTAGTGCAGAAACCTTTAAGTGAGAGAATGAACAAACCCCTTCCTATACAAACGTAGTGCACAGAATAATTTACACAAGTGTACACTGCGGAACCTTTCAATGCCAAGTGCACAGAATCATTTATGCCAAATGTAGAATATGCTGCATGTGCACTGTGCACATAATCCTTTCCAGCAAAGATCACAGTACTGTTTATATAGCAAAGTGTGCACGATCGTTTATATGCAGAATGCACGGAATCATTTATATAAAAGTGCACAGAATCTATTTTACACAAATTGCAGGCAAACAAGATCACTAGGCCATTCACCTAGTCAAAACTACCTTGTATGCGAGAAAAAATAACAGGTGCAAAGTCCTCTGCAATTCTGCTAAGAACGGTACAGCAACCAAACCAGCTCTTTACAAAAGCAGGTCGCTCCGAATCTTTTGATGATAAATTCGATGAATACATTTAAAACATAAGGTCCTCTCTTATTGTGACAACTGATACTACAGCAGGACCTTCACCTGCTGCACCCCACAGCATTCAAAAGGTGCCTGTGCCCTCACTTCTTACCAAGGTGACTGGAGATTCCTCGCTGGAGTAGCTTATCTTTGTAGGTGCTACAGCTGCTATGCTTCAGCAGACCACTTCCGCATTTGCTAGGGTGGAAATTTTGTCATGCACTGTAGGCTTTGGGAAAGTAAATCACCTATTCAAATGCACTAGATCTGTTTGTACAGATGCCTACACCCAACCTACATGCCTCACTTCAATGCAGCAGCAGTGGAGGGAGGGTAATGGGGGCGATCTCTTTCATTGCCGAGGCTCCGCCGGCCTAATATCCGGGAGGATTATTCATGCACGCAACACGTGTGCACTAGAGGAGTCAATCCACAGCCCAGCAGATAAAGAGCTCGAGAATGTAGGTAGATGGTGGGTGCTGGTCAAGCTAGAGGCCAATGCGGGAAGCATCATAAAACACGCACCTAATGCATGCGCACACACCAAATGCAAACATACACAGCACATGCCCACACCCAACGCCCACAGACGCAATGCATGTCCAAGTGCAACTAATTAACGCATGCACACGAATTTGCATCTACACACGTACTGGACGTGTGTGACTATTGCACAGACGCACCCACAGTGTGCACATACACAGTTACTGACCGGTGCAGAGATAATGGACACCCACAGAATTAATGTGTACGCAACCAAATGAAATATGCATGAGTGTGTGCACAGCAGAATGCGCACATACACACCGCATGGACAAACAACTAGCAGTTGAATCCTCGGAGCGTGTGCAAGAACACATAATGTACGTTTAACTAATGTACACATAAACGAGAAACACACACACATACACAGCTAATGTCCATGCATACATGAGGTCTGTATAGAGAGATAACTCTCACGTCCACATACCCGTCGCGGGATGCATGTACAATACACGTATATTCATATACAGCTACATATACTAATAGAAATGTACAAAATTAATGTACAAACAGATACCTAATGTACACATACACATGAATACCAAACACACACACATCTAAAAATCCACAACAAACAAATGTGTATGCAACAAATGTACCCTTACACAACCCCCATCCCCCTTCCTAAACACCCTAGGAATTGAACACCCATACAAGGCTTACCTGCACACATACAACTAATATATACATATTCCTAAAATGTGGGTCATTGGCATATTTAACTGTCAGGGGACATCGCTCTGTAGAAAGGGTCTATGCCAGGGGTGGAGTGGATCACCAAATGGTCTTGGGCACCAATGAAAAAGTGCACCACCGTTGCAAATGTCAATTCATTCCTTTTGTGACAGACTGAATAGTACCCCAGGGGGAGTTTTTTGATAAAGTGTGCTGCAAATTGTGCAATTTAAAGAAAATGTGTATTTGTATTTATTTTATTTATAGAGCGCACCAGGCCCGAAGGCAACCGGGTGCGTATTTTAGTTACAACATGATAAGGCAGACAAGACAGTACAATTACAAATTTCAATGACAGTTTAAAAATTACAATAACATTTATAAACATATATACATAATGCGAGGTCTGTTAGTGTTGTGGGGGGTGAATCTGTTGGCTAAGTAGAAAGGAGCTTGGTTGGAAAGGCATTTGTGAGTGAGAGCAAGTGTTTTCAGTGTAATTCGTTGAGGGACGGAGAGCCAGCGCAGATTATGTCTGGTGTCCGAGATGTGTTGGTTCCTGTGGATGTTGAGAGCGGCTCTAATAGCATTGTTTTGGACGATTTGTAACTTGTTAAGTTACAACTATTGGTGCCCAGATAGAGGGCATTACAATAGTCAATATTTGACAACACGAGAGTTCTAGCAAGTGTGACACAATTGGCTGGTGAAAGGAATGTATTCAGGAACAATGGGCAAAACTACTAGCTGCTGGTGAAGTAACTTATCATACTGGCCCACATTGGCCAAAAAAAGAGTCCCACTTTGACCCAAAAACTGTCCCACGCTAGTATTTTGCATTTTCGTTTCGGACATTGCCCTGTAGGCCAGTCCGAGCCTGGGCTATGCGGTTGGTCGCAGCAATGCATTCGTCCGTGGGCTCTTTTACTTTCTACTTTTGGAAGCCCTTGTGAGAACACAATAACACAGGGTCCAACTGCTTACTGGGATTCCATCTCATGCATTGCTAGCCCGGGAGGAAGGCCCTGCGCGGACTCCCCGCTATGAAGCCGAGAGCTTACTTTTAGCATTTCTGTTTAAGAAAAACACCTATCAAATGTGCAGTCTTCCAAGAGATGGAGTGCTCCTCGAGCTGCAGCCAGAATGCAGCCCTCCTCCCTCTTTGAAGCATCTGCAGATCAAAGGGTTTGGAGGCAGGCACACACAAGCTATTCTGATCAGGGTGGAAGGACGGCTATGTGCATTTAAAGCAGCAGGGTAAGGGCACTAGCACTTACTTACCTGATTTGGAGTCAGCACTCGGCTCGGCTGCCGGCTGGGGCTCTGTCTCCTGTCGGGGCCTTGGGGGTGGGTGGCCGGTGCACAGTGCACACTGGACTGCTGGCACTAGTGACACTGCAGCAGTGGCACACTGGCAGGGCCCAACCAGGCTGCATGCACTCAGCAGGCAGGTTCTCTGTCTCAAGACGGTCGACCGACGCCACGCCTCGACACCTTCAACTCGTGAAATGAAGGTGGCACCACGCTGCCTCCTGTGGCAAGAACAACACGTCACCGTGTCATTTCACTGCAGCCAATGAAAACTGCACATTCTGTGTTACTATACAGAATGTATCAAATACTGCATAGTAACAACAGAATGGTAGTTTTCATTGGCTGTTGTTGCATTGCTATTGCTGGTCCCTCCCAGGCCCAGCCATGGCCTGCAACATTGATTTGTGATCCAAGGCAGCAAACTCTTGTTGTTGTCAACTTGAAATCAGAAAGCCGGCCGGTGGGGGTGGGGGCTCAGAGAGGAGAGCACTATGTTGCTTAGTTACTTCTTCTTTGCCTTTGAGTTAATTAGGAGTGAACTTTAAATTAAAGTCAAGGCCCGGGGGGGAGGGGGGGCCAGCCGTGCACGGTGCGCCCGCACCTCCTGCTGCAGGCAGGCTGGCACGTGTTATTCTCACATGAGTCAGGACACTCTCCAGGATCTGTTTGCCCCCCCATACAGACGTCCCTGCCCATATGTGTATATTTACTTGTCAGGAGCGTTTCCCCTCATCGCCAGTTGTTTTATATTGTGCAAGGGACGTGAGGCATATTCTTCTCACTCCCAATTGACATGCCAAACACACAGAGGAACGGAGCCAGAGGAGTAGTGATCCTTTCTTTATTCTCCTTTACATCTTTCTGTCTTGGGATCTAGCAGCCCCTCCTCATCCTCCCTCTTTTCCTTTGCATTTTCCGTTCCTTCTGGCCCTTAAGATGGTACTTCATTTCAGGCCGTCCATCCACGGTTTCCATATAAAACAGCATCCTTAGTTTCATGGAGGTCAACGAAGGAGGCCCATGTTCTAATGTATTTTGGCATGAAACTCTGCTCAGTAGTGGTGATCTTCCCCACGGTCAAAGCATCCCTCAGCCTCGACCCCAATTCCTCAATTGGTGGTGGTCTGGATTACTTCCAATGGTGGTCAATGATGAGACTACTAACTATCAAACAATAAGAAATCCCCCAATTAATTTTATCCCACCCCCCATTATGAGGTCCAAATATGAGGAACAATATGAGGAACAAATATATAAATGAAGTGGCTGAAGGCACACTTTGTTGAGAGATTTGTATTACACTGTATTTCACTGGTAGCTAATTTACCACTGCAATTAAGCCATTAACTCTCAGAATGACACTAGCAAGCCAAAGCTTGCTGTTACTGCTTGATAAAGCTGTCTCAAAGCGATTACATAAGGATGTGTTTTGGCCAGGCCTGAGTAGGTAGTGGGGGGGGAAAGCCAAAGGGGCTAGCATGGCTATGGACAGTCAATGGGTGGTTGCAGTCAATTTAATCTCCCTCCTATCCGTACTCCAATGCAGTCATTTAGGCTTTCAGCTTATAGGTGGTGCTTAGAACAACCTAATATCGAAAATGAAAAAGCCTCTTTTTCCCGAGCTATTCTGATGCCAGACATGGCTTGAAGTCGTTTGTTTGGTGATTGTGACTAGGCCTGCATACAGGCTCTATCAGGGGCTAACGGGCGCCCCCCCAAACAATCTGCGGTGCCCGCGCGAGTGTGTACAGGCCCCCTCCCCATCTTACCTGTGATGATGATGATGGTGTCCCTGCCGCAGGAGAAATGGGACGGGGAAAATCTGCAACAGGCATCATCAGAAGGAAGACACCATGGAGCAGCAGTCCAAACTTTACCACATGATGAAGCAAGCAGCAAAACACCAGCGGCAAGAAAAAGGGATGCTGCAGAGACTGTACGAGTCTACGTGGCATCCCCAAATAGAGGTTTTATTAATTAAACTCCCACCAGCCAACCATGGAAATAAACATTAAAAGGCCAGCAGGCCCTATCAAACAGGGGCTCCAGTCCCTTAAAGTCTTTTACTTTCTTTGCAAGAGATGCTGCCATCAAAGGGTGCAGGGCTTACAAGACCTTTTTTAAGATTACCTAAGCACTTCCCCTTCGTAGAGGTAGGAAGGCGGAGTGTGAGAGAGGAGGGACAGTAGTATGGCGGGAGGGAAACATTCTGGGGTCCAGTGCAGAAAAGGGTCAGGAGAGACTGTATGTGCAAGGATAACAAGTGGAACTGGGGTGGAAGGAAGCATCAACCAACATCTCCCACAGAGTACTAAGCGGCGCTAGGTCGGGGAGGTAGCCAGCCACCGTATTAGGGATGCCGCTTTTAGCCTAAGAAAGAAATGCAGACAGTAGGGGTCACCTTGTGATATTACTAACACCCTGTAATGGACGCCTGGGCTATGGAGGAGAAAAAGGCTGGCGTAGTCGAATTACAGAGAGACATCCCTCGTGCCAGACATCCTGTAGGGCCTAACAGCTATTTTGATTGTTGTAATAGCTACAATAAAGCCCCTTGGAACGTATCCCCCATCTCCGGAGTGGTTCTTTGTGGAGGGTGCCCTGTCACATGATATTATAATTTAATGTTGGTTTTATGCAAATGTATGATTTTGGAATCGCGTATTTTGACACTGAAACACTACTCAGGGCAATTGTTTATTACAGTGGGTGTTAGAGACCAGAAATCCCGTTTTCAATTGGAACTGGAAGATCCCTTGATTCAAGCTAAGTCTTTTGAGGTTAGAAATAGACAAGGTCACTTTAAGGGAATGAAGGGGAAACATTGCAAAAACCCAGACAATTGGTTTGTTACTTGGCTTTCCTTGGTAGTGCTGCTGAGAAAAATCAATATCACAAGCTGCGTGGATACATTTGATCAGTTTCTCTATCTGCCAAAAGAAAGAAAACAACCATGTACAACGTTAAACTGTAAAGAACATTGGTCCCCAATTCCAGCAACGGTTGCAGGAGTTAAAATGTTGCAATTCCTAAATTATAAATGCTCGGCAGGTGAAGTAAAAGTAACAGTCACATCCCCAAGATTAACAGAGGAGTTTCATTTTGTAAGGAAAGCATATGATGGACACACAGAGATGAGATGGTAGCCTCAGTAGAGATCCCAGGGAACAGGATGAAATCATACAAGGACCCCAAGTCAAACTAAAATCCAAAATGGTGGCTGACTCCTATATAGCTTTAGGCAAGCCCTCTGAGAAAGCAGAAGTAAAGGCCCTATAAGGTAATAGCCCAAACCCCATCACCAGAGCTCTCAGGTTTCCTGTGGTCATGCATGAGAAGGCCACCCAGTCCTGTATTTTCAGATTCTTGGACTTGTAGTTTTCCTAATTTTCAAGTGGGCAAGCAAAAACTACAAGTCTAAGAATTCTCACAAATGGGCATGGAAAAATTGAGAGTTCGGCATTGCACAGGTGCGGGCAATATCCCTACAGTTTAGCTAAAGAAACAGGCATCCACCCTTCAGACTGAACCAACCCAGTCATAGTTTGTCATTCCCTGCAAGAACTACCAGCTGGAAGGTTGCAGTACCAGAGAGACCCCAAACATGGAGGCTTGGTCAGCAGAGGAAAAATCAGTCCTGGGATGAGCGTTGTGGAGACTCAAAGCAGGGAAGGCTGGCTAGAATAGCAAGATAGCCCTGGGGAAGGAAGGTTGGCCAATGGGAAGCAGCACACCCTGGGAGATTCTGATCAGAATGGGTCCTAAAGAAGAACAAAATGCAACAGCGAAGTGCTGCAGGGAAAATGCCCCAGTGACTGTTATGTTTTGATAAGGGTTGAGTAGTATAAACACAGTGGGTCTGTTAGAAGAAGGGGCATAGAGAAAGAAGGGTAACAGCTTGGTAAGAGAAACCGTGGATACTATTTTGGGGTAAGAGACAGAGGGCCTCATTCCGAGTACGGCGCTAACCAATGGCGCTATTAACGCCTTGGTTGACGCCGTACCCGGACCGGCAGCGCCTTGGTGGTTGGCGGAATTACCGCCCCATTCCAAGGTTGGCGGGGCGGTAATTCCCCAATCCCCATTTACCCTTCCCCATTCCCATTCTTGCCCCATAGGGCATAATGGGAGTGGGGAAGGCGTCAATTACGCCACCGTAAATTACGGTGGCGTAATTAACATCAAGGTCCCTTAGCGCCATGGTATTTAACGCCTGCTAAAAGCAGGTGTTAAAAGCACCATGGCGCTAAGGGAACTCGGAGTATGGCGGTAAGGGATTACCGCCACCGCTCTCGTTAGCGGTGGCCGCTATCCCTTACCGCCATACTCGGAATGAGGCCCAGAGTGTAAAAGTAGGCAGGTTTGAAATGCATAGAGAGAACAGATTGTGGACAGAGTGGGAAGGGTGCCAGATTGGTGAGGAAGACAAGGGGTGCAATCTGGGAAGTAAGCGAAACAGTAAACCAGAAGTGTTTAAGCAGAGAGGTAGAGAATGTTGGAAAGAGGTTGAGAGGGGTACTTCCTTGGTGAGGGATGCAAGGGGTACCATTGGTGAAATAGAACAGAACGTGAAACGGGAGCAAGATTTGGAAGAGCTAGAGAAAGAGATCACCTGGGAAAAGAGTGAGAGGGGCTATAGGGCTACCATTTGGGAAGAAGAAATGCAATTAGAGCAGAAGAGGGGTCTGATATTTACAGAAAAAGCAGAAGAAATTATCTGTAAATAGAGAAAGAAAAAGAGGAGTTAGAGAGGAATACCATCTGGGTGATAGAAGCAAGGGATGCTAGCTGGAAAATAGGAGTGAGAGATTGTCGAATGAGTAAGGTTATACCAGATAGAGAGATTGTTGGAAAGGTGACAGAAGTTGAGTGTGAGTGACAAGATCCTCGTTGCCATGCGCAGGGGTAGCATGAACCACCCACACCTGCTACTGTTTTGGGGTCTACGGTTTGTATGCACGCAGGCACCCACAACCCCTGCGGGGAAGGAGAGCCAGGGTCCATTGAGTGGATAGGTAAGGGGAAAGTCGGGAAACCGGGAAGAGGATTGGGGAGAGGCTATGGATAGGTAGGGGGAGGTTAGGGTAAGTACTGCTCCTCAGCTACTGCGTGCTTCAGTGAGGCTTCTGCCCCTTTCTGCTTGTACCTGTTATACTTGTACCTATACCAATGAGGCAAATGCCCCTGTTGAAGCACAGACCCCCTGCACCCCCACACACACATACACATACAATGCCTGTTATTGAGACCTCACAGGCTGTAAATGATGCTTCATCAGCACTAAACTTCAACAGAACCAAGGACATCAACAGAACCAAACCCTGATAACTAGAAAGCAAGAGCACTTAGCTTGAGTAATGTCCTGATGCTCTCTGGGACGTGGCCTGTGGTTTTCTGTGAGCGAGGTGGCTCCAAAATAAAGTCGTGTGAGAGTTTGCACCACAGAAATGTTTACAGCAGTAAAACGCAGAGCTTGCCAAACGGGTTAGTGGGCCATTAATGCGTTATGATGCCTTATGTTCATACTAGCTGGGGTACCTGCCGTTTCCCGTGTTCTGATCGAGTGGTGTCTCATGTGCCCTGGAGGATGTTACTCTTGTCGGCAAGTATTGCTTGAGTTTGCTCTGGTGTCACATGTGCCCTGGAGGAAGTTGCTCTTGTCCTCTGGCCGGCAAGTTGTGCTGCTGTTTGTTGTTGTGTTTCAGAAGCTCTTGATATTGATTTTCACTTTGCATCAGATGTAGATTTTCCAAGTGATGTTCGTTTTTTGTGTGGCATGTTTAAGTCACTCATTGGCTTCAGTACATTTGAGAAAATGTCAAAGAAAGATTGATTGTTGTGTTCTCTTCTCGTGAATGAACTTAGGTTAACTGTAACCTTGCCGTTAGTAGCATGATGAAAAGAAAATGTTAATGTTTTTTTTAAATTCCCTTTAAAAATGCTTTAATAAACACTTTCAAACTGTATACAGTAGTAATACATTTCAAAGGAATAACCAACACATGCAACATTTTGCTTCAGACGCTTTTCTGAATTTTTTGCCTCCTTCTAGTACCTACTATAGGGGTACTAGAGTGCATTTTTTGCATCCAAACATAGACTACAATCTTTCCCCAGACAAATGAGGAATCCATGCAAAATTTGGTAGCAGTGGGTTCAACGGTGTGGATTTTGTATCGCCGGACAAACATACACACACCTTCAGAATTTATTTTGCATCCAAACATAGACTATGATCTTGCCCCAGACAAAAGAGAAATCCATGCAAAATTTGGTAGACTTACACACATATATACATTCAGATTTATATATAAAGATACTGCCACGAGCATGTGACGTTCTCTCAGCGCTTAGCGTGACGCTGTTGCTACGAAATGGATCCCTGCATGGGTTCTCTAGTTATCGAACTTAAGGAGTTCTGGAGCGTGAGTGGCTTGGGGGTGTAGACCAACTTAACTACGCAAGTGCAGTGGCCAGAGGTGTTCCAGTGGGGGCTTGACCCCAGCGGGCTTCCCCGCTCAGGTGCCGCTAAGAGAGGACTGTGCTATTGCGCTTGACTTATCTTGGCTGGGGGCTGGATGTATCTGGTGGGGCCTAGCCCCTGTGCGTATGTCCCGCTCCAGCCACCTGCCCAATACTGCGTGGCTTTCCTCCGGGTCCCCCCAGACCTATCTGTCTGATGGCGAGGGGTCGGTGTTCCAATGCGGTGGGGCGGGGCCCCTCGCAGGTGTTCCGCATGCCGGAGCTCTGCTCTGCAGGTCTTCTCCTTAGGAGTTCTCGAGTGCAAGCACCGGATTGGTGCTGAGCATGCGTAGTCGGCAGATAAGGCCCAACATGGCCTCTGACTTGTAGTTCTTGGACCCAAAAGCATGGGATTTGTAGTTCCTATGCGAGTTTGATGGTTTGATGGTTTCATCTGCAGTGAGGGCAAATGAACATCTGCTAGTGATGTCTATGCTGTCCAATAGTGCAGCGCTTAAGCAGTAGGCCTGCCACATGTCATTGCTGCCCCTTGTTACATTCCCCTGATTACTGACAGTGAGGTTGAAGGAAGGACAGGAACATAGTGGGACTGTGGGGGGGGGGACCTGGACTGAGAGAGACCATAAACAGGAAGATAGAAGTTGAAACAAAAGACAGGAGGCTAGAAAGGGAGAGAAGGGACTTGGGGCAAAGAAGATGATGGAAATTGGCAGCGGACTGAGGGGGAAACCAAAGAAATGGCAACGGGAAAAGGCCTTTTATGACCAAGGGGTAAAGAGAACAGCAAAAATAGCAAGAAGGACAGGGAAGCACTTGAGGATCATGTTGCTCACAGGGAGGGTAAAGAAGCAGAACAAGATTTGAGATGGCAATGTTATTCTGGGAAGGAGAAAGGTGAGAGTAGGAAGATTCAGGAGAGGGAACAAAGGGAGCCATGGGATAAAGTATTGAGGGAAGAAGTGTGCAACTAGGAGCAGAACCACGATTCTCCATCAATCCCTACCCGGGACAGCAATGTTGTGACTGGACCTGTAGTCACGCAGGCCAATCGGACCAGCACTGGGGGCACCCAGCATACTCTTCAGTTGGTGCTTTTGGGGGCTGGCTAACAGGCACACAGTTGCAGGGATAACCCTGCTGGCCGTGATCACATGGCAAGACATCAGCTGCCAGGGGCTCCTGGACTCGCAGCTGGTATGTGGTCACACAGAAGGACAGTGGCCTGGGGCACCCAGGTTACACATGCTGATCCGGGGGCACTGTGAGAAAGCAGAAGGTGTCTCGCCCACTGGTCCACAGGGGATCCGTCATCCAGGTGGGCAGGACACATCCAATGCTTTTGGATCCAGTTCCTGTGGGTGGACCAGTGAAGGAGGATCACCTGGGTGTGGGGTATTCGGGGAGTGGGGGCGGGACACCGGATGGTGAGACATGGGGCCTCATTACGAGTATGGAGGTAGCCATGGTGCTATTAGCACCATGGCTACCCCCATACCGGGTCCGGGTTCCCTGAATGGGGATTTACCGGGTCATTCCAACCTTGGAGGACCCGATATTTCCCCATTCAGGGAACCCATCCCCATTCGAGCCTCCACAGGGCTCAATGGGAATGGGGAGGGAGCTAACAACGGGCCCGTTAATAACAGGCCTGTGTTAGCTCCCTGGTCCTTTAGTGGTTCCCGCTAAGGGCAGTTGGTTTTACCTAAGGGACCTCGTAATGCGGCGGTAAGGGCTTAACGGCACCGGCATCCTTACGGGTGCCGTTAACCCCTTACCGCCAACCTCGTAATGAGTACCATGGTCTCCCCTTCCCTGTAACACCTTTACCCCATCCTACTAGGTAGGATATTTAGGAACACCCCCCTTTTACAACACAAACACTTTCTCATGGACAGTCCGCTATGAGAGAAAACAGACTAAAACCCGAGCAGTATATCTGACGTTTCCCAATATAATGGTCAGGCGAGGTTCAAGCAATTACTGACCATCACACACACCTGACTTCCATTAAGCTTCCCCCACATGAATGAAAGGTGGAGCATGAGAGGACACTCTGAGCGAGGCAAAGCACACAAAGAAACAGCAGTTTTAAGACGGCAGCTGAACGAGAGAGGAAAGACGGCAAAACAAGGGGATCGCAAGGAGGGAAGTTCCTTGACCTTTTCGACAAGGAACCGTTCCTTTCCCAAGACCTTGAGAATAGAAAGCGTAAGACCAGGAAACTAGGCTGAAGAATCCTGCATTGTGTGTCGGAGATACCCAGGGCCCTCCTGCGTCAATAATCAAGGCGGGGAGAAGTGCCTGCTGCCGTGGTACCATCTTAGGCTCCAAGAACAAATCAGCGTCAGTGAATCAACACAGCCAGCGAGTTTGGGAGACTGATACAAGACCGTTCTGTGTCGAGCCAAGGTTGCAAGCAGCACATTGTATGGCGAGCACTGGAATGAACATTGTTAAAACACGTATGATATGAGAGGAAAGTAAAGTTGAACTGCTGGTGAGTGACCGAACATTAAAAAGCAAGATGCAATACCTTTGACAGAGTGATCCGCCACTGCGTGGGCGCTCAATCGAAGGTCTCTGTATGGTATTGTGGGGTACATTTACCAGCCCCAACAGAAATCCCCTGCATCACAAAACTGCATTTTAGCAGTTACAAAAAATGGCTGTGCTGTGTCTGCTGAGCACATATGGGTCGAGAGTTACACACAGCCACCCACAAGAATGGCTGCATTTGCTGTTCTCCATCTGAATTTGGAGAAAATAACTTAAAGGCAGAAGGGCCCTGCATTTCGCTTCTGTCAATGAAAAATTCAAAGCTGCACCAGAAAAATGACCTGCATTCTGCATGACATCTCACTGGCGTCTCTTTTCATTGTAAACAGCACACAATTTGTTCCATTCATCACAGCCCTGCTTGTGTATTGTATTTGAATGCCATGAAATGAAACTAGCCCTGTAGAACGGCATTGTTTTCATCAAATCAAATCTATGAGGAGCAGAGAATCTCCATCAAATTTGCACGGCCAGGAGTTCATTTTGCAACAAACTAACACACTCAAGGGGGGACGTGGCTAGCCGGCCATGTAGAAGGACGGGAGGCTCTGAGGCTCCCAAGGATCCGACCATTATCCTCAGAATGCCTGCCTGTTATGCTGCAGAAACCCTACCCAAAAGACAGGCACATGCATGGGAAAACCAGCGGCATGCGGCGCATGTAAAAGGAGCTGAACCCAACCTCTGCAGTAGGAGTTGCCCCGGGGGCCAAGAAATTCACTGACCCGACGGATTCATATCAAAATGGCCGCCGCACCATGGAACAAAGGATTCGGACGCTGAGCATCAGGCAACCATTGCGGGGAGCTCAGGGCGCGAGCTGGCGTCCTGCAGCTGTAAGCTGGGAAGTTGAGTCGATAGCGCAACTGAGGCGCCCCGGCTGATAGAGCTCATCTGAAGCTGTGCCCCCGACCAGAGGGGCTTCGAGATCCCATGGCCAAGTGTTGCATCGGGGGCCAGCAGGGCTCCCAGATGCGCCTGCAGACACCCCAGAGGTGTCGACTTGAGCGCGACATCGAAGAAACAACTATCCTGGCATACAAAACTGGGGCTGCTGCGGACGCCAGAATCGGGGGTTAATGCAGCGAACAGTGCACCGGCTGTCCGCGGCAGGTCCCCCATCCCCTCGTACGAGATGATGCGCCTCGTGAGGGGGCAATGGGCTCTGGCGCCTCATGAGGGGGGCGGTGGTGACATTGTAGCACTGCAGGAGACCACCGTGAGACCCTATACTGGGTCCTGCACTGCGCCGCGACCCGCGCACCTTTTAATCATATCGACGCCAGGGGCCCGCGCCAACACAGGAAGCCACAACGAAATACCGTGGACAGCGGGGCATACCCAGGTGGTGGGAGGCTGCCACCTAAAGCACCTCCCCCGCAGCCGTGCCGGCTGAACACGGACGGAACAGCGGACTCTGCCGCGGAATGCCCCCGCCCTGAGAGGGGTGCCCCATATCTTGCGGAGCGGTGTGGGACATGCCGTGAAGGTGCGGGCTCAGCGAGGTTACCGCATACCGGAGCATACTCCCCGGAGCCCAGCACACGGAAGGCATGGCATAACGTGGCCCCAACAGCATCCTTGGCGGTTGCTGCGTGTGTGGCCATGAGAAGGACATCAGGCATGGGCTGACACACACTATCGCGGAGGCGGATGGAGGGACGCACAATCAAGTAAGCCTTGCGGTGTCCTAGACCGTGTACCGGCTGCGGACAGCTGCCCGCGGCAGAGCCCCCTTAGCACAGGAGGACATAATGAATGCTGGGGCATAGGGCCCTGGGTGCTCCAAGAGGGGTGCGGCGGCAACATCGCAGCGGCGGAGAAGACCGCCTGTGTGTCCTACGCCGGATCCAACATTGCGCTGCGTGCCGCGTGCCCACTGACCGAACTGAGGCCGGGGGACCACATCACAAAGGGTGCCGGCTAGGGATCACTGAAGACTGTGGGGAATACCCCAAGGGGACTGGGAGACACAAATAATTCAACCCGTGCGGGGTCCTCAGTAGTGGTCACAGCACGGACCTACAAGCGGTTCCCATGGGCGTGCTGGAGTGGTGCCGGTGCATGAACTGACCCCCAGGGACTGCGGAGCTGGCGCGCTTCAGGGCCGCCGTGAGTCAAGCCCTTGTGCTGAACCCTATAGAACAGAGACCAAAAGACATAGGTCCACCTCGGAAGGCGGGTGAAGAGCCCTGCCGAAATATAAGGCTGCACCCCTGCTGCACTGCGCCATGTCGCCCACATTGGAACCCCACCAGACAAGGCACCAGCCGGAGCACTGAGAGGCAGTGCAGAGTTGCGCGAAGAAGCTGAAGTGCCCATAGGGGGGGCGTAAACAAGTCGAACAGACCCGGCTAGCAATATAGGGAAACAGCTAAAATAGACTCCTATCCCGGGAGTGAGAACTGTGGCAAGTGCCTAGTAGAAGCAAAAGGCTGCAACACGGCGAGCCTAGGCCTCACCCACCCGAAACGGCAAATGGAATGGCATCCAAGCAGCCTAAGGGGAAGAGGAAACAGTCTACGATGGAAGACTTCACGAAAACCCCGCAATCATCGGATGGAGCCAGGAGCAAAGACAGAGGCGCCCAGGTGGACGCCCCCCCCCAGCTCGGGGAGACCAACAGGGCCTGGAAGCCATTGCAGACTTGAAGGGGGCGTGGGAAACTAAACTGGAGGCTGCAATGGCCACCGTGAAAGTGGCGCTGGAATCCAAAATTGATGCAGTACAAATAGACTGGAACCTCCTGAGACAGGATGTGAGAGTAATAGCGGACCACACAGGCGAATTGGAAAAAGAAGTCAAGACCAACACGGCCGTCTGTGCCTCACACGCCTCAGAGATCTACACCTTACGACAACAGGTCAGTAATTTGGAAAGCAGAGCTGAGGAAGCCAAAGGACGGGCACGCAGAAATAATATACGGATCGTGGGGCTCCCGGAGGGAGAGGAGGGCTCACACCCCACAGAGTATATAGAGTCCATGTTGCTGCAAGAAATAAAAGGGGGGAACGCTGACCCAGGGATTTGCAGTGGAGAGGGCGCAAAGGGCCCTGTCAAGAAGGCCCCCCCCGGAACCCGCCCCGAGACCGATCATAGCCAAAATATTAAATTATCGCAACAGGGAAAGGATCCTGGAATACTTTCGGAAGGAAGGCACAATTCAAAGATCATCCGCATCAATCTTTGCATACCCGGACTATACACTCCAGGTGCAACGACGGCGACTCAACTTCAGAACAATGATAAGGAGGCTCCGCAAGGCAGACTGCAGATACATGCTGATGTACCCAGCGAGGCTGAATGTGTTCCACAGGAACAGAACATTATTATTTGACACCCCGGAGGAGGCAACGGAGTGGCTGGAGGCACAGAACTCTCCGGAAGGGAAGAACGGCCGGAAGGAGAGTGACACAGAGAAGTGACGCAGAGTCTTCAGAGACCGAGGTGCTGTATGAGATGAGAAAGATGGACTTGAATATAGCCTTGTTATGCAGAGGGAAGGCGGGTAATATGTGGCATATAACAGGGAGGAGCAGTGCACCCGAACTCATACCCCATTAGATAGGTTAGTTGAGTTACCAGTAGTGCGGTAACCTCCTGCTGCGTTCCTAGTATTGGCCTAGCTGGACAGGACCAAATGCGGGATTGCCTGAGATCGAGGGATGGAGCTAGGCTACAGTTGGGGGGGGGGAACGGGAGAGGGGAGGGGTAGAGTTGGGGACTTTGTGGTGGTAGTTGTTAGGAAACAAGCTTGCACCTATGCGCCTCTGCACGTGACCCACGCCAAGTATTCTCGGGTTGAAAGACGTGGAAAGAGGGAGCGAGGATGGTATATTCTGGACCATGGGGGACCTTAAAATAGTTACCTGGAACGTCAGGGGACTCAATAGTTACCTTAAGAGAAACAAGGTAATGATGTACTTGAGACAGCAAAAGGTAGACATAGCCTTATTGCAAGAAACCCACCTTACTAAGGAAAAACAAGAGGTAGTTAAGAAAAAGTGGAGAGGGACCACCATAGGAGTAACATACTCGGCATACGCTAGGGGGGTAATTACGTGGATGGCAGTAATGATTTTTATGCAACACCAACTGTAATTTGTTCTATGAAAATTTGTACAAATGTGGAACAAATTAACTGGAAATACTATCCCTCCCCACTCGTCCTCCCCAAGTATCCCTCCCCAATGCCCCTCCCCCTCCCCAACTGTCTCTATACAACGCCTGTCACGCTTGGCAAGGCACATGTGTGTCCATGGCCTATTTCCATCCCCTTTTCGGGTCCGGCGTGAGGCTGTGTGCCGAGCAGACCTGCCACATTGAATGCTGCCTTGGGCTACTCTGCACCGAACTAGCAGGCGTTGTACTTGTGGATGGTGCGTGGGGGAGTTTTGTGGGCCGTCCGTCCAGGAAGGCCTGGAGAACCATGGCCATTGTCTCGGCTATAGATGCCATAACACTGTTCTCCTCCCATATCCTTCTGGACATCTGTACTATAGCACGTGTACAGAAGCCAAGTGCATGGGCATTACAACGTTCACTGGCCTGGATGCTCTCACGCATGAGCTGTGCCTCCTGGAGGTGCTGCTGCACTACTGCTGTCAAGGCATCCTGGCGTTGTTCCAATGCGTCTGAGTCTGCCATCGATTTCCCTCACACTGGGGAGGGGTGGGCGTTGTGGGCTAATTGGGCCCATGGGGCTGAATAGCAGGGGCTCATCAGTGCTGTGGTCGGTGGTATCCCTTGTGTCCACTGCACCTTCGTCAGCTGTGTCCTCTACAATGCACGCATGTGCACGTTCTTGTGACTGCGGTGGTGGTGGTGGGACTTCTGGGGCTGCCGGAGTGGGTGCATCTTGTGGGGCCTGAGGTGGCTGGATGGGTTGCACCAGTGGGAGCGGAGGTGGCTGTATGTGTTGCGGCTGTGGAGTCCTGAGTGGAGGTGGTCCATTGGGTCCGGCAGTGTCGAAGGCTGGTGCCCCTTGAGGTGCTTGGATGGTCCTCCTCATTGTCAGATGATGTGCCTAAGGGAGTCAGAAAGGCAGGTTGTCAGTGATGGGTGTGTATTGATGAGGCAGAGATTCATGCTTTATCTTTTTTGTGATGGTGCTTATCTTTTTTGTGATGGTGCTGTGTCAGGGACATGGCGGGGGACATGGCATGGTGCACACATGCTTGTGTCATGCGTACTGTGCGGGTGGATGTGTAATGTACGTACATGGTAGGGTGGTGTGCTGGAGATACTGTTGTGGTGTACTAACAATTGCTGGATAGAGTGCGATGTTGGGTTGGGGAGGGGTGTGCCATGGATGGGGTGCATGTGCCTCCTGCCTGTAGCACTTACAGGGATAGGTGGCAATTTCCGCTCATGGGTCGGGCTGGCTGGGGCAATGGAGTCACATGTTTCCTTAGTGTGTGACGCTGGTCATTTGTTGGTGGTAAAGGGGCTTGGAACTGATGTGACTTACTGCCAGGGGTAGAACAGCAGCCACATGTAAATGTTGCTGTGGCTGGTGGATGTGTGTCTGAGTGGCGGCAGAAGCATGTTCTGTTGACACTACAGAGTGCCTGTGCTATGTTCTAGGTGTATTAGTGGTATGAGTGAGGTTTTGGGGGAGGGTGTATGTCGGTGTATGCACCCAGGTTGCAGGTCTCGGGGTGGGATGAGGGGGGTGCAGACTGTATTGGTGTTGTGCACAACGCACTTGACATATTTTGCTGCTGTAGTGGGTGCAGGGTGGACAGGGAGGTTGATGTTACATTGGGGTTACGTGTACTCACCAGCCTCCTCAGATGTTCTGACTTTGGCCTCCACAGCACCAGCCCCTTTTATTGCCTCGAGGTGCAGCATCTCCTGCCAGGGCAGCAGGTGGATTGGGGATGCGCTGCCGCCACCTGTGACCATGCCCTGTCTGCGCTGAGTCAGGAGGAGGTTGTGCACCCTCAAGCATAGGTCATCTAACCTATTGTGCCAGTCTCGCACAGAGCGGAGGGTTGTGCCAACTACTGAGACTTTCTGGGCAACCTCCTCCCAGATGGTCTTCTTCCGCAGCTGGGCCTGCCTGCGCTGGTCATTTGAGAAAAGGTCATAAGCATGCTGGACTATGGTGTCTGACAACTTGTTCAGCTCGTCCTTGCTGAAGCGTGGCTTGTGCCTCTGGGTCCCACAGACTCTTGATGCCATGTCAAGGGTTGATTTTCTGTGGTCAGGATTGTGGTATGTCGCCTGTGCTGTTAGGATTGCAATGGACTGTGTTTTAGTAATGGCCGCCGGATGATTTCCTGTTCCGGCGAACACTGTATTTCCGTTAACGGTATTTGCGGCACTGGTGCAAGTGGCTCCGGAACTGTGTTGCCGGATTTGGAGTCACCGGCACCGAGGACACCCGTGTTGACATTATGGGGGGTTTTTGTTGGTATTTTAGGTATGCCAGTGCCGCAGTTTCCGGCATGCCGGAATGCACATGCACACCAACACGGAATCGGCCGGAGTTACTTGGAGGAACCCAGACATGGACCCCTTTCTCACTGTGCTCAGAGAGGCACATCTGCCCCTCACTGAGGAGGCCCAACTAGGCCGAAACACGTGTCTGGGGTTGCTGTTGGCACTATTGTTCAAAGGAGGTTTTCCAGGCATTTCGTTGCTGGACTGATATGCAAATGGATATTCCTCCTTTGTGAGAAGTACAGTGAGCAAAAAGCGATTGCTGCGAACTCTCAAAGTGGGTAAAAACCACAGAACAGGTTATCATCCCATTTTCTTTCTAGAGAGGGACGCATGCTACCTTTTCTGTATTATTAGTATAGGCCCTTTTATGTTGACAAACTTGGCTAGGACTGCGTTATTATTATTTGGTGGTCGTAGCTTGATCCCATCTTTAGATTTAGGATTAGATAGGCGTTTTTCAAACCCAATTTGAGTTCAATAAACACCCTTGAACTGTGATCACTTGCGTCTGTCTTACTGTTTGATGCCATGCCTTCCTTACATGTAGTGTCAGTAGAGGGATGCGTCTCAATTGAGACAAATTGGGGAACCCTAAAATTCCAGAAGCTTAGTCATAGAGCCTCAGATCCCTCTATCACCACGAAAGAATCCATAGCCTTTGATATCTGTAGCAGCAAATAAGCTACTATCCCACCAGGGAAAAGGGGAATGATTCCCACAGACCTGGTCCTAATACACCCTCCTGAGTGTTATAAGATTGCCTCCAAAGTCTGGCCTGGCCTGGTGGTTCGGTCTGGACGTCCTAGCCGGCGTCATAGATCCAGACTTCCGGAGAGACATAAATATTCTCCTACAGAACCATGGCGAAACTGAATTTGAAGTACATCATGGGGACAACATTGCACAGGGAATTCTTGAAAGGCTCTATTTCCCCGTTTTATAGAGCATTAACCAGAAGAAACTCAGAGAGGTACCTTAGGCGTTGGGGAGGCTGATGAACAATCTACCACTGAGGCAAGAAGACCCTACCATCCTTCCTGATCTAGCCTTTGTCCCGCAAAATGATCCAGGACTCGCAGAGGCTTTCTTGCAGGTGATTCCTGAAGCGGAAGGATTAAAGATGGGAAGCCAGTTTTTCTTCCTAAGGCAAGGATTACTGCATAGAAAGGAAACCTCCAGAGAAGACCTAATTAAAACTCAATTAGTAATCCCCAAAACTCATCAGAAAACCCTGCTAGAGATTGCACATTCTCATTTGACAAGGGGACACTTAGGACAATCTAAGACCCAGGCACACATCAGTGGGATGTTTTACTGGTCAGGTATCCATACTGATATAAAGAACCTCATTCAGGCATGTGAAATATGTCAGAAAACCAGTGTGCAGATTCCCTTGCCTGCCCCTCTGAACCCTTTACCAGTAATAGAAGTCCCTTTCTCCCGAATTGGGATGGATATCATTGGACAGTTGGAAACCTCTAGACTGGGTAACAAATACGTCCTCGTAATCGTTGATTACGCTCCCCGATACCCAGCGGCGTTCCCCATACGGAACAACACAACCCAGCAAATTTTAAAACATCTATTGCCATATTTTTCCAGGGTTGGTTTCCCCAAGGAAATTCTAACGTATCAGCGATCCAATTTTAGGAGCAAACTCTTGGGTGAAGTCAAGGAATTGCTCCATATTTCCACCTTAACAACCTCAGTTTACCACCTCGAAATAGACAGATTGGTAGAACGATTTAACAAAACACTTAAGACAATCCTAAGAAGGTTGGTAGACAAGGATGGGAAAGACTGGGATCGCATGTTTCCCTGCACCCTTTTTTCAGTGCGAAACACCCCTCAGGCATCCACCGGATTCTCTCCTTTCTAACTACTTTATGGTAGAGAACCAAGAGATGTCCTAAACATGCGAAAGGAGACCTGGGAGGAAAGAGAAGAGCTACCTATTCCCCTCTCACAAAGAGCTACCCGATTGCACAAGCACATGAAATTTGTTTGAAATCTAGTATATACCCACATGGAAAAAGTCCAAGCACAACAAAAGTCCACCTACGACAAGAAGGTAAACTTAAGAACTTTTTCAATAGGACAAAAGGTATTAGTCCTCTACCTCTGAAAATAAACTTGTCTCAAAGTGGCATGGGCCATAGGAAGTACTAGAGCAAACAGGGACCTGTACCTATAAAATAGCCCAACCTGAAAGGAAACAAAAGACCCACCTCTACCACGTAAATCTCTTAAAAGAGTAGAAATAAAATCCTTCTGCAGCTGCTGCCTCAATACTGTCTTGTTTGGTACCAGAGGAAATAGATAATTTTTAATGAATTCCCCAAGAGCTATCTTGTCAACAACAAGAAGACTTAAAAGATTTAGTCACAACATTCCCGATGTATTCTGCAAGAAACCAGGGAGAATGCATGGCACTTATGATTATATCAGAACTCCAAAGCGAAAAGTAGTCCATTGGAAACCATATAGACTCCCGGAAGCCCATAGACAGATAGTGGTTTAGGAAGTGAACAAAAGACTAAGGGCAAATATTATTGAACCCTCTTCAAACCCATGGTCCTCCCCTATTGTGTTGGTCACAAAACCTCATAATTCCTGGAGGTTTTGCATAGAGTTCCGACACGTCAACGCCATCTCCGACTATGATGTCTATCCTATGCCGCGCATCAACAAATTGATTGATAAACTCGGAAATGCCACTTTCCTATCAACCCTAGACTTAACCAAGGGATACTGGCAGGTCCCAGTACATGGACCTGATAAGGAAAAGACAGCATTCTCGATGCTCCTAGAATGTTTCCAGTTCAAAGGCCTCCTGTTTGGCCTACATGGGGCCCCCGCCACTTTTCCTTTTTTTTTTTTTTTTTACTTTTTTTTATTTCTGCTTAGCAGAAAAAACGGAAGAACAAAAAAGAATAATACAGGATAGTGGTTCAGGCAAGAGAGAATATAACATGCCTTGGTAGTACAGAGCAAAATATACCAATGTTAGAGTGCAGTCAAGTAGGTGCAAGTGGAAAACGGACAGCATTTCACCATACATGTAACATAATAATTCCGCCCACACCACCAACCCACCCTATTGACACTGAGGTGCGCCATCATCAGGAGCCGGCTGATCTTTCTGAAAGTTACCAAGGTAGGAACAAAAGTTGCACCATATGTCTCTGGACCTGGATGTACCCGGCATAGTGGATATATATAGTTCCACACACTCATCTTCCCAAGTGATATTGGACAGCCGTTCCTGTTGCGTGGGTGGGCTGGTCTTCTTCCAGCTTTGCAATATGCAACGTTTGGCTATTATAGACCCCATGTTTAGAAATGCTATAATTATTTTCCTGGCTGATTTACCACAGTCCAAACATTGCCTCGATGGGGGAGTAGGCCAGCGGACGCTGCGCTATCTCTGCAAGTGTTTCAAGTACCTGTTTCCAAAGGTTCTGGAGCTTGGCACAGCTCCACATCATGTGTAGGTGATCAGCTTCTTCATTTTTACACTGGGGCACCTGCCCGTTTGATCCAGATATATCTTCCTGAGTTTGTCAGGGGTGTAGTATAACCTATTAAGTAATTTATACGGAACAAGTTTGAACCTGGAGTTAAGGGACACAGTTTTAGTCAGTGAGCACATTCTACGCCATTGCATATCCGTGATTTCTACATTCAGCTCCTCTGCCCATTTAACTCTTGCAAGGGAGGGGGCACTTGCTCCCCAGCTTTGTCCATGATCATCCTGTACAACTTTGCTAAAATGCTGCAGTATCCCTCTGAAATACATATATAGGCCAGAAACACATTTTCTACTGGTTCTACTGGGTGAGTGTCCCACCATCTGGCTACTGCTGCACGCATCCTATAAAACTGCAAGGTGTCAATCGTGGTGCTTGTGTTCCCCTGCTTCCACATCTGCATTGTGATGATCTTCCCCTCCGGGAAGCCCCCTCCACTTTCCAACGGCTTATGGACAGGATATTACAGCCCTACCCTGATTTCTGTGGGCCTTATATTGACAACATAGTCATTGATAGTAAGACTTGGGAAGACCATCTTTTCCATCTCTTAACTATTATGAGAGCCCTCAGAGAAGCCCGCTTAACTGCCAATCCATCCAAATGTAAGGTGGCTCAATCAGCCGTGAAATACCTTGGCTTCTTTGTAGGGAATTGCAGTGACCAGCCTCAACAAGAAAAAGTAAAAGCAGTCCTAGATACCCCTACGCCTAAGACCAAGAGAGACTTCAGAGCATTCTTAGGATTAATAGGTTCTTACTGTAGGTTTATCCCCAATTTCCCAGACAGAACAGCCAGGTTGACAGACAAATTAAAGAACTCCGAACCCCAAAAGATTAATTGGACTGATGAGTACAATGTATATTACAACAGCTTAAAATAAACCCTGTGCCAGAAGCCGATCCTAACCGTAGTAGATTTTTTGAAAGAGTTTGTGTTGCAAACTGACGCCTCTCTTACAGGGTTAGGAGCAGTTTTGTCACAAATTTGGGATGGATTAGAACACCCTATCCTATTCACTAGTTGAAAACTCTTCCTGCCCTGCATGAAAAAAACTACTCTGTGTTAGAATTAGAGGCCCTTGCCATCAAATGGGCCATCACCCATCGAAGATACTATTTCCTAGGAAGGAAGTTCACACTCATCACAGATTATTCTCCATTAGTGTGGATAAGCCAATGAAAGGACTCTAACCCTCGAGTCATGCAGTGGTTCCTAGACCTGCAACCCTACTGTTTCACTTTGGAGCACCGAAAAGGTAAAGACCAGGGGAACGTCGATTTCCTTTCTGAGTTCCCCACTGAAACAGATGTGGCTAAATTGCATAGGGGAAGGACATGTGAGAAACCAGAAGGTGTCTCACCCACTAGTCCCTGGGGATCTGTCATCCAGGTGGCCAGGACACAGCCATTGCTTTTGGATCCAGTTCCTTGGGGTGGACCAGTGCAGGAGGATCACCTGGGTGAGGGTTCTTGAGGGAGTGGGACACCAGATGGTGAGACACGGTATCCCCTTCCCTGTAACACCTTTACCCCATCCTACTAGGTAGTATATTTAGGAACTCTACCCTGACCCACTTTTACAACACAAAGAAAACGGACTAATGCCCGAGCAGTATATCAGATGTGTCCCAATACAATACAATGGTCAGGCGATGTCAGGCAATTACTGACCATCACACACACCTGACTTCCATTAAGCTTCCCCATATGGATAAAAGGCAGAGCACAAGAGCACACTCTGAGCGAGGCAAAGCACACGAGGAAACAGCAGTGTTTTGAGACGGCAGCTGAACGAGAGAGGAAAGATTGCAAACCAGAAGGGGATCGCAAGGAGGGAAGTTGCTTTGACCTTTTCGACAAGGAACTGTTACTTTCCTGAGACCTCGAGAATAGAAAGCGTAAAACCAGGAAACCAGGCTGAAGAATCCTGCATTGTGTGTCGGAGACACTGAGGGCCCTCCTGCGTCAATAATCAAGGCGGGGAGAAGCGCCAGCCGCCGTGGTACCATCCTAGGCTCCAAGAACAAATCAGCGTCAGTGAATCAACACAGCCAGCGAGTTTGGGAGACTGATACAAGACCGTTCTGTGTTGAGCCAAGGTTGCAAGCAGCACATTGTATGGCGAGCACTGGAATGAACATTGTTAAAACACGTATGATATGAGACGAAAGTAAAGTTGAACTGCTGGTGAGTGACCGAACTTTAAAAAGCAAGATGCAATACCTTTGACAGAGTGATCCGCCACTGCGTGGGCGCTCAACCGAAGGTCTCTGTACGGTATTGTGGGGTACATTTACCAGCCCCAACAGAAATCCCCTGCATCACAAAACTGCATTTTAGCAGTTACAAAAAATGGCTGTGCTGTGTCTGCTGAGCACATATGGGTCGAGAGTTACACACAGCCACCCCAAGAATGGCTGCATTTGCTGTTCTCCATCTGAATTTGGAGAAAATAACTTAAAGGCAGAAGGGCCCTGCATTTCGCTTCTGTCAATGAAAAATTCAAAGCTGCACCAGAAAAATGACCTGCATTCTGCATGACATCGCACTGGCGTCTCTTTTCATTGTAAACAGCACACAATTTGTTCCATTTATCACAGCCCTGCTTGTGTATTGTATTTGAATGCCATGAAATGAAACTAGCCCTGTAGAACGGCATTGTTTTCATCAAATCAAATCTATGAGGAGCAGAGAATCTCCATCAAATTTGCACGGCCCGGAGTTCATTTTGCAACACACTAACTAACACAAGGGGGGGCGTGGCTAGCCGGCCATGTAGAAGGACGGGAGGCTCTGAGGCTCCCAAGGATCCGACCATTATCCTGAGAATGCCTGCCTGTTATACTGCAGAAACCCTACCCAAAAGACAGGCACATGCATGGGAAAACCAGCGGCATGCGGCGCATGTAAAAGGAGCTGAACCCGACCTCTGCAGTAGGAGTTGCCCCGGGGGCCGAGAAATTCACTGACCCGACGGATTCATATCAAAATGGCTGCCGCACCATGGAACAAAGGATTCGGACGCTGAGCATCAGGCAACCATTGCGGGGAGCTCAGGGCGCGAGCTGGCGTCCTGCAGCTGTAAGCTGGGAAGTTGAGTCGATAGCGCAACTGAGGCGCCCCGGCTGATAGAGCTCATCTGAAGCTGTGCCCCCGAGCAGAGGGGCTTCGAGATCCCATGGCCAAGTGTTGCATCGGGGGCCAGCGGGGGCTCCCAGATGCGCCTGCAGACACCCCAGAGGTGTCAGACTTGAGCGCGACATCGAAGAAACAACTATCCTGGCACACACAACTGGGGCTGCTGCGGACGCCAGAATCGGGGGTTAATGCAGCGAACAGTGCACTGGCTGTCCGCGGCAGATCCCCCCTCCCCTCGTACGAGATGATGCGCCTCGTGAGGGGGCAATGGGCTCTGGCGCCTCATGAGGGGGGCGGTGGTGACATTGTAGCACTGCAGGAGACCACACTGAGACCCTATACTGGGTCCTGCACTACGCCGCGAGCCGCGCACCTTTTAATCATATCGACGCCAGGGGCCCGCGCCAACACAGGCAGCCACGACGAAATACCGTGGACAGCGGGGCATACCCAGGTGGTGGGAGGCTGCCACCTAAATCACCTCCCCCGCAGCCGTGCCGGCTGAACACGCACAGAACAGCGGACTCTGCCCCCGCCCTGAGAGGGGTGCCCCATATCTTGCGGAGCGGTGTGGGACATGCCGTGAAGGTGCGGGCTCAGCGAGGTTACCGCATACCGGAGCATACTCCCCGGAGCCCAGCACACGGAAGGCATGGCATAACGTGGCCCCAACAGCATCCTTGGTGGTTGCTGCGTGTGTGGCCATGAGAAGGACATCAGGCATGGGCTGACTCACACTATCGCGGAGGCGGATGGAGGGACGCACAATCAAGTAAGCCTTGCGGTGTCCTAGACCGTGTACCGGCTGTGGACAGCTGCCCGCGGCAGAGCCCCCTTAGCACAGGAGGACATAATGAATGCTGGGGCATAGGGCCCTGGGTGCTCCAAGAGAGGTGCGGCAGCAACATCGCAGCGGCGGAGAAGACCGCCTGTGTGTCCTACGCCGGATCCAACATTGCGCTGCGTGCCGCGTGCCCACTGACCGAACTGAGGCCGGGGGACCACATCACAAAGGCTGTCGGCTAGGGATCACTGAAGACTGTGGGGAATACCCCAAGGGGACTGGGGGACACAAATAATCCAACCCGTGCGGGGTCCTCAGGAGTGATCACAGCACGGACCTACAAGCGGTTCCCATGGGCGAGCTGGAGTGATGCCGGTGCATGAACTGACCCGCAGGGACTGCGGAGCTGGCGTGCTTCAGGGCCGCCGTGAGTCAAGCCCTTGTGCTGAACCCTATAGAACAGAGACCGAAAGACATAGGCCCACCTCGGAAGGCGGGTGAAGAGCCCTGCCGAAATATAAGGCTGCACCCCTGCTGCACTGCGCCAGGACGCCCCCATTGGAACCCCACCAGACAAGGCACCAGCCGGAGCACTGAGAGGCGGTGCAGAGTTGCGCGAAGAAGCTGAAGCGCCCATAGGGGGGGGCGTAAACAAGTCGAACAGACCCGGCTAGCAATATAGGGAACCAGCTAAAATAGACTCCTATCCCGGGAGTGAGAACTGTGGCAAGCGCCCAGTGGAAGCAAAAGGCTGCAAAACGGCGAGCCTAGGCCTCACCCACCCGAAACGGCAAACGGAATGGCATCCAAGCAGCCTAAGGGGAAGGGGAAACAGTCTACGATGGAAGACTTCACGAAAACCCTGCAATCATCGGATAGAGCCAGGAGCAAAGACAGAGGCGCCCAGGTGGACGCCCCCCCAGCTCGGGGAGACCAACAGATCCTGGAAGCCATTGCAGACTTGAAGGGGGCGTGGGAAACTAAACTGGAGGCTGCAATGGCCACCGTGAAAGTGGCGCTGGAATCCAAAATTGATGCAGTACAAATAGACTGGAACCTCCTGAGACAGGATGTGAGAGCAATAGCGGAGCACACAGGCGAATTGGAAAAAGAAGTCAAGACCAACACGGCCGTCTGTGCCTCGCACGCCTCAGAGATCTACACCTTACGACAACAAGTCAGTAATCTGGAAAGCAGAGCTGAGGAAGCCGAAGGACGGGCACGCAGAAATAATATACGGATCGTGGGGCTCCCGGAGGGAGAGGAGGGCTCACACCCCACAGAGTATATAAAGTCCATGTTGCTGCAAGACATAAAAGGGGGGAACGCTGACCCAGGGATTTGCAGTGGAGAGGGCGCAAAGGGCCCTGTCAAGAAGGCCCCCCCCGGAACCCGCCCCGAGACCGATCATAGCCAAAATATTAAATTATCGCAACAGGGAAAGGATCCTGGAATACTTTCGGAAGGGAGGCACAATTCAAAGATCATCCGCATCAATCTTTGCATACCCGGTCTATACACTCCAGGTGCAACGACGGCGACTCAACTTCAGAACAATGATAAGGAGGCTCCGCAAGGCGGACTGCAGATACATGCTGATGTACCCAGCGAGGCTGAATGTGTTCCACAGGAACAGAACATTATTATTTGACACCCCGGAGGAGGCAACGGAGTGGCTGGACGCACAGAACTCTCCGGAAGGGAAGAACGGCCGGAGGGAGAGTGACACAGAGAAGTGATGCAGAGTCTTCAGAGGCCGAGGTGCTGTATGAGATGAGAAAGATGGACTTGAATATAGCCTTGTTATGCAGAGGGAAGGCGGGTAATATGTGGCATATAACAGGGAGGAGCAGTGCACCCGAACTCATACCCCATTAGATAGGTTAGTTGAGTTACCAGTAGTGCGGTAACCTCCTGCTGCGTTCCTAGTATTGGCCTAGCTGGACAGGACCAAATGCGGGATCGCCTGAGATCGAGGGATGGAGCTAGGCTACAGTTGGGGGGGGGGGGGAAACGGAGAGGGGAGGGGTAGAGTTGGGGAGTTTGTGGTGGTAGTTGTTAGGAAACGAGCTTGCACCTATGCGTCTCTGCACGTGACCCACGCCAAGTATTCTCAGGTTGAAAGACGTGGAAAGAGGGAGGGAGGATGGTATATTCTGGACAATGGGGGACCTTAAAATAGTTACCTGGAACGTCAGGGGACTCAATAGTTACCTTAAGAGAAACAAGGTAATGATGTACTTGAGACAGCAAAAGGTAGACATAGCCTTATTGCAAGAAACCCACCTTACTAAGGAAAAACAAGAGGTAGTTAAGAAAAAGTGGAGAGGGACCACCATAGGAGTAACATACTCGGCATACGCTAGGGGGGTAATTACGTGGATGGCACCACACTTGCCTTTCCATATACTACAAACCACGGTGGAGCCTGATGGGAGGATGGTGGTGATTCGAGGGCTGCTAGAGAACAGAGAAATGAGTATAATACATACATATTCCCCTAACCAAGGCGCAATGGCCTATTTTAAAACGCTATATGGCAAGATCGGCCCCCACATGGGAGGTGCGATCATATGGGGGGACTTTAATTGCACGCTAAACCCCAAAATGGACAGATCAGACACAAAACTAGATAAGCCCACCCCGGCCGCGAAAACGTTGCAGGCCCTGCTAAGGGACTTTGGGCTGGAGTACATTTGGAGGCGACAGCACTTAAGTGATAGGCATTACTCACATTTCGCTGCCCCATACAACCTGCACACGAGATTGGATTATATGTTCGCCACCCTGGATATAGCAGGGGAAGCGGCGGGCTCCGAATACAAGGCGAGAAAACTTTCAGACCATTCCCCCCTGGTCTTGGTGTGGCGACACCAGCCCCCTAGAGCTAGGATCCCAACGTGGAGACTAAGGGCCGAGGCACTGAAGGACGCCACATTTCGAGAGGACCTACGGGAAGAGATAACTGGGTACTTCGAGAACAACACTGGAAGCGTAGAATCAGCGTGTACTCTGTGGGAGGACTTTAAGGTAGTAATAAGGGAGGCGGCCATATCCAAGTCTAGGGGGCTCCAAGGGGGCATAGAGAGAGAGCTGCAAGAGAGGAAAAAGATACTAGAAGCAACAATGAAAAGAGACTGCACCCCACAGGAGGATGCCGAACGGGTGAGCCAATTACAGCAGGCTTGCGGTGGGCTCTGGGATAGGTTATGTAACTTGAATTATAAAAAATACATTGAAAGACAACATGCAGGGGGGGACAAACCTGTAAGGCTACTGGCATGCCTATATAAGAGCGAGACACCACGATCAGAAATCAGAGAGATAACGCGAGAAGTGGGACAAATTTGGAAACCCCAGGAGACTGTGAACGTGGGGTTCCTCAGATTTTATGAACATCTATATGCAGATGTCGGAGAGACGACAGAGGAGGAGATTCAGGAGACGCTAGAGAATATATGATTGCCTAAATTAAGTGCTGAAGAAAGGGAGAACCTAGAGGCCCCAGTCACAGTAGAAGAATTAGAAACAGTGGTAATAGATCTCCCCACGAGCAAAGCGCCAGGCACAGATGGGCTCCACAGCGAATTTTTTATAAAGCGTATAAACAAGAAGTGCTCCCCCCACTATTGGCAATGCTAAACGAGGCCTTCGAGAAGGGAAGCCTGCCGAAATCCTTGAGGGACGCGATAATCATCCTGCTCCTTAAACCTGACAAGCCCAGCACAGACTGCGGATCGTACAGACCATTATCTATGTTAAACCAAGACAGTAAGATCCTCACATCCGTGCTGGCTAATAGACTTAAGCAGGTAATAAATAAACTCATACACCCCGATCAAACCGGATATGTCCCAGCTAGAAGCATATCCGACAACCACAGGAGGCTCCACCACATCATGGAACAGACGGAGGGCGACCCAAACGAAATAGCTGTAGTCTCGCTAGACGCAGTTAAAGCATTCGACTCGGTCAGGTGGCCGTGGTTGATGGCAGCCCTTAAAGAATTTGGGATGGGACCTGGGTACCTGTGGTGGGTGAAAATGTGGTATAGCTCACCAAACGCCAGGGTTAAAACGGGAGAGATGATATCAGAAGAATGGCAACTAAGCAGAGGCACGTCCCCGATGCTGTACATCCTTGCACTAGAACCGCTGGCAATCTACCTGAGACAGCAATATGGAGAAACAGTGGTACACACTAAAGGGGGACCGAATCTGATATCATTGTATGTGGATGATATGTTGCTATACCTACGTTACCCAACAGAAAACTTGCAATACATCCTGGAAGTGATGGAGCGCTATGCGAGCCTCTCGGGAATAGCGGTGAACCCCAAAAAATAGTGCATGTTCCCCCTGGGTAGGTACAGAGGAATCCCACAGGAAAACTTACCCACTCTGCAGATAGCCTGGTAGACCAGAACATTCAGAAGCCTGGGGATTAACATATATCACACAGTTGCAGACGAGCACAGCATAATACAGAGACAGCAGTGGAAGGCATCAAGAGTAGTATGGGGTTCTGGGCAAAGCTCCCCCTGGCCTTGGTGGGAAGGGCGGCCTTGCTTAAGATGGTTGTCGTGCCTAGGCTATTACACTTGTTTGTAAATATCCTGTATATGGTGCCCAAGCGTTTTTTCACCAAACTCCAGAGCCTATTTAGAGGTTTCCTGTGGCACAACACTAGAAACAGGGTGGCCCTGTGGAAACTACAGAATACATACGACAGAGGGGGGATAAACCTGCCGAACTTTGAGATGTACCACCTGGTGACGCAACTAAAATATGTCGCTATGTGGCTATCAGAAGACGAGACAGCAGAATCTAGACTGCTTAGGAATGAATGCGATCCATACTTCCTAAAAGAACTAATATGGCTGTCCAAACTAGAGATGCAGGGGAGATCGAGACTGCTGGCACTGGGCTGGAAGATCTGGCACAAAGCGCGTCAAGCTATGGGGAACCGGGCCTATGCTCCCCACAGGCGCTAATGGTGGCGTATGCAGGACAGACGAGCAACTAAGGAAAGGAATCCACAAATACTGGGAGCCGGTGGGCCTAGCAACCCTGGGTGATGTATGGCGAGAGGGAGTAGCATTGGACTTTCAAACGCTGGTGGTTGGAACCGGCATGCACAAGGGGCAACATATTACATATAACAGAATAGTCAAATGGGTGAAGGAAACGTGGTCCGAGATAACTCTAGCGGAAGAAACAGACGCAGCCATAGAAATGATGTACGATATCTCAGAGGGAGGGTATGAAATATCCCGGATTTACGAACTGTTGATGTCTAGAGTGGGAAAGGAGCTGCTCCAACTGAGACGGGACTGGGAGGAGGAAGCGGGAGAAACCATGCAGGATGGGCAATGGTTAAGGGCTCAGAGGTATCATAAGAAGGTATCCAGAAATGCAAGGCTGCAACAGATCAGCTATATGTCACCCACAGAGCATACATGACTCCTTGAAGGATCGCCAAAATGGGGAATACAGAAGCACAAAAATGCCCCAGGTCTGGAGAAGTAGAGGCAGGGATGATCCACATGTTCTGGGCGTGCCCAGAGGTTGGGAAATTCTGAGAGGAAATTAAGTTAAGGCTATCCGAAAAAGGAATTAAATTAGATGTAGAATCCGTGTAGGCATGCATGCTGGGGGATTCACCAAGCTGCGTAACTTGAAACACGTATGCAAACTTAAGGACCTAGCTTTCATTCTGGCCAAGAGGAGAATTGCCATGAGCTGCAAGCGCGCCCATAGACCTAGATTAGAGGTATGGTGGAATGATCTCTTAAAATGTGCTGAAGCTGAGACGATGGTATGGTATGAGGCAGCCAGTAGGGGGGAGGAGGAGGAAGTGGGACCTCTAATAGCATGGAGGCAAATGGTAGCTGCATTGCCCAGGTCCGCCCACGTCAACTCCAGTGAAGAAGACACACCCGAGGAAGACAAAGGGACCAAACTAAAGAAGGAGGGAGCCAGAGGAATAGTGGGGAGAGCTCGAGTTTAAGGGGAGGGAGGAGGGAAGGCATTAAAAAGTAAGCATGTAATGTATGCTAAGAAACCTGTGACGGAAATGTCGGGTGTGTTGGTTAATTTTTAGTTTGTTGTAAAAATTAATAAAAATGATCTAAAAAATAAATAACACGCAAGGAACCACAAAGAAAATATGCTTTTTGATTGATTGATTGATATTTTATTTCTATCGCGCTCGTACACAAGTGTTTCAGAGCGCGACAAGGCAAGGGAGGGAAACAGGGGAGAACAAACCAGCGATCTTACTAGACCCAGTGACATTGAGAACACGCAAGTGCATGGGAGAGGGGGAGGGGAAAATGGCATGGAAAGAGGGAGAAGTGGAAAGTACGAAGCAGAGGAGAAACAGATAAATAACAATAAATAAATAATAAAGGCAACAAACAGTGGTAATGCAGCCAGCAATTATTTGCAGGTGCTAGGTTTAAGGCAGCAGACAGGCTAGGACTGATAAGTGCAGGAAGAAAAAGGGGGGGCTGAATGGGTACAGATACAGACCCCAGTGCAAGGGGTGGGCCCGGAGGCAGTGCGAAAGGTGGCAGGGTGAGCGGGTACCTGGGCCCAAAGTACAGAGGGTGGCCAGGTGCACAGTGCCAAGAGAGAACAGATCAGCAGGGGAGAGGGGAAGCAAAGGCAGAAGAAAAGAGGAAGGTCTTGAGGTGCTTCCGGAACCAGAGATGATTCTCCTCAAGTTCTTTCCCTTGCCGTGTGTCAATTACCAAGAATATTATTTGCAAGCATATTTCTGTGCTCAGAAATTGACCTGATCTGTAAAAGCCTTTCAGAAAATGAATGCCCAAGAAACTGTGTGTTGTGAAATGTACATGAGCTAAGAAGCACACTTGTAAACCCGCTTTTGCAAAGCATTGAAGTGACACTTTGAAAACTAAATTTGAAAGAAGAATGCCATTACTTGCACAGGAACAGTATTATATGTGTGGGGATGGGGTTTGGTTTAAATGTATATTATATTTATTTACAAAAAGACTTGGTTTCTGTGAAAGAAAGAGAGAAAAAGATTTTTTTTTAAAACAGCAGAACCAGTTTGGCAAGGCAGGCACTTCAAAGGTACCAGCCCCCATGGGTGAGGAAGCCCCTTTACAAATATGAAAGAGCCAAAGTGTGACCTCGTCAGACTGGTCGGCATTTCTACAGCAAGAGACAATGAACCCCAAGGGAACTAGCCCTGTCACAGAAAGGTGCTATTTCCTTTGACCCCCTCCTCAGCTTCAACTGCCTCGGATCAAAGTGCGCCATGGTAACCCTGTTGTTCAGACTGACACAGAGGGGCAGGTTGGTTGTGGAGATTTGAAGGACCGCCCATACAGTGACAAATGCCCTCCATAGACTTTAAAACCATTTTCATATTAAGACATTTATTTCAATACCCGAAATATGTAGTAATGTAATAATACAACAGTTTTCATGGCATTTTTAGACACACAGAATGAGACTAGGTGTGTATTTGTAGCGCATGGTGAACTAGAATGACAGACATATTTTATTTCGGTGTGAATCATAAATGGCCCAGACATGGAACTTGAGGAAAATATAGCAAAGGATAGTATGCATATGTGGAACCATTTGTAGAATTCTAGGTGTATTGTTTCTCCTAAAAAACGTGTAATTGTGTCTAAGGGCGAAGCAGCAGCGCACAGAAATGTCGTTTGAACCAGCATATTCCTTGTGAAATATTGGATCTGCCTATCTGATTTTTGTGATGGTGATTATTGTAGATATAAAGTTATATTCCATAACTCCTTTTTGTGAAAAAATAGGCTTGTGGGACAATAGGAGTCATAGATCTCCTCTGTCGTCGGGAAAAGTGGTGAGACGGTTCTGCAGGGCTCCTCCGGTGGTGTTGTTGTTGCAGGTCGGCTCGGCTTCCCCCTCCTCTGATTCTTTAGGTCCTGTGGCGACTTCTGAAGTTCCAGTCCCCAAAGCCCTGGTTTTATGCAGAAAACCCCCATTCATTCAGCCTAGCTGTCACTCAAACATGCTAAGTGGTGAGCTGGGCGGCTCACCACTTGGGTCAATCACACAAGAGTGCGACTTGAGTTGCCGAGGCAACTCAGTCCAGGGTGCCTAAACCCCCTCCCTCACCCCCTGTGGTACCCAGACAGAGTGACACCACTTTTGGAGACTTCTGTGGAGAAGCCCGCCAAAAAGTGGAACAAAGGGCTCGACTTGGGTTGGAGTCACAGAAGCGAACACAAACGCCATTTTGGAACCAAGTTTCGGCAAAAATTACCAACCGGTGAATTTATATTAATTTAATAAACCGGCGGTATGTTCGAGGCTATTTTAAAAAGTGGTAGCCTCGAACAATGGGAAAATCCCATAGGAATATATTCGCGGTTGAATATAAAAAGTTATATCCACTGCCACCATCCAAAACTCAGTCGGGGGGGACTGGACAGTGCCCCCTCGAACAACAGACCCCGGGGCAATCGAATTGCCCCGACCAGTACGTCCACAATAGGATGGTGTGTACTGGTTCTGTTCACAATTACAGACTAGTAAAGCCAATGGTGACTTTACATGCCCTGGGAGACAATAGTCAGTCCCAGGGTATGGAGTCTATGTTTGGGGGTCGCTACGACACCCCTGGGTCATGGCACGGAGGGTGCTGTGTAACCCATATACCAAAAACACATGAAGCCCTATGGGGTAAAGGAACCCATAGCCCATAAAACACATACAAAGTCAAAGGAACACCTCAAATCATGTCTAAGAGTGGGAGGAAAAGAGTCTCACTCTTAGCAGGAGAAAAAAAATAAACCCCAAAAATCCAGCAAAGCTGCTGGGGGACTCACTAGGTTTGGGAAATTAGCCTTTACAGAGAATTCTCCCTAACAAGGGCGGTCACATGTTCTTCAATTGTTGAGGGGGTGCTGCTATTTTCAGTTGTATACAGCTTCAAGTAATATCTTGAAAAGCGGTCTATGATGTCTTGTGGGTTTGTTAGAGGGGTACCAGATTCGTCATTAATTTTGAATACTGCTCTGTCCAATCTCTGTTTTCGGAGTCTGTTGGCTAACATCATGTGGGCTTTATCACCTTTCTCAAAGTATTTTTGATTTAGGTATTTCAATTGCGTAAGTGCCTTACAGTTCCATATATCCTTCAATTCTTCCCTCATCTTTTTTATTTTCATGACTGTGTCTTCGCTATTAGTTGGATGCTCCCTTAAGGATTCCTCTAACCGGGTGATGCCTACCCTTAGCTCTCCCTCCCTGAGCAGCCTGAGCCTTTTCTTGGCTGCGCCCTCCGATATCAAGATTCCCCTTATTGTGGCCTTCTCAGCTTCCCAAACCGTGTTTAGTGACATTCCTTCTGTGTCACTGATTTCGAAAACCTCTTTGATGGCTTCGGATAGGGTCTCTTTGAATATTGGATCTCTGCACAGAAAGTCATTGCATCGCCACCTACGATCAAGAGTTGGGAGGGGGCCCAAGTCTAGGTCCAGGATGCATAAATCGTGATCAGACCAGGCTGCTACTTGTATGGATGTTCCTAGGATATCACTTTCATTCTCTGCACCCAGCAAGAGGTAGTCGATCCTTGAAAAAGTGCAATGTGGTGGTGAAAAAAAGGTAAAGGACCTCTCTTCTGGGTGTGTTGTGTGCCAGGTGTCTATTAAATGGTGTTCCCTCAGTTGGGCAAGGAATCTATTTCCTTGGAGGCTGCTCGGGGGAGGTGCGTTTCGTTGCACCGGGTGCCAATCATGCTCACGATCTGCCGCTACGTTAAAGTCCCCTCCACAAATCAGTGTGCCTTCCCTCCAGTTTTCTAGGAAGTCAAACAGGGGTTCATAGAAGCTAGATTGTCCCTGATTGGGTGCATAATCCGAACAGAGTGTTATGGGACGGGATCTTAGTTTACCCTTAAGAGCCACATATCTTCCCTGAGTGTCCCTATAAATGTGCTCTATTTGGATTCCCAAGGACCTTCTTAGCGGAATACCTACACCGCCCTTCTTTTGTGGGCCTAATGCCCAGATCGCCTCTCCAATCCCTTTTCCTATGATCCTCCTCTCTCCCCCGCTAGTATATTTGGACTCTTGCACGAAAAGGACATCAAGTTTGGACTGGTCAAACTGTCGCGCTAACATTGACCTTTTCTGCGGGGAGTTCAAGCCTTTCACATTTAGGGAACGAAAGACTACGCTGTCCGGGGCAGCCAATGGTGCTAGGGTGGATTGCGAAGTGTGCCCCGTGGCCATGAGTATCGTACAGCGTTTGACATCCACGCTTTGCTGCTAGGCAGTAGCGTGGTGGTGCAGGGTGTGTGTGCAGAATCTTGGTGTGGTGCAAATCAGACATTTTGAATGAGTGAGTGGTTCCCCTCTCCTCCTCCCTCTTCCCCCGTGTGAGGTACTACCGGGAGCATTCTCATTTGGAGAGAGGAAAAAAAAGGAAAAGAAGAGAAGAAAAAGACACTCCCTTGATCAAAAAGGGCCACTCCAGGAGGACCCGTCCTTGGGCCCTGATTAAAACTATAAAATTTGCGCAAGGAGAAAGAATAACTTGTGCACAAATAAGGGTCAGTACTTAAAGCGCTCCAGGAGGCCAGCACAACCCCGGGTACACTCTATCTGACTCCAGCGGGCAGACAGAACTGGAATTGCACAGTATCCAGCGCTGGAGGAAACAAATCTTCATTACTTAAACCTGCCATAGCAAGTTTCCCAGACTCCCAGACTCCCTAGGGGGTGTTCGGTCGTTTGTATTTACACTTTTGTTATGCTCGACCCCGTCTTGGGGGGTTTGTTGGCCAATTCTCGATGCGGGCCCGAGGGCTCTCTCCGGCTCTCAGGGCTTGTTCCGCTTCTTCCACAGAGGTTATCCTGAACTCTTCTCCATTATGTTCAAACTTGAGGGAAAAAGGGTGGCCCCAGCGGTAACACACTCCCTTCTCCTGCAGCCAACTCGTGAGGGGACGACAACCTCTTCTTTTTGCCAGTGTCATTGCTGAAAGATCTTGGTAGAGCCTTACTTTTGACACTCGAAATTCTATTGTGTCTCGTTCTCTTGCCTTCTGCAAAATGTCTTGTCTTTCAGTATAGTAATGGCATTTGATGAGGACCGACCGCGGACCCTTTGGTGGGCCTCCAGCTCTGTGCACTCTGTCAAATTCGAGTACCGAGGGTTAGTGTCATTGTAAAGGGTCAAGACCAAGGACTTCACTTGGCTTTGCACGCCCAAAGGAGTTTCACCCTGTTCTTCTTCCAGACCCATTATGCGAATATTAGACCTCCTCTCCCTATTTTGTAAGTCATCAACCTTGGACTCCATGTCGCGATCTTTTTGTTCAAGGTCTAGGATTCTGGCCTCATATTGCATGGTGATAATGTCCCCCGACTGCTGATTGCTTTCGACTGCCTCTAAGCGGTCTTCAACTTTTGCCATTTTTGTTTGCAAGTCCGAGACTGTCTCTGTACGACTATTTTTCATCGACCTAATTTTGCCCAGAAGAAGGCGAATATCCGATTTGGTTGCGCTATCGCAGTCGTTGCCTGGGATGTCTGAGGAGCTCTGGACTTCCTCCACCTCCATGATGGTATGTATGCAGCTAATCTTCCGTAGGGTGCACGGGTCTAGCTTTGACCACGGCAGAGATTGTAGGCTCCTGATACTGTAAATAGGATAAGTGAATTAAGGGGGTCGAGCTCTTTTTGTCTTATAATGCTGGCTCGATTTGCAGAGGCAGGACGTGTACTCCACCTCGTTGCTGCTTCAACACCGCCCAACTCAGAGCAATTGCATAAATGACACTGCTGTCTGTTTCTTCAGCTCTTGTGATTCCACTGCTTGTTTATCGTGTGTCCCTCAGTAGCCCCTCTGCTGGATTCGTGGGTGAAGGGGACGCCACAGTCAGCCGAGCCTGTATCCCGGATCCCCCGTTCGTGCTCCTCTGCTACCTCTTGGGTCGGGTCAGCTCTCCGCCGCACACCTGTCCTCCACTGCGTTCCCCGGCACCGTCTTGTGGGTGTTTTTGAGGTGAGGCACTCAGAAATGTTCATAATATGCGGTGTGTGCTGCGGCCGCCATTTTCTTTTTTTTTTTTCTTTCTCTGCCTGTGTTCTCCTTTTTAACGGCACTGGGGGGGTCAACAAGAATGTGGATTTTGGCATTCCCCTCAATCGATTTTCATTGGAAATTCGCCACTTCCTTAGGTTCTGATCTCTACCCGCTCAGCTACAAAAGTTGACATCTTTCGGGCCCAAGGAGGGAGATGTTGGTCTCCCTCTGCCACTGCTTTTGACACACTCCTCCCTGACGGCTTCAAGATCCTCTCTAATCTCAGGCCTAACCAGTCTGAAGGAGGAGTGGCCTTGATCTTCCCTGAATGGGTCCTTGCTACTATCATCACCACTCAGACCTACTCTTCCTTCGAATGCCTCATCTGCAGGCTTGGTGTCTCTCCAACCCTCTCGTTGACTCTCGCCACCATCTACAGGACCCCTGGTCCGGTCTCCCTCTTCCTTCCGGAGTTGTCAGACCTCACCTCTTCTCTTCTTGCCTCCCCTTCCAAGCATTTCATCCTCAGAGACTTCAATATTTACCTTGACTCTCCTGATTCGGCCACTGGACTCTTCCGCAGCCTCTGTGACTATCATTCCCTCACCATTCTTCCCTCCAGTCCGACGCACTCAGCTGGAGACACCTTAGATGCTCTCATCTCAGCAGACATCCCCATCTCCAACCCTCTCACAACACCTCTCTTCTGGTCTGACCATGCTCTCCTGTCCTCTCATCTGGATCTCTAAGGTTCCCTGGCTAAGCCTCTGCCTGTCCTGCTAGTCTCTTCTCCGTCATTCGACAGATGAAGCGAGTGTCAGTTGCTGCTTGTGCTTCCACTTTCATTCCCCCTCAAACCCCTGCCACAGACTCCCACACTGACTCTGCCCTTGCTAATCTTCACCTCTCTATCACCAACACCCTGGACATCCTTGCCCCTGTCATAAGGATCCACATGAAGCTTGCCTCCAAGTGCAACAGCTGGTATGCCACTGACCTAGCCTCTCTGAAATGCAAGTGCAGAGTTGCTGAGCGGAAGTTGAGGGCTTCAGGCACATCTTCACTACAGACTCTCCATCCACTCAAAGAAAAGTGCCCATATCCAAGCCTGCATTTCTGGGGCCACTAATAACATGGGCGAACTGTTTAAAATCAGCAAGGAACTCACCAATCCTACTGCAGTCTCCACATCTCCCCTGCCTCCCCTGCCTTCCCTGTCCCTCTGTACTTCACTGGCCTTTCACCTCTTAACCAAACCTCAGGACATCCTGTCCTGTCCTCTATACCCCTCCCTACCCTTCTCGCAGACCTCCCTTGGCCTCCTTCTCCCCTTCCAACCTACTCTCCTATTTCTCGCCATAGCACCGGAAGAGGTCTCTAGACAAGTCCTCTCTATGAAAGTCTCCTCAAAACAGGTGCTCCCCTGCTCCTCCAGAACTATCAAGGACAACATTGCCTCCCTTGTGCCAGCCTTGGCCGATTTCTGTAATCACTCCTTTGCTACTGGCTCCTTCCTGCTACCCATCAACCACTCCCTTGTGCATGCACTCCTCAAAAAGCCCTCTGCTGACCACTCCTGCCCTGCTAACTACCTCCCTATCTCCATTACCCCCTTCCTGGGCAAACTTCTGGTGAAGCTGATCATCTCCCAACTGATCCAACACACTGAATCTGTTGGTTGTCTCCACGACCACCAGTCTGGCTTCAGAGCAGCCAGAGGCATGGAAACTGCTCTCCTGAACACCTGTGAAGACTTGTTCTCTAATCTCGATTACCAACTCTCCATCCATTCTTATCCTTTGGAATCTTTCCTGTGCCTTCGACACAGTCAATCATGCCACCCTGACAATCACAGGCTATCACAGGCCTGGCACTGGACTGGTTGTCCTCCTTCCTCTCCGACCGACCTTCTCAGATTCAACTGGGCTCTTCTCTCCCCTGTCATGCTCTCCACCTGGGGTGTCCCTGAAGGCTCTATCTTCTTGCTTAATCTCTTCAACATCTACCTTGCCCCTCTGGCCCACTTGATCTCCTCCTTCTCTCCTCACTTCTAGTGCTATGCAGATGACTCGCCGCTCTCCATTCAGCTTCCATTTGCTGCCTCCTCTTGTTCCTCTCTCATCACTGACTGCTATTCAAGCATGGTGTACTACCAGTGATCTCTGCCTTAATTCTAGTAAGACTGAGATCCTTCTCATTGGGACCCCAACTCCCACCTTCACTCCTACCCTCTGGCTGCCCTTTATGGGTCCCCTCTCCTCACCTTCTTGTGAGGCAAAAAACCTTGGTGTGATCTTGGACTCCTATCTCTCCTTCTCTCCTCAGATCGCAGATCTTGGCAAGAAGGCCCACTATCAGCTGCAGCACTTCAGAGGCATTCTCTCGTTCCTCAACTTCCCCAGAAACTCAATGTCTCCAGAGCTCTGGTCCTTTCTAAGCTGGACTACTGCAACTGCCTCTTCCTCAACCTTCCTTTATCCTCCCTTTGCACCCTTCAACTAATCCAGAATAGGAATGCAAGACTTATCCTTGGCCGCAAGCTCAGGGACCACATCTCTCCAGCCCTAATATCTCTCCACGGGCTCCTGGTTGCTGCTAGGATCAGGTTTAAGACCCTCTGCATCATCCAAATGGCTTTCTGGGGGCCTGGGGCCCTGCTTCATCCAACTCTCTCTCCCTAAATACCCCCCTGCTAAGGCCCTTCGGTCTTCTAGCTCCAACTCTCTGCAGATCTGTTGTTTCTCTAAGCAGAGATTGGTGGGTAGATCCCTCTCCTCTGCAGGAGCCTCCCTACCCTCTTAGGCTTGAGCCAGAGCTCCTTAAGTTCTGGAAGCTCCTCAAGACCCTCCTTTTCTCTTCTTTCTTCCCTCTCCCCTCCCCTGCTAATGCCTGTCTGCTGAAGTGACTGGCTACCTGGTTTCCCTCTGAGTTCTACAGGACATCAAGCCCCCCCACCCAGTTCACACCATTCCTTGCACTTAGATTGTAGACCCTCACCTCCTGCACCCATGCAATCCCTGCACTTGCCCACCTGGCCTCCCCTTAGTACTTGCCTAGCCCCTGTTGCCCCCTTAACTCCCCCCTCCAACACCTCTCCCTTTCGCTGGCACTCTCTTCTCTCGCCCTACCCTAGCACTGACCGGCATTCCCCTCTCCCCCTCGCACTTCTTGTTACTGCACTTGTACGATCCAAATGTCACAAGGCCTAGTAAGACCATTGTTGTTATCTTTTTCCCTTGTTCCCTTTTTGTATTGTGGCGCCTTGAAATACCATTTGTTGTATAGGCGCTTTACAAATGTCGAATAAATAAATAAAAATTAAATAAATAACAGTCCATCTTTTAAGGAGTTTAATGGAAATAAATCTACCCTTAAAATAAACTCAAATGTTAGAAGAAACAACTTTGCAGAAGGGGACTACAAGTCCCAGAATCCAAGAGGTACTGGGATGAGGAAGAGGGCTAGAGAGGCATGTAGTTGCATCAGTCAGTGAATTAAGCCTAACAGCCATTGCAGTAGTCAGGCACTTGAGCCTAACAGCCCACACCTTAAGGAACCTGGGATGCGTTAAAGGCCCCTTCAGTTTGAGGCAATTGGAAGGAGAGGAGGGTGCTGGAACTGTGACTGGAATGTGACTGGAATGCAAGCTGTAGTAGTAGCAGCAGAAGGAAGAAGGCACAAGGCTGGCAAACCAAGCAGAAGTGGGAGAACAAGAGGGACGTCCGAACCTGGAAACAGCAGATTTCACTTGCGTGTTCTGAGAGGGTATTGTTCCCCCAAACTCTGAAGTGCAGAGGCTGCACAGCAGAAGGCATGCAGGAGAGCTGTCTTTTCCCATGTGAGCCTGATTACAGTGGCTGCTGCGTGCTGGAAACTGAGGCGAGGAGCAGTTACCAAGCTGTGGGTCCCAAGAGCGAGAGGGGCTCCAATATCGAGTGACCGGCCAGAGACACCTTCATGGAGGAAGGATGTGGGTCCTTAAACAGCCAGAAATAGCAGAAGTCGTGGCTGAGGTTGTGGAAGCAGTGCGAACCACAGAGCAAGGATTGAAGAAGTAGGTGAGTGACCTTGTGCAAGCATTGCCGGCAACAGTTCCAGTTCCCTGTTCACTTACGTACAAGTTATAGTGAGTGGAAGTCGCTTGTTAACTCTGAATTACTTGAATAATGAGAAATGTTGCAATCGTGTCTAAAGTAAAAGGCTTTTTACTCCCGTTCAAAGAGAACACTTCTTACATCTTTTATTCACTATTCTAATACTGTTACTATTCGAAGGAGTGGTCGCGTATCACCAATTATGGAAAGTGAGCATTGCGAAAGCCATTACTGAATACTTAACCTTACTAAAGACATTGTTGAAACCTTTAACCTATGAAATAAAATCAAGGAGTGGTTGCGTGTGCCTAATTGTGATTTCTGAAGACACACTACAATATGGAAGTGAAATTAGGTCTCTAGCTGGTAAATTGAGTGAGTTATGCAAGATAGAGTGAGGTGCGTTTTGAGTAAAATAGAGCAGAGAAAAAGGAAAGGAAATCAGTTTTGACAAGAACAGTTTTACTCTTCACTAGAGCATTCAGGCTAGACAACCAAAGAGAGACACTGTAAGCTCCAGGGTTGATTAGCGAATTCAACCCTAGCTCCCCAGCGCCCGCCCTGGCAGAACCAGTCTGATCACTCGAAATAGGATTAATGGCTTAGGATTTCACAAGACTAATTAGTACAGAGATGGCGCTAGCACAAGAAATCAAAGGCAGGGTTTCAAGAATAATTCTGACAATATTACAAGTTATCAGGATAAGGATAGGATGACTTAGAGAGGGGAACTAAGGACAAGGCAAGGCAAGGTATACTTTGGTTTTCTATGGTTCTTATTGATACTCTCAGTCCACTTTTTAGTTTTGGATTTTGGACAGTCAGTGTTCTGCTCACCACATGGATCTGGTCTAACAAAGGACAGCCGGAGCTGGGCAGGGACTGGTTAGCGGGTAGCACTTCTGGACTGGCAATTCTGGTCACTGGATAATATAGGTAATCAGGGTAGCATGATGGCAGCAGGATGCAGTGAGTGGCAGCAAGCCAAACTGGATCAGGATACCAAAGGTACCACAGTTTTCCCCTTGTTAATGGGAATTGTAGTGGTTTTCAGAATTTAAGGCCTTGCTGGAGCAGGATCAGCAATGCTTGGGTTTTGCAGTGGACCCTGGGGTAGGATCAGCAATGCTTGGCCTTGTAGTTGGAGTCTGGATCTGGAAGATGACGGGTACAGGAACGCAGTGCCGAAAATCAGGAAGAGTGTCTGTCTAGAGTCTTGTTAGGCAGACCCTCCAGCAAAATGCTGCAAAAATGGCCGTTTTGCACAAAATGCAGCAAAAACGGCCGTTTTGTGCAAAAACAGGACCTTTAAAAAAAAAATAAAATTCATCTGCAAAAATTACTGTTTAAAAAAAATTACTCTGGGTGCCAGGTTCTCTTTTTTTTCACAAGAAATGAAATGCGCCAACACATCTCATCACTTGCGCCCAAAAAAAGAGCAGCCAATCCTCAAGGGACTCATGAAAAGGGCCATTTTATATGCGCGCCCATTCAGATGGCCTTTTTCACCTCCTTGATCAAATAAAGTGGCGTTTCTGCCAATTTAAAATCGCATCACTCATTTCGAAGGAAGATGCACTTTTAAATGTGCAGAAATTGTAGGCAACCCTACACACACGGGATGTGGGGGTGCCACTGCATGACAGGGTCTTTCCTTGATGCATTTCTTTTAAGGTATGAACCGCTGCTGTGTCGCTTGCATTTCTGTTCCTCAAACAGTATACAAATGCATTTTTTGGGTCGCATTTTACAGTGGCAGGCCCCTGAAGTGCCGGTCCCCGTGAAAGGCACTGGGAGCTTGCAGAACACTGTCGGGAGAGCGATTCTATTCAAGGTACTACCCATTTTGATGACAAAAATCGATCGAATGGTACAATTTGACCTATTTCATCCAGTACTATTCGATCGATTTTTATAAATACCGAACATGTGTTGCGGGGGTATCACCCGCTCCCCAAGTTCAGTATTATTTGGGTTAGGGATTTGCAGGGGTGTTCCCTACTTCCTCAAAATTGGAGGCGGGGACAGAAAAAAAAGAAAATAACGAGAAAGGGACCCTGCAGAGTTGGATTCGACCCAAGTTAGAGAGACGGATCTGACAACGCAGGGTTGCAGGGGAAGCGCCAGCGACCAAGCAGTTAAGTAGGGGATAGGGTGGTGGTGAAAGGTACATTTTGGGTTGTTTGGCTGAAGTGGAAATCAATTTTCAGTGAAATGGACTACAGTCAATTCCGCCACAAATAATTACACTTCGGTCAAACAACCCAGAACACCATTCAAGGCAGCTGGCCAGCGTACAATTTGTGCTACAGCTCAAACCTGGGGCAATGCGCCAGTAACCTTTGAGAATAAGGTGACCTGCTCATTTCCAAAAATGGGTTGTCTAAAAATAGTATATCCTTGGCTCTATTTTTAAATGCCCCATTTTTTCAGGATCTGAGTGAAAATCTACATTTAAAAAAATAAAAAAATGGTTACACTATGAGAGGGAAAGGAGAGAGAGGGAGATTGATGGGTGAGATGTGAAGTGATAGACAAGAAAGCAGAGGGAGAGCAGCGAGTTACAGGAGGAAGCGGTGCACAAGAGAACAGAGGACGCAGTGATGCGGTGGGCCCGAAATCTGAGAGCGAGCGGAGGTACAGAAAGTAGAGAGAGCGTGTGGTCAGTGAGCCAGAAAGCAGAGAGGAAGTGGTTGGCCGGAAAGGGTCAGAGAGCTGCAGTTTGGGAAAAAGGATGTGGGAAGAGTGCGATAGAAAGGGAGAAAGGATGCAAGATGCAGAAGCAGCACAAAAGAATGAAGGACTGTATATTGCGGGAGGAATTGAGTGTAAGGTGTGAGTTGGGAGTATGATTTGGAGTGTGGCAGGGGATGGGCAGTGCAAATTGTGACTTGACAGAGTGACATAGCACATGAGTATTTGTTTGACAGAGTGAGAGGTTCAGGAATGCAAGTTGTGATGGGGAGTTGGTGAGATGTGTGATGTGTGTTGGTGAGAGAGGTGTGTGGGTGTTTGGGGGATTGGAGAACATAGAAGGGGAATATTTTCAGCATTACACCTGATAATGATCAATTTAGTTAATACTATTAAATAGGCATGCACATTACACCAAAAATGTAGCCAAATCAAACACTGTTCTGCCAAGCCAGAGACATCTGGGACTCTTCCTATTAAATTAATACAAAAGATACATAATAATGATAAACTGGCTCTCTTGTAGCCTTACACTCTGCCTATTTCCTGCAATGTGGCAATCTTACACCCTCCAGTTAATACAAAATGTCCCGCAAAAATGCTGCAATAAATAAAGGTTTGTGCCGCAAATTTTGCCATTTCATGCCGCAAAATTTGCCATTTCATGCCGCAAAATCCTGGAAGGTCTGGTTAGGGACCCTTATTTATAGTGCAAAATGATATCATCAAAGTTTTGGTTGGGCAGGGTTAACTACACATGCCCCTAAACTACTTGGATTGGGCAGGGGTGCTAGTATCCGCCTTGCTCTCAACTGGTTGGATTTCCAAGGGAATGATGTCAGGTTTATGAGGTGAATTTTACAATTTCCAGAAACTCCCACATTTACTTTACTGAAAATCTGATTTTGCCAAAAACATACATTTATACACTTGCAATCTCTTGGCAAATTATACACACAGGTTACATATTGTGTGCAGCACAGATCAGTCCAATCCTCAGGTCTGCGGGACCTTGTTTCGCCTTTCTGATACATTTTGGTAATTTTACACATGAAAGATTTCGCCTAAAATTCCATAACTTTGTACACAGATGTGAATTATCCCCAGGGATGTATGCACAAAAATGTATGTTTGCAACATTAATACTTTCCTGGTAATCTGTCATATTTTGTAACTTCTGTTCCCCATGCGGCAATGAGTTCTATTAAGTTTTAAAAGAAAGCCCATAAAATTATATTTAAAACTGCAAACTTTTACATTTTTTACTAATTCTTGCAGCAGAAATAAAGGTCTTTAAAGTTCATTTATAAAATAGTCTTTGGAACCAAAAGGCAGTCCATTGTCACTAGATCATTTCTTTTTCCTTCCTCCAACTGCAACCAACTGTAATTTCCTTCCAGGCAATGTGGGGGTTTCTCATCTTAATTGAAGGTTGCATTGCCCCTTACACTTGACAGGTTAGTGTCTCAGGACTTCTATTGTCCCAGCCTTGAGCACAGACGAATGTATGACAAGCGTGTGAACTTTCTTTGTCCTGGCTCATTCAAAGTTTTTCAAGCTGGCAATTACCACTTTTGTGCCCTGGAAGTTTATGGTGTGTCTGCCTTCCTTGGAGAAGTTTCATGGCTGGCAACCGGAATAACAGTTTTTTTTAGAGCTTGCAAATTCAGCCCATGTGTCTTAAACTCTTTAATTTCTTATTTTGGGTCCTGAATTAAATCAAACTTGTGAAAGAAGATAGCCTATATGTGTATTATCACCACTAACACAATTCCTTTACATTGCTAAGTAAGCAGGCTTTCATTCAACAACTTTTAAACAGGCCATTTTTTTCAGTCAGCAAAGCCCATTTTTCCACATGTGTAAAAACTGCTAGCATTTCTTTCTTTAAATTCGGTTTGGCAGCTCCCTCAGATGCCCACACTGTCTTTGCAGCTGTCTTCATTTTCTTGAATGCAGGAGTTTTATCTAAAGCATAGATACATTTGCCACTGAACTGGCTCAGAGAGTTAAACTCTCTTTGAACTACTGAGCCTGGATACATTTGGAAAGAAATAAACACGTGTTCCCGTGCAAGTACAAGTGAAGTTGCTTATTGATTTCTATGAGAGTTGGTTTGACTGGGCCTGTCACTCAGGAATTATGCCTGGTTTTGGTGAAGCACAGTGAAATATTCTGGGCATGACAGGGCCTTTTTAAACACAGTGGTTTCGGAATGAACAGATGGAATTAGCATCAAAGAAGCATTTTTAAAGGGTGAAAATATTCCATTTTGAAGGGGATTTTTGGCTTTTGCAGCAATGGCAGACTTTCCTTTTCACTTTATTCCTTTTATAGGTTTCAGAACGCACTGGCATACTTTTTCAGTGTGTCCCCTTGTTCCATTTTGCCTGAAGTGTGCTAGGCAGGATGTTGCAGCCACCTTTTTGTTGCTGCCAAAACACAGTTTTGAGGTCCTAGTACGAACATGCGCCAGGGCAGCCAGGTTGCTGTTTCTTGCACAAATGGAGCTTAGTGATGTGGGGCAATGCTGTTGAATGGGTCAAAATATCCCACAATACAAAGTTAATGTGTATATATTCCCGAAGCAGACAACAGGCATTGCCCAAGCCTAGAGTCTTCCCATAGTAACAACAATACCAGCCTTTCCTGAAGTTGAAGAGCAATCTAACTGTGTTGTGAAGTTACTAACAGTTAATTGGCCTTAGATACAAGTGTGCAAGCATTACCTGATGCTAAGAGAGTGTCACCAAAGCTTCTGGGTAATCACTTGGGCTGATAGCTGGCAGAAAGGTATAATTAAAGTTGGGGAAGAGAAACTGTCTGCTGGTGAGGACTATTTTGAAGTAGACACAACCTGTAGTGCCAAAGACTGAGGAAGACAGAGAGAAGTGAATCTTACAGGCAAACTCAGGTTATTCCTGTGGCAGACAGACAAGGGAGGCAAAGAGGCTGTCCCTTTTGAAAGGAGATATTCAGAGGAAGAGTGCCTTGCCTATTAGACAGTGTCTATTAGACAACCTGTCCTGGCTCCATATGCCGCAGGGCTTCGGGTCTACCTATCTCACGGCCGGACGAGTACCCTCTTGGCTGAGGGCTGCGGCCGGGTGACGTTACCGGCAAGTGCTGGGCCATCCCCACTCTCTCACCAAAGCAGGAGATGATCAAAGAAAAAAGCAGTGGATGCCGCTCTTCAGCGCTCGCCAATCAGGAGAATTACAGCCGTTGATGCTGCGGTCTTTGCCGCACTGCTACCTCCCCCAGAGATTTGCAATAGCTAATGCGGCTAAGGCCACGCCTGCTCTCCCTGGTGGGAGATCAACAGGCACTGTGCGGCAGCAACGGCCGTTTCTTCACCTGCTGCAGGGAAACACAGCACCAAGCAGCCGCAGCTCTGAGCGTGAAGCATGGACAATTCACTGTCACTGGGCCCAGGAACTTTGCGCAACTTAAGCACTATATTAGCAAAAGAGCTCTGATGGCAGGAGCACTATATTCCACACCGCCGGGTGACAGGGGTTCACTCCATGGCTCTGGCACTCACCTTCTTTCCTCAAAACAGCTCCAATGACGGAGCCGATCAACACTCACCGCATATGCAGCCCACGGGTAACACAAGGGAACCATTTCTTCCGCACCAAACACGGATAGCGCCTAAGCGCAGGAGCCTTCCAATAGCGCCCATCCTTCTTTCTGAAACTGCAATCATGGAGCACATGACTTGCCAGTAGCTGCGTGGCACTGTAGGCTGCCGGGTGTACCATCATCACAGGGCTCAGACCCTTCATTGCCATTGTTGTGACTGGACCTGTGGTCACACAGGCCAGTCTGACCAACACTCTGGGCACCCTGCATAATCTTAGTTGTTGCTTTTGAGGGCTGGCTCACAGCATACAGGCCAGCCTGAGGGGTTGCTGGGTGCACCCAGCAACACACACACAGTTGCAGGGATCACCCTGCTGGCCGTGATGACACGGCAAGACAACAACTGCCGGGGGCTCCCGGATTTGCAGCTGCTCTATGATCACACAGAGGGACAGTGGCCTGGGGGCACCCAGGTTACACATGCTGATCTGGGGCTTGTGAAGGCATCTTGAAACAAGACACAGACAACAGATTCAAAATTCTAAATAAAAGGATTTATGAACTCAAATGTCAGAATGGTTTAAAGCCTAACTTGCCCTATGCTAAGGTGTGATTTCCCTGCCTGAATAAAACTTAGTCCGAAAGTTCAACTTAAAAGTCTGTCTGTGCCCAAAACATATCCTTGCCCTCACAACTAAAGCTAAACAATGTCGGAAAGCACTCTGTGGGAGGCATTTAAGTTAGTGGTGAGGGGTGCAGCAATATCAAAATCCAAAGGGTCCAAGGGGACATAATAAAAGAATTGCAAGAAACAGAAAGAAAACTAGAAGCAATTATGAATAAAGGGGACACCTCACAGGAAGATGCCGAAGCCATGAGCCAATTACAACAAGAATGTGGAGACGACCCAGGCGACCAGGGAATGAACGGTGCCGGTAAGGGATCGGCACCGTAATTCCGGGCTGCCCTATTATGGGGTCTGCAGTGGGAACGGCTAAGGAACGCCTGGTCAGACCAGGCATCCTTAGCGGGACCCGCTAGCACACCAGGATGCTAAAAATGGGCCCTTCATTAACAGGCCTGTTGTTAGCATCCTCCCCATTCCCATTGAGCCCTATGTGGGCTCAAATGGAAATGGGGATGTACTGGGTCCGGGTCCCGCGAAAGGGATTTACCGGGCCCTCCAAGGTCAGAATGGCCCGGTAAGTCCCCTTTTGCGGGACCCGGACCTGGTACCCGGTATGGGGGTAGCCATGCCGCTAAAAGCGGCATGGCTACCTCCATACTCGTAATGAAGCCCTATGTAACTTAAACTGTAAGAAATACATAGAAAGGCAACACGCAGGAGGAGATAAACCGGGGAGGTTGTTGGCATGGCTAGACAAACAATAGACGCCTAGACTAGCAATAAGAGAGATAAGGGGAGAAAATAGCCAAATATTGAATACCCAAGAGAGCGTAAACGGGTGATTTCTTAAATTCTACCAACACCTATATGAAGATACTGGAGGGGAGGAGGAGAACGAGATGAAAGAGATATTAGAGGACATCGGGTTACCTAAACTGAGTGCAGAAGAGAAAGAGAACCTAGACCCCCATTACATTAGAGGAATTAGAAATAGTGGTCAGACAATTGCCCACTAGCAAAGCCCCGGGGGCTGATGGGCTCCCTAGTGAGTTTTACAAAACATACAGGTTGGAGGTGCTCCCCCCATTATTGGCGATGTTAAATGAGGCCTTCGAGACGGGGACTGCCGGAATCCCTGAGAGAGGCAATAATTATCCTGCTTCTCAAACCAAACAAGCCTAGCACAGGTTGTGGGTCGTACAGACCGGTATCCATGCTAAACCAGGATAGTAAAATACTCACGGCGGTGCTAGCAAACAGACTTAAGCGGGTCATAAGCAAACTCATACATCATGATCAGACAGGATACGGTCCGTGTAGAAGCATAGCCGATAACCATAGATGGCTCCACCGCGTCATGGAACAGACAGAGGGAGACGCAAACAAAGTGGCAATTGTCTCACTAGACACGGTGAAAGCCTTTGATTCTGTAAGGTGGTCCTGGCTGATGGCGGCTCTGAAGGAATACCGAATGGGGTCCGGGTACCTGAGGTGGGTGAAGATGTTGTACAGCTCGCCACTTTCCAGAGTCAAAACGGGAGCGGTCATCTCGGACAAATGGCAGCTCAGCAGAGGCACTAGACAGGGCTGTCCATGGTCTCCTATGCTGTATATCCTCGCACTGGACCCCCTAGCGATATATTTGAGGCAACAATATGAAGGGGTAGGGGTCCACACTAAGGAGGGGCCGCACCTAATATCACTGTACGCAGACGATATGCTGCTATATCTGAGGTACCCAGAAGAAAACCTGCAATACATCCTAGAGGTAATGGAACGATTTGCATCATTCTCTGGCATAGCGGTCAACTCCAAGAAGTCGTACATATTTCCCCTAGGGAGATACAAACGAATTGCGCAGGATAACCTGCCAGTTCTACAAATACCCTGGGAGACTAGAACGTTCAGATACTTAGGGATCGATATTTATCATGAGGTGGAAGAGGAACACAAACATAACACAGAGAAAGCAGTAGCTACCATTGAAAACAGCATGAGGTTCTGGGCTAAGCTCCCTCTGGCTATGAACTACGGAGCTTATGTAGAGGTTTTATCTGGCACAATACCAGGAATAGGATTGCCTTATGAAAGTTACAAAATGCGTATGAGAGAGGGGGCATAAAATTGCCTAACTTCGAGATATACCATTTGGCCGGTATGTGGCTAAGTGCCTAACTGAAGACACATAGGCAGAGTCCAGACTGCTGAGGTCTGAATGCGCACCGTTTTTTCTGAAAGAACTGATATGGCTGCCCAAATCGGAGATAAAAGGGCGATCGAAGCTGCTAGAATTGGGATGGAAGACATGGCGCAAGGCATGTCAGGTCTGTCAGGTCATGGAGAACCCAACTCTGTGCTCCCCCCAGGTGCTGCTAGTGGCGCTGAGGGGAGTGGACGAACAACTAAGAAAGACGATACGTAGACACTGGGAGCTGGTGGGCATAGCAACACTGGGAGTTGTGTGGCGTGATGGGAGGGTATTGAATTTAAAACACTAATGGAAGAAACTGGAGTACACCCAGGACAATATATTACCTACACTAGACTGACTGGTAAGGCAGATAAGAGCCTCATGGTCTGAAATGGAGCTAGAAGACCAACTAGACTCGGCCACCAAGTACCGTGCAAGTACCGCTTGGCCGCTGCTTGCTGTTCGTTTCTCCGTGGATTTTCTTTTTCACAAAAAGACTTCGATTACCAGCAGGCTGTGCGGCAACCTTTAACACACCCCTTTGAAGGCGTGTATTTATTGAGACCTTCGCGCGCACCGCGCGCGCGCACCGTACCAAGTACCGTGCAAGTACTGCTTGGCCGCTGCTTGCTGTTCATTTCTGCGTGGATTTTCTTTTTCACGAAAAGACTTCGATTACCAGCAGGTGAACATCATACATGTATGGACTAAAAGAAGTAACTATATGAACTAAATTCCTTACAGCTATTTCTATCTTGTTTGTTTAGGCTGTGCGGCAACCTTTAACACACCCCTTTGAAGGCGTGTATTTATTGAGACCTTCGCGCGCACCGCGCGCGCGCACCGTACCAAGTACCGTGCAAGTACTGCTTGGCCGCTTAGCCGCGAAGCTGTGGCGTTGCGGCGGTATGATTCTTGATTAATTTATTTATTTATTTTTACCTTGGCAAATGTTGCTTACTTTGCTCTCGCACTTTTGCCACTTTATAATGTTATGTTCTGTTTGTTTTATTGATTATGCTACATAACATCTGTGGTTAGCAGTGCCATTACGCACGCAGCACCGTGAAAACTAACACATTGCTTTGTTTCTTCTGGAGCTGGTTTTCTTTTCATGCGCTCTTACACTCTGAAAACAAACATGCCTGAAGTACCTGATTTACCACTTACGCCAGCAAACAATACCTCTAAAGCTGCTGGAAAAGCCAAACGCATGGCCACTCGGCAAAGCATCACGCTTACACCGGTGCCCAAAACACCTCTATCCAAGCATGACATCCGCACTTTCTGTGCGCAGACTTCAAGTCATGTTCAGGCCTCCGTGCCGGCCTCGGCCCCGCCAGTAAAGACTCCAAATAATACCTCCCCAATTCTAAAGCAAGTGCAGCCGTTACAATCTCTGCCTTTGCAAAACGAAGAACAGTGCATGTCGGACAATACCATTTTGCAAGCCATTAAATCTCCAATCATCAATCTAAAACAATATGCACCCTTACCATCTGTGGCTGAAGAAGAAGACTACAATGAAGTGTTTTCTAATACACCGGCATGTGTAACCAATACGATCCAGAATTCATCAGTGGTGTCAAATATACCCGACTACCGAGCACCTTGTTCGATGGACTCTAGTGTCTCTTCAGTAGCCTCTTTTATTCAACCCACTCCTCGACAACGCTTATCATCTTCTGAACGTCCGACAACATCTGCCAATAATGGCCTCCTGGAGATCACCCTAACAGCGGTAAACACCACAATCAAAAGTTTATACAGAATGTTCGAAACACTCGAGCAAAAAATAAACTATCAATCCAAGCAAATTGAAAAAATTGCAACGTGGATACAATTTCACCCCTATATGAATCAGCCTAAACCAAATAATAACACAGAGGATCTGCACCCGCAGGCCATATTAATTGAGGATGAAATCCAAGTTACTGCAGTTCCTGTTGTAACTGGAATCATCCGGCCGGTGGAGAGTATTAATCTCATCAACCCTGACCTGAATGCATCATGGATTAGTGTCGACAAAATACCCACTAGTCCACTCCCTACGGCTCCAGTAACCTACGATGTCTTCAAAAAGCAAGCCCGTCAGGGGCCCCCTCCAAGGCTTCTCATTTCAAAACCACGTCATACTACACAAAAATTAAGACGAATGATGAAAGTGAAAGCACGCCTAGCAATGAATGATGCCATACTAAAAACGCATCTACTGATATCCAATCGAGTTCTACTATTCAACAAGCAGAAACAATAAGCCAAACCAGTGCGAAACCAAATGAGTTTCAAGTACCAACAGCAGCTGTTATGGTTCCTGCCTTAAGACAATGCAATACGGCGAAAGACACTGGAACCTCAGGTGACACTCTGATAGCTACTTCTGCGACTCAGACTCGATTGGCCCATCCACCTTCACACTCACCTTTGAACGCTTTGGTTGCCTTACCTGAAGAAGTAGAAGATACCCAAGTGAATGCTGTTCATATCTCCAAAAATCTGCCGTTGCAATTTTTCACAGCTGCATCATCATCATCAATTACAAAATCATCCCTCAGAGCGATCTCTGACCGAAATCATATTTCTGAACGAGCTGAAGAAATTAAAGCAGCTGTGGACGAGTATTTACATCAACGTTTACAACTTCCCAATAACAATCACTCTAGACAAGCAGCAAACTGGGAATCGCATTCACAAATACAGGATGAAAATTACCCTGTAGAAAAAAATTGGCCACAAGTAGCCCAATTGAATTATCATCCAACAGGACAACGATCTACCTCAACTAATGAGGTGCAGAATAAGAAGATAGTCCATTTTACAACACCTGAACAACCAATAAAAAAGACACAGATAGTACCTCCAAAAAAAGAAACCAAGAAGAACAAATTTCATGATTTCCATACTCTTATTTTGAAATGTCGAAATGCTCCGCATGCCCAATACGACTTGTCCAGAACAAGCGTTCTTAACATATTTGGTGAACTACCAGTTTTGGAAGATATTTCATCATCTGACATTGACCAACTGGAGTTTTTGTGCGATAGTAATCTCTCTATCGTCCGCCTATGGATTAGATCTGGTTTAGTGCTAAACACCCTATGGCGAGCAAAAATGGCCTTATTTGATATGGGATTTCTATTGGCACAAGACCCAGAAAGAAGCTACAACGAACAACAAGAGCAAAAATCAAATCAAAAACAAAATGCACAGGTCAATCAACGACAAGAAGAATGTACATGTGCTTTTTGCAACTTATCAGCCAAAACATAACCATCATTTAGCCCGCCCAAACAAAATGTTTCCTTGATTTCATGGAATTCACAAGGCTATCGACATTTACTGAACCAAGAGCAGAACTGCATAAACAACTTTGAAATTGTAGCGCTTCAAGAAACGTGGATCACACAGACCCCAATATGGGATGAGCATACCGTGGTACATCTTCCAGCAATCGCCTCCACAAAAGGACGACCTATGTCAGGCTTATTGGTGGCTGTCAGAACTACATCAGGCCTTAAACTCCATGCATGGGCCTCCCCAAACAATTTCATGCAGTTAGTCAAAATTTCGAGAGGTTCCGTGAATATTGCATTAATCAACTTGTATCGCAATCCAGCGGCAATTCCTGACAAAACCTTTTATAAAGATCTATCTAGCCTCTTGGAAATAATCTCGAAAACCCCAGATATCTCAACTATCATACTTGCTGGCGATTTCAATTTACATGATATGTCCACATCTAAAAAAAACCTATCACAAGATACTATTAGAGCTCAAAATTTTATGAGTGAGTGGAATCTATATATCGCGAATGGTTCTCTTCCAGGAGACATACCATCTCAGCCCACGTGGCACAGAGGCAAATCTACAAGCATTATCGACTATCTATTCCTTTCTGAAGATATATTCATGAAGGCTCTAAAATTTGAAATCATCCAACAATCAACAAGTGACCACAATATGCTGCTGTTGACTTGGCCATGGGCAGAATCCCAAGAAGATCCACAACATCGGATGATGCCAAATTTGCAAATTAATAATGCCAAAACAAGATTTAAATGGACCCAAGCCAAACTAAAATCAATGGAAAGAGAACTACAAGCACAGATAAGTTCTCCTGCGTTTCAATCTTACCCAACAGTCTTGAATATGTTCAATGAAGTTCGCCATATACACCTTATTTCTCCAAAAAAAAACAAGCACGTCTACGATCACCAATTACAGCAGGTGAAATCTATTTATAGAAAAGAACTAAGATTGACGCAATCTCTACCTGTAGATCAGCAACAACGAGCTAAAAAAAGAAGCGTAAAATGCAAATACAAGAATTGGATACGTGGTCACAAAGCCTCTATGTTTCAAAGAGACAGTGAAAATTTTATGTATCTAACACGTACCAAAAATACATCTCAAATATGGTCCCTTTTGAATGAAACAGTTGTCCACAAACAAGTCGACACACAACTAAATGGTGTTGCAGAGAGAGAATGGATATAACACTTCTCTGAACTATACCACGATGAAAACTTTGAGCATTATCAACATCTAACACAAAGTAACGCATCTTGGAATCTTGATATTTCCGCGGAAATCATCGAAGACTTCATAAATAAGTCCTCTTCATCTCGAGCTGCGGGACCTGATGGTCTAACAAACCAAATGATGAAAGATCATCCAAAATTGTGGGCTAGAATCTTAAACAAGATATTCCAACAAATTCTACACACACAAACCATACCCACATCATGGTGTACGTCATTAATAGTCCCAATTTTCAAAAGCGTCAATCGTGAGGCCCCTTCTAACTATCGCCCCATCGCCCTTCTGGACACCCCGAGCAAAATTTTTTGTCGATTTGTTTTGCGAGATTTCAATCAATGGACTCTGGAGACCCAACATCGAGACCCGAATCAAACGGGCTTTGTGCCAGGCATGGGAACAGCTGTCAATTTAATTACATTACATGCCCTAAAAAAACAAGCACATTACACCAAGATGCCTATATATTTTGCATTTATCGATTTACAGGCAGCGTTCGACTCTATTTCTAGAGTCAAACTCATTAACAAGCTCATTGAAGAAGAATGCCCCCCTACTTTAATTGATATTATCTATGCGTTGCATTCTGAAACATCAATACGTATTAGACTGTCAATAATGGGTCTGCTGTCTGCCTCTATTAGAACATCTAAAGGTTTAAAACAAGGCTGTCTATTAGCATCTGCCTTGTTTGATTTCTATATTCAAAATATCAAGAAGATTTTCAGAGAAGTACCATCAGATTCTCCTAAGTTAAACAATGTGATGATACAAGCTCTTTGGTATGCGGATGATCTTGTCCTTATATCAAAAACCCCTAGTGGCCTGCAAAGACTCTTGACAGCTTTGTCTCAATATTTTGACCTAAACGAACTCATCATAAACTTAAAAAAGTCACAAGTAGTACAATACGTTCCAAAAGCTTCTCTGAGCAATAAAATGACCTGGAAAATCAAAGATGTTAAACTTGATATTGTTCAAAACTACACATATTTAGGATTGGCTTTTGATGATGTTCCTAACATTGACACCCAAAAGCTCATCGTTGTAAATAAAGTGATCCCAGCCATATCGCAAACCAGGATAATCCTGTTTAAATTTGGCAAATTTTCAATAGCCCCGGCAATCCAGTATTGGCGACAAAAAATCACGCCTACTCTTCTTTATGGTCTTGAAACCAGAACAATTATTGAAAATTCATTCTTTGAAAAAATGGAAGCAAAATACTGGCGACAATCATTAAGAGTTCCGATGTGTACACCTGGGCCCTGGTTTACGATACGAGCTGGGACTCACATCTTTACATGCCAGATATTACTGGCAATTATGTGCGCTGTTCAGGCAATGTATAATTTATGATAAGAATAACACCTTGTTGGCAACTGTATCAGACTATATGTTCCATTCTAAACATCGCTTCACTCAAGAATGGACAAAGAATGTAATATCAATACTGGCCGAGGCTGAAGCCACTCTTGAAATGTTGATTAATAATCCGGATCATGCCAAAAAAAAAATCTTCATGCAAGATTGGATAACTACTCGTGCTAGCTGTCTTTCATACAAACATTTCAATGCGCAAGCATTTCTGGACAAAAAAATGGGAGTAACTGAGACCTATTTGCTTAAAGCTCCAAATCCCAAAACACGCTTAGCGATCCTACGTTTACGCTTGAATTTATGGCCTACTAGGGACATTCAAGCTCAGAGAAAACAGCTAAATTTGGAAAAAAATGACTGTCGATTTTGCCTCGATCCTACTATTCAAGAAACACTTGAACATCTTGTTATGAAATGCACTGCGCTATGTAAACTGAGAGATATACACTATGCTAACCATTTGCTCTATATGTCCTATGTATTACCAGAACACAGATGGTTAAAAATACTCACAACTGAAAATATGAGTTTATATATAGCAACAACCAACTTTCTGAATGCTTTAAAGTTAGAAGCCATCCTAACTGAAATGTAATAAGAAGAAATTAAGTCTTCTCAGATGACCTGTGAACAATGGCTTGAAATATGCTATGTCATGTTATGTTATGTTATGATTTATACATATTTGCTGTGTTTTAATGTTTTAGGTTGGTTCAGTATTACATGTGTGTGTATTCTTGTGATTCTATTTTTTTTTATGTATCGCACATTTTACGAATGGTTAACTATTTGAAAAACTGGTGAAAATGAATTAAGTTATCTGTTAACCTTTTTAACAAATTGTTTAAGAAATTTTACTTTTTTCTTTTTTCGTATAAATTGAAAAGTTGAGTAATCAGCTAAATCAATAAAAAAAAAAAAAAAAAAATAGACTCGGCCATAGAGACAATATATGATATCTCGGGAGGAGGGCATGAGGTATCCTGGATTTATGAACTGGTAATGTTCAGGGTGGGGAAGGAGGTGACCCAGCTGAGACGGGAGTGGGAGGAGGACGCGGGGGAATCCATCCAAGATGGGCAATGGGAAAGAGCTCAGAGGTACCACAAGAAGGTGTCCAGGAACGCAAGACTACAACAGATTCAGCTATATGTAACCCATAGGGCATACATGACCCCTCAAAAGATAGCCCGATTTAAGAGCACAGAGACACAGGGCCTCATTACGAGTTTGGAGTCAGCCATGTTGCTATTAGCACCATGGCTGCCTCCAAACCGGCTCCATTACTGGTTCCTGCAATGAGAACTTACCGGGTCATTCCGACGTAGGAGGACCCGGTAATTCCTCCTTGCAGGAACCATTCCCCATTCCCATTGAGCCCTCATAGGGCTCAATGGGAATGGGGAGGGAGGTAATAACGGGCACATTACGAATGGCCCGTTATTACCTCCATCTTCCCCTCGCGGGACCCGGAAAAGACATCTGGTTTTACCAGACGTCTGATCCGGGTCCCTCAAAGGGAAACTAGTAATCGGCGCTCCCGTAATGAAGGGGGACAGTCCCGTACCGGCCCCCTTCATTACGGGAGCGCCAGGGTTATAATGAGGCCCACAAACATGCCCCAAATGTGGGGAAGTGAACGCAGGGATGATACACATGTTCTGGGCATGCCCGGAGATTCGGATATTCTGGGGGGCGGTTACCCACCGCCTCACTGAGAAAGGTATTAAGTTAGATGTGGAATCGGTATGGGCATGCATGGTGGGAAGATTCACTAGACCACATAAACTGAAACATGTGTGCAAACTTAAGGACTTGCCTTACATCCTGGCCAAACGCAGAATAGCTATGGGGTGGAAAGCATGCCAGAGACCCAAGATAGAGGTGTGGTGGCCTGACCTGCTGAAATGGGCTGAAGCGGAAACTGCAGCATGGTATGAAGCGGCTTACAGGGGGGAGGATGATGAAGTGGGAATGCTGATGGCCTGGAGACAGTTAGTGGCCACATTATCTGAGTCCACCCGGGCCAGTCCTAGCGAACTTGATACCTCTGAGAGCACAGAAGGAGGGGCGCCACCGGAGGAAACATAATTAAAGGTGCAATGGAGTAAGCTCGAGTTCAGGGGGGAGGGAAAGGGGATGGCAGTGGTAAATACATGTTAATGCACATTATGTTGATGTTCTGAGCTTCTTCAAGCTCCTAGCTTCCTTTTCAGCTCCCCTTCCCAAAGTTCAAAACAGTTCCACAAATCCTTGGGGTTCCCTTCCCTAAGTTCAAGGCAACACAGTTCCAAAGAAAAAGGTCTTGAGGATTCTGTCCTCAAGACAATATTGCAGTTCATCAAGTCTCAGGGTTCCCTTCTGCAAGACTACAACTTGCCAACTTATACTTGGTTTCAGTCTTTCAATATTCAACACAACTCCAGATCAACTTGACACTCCTTCTGGATTGAATTAACAGTTCACTTAAATTACTCCTTCTTGGTTTATTTCAACAATGGGCCGCATCACAAGTTGGGGGTTATCTCGACTGGGATACCGACCAAATTTTATTTGCGTTACCGCCTACCCTTCAATTGGTATTACTGCCGGATCATGGGCTGCGCGATAAACGTTATTCCCCATTGGGTCCTTTGGACCAAATGGGGAATCTTCTGCATAATTACCGCTGGCAGTATTACTGCACGGTAATTGCGCCGATAATCAAAATCTTTCCAGCATTTTCACCCAAGCTCTGAACTGGGGGTAAACACGCCATACTCATGATTTGGCGGACCCTTAAATGCGGTTGTAACAGAGTTACCACCGCATTTAAGGGCTAACGCTGATCTTATGATGAGGCCCAATGTCTTTGGTTTTCACATTTGAAGGTTCCCTGGTCTAGGTGCAGTTGTAAAACCATACGGTCCACACCCTAGAGGTCGTGCAACCAGTAACAGGAACTTCAGCCCCACACAGGCTCTTCTGTATTTGCCCCTGTGTACAGACTCACATTCACTTAACTTCTCCTTGTCGGCCTCTTGGCTTCATGTGAAGGCTCAGACCCTATTGGCTTCTCCTGGTTAGCCTCTTGGCTTTGCCACAATGGTTTACATATCCTTTGTAAGTCTTTGGCCTTGCCGTACTGTATTCAAGCATAAAATTCACTTTGTGGTGGTTTTATTTTTTGCCCACCTTTCTGTCATGCTCTTTCGCAAACTTCTACAATTGCTTTCTTATTTCGTATGTTGATTTTCAAATGGGCACTTTCATATTTAACTTTCATTGCCCATATAATTGTCACTCAGTTCGTTATTCAATATTAATGAAGATTCACTTCCCTGCTTAATTAATTTCACCTGGCCCAACTTACACTGGGCTCCATAGGTCTTCTGGCCCTTCTGCTGGCATACTGGCACTGCTGCAGGACCCACCACGGCTCCTCCTCTCGAACAGAATCCCCTGCTGGTTTCTCCCACACAAGCCTCCTTGATGCTCTTTTTCCTCTCCTCTTATACACCTGCAACCACTTGACAGGTTCCAGGTGTGAGTTCCCGATTGGACTTGCCTGACTGTAATTAGAGTGACATGCCTGACCTTCGCAGTACTCTGCAGGCATCTTCCTCGTCCCAGTACTAGAGTGGTGAAATGAGTTACTAGTGTTCACTACTCCTAGTCGCCTCCTTCTTGTCCCAGTATTGTCATAGGTGAAATGTGGGAAAATGAGTGGAGATGTTTTACAATAGCCCATAAAGGCCAGAGGAGGGTTAGGTTCGTTCTCAGTAGGAAAAGGGGATACCATGTCTCGCTCATTGGTACCCTCTTCCCAATCCCGAGGGACCCTCCACCCAGGTGATCCTCCCTCGCTTCTCCACCCCCAGGGTCAGGATCCAAGAGCGATGGCCTTTTCCTGGCCACCTGAGAAGAGGGTCCAGGGGGAGTAGGAGTGAGGATACCCTCAGGTTTCTCACAGTGCACCCAGATCAGCAGGGTTGCAGGACTGTGGTCACACACTGTCAGCCTCCAGGCCCAACAAATGAGATACACAGACACAGTGCCATTCATGGAGTCGGCCGCCGTTCTAATGCACATGCATGTGGAGTATCCTTTTATTAACATCCTGTCATGACAAACTCATGACACATATTACTAAAAGGGCAATACATGTTCTTAAAGGAGCAACACCACAAGCAACATCTCCCGGGAAGCGAGACCCTGAACAAACAACTCGGATAATACCTTGTATGCAAAGGTCTGGCAGAACACTGAAACACCAGTCTGACTGAGTGTCATAGGACTGTGGAAGACGAAAATCTCTGAAATAAGACTCAAGCTGGTGGCACAAACCATTCTACTTACTGGGACAACAGGAGGAGAAGAGACTGCTTCCTTGAAGGACTTTGTAAGACAGTTTCATTTGGGCACTGGGGCATTTCTTTTTGCATATTTGGGATTTCATGGTTTCGATCTTTCAGCATTTTGTGCTAGATTCTTTGAATAATAGACATTGGGCCTCATTCCGGGTTTGGAGCTAACCATGGAGTAATTAGCTCCATGGTTGCCTCAGAAACTGTCCCAAATCCGGCATGATGAATGGAGTAATTACCTGTCCATTCCAGGGTTGGAGGGACCGGTAATTCCCCATTCACCTTTTGCCCTTCCCCATTCCCATTTCTGCCCCATAGGGTTCAATGGGAATGGGGAAGGAGGTAATTACGGCACCGTAAATTACGGTACCGTAATTACCTCCGAAGTACCTTTGCGGGTCCCGTACTTAACTCCTGCTAAAAGCAGAAGGTAAGGAAGGACACGCAAAGGGACCTCGGAATACGGAGGTAAGGGATTACCGGCATCAGCACCCTTACCGGTGCCGGTAATTCCTTACCTCCAACCTCGGAATGACGCCCCCTTGTATCAAGCAATCCTTTTGGTGCAAGGTAGGGATTCCCTATCTATTTGAGCTCCTGATTAGGAAACCCATTGCCCCTTTCCTCGCATTGGAAACAAAGACCTTTAGAAAATGATGCACCCTTTTACTCTTGGCCTTGAGTATTATCCTAGCACTCTTAGTTATGTACGAACAACATCCTGGCACTTCATGTAAAATTGTAAATGCAAACTTGAAAGATATCTACTTTGTCCATCTCTCTATGGTATTGCAAGTGACTGAGTGGCAAGACTATATGGCTGCCCACCACAATGTTGTATTTCATTTTTGCTTTTACAATATTTTGTGTATGTACTGTGTGTTTATTATTGTGTTATTGTTGCAACACATGTTCCCTCTAATAATTTTAAGTGCTGAAATTGCATGCTTTTCTGCACACTATTTTCATGTGAAAAATGGGTTAATGAGTTAAGGCACTTTGCGAGCATGTGCACTTAGTGAGCTATCAACTCTGATTTCAATATGGAAGGGAATTTCCCACTCCACAACTGATGCAAATCTTTGCAAATCAGTACAATGTTACATTTTACAGCACCTTTTGCAAATATATTGGCTAAAACAAAAACGTTTTATAGGTGGTTCTAAGAGAATTCATAGATAGATCAGTCTTCAAGACATGCCATAGGACCTAGCAAAAGTACTCGATTGTAGAGAAAAATACTTGTATTTACCAAAAGAAAGACTTTTATGTTCGGTAGAAACATTGGGCCTCATTACAAGAATGGCAGTGTGGGTAAAAATGGCGGTAATGCGGCAGTCATTTTGTTACTGCTGCATTACTGCCACACTACTGCACCGGCGTACTACAAGTTTGGTCATAAGGTGGAGGATTTACCTGAAGCAAAAAGCTGTAGGTAAATCCTCCAATTTACCGTCAAAAATTGCTCGTAAGGTGGAGGATTTACCTCCAGCACAAAGCTGTAGGTAAATCCTCCATTTTACCGCCAAAAATTGAGGATTAACAGCGGTCTGCCAGTACTTGTAATCCCGCAGTAAATCAGCAGGACCAAGTGGCGGTAACAGTAATCGAGTTTGGCAGTAATTTGGCAGATTTACTGCAGAATTACCACCAAACTCGTAATGAGGTCCATTGTATTTAGTTGTAGTTATTCATTTATCAAGTGGGTAACGCTGCTCACAGGCAATGCAGAACATGTTTTATACCACTGGGAAAACAAAGCTAATCAGAGAATGGGCCTCATTATGACCCGGGCGGTAACCATGGCGCTATTTGCGCCATGGTTGCCACCGGTAAACTACCGATTCCTCCATGGTGAATGGCGGAATCACCGCCCCATTCCAAGGTTGGCGGGGGCGGTAATTCCCCATTCACCATGGCCCTTCCCCATTCCCATTTGAGCCCCCATAGGTACCCCAAATTGCGGTACTGTAATTACCTCCAGAGTCCCTTTGCGTGTCCCACCAGCCGTTAAGGGAGGACCCGCAAAGGGACCTCGGAATAGGGCGGTAAGGGATTACCGGTACCGGTGCCCTTACCGGTACCGGTAATCCCTTACCGCCTGGGTAGTAATGAGGCCCAATGTGTTATAAAGAAAATTATTGCTTATCAAAACTCATGGGGCTGGCCAAAGATTCTGACATGATACTATGTTTACCAAATGGAAAAATGGCAACCAAAGTGAGTGAGCCAGTAAACATGTCTATAAGAGTTCATGCGTCTCTAGAAGTAATCAATTCAGGGGCCAGAGGACAATGCCTCTCAATGTGTGTCAGGAGATTAATTGCATCTGAATTGCTGCACCACAGAGAATGATGAGCAGAATTCCTGTGCAATGGCTTACTTCCAACATTGTACAGGAAACAGAGCAGTGACAACACTTACTCATAATAAGCCTTTCAGATAAATGGAGGACCAGTCAACGAAATTTCTCTAACAAAAAGAGAAAGGTTAAAATGATGCCCAACAAAATTACAAAACATTAACACATGCAAACCTCCCCCTACTTCCACCCACAAACTACTACTGATATTTTCAGACCAGTGGCCAGCAGAGCAGTGCCACAGGAAGGGACAATAATAATATTACATTTTAACGTGAAGAGCAACTTTAAGGGAAACATTAATCTTTTACTTGTAAAGAAGTATGGACCAGAAAAAGATAGCTGTTCTAGAATTACAAAATATTTCCACTTGCCTAAAAAGTAGTCTCATTGGCAATGCAAATTACTTTTACTCCCTGAAAATCTTTTTACTTCAAATTTAAAACATAGGGAGTAAGCTACTTCCACTTTAAAAACATATCTGGAGCCATGCCTGTACCTCTGCCATAAAAAGTAAAATGACTGCACACATTCTGGCCTCTAGTTGTTTTTCCCTCCCTTTGTCACCCCGATCTAAACAAAAGTAAACAAATATGAACCTCACTGTGGTCCCACAAAGTGGCCCTTAAAACAATCACATAGGTTTGCTGTTTTAGTTAATAGCAGCACTGCTCAGATATAACAGCTGCAGTGGATTCTCCTATCAATAGGAGGTTTTCGTCTGCAATTCTCTGTTAGAAGTTAAACAAAATGGAGAGGATGCTAGAAGCTCTAAAGAAAGAATATATGTTTATATTGAAAAGCCCTCAGCAGCTGGGCAAAGAAAATAACATAATGTGCAGTTTCCTTACCATACCTTGCAGGCAAACAAATATGTAAAGCATCACCAGGGTTTTATGGGATGGTTTAAGAAATGCCAGACAATATCATGAATCTAAACGCAATTATTGTGCAGTGAAAATTAGATCGTTTGAAACATCACCCCCTGAATACTGCTGGGTAGAATTATTCTAGTGCTCTGTGAATCAGCTGATTTACAATATGTATCTGAGTTGCCACAACCTTCATTAATGTCTATGGCCATTGGAATACTGAAAACTTGGAAAGTTTGCAGATTGCCTGAAAAGCATTGTAGATTTCAGAATAATTATTGCCCTCTTGTTATTTATGAGTAGTGCCAGGAATGTTTTCATAAATACTCCTTCGTTGGCTACGCCAATTATATTTTAATGTTGCTTTCCCCCTATAGGGAAATGTTAGCAAAGCAAAAGTAGAAGGCTGAGCATGAAATTTGCCTACTGTGACGAGTCTGAGAATGTCGTCCCTTCTCCCCTAAGGGGAGACCTTTCCCATGGGGCCAGGGCAGTGCGTCCACAGTACAAAAATTCCCCTGGGGGTGGTCCACTGAGGGAGGATCACATGGGGAAGGAAGCCCCCTATGGGATTGGGGACAACTATTCCCAGGAGATGCGGATGCCCCCGCTTCAGTACCACCAACCTCTTCTCCAGTAGTAAGTCCTCCCCCCTCTCTAGCCAGAGCCAATATGTTCTATTGTCCAAGAAGTCAGACTAATATACTTGACAGGACTGAAATAGCAACTAAGTACTTTGCATCGGGTTTTAAAAGAGGTACTGTGAAGAAGATGACGGAGAGTCCGAGGAAAACTTTGAAGTATCAACATGAGCGGTCTAGCTTCTCACGGGATGTCATTGGCCCAAACGAAAGCAACAAACCAGCATAGGAGTTTAAAATGAGCTCAGCTGGGATGCAGAAGGATAACAATCTCCTGAGGAGTAACTGCGGGAACCGTGCACTGGGCAAGCGGATGGGAAGCTGTGAACGGAGGAAAAGGAGAACACGAATCTGGTCCATGCTGGAAGGGCTGCTTGCGCTGATGGCGAAACAAACCTCTGGGCACTGCAGTCACCGGCGAAGCACCTGTGAGGAGGGACGCACAGCCGGCCAGAGTGAGGCATTTGCAGAGCCACTGCAGACCCCGCCACTCAACCGAACGCCACCGGAGCCTCGAGGAACAATGCAGCTATTCGTTAAATGCCAGTACCTTCAATGAAGAAGCGGACAGGTCTGGAACCCGCACCCATATGAAAGTGAATGTATAAGAGGGTCTGGGAGCCAAAGAACAAGAGGGTCTGTGAACCTGAAGGGGCATTGCGAGTCTGCGACACACACCCATTTGAAAGTCAAAGAGTAAGATCTGGAACCCTGAGAATAACCAAGATAGAGACAGAAGGGTATCGGAGCTTGAGAATAACCAAGAGAGAGGAATCACATGTTTTGCAGGAGAGTGAATGTTATGCTTGAACTAAAATGGCGCTGGTGCGCAGTGTATTCTGGAAGCGCTCGGAGCCATGATGGATATTTACTTCATGCCGCAGTGAAAAGCTGCACACATTTTGCTGAGTGTTAGATTCACGGTGCTGAGCAAAACATGCTTTCCAAACCTGGTATGCTGACAAGGACATTTCTGCTGGGAAAGCTAACTTTTTTTTTTTTTAAATATTTTTATTGGTTTCATAACAAGAAATAACCAAAGAGTACAGAAAAGCATTATTGGCGATTGGTTAAGCATATCAAGAGAACAACCCAAAACCCCATCCCACCCTCTCCCCCCCAAGACCACGGTTAGTTCACTGTTCCTCTCTAGTTCGTGTCCGTATCCGGGCAACTCTCTCCACTCCGCTCCGTATCATCCGCCTCAGGGTGGAGCAAGGGCACCGTCAGGGCTACCCAGCGGTGTAGTTCCTCGCTGGAATCCAGTCTTTGCACATGAATAGCTGTTTCCAATGCCGCGGTTTCAGCTATGATCCACTTCGTGAGGTCACCCCACCATAGGGGCATATGTGGACCTCTGGGGCTTTTCCACCCCATGGCAATACGTCTTTTGGCTGTAATGTATATAAGGTCAGTGAGCTTGGATAGGGGTTTGTTCTTCCTGTTTCGCCTGTATTTGCCAAGGATGCAGGCCGTAGGCTCGTCCACCTCAACTACGATGTCTGCGCCTGCCACTCTGTCCTTCACTTTTGACCAGAACTCCCTGATTACTGGGCAGCCCCGGAACATGTGAGTCATTCCCGCTCTGGGTTCACTGCATTTGGGGCATGACTGGGTTCCAGCTCCCGTGAATCTCGATATGGCTTCCGGTGTGAGGCACGCTCAATTGGTGATATACAGTTGAATGAGCTGTAAGCAGGCGTTCCTGGAGACCATCTTATGATAGTGGGTTATGTCACCCCAATCTTTGTCTTCAAAAACGAGGCCCAGTTCAGTTTCCCACCTACTCCTACATTTGAGGTCTCCCCTGGTCGTACCCCATAACAGGGCTTCGTAGATTCGTGAGGTTTCCTGGCCCCCCTCAGCGGAGTTCAATATCATTTCAATGCATTCGTTCTCCTCAGTCAGGTCGGCTGCGACCGGCCATCTTCTGCACAAGGCCTGTACAACCACCCTGTGCAACAGGAACTGTCCTGCCGGGAGGCCCGTGGTCTCACAGAGTTCCGAAAAAGTTAGTATTTCCTGTTCTTGAATCAAGTACCCCAGCGTGGCCACCCCAAGGGGCTCCCATTGTGTACGTTTTTCGACATGCCCCCAAGAGTGATTGACCATGAGTGCAGCGATAGGGATCTGTGGGGAGAACGGGTCGTCTGACCCGACCAGTTTACAGGCCCTTTTCCAAAGCCGAATCCCGAGCTTGGCGAGGTAAGGGCAGTGGCTCGTAGCACCCTCCCCGGCCCACAGTATGTCTCTGAGTAACAACCGGCGGAGGGCCGGCTGAAGGAGGCGAGTGTCTGTCACGCTTTCGTCCGCCATCCACTGCGTGACATGTCTCAGCTGGCTGGCAAGGAAGTACAGCTCAAAGTTGGGGATCTTAAGTCCGCCTCTCTCGTACGGTCTTTGGAGAGTCTCCAATGCCACCCTGTGCCTGCCTCCCTGCCAAAGGAAGCCCCTACAGAGTTTGTTGAGATGTTTGAAAAAAGAGGGGGGGATGTTGAAGGGGACGTTAGTGAAGTTATGTAATTGGCGGGGAAGGGCGACCATTTTGAGGAGTCCCGCCCTCCCAGCCATCGAAAGCGGGAGCCGGCCCCAGAACTCCATAGATTTCGTGAGAGAGTCTTTGGCCCTTACGGTATTAAGGATGTGTTCGGTGGGTGGGTTGTGGTGTATAGTTATCCCCAAGTATTTGAAGGAAGTAGCCTGCCATTCGAGATCCAGGGGGGGGAGGGACCTGGATTCGTCGGTGAAGAGTGCTGCGAGGGGATAAAGGCAAGACTTGTTCCTATTGATCTGGATACCGGTGAGCTTGTGGAAACAGTCCAGGGTTTCCAAGATGTAGGGAAGGATGTGCTCAGGGTCCCGTAGGTACAATAGGGTGTCGTCAGCGTACATAGAGATGAGGTGGGTCACCCCGTCTATCTTAATGCCACCCTCTCCATATTCCTGTCTCAGGTAGACTGCCACTGGTTCAGCGGCAAGGATGTATAACATGGGGGACAGAGGGCACCCCTGGCGGGTGCCTCTGTGTAGGGACCATTTAGCGGAATAGGTTTTGTTGGAACGTACCCTCGCAGTGGGGCTGGCGAAAACCAGCCGGGTCCACTTAAGGAATACTGGGCCTATCCCCATTCTGGCCATGGTGGCATACAGCCAGTCCCACCTCACCGAATAAAAAGCTTTGGTGGCATCAAGTGATGCCACTGCAAGTTTCTGCGGCCTTCCCTCAGTGCTATAGATAACATGATGCAGCCTGCGCAGGTTCTCAGTGATGGAGCGCCCTGGACGTATCCCGTTTGGTCCTGATGGATCAACAGAGGGATAACTCTGCGCAGTCTATTCGCCAGCAGGGCGGTGAGGATCTTACAGTCAACATTAAGCATAGAGAGGGGCCTGTAAGAACCACAATCTGCCCTGTCCCTCCCTTTTTTAAGCAAGGGTATAATCACGGCCTTGTTCATGGAGTCCGGGAGGATGCCACGCTCAAAGGCCTCCTTAAAGACCTGGGCCAATATTGGGGCAAGAGTTTCCTCATAGGTCTTGTAGAATTCCCCCGGGAGCCCATCCGAACCCGGGGTTTTCCCAGCTGGTAGCGATCTGATTACCACCCTGACCTCGTCGGGGGTGATGGGCTCATCAAGGGTCTCAGCCAATTGCAGGTCTAGTTTAGGTAGGTCGATGGCGTCAAGGGCATCCTCGATCCTGGTATCAGAGGGGGGCAGGGTTTCAGAGTACAGGTTACGATAGAAGTCAGTAAAGAACGAATTGATTTCTTGTTGGGTATGTACGGCCGTGCCGTCGGGGGTGAGTATGTGACAGATGGGTGGCCTGGGGGTCTCCCTTTTATAGAGCCAAGCTAAGAGTTTCCCGGGCTTGTCTCCCTGGGCATGGATTCTTTCTGTGTGCTTGGCATAACTCAGTTTACCAAGGGATTCCCAATGAGTTAGGCAGGTTTGTCTGAGTTCGGCCATTTATTTTAAGTGGTCAGGGGATGGGTCAGCCCTACCTTCGAGCGTACTCAGGTCCCTTTCTGCGTGCTCAAGCGAGGATGTAAGAGATCTCTGGGCTCCCCCAACTACTGCAATCATCTCGCCCCTCATGACCACTTATATGCTTCCCAAGTTGTGCTCAAGTGTCTAACGCTATGCAGATTATTTTGCCAATATTCTTCAGTGCTATCTTTTATTTGTTCCTTGAATGCAGAGTCACGTAGGGCCTCAGACCTCAGCTTCCATGTGGGTATGGGGGTGTGGGCGGAAACACCTCGCAGGTTACCAGAAGGGGAGAGTGATCTGACAGCACCCTAGGCAGGTAGCGCGCATCAACAAATATGGACTGTTGCGTTAGGCTGAGAAATATGTAATCCAGCCTGGTGTGTACAGCGTGGGGTGGGGAGTAGAAGGAGTACTCCCGTTGCTCAGGGTGCTGGACCCTCCATAGGTAACTGAGTTGCAACTGTTGGATTAGTTTGGAAAGTATTTTGGCTGGGCGGGAGGGTCGGTCGTGTTTGTTATCAGATCTGTCAAGTAGAGGATCTAGGGTGCAGTTGTGGTCACCCCCCATATCATAATTCTGTCCGCATATGGGCTGAGTCGCGCATGAAGGGAATGGAAGAAGGCAGTCGAGTCATGGTTGGGTGCGTAAGTACTGACCAAGCAAGCCTCTTTGCCCTCTATGGAGCCGCACACCCCACCATCCTACCCTCGTTGTCTGTTTTGGTGCTAGTGAGTTTGAAAGGAACAGTGGGGGCAATCCAAATCAGGACCCCCCTGGCGTAGGAGGAGTAAGTCGAACCTATTAGGATACCCCGCCAAGTTTTTGCCAGAGCTTCCAGTTTCTTGGGTATTAAGTGAGTTTCCTGCAGCATGGCGATTCCGACCTTGCATCTTTTCAGGTAAGTATGGACCCGTCTTTGTTTAACAAAGCTGTTCAGGCCCCTGACGTTCCAGGTAACGACCCTTATTGTGTCAGCCATAGGCGTGGTGTGGTTTATTCTGTGTAGCGGGTGGAGCTCGGGCTCTAGGAGGTGCTGCGTTGCATGTGAATTGTTCCCGTGGTCACAATATGTCCCAGTGCATGTCCCCAACTTGTGCAAAAACGTGTACAAAAACTCCCGTATTCCCACCCTCCCTACTTAACTGTGAAAAAAACTCCAAACATAGAACTGGCCCAGCGAGGTTACCCTCGTTATGACTGTCCTGTTTCTGCTCCGTTGGACCGTGCATCAGTCTCCAGGTGCCCTATGGGCGGGTATATGTACCCAAAAAAGAGGGAAAACAATCAGGGGGTGGAGTGAACAAGGACTCCGGGTCTCCGCAGGGAGGATCCATTCAGCTGTGTAACCGTTCAAGCAAATATAGTTCCCCCCTGAATGACAGGAGGATCGTTATCTCGGTCTCCGTTTCCTTTCCTCAATATCAGGGATCTGTAATCCGTCCATCCTGTCCCTGGCCTGGGCCGGGGTGTCGAATAAGTGCGCCTTGTTGTTATGCAGTACTTTAAGTCTGGAAGGATACAGGAGCATATAATGCAGCCCGGCGGCTTTCAATCTGGCCTTGGTGTGTATGAACTGCGCTCTGTTCATTTGAACCTGAAAGGTGTAATCAGGGTATATGACGTCTCGAAGAAGGTGAGTTTTGGATTCAGTGTTTTCCCAGACTTGTGTTTCAAGCGCCTCAGTCCTGCCGGCCAGGGAGCGGACATCTTGACGCAGGAGGCCCAGGTCTGTGGCAACGGCATCTATTTTGTTTTCCATTGTTGCCTGGAAAAGCTTGATGGCTTCAAGTATCTGGGTGTTGCTGGGCTCTGAAGCCGCAGCCGCCGTGGGGTTAGATTGAGCGTCCGGGGTCGCTTTGTTTGTGCCCTCAGGATTCGGGGATTCACAGGCTGCGAAGATGTCCATCGTGGTCTGGCGCTGCTGCTTGGGCCTGCTGTTCCTGCCGGACATGTCGTCAACACAGGGCCTTCCCGCACTGAAAATGCCAGGGGCACAATCGAGAGGCCGCTAGGTCTCGTTCCCGTCGCAGGGCCCACAGGGCGATGTTAAGAAGCAGCGGGGTAGCAGGCCGGTTTCGGGAAACAAAAGGTATCTTGGATCAGGCAGGTGTGGTCAGCCCCCTCTGTCGTCGGCTGTGAAGTGATGGGGGCCCTAGGAGTGGGCCTCGCGGTCCGCCGGAGCGTCAGTCTGCAGGCAGGGGTCAGGTGTTTTCGCCCACACCTCGCCCCGGTGAAGGATCAGCAGGCGGGGGGGGGAGGAAGACAGCGGGGGTCACAACGCCTCAAGGAGGCCAGCCCAAGTTCTTGCATTTCCACCAGTGGCAAAGTCAGGCGCAGGGGGTAGAATAGGCCCCCCTCACCCTGCTTCCGATGTAGGTATACGGGGTGGCCCCGCTTACCTCCGCGGTACCGGTCGGCCACCGTTCACACCGGGGGGGCCCTCTCGACTGTCCAGGTCACACCTAAACCCAGTCGCGCGCCGCGGGCAGGGCCTGTCCAGTCAGGGCATCCTGACTGGACCGGCCCTATAAGTGCCAGCCGTATAAGTGCTGATTATCTTCTAAGAGTGTGTGGTTGCGAGTTATTGCGACTTTCTGCATTTCAAAGTATTGGCTCTATAATTGCATTGGTGATTTATGTGTTTCCGTGCACTCTGGGGAGAGCAGTGAACCAAACAGATACGACAACGAAGTGTGAGTCTGGGACCGGCACCCATATGAGAAACCAAGAATAAGACTGTCTGGGATCCTAATTGAAGAAAGAACAAACAAGGGAAAGTTGTATGCTAGACATGGGAGTAAACCTTACATTGTGAGTCTGGGACCCTGGGACTTCTGCATTGGTATACTTTAAGGGCATTAAGGACAAATGTTAGAGCAATATTACTTTTGTTCTTGGGGCTTTGTCTAAAAGAGGTGTGTCCCTTTGAAGCTAGTGCAGGGTGGCAATTGGAGCCTGTCAACTTCTGATCCATTAGAGAGATCATGGGTGAGCGAAGGATGCTGAAGAGGAGTGGTACAGTTAGTAGAAATGGCTTGATGTGAGCAGAACTAGTAGTGAAAACCAGACAATGCAATGGGTTGTCCCTGGCCAATAGGAAAATCAAGCTCTTTCCATTGTTATTAACCAACTCCTTTTTCACCATATCCAGAGGTTGAAGCAAGCTTGTAATACCATTTGAGTCAGCAAATTATGAAAGCCCAGAGCAGCGGAGGCGTAGCCAGGATTGTCTAGCAAATGGGGCCTGAAGCTAATGTAGTTGGGCCCACTGCCCTGACAAAAATATCTGTAAATGCCCACAAAGCACTGCTGAGTGGGCATTTACAGAGTGCCCCTCAGGCCCCACCCAGTCTACACCTCTGGGAAGCACTGGCTAAACATGGATTAAAAAAAATGGCAGCCCATTGTGGGGTCCTTTCCACCCTCCACTGGGCACCCTTTCTTTCCCTCCTCAATGCCCCCTTTCCTCACATTAGGACCCTCCTTTACACACCCCGCCCTCCACAATTCAGGGCTCTCTTCCCCCCAGGCCGATTTATTCCCTGTCTCCCCAGGGCCCACTTTATCCTACATCCCCATCCCCCTCTAGACCTACCCCAACTCACCATGCCCCTCCTCCTCTCCACAGGAGCCCATTCATCTGACCCCACCTCCCTCTTTACCCTGGCCCGGCTCCTCCTTCACCCTGCACTTCCTTGCCTCCACAGTCCCGCCTCTCTGCTTTCTTCCGCCCTCTCTTTACCAGGGAACTCTTTTCATAACGACCGAACCTTTTAGAAGGAGTGTGGATTCCCGCAACTGTACAAGGAGATTACCCAACAATTCTGTTTATGTGCCGAAAGCAGGACTCAAACCCAGGCCCTCAGCGCTGTAACACAAGCACTTAACTTCTAGGCCACTGCAGTTAGCTGGTATTTGGTGGAGCGGGGGGGGGGGCAGATGTTCTATCCTCATTGGCTTCAGTGAACATGTTTCATAATGCAAATGGGTATGCTCACAGGGGCATGCAGGAGAAAGATATACATGCCCAAAAGCAACTCTCAGAAGAACAGCCACCAGTGGCTCAAGTGGTAAGTGCTTGTGCTTGGAATGCTGGAGACCTGACTTCTAATTCAATGTCAGGTATGTCCTAGGGATGTATTTTTTAAAAACATTTTTTTATTGAAAATGGGTATGCATTGCCATGCGTGATCAGCCAACAGCTAATGCCCCTTCAATACCTGCGTTCCCACTAACAGTTTTGCCTTTGTTGTCTGCACTCTGGCCTTGGTAACACCCATACAACAGCTTGTCTCTCTGGATGCAACTCACTGGAAAAAACGAGGGGAAAAAGTGTAATCTACAGGTCATGGTTGATAAGATAATTGCACTGGGACTCAAACAGGACACCTTCCCGAGGTGCTGTGAGGTGACCACCATCCCCCACATAGCAAGCAAACCTGTATCAGAATCTCACCACCAACTGAATGTGTCGCCTGCAGGCTACACATAGGAGGCTGCAGTAGGGGCATTAACCCATTGGGCCGTCGACCCTCCTTCCTCTGAGAGCAGGAAACTGAATTTCCATGTTGCTTTCCTTTGGTACATTAAATCTACCTTTCACCCCAATCCAGAGGATGTCTTGTTCCACAGAGAGATAATAATCATTGTGAGGTGTGAGCCACTAATAGCTAAGCAGGTCAGTTAAATCTTTGACTTTGTCATTGGGTTGTATTGATATGTGCAGGGCAGTCTTCTGTCCTCTGCTACTGTATGCTTCCTTAGATTTGAAAGACTCTTGCTGTAGCAAGCCTTTCCCACTCTTTGCCCTGGGGGGTGAGAGGGCTGCTTTCTGCCTTCAACTTCCTCAGTTTTGGAGTGGCTGGCTCCACCACTGACAATCAGGGCCTAATCCTGGAGGGAAACGCTCAGAGGTCTGCGCCCTGCATCCTCCACACGTCCCTAACACGACCACAGCCCTTATGGGCACAGCCCTATGTCCTATGCAGCCCCTCTGGTGCAGCCACCCACACAGCTTAGGGTAAGGATCTGTGTTCTTTTACGTAGGCCTGGCCCCCTAGGCCCCAGAAAGTGCCACAGCCTGCTTTGTAAATCTTAGTGACCGTGGCTTAGGTGAAGATGATCTTGCTGGAATACTGATGCCTTTTTCCTCCCAGAAGCCACCTGGGAGCATAGTAAAAGGAAGGGGTGTGCCTGCTCATTGCCCTCTGTTTAGCCTCTGCCTAAATGACATTAGTTCTGTGCTCTCCAGGCAAATATATCCATTCGGGAAAGAGCTAGGAATAGGACGTCTCTTTCTGCAGGCACAGTGTGGAAGACTCAGAGAGCTGCGTGCCTGAGACATCTTTCATTGTCCCTCGTTCATTGTTGTGTTCCCTAACTTCTAACTCTCTGCCAGGCCAGGCCATGTTTCTTTTAATGCCAATCCCCCTGATCCCTCGCCTTCCAACTATTTCCCGCTCTATTATGCCTTCTCCTTTTTTGCATTCTTCCATGACCAAGGAACGCAGGCCTCGCTAAACCTCATGAAGGAAATCTACCAATAAAAGTTGCATTCCTCACTTATGGGAGATGCTGTGAGACGAGTAAGAAGGGCTGAAGGGGTGATTGGGTTGTTGAGTTGGGAAGCACCAAAGGCGTAGCCAGGATTGTCTAGCAAATGGGGCCTGAAGCTAATGTAGTTGGGCCCATTGCACTGACAAAACTATCTGTAAATGCCCACACAGCGCTGCTTGCGGTGGGCCTTGCCCCTCAGGCCCTACCCTGTCTACGCCTCTGCAGAGCAGTTGTTAACCTAGTGCTGAGTTGGGCCCTGTGCGTTCTCTCTGAAATCTGTGCCAGATCTCTCCTGTCACTCACTCATCAACAAAATATGTTATTACAGTGGTGTCTACATGTTGGGTGCTTTTTCTGTGCCATACTTTAAGGAGTACATTTTAAACATATGAGCATTTATGCTTTTATTTAGCAAGATGCCATCAACTGTAGACTTGCTGCTGTATTAATGAGGGTGAGAATGTATTTTTTACCAAGTTTTAATTTGGATATCTGATGCAATTGCAAAAGGGAGCCTGACATAAATTATGTATTGCAGATTATCATGGCTTACTTCTTTTGATTTCCAGATGTGTCCATCGATGTGAAACATAAAGCAGACCCAATAAAATCTGATCTGCTTGCCATTACCAAAGAAAATCTCAGTGCAAAATCTACAGTCCCTAAAACCTCCCTATGGGACATGGACGTGCAAGCTCTGGTCTCATCACCGAAGTGGCTTCAGCTTCATGGATTGAGGAGAAACAAGCTCACCCTCTCACAGGTCTTGACACAAATCAGATTTCCCCACTTAGAGGGTATGTGGCCTTTTCATCTTTCAAGATATAAAACAGCTCTCACTTAAGTTTGCATTTAAAATCCTTTCCATCTTGATTAAATGATGAATGGTTTCATGCACACCTGATGATCTAATGCACTTATTTATGCGTGTGCCTCATTGTAAAGATACCCAAGTTGTGATTGCAAAAAATCTAAGTATATGAGTCAAAAGCAGAGTAAGCAAGAAAGTGAGAAGTTTTACACCATGGGAAAAGTGAACTAAATTACTTCATGGCACTCTTCTTGCGAGAGATGAACAAATCATGGATGGCCAACTTGCTAGAAGACAGAAAGGAAGACTCTCTAGAATAGCAGTCAATTTAAGTGTTGCTTTAGAAGTAACATGACTCTGGCAAACTCATAGTTCCAGTTGAAGGGATGGCAGATATTGGGCCTTATGTGTTCTTTCACAGAAAATCTAACTGTATCCTAATGCCTGTACTGATGTGCAGTGTAGGAGCAGTGCCCAGTGAGGAAGATTCAAAAGATAGGATCACACACTAAAGGAACTTCATTCTAGTCCCTTTTAGGATCAAGGATTCTGCAGTGGTGGATCAGCAGAGAACACAACATGAAGTATGTTTGAAGAAATAATTTATTCTTGTGAGGACGGGAAATGGGATGAACCCGTATAGGCCCTCTGGATTTAGCCACATAGCAAATTAATGTTGAACAGAAGGTGTAGGGAATGGATAAACTGTAGTGCATCAGGACTCTTTGTCTGACGGGCCTACTGGTCTCACTTAACCTTTCTCTCTTTTTTCCAACCCACATTCGCAAGGTTATATCGCCCAGCTCTCTTTATGTTAACCAAACACATTACATATCATATACTACCCAGCACACTTCTTGACACCAAACTACAGTCTCTGGGATATAGCAGTGAGCACGCTTCCTGACCTAACCACAGTTTCCAGGATATAGTGTCTAGTTCACTAGACTTTACAGAGGTAGTGCTTTCAGGTTGGGTTCCCCTCCTTAGGCAACCCTTCGGGAATTGTGAAGGCATCATGAAACAAGACACAGACAACAGATTCAAAGTTCAAAATAAACACTTCTATTCTCTTTAATGTCACGATGGAAAATAGCCTAACATGTGCTATGCTATGGTGGGATTTCCCAACCTAAAGAAAACTAAGGAAAGTCTCAGTCAAAGAGTTCAACTGAAGAATCTGTCTGTATTCAAAACCTATACTTCACAACTGAATCTGTACATTGTGCAGTGATGTCAGCAACCACAAAGAAAACAATTTTAAACATAAAGTTCAGAGGTTCTTTAAGTTTGAAGCTTCCTTTCAGCTCCTTTCCCCAAGTGTGAAACAGTTCCACAAAAAAGTCTAAAAATACCTTCTTTGGATTTAGAATGAAATCGACTGAATCAGGACCCAGGGTTACATACCCCAAGTCAGGACTCAGGGTTCCCTTCCCCAAGATTTAAGTAACACAGTTCAGTTTAAAGTTACAAAGTTCAAGTTTTTCAAACATTAGTTCCTTTAGTTTGCAGTTTTCACACAAGTGGACAAATTAAGCTTCCGTGCCTTTTATTTGCATGTTCCTGTAAGTCACGTTCAACTTAGAACTCAGCATGCAGTGGTTTGTTTATCCTTTAACGGTGTATTCTTTTCAGCATTTTAATATACAATGATTTGTTTGGATTTGAGTTATGTTCCCTTTTTGGGATCCAAATGTGTCATGAATCACTGATATCACCCTCTCTGGACGACTTGGTCACCCTGATGCTGTATTGCGGCATCCATTTTCACCCGCAACATGGCCGACGATCTGGGGGAACCTGCAATCTAGCATTCAGGCACTACTTGCAACTTCCTCGAAAAGCGCAACGCCCCTGCGGCTCGGTGCGTCTCAATGCTCGGCTTGTCCGTGCTCAGCGCTTCGGTAGAGTTGTTTCTACTAATGTGTAGAAAACCAGTGATTATACGTACGTCTTGCCTGGTTCAGAACTTATACATGTAACTTCCCCTGACCTTACCTTCCCTCCAGATCGGAACATACTAGCTAGTAACTTAAACGCTTGTCCCGCACTTACCAATACTTTTGCTGCTAAGGCCTCAGATGTTTTGGGTCCCCCTACATTCATTTCTGATGGGGCTTTAATGAATAGAGCTCATACTCCTGAAACGATTTCCAAAAGATCATACACTCTGGATGCCACTATTAAATTCCTCCTCATAAATACTAGATCTCTAATCAAACATGCCATAGAGATCGCCATCTACATTTCAGAACATAATATCGATATTTGCGCTATTTCGGAGACCTGGGTGCACCCCGCAGCAGGGCCCTGCCTTAACCAAGCCATCCCCTCACGTTATGGTATTATGAGAAGTGACAAAAAGGATGGCAGGGGAGACGGTGTTGCCCTCATACATAAGTTAACCTTCAATATATGGGAAAGTAGAGAATTTATCATAGAAGGAGTTGACTCCCTTTGTATTAAGACCAGCTTGCATGCTGAGAGTACATTGAATATACTACTCATATATAAACCCTCAACCATTAATATAGACTTCGTAAAGAATATTTCATACTTTCTACTTTCTGCCCTCAAAGTGAAGGTAAAATATTTACTTATGGGAGATTTTAATGTATGGTTTGGCCATAAGGAAGACAAAACTGCATGTGAACTACAAGATACCTTAGTTGAAATGGGTTTTATACAATTCATTCAGGAACCAACACATAGCATGGGCCATATCTTTGATTGGGTTGCTGGTCATGATATTAAAATTGACGATATACTAATATCACCCTGCCCATGGTCGGATCACTTTTTTATTAACTTTATTATTTGAGGGGCTCCTCCTATTAATGTCGGAATAACACTGAAATAACTTACCGTAATTTGAAAAATCTTACTCTTAATAAAGAGGAACCGATACTTAATTCCCTATCTAGTTGTACTAAAACAAACAATCCTGAGGAATTAGCCAGACTGATTTCTTGTAACTTAGAAAGCACTGCTAACATCTTGGCCTCTGTGAAGAAGAAAATAGTAAAACCAGAGGTTATACGCAATGCTTGGTTTACACCAGAACTACTATTACTTAAATCATCTGTCCTCAAAACCTATCATGCATGGAAGGCGTTTGCCACACCCCTGCTTTTTCTTAAATATAAAGCAACTTGTTCCACTTACAAAAGAGCTATTATTGAGGCTAAGCAAAACTTCTTTAATAAAAGAATACAAAGCGCCCAACAAGATACTAAAGAACTTTTTTGTATCCTGAAGGAGCAAGAAAGTACCAATCACTCTATTCCAGAGAGATCCATAAAAGACATGTGAGTCAACCGGTTCGGAAAGAACGGTGGTGGTAAAACCGCCACCACCGTTCTTTCCGGACCGGCTGATTCCGAGTCCTGCAGGTGGGAGGTGTCACTCCCGCCAGGTCTGACCTGGCGGGTTTAACACCACACGCCTGCAGGCGGAAATGGAAACACCTGCTCCGTCATAGACGGAAACAGTGTTTCCATTGTCCCCAGTCCCATGGAGTTCCTATGGGACTCCATGGGAATGGGGACTTACACAATTCCGCCTCCGGAATTCCCGGCTCACCGGGGTCGTAATCCCCCAGTAATTCTGGGAATCGCAGAGGCGGAACGGTAATACGAGTCCGGCGGTAACCTGCCGGTTTTTCCGGCTTGGTTACCGCCGGACTCGTAATGAGGCCCAATGTCACATGGTGCAATGTCATGCAACAAGCCATGCATGAAAAGCTGAATAATATTAAAGCAAATATTGAGGAAAAAAGCAATACATTATTCTGTGAAGTGCCTAAACCTGTAGAGTGGTCATTTCAGAGATCCCCGCTCATTCCTATTTTTAACTTCTCTTCTATCACGGAAGATGAGTTGATAGTCATTATTAAACAACTTAAGCCCACTAAATGTAAAGATGATATCCATACCACTATGATGATAAAAACATGCCCTACCACTCTAATCACATCAATCTGTAAGTTCATTAATGCTTCTATGACTTCTGGCATTGTACCCCAAGATCTTAAAAAAGCCTGGGTGATGCCTATTCTAAAGAAGCCAGGACTTCCAGTTGATCTGCCAAGTAACTATAGGCCTATTACGAATAGTGCCTTCCTATTCTCGATCGTGTGGCCTACATTCAAATTTCAGAACACCTAAAAATAAATCCCATACTTAACGATCATCAATCTGGGTTCTGGGTTGGTTTCGGAAAGGAAACTGCCCTATTGGAACTCAAGTCCAAGCTGCTGTCCCTTATGGAGCAAAATGAAGCTTCTCTACTTATGCTGCTGGACCTATCCGCGGCCTTCGACCTGGTGGACCATGACATCATGTCCACCAGGTTGTATGAAGTCACAAATTTCTCTCCCCTTGCAACAAAGTGGGTCTCATCATTTCTTTAAAATTGTAACAGCAGAGTATTCTGTGGCACAGCTGAATCTGAACCTATTACGCTATCTTGTGGGGTGTCCCAGGGAGCTTGCACTTCTCCCGTTTCTATAATATTTTCACAGCCCCTCTGTTTGCTAGGTTAGACCATGAGAACGTCATATTTACCAACTCCGCGGATGACACTCAATGTGTTATCCCGCTGTCTGGCTCACATAGCTTGGACGAACTAGCCATCAAAAAGATCTTCACTATTATTGAAACCTGGATGGTTCATAACCAATTGGCTCCAAACAAATCCAAAACGGAACTTCTAGTTATTGGTTCCTCACACATATTGAATAAACTTGGCCCATGTTATGGCAGTTTTCAGTTGGGAGAAGAAACTATCATTCCACTAAAAACGCTTGGGGTTACCTTTGACCAGCGATTATCCATGAAACAACATGTTAGTAGCCTTGTCTCCTCATGTGCTTACTTCATAAAGTTATTAGCTCACCTAAGACCCTTTATATCTCAGGAAAATGCAGAAATGATTGCGAGAGCCATAATAGGATCCAAAATTGATTTTTGCTCAAGCCTGCTAATTGGTTTGGACAAAATGGATTGTAACAAACTCCAAATTTGCCAAAATGGTACAATCAGAGTCCTTATGAAGCTTAAACGCAGAGATCATGTCACGCCTGCAAGACATGCTCTTCACTGGCTCCCTGTGGAGTCCAGAATCTTGTTTAGGACTTTGACAATAATTCAAAAATGTGGTCAGGGCAAGATGCCAGACTATCTACAATAGCTCCTCCCTAGGAGATCAAATTCCAGAGCCTTAAGATCGAACAATCGACACCTGATACTTGTTGCAAAATGCCAAACCACTAAGGTCGCCGGGCCTATGGTCTGGAATGCTCTCCCTTTGGAGATGAGAAGCATCGAGTCACTTGAGATTTTTAAGAAAAGGTTGAAGACTCACCTTTTCAATTAGCTATCCTGTAAATCCTGTAAATCTCCTTACTGAGACTCCCCCTACTCTTATCAATACTCTGGATTATGTTACCTATTCTTGTGTTGTTCTGTCTTGTAGTGCCCTCACCCCCTTAGGTCCATGGCTGCGCTATACAAATGCTATAAAGTAAAGTAAAGTAAAGTTTCCTGGATCTTTTCTGTCCCTGCTCTGCCTTTCTGATACCTTCCCGACTCTGCATGCTTGCAAGGCCCCTACTGATCCTTGTATCGTTTTCCCAGACAGGTCAGCTTCGTGCCGCTCCTTGCTTCTTCCCACTTGCTGTCAGATGAAGGTTTGACCTCCCCAACCTCCTCCTCACCTTTACTTTCTGATGAACTGTCCTTGGAACTGGTTGGAGTCTTCCGGCAAGTTTTCCAGTCTTTCGTTTAACTTCTTCTTGTGTAAGTAGGGTCTAGCTGCCCCAGAGGCCACCTTGACAGGAAGCGTAGCCTATCAAAGGTGAACCCCGAGGAGCTAAACCCCCAATGTTCCAGGGAAAAATCCTCTGGGCAACAAAAAACCCTGTGTAGTCGGCGAGTAGGTAAAGGGTTAAGGAAGTCTTTCACACCTCTAGCCATGAGTTGTGTTGAAAACAATCTTGGAAGGCAGGGTATATTGCAGGTAGTAGAAAGGATCCGATGTCTAGAAGGAAGATACAGAATCCTGAATCTGTAAAACAAACTAAGGCAAAATTCTCCGTAGAGATGAGTGATAAAAGATGGAAAGAAGCACAGAGCGGAAGATGGATGAGAACTACAATAGGAGAGGAAGATAGTAAGGAAAGACGTGCTCCAGAAGTAAGAAAAAGGAACAGCGGAAAGCAGATAGGAAGAGTATCCCCCCGAACCAGAGAGAAACAGGAAGTCACCTACCGTGGATCCAAAGGAAACAGAAGAATTAAGTAGAAGTGGCTAACCGGAGTAGCGTCCCGAATCTGAGTAACAAGGGATAGCGACAAAACTGGACAAGCTCAAGGGAAAAGGCTCGAGGAATAGAAGGAAAGTAGGAAGTCAGAACCCGACTGGCACCGCCAAGAAGCAAGCAGAAAAAAGTAGAAGACACGGGTAAGCGCCGAACGAGGCAAAATGAGTGAAAGGATACAGAGCAGAGCAAACAGTAAGGAAACAGAGAAACGGAATGCAAGGAAGGAGATTGGAACGAAATCCAAACAGGTAAGCATCAAGGCCGCACACAGCGTTGACAGCTTTCTGCAAGAGAACAGATACAATGCGCCGAAGAGGGGGCATGGCCATGATTTATAGTTTAGTCCACCATGTTAGGTGAGGACTAGACAGGGGACCAGAAACACCAAGTCTTCCATAAACTCCACGGGCGGAGTCTGAGACTTGCTCGCAGTTAGCTGCGCAAGCGGCTTCTGTACTTCCCCGGACTTCTGTTTACACTTCCTGGCGTACTTATCCATTAGTCCTTCCTGGAATCCTCCCTGGAATCCTGAACACTACATAGACTGAACGTCTCGACCCTGGGCAGGAGCCCCGGGTACAGCCTGCCTGGCACCTACCTGCAGGGTGGTGTCGGAGTAAACTCGCCCATTCCATCATGAGACCCGAACCTCCAGGAAAAAGCAGAAACCCGTGACCACAAAGAAAAGGACATCCAAAACCAAACAGGTGAGCCAAGAGTCAGAGGAATCTGAATCTGACAGTTTGAGACGCCCTGAACCTAACATTGTACCCAGGATGGAAACCGCTCTACAAGATCTCCAGCGAGGCATGCAGGAGTTATCGATCGAGGTTCAGAACCTCAAGGTCGAGAATGCAGCCCTAAAACAACTCGTATTTTCCAGGGACTCGGCCTATCAAGAGAGTGCATCAGTAGGAGGCATTGTAAATAAATATGATGGCACTCATAAGGCATTACGCTCTTTCCTTGATTCATGCCTGGTATACTTTACCTTTAAGCCCTATTATTTCTCCACCCCAAAGGCTAAGGTAGGCTTTGTGATCTCTCATCTTTCCGGGAATGCCCTAGCCTGGGCTAGGCCACTGGTGTCTGTAGGGGACCCGTTGCTGGACAACCATGATGGCTTCATTGCTGCATTCAGGGCAATGTTTGACCGTCCAGAACAGGTGTACTCCGCCCAAGAGAAACTACTGGAGTTTCAACAAGGAAACCAAGATATGTTGTCATACGTGACTCGCTTCAAGCAATTAGCTAAAGATGCTGACTGGACCCCCGAAATATGCTTTACCCTGTTTTGACATGGCTTAAATGAGGAGGTCAAAGATGAATTGGCCAGAGTGGCCCATCCCGGATCCTTCCAGGCCCTTTTGGACTTATCTTTACGGATTGACTTTCGAATCCAAGAAAGAAAGGCAGAGAAAAGGAAGACACAGAAATCCTCACCAGTATACCCCAGTCCTAGGGAGCCAGCTACATCGTCCTCCACAGAACCTGAGCCTATGCAACTGGGTTCTTTGCTGGGACCTCTGACTTCTCAGGAAAGGACCCGTCGAATCGACAGTGGTCTATGTATGTATTGCGCATCTGAAAAACACTTAGTAAGAAACTGCTGATAGCCGCTTCAAGATGATCAGGAAATGCCAGCTCCCGATCCTGAATGGAGCCCAGCTTCAGGAGACAGATTCCTGCTCCGACTCTTCCTCATCCTTAGGTTTGTCCTTGAAAAGCACCTTGGTGATCCTGCAGGTAACCCTGACTACTGCCGATAAAGGATCCTATCCCGTCCTGGCCTTGGTGGATTGTGGGGCCATGGGCATCTTCCTAGATGATGAATGGGCACAAAGGCATCAAATACCAAGAGAACCCAAGGACATTATTCAGGCGGTTGAAGGGATTGTTGGAAAGCCCTTGTCATCAGGACCAATAACCCAACAAACCGCAGAACTCTTGCTCTCCGTTCACATTCACCAGGAGCTATTACGATTTGACATCATAAAGGCGGCTCATTATCCAGTGGTTCTGGGCATGCCATGGCTGCAAAGACACAACCCTTATATACACTGGGCCGCAGGATCTTTATTCCTAGGGTCTGAATTCTACCTTTCACATTGTCTTTCCTGGAAGGTACAACTCACCATACCCACCAATAGTGGAATCCCGGAACGTAGACCGATTACCATATCCAACATCACTCAAGTACCTGAAGCCTACCATCAATTTTTGTATGTTTTCTCTGCGGCCATTGTACAGTCTCTACCTCCACACAGACCTGAACACTGTGCCATTGACACCAAAGAGGATGTGGTTATCCCCTTCGGTAGGATGTTCATTCTTTCAGAGCCAGAGAAGAAAGCCCTGTGAGAATACTTGGACACAGACCTATCCAACTGAACCTTCGTCCTTCCAGTCCCCTGCTGGAGCATCCCTGTTCTTCATATCCAAGAAAGACACCCAGGAACTCCGACCATGTTTGGATTATAGGGGTCTGAACCAGTGTACCTTAAAGGATTGATATCCCTTGCCGCTCATATCAGAAGCCCTACGTGGTGCAGTGATATTCACCAAGTTGGATCTACGGGGTGCTTACCATCTGATCCGTATAAGAGAGGGCGATGAATGGAAGACCACCTTTTGAACACCTTTTGGACATTTTGAATACCTAGTCATGCCATTCGGTCTTGCCAATGCCCCTATTGTATTCCAGCGCTTCATGGACCAAGTCTTTTCCGATTTGTTGTTTCTTTTTGTGATTGTCTATTTAGACGACATTCTGGTCTATTCCAACAATCCATCCTTGCATCAAGAACATGTCACCTTGGTATTGCAACGATTACGGGACCATCATCTATTGGCAAAAACCAAGAAATGTATCTTTCATGTGTCCACAGTACGATACCTAGGATTCGTTTTGAGTCCACACGGGGTGGCAATGGATCCAGCTAAAGTTGACGCCATCGTATCCTGGCCTGCTCCAGCCTCAGTTAAACAAGTACAGTATTTCCTGGGCCTTGCTAACTTCTATAGCAAGTTCATTCCGACATTTTCGTCCATAGTTCAACCCATTGTTTGTTTACTGAAGAAAGACACACCCTTTCGATAGTCGTCAGCACAAGAGATCACCTTCAAGACATTAAAGGACAAGTTCACTCAGGGATCCATCCTGGCTCAACCAGACACAACAAAGCCCTTCCTGGTGGAGGCTGACACATCGGAGTATGCCATAGAGGAAGTTTTGAAACAAGGATCAGCAGATAACCAAGAACATCCCATCACATATTTATCCTGGACTTTACACCCTAATGAGACACATTATTCGGTCCTTGAAAAAGAAATGTTCGCCATCCGACAGGCCGTTATGGAATGGTGCCATCTTCTATTGGGTGCTAGACACCCAGTGCAGGTACAGACCGACCATCGGAATCTGCAGGTCCTACAATAAATGGAATGCAGAAACAGCCGTCAAGCACGTTGAGCCTTCTTTTTTGCCCAATATCAGTTCTGCACTCAGCATGTACCAGGAACGTCCAACGTTATTGCCGATGCCCTATCTAGAAGGCCAGATTACGTACCAGAAGAAGCATGCACCTTTCCCAAGATGTTTCCGAATACAGTGTTTATAGCCCAGGCCAACACACTTTTAGACATATAAGGGCTGAGACACCAACTTCGGACCTTTTGGAAGGATTACAACAAAACCAATCGTTGGACCCTGTCCGGCAAGGACGGATACCTTTTCAAGGACCAGAATCTAAAATAATAAACCTCTGCAATGACACATACCACTCCGGGCATCGTGGAATCAAGGCTACCTTTCTTACCATCAGGAGGAACTTCTGGTGGCCAAAGATGGTCAAGGATTTACAGGCATACATACAGGCATGTGCTGTTTGCAACCAAAACAAGACTGACAACAGGAAACCGTCAGGCCTCCTCCTCCAGCTGGATCTGCCATCCCAACCCTGGGAGATAATAGCCACAGACTTTATTGTGGATCTTCCTCCCTCCAAAGGAAATACCACTATCATGGTCACCATCAACCTCTTTTCCCACATGGCCCACTTTACTCCTCTGATCAAGCTACCTTCTGCACAAGAGACGGCAGGAATTTTTGTGACTCACATTTTTCGACTGCATGGGATGCCTACCAAGATCATCTCTGATCGTGGACCCCAATATGTCTCCATATTCTGGAAGCACTTATGCCAGTTGTTGGGAATTCAACCTGCCTTATCCTCGGGGTACCATCCTCAGACCAATGGCATCACAGAAAGGGTAAATCAAACCCTTGAACAGTATCTGCAGTGCTTCGCATCCAAGGTACAGGACGACGTGTCAATTTTGATCCCAGTAGCTTAATTCGCCTATAACCATTCTGATCACTCTGCAACCAAGACTAGTCCCTTCTTTCCACCTGTCTGTCCTACCCATACTCTTACCTCAAAACAGTCCAGTTCCATCTTTCGATTCCTGGATAACACAGTTGGTTTCGACACATAAGAACGTTAAAGAACATCTAGTAAAAGCCAGGATGGATGTTAAGAAATATGCAGATGCCAAAAGACGACCTAGCCCTTCTTACACCGTAGGTGATAAAGTCTAGCTGTCTTCCCCGACAATTGCCCAGGCACCTGAGGCCTAACAAACTGGCGCAACGTTTCTACGGACCATTCACAGTGACTGAAATCATCAACACTGTGGCCTTCCGACTCCAGCTACCAACATCATGGAAAATAATCCACTCTGTTTTCCATTCATCCTTAGTGAAACCTTATCATCAATCTACCAGGACAGCTCTGCGACCTCCCGCTCTTCTCATTAATGATCAGATCGAATTTGAGGTTTCAAGCATATGTGACTCAAGATACAGAAGAGGACGTCTGCATTACCTGGTGGAATGGAAGGAATATCCACCCAGTGAGTGCACATGGGAGCCTGTGTCCAACTTAAAGGCCCCTGCCTATTACATCGATTCCACCGGATCCATCCAGGCAAACCTGGGGGATAGGAGTCTAGAAGGGGGCATACTGTCATGAATCACTGATATCGCCCCCTCTGGATGACCTGGTCGATCTGATGCCGTATTGTGGCTTCCATTTTTCACCTGCAACATGGCCGACGCTGTGGGGTAACCTGCAGTCTAGCATTCAGGTACTGCTTGCAACTTCCTTGAAAAGCGCCACGCCCAGCAGCTCGGCGCATCTCAACGCTCGGCTTGTCCGTGCTCAGCACTTCGATAGAGTTGTTTCCTGGATCTTTTCTATCCTCTCTCTGCCTTTCTGGTACCTTTCCGGCTCTGCATGCTTGCGAGGCCCCTACTGATCCTTGTATCCTTTTCCCAGACAGTTCAGGCTTGCGCTGCTCCTTGCTTCTTCCCACTTGCTCGCGGTTAGCTGCGCGAGCCACTTCTGTACTTCCCCAGACTTCTGTTTACTCTTCCTGGCGTACTTATCCATTAGTCCTTCCTGGAATCCTCCCTGGAATCCTGAACACTCCTAGGACTGAACGTCTCGGCCCTGGGCAGGAGGCCTGCGTACTGCCTGTCTGGCACCTACCTGCAGGGTGGCATCGGAGGAAACTCGCCCATTCCTTCATGAGACCCGAACCTCCAGGAAAAAGGAGAAACCTGTGACCACAAAGAAAAGGACATCCAAAACACACAGGTGAGGCAAGAGTCAGAGGAATCTGAATCTGACAAAATGTCTTGATTCTGATGGTTAACAAGGTTTTAATTCAGTTCGCTATTCAATAGGTTTTGCATATAGCTCATTGGCGCTTTGCTTATAGTTCAATAAGCGTTTATTTCACTTTAATTGAATTGCCCAGTGTTCAGAGACTTTTGAAAACGTGTTTTTTTCCAAACACAACCACTCTGAATCAAAGTATTCATATGTTTTTCTCAGCCCTTTGATGATTGATAATGGAGGATCGGAGACTTTCGAAAATGCGCATATTCAAGGCCCGATACAAAGTAACTCAGTATATAACAAAGTTCACACACTCGAGCAGAGGGTTTCCCATTCCTTAGAAACTCACTAGTCGCTTTCACTGTTCTTGTACCACAGCCTTTTGCTCACAGTTCTTGTTGCAGCACGGATCACACAGCCTTCAGGTTTTAGTATCAGGGCTCCAGCCCATCAGACACCCCTGTGTTGGTCCTCTCAGTAAATCGCCTGAGAAGTTATATATGTGAAATTCTAAGAAGAAAGGAACTTTAATGTTTGTCGTGTTACATCAGGCCCTCTGAAATAAAAGACTTTGAATGGCAAAGAGACTTTGGCGCAGAAGGTCCTGATGTTGGAGTTTTGAATTGCATTCCTGTGCTAGAGAAGCCAGAGAGTGTGCTAAGCTCGAGTGTGCCGCCTTGTCCTGTGCTGAAAACGTGGCGAAGGGAAGCCAACGGCTTGAATATCCTGACATATCATTTCTTGAACACTTTTCTTTTGCATAACATTGTTTCCTAGACTATTTGTATTTAGAAGTAAAAATTGGCAATAGGTTTATTAATAAAGGCAAAAAAAGGGCATAGCAGGCGACCCTCTCTAGAAAGAACATGGCATGATAACCTGTTCTGTGGTTTTTTCCCACTTTGTGAGTCGGCAGCCATCGCTTTTTACTAACTGTACTTTTGACAAAAGAGGAATATGCATTTGTATATCAGTCTTTGTCCCGCCCAAAAGGGCAGTCCAGCACCAAAATGCCAGGCAAACCTCCTTTGAACAAGAGTACCAGCAGCAACCGCAGACACGTGTATATCAATTAAAACAAATAATACAAAATGAAGAAAAAAAAAGGGATTGGCAATATTTTTATTAGTATAGGCCCTTTTGTTTTGACAGACTCAACAAGGACTGTGATTTTTATACTTTGATGGTCGTAGCTTGCTCCCATCTTTAGATTTAGGATTACATAGTCATTTTACAAACCCATTTGAAGTTCAATAAACACTCTTGAACTGTGATCATGTGTGTCTCTCTTACTGTTTGATACCATGCCTTCCTTACAACCGCCCCTCTCTCTCTCAGGCTTGTCAACCCTCACTGGCTGCTCAAGCCTCTTTGGTCCCTGCTCTCTCTCAGCTCCCTCTGTTCTCTCAGACGTCTTCGCTTTCTCAGGCCTATCAGCTCTCTTAGGCCTTTCAGCTCTCTCTGATGTCTTGGCTCTCTAAGGGCCTTCAATTCTGTCGGGCCCTTCAGCAGGCTTAGGCTTTCAGTACACTTGGGACTTAAGCACTTGTTCAGCTCTCTTAGGGACTTCAGCTCTCTCAGGGACGTCAGCTTTCACGGACTTCACCCTTTTAAGGGACTTCAGCTCTCACAGGCCTCAACCCTCTGCAGGCCTCTCAGGACAATCAGGCCTGTCATCTATCTTTTATCGTTTATGTTTCCTCCTCATTTTATTTTGGCATTGAGCTTTTTGTGCCAGCTCCATTGTATCAGCCACCAATCCTGACAACACCTTTGAGTCGAAAGTCTCCACTTATGACGACCTGGGTGATCATGTTTATTCGAACAAGCATAATAATAAAAAAAAATAATAATTTCGCATTTATATAGCGTGAACAGCTGCTTATTATTACCCACGTGTGTGGTGCACATTTATCGACCTCGGAAGGATGAAAGGCTGAGTTTGGTGCTGCCGGGATTCGAACCTGCATTAGCAAGCTCTGCACGAATTGTGCCACTTGACCGGCTGGTAACAATCACTGGTAGTGTTAGGGGCCTGTTGACCATCCTTTGCCTCCTCCTGTGACTCCTTTGCACTGGAAGATTGCACTTATTGGGTAATCTATCATGCCTGCACATTCACTGAGTATTGTGGGACCTTTTAATGGCGTGGCAGCTATTTTGATGTCACTGGGGGTTCCATCTGCATCGAGCGCTTCTGCACAATGACCCCCAAACAGCTCCTGTCTCAAAATGATGAGTGAGCTGCAGGGAAACAAGTACCTCTCCGCTTCTGCTGCTTTGACTGTGGAAGTCTTTTTGGGCAATGCCCAGGCCACACAGTGGTGATTATCTGTGAACAAATGTTGTTTCACCAAAGCCATCACTCTGTAATGCTCTCTTTGTTCATAAACAGAGTGATTACGATGTAATTGATCTAGGCGGAAATGTGACCTGGGAAGATGTCTGTGTCTCACAGCACTGAAAGGCCTAGGTTTATTTATTTTAAACTTTGTTTATTGGCATGTATTCATAAATACATGATAGTAATTATAGCAGATCACAATTGCGAAGGAATGATACAATCGGATTCCTGATTATTGTTCAGCAGGACAACATAGCCAATAAGACTTATTACACTAAACAACAAACAAACGTTCCATACAAATTCAGACTGATCAACCAGTCAAGTGTGGGGTGACCCACCAATTCAAGGGCTGTAATAAAGTTTGACGGTATTAAGGAGTTTTTGGAAGGGTTAACCCCCAACCTTATGCTCCTGGGCCGGCAGGCCGGGGCGCCTTTGTTGTGTATCGCCTGCATCTTTTACTTATTCTGGGTTTGTGTTAGGCAAGATTGTATGCAGTACCCTTTGGGTGCACTACAACAACCTTGAACTCCTGGCAATAGGAACCCAACCTTTGGTATAAGTCTGTAACACACAAGTTGGTAGTGTGGCTGAACAGCCAGGCTTATCTTAAGAGGGGTCAATGTGAGCAGTAGGGGAGTTACACAGAAATTCACAGTGACAAGTATCCAAATAAACACTTACATACAAGGTTTCTTGATTAAACAATTATTAATTTATTTAACAGTCAGTTTGAATAAGACTTCTTCAGAAGGGGCAATATAATAGTAACACACAAATACACTCCAAAATACACACTCTTGGTTTCTGTAAAACAGCAAGTACCCATTAGGGATGGCACACAGACACTTCGTATACCCTCAGGTGACTTAAATAGCTAGGACACTGTGGACATTAATATATCACTGATACATTTAGAGCAATACTGAAGTTGGTGTCAAAGAAACAAGATTTCAGAATATGACGAGATCACACAAATATTCTGAAGCAGGTAAGTACTTTTGAACCCCCCAATGCAAAGTAAGTTAACTCTTTCCTGGAAGGAAGGTAAAAAAAACACTATCAGAGGAGAGAAGAGTCATTTAGGGAGCCAGGACAGCCAATGTCAATTGGGTAAAAGTGTAGGTGAGCTGAATCACTTCTTGCAGGTAAGTAAAAGTCTTGCACAATGTTTTAGAAGTCTTTGTAGAAAAAGTAGAATCAAGTAGGGCCACAAGCTGGGAGGTATGTGAGGTGCAGAAGATGCAAGCAACTCTACAGGAGCAACCAAGACAAGTCTCAACTGAGAACAAGTAAGGCTACAAGACAAGAGTAAGTTTGCTTAGACTGTACAGTACCTTTGGTTAGAAGAAATGGTTCCAGCTGGCTTCTGTTCCTGTGTGGCTCTGCAGATCCTTTTGTTCCTGGGCCTCAGTTGTGGGGACAAGAGGGGTAACGTCTGGGGACTCCTGCAACACAACGGGGCGGTCGGCGACAGCAACGGTCAAACTTCAATTCAGTGACACTTCAGCACCTTGCATCTGATAGCAAATAGCAACACCCCGGTTCTTGGATACCATTGCAGACTTTCCTTGCTTCTGGGGACCAGTACTCCGTTGAGGTGGCTCAGGCTTGGTCAGTCAAGCACAGGGAAGTCCGGAGGATCTTCTTTGCGCTCGGGTCCTACTTAAAAGCAACGCACACAATCTGGTATTCCTCTCCCTGGTACTTCGGTTCCAGCAGCCGCAGCAGCAGCAGTGAAAAGTACAGCCAGCTCCGAGAGGATGTCCAGACAGGATTACCCAACTTAAGGGGAGAACTCGTCCTTGCAGGGTTTCTCTAGTCGAAACAAATTCCGAGATTCAGCACAGCAGCAGGGCTTCACCGGGCAAACCAACAGTCCAGGAGTTGCAGCAGGCGTCCCTTCCAAGTTCTTCTTCAGATTCCTTTGTCCAGTGGTTGACTCTGCCTTCCAAGCCAAAAGGCCTCACCTTTTATGCAGGTTTCTTCCATTCATTTCAGCCTAGCTGTCAAACATAGAGCAGGGTGGCTGTCCTTGCCGGACAGCCAGCCGGCCAATCACCTTTGGGTGCATTCCTGTAACCAAGGGGATTAAGCGCAGGGAGTTTTGGGCACCTGCCTCACTTCCTGCCCCAGCCAAACATACTGGAGCCAGTGGCGGGCTTCACTTGTGAATCCGGCCAAAGACAAAACAAACAAAGGGACCAAACCTGGTTTGGCGCGCAGAGTAAATCTCAAGAAGGACCTTTCCAACAAGAAATGGTGAAAAAAGAAGACTGGGGCCATTTTGACAGAATGGGCACCCATGGGTGCTTTACTGCAGCTGCGAACGCAGCCCACGGTAAAAATCCCACCAGTAGTTAAAAGTAAACCACTGCCACCAGCCATTCATTGTAGAAAGTGTACCATAACAATGTTACATGAGAAACTAGACAAAGGGGATCCTAAGTAACCCCTCCAGCACCCTATTGTAAGATAGTGTGTGCTGGGTTTAGAAAGTTACAAATGTAAGTAAAGTCAATTTCACTTCACTGCTCTTGGAAACAGTAGTTTATCCAAGAGAAGGTATTTAAACCTTTGGGAAATCTGAAAGACTTCCCTGTGGCACTGCAATTAAGGATGTGTCACAATGTAAAAAGATGATGCCTATGGAGTTTGTCAGACTCCATAACCAAAAGAAACACAGAAAACACATAGACTTAAAAGTACAAAGTCCCAAAGTTCAGCAAAAGAGCTGGGGGTCTCTAAGGTGGGAGGAATTTAGCCCTAAACTGAAAATTCTCCCTAACAGCTCTCATGGCGGTTTGTCGTCGGACGGGTGGAACATGGCGTCAACCAAAGATTTCCAGTCTTCCTAAGTAGCAGCGAAGCTATCATCTTGAGTTGATACTGATTTTGCCCAGGCCCTTGTGTCTGCCTCACAACAGGTTTCAGTTGTGGAGCCAGAGTTTATAGCGGGGGCCCGTCAGTGATTTCCATGACATAGCGATCCGTCGCTTCGCAAGTATGCACGCCAAGTCCATAAATCTGGTGACATGTTTAGGTTTGCTTTGTCTAGTGTATGCTCCCAGTAAACACTCCATTGGGCTCCAGCAGTATCTAACATCCCCTGCTGCCTTGCATGCACATTTGATTTGGGACCAGAACCCTGCACTTTGACGCACTTCCAGAACATATGTAGAAGATCTGCTTCATCTTGGTGGCATCAGGGACACCAGGGTTGTGCCTTTTTGTTGAATTTAGCTATCCTGCTGGGGGTTATGTACGTACGATGAAGCACATTAATTTGGAGTATTTTGAACTTGGCATTTCAAGACACTTGTCTGGGGAAGCTAAGTACCCGTTCCCATTCCGGGTCAGCGATAACAGTGCCCATGTCCACCTCCCATTTCAATTTCAAGTTGGGGTCCCAAATGCTGACTCCTTCCAGCAAGAGACTATGTAGTCTGGTTACGCGTCCCCAGCCATCTTCCAGCATGTGCATTAGAGCCAGATGTCCTGTCTCCTCCTGTTTGTCAGGCAACCCTCCCCATTTGCGTTTTTTTTCAGTTCCCCTTACTCTCATGTACTGCAGGAATTGTCCTTTGGGCAGGGCCGACTGTTGTGATAAATTATCTATGTCTCGGGAGGATAGCTCAGGGGCAACATGCTCACCTTGGAAGCAAGACGAGACGACACATTGGTTCAATCCCCGGGTCCGCGCTTAGAAACCTCTGGGTATTAAGAGCGTTATAAATAAAATATTAATATCAATATATAAATTTGCCATTTTCGTACATGTCCCCCCGTGTGTAAACCCACCACTCCTCCCAAAGCCTATGGGCACCCTGGTCTGCCCTGTTCATGCACACATCAGCGATTATCGGTGCATTAGGTGAGTATGGGTTACGTGTTTTGAGTAGTTTCATTGCCCTACACCAGATCTGCTTAACTAGTCTCACCAGAATTGGGGATGTGTTCGCACAGCTCATTGGGAGCCATAGGATTTTGTTGAGCCTGGCTGGGGTCACCAGCTGTTGTAGCAACCGCGATTCTGATGTGTGGGGGTCTGCCAGCCATTTTGTAACAAAGCTTACGTGGGCAGCTAAATAATACATTTTGAAATTAGGTAGTACCCCACCATCCTTATAGGGTAATTGAAGAACGCTGAGTGCTAGCTTGCAGCGACCTGCGCCCCCCCCATATGAAGTCCCTGATCATTGAGTCAAGATGGCAAAAGAAAGCCACCCCTATGTAATGGTGAGGATTTGTGAAGCCATAAAGAAATCTCGGGATTACAATCATTTTAATAATGCAAATTCTGCCCATAATTGACAGCGGCAGTATGGACCAGAAGGACATGGATTTCTCAAGGCCCCACATCACCCTGAGCGTGTTGCAGTTGTGCGTTTCTATTGGTGTGGGGCAATCAGAATACCTAGATATCTAAATGATTTAGTCTCCGAGGGGAATCCCAAATTGGGTAGACCGGCCATGTCCACCTCGGGGAGACCCGCCAGACAGAAGAGGCAAGATTGCTGTCTATTGAAAGAGAACCCTGATAGCTCAGCAAATCTATCCAGTACGTCCAGTATGATGGGGAGGTTATGTCGTGGCTCACAAAGGTACAGCAGGGCATCGTCCGCGTAAGGTGATATTGAGTGTTTAGAGCTGCCTATCAGGATTCCCAGTAGTTTATTCCATTCAGAGATGAGTTAAGCGCAGCACATGGGCTCAATGCTGTCAGCTCTGCCATATGCAGTCTTTTGCGTGAATGCTTAGGCCCTCAGTCCAGGTCACCCGGTTATTTTGAGGACTTACTTTGCACCTTGTGCATTACTATCCGAGTCGTTCTTGCCAGACAGGTTATTATGGTCCATCCACATGGACGCCGCCTCTGGGCTGTCCAGAAATTGCGCTTTGCCCTAATACAGGATTTTGAGTCTTACAGGATATAGAAGCATGCATTTGAGTCCCAGTTGTCTTAGCCTCGCTTTTATGGGTATGAACAGGTTCCTGGTTCTTTGGACTGTTTGCATATAATCCGGATAGATAGTGATCGTTGTGCTACCCCGTATTATTATTATGTCGCCCCCATCTCTGGAGTTTTGCAGGACGACCTCTCTATCCTGGAAATTGGGGATCCTGGCAATCATCGGTCGGGATGGGATCCAGGTGGGGGTCTTTTTTTGGAGCGATCGGTGGACCCTTTCAATAGCAAACCCATGTGAGAGCTTGCTTGGCCCAGTCTCCTGAAGCAGCAGGTTTTCAATGTAAGAGGTAGGGTCTGGCCCCTCAGTTCCCTCCGGTATACCAAGCACACGCACATTGTTCCTACACAACCTGCCCTCTGCATCTTCCACACGCATTATCAGTGTGGTGTTTTGTTTTTCAAGCTCCTTGATCCTCATTTCTAGGTCCTTGGTAGTGCCTGATGTCTCTTTCAGAAGCACTTCAGCGGATGTAACCCTTTCAGCTAGTTGTCTGACATCCTGCTGTAGGAGCTGAACATCAATTTTGACCTTGTCTATCTTTGATTCCAGGGATGAGCGTAAGGCCGCTATCACTGCCAGAACCTGTTTCTCCTGCAGGACTTTTTGGTTTGCTGGTGCCTGTTGCTGGTTTGTGTTCTCTGCCTGAGTGGCATTGCAACTTTTACCCTGAACCATAAATTATTTAATTGTCATAGATTTGTTCTTGTTCTTGGTAGGCGACATGATGTGGTATCGTATCGTGCGTAAGGAAGGTACATGATGTCTTGTCGCATGGCCAGGAGGGTCCTGATATGCCTGCAGTGTGTCTCCAGGCGCAACCCCACCAGGCACCCCTGTAGCGGCCTAGTCTAGGTCGCCGCAGTTTAATGGCAGTTAGTGGCAGGCAGGCGTCCAGGTAGGCACAGTTTCAGAGTATAAGCAGCAGGGTTCCGTGAATTGGTGCCTACCCTCTGAGTGGGCAAGGAGCTTTGTGTGTGTTGCTAGCCCAGTGGCAGACTTTGTAGGGTCAGGGACTCTTGACGTGGAGGTGGTCTGCGCCAAGTGCTTCTGTAGTTTGTGTGGTTGCCCATGCTTCTGGCTGTTTGCTACGTGCAGGTAATCGTGCCAATAATCCTTTGATGTAGGGGTCGGGTTACTGCTGTAGCAATTGGAGTCCCTAGGTCAGTGTCTTCCGGGGCAGGGAGGCAGAATGGCCTGACTCTGAGGATGCGTGCAATGGTGGACAGTGCATGGCAGTTGTTGAAAAAAGGATAAGAAGGGGGGTGAGTCCCTGCCTGGGCCTCCCTCGCACCAGTTGGGCTACATGCAATGGTATGGAAATTAAGCGCCTGGGGGCTCCACAGCAGGCAAGAGGCACCTACAATGTGTTGAGGAGCTATGGATCTCAGGTCCTGTGTCACACTGGCAGGATCTCGAGTTGCAGGCAGTGAGAGCGGTGCTCAGGGCAGTTCTCCTTGTTCCTGGGCGATCAGGTGGTGGGGCAGCAGATTTTGCTGTGTCTCCGCTTCCCAGCAGAGGGGGCCAGGCGGTGGACCGCTCAGGCAGTGCTCCATCTAGCGCCGCAGGCACTTTGGTCGGCTCTGTCTTCTCGGTGTGCAAATCCCAGCTTGCACACCTCGTAACTCGTGAAAACCGGCAGTGGGACACAGCAACAGTGTCCGGGTGACAGTCAGGGCGTTTTGAGCTAATAAGCAGCCAGCAAAAAGCAACTGCTGGATCTGTGTGGCTGTGGGAGCGCTTCACTCCCCCTCGCAGCGGCCGTCATCTTGGAGCGCAGGAAGACTCCGATTACTTCATGCGTTATACTTTTTACCCGGATGCTCTATACTGTTTCCAGGATCTCAGTGGGAGCTCCACTCAGTCACGTTTTACCGCATTGGCTCAGGCCACGCCCGCTTTGAGCACTAGGCCTTGGTAGGCTGCCTTTCCTGGTTCACAGAGTCTTTCCTCATCTCTTAGGAATGGGTCAGATCACTGTCTTTCACACTGAACATATGGGTAATGACACCAACTGTGTTAAAGATACCATTCCTTACCAGTTAATCAACTGTGGTTTTTACCCTTACTAATTTTTAAATGTGTAGCAAACCTGTATAACAAAAGAAAAAGAACATTTATTTCTAACTGCTATTTTTACAGTTAAGCATGAAAGACTCTGTGTGACCCACTATCCAGAATAAAAAGACCTACATGTTTTTCATGCTTAGATCCATGTTTGGCATCTGCCATGCTTGTTCAAGACCCAATATGCCTCATATTTACAACACGTAATGCTATTAAACCATATGAAAATGTAGAAGGATAAAAAAGAAAAGAACATTAAGGAATAAAACATTACTATGCATTCCCATCTGATAACTCACACTCGTGTATCAATTATTTCATGTTCTAATTATTAGAAAACACTGATCTGATTTATTGTAACACTGAAGAGTAATAGCTGGGAGGTTCTGACTGAATTAAAACCACTGTCATTGCTCTGGGCAACCTCCCAGACCTTGGGCCTCATTACGAGTCCGGTGGTAGCCGTGCCAGAAAAACCGGCAGGCTGCTGCCGGACCCGTAATACCATTCCGTCTCCGTCATTGCCGGAATCATCCGGGCATTACAACCCCAGTGACCCAGTAATTCCGGAGGAGGAATTCTGTAAATCCCCATTCCCATGGAGTCCCATTAGAATCCATGGGGATGGGGACAATGCAAAAACTGGTTCCGTCTATGACGGAGGCAGTGTTTCCATTTCCGTCTCCAGGCGGGTGGTGTTACTCCCGCCAGGTCAGACCTGGCGGGAGTGACACCTCCCACCTGCAGAACCCAGAAACAACGGTGGTGGCGGATTTACCGCCACCGCTGTTTCTGGACCAGCTGACTCATAATGAGGCCCCATGGCTTTTTTTAGCTTATCATGCCCGTACAGAAGGGGAACAACCATATCAAATCAGACCTTGCCACACCCCGAGAAGGGGCAGTCATTATTTGTGGCATCCTGTGGTGGCGCTGGGCTGCTGCTATGGTTTGTGAGGTAAAATACTCCAGATTAACCTGTTCTGAAGCTACCAGTTCCCTACTTAGGTTGCACTCTAACCTTTCAGTCTTTTCTCCAGTCTGCCTAGCGATAGAGTTCTGCCAGGTGTACTCGCAATCTCATTTTAATTGCCATTTACTCCTTAATACTTTTCATCATCTGATGATAGGTATAGATGACGCTTGGGGGAAAGAATCAAACCTAAATTGATTTTTCCTAAACAAGTGCTTCTAATCCCTCTTCTACTCCACAACCGGTGGCTGCAGTAGCACCTTGGCAGACTGCAGCTTTGTCATCTGTGATGGACACTACAGTGATTCTGAACAAGATTAAGGGTGGATTCGAAATGGCGGCCCTAAAGATTAACAATCTTGAATTGATTGCTTAAAACACCCCAGGCCCAAATAAACAAGGAGCATTTTCATATCTCAGAAGCTGAGAATTGGGCAAGTAGCCATGAGGATAATTCATCATAGATGCTGGCTCGCTTTGATAAGTTGGCTTATGAGATGAAGTTCAGGTCTTGAACAGTGATTTAGAGGTTCATTGTCACTGCAATAAAGTGCACTTTCTTGGGCTGACTGAGTCCAACATCACTTCCTACATGGAGATGTTTTTTGAAGAGCTACTGAAAAATATTCTTAAATTCTCCTTTCTCATCACAGTTCATTATTGAGAGCGCACATTTGTCATCAACTCTTCCACAGAAAGCTAGTCAACCACCTCATCCAGTAATTGCTCATCTCCTTAATTACCTTGATTGTGATTTGGCTTATTGGTGTCAGGGAACTCAGTGAGCTGCGATATGAGAAAGCAAAGATTTCCATTTTAGCGGCCTTCCATCTTCGGTCAAGGCCGCTCAGTAGAAATGTACAGCCATTAAGCAGAAACATTGTGAGATGGGTCTTCTCGGTTATGTCTTGCTATTTCCAAAATGATTGTGGTTTTTTACATAGATGAAACAACTTATTTTCTACTCCAGATTCCAATACATGGCCTTCCTTGATGGCCTTCCTTCTGTGTTCCCTGTCAAGGCTGTGTCAGACAGGTTGGGGATGTCCAGTCGTCAACTAAAGATTAGCCCCTTTCACTGTTATACATGCTTTTTTGATTTTTACAGTGCAGTGTATTCAATATTGCTTGCCTACCTGCTGATCTCATCATTTACACTTTTCTCTTTCAGGATGGTTGATGATTAACATGCATAATGTATAACCTGTTTAGTGCTCATCATCTCACCATTTCCTGGCCTGTCACCATGGCAATATAATGTTAATTCCTTCACTTTCTATTTCTGTTTGTCCTGTTGCTATTCAAATGTTCCAGTCCATGTCATCTGATGGTGGCCAGTTTGGTTGGAAGTAGAGTTGGCATATCGCTTGTGCATTAAACAGGACCTTACCCTGCTTCATTTATATCCTACATTTGCTTCAGTGGAAGGGGGTGTTGGGTACCCACTAGGGGCCAAAAAAAGCAAACCTTTTGCTTCTAATGTCCCATAATTGGAAGTGGGAAGTGCATTCCAATCCAGTTCAAATGTTATTAGAACATTAGAGGCTGTGGTCAGGGTTTCATGATATTCCTTTTGCTGGCACCTTACACTTGGCCGCCTGATAGGCTGTGAGTGTTGTAGTTTATCCAGTCCTTTGGCTATGTGGCTAATGTTGTGCTTTGATATTTACAGGCTGTGAGTATTTAGTTTCCTCTATTAGCTGGATGCTTTGCATAATATATAGAGAATGTAAAAGGGCAGTCCATTTGCTATCTTTTTTCTGTTTCTGGCTCCAGTTTCTCTGGATGGGGTTACGGTTGAGTGGAATGCACTTCAATGGCACCCTAAAGCAGTGACCAATTCTTGTTATGTGTTTTTTAATTGAATGTGTTTATTTTCAGTATGATATTTTCCTTGTAGGTTGTGGGTATTGTGAGAAATCTGACCGTATTCTCCCACCTATTCCTTCAGGATCCTCCATTCAAGTGGCCAGGGAAAGGCAATCGCTTTTGGGACCCGACCCTGGGGGTGGACAAGCGAGGGAGGATCACCTGCGTGGAGGGTCAAGAGGGATTGGGAGGAGGACCCAAGGGCTAGACATGGTATTGCCCCATTCCCAATAATACCCAACCTACTCTCCCTCAACTTTCATGGGGTATTTCCAATCTCACCCCATCTCCCCCTCCTCCTTTCCAGCAAATACTGAGATGAGGAGGATATAACTGGGATCAGTGAAGATTACCCATGGAAACCACGTGGGGAAAGTAAGGGAAACCTACTATAGAAAGAACATCAGTTGTCCAAATAAAAGAGTCAGGCAGGGTCAGGCATTTGATAATGATCACTCACACCTCACCTGACTCGACTTGAAAGTTTGTTCAACTAAAGAAGGTGTGGAGAGCGCGAGCTGGGGATATTGTCCGGACCAGAGAGGTCAAGGAGCAGAGAGCAGCAGTACCTGAGGCGTGGAAGCGAATGGCGTGCCGAGACGCTGGCCCGGTGTTGGTGAAGGGTTTCAGTGTGGCTAGGGAGCTGTGCCTCCAAGGAGCTGGAGCGAGGCAGCCTGCATCCTGCTGTTGGTGTCTGGCGAAATGCTTGTTCCCTTTGGAATGGTGCCTGTCCCAAGAGTGTCTGAGGGGCAGATGTTGAGACCATGTGTATCCAGAGAAACCGCTCATCAACTTGACACTGCCCGGTGAGTTTCATGTCATTGAGAGAGAAACTCGGGAGCTTGCGGTTGATTGGACCGGAGCGGGAGAAAGACAGTTTGTAAAGCTGCCCGGCACAGATAAGTGAGAGAAAGTTTATAAAGCGGCACAGAGCAGAAGGCAAGAGGAAGTTTAAGAAAGCTGTTTAAGTATAGCAGAAAGAAGCAAAAGGCGCTCGCGCACCAGAGGGAAAGTAAAGACATTTAAAGAGTGTAAAAGTGTGCAGACACAGGAAGAAAACAAACAGGTGCAAGTGTGCACGTTAAGAAAAGGAAAGTATGTAAAGTGTGCAGAGGCACGGGAAGAGAACAAACAGGTGCAAGTGTGCACGTTAACCAGGTGCAAGTGTGCATGTTAGAGACAGGAAAGTGTGTTAAGTGTGCAAGAGGCACAATATCGATAGAACAAAGCAGAGAAAGTTGCAAAAGTGCAAGAGAAAGTAAAAGGAACAAAGGAAAGCAAGAAAGGGGTGCAGGAAGCACCCGAAGGTGAGAGGTTAAAAGGAAAGAGCAAGGAAGAAAGAGAGGGGATACGCCTATGAGAAGCAAAGAACCTGACAGTTTCAAAAGTCTCTGATTGTACCCCACACGTGAAATGTATATGAAAGAACTGAATATAAAAGGAAAGGGGCATCCTGACAACCGAGCTTGTGTTTGAATCCAAGAGGGGCCTGAGTTTGGGAAAGGGAAACCCTGAAAGGCCTAACAAAGTGGAATACCTATTATTTCGTGACAGCTGAACCTGTGTTTGAGTCCAAGAGAAGTGGAGTACTTATTGCTTTTAATTCTAAAGGAGTTAAAACTTGGGAAAGGGAACCCAGAGGGGCATGGAAAGGAGCTGTGTATATTTTTTTTTAATTATGTTCTGGAACTTGGAAGAGCTAAAGCTTGTGGAAGGGAATCCCAAAAGACATTAGAAAGTGTAAGACTGCAACAAGAACTATGGAGAAGGTCTGATTAACAGCCCTTTATTGATTGAACTCATTTTTGTGAAGCTGCCCACCCCACACCTGGTGAGAAAGTCACATGAAGCCAAACTTGGTTTCCTATTTTTTTGTTAAACCACTATTTTTCCTTTTTGAAGACTTCCTAAAACATTTTTGTAAAGAGTGAGGGCAAACATAGGTTTAGACACAGACGGACTATTGTGTTGGCCTCTTAGACATCGACGACCCTTAGAAACATCAGTTAAGGGAACCATCCGTTTAGAGTTAGGGCCAGCTAAGCACTACACCAACCCTAGTAAATAAAGGTTTTGAAACTAACATCTTTGAGTATGTGTGTCTCTTGATACCACACCTGTCTCACAATATGCAGTGTGGGTGCAGGGTTGGTCTTTGGCCCGAATTTTGTTGGGAAATCAAATGTTAAAATTGGCTGCAGTGTTGGTATGCAGCTTTCATTGGTAGGGTGCGTTTGTTCATATTGTACTACTATGTTGATCACTCGGCATGGCCATAAACCTAGTAATTTTGCCACCTTGGTGGTCATTACGAGGTAGGAGGTAACCATGCCGCTATTAGCGGCATGGCTACCCCCTTACCGGGTACCAGGTCCGGGTTCCTTTAATGTGGAATTACCGGGCCATTCCGACCTTGGAGGGCCCGGTAATTCCTCATTCAAGGAACCCATCCCCATTCCCATTCGAGCCCCCATACGCCTGGCCTGCTCGCGGGACCCGCTAAGGACGTCTAGTTTTACCAGGCGACCTTAGCGGGTCCTGCGAGCAGAACTCGTAATAAGGCGGTAAGGGGTTTACGGCTCCGGCACCTTTACCGGTGCCGTTAATCCCTTACCGTTAAACTCGTAATGACCTCCCTTGTCTCTTATTAGTTAGAATATGCATGAGCTAAATCTTATTAAACTGCAGAAAATCTTTGCTGCACTCAATAGAATGGGAACTCAATTGGCATTTCTTAAAGAGACACATTTGCATGGTGCCTATCTATAAGGATGTTATCACCAAGGACTGGGGCTTGACTCAATGCTATACTTCACACTCCTCATGTCCCAGAGAAGTGGCCATTTTGGTTCATGCATCTGTGATCTTAAGTCCATCGATGCATGGTGGATACTCCATACAGAACGCCACAAGTATTCATTTTATTCATCAGTGCAACGCTTCCTGCTAATTCAATTGTACCATATTGCATATCGTTACGAAAACGTTTGGTGAAGGCTGAAGCCTCTGTACCGAATACCACATCTCAATATAAAGGTACAATACCTTGTTACAACTGCCAACATTGCGGGAATATCATAAAAGGCAACTATATTACGCATCCGCACTCAGGCAAACTTATACAGTTAAGACACTCCTGTACCTGTGATGCACAGAATGTAATTTATGCACTTAAATGCCCCTGTGGTCTCTATTATATAGGAATGGCCACAAGAAAAGCCAAAACAAGATGGACCGAGCACAAGTCTAATATACGTACCAAAAGTCTGAAATCACCGGTCTCAGTCCATTTTGCGGAGGCAAGACACACAGTGGCACAACTGAAGTGTGTCATTCTTGAACAAGTAACACCAGGGAGGAGAGGGGGTGATCTGCAACGTAAGCTAGCACAACGTGAAATCTTGTGGATAGAGCCTTTGGACTCTTTACACCCTCGTGGGATGAATTTGGAATTTGATATAATGTGTTATCTATAACTTTCCCTCTAGATGGTACTTGCATAGAGACCCTTTGTCCCCAATAGGGCCTTTTTTTCAAACACTGCACGTCCCAGAGAAACTGTACAGAATGTATACTGTCATTATGGAATGTTTAATTTGCATCTATGTATTCCTGTAGAGTAATTTGGGGCGTTTGTACACTGCCTGCTGTAAGATTAGCCAGGTTACATGCAAGAGCCACCTTTGTGGACTGACCAGAAAACACTATTTAGTGTTCAAAAACTTGAAGAATTTCACATGCTCTTATTTTGTTATCTGGCCAGGAGTTAGCACGCAATGGTAGGATTGATGTGTTCACTGTGTATTATCCCTGCAATCGATACTCTATGTTATGACATATGACCTTTTTGATTTGTTGTATAAACATGCGATTCACACTTTGTAAATATGAACCCTCCTAATTGGGGGCATATGACATTCACGGCCACTCGGATGTTACATATGGATGTATTCAAATGTAGACACATTATGAATGGAAGATGAGTTTTAAAATTGTGACAGATTCTAATTTTACCTCTATTTCGATGATTTGCTAGCCTCGATTGAGGCATTTTACCCCTTTGCCAGACTAGTCACGTTTTCCACCAGCGACAGAGCAGTTCTCGTTGAGCCCCCCCGTTTAATCATCCTAATTACAATCTTTAAATTGTATGCAAGATGGGGGCGCCCAGCGTACCTCCCCTTTTGGGGAATTTCGCTTAGGGCCCCCACTTGCATTCCATGTACTCGAATTAGTTCGGTTTAGGATAGAAGTGGGTTATTGGGGACCCTTTCTTTAAATTGTTTTAAATTTTCCCATGTTTGATGTGAGAAGGGGGCGCTCAGCGCACCATCCCTGGTGGGTGTTTTCCTTGTGGGCTCTCACTCGCACCACTTACACCTTTAATTAATCTGCCACGGTCCGTGGACTTGAAGATCTCTTTTCATATTTATCTGTAAATCACCCTTAGACTCGCTGCGTATATGTTTGTTTACGCTTTGAGGACAAGTAGCGTCTGCGGTTACCATGTTAACACCATGACGCACGTAATGCCCATACTAAGATGGCCGACCTCTCCTTGGCCCACGCGCGCATGCGCGGGGCTTCCTTGACAACAGGGAACGCCGCCCGCAGTCGAGCTTTGTTCGCTGCTGGTGGCTGGCGTTGTCCATGTATCCTCGTCCTCCGGGTAGGGATCCTTAACTGTGAATACAGTTCTGATAGATTATCTCCCTTTGAGGCACTAACATAAATATGTCTTTTTAGTCATGCTACCAATTGACATGGTATTGACATTCGTATCCCTTTCTAGGGTCTTTCCAGCCGCTCTTTGCCGCGTCCCAGTCCTATGTACCTTCCAGTTCTGGACTGGGTGAGTGATTGGTTCTGGCATCTATTGTAAATTTGGCATTCTTGGTTTGAATACTTTTATGTAAGTTAAATATTGGCATTTCCCACATCTTTTGTCTTCTGATTAGGCCAGAATTGTGACACTGCTTCCCTCTGTTTGAGGTTAGTACCGTTTACCTCGCCCGGCTTTTCAGCCATTATTACTCAGCTGTTCTTTTATACAACCCATAATAATGCCCCTCTGTAATTTTTTATAGGACGAGCACCTTGATAAATACGTTTTCACGTTATACTTCCCAAGATTTACCTTATGAGTGAAGCCCCTACCCTGAAGATGGATCATTTGATCCGAAACGCGTCAGTTAATTGCTAATACCTGTAAGAAAAAGAGGGCTTTGGACTGTAGATTGTCCTTTGAAATTAAGGAAAACTCAATTTATTATCAATGTAACACTGAATTAAGTGTTTATTGTTGTGAATACATATTGTGTAGTGCTTTACTTTACCTTATCACTTTGCTATGGTGTAATGTATGACTCTTCCTTTGAAACTTTGTTTTGAAAATTTAATTGTGTTTAATAGAGATTGGACAATTAAAATGTACCATATCTCTAGGAACCATTGTGAATGTTGTCTCATTTGGAGGTTAGTCTTCAGTATAGACTTTAAATTATAATTGTGATGCATATATATTCTTTAGGAATACACGAATAATACTACATAGAATCTATTTTCTACCTATATGACAGGACTCAAAGAATTGAACTACGGTTCCTTAGGAGTGCATCTGGGCTTATTGCTTAGTAATAAGCAGTTCTGGTTTTTGTGCATTTATTGTGTCCCAAGTGGTCTTGTGACGCCAGCCCATTTGCACCTGAAATGAATGATTTGAATACCTCTTGAATGAGGCCTTTACTAATTTACGTTTTTGTTATTTGAATTTATATTACTTATTTGATAAAAAAGCTGTGCACTCTCATCTGCAATTCCACTCTAGGAAATTGCCCCGTCCAAAGACATCGCAAAGAGTCAATAAGCCTGCCTCCGACCAGCGGGAAACCATGGATTGAGGGATATATGGGACATCAGGGAAAAAATTCCAGAGTGGGAGGTCACCATGAAACGGATTAGGCGTTGCAGCCACTACCCATATTTTGGTGAGGGCAAGTGATGTACTAACCACGGGGTCTGGTGAATCAGGGTCAGGCGGGGCGGGCTTGAGAAAGAGGGAACCAATCGTTCGCTCGCTAACCTTCAGTTTTTCAAGTCGGACATGAGGAGGGCGATCCACTGTGCTGAATCAGTAGGAAGCAAATTGGGATTGAGCAACCACCCAGTATCTGAGAAAATCGGGGGCGCCGAACCCGCCCAATTCCTTGGGAGTGGTGAGTGTAGTCAGTTTGAGGCGGACTGCGCCGGAGTGCCAAAGGAAGGTGTTAGTAATGCCGCGTAGCGTCTTGAAGAATCCATCGCCCGGCCATAGTGGAATGTTCGTGAAGCAGTATAGGAGTTGGGGCAGCACAACCATTTTAAATATTCCGATTCTACCAGCTAGGGAAATGGGGAGTCTAGCCCAACTTGCGGTTTTGGTGGTCAGGTTGGCTAGGTAATTCTGATAGTTGTCGATGCGCAATTTCTCAACGTGCCGGGAGACCGACACTCCTAGGTAGGTGAAGGTGGATTGGGACCAATTGAAACCCTTTAGGTCGGAGGGTGGTTGTGTGTTGTCTTCTGTGAGTGGGAATAAGGTGACTTAGAGCAGTTAACTTTAAGACCAGATATATGCCCAAAACGGGTCACGTCGTTCAGGATTGGAGCGAGGTTGGTTTCTGGGGAGCGGGTGTAGAGCAAGGCATCGTCGGCATACAAGGAGACAATATCTGCCTGTCCCGCCGTGCGTAAGCCTCTGTCCGAATGTCATTGGCGCATCATGTCCGCGAAGGGTTCAATTGCTTTTGCGAAAATTAGCGGGGAAAAGGGACACCCCTGTCGTGTCCCTCTGGCTATCTGAAAAAGGGTGGAACACCTATCCTTGGTATGGACTTGTGCCACTGGGCTGGTGTAGAGGAGTCTGACCCAGTACTGAAAATTGGGGCCAAACTTAAATTTTTCCATGACTTGCCACAGATACTCCCAAGACACTGAGTCGAATGCCTTCTGCATGTCCAAAGTGGCTGCCACCGCCTGCGTATTTGGATGAATCCTACTGATCACATTGAAAAGTCGTCTAAGGATTAGGGATGTGGCCCTACCTGGGTCGAAACCTGCCTGGTCGGGGTGAATGGTATGAGGCATGAATGGAGCCAGGCGGTTAGCCAGTAGTTTAGCAAATATTTTAACATCACAGTTTATTAGCGAGAGGGGGCAGTATGAACCACATTGGGTGGGAGGCTTACCAGGTTTAAGAAGAACTGTTATCATGGCCTCGCGGAGAGTGGGGGGGAGTGTACCTTTTTCGCATGCCTCCTCCCATAGAGCTAGTAATTGCGGAACCAAAACAGATTTATAACGCTTTGAAAAGACCATCCGGGCCGGGGGCCTTCCCCGCAGCGAGTGCCTCGATGGCCTCGGTCAGCTCTTCAGCAGTGAAGGGTCTGTCTAGGGAAGCGGCGGCATCAGTAGACAGGACCGTGAGAGGGAGTTCTTCCAGGTAAGAGTCGATTTCTGAGATATGGGGCCCATCGGCTTTCGAATATAAGGAGGTATAAAATGTAAGGAACTCTGTGCTGATGTCTTGGGGTGAAGTAGCTAGTGTGCCGTTGGACCTTTCTATCGCCGGGATGTTGGGGGCTCCAAACTCGTGGCGAATTAGCCTGGCCAGCACGCGGCCTGGCAGCTCGCCCTCCCCGTATCGTCTAACCGCCCGAGGGTCATCAAGGAATTTAATTTCTCGCTCTGCAAGGTTACGGAATCTATCCAGCTCTAGACCCAGTGATGCCAGTGCGTCGGGGGAGTGAGCTTGAGCATATTCGGACTCCAGGATAGCTAGGGACGATTCGCTATCCGCGATATCCTTTTCAGAATGCCACACCCTTTGGACATGGCGATACCCCTGGTGTAGGCTTTGAATGATTCCCAGAGGGTGGCTCGTAAGGGTACTGAATCTGTATTGATCTCAAAAAGCTCCTCAATGGAGGACTCAAGTTCGGAGGCAAAGGTATGGTCTAGGAAGGCATGGGGCCTCATTTTCCATTGTCTCAATCTTTCAAAGTCATGTCCCCAGTTTAGTGAGATAACCACCGGGGAGTGATCGGACAACGTTCTGGGGAGGATTGCCAGATGGGACAGGCACCTAATTAGTATGTCAGATAAGAGCCATCTATCCTAGAATGTGAGTCATGGACTGAGCAATAATAGGTATATGTGCGGGAGTCGGGGTACATTAAATGCCAAGCGTCAACCACTGCCAGCCGGGGGAGAGTTGTGAAGATCGTGTAAGCTGCCCTTGAGAGCTGGCAAGGTCTGGAGCCTGACCTATCTAGGGTGACATCTAAGATCGTGTTGAAGTCGCTGACCCATATAATCGGGATCTGGGGGTAACTCTCAAGGATCGAGGCTAGGTGAAGGTAGAATTCAGGTTTGTCAATGTTAGGACCGTATATATTCAGGATGGCTACCTCTTGGTTTTGCAATTTGCCAACAATAAGTATATATCTCCCAAGGGGGTCTATATGTGATTGGGAGCAACTGAACGAAAGGCTCCTGTGAATTAAGGTGAGGGTACCTCTGCTCTGAGTGGAATAATTAGTATAGTACCTCTGGGGTCCCCACTGCTTAGCGAATCTCTCACACTGTTCGGAGCGAGCGTGGCTTTCTTATAAGCATAGGACTTGAGTACTATGGCGCTCAGCGTAGAGTTGTATTTGTCGCATCTTTTTGTAGTTGCCCAGACCTCTAACATTCCAGCTCATGAAGGTTAGGCTGTTATCCGCTATTAGCGTGGAAGGATCGTTCGAGTTTTGTTCTATGGGTTTGAGTTGGGCTAAGCCATCTCGGCCCAGGCCAGTGTGTCACCCCATTTATGATTCTGTGTTGTATTAGTGTGTCATGTGTGACCTCTCTGGTGGTTGTCAAGACTTTTTTAACATAACTTAACACCCCCCCACCCACATCCCTCCCCCACCATAGCAACAACAAACTTCTCGGCATCAGCGCCTGGGGGCCTGTTAGCTGACCTAGCAGTGGCGCGACAGACTGGAAGAGGGTGAGGAGAGTGCAAATACAGCTGGAATAGCTAGTGTGTTCAGCTTAGGTCACATATGTGGAGGATTTATGTTAAAGCCAGGAGGGTTGCCACAACATGTTGATGCATTTCCATAAGCGCTAGATAGAACTCATTATAATTGTGAGCATTACCCTGACCCCGGCAGGGATCCCGCGTGTATCTAAGAACTGGGGCAGCTATAGGATATCAATAATTGCTAAACACAGCAAGATCATGCCTCCCAAGAGGGCCGGAACATAGAGGATCAATTTAACAAGAAGAAACAAACGAACAATCAATGCCTTTTTGCACGGCATAGAACCATTATGAATAAGGTTAACTACGGCCTGTCGCTGGCATAGACCGACTTGATAGGTAACATGACAGACCGGACTCGTGGCGGCAAGAGATCAGCCAAGGAAGTGCTCGTCGAGGAACTTGGAGGCCTCTTCCGGGATCGTGAAAAAGAAAGTTTTGTTGGAATGTTCAATACGTAATTTTGCGGGGAACAGCATGGAGTACTTGACTCCCAAGTCTCGGAGTCTCATTTTTACAGCTGTAAATGTTTGGCGTTCCCGTTGCACTACCACAGAGTAGTCTGGGTAGAGGTGGACCCTGGCCACTCCAAGGAGAAGTTCTCCCTTGATCCTGGCCGCTCGTAGAAGTTTAAGATCCTGGCTATAACGGGCCGAGGGGGTGCACCCGGTCTGGGTTTTGTGGTCAAGGATCTGTGTGCTTTCTCAATGGCAAACTGTGGTGAGAGTTTAGGGGCATCCAGGAGTGTCATGAGGATGCGTTCCACGTAGTCCTCCATGGGCTCTGTGATATTGTCCTCGGGTATTCAAACAATGCACAGATTATTCCGTCTCGAGCGGGATTCAAGATCATCATTTTTCTTCTCCACCGCCGACACCCGGTTGGTGAGTGTGGAAACTGCAGCGCGTAGAGAGCCCAGGTCATCTTCAGCAACCCCCAATCGAGTTTCGACCTCAGCGACTCGTCCATCTGTTTTTTCGATATGGGCTTTTATGGAGGAGGTGGTCCCATTCATATCGTCCAGTTTAATATGGAGTGTAGTAAAACCATCCCGGATATACTCCAGAATCTTCTGTGAGTCATCTGAAGTCGATTGGGCCGATATGGTGGGGAGTTCCTCATGGTCATCGGGGGCCGGCTTGGACAGCGTTTTAGTGAACATGTTTAACAAACTTTGCTTTTTCACGGCACCGGCTCCTTTGGTCATGGTGAAGGCCAGGTCAGGGGGACTAGGATCCTGGAGGAAAGCGGGTGATCAGAGGTAGTGGAGTTCCCTGGCAGCAGCTGTAGATTAGGAGTATCTGGCTCGGTAGTTATGTAGCCTTCTGGGCCTGTAGGTCAGTATCCTGCTTGCGGCAAAGTTATGCTCCAGGTCTTATTTTTAATCTGTATGTGTGCGCTGCAATGGGCCGGACTTGCATGTGTGGTAGCAGCGGCGGGGCGACCCCTTGGGCGGAGCTGGTGGGAATGCAGCTACTGGTAGTACAGTACCGTAGGGCCGGCACAGTACGAGGCGGGTGCAGGAGATCAGGGCCGGGCCCTTCTCTCGTCCAGTGAACGTGTGGTAAGTACAGAGTTCAGTGCTGTTCAAGGTTCACAAGGTTGGACCAGCCGGGTAAGGCACCAGGGTTAATATGGCCTAAGGAAGCTCCCCGGTTTCATGCGTCAGACACCCGAACAACCTCGGCCATATAGGGGTGGGCCCCCTCGCTCCAAGTAGTTCTTTAGTGGTTGCGTCCAGGCGAGGGGGGCAGCAACTACCCGACCTGGTGGTGATAATGTCTAGAGGGGTGCCCCCAGGGCTGTTCCAACATCTGGGCGTCTCCACTGTGCCTCGGCCCCCCGGAGGGATAGGCAGCACGCGACAGAGGATTCACGTGATGGTCCTCCAGGAGGATTTCAGTGATATCAATGGGTGTATTGAGGTGGGGGGAGGGAGTCCCCACAGAGTCCAGGGCGTTGCAGAGTCCGGGCCTCGGGGCGCTCACCACGGCGTACTCGAATCGCAGGTGTCTCAAGGCGCTGTGGGTAGTGAAACCAATTGCCGCCGACAGGCCTCCTCACTGGTGGGGGGAGAGGGGGCCCAAGGTCAGCCCATGCTCGCAGGAGTCAGCGCCGCAGTCCCGGGGGGTCAGCCCGCCCCAGCCACCCAGCCTCCTTCCCGCATTGAGAGCTATTACAGGAGCGCCTCAGGAGGGGAAGCGAGGGAGGAAGGCAGGCGAGCGGCACAAGAGTGGAGAGTTAGCTGCGGCGGCTCCGGCCGTCCGCGGCGCTCAGCCCAGACCAAAGGGGACCATGAGTCTCGGGCTCCAGCTACCAGGCCGTGGTAGTGCAGAGCAATCCCAGGACCGCCGGCTGATCACACGAGTAGCGCGGCTACTCGGCGCGCTTCTCAAGCCCTGATGCTCCTGCCCCATGCAGGCCGTCCGCGCCGGGGTGTCGGATGGCACCGTGGATCCGCACTCCTCGGAGCCCCGTCACGGGCTGATTCAGGTGTCCGTGGCGCTGCTCCACCGGCGGCAAACCGCGAGGCTCACAGGGGGTCTTCGGATCCGAAAGTCGGCATGGCAGTAGAATGCAGGCTTACGCAGCGGCCACAGCAGTAGGAGATGGCCCAGCTGTATTATAGAGGCTAGATCTAAGAATATGTGCCCTCGTAGTCTGGAGCTTCAAACTCAGGCGTCCATCTTGCTTTGGCGCAACAACGCCCCTCCATTCCTTCATATTTTGAACATAATAGGGTGTCTGTTCCTTTACAAGCCAGGCTTTGGAAAGCATTCAACATTTTCCTTAGGGGGGGTTGTATTGGGGTGTTGGGCAGGATACTTAAGATGATCCAATGTGAACGTTCTTGCATAGAGCGGTCACTTTCTTCATTTGAGATGATACATACATCCATCAGTGACCAACCCATCTTTCATACTATTAAACTGAAACTAGATTACTATTGTTTCCAGGATGACTCAGATATCATGTCTCTCGCCCCCTGCAGTGGCTAGGAAATACAGCAAGGAGGCCTGGGCATAATCTTGCACATATATACTCTTGCACATAGTGAAAGGGGACCCACTGCCATCTCAGCCATCTCCAATGGTTCTGGAATGGTTTGTAGCCATCCTGCAGGAATCTTTGTTCATTACTATACCCATTGTTATACTAGATGTATATGCTACAACGGATGTAGTGATACCCAACTCTCTCTCTGCATACTTGGGTGATATTCCCTTGTAATGTTTGGCTCCATTTGTGGCGGACTCCCTTAACTAACCTATCACAGTTCAAGAAATGTTTGAGTTATTGAATCCATAAGGATACTTTAAGGCCCTGTATATGATGTGCTGTCTCAGCTATATGAGGAGTTTTAACTCTCTTTTGCACCCCATCTTTTGTCCTTCTGGGAGGAGGCGGTTTCTCGTCTTCTACCGCACACCATGAGCAAGATGTTAATTACTATTTTGCTGAAGCCATCAAAATACTCTGTAGCCCTGTGAGTTTTATAAGCCTCTATTAATGATGAATATTAAGGTTCAAATATCTGGCAAAATCCAAGCATGAAGATTCTTCCTCGTATGGCCCGGCAGATCCACTGCACTCAGTCTTCGCTGTCTGTTTTGTTGCCTGGATCAGATGAATTCTCAAGCCCAGGTATTTGTTTCCTTTTTCAACACTAAGAAGGTTTTTAACTCTAATGTAGACCTATCCCTTTTTGGTACTGAAGAGGATGTGTATTTTGCACTATTTTCTTGATTATTATATACAAATCCTACTGCAAGACTTTGCATTATGGCAAGCCAACTAGAAGCTTTTATGTTGTCATGAGGTACCAGGCAGTGCAGTCCTTGCTTCCCTTTTTTTCACATTGACAATAGAATCTCTTGCATCATTGATAAGGGAGAAAGATGTGCATCGAAGGTATGGCATTGGGTAATCTCTGGGCAGTTCTCTCTCTATCTCTACTGTAAGGAGTCCGAAGCAGGACGCGGACACAATGGTGGCATTTTAATGTCCGATAGACTTTTTAGTAAACAGAAAATGAAAATCCTACCTTTCCCCAAATCCAAGCAGGGTTTCCCTGCTTCAGACAAACCAAGGAAACTGTCAGACCGTCCATCAAAACAATAGTCTACTGTCCTGTGTCCAAAACGCCTATTTCCGACTGCTGCACTTAAACTAATATACACAGGGGAAACTGGGACTCCAAACTGCAGACAAATGACTCCCTTCCTCTGGGTAATGTCCAGTGTCGTTCCACTGCTCCAGGTGCAGCAAAAAGGGGAAAGTAAAGTTGACAGTTTAAAAACAAAAAAGTTCTTCAAGTAGTAGAAGAAAGTGCTTCTTCCCTTTTGTCACAATGTTCACAAAAAAAAAACAAGAGGTAGTTCTCCTTCTCTTGGTTTTTCCAACTCCCAGTCAACACCAAGGTACTGTCTCCCTTCCCCTGATTACCATAGGCACAAATGTTCACAAAGTCAAGAGGTTGTCTTGTCGCTCTTGGTGTTTCAAAAACTCACAGTAAATACCAGGTTACTGCCTCCCGTCCCCTGCATACCAGATGCAAAGATGTTCACAAGGTCAAGAGGTAGTTCCTCATTACTCCCTACCCCTGGTATTTATATGATCAAGAGGATGACTCCCTCCTCTTGATGTCACCATGCATATGACAGTTCAAACAAAAATGGGTGTGAGTCCCAGACTCACAATCTTCTTGCTTGGTATACTCTCCTGTTAGGACTTTAGCTGCTCTCTTTTATTCACTTGGGTGTAAGTCCCAGACTCGCAATCTTCCTACCTGGTATACTGTCCTGCCAGGACTTTGCCAAGATTCACAGTCTCATCACAATTTCAATATCTTGCCTTTACGGCTGTTGGTGCTTTTCGTAACAGTTTGCTTTCTCCTGTAAGTACTGCCAATAAGAAGAAACTCCTTTTCTGGTTGAGGGATTGGGTTTCCGACCCAACTTCTCAGCCCATGTGGTTCCCCATGCAGTTCCCTAATGGCCCAACTGCCTTCTATGGGCTTACTGGCTTTGCTCTGTACTCGGATAGTGTTTCTCATGCTACCCAGTCCGCTCAGTCTGCAGGAAGGCTCCGTCCTCTCTTCTGCCTCAACCGCCACACAGTATAACCCTTTCGGAAGTGCCTCTCGCCAGAACGCTGTCTCTCTGAGCATTTCTGCTCTGCGGTCCTGTCTTCAGCTCCCCAGTTCCTCGATCCGCATTGCGAGGAAGAAGACTCCATGTTTCTCTAGGCTGAGTGGTTTTTAATATACTGGCACCAATAGGATTGTGTGAAAAACCTGCAGGTATTCTCACTCCTAGATCACTTGGATCCTCTGCGCAGGTGGGCAGAGTAAGGCAATCGCTCTTGGATCCCCACCCTGGGGGCGGAGAAGCAAGGGAGGATCACCCGGGTGGAGGGTCCTTGGAAACTGGGAGTGGGTAGCCCTTGTGCAAAACATGGTATCCCCCTTTCCCTGTTGGCGACCAACCCAACCCTTCCCCAACCTTCATAGGTTATTTAAGTCAGCTCCCCTTGTTTCCCCACATGTGACAATTGACAGTACTGGGTACGAAGAAGAGGCAACTAAGAACAATGCAAGCTATGCTCTATTACCACTCTGATACTGGGAGGAGGAAGATGCCTACTAAGAGCTTTGAGGGTCAGGCATTTCCCTTTGGTTATGTTCAGGCAGGGCTAATTGAACATTCACACCTGGTGTATAAAATGAGACCAACCCAGCAGGCAGGGAAGAGGGTGACAGGAGAATCAGGAAGGAGGCCGGCGCAAGCAGCAGAGAAACATATTGGAGCAAGACACCAGGATGGTGGGGATTGCATAGAGAGGCGGTCCCTGGAAAGCATAGCGTGGGAGCGGGTGCTTCATGGAGCAGCCTGAACTTGGTGAAGGGAACCTTGTGGGGAGACTGTCCTGTTCCCTTATGCTTCAGGTGCTTGTTTCCCTGTGTCAAGTTCTTCATGTTGTGTTCTTTGCTGATCCACCACTGCAGATTCCTACACATCCCAAACTGGCTGCCACCATATCTTCGCCCCTGTCGTGTGCTGAGATGCCTCCCAACTGCATTCACGATTGGATGCAGCCTGAATATAACTACCCAATCATGGGAAGCCGGCCCCTCCAAAGGCCCACTCACAAGGCCTTCCCCTGTCTGGCCCTGTCCGGGTCGGGAGGGGCACGCAATCCCCCCCCCCCTCTACTGCTGCACACGGCAAACTGCCAATCCTACAAGCCACAAACGTCTGGTCTTAAACAGCCAGCCCCCACATTGCTTACGACACACAAGGTAAGCCTGCTCTAATTGCAAGCACAGTCGACCCATCATTACCTCCAGCACGCTACTCTGTCCGCATGAGCTGTCACACCAACATTGCACTCCCAAGGCCATCCCGCTTCCTACTACCCGCACATATTATCGGCCAAGCTCCCTACCCTCCTCATAACGCTGCCTGCCAGACAAGAGCTATGGATGCCCTACGCACTATTAAGCGATCCCCAATCTCCCCGCCCAGGCCTGCATGAAATCTGCAACAGTATTGCCACATGTAGCATAGACAACCCCTATTGTGACACCCCATGCAGTTAACTCCTCTCAGCTCTTGTTGTACCAAGCTAATGCCCCTTTGCTAACACTGTATCCACACCACCGTCACTCGCCTATCACAGTCACCAATGGTTCACACCTACGAGTAACAACCCCAATACCAGAGCGTTCAGTGAATGACCTGCCCCCCAAGATGGGCCCAGAACACCTGCTTCCTCTACACACCCCATCTCATTCTGCCCGATATCTCATAGCAGACACCTCCTCACTTGTCCTTCATGTCTTCCACACGCAGTCTGCTTGGCGCCACAAACAATGTCGAAGTCCTCGGCTGTCCACAGACCTGCCATTCACCTGGCCCAGACTCGCCTTATTACATCCAGCCACCACGTCACCACTCACTGATACCCACCGGCTACAGCACGCCAACCCAGCACACTCTGGGCATACCCACCAGCTCGCCCTGGACCCCAGACACCCCCAGATCTCCAGTGATTCACTTTCTGCACCCCTACCACAAGCAAAACGTCCACCCTTCAGAGGCTCCAGACCCCATACCTACCCTCTCACAACCATAATGACCACCAACTCCTCACCATCAGCTCACCTAACCAAGTCAGATAAACCCCCCACCCACTCTGCCATTGCACCTCTCAACTCACCTCTCGCACCACCAGTCCCACTGACATCTCACTCCCCCGTCCACTACCAGAGCTTAACAACTACCTCAAATACTGCACTTCCTACCTGCCACAATTGAACGACAGGATATCCCGCCCTCCCCCCAACAACACCTTGTCAGCCACCACAACCCAGATCAACAACCCACCCTTCAACTACAGCTCCCCTCCTGCATTGCGCCCTCCTCAATAACAGATGCCTGGTGGCACACACGCATGACATCCACAACCTCATCACCCCCAATAACCTAGACATCCTTGCCCTCACTGAAACATGGCTCACACCTTCCTCTGGACCAGTACTCTTCCTAGCCATCCCCAGCGGCTACACTCTACTGCATTGCGACAGGACCCAGTCTAAGGGGGGGTTGGGGTGCCCTGATATACAAAGATACCATCGCACTACACCACTTGAAAGTCATCCCCCTCCCCAACTGTGAAATCACTTCAGCCAAACTCAAGCATTCCGCCAATGCCTCCATCACCCTCCACCTCATCTACCGTCTCCCGGGCCCGACAGCCAGCTTTGAGACATACCTCTCACAACTTGCCCTCAACAACCTGAAACCCGCCATCCAGATCCTCATCCTTGGTGACCTTAACCTCGGCTATAATGATCCCCTAGACTCTGATGCAACCATGCTATCTAATTCCATGACCGCACTAAACTACACCAACTTATCACCGGACACACCCATGCCAAGGGCCGCACGCTGGACTGGATCCTGGACGACTATAGCAACACTACCATCTTCCCCAACCGTCCCTGCCCTTGGTCCAACCACAACACTGTCTTCTTCTCACTCTCTGTCCCCACCAGCCATTACCAAACTCACTTCTATCCTCGCAAGCAGCACCTGTAATCTCACAAGTGACCAGATCATCCCCCTCCTCACGCAACCCCTGCCCAACTCAAAAGACACCACTAAAACAACCTCCTCACCAACACCTTTGATCTCTTAGCCCCCCCCAGAACGAGAAAACAAAAGAACATCCAACACCTTAACTCCTGGTTCACACCAGAACTAAAAGCAATGCGAACCAAGAAAAGAGCAGCTGAAACCACTTGGCACAATGATACTAGCACAATCAACAAAGCTCTCTTTACAAACATTTCCCACCTCTATCAGGAACCTATTCACAAGGCCAAAGCAACTACATATAACGAAAAAAATCTCCAAGGCAACCTCCAGCTCACGTGAACTTTTTGCCATCCTCTGTGAGTTGGAAACCCCCTCCATCCCCCACCTGCACCATTCACAAAGACAATGCATGGTGCAACATCGTCCAAGACACCCTCATCACTCTTCTACAGCACAGGATAGCTAGCAAACAACTCAACACCATGGCCCCCTCAGTCACACTGCCTGCTGAACTTAGGGATTTCCCCCCTTCGAGTTTCAACCCATCAACAACCATACCCTCAGAAACATTATCAGAGGCCTTAAACCCTGCCGCTGCAAAGGGGACTCCTGCCCTGCCCCCATCGTGAAGCACTGTGCTGAAGCCCTCCTCCCCATCATCGCCACATCATCAAATCCTCCTTCACCTCTTGTTCTGTTTCTCTGGTCCTTAAAAAATACTGGGTAGCCCACTCCTCAAAAAACCCTCCCTCGATCCATCCAATCCCACCAACTACCGTCCCATCACCACAGTGCCCTTCCTGCTTAAGATCGTTGACAGAGTCGCCTACCTGCAAATCCAGGGTTTCCTTGAGTCCCACCATATCCTTGGCTCCAGCCAATCCGGGTTCCAACCAAAACATGGCACCGAGACAGCACTTCTAGATCTCAAAAACCAGTTTGATTCTGCCAACGATCAAGACAACATCTCCCTACTCATGCTCCTAGACCTCTCAGTCGCATTCGAATTGGTCAACCACAATACACTCTGCCACCAACTCAGCACCCTTCTTGTCGGATGCAGCCAAATGGGTCTCCTCCTTCATCGCGAACACAACATCGTTCTTAGGGTTATTCTATTTATATTGTTGGAGAAGCCTCGGCGCATCCGACCCCCATAGCCTGTGGTGTCCCACAAGGCTCTTGCATTTCCCTGACACTGTACAATATATATATACCAAGCCTCTCTTCGCTTCTTATACACCAACTATGCGGATTACATACAGATCCTCATCCCCCTATCAGGCATCTACACACACGACTCACTCAAGATCAACCTCCTTGTTAGGGAGAATTCTCATTTCATGGCTAAGTTCCCTTACGTAGTGAGTCCCTCAGCAGCTTTGCTGGATCTCTGGAGTTATTTCTTTCCACTTGGTAAGAGTGTGAGCTTTTCCCATACTCTTACCCATGTTTTGCTATGTGTCTTTTACCCTTTTGTATGATTGTGGGCTCTGGAGCACACCACTTCAGTGGCCCCCTTCTTTTGTGTGTTACACAGCACCTTCAGTGCAGTGACACAGGGATGTCATTCAGGCTTCCCACCGACTCCATTTCTGAGGATGACTATTGTCCCCCAGAAAAGGGTAAAGTTGCCATTAACTTTACTTAGTCAAATTAACCACAGATCCAGTACACCCCATTTTACAAGGAGTACTGGAAGGGTTAACCCATAGCCCTTTTTATCTGTACCTCCTAGAGCATTGTTTCGCTCTTTTAACATTTAGAATTGGCTGGTGACAGTGGTATCTAGCCTAAACTTTTCTACCGCGGTTATGTTATATAAACGTGGTAGTATTGTAGGCTATTGTATTAGCCCCAAACTTAAACCCTTGACCAAATACTTTTTCTTTTGGCTCCGGTGTGGTTTATTCGCCATTTCTTTTTGTTAAACTCCTTCTTGTGTTTTACTTTGCGCGGCAAACCAGGTTTGCCTTCTTTGTTCAATGTCTTTTGGGGTGCTTCTACCAAGAAGCCCTCCTCTAGGCGCATGGGTGTCTAGGTGGGCTGAATTTGAGGGAGGGGTGTAGTCACCCCCTGCACAGGGTATCCTAGGAAACCCAAGTCGCACTTTTTCATGATTGGCTGAGGTGGTTGTCCGGGCTGGACAACCCCCCTGTTGTGTGATTGACAGCCAGGCTGTGTGAATGGGGGATTTTCGCATAAAATGCAGGTTTCTTCGGCTGGAAGTCAGAGAGTCGCCACTGGAACTACAAGGAACCGAAAAGAGAAGCGGAGGAGAGGTCGACTGCTGCAACTATCCTGTACCGGTGAAGCCCTGCTGCAGTCCTGAGCCATCTACCCTTCAACGACTAAGAGAAGATCCAGTCCGGAGTATTCTTCCCTTGAGCCTGGTGGGGATAACCAGCTCGTCTTCTTCAGTCAGAGGAATCCTTTCGTTGTCGAAATCGCTGCACACTGCTGTAGTGGTCCGGATAGCCACCTGAAGAGCCTCTCCTGTTTTTAAAGGAGCGCACCTTTTATTCATTGTCACTGCTGCCGGCCTCATCCCTCTGTGGTGCAGACCCCCCTCATCGTCCTTCTTCGTGCCGAAGCTCCAGGAATCATAGGTCTGCAGAAAACTACCAGGAACAACTACCGTGGCACCAGCTTCATTATTTGAGAAAGGTACTGTGACCTCTTCGAGGAATTCGGGTGAATCCCTATTTCTCTTCTTAAGGCTTGCCCTTACTTTTCCCTCCTTCTTATAACTTTTGCTTCCGAACATTGACAATATCAAAGTACTCTTGGCTACGTTGAATCGTGAACTGTCCGACTGTGTGATCCTCGACAACAGGCACCCGGTGTCACTTGACGTTGCTTCCGGCCCTTTGACTCTTGAATTCCTGTCTATGAGTGTTCTTCGATTCTGTCTGCCTAACTAATATATTGCCTATGATTTTTGACCCCAACTCCCTCTGGGTATCTCAGATGCTAAGTGTGTTTTTGCCCCGGTAACATTTCTTGCTGCGTATACGCGTTTATTTAGTAGACCGAACTGTCAAAAAGTGATGGCAATCGTATTCACGGTAACATGTCTTGTTTCATAATACCGGTCCGTTTAAACACAGGGTACTTACCTTGATTAATACCATACAAAGTGAATTGGTTAGTTGTAGTGTATTTTACGTATGGTTTTCAATTTAATAGAAGTTTTGTGTTTATAACAAATGGTTTAAAAATAAATGTACTTATATTTTTTTACCTGAAACCTTGAGTCAGTGTATGCTTGAGTCACAGTAATTGTGGCCCCTTTGTGTAATCTCTGCTACTGCTCATATCTCTTGAGATAAGCCTGGCTGCTCCGCTACTGCTACCGCTTTAACATAGTAGTACAGGCTTGTACCAAAGGTAAAACTTGTATTGCCACCTGTAGTCTTAATTGTGTGTAGTGGTCCCTAAGGGCACTGCACAGAATTCTGCCTAACACTCCTCTATGAAACAATTCAAACCTAGATGGCCACAAACTGCGTCTGTCTCAACGACGAGAAGACCAAACTCCTTGGGGGCCCCCAGCTAGACAAACTCCATGATGACTACAACTCACAATCGATGGCAACACATCCCTGTCTCTAACGCCGTAAAAACCCTTGGCATCTATCTAGACTCCACCCTTAACATGACACGACATACCAACCACTTCACCTCAACGTCTGGTTACGCAACTAAGCTCATTACCGCAAGCAGACCTTTTTTTATCTCCAAAAAAACGACTAGAAGTGGCTCAAGCCTCATCTGCCCAAAACTTGACTACTGCAATTCTCTATTTTCCAGCACCTCTACTAAAATCCTGTGCAAACTACAATCAATCCAAAAAAATGCACTAAGAGCAGCACTCGACATCGGAAAGCGGGACCACATATACAAAGCCAGGAGATCAGCCCACTGGCTCCCGATCAAGGATACGATCAATTTCAAGATATTATCGATCTCACACTGCTGCCTCTCCAAAAATGCCCCTACCTACCTGGCAACAAAAATCTCAAGACACACTACAACAAGGCCCCAATGTACGGCCTACAAACATTGCCTCATCGCCCCCTACCCCCGATTCAACTGTAAAAGGGTGGGAGGGGGCAGCTACTGTAACCGACGCCCTGATGCCCTCGGGCTTGGCGCACTTATATAAATGCCTAAAATAAATAAAATAAAATAAAATACATTTTACAGATTTAGTTGTGAGGGCAAGCATAGATTTTGGGCACAGACAGATTCTTAAATTGAACTCTTTGACTCAGACTTTCCTTTATTTCATTTATGTAGGGAAATCCCTCCTTAGTATAGGGCAAGTTAGGCCTTCAACCATTCTGACATTTAAGTTAATAAAGTATTTTACTTTTAATTCTGAATCTGTTGTCTGTGTCTAGCTTCATGATGCCTTCAAAATTGGTACAACAACTAGAGCGCTTAACTTGGTTCCTCCAGTTATTCTTCATCACACTGGCCGTCTTCCTCGTCCCAGTTCTTTGAGTCAGAGTCAAAGGTGGGTATTTAGGAACTTTCCTATTTGTCATACAAGGATGGTCTTTTTCAACATGACAATAGGAAATGTAGGATTGGGAAGTTGGGTCCTGGGCGTCAAACTCGGATGGGTAAGGGGGATACCATGCGTTTTCTGGACTATCCTCCCCAAGCCCATAGGGGAACTCCTTCCCCGTGTGATTCCCCCCCCCCCATCATATTGCCACCGCCAGTGAGTCTTCTGGACTGTGGCTGCACCATGGCCACATGAGAAGGGGTTTTCCCTAGGGAAACAGGGATGACATCGCCAGTGACGACACTACACTAACAATGTTCTTCTCTATAGAAAGAATCATCAAATTAATCTCAAGAATTGGTATATATAAACCATTAGAAGCGGCGGCCTCTGAAGTGCGACTGGACGGCATACGGCCTGCCACGCTTCCAGGTCCTTTCCTCTGACCTGAAAGTGGCTGGTTTGCCGTGCTGTGCAGTGCTGCTTTCTGTGTGCCTCGTTTACCTTCTCTGTGTGCCCCATTCTCTGTGCTACCCCAGAGGCCATTTCCTGTGGTTGCAGTGTGAAGGGTGAGAGGCGAGGAGAGGTGAGGAGTCCTGTGGACACATTTTGTGGGGCACATTGCACTGCAGCATAGGGTATTATGGTGGTATCCAGCTCTTGAATGTTTAATCTTCCTTTTTGACAGACCTTTAGGTCTGGTTTGTTCTAGACACATTAGTTGTTCTTTGCTCTTCTGGGATATAGTTTGGGCCAGGGTTTTTATAATGCACACACTTCCTCAGTCTAATGATGGTGAAACAGGCATCTCTCCTACGTGTTTAGTTGTGGGCAGTAACCGTGTGCTGGAGGTCATGGCAACAAGTGCCCGTAGAAGACAGCGTCTTCACAAAGAGAGCTTGGATTCAGCGAATGATGATGATGGCATTGTTGTGAACGTCGCAGTGACAAACTTAGTATTGGAGAAGGAAGAAGTTGCTGTCCAGAAGGACCTTGTTGGTCTGTTAGACGAAGTATCTGTTCCTAGTCAATCTGGTAATTCAGTCCAAAGCTGTGAGGGAGGTGTTGAAAATCATGGACAATGTGATTTCTGAAGCTATTGCACAGTCATGCCCTGAAAATAAGGAGTCGTTTGTTGGTTCTAGTGGATCTGTGAACTGGCAATATACTAAGGATAAGATCATTTACACCCTAAATCAGTACAAACTCAATCTGGATTTTTGCGCTTGGGTGTATTCATTTGATGAGATCACTCCACATGCCCCTCAAACAGGGTGGATAAAGCATGTTAGTGTTACTAGATTGAATTACATTCCAATATGAGGGATATACCGTGTCAAATCAATATGACTCTAAATACCAGTTTGGCAAGCATTGCGACTGAGACCAGTGTATCTCATTCTGACTTAATTTGCCTTGATGCTGGCTCTGTTGTGGCAGTGGCTTTGGTAATCAGTTCGGGAGGATTTTTAGCCTCTCAAAAGACTAGAAAGTTAGTTAATCCTTTACCCCGACTAGCTGTGTCCCCTCACGGTAATATTGTTTTAAAAAGTCTAGGATTCCGGTCATAACTGATATTGCTCAAAAAGAGCTCATTTTGGATTGTAGGAATATTGTTATTTCAGAAAGCTGAAACCAGAGAGGCACTTAGAAATAAGGTCTTGTCTTGGTTGCACACTAAGGGGGTAATTCATAGATTTCAGCTTGGAGGCAGCGCACACGAGCAGCGCAGAGAGGGAGCGTGCGCCAGCGTGCGCCAGCCGTGTGCGCTAAACAGCATTCTGGCGCACCGCCTATTCATGGAATTCCCAAGCCATTTTGAGCGCTGGCACAGAGAACATCCCGCAGTGCCAGTTACGCCCCCAAGAACGCCCCTTGTGCAAGGAAAAGGCATTGAAATTCCCAGTGCAGTGCAAAGGGCCGTGCTAACCCTGCACCAGCTTACAGGGCCGGTACACTGATCGCGTGAAAATACTACACGCACCCCGCTCACGGCACCCGAAAGTGTGAAAATGTACTGGCGCACCCCTCGGAATACGCGTACCCCATTCGTGCCAGGTAAATTGCATAGAAAAAGCAACCCCCTGTGGTGTGGGTTGCCTGCGGGGCATGCCCATGCTGGATGGGTTGCCTGCGGGGCATGGGGAGGTTGAGTGGGCTGCCTGTGGGGCATGGCCAGGGTTGATGGGGTGCCTGCGTGTATTTCGGGGGTGCGCGGGATGTTTCACACGCGATAGGCCTTGTGCGAGCGGGGTACTTGTATTTTGGGGGTGCACAGGAAGTTTCACACGTGATACTCCAGGTGAGAGTGGGGTATGTGTAATTGGGGGGTCTGTGTGGAGTTTCACACGCGATAGGCCTTGTGCGAGCGGGGTATGTGTATTTGGGGGGTACGCAGGGAGTTTATCATGCAATAGGCCTTGTGCGAGTGGGGTACGTGTATTTGGGGGGTGCGCGGGGAGTTTCACACGCGATAGGCCTTGTGTGAGCGGGGTACGTGTATTTTGGGGGTGCGCAGGAAGTTTCAGACGCAATTTGGCATCGTGGGCCCTCCCGGGTGTGCGGTTTACCCCCTCCCCATGTCCTGCAGGCAGCCCACACCACAGGGTCTACCCTACAACCCTCCCCGTGCCCTGCAGGCAGCCCACACCACAGGGGACTACCCTACAACCCTCCCCATGCCCTGCAGACAGCCCACACCACAGGGGACTACCCTACAATCCTCCCCATGCCCTCCAGGCAGCCCACACCACAGGGGACTACCCTATAACCCTCCCCATGACCTGCGGGCAGCCCACATGGCACCATGCACTTGTGAGCACACTTGTGAGCCCTGACTCATGTCCCCCTCCACCCCCACCCACCCAGCAGTGACGGGCACCTGCCAGCAGGCCCCGACTCATGTCCCCCTGAATCCCCACCCACCCAGCAGTGAGGGGCACCTGCCAGCAGGCCCCGACTCATGTCCCCCCACCCACTCACCTACCCAGCAGTGATGGGCACCTGCCAGCAGGCCCTGACTCATGTCCCCCTGAACCCTCACCCACCCAGCAGTGACGGGCACCTGCCAGCAGGCCCCGACTCATGTCCCCCCACCCACTCACCCACCCAGCAGTGATGGGCACCTGCCAGCAGGCCCTGACTCATGTCCCCCTGAACCCTCATCCCACCAAGCAGTGACGGGCACCTGCCAGCAGGCCCCGACTCATGTCCCCCCACCCACTCACCCACCCAGCAGTGACAGGCACCTGCCAGCAGGCCCCGACTCATGTCCCCCTGAATCCCCACCCACCCAGCAGTGATGGGCACCTGCCAGCAGACCCCGACTCATGTCCCCACCCCAACACGTCATCGCGATCCACACTTATGGCCCTTATGGCCACCCAAATCCCACCCCACGCCACCCCAGTCCAAACACCCAAACAAGTATTCCATCCACCCCACATTGAAATCCCCATGTCATGATAGATCTCAAATGGCAAGTATGCACACCAATACATGTCCGTCACACACACACAATGGGTGCAAGTGAATGAGAAAATCCACATCGTGACATGCATGAAACCAATGACAGAATACCACACAAATGAAGTTTGAAACCAAAATGTATTAAATACAAAAGCAAGGGAATGAAAGAAAATCACACAATAATAGAAATAATAAACAAAAGGCTGCATGTCCAATATAAAGGAAATAAAATATATGAATGCTGTATCAAAATAAATCCAAATGAAAATGTCTCCAAAGGGTTTGTCCATCAAACAAAATCCAAATGAAAAAAGAAATCCATAGCTCCATGGAAAAAAATGAAGTCCAATCCAGTCTTCAACTATATCCAATTTCCAAATCCAGGGTCCATGAGCCCAACAATCCAAATGAAACCTACCAAAAACACTACCTAATCAACAACTATATACAAAAAGGTGGGACATAGTCCATGCACCCCAAATGAAATGAAAATACAAAGGAAACCTAACACTAATTAACTATATACAACGGCGGCGGGCAAGTCCTACGGCTCACATGTTGATTTCCCGGGCCAGGGCATCATGGAACTCCTGTTCTAAGTTCTGGAGGCAGGCCTGTTCCCTGGCCCCAAGGTCTCACAGGATAATGCCATGTCCACCTCCAACCCCCTGAGAATTTCCTCGAGGCACTCAGCCTGCCTCAGCGCCCTGCACATGGAGTTCTCCGCCCTGACCATAGTGAGCCATGCCTCTTCCGCCCGCCGCTGCTCCGCATCTATTTGCTGGCCAAACCGCTGCCACACGGAAGACACTCCCGATCCAGGGTCCCCCTCCCCTCCGGCCAATGCCTGCCCCTCTGATGTTGATGGCCCCGAGCCATCATCGCTCCCACCTTGAGCCTGCTGCTGCCGTGCATGTGCCCTGCCTGTTGATGCCTGCACGTCCTCCTCCTGCTAGGGTCCAGTTGTTGGGGTGCCACCCCTGCTGGACCAGCCTGGCCGCTGGGTCAAAGGCAGCTCCACAGGGTACCCAGGTGATACCTGGGCCGGAAGATGGCATGGAGGATGACTGGTGCATAGGAGGTTCAGTTGAGGAGGGGGTCGGTACAAGGTCCAGCAGACGGAGGAACCCAGCACTGGTGACCCGTCCTAGTAGGTCGACGTGGTCAAAGAGGCATCCCAAATAACGTGCAGAGTCCTCACGAAAACCCTGCACGTCATCCCGAATGCCCCATTGACACAACGCCATCCCAGCCAGGACAGGCTCAACACGGTCCCAGATTGTCACGTCCGCAGGGAGAGGAAGGCCAGTTGTTGTTTGCGGATCCCCTCCCTGCGAACGGGTCTGGACGAAGGAACCCCTGCTACTGCGGGATGATGCAGTCACAGGATCAGGGACAGGATTACACACAGGCACCTCCGCGGTGGCCTGTTCTGCCTCCTGTCCCTGCCCCTGGACTGCACCACTAGCACCAGTGGAATCCCCTCTCCAGACCCCGTGTCTGGCCCTTCCACGGCCTCCTCCTCAACCAAACCCACCACCAACCTGGATGACTCTGTTCCATCTTCCTCCATCGGACCCCGTGGGGTCTCAGCTGCCCCTTCTGCTGCCGAAGGAGTCCACCTCCGACCTCCGCCTCTTGGACCTACCCTCGGCAGCTGCGGCCGCAGACGTGGCACCAGACCCCTCACTCCTCGACGAGATGACAACATGGGAGGGGGCCTGGGCCTTGCGTCTACGGCTGGCGGTGGGATCCCTGCCGCTGTGCCCCGCAGCACCGTCTCCGCCCTCTTCATCAGTTGACGCTGCAGACAGGGAGAGACAGAACACAGGCATCAGGGCACTGTACAATGGTCTGATACACATATGACAGTTGCGCATGAGTGGCAGTCTCAAACTTCACACATGGCATCACACTCCCCAACACACATATCATTTGAACCCACACACATGCGCAAATCAACAGGAATGTTGCAGCAGGCAGCACCATCCATACACATGCAACAGCATGAGCATCCGAAGGTTAGCCTGTCGTCACATGCAACGCAGGGTGTGCCAAACACATGCACACACATCACCAGACATTCATGCATCTGTACATCTCCACTACCTGTCGCGGTGAAATCATCGGCATCCATGTCACATCTGCCAATCAACCTCCTACATGTTGCTGTGACATGCATCCATGGTGTATCACAGTGGCACACATGTCAAATACACACACATGTACATTGTGCACATACATGAAGGTGGAATCAGCATCCATGTGTCACACCACAACCATGCCACAGTACATACACATGAATTTAAACATGTGTGCACCGACACATGCAGTTGTGCACCATGCATTTGAACACATACACCATTGATGTGCCTCACACATGACAGGACTCACATGCGGCAGGATCATGTCCCTGTACATACACATCCATGCATGGCCCTTCCAAGACATATGTGCAACCTGCACACTCCTGCCACACCTCAACATGCACAGCGTCCAATCAGTACTCATGCACACTTAGCGCTCGACTCCGGACGGGTCTGCCTCCGAAGGATGTGGAGGTGGAGCGCTGGGTGTATGCATTGGAGGACCCTCATCTGGATGTTGGTAAGGCGGACCCGGATCCCCTCTGCATGCTTCGCCTTCAAGAGGTGCCGGGCCTTGCTGAGGGTCCAGGACCTGAAGTCCTCCCAGCGCTTCCGGACGTGTTGCATGTCGCGGGCTGCCACCCCCTCCACGTTGATGGCAGCCACGATGTCCTTCCAGATCCCCTTCCGTCCTTCATTGTCGGCGCGTGAACTTCCAAAGAGGGCATCATAATACCCCAGGACTTGCTCCACTAGGATGCCAACTTCATTGGCACTGAAGCTGGCAGCCCTCTGCCTCTCTGGCTGGAGGTTGCCAGTGGTGTCTAATGGTGTTTGCCCCGACATGGCAACCCCCGAGGCAGGTGTGGGTGGGCAACTGGGTCCTGGGGCTGGGCTGTGGAGCGATAGAATACCAGTCGGGAGTCTTCTGTTGCAGCAGCGGTGGTTACAGCAACTGGACCCCTGCAGATGGCTGACGTGCAGGCACCAAATAGCAGGGCACGTGGCCAGCAGGCAGCAGCAGATGGCAGGTGGGAGCGTGCTCTGGGCTCTGGGGGGCAGGAAAATGACTTTGTGGGCAGGAGCGTGGTCTTCCGTGTGTTGTCGCGTGGCCAGTTTGATACAGAGTGATATGGCACGTGAAAAAACTGCACGTCAGCGTGTAATTCGAGGAAAGGCCCTTAGCGCATAAGCGCATCTGTGACGTAACGCGCACGGGCATTTCCCTCAACATGGGTCCAAGTTGATTGTACACGTGCACAAACTGCACGTCTGGGCGTCACTGCATGTAATTGGAGGAAAGGCCCTTCGCGCGTATGCGCATAAGTGATGTCGCACATGTAGGCTGGCTTAAAAGGTACATGTAGGACGCCATTTTCTTGTACGTGCTTTTTGTGGAGAGCGAGCGGGTGATTCTTGTACTTCTTGTCGGTTCACATGTGATTACTTCACAACAGTTCCAGTTTGTACTCCTTGTATATTCAGGCAGCGTTCAATTCTTGTTTTTGGCGGGGGTGTTGCCAACGTGCACACACGTGTCTTTTTCACGTTCTTTTTCCAGGCAGACAGTGAGTAACGCACGTATTTTTCAACTGTGGTTGCCCTCTTGTGTTGCGTACCCATTCAGAGGTCATTGTAGCCTGCGTGTACCACACGCACCTTTATTTTTGTGTTTCTGGATGCCACAACATAGTGCAGGTTCTTTATTCCAAGGACGTGGTCTACCAGGGGTCGCGTGCATGTTAAATTTTGTTTTTGGGGTGCCTGAGCGTTGCGTGACCTGTCATCTTCCCCCAGGAGCCACAGACAGCCTTGCTAGAACACTAGGGTACGTATTCCATCTAGTACCCTACCCCTTTCACCCCAATGGCCCAGGACAATTGTTTACTGCACCTTCCATTCGCACAACAACATCAGTGCCATGGTTGGGAGGCGACCAAGCAGTAAGGGAGGCAAAGGTGGCTGACCTCAAAGAGGTGGGCGTGGTAGGGGATGTGGCCAGGATGTGCAGGGTGGCCCAAGAGGCCGGTGTGTGGAGGACCAATCAGGGACACCTATGCCCCCCCCCAATGGGTCAGAGAGATGTAGCTGACACCATCCCAGCTCAGGCCTTGTTAACCCGGCCCATATTGTCAACCGAACCGGCACAGGATGACTCCCAGGCTGACTTCCGTTTCACCAAGTCAAAGCCACGTGTGGCGGTGAAAGTTGCTGTCACCAGGCCACGTGGATCTGGGGCAGCAATGTCATCTGCTGCTCCAAGTAGCCAGGGTGAGGAGGCTGCAGGGGCAGCTGCAGCACAATCCACCCCAGCTCCGAGTCTCCCATCCGGGACAGTGTTGGTCCAAGTCCATCACACCAAGGTTGGTCCTGCCAACATCACCCAGCAGCCAATGCCTGCAGTGAGACCTTTGGTCATCGTCCCTTTCGCTACTTCCAATGCCCAGTCCACCTGTCTTCAGCCCCTACCAACCAGAGCGGCGTAAGCCACTCAGGGTCCGCACCACCTTCCAAAAGGAAGAAGGGTGCTCTTGCGGTACAGGCTGGGACCCCAGACACGGCTACCCACTCCGGCATGTCAAGGAAGCGTAGTTTCAATGATGCAGAACTAGACGTACTTGTGGGCTACGTGTCAGCCCATGGCTGTGAAATGCTGGTGACTGCAGGGTGCAAGACTACGACTGCTCAACGTAGGGCCCACTGGCAGAGCATCGCAGACCACATTAGTTCCCTTGGATTTGTGAGGCGCACAGCTGATGATTGCTCTAAGCGGTGGAATGACCTCAAACGCAGAGAAAAGAACAAACTTGCTTCCAATTATGCCTCTACTCTGGTGACTGGCAGTGGGTCTCCACCAGAGTAGGATGAACTAACAGAACAAGAGGCAATCGCTGGAGAGTTCATTGCAGAGGATCAGATCCAAGGCGTGGGAGACCTACCAGATCTTGCGGCAATGTCCGGTGAGTGGCCATGCATGTGTGTGCAAACCATGTGTATGTTGCTTGGGTGATGTGTTGTGATTGAGTGCCAGGTGAGGCTGTGTAGTCATGACTGCTATGGGTCACCCATGTCATGCCTCCAAACCATACCCCAGCCTTGGGTTAGGGTTTTAAAGTATCCCTTCTGACCGCAGTAGACAATTTGCACCACATTACTGCACTTGCCCTTCAACTGTCATCTTGCCACAACATTGTTCATACTGTTTTCCTGTTCATTCTGCCTGATTGAAGAAATCCTTAGCATTTTTACCACACATTTGTGTGCCTTACTGCCGCAAATGTAACCTACTTCAGTCATAGATTACACCCCACAATGGCCCACATTTGTTACCTTATTATGGGAATGATTTCACCTGTCAGGCTGATTGAGTAATGTGCACCTACACATGGCCTGCACACAATCATTTCGGGGCCCTGTTTGAATGTTTAACATGACAATTGTCTTCTGTCATGTCGAAGTGACCAACCATTGATGCATCCATGTGCCTGCCATCACTGCATCAGTGAACACTGGCTTTGTTGCAGCGTGTGGCACATGCGTGTTTTGTCACACTATTTTGCATGTTCAATTTCATGATGTCCATCTCACATGGATGGGTGACAGTACTGATTTGCTACCATCTGGGTGTCCTTGTCAAATCTGCCATGGCTATGCTATGTGCCATCTGTGTGCTGGCATGTGTCATGTATGTGGATTGTCCATGCCACTCACAGGCTAATGTGTGATGCCAGTGCTATCAACCATGCCTACCCTTCCAACTCATTGACAGTGCATGCATGCCAGAGTTATTGTCATGTATGACATGTGTCATTTATGTACTGGATGTCTGTCTCGTCAAGCCTATGTGTGTGGGCTATGGTGCTCATGCCTGTTTTCATTACTTTTCTTTTATATTTTTGCAGGTGATGAGGCACTTGATGCTGTTGAGGAGGAGGAGATGGCGCAGAGCCAGGAGTACTCACAGCCACAATGTGCACCAGTGGAGGACGTGGGGTGGTGGTGGGTGAAAACCCATTACTCCTACAAACCATACTGTCCATGGGTGTCTCTGGGTACACCTCCGGAGACCTCTATGACTCAGGTGCTGAATCGGACATTGAGACATATGTCCCGTCGCAGGTGAGTGTTTCCGGCAGGGATGCTGTTCTGTCCAACCCACCTGCACTGGAGGTACAGCCCTCTATGGGGCATTCAGTGTTGGAAAGTCCACCTCTGGCGGTTACGGATGCAGGGTTACACTCCACAATATTTGCTCCTGTTCCTGGTCCAGCAGATCAAAGGAGGAATGCAGTCCTGCAACCTCAGGCAGTGCCGGTGCAGCAAGGTGCACATTGTCATGATGCCTACCTCCAAGGAGCCAGGTCCGACCCAGCAACCCCAGAGGCAGGCATCATTTCCCCCAGGGGAGTGCCAGCAGGCCCAAGCTGGGGCCCTTTGGACGCAGTCCTGGCGCCTTAGGCGCCAGGCTCATGTTGACCTCTGTCCTGGCGCCTTAGGCGCCAGGCTCTTAAAGCTAGACATGTGTTCAAGTGTTTTAATGTGCACTTACCTGATGCAGACCATGCTGCCACATCCAGGCCCTCTTGAGGCCTGAATAGGAACTACTTTACCTGTGGGACTACTTTCCACCCGGGTGTGGTCGGGGAAGGATACATACCTGATCGGAGGAAGGATACACACTTGGAACTTCTTCCAAAGCTATTTAAACCACACCCGATCAGCAACTCACGCTTCGCGTTGTTCTGCTCCTCGCAGCTGGACGCTCACCGTGTCAGCTCCTGCATCTGGACTTCAGCCACGCCTGTCAGCATCCTGGGTCACCTGCAAAGGGAGACAAGAGACCTACCAGCTAAACTGCACCACGGAGACATCACCGACGATCCTGAAAGGGAAGAAAATCATTTTTAAAAGCATTTCGTTACGATCGCTGCAGCACTGCATTTCACTCACCTTTCCTGGGTTCCTCCATCTTCAGCAGCGATCATCCGGATACACAGCCACTTCCCAGAGCCTAGAGAAAAAGACAAGAATAAGAGGTGAGAGAAGGAAGGGAATAGGAAAAGTTCAGTTTCCTTCTAAGACTTACCTGTTGGGTCATTCCCATTTCATTTCGGGTCTTGCTGCTTCCAAGCAGGACCCCGGCCCCTATGGGGAAAAAAGACAAAGGCCCTCATTACGACCCTGGCGGAAAGTGACTGACCTGACCGCCATAGCGTAAATAGCGTTTCCGCCATTGCACGACGGAGCAAAGTGCGGCTAATTCCGACCCATCGGGCACGAGCACTACGCCATGGCGGAAGTGCAAAGTCCGCGATGGCGGAAATGTCCCCAAAACGCCCCTCACCGCCGTCGTACGGCACCCTAGGTGCAATTCCGCCACCCATCTTAGCGGTCACCGTAATGAGCGGCAATCGGAAAGTACGGTGACCGTAAATATACAGAAACAGAAGTAAAAACATGGTCCCGGAACGGGAAACAGCACGCCGTACACCTATAAAATCAGAATTCCCACACAACCATAAAAAATACTACCCTGAGACACATCCCAACCCGTCATCCACCCTAGTGAAAGCAATAAAAATGGGAAAAGTAGCGAAAAAAGCGTGCGACCGCAAGCGGCAGGTCCACTTCTCCCGTGAGGAACTCACCGTGCTCACAGAGACCCTCCAGGAGAATGCTGCCGTCGTCTTCTCGACGCAAATGACCAGGACGGCACTTGCGAACAAGAAGGCCATATGGGCCCTGGTGGCACAGCGGGTAAGTGCGGTGGGGACCGCACCCCGCAACCCACAGCAATGCAGAAAGCGATGGGACGACCTGCGGATACGCGTCCGTAGCATACTTTCTGCCAACCGAAACATTGCCACAGCTACCGGGGGAGGATCGGAATCACCCATCAAGTTGACCCCCTGGGAAGAAATCTGTGCCTCCACCATTGGAATGGAGAGTATAGAGGGAGTCGGAGGGATGGAGAAAGGAGTGCAGACATCCGAAGAATCAGGTAGGTGGGCCAAATAAAACAATGCTAAATCCACAATGTCCAATCATGTGAAGTACCATGTGTCCACATAGTCCAACAGTAACACATGTCCAGGAGAACGTCCACATACATCGGCCTGATAGCGCACTTTAAAATTCACATTAAATACATAAATAATTAAAAATCCTAAAAACACCCTCTACACGTGCAGCAGGCACACCCTAACTGCAGGCAGCAAAACAACTGCATCCTCAATCCACACAAAAATGAAACCACCTCCAAGGCCCCGACCCAAATCACCCTCAGGTACCACCCCAATGCATGTGATACATTGCCATTCCAATTTCAACAGACCCATTAATAACGCTCGCCCTCCTTTACTCCACCACAGGGTCCGATTCAAACGACGAGCTCCAGGACACCCCTACCAGCACACCTGCAAAGAGGGCCAAGACCAACGGCCAAAGACCCTCCACCTCAGCTGCACGCATCAAGACACGGCAGCAGCACAAATCAAGTGGCAGCACACAGGAGGGAACTTCAACAGGCACCCCAGCAGCCAGCATGCCCACAACAGCACCACCACAGGTCCCCCCAATGGATGCCACAGAAGGCACTGCTTCTGGTGGCAGCAGCACCATAGGTGACACTGCATTAATGGCAGCATCCTCCGACACAGAAAACGGGGATGTCGAAGTAAGATCCATCCATGACCTGTCTCAATCCCCCTGTTTGTTTCATCCCGTACACCATGAGGATACCACGCAGGGGCACCCACAAGACGACGACTGGCCATCCCCCACAAGCCCTGTGGCAAGGCAACATGAGGTGACCAGCCCCTCTGTGACACCACCGCAAATGGCCATGGCACAGCAGAGGCAACAGTCCCTCGACCAGGTGATCGTGCAACAGCAGCAACTGGCCACGCTCCTCAAGGACCATGCTGATGAATGTGGGGGTACTAAGGCAGCCATAGAAACATCAACTGAGACACTTAGGGCAGAAATGGAGAGAAGCACCGAGAGCCTGAGAGTACAAATGGAGAGAAGCACCGAGAGCCTGAGAGTACAAATGGAGAGAAGCACCGAGAGCCTGAGGGGGGAACTGCATGTGACGTCCAAAGACGTATGTGCTGAACTTGCCGCTGTGCGCCGTGTGCTCACTGAGCTCTCACAAACCCTTAGGGACATGCATGGACGTGAGCAGGCAGAGACATCATCCGTTGCAAGTTCCGTCCAGGGCAGCCCCCAACGTAGATCTGGGAGGAACCTGCGCTCCACAGGCAGGGGTGCCCCTGATACCCAGAGAGGGGGCTTGCAATAGCGTCTGCCCACTGACAATGAGCATCTTCGGACACTGGTGTTCGGGGGGGAGGTAGGAGGGTGGAGGGGGTGTGTTGGGCTCACTTGGGTGGCGGGTCGATGGGGTGTGTAACATAATTTCACATATGCTATAAACAATGCACGATCATCCAATGAGATGTGTGGACATTGATCTTTGTGTACGAGGCCTTAATAGGCATACAGTCCATATTGTGCATGTTCCAGACACACACAGTGCCACAAGTCCCGTGTCCATGTATCAGCCACCAGGCGTGAGTGCTAGAAGCATGAATCAATGAGAATCTGACGAATGTCACGGCCCTCCTGTGCCTCGCAGACTCCTTGAGGTGCTGCCACATCCCCACCCTCATCATGACCATCTTCAGGTGCTTGCAGTTCTGCGTCAGGGGGCATGGGCACATTTCTACGTACGCACATGTTGTGTAGCATGACACATGCCATAACCATCTTTGCAACCTTCACATGGCGGTACAGGAGTGCCCCGCCAGACCTGCTGAGGCAGCGGAAACGAGTCTTCAGTAGGCCGAATGCCTGTTCTATGACTACACGGGTATGTGAGTGGGCATGGTTGTAGTCCTCCTCAGGCTGGTTCTGTGGGTTCCGGAGTGGTGTAAGGAGCCATCTCTTCAGTGGATACCCGGCATCACCTGTATGTGGACAATAAAGGATGTTTGTGGAATGACATTGCTACGTAGGCCCCCCCCCCTTCCTGCCAGGTCATTGCCGCATCACATACCCCACATTATCATGCATGAAATGAGACTCACCGAGTAGCCAGGATCTGTTCCCTGCGTGTCGCTCCATGTAGCGTGGTATTGTAGAGTTCCTCAAGACCATAGAATCATGGGTTGATCCTGGAAATCGTGCACAACAATGTGTAATGATCCTGTTGGAGTCACACACCATTTGTACATTCAGAGAATGAAATTGTTTTCGGTTGCGGTACTGGGCCTCCATGGCATGTGAGACGACCAATTCCACATGGGTGCAGTCGATGGCACCAATGCAACCCGGTATGCCGCCAAGTGCATGGAATCCCACTTTTGTGTTCGTAATTTCCTGCTCCGAGCGTGGTAGAGAGATGTAGTCGTCTGCGTGCTTCAGGAGGGCATCGAGCACTTGCAATAGTGACCGTGAGAACACTGGCTGTGAAATGCCATGCAACTGTCCGACTGTGTGCTGGTAGGTGCCTGTGGCCAGGAAGTGGAGTACAGACACCACCTTCAGTAGGGGTGGAATGGCGGTTGGGCTATCTATCATGCTGACAAGGTCAGCCTGTGTCATGTCCACAATGGCGGTTATGGTGTCCCGGTCCAAACAGTAGAGGGTGTGGATCTGCTCATCCGTGAGGTCGAACGGATGTGCTCGGAGGCGTGGGATTGCGGGCTGCCTGCGTGGTGGTAGTGGCTGTGCTGGCGGGCCTTGCTGGCTCTGCCTTGCCCTCCTCCTCCTCCTGCGTCTCCTCTGTGCGGCCGGTTGTTGTAGTAGTTGGTGTTCGTCTTCTTCTTGAAGTTGGAGTACTTGCAGTGCTATCAGGTCCCCCAGGGCCAACATCGCTAGTCCTGCCGGTAGCATTTTGGAGTGGGTGTGGTTGTGGGAGGGGGTTGGGTGTGCAATTTATGTGTTTTCAAGCTGTATTGCCTCCACCTGTGGTGATTCATTCCACCTGTGCAAGCTGCAATCCCCTTTGGGCGAGCACGTCCCGCACACAACGCTGCAATTCGACGCATGGCATCTTGCTATTACAATCATGTATTTGATCCCGATGGCAGTGAAATATTGGTTCATATGTTCATTCTGCTATGGTCCCATTGTTTCACATACTATCTTTGCAGTCGCGAACAAACTTGTGAAGGGTCAGTGGAATGTAGTACTCGATTAACGGTGGACCCTCATGCAGCACTGTACCGCGGTTCACCGACGGGCGGGGCGTCCCATTTGTGAGTGAAGCCACTTTGCATTTTCACACATTGCCGCACTACATGGATGGATTTGTGATTTCAAGCGGTCACATATGCCTTTTCGACGTGATGTTGCAAATGAGGAATTCGAAGGACGGCGCCTTCGGTCTTCAGCTAGCGGCGAGGAGACGCCCACAGGTCTGACTGCAAATATAACGTTCTATTGTTTAATGTCCTTGGGACAGGGGCTATGGCGAGAATGCAATGATTGATATGAATAGTATGGGATGCGCAATAGCGTAGTGGACGATAAGGCAGGACGTTCCCAAATACATGTTACTTCACAACAGTGGAATTCCGGCCTGGAGCACAGTGGATTTTGCAGACTGCATTACGCACAGACTCAATGGAAATTTCACATGTTATGTGAGTAAATAATCAGGCGTTTTCATACCGGGATGAGGGAATGATGTATGGATGCATGGACAGATGATTTGATGGAGAGTTTGCCATTTACAGGGCTTTTTGGGATCTATCCACCTCCCCTGCGCTATGTGATGCAGAGCTGCCATAGTGGGACCATCGTCTATCTGCCCTTGTTGAACCCTCCCTGTCTCGACGCGCCTTCAAACACTTGTGTCTATGCACGTTACTAATCCCATCGAATGGATTCTGTTTTGACAGACGCATGCACACAAACACTCGTTTGTAATAGTGTTTTCACCTCGATTTTCATAGTTATGATTCGCAGGTGATTTTTGGGTGGGAATAATCCTTTGGAGTGGGCTAGCATGCATATGGCTGTAGATTTAGTGTGGTCATTGAAGTGAGTAATACAAATCAAGTTCTGATGCCCATACTATTCTTTTTCATTTCATTTGGGTGACAGGTATCTCCTCCCCTTTTGCCGCTGCCATCTGTATGCCACTCCTGCAGATGGCTTTTACTCCCGACACCTGCTGCTTCGAGTTAATCAGTGGAGCACCATTACGATCTTATGGGACGATCGCCAATGGGCCACATGCCCTTACGCAGTACTAGTGGCTAGGAGCAACATTTCGACCTTTCAGCTGGACTAGTGCCTACCTAATGGGACGGCCCTGCGGTTCTAGGCGCTTCCATGTTGCCTTTTTGAACGTGAATGTAGCCCCTGTGTACCATGAAGGAACAGGGCGTCACACAAGAAGAAGCTGGTCATTTATTGCGGATGCAGCCCACAATGATGAAATGTATTTTGGGGTTCATGACCTAATGGCTGTATGGGCTTGGTGATTTTGTGGTGCATTAAATTTCTATTCTGATATTAACCGTGTAGCGTTCTTCTTTGCAAGTAATGTAGCATATTCCTATTTGTGGTGCGATGTATTGTGAGGAGATCTGCATTGGGTTCCGGCTTCTGGTTATAGTTGCGTGGTACTGTACTGGCCGTGTTTGCCTACGAAGCCCAGTGTGGTCAGGGATAGGGGCTACCATTATGACTGTTTTAATGATGTCATGCTCATGGGCGGGGGATTGGCTTTTGTGTAACAGATGCCGGTCAGCCAGGTGGATTGGTGGAATGATGTGATTATCAGAATATGGCTGGTCACAGGTGCCTGTGTTTGCGTGCGTTTCTTGGAGGGAGACTGAGGTCATGTCCATTGGAATAGCTTCTGTATTCGTGCCATCTGTGCCCTGCAGCTCCCATTGGCCCCTCTTGAGATGAGCCTGGCTGCTCAGTCACTCTGCCAACTTGTGTGGTACATGCTTATGCTGATGGTTGGTTTGTTTACTGGCAGGAGTACAGGGCTGGTGCAGTCTCACTCAAGATACTGCTTTGAATGTTGCCTTACACTGGTGTCAAGCGATGGGGGCCTGTTTTTGTTTGTCTCATATTTCAGTTCATGTTGCTGTACTTGAACCTTCACATGCCTGTGCTGCATCAGTGCGGCAATGGTGCCATGGCAAATATGGATGGCCACTCACAAGGCACTTGGAGCCCCTAGATTCATTTGTTCGTTGGCATGCATGGGTGACTTGTACATTTCACTGGTTGCATTGTGTGACTTCATTGCACCTACGAGGAGTTGTGCAATGGGGCCAGGGAGTGGTGTACAGGCACTCAGTAGGGCCGTTTACGGTTGATTCGCGATGCCGTACTTCTCACCATGGCGGAATGGTACTTTCCGCCATGCTTGATGGTGTTAGGTACATGTCCGCTAGGGTCAGAATTCGCGTACCATTGCGCCATGGTGGTAGTTACGGTTTGGAATGGCGCGCGTGCGCGTACTTGGTGCAGTTAGCGTTGGCGTTCACTACGGTGTCGCTAATGGCATCGTACTTTACGGTGACGGGTCATAATCGCACCGAGCGCTATTCGATGGCGGTATTGCATTTCCGCCATCGTTTTTCGATTTCCGCCAGGGTCGTAATGAGGGCCAAAGACATTAGATGAGCGAATGCAAAAACATTACCTGAGCGCTCATCTAGGATTTACCAGATCTTTACTGCAACTGCACGTTTCACTTCGGGTCGGCGCCATATCTCCGGCATTCCGAACCCCGGCCCCTATGGGGAAAAGACATCAACATCAGCGCTTTGTTGCAAGAAGTCTCCAAAGGAATCTTCATTCATCACCTGAAAAAAGACAATGAACATTATTATTTAAAGCTTGAACTTTTGAACTTGCAACAGAACTTTTACAGCGCCTTACCAGTATAATCAAGCTTACCTGAACTCCCATCCAACCTCAATCCAGTGAAGTAACTGGGTTCAACGAGCCCCTGCGTCAGAAGCAGGATGGAGAGCTCGTCCTTTCAGACCCTAAGGTGAGACTTCATGGGAAATCGTGGAAGGGTATCGTGGAGGGTTGGAAGAGAGTGGGAGGCTTGAGCATAACTCAGTCAGTAGGTAATACTCCCTTTTCACGCACAGGGGAATATTCCTGCGAGCCGGAGAAGCCAGAGTAGAGGGCCCTTCCTGTCCATCTTCAGAGTCCTGCGCTTCACCATTGAAGAAGCATCAGCACTCGAAGCCAGACCTGCGCCTCGTGGGAATCAGGTGAGCGTTACAGAACGCGAAGCCTACCCACAATTTCCCACCCGGGCGCTATGGAGACTTCCGAGACTGACCAGCTGGCCCAGCTTTTGGGGGAATTACGGGCAGAGGTGCACTCAGCCCGCCAGGAGACTAACGCTCTCAAAAGAGAACTGATCTTATCTAAGGAAAGAACTGATGACCTAGCCAAAAGGTTATTACAGGCCCAGGCAGGGCACACTCCTTTACCTAATTCCGGAGACATTTCCACATCAATGGGTTTGAGTAACCCGGTACAAATTAATCTACCTGGACACATGCCTTTGGCCCCGCCTAAACGTTTTGCGGGGGATCCCAAGAAATATGCCGTCTTTATGAACCAATGTCGTTTACACTTTCTATGCAGACCCGGAGTCTTCCCTAACGACCAGACCAAGGTAGCCTTTATACTATCTTACCTCAGTGGCAGTGCTGCCGATTGGTCTATTCTGTTGGTAAATCAGGATGATCCCATCCTCCAGAATTTTCAGGGCTTCCAGGCCAGCATGGAAAGATTGTTCGCTCGACACTCTCAAGGACAGGCCCTTGATAACGAACTGCTATCCTTACGACAAGGTAATCAGGATCTTCTGTCCTACATAGCCACCTTTAACAGACTGGTTGTGGAAACTGGATGGCCAGAAAGCAAAAGGATCACATTGTTTCATCGAGGCCTGCGCGGAGAGCTTAAGGATGTTCTAGCTCAGATAGTAAACCCACCCCAGGTCTGCGCAGACTACATTGACTTGGTGGTTCAACTTGATCACAGACTTCAAAATAGAAAAGCAGATCGGTTCAAGTATGAAAACCGAGCACCGATCAAAACCCACGCTACCTCCAAGAGTACCGACGTATCTGAACCTATGCAAATCGGTGGTTTTAAAGGACCATTAACGCAGAAAGAACAAGAGAGAAGGCGGCAAATGCAACTTTATCTGTATTGCGGGACTTCCGGTCACTTTCTTCGAAATTGTCCAGTTAAACCACTTAAGAAGGTGGTTGGAGCTACTGATAACGAATTAGTGACACCTGATTCGGGAAACGACCTAGCCCGGCAAGCGTAGGGGTCCGCTTGCCGAGCTTGAAAACTAACTCTTTGACCTCGCATTTCGTCATGCCAATGGTGCTCGTGGACCCAAAACAGCCTCAGCAGTTGCATGCTATAAAAGCATACATCGACAGTGGAGCTATTGGAAATTACATAGACCGTGAATTGGCTTCCAGGATTAAGCTTCCTCTCTGCCCGAAAGTAACCCAAGATGTCATTACTACAGTAGATGGAACTGAAATAGCCTCAGGGCCTGTAACGCATTCCACTGTTGAAGTGACACTGGTGGGTCAGGATGGACATCGGGAAGCAATCGTGTTTGATGTGATCAAGGCCCCACAATTTCAAGTAATTCTTGGAATTCCTTGGTTAGAAACACATAATCCCAGAATTGACTGGCGAGCAAAGAAGATAAGTTTTCCTGATTGTGAACCAACTTGTTATCCAAGAAATCCAGCTATGGGTCTAGCCACAGCAACTTCCACCCCTGTACAGCTACCGTCAGAATACCAAGAATTCCAAGACGTTTTTCAGAAAGAACAGGCTAACACGTTACCTCCCCATCAGTCTTATGATTGCCAGATCGATCTGGTACCCAATGCTCAACTACCTTGTAGTAGGATTTATGCTCTTACGGAACCTGAGAACCTGCATTTGCGTCAGTATTTAGATCAGTGCCTAGCCAATGGTTTCATTCGCCCGTCCAAGTCTCCTGTCTCTTCAGCTCTGTTCTTCGTGCCAAAAAAAGAAGGCGACCTTAGAACGTGTATAGACTATCGCGCCCTAAATCAAATAACGATTAAGAATCGTTATCCTCTGCCCTTGATCCCTGAGCTTATCGACCAGGTGAAAGACGTTTGTGTGTACACCAAGTTAGATCTCCGAGGAGCTTATCACCTGGTGCGCATAAAAGAAGGCGACGAATGGAAGACTGCATTCCGCACCAAATTTGGGCTCTTTGAATATCAGGTGATGCCCTTCGGTTTGTGCAATGCACCTGCCGCCTTTCAGTACTTTATGAATGATGTTCTTCGGGAACTTATCGATGTCTGCGTCATTGTTTACATTGACGACATCCTGGTGTAATCTTCTTCAGAATCTGATCACAGAAAACATGTTAGGGCAGTTCTTGAGAAACTGCGCCAGCACAGACTATTTGCAAAACTCGAAAAATGCGTTTTTCATACCACAGAAGTTGAGTTTCTCGGATTCATCCTGACAACTCAAGGAGTCCGAATGGACTCGCGAAAGGTGGACGCCATCCTCAAATGGCCATCTCCAAGCTCGGTGAAGGGAGTTCAGAGCATGCTCGGCTTTACCAATTTCTATCGAAGATTCATCCCAGAATTTTCCCGAACAGTCCAACCCATCACCGCTCTCCTAAAGAAAAACAAACGCTTCGAATGGACTCTTGAGGCTGAACAAGCCTTCCAGGACCTGAAAACCAAATTCACCTCTGCACCTGTATTGAAGCACCCGCACCCAGATCTCCCGTACAAATGTGGAAACCGATGCTTCCAGTTTGGCCATGGGAGCTGTCCTGTCGCAAAGAGACCCAAAAACTAACCAACTACACCCAGTGGCGTTTTGGTCCAGAAAATTTTCTCCTCCTGAAATCAACTACACAATTACCGATAAAGAGTTACTGGCCATCAAATCTGCTTTCAAGGCTTGGCGTCACTACCTTCTCGGGGCAAGACACACCATCACCGTAATTACGGACCACAGAAACTTACAATATTTAAGCCAAAGCTCAATCTTCACGACAACTCTGATGGGCTCTATTCTTTGCGGAATTTGATTTCGTAATTACCTATCGCCCTGGCTGCAAGAATGGAAAAGCAGACGCCTTATCCCGGATTGGCATGGAAGAACCTAATTCGAGCTTAGAACCTGTGGCCATCATACCTGAGCAAAGAATCTTAGGCTTAACTTCATTGCAATCTATTGAGGATATCCAAACGCAAGTAAAACAACTTCTAGACTCTTCAACCTTACTGGAATGGAGTCAAAAGGGTCCTCATTACACCGTTAAGGATGACTTACCCTACTTCCAGGAGCGGTTGTTTCTGCCAAGTAAAGAATTGCAAGAACTTGTTATTGCCCATCATCATGAATCTTTAATGGAAGGACACCCTGATATCGCTAAAACGGAGGAAAAAATCAAACGCCACTTCTGGTGGCCTTCTTGGAGAAAAGACATAAAGTCTTTTGTACTGTCTTGTGGAATTTGCGCCCAAAACAAGGCTCAAAAGAAAAGGCCAGCCGGCCTACTTCAACCCTTGGATATTCCACCGGCACCATGGCACACCCTGTCAATGGACTTTATAACAGATCTGCCTCCTTGTGCTGGTTACAACACAATCCTTGTAATTGTGGACCTATTCTCCAAAATGGCCCACTTTATCCCTTTAAAGGGTTTGCCTTCAGCTTCCACCTTGGCCAAGGAATTCCTGGAGAATATAGTTCGCATACATGGTTTCCCTTCCATTTTGGTCTCGGATCGTGGAAGTCAATTTATCTCACATTTTTGGAAGAAGTGTTGCCAACTAGCACAAATAGATGTGCGGTTATCCACCAGCCACCACCCCCAGACCGACGGACAAACCGAGAGAACCAATCAGACTCTCGAGCAATATCTTCGGTGCATGTTACACCAATCCGAGTTAAATTGGAAAGACATCCTTTGGAACGCAGAATATGCATACAACAATTCAGTCCATTCTGGAACCGGACAAACCCCCTTTTATACTTTGTATGGTCACCATCCTCGGACCTCTGATCTAGATCCACCTCTGACCCTGGAAATGCCCGCAGTAAATCATCTGCATTCCACAATAACCCGAGCCTTCAAAGAAGCTGCAACTCATTTACAGCAAGCCAAGAAAAAGTATAAAGAAAACGCTGATTTGCACCGAAGTAAAACTCCTCCTTACCAAGTAGGAGACCAGGTATGGCTAGCAACTAAACATTTACCCCTCAAGGGCCAGCGAACCTTCAATCCCAGATTCATAGGACCTTATCCCATCAAAGCTATAATCAACCCAGTGGCCTTTAAACTGGATCTACCGTCCAGCATGCGTATTCATCCAGTTTTTCATGCATCACTTTTGAAGCCAGTACAACCAGGAACCCGATTGTCCAAGCCTCCAGATCCAGTTCAAATTGAAGGGGAATTAGAATTCGAAGTTAAAGACATTTTAGACTCCAAGGTGGTAAAGTCGAAACTCTTCTATCTTGTTGACTGGAAGGGATATGGACCTCAGGAGAGATCGTGGGAGCCTAGTAACCATGTCCCCGCACCTCGATTAGTACAAAGGTTTCACCAGAGATTTCCGAACAAGCCCAAACCCCGGAGGGAAGAACCTTGGGAGGGGCCTTGAGGGGGGGTACTGTCATGATGCCTACCTCCAAGGAGCCAGGTCCGACCCAGCAACTCCAGAGGCAGGCATCATTTCCCCCAGGGGAGTGCCAGCAGGCCCAAGCTGGGGCCCTTTGGACGCAGTCCTGGCGCCTTAGGCGCCAGGCTCATGTTGGACCTCTGTCCTGGCGCCTTAGGCGCCAGGCTCATAAAGCTAGACATGTCTTCAAGTGTTTTAATGTGCACTTACCTGATGCAGACCATGCTGCCACATCCAGGCCCTCTTGAGGCCTGAATAGGAACTACTTTACCTGTGGGACTACTTTCCACCCGGGTGTGGTCGGGGAAGGATACATACCTGATCGGAGGAAGGATACACACTTGGAACTTCTTCCAAAGCTATTTAAACCACACCCGATCAGCAACTCACGCTTCGCGTTGTTCTGCTCCTCGCAGCTGGACGCTCACCGTGTCAGCTCCTGCATCTGGACTTCAGCCATGCCTGTCAGCATCCTGGGTCACCTGCAAAGGGAGACAAGAGACCTACCAGCTAAACTGCACCACGGAGACATCACCGACGATCCTGAAAGGGAAGAAAATCATTTTTAAAAGCATTTCGTTACGATCGCTGCAGCGCTGCATTTCACTCACCTTTCCTGGGTTCCTCCATCTTCAGCAGCGATCATCCGGATACACAGCCACTTCCCAGAGCCTAGAGAAAAAGACAAGAATAAGAGGTGAGAGAAGGACGGGAATAGGAAAAGCTCAGTTTCCTTCTAAGACTTACCTGTTGGGTCATTCCCATTTCATTTCGGGTCTTGCTGCTTCCAAGCAGGACCCCGGCCCCTATGGGGAAAAAAGACAAAGACATTAGATGAGCGAATGCAAAAACATTACCTGAGCGCTCATCTAGGACTTACCAGATCTTTACTGCAGCTGCACGTTTCACTTCGGGTCGGCGCCATATCTCCGGCATCCCGAACCCCGGCCCCTATGGGGAAAAGACATCAAAATCAGCGCTTTGTTGCAAGAAGTCTCCAAAGGAATCTTCATTCATCACCTGAAAAAAGACAATGAACATTATTATTTAAAGCTTGAACTTTTGAACTTGCAACAGAACTTTTACAGCGCCTTACCAGTATAATCAAGCTTACCTGAACTCCCATCCAACCTCAATCCAGTGAAGTAACTGGGTTCAACGCGCCCCTGCGTCAGAAGCAGGATGGAGAGCTCGTCCTTTCAGACCCTAAGGTGAGACTTCATGGGAAATCGTGGAAGGGTATCGTGGAGGGTTGGAAGAGAGTGGGAGGCTTGAGCATAACTCAGTCAGTAGGTAATACTCCCTTTTCACGCACAGGGGAATATTCCTGCGAGCCGGAGAAGCCAGAGTAGAGGGCCCTTCCTGTCCATCTTCAGAGTCCTGCGCTTCACCATTGAAGAAGCATCAGCACTCGAAGCCAGACCTGCGCCTCCGTGGGAATCAGGTGAGCGTTACACACATCACCTTGCCCCAAACAGCTGTGGTGCCCGCCAACGCGGTGGCTGTGCGCCACCAGGCAGTACAGTGTGGGAGAACTCCATCTACACTATAGCAGCACAACAGGGGGCATTGTGTGAGATGATGGCTCAGGCCATGTATAGGGTGGCCACTTCCATTCTCCCCCCTGAAAGGCAGGTGGAGCTCCAGCAGCAGGCAACAGAGTCCATTTGCCACTCACACAGGGAGGACATGTTGGCGCCTGACAGGGACCAACGGGCTGGACTGGTGACTCTGTGCACAGCCATATCTGCAGAGTCACAGACTCACAGGGAAGCCCTGAGGTTAGAACACAGGTCCCTCAGAGATACTCTGTGTGAACCTGAGGTGTCCCGGAGTACAAGGTCAGAACAGCAGCTGGAGCAGCTGACACGCGTACTCTCAGCTGAGGTCCAGGCAACCCGCCAGGAGATCCGGGCATCACTCGAGGCCATGCAGGCAGAAATGCGTGCTACCCGTGAGGTGCTACATGGGGATCTCCGTACCATCATCCTGCAGAACCAAACCTTTCACACCCACATGCTTGCTGCCATGGAGGAGCATGCCATGGCTTTGCGTGGTCTGCCTCCCATATCACACCCACCTTCTGATGTAGCACCAGAGGGTGATGACAGCGACAGCAGTTCTCCCACTGTAGCGTAGCCGTGCAGGCCATGAGCCCATGGAGGTTTTTTTTTTCTCAACATCCACGCATGTGAGTGTTGGGGTGCACCCTGTACCTCGTCCCTCCTGCGTGGCCTCCCCCCCAACCAGTCCACACATGGCCATTTCTGATATTGTTTTTGTAATTTATTTTTTTCACATTTCATTCCAATTTGCAAAATGGAAATAGTATTCAATTCATTTGTTATCTTTATTTCTTCTTCTTGTTTTTTTATTTTTTATTTTCATTTTATTATCAATCTTGATTTCTTATTTTCATTTTCATACATTTGCTTTTATTTGGTTATGCTTCTGATTTTTAGTTTATTATTTTAATTTGTTTGTTTTACTTTACATTTACTTTTGCTTTTTCTATATTTCATTTGCATTTACATTTATTTTCATAACCATTTCCTTTAAGATTGTGAATTAATGTTACAGTGTGTTGCTTTGTGTGGCTTCCGTAGGCATCCACTGTGTATTCCAGCTGGGCACATGCAGGCTTGTCCTGTGTTTGGGTTAGAAACTTGGGTTCCTGACACACACACCCCTCCTGCTTCCCCTTTCCATGGGCTCGCAAAGGGTGTGACCAACTGACAGTAACTTACACAGAGACATTGGGCTCCCATAAATTATGTGGGCAGTCTGTAGTCCAAACTGTGTATGCATCCCTAGTGGGGATTGTTGTTCATTTCTCCACTGCATGGTGGATTTATATATGGTTTTACATCCAAGACTTTTTCCTTAAATGCATGTAACGTGTTCATGTCTTTACAAGCCCATCTCCTTTGCAGATGCAGTTCATGTTGTATGCAGTACACTGCCACATGTGCCTACCAGCAACACTCTGCACTTGGAAGGTGTTGATGTGCTGCCTTAGTCAGGTTGTGACACTTGCACTACTTTCATTTTTTACAGTCATATGTTGCCACTGTTGGATCCTGTACTGATGTTTTGTCTTGCTGGTAAGTATTCGTTCATGTGTGTTGTTTTTTATTCATTACTGAGAGGAAATTGTCTCTGGCCTGTTTCCATTTGGGACAGTGCACTTTGCGACACTTGTGTCATGTGTTGTGCATTCATTTGGTTGCTTTCACATTGCATGCCATGCCATGGTGTGTTGGGTAGCTGAGATGGGGAGAGGTTGGGTGACATGCCAATATTTGGAAGTGATATTTTCCAAGGGGGTAGTCCTTCATGCTGCATGAATGTGTGCCTTTTACTGACACAGCATTGGGTGTCTTTAAGTAGCTAGGGATGCACACAATGTAGCACTTCCAGGTGAACAATCTCAGGGTGGTATGGTTGTGACAGTTGACTGTCCCTTTTGTCATCATCATTAATCAATGACAATCGTCAGCTGGTATGTGCCAGGCCTGTGTGCACTCCGCAGGGGTGGGATTTTAGGTGAAGTAATTTGCCACAAGCTGGGTACGGGCTGCCTCACCATGTGCCCTTTCACCTCCCATGCGCAGTGGGCGTGCATGTGGTTGGGGATGTGAGGGCACTACCATGTCCACCGCCACGCCCCGCCAGGTTGCAACGTTGACACATGCTGCCACTATGATCCTGCACACTACTGGGGGCGCATATAGCAGCTGCCCATCAGAGCGGTCAAGGGAGCAAAAACGTGACTTGAGCACTCTGAATGTGCGCTCCACTATGCCCCGGGTTGCAATATGGGCTGTGTTGTGTCTCACCTCGGGTGGTGTGGTGGGGTTCCGAATTGGCGTCATTATGTAGGTGCTCAAAGGGTAGGCACTGTCCCCTGGGGAGGTGATAATGGTTGTCATTAGGGTTTTTTTTACATTTCTCAGTGTCTGACATGCATGCACGTGCAGAGGCATTTATACTCACCAATTAGCCATGTGTCGTCATCACATACAACCTGCACGTTGATGGAACGCCAGTGCTTGCGGTTTCGATAGATGTGCTCTGTGGCCCCCGGAGGACGTAGAGCCACATGGGTGAAATCAATGGCACCTAGCACTTTCGGGAAGTGTGCCACCCCGTAAAAGTCCTGGACGACAGCCTGCCTTTCTGCAGGTGTTCTGGGCATGTATATGTGCCTGCGGACTGAGGGGCGTGCAGTCATGATGGCCAACACCTGGTGTAGGCAGCATGACTACGTGGCCTGTGAGACACCCCCAACTATGGCACTTGTCTGCTGAAATGACCCAGTAGCCAAGAAGTGCAATACATTGAGCTCCTTTACCAAGGGGCTCAGCGCTTGGGAGCACAGGGTGGGTGATGTGAGGTCATCCTCCCACTCCCTGACCAGTTCTAGGATTATTAGTGGTGGAAACCTGTACTTCCCATACACCTGGTCATCAGGCATCCCAAAAAGGCTGGTCCTGGGTAAAAAAATGCTGGGCCTGGCTATCCTCCTCCTGCGGTGTCCCACGACCACTGCTGCGAGGAACAGTATATTCATCTTATCGTATGAGCTTGTTTGTTGTTTGCGTGCACTTTTATGCTGCGCGGGGCCGCTTACGCCTGCTGGCGTACATGTTTCCGGATTAGCGCGTCTTTTTTGGCGCACAGCTTTCCCCTGTTCGATTCCATGAATACGTGTTGTTAACATGCGTGTGGGCGTTGCGAGCATTTACCTCATGTACTTCCCCCGTAACGCCCACATTTTAACGCGTTGTTCCCTTTCTGCGTGTTATGCCCCGCGTTCCACCCACTTTTCTTGTGTGTGCTACACGATGTGCGCTTTCCCTGTGCGCATCGCGCATGCCGTTTAGTGACGTGTGCGCCCGCGTGCGCCACCCACGGATTTGGCGCACATCCCAGGTTTTACAAGCGCAGCGCATTCCATGAATCGATGAACGGCTGCGTGCGCGGCTTTAACACGCGTGCGCTGCGATTTTCACGCTTCTGCTCCCCTTTTCGGCGCACATTTATTCCATGAATTACCCTATAAAGTGGGTCATGGCTGTGTTAGTGGACAGGACTTCAGACTTTTGCAAAGGTCGCATATCAAGGATTGGTGTACCGGGAACAAACGGCGTGTATTATCATTGGCTGTGGCCAGAGCAGTCTTCCTTCATTTTTGAGTTTATGTAAAAATCTGACCAACATGTCATCTGCCTCTAACTTAAGGATTGTGCTTAACTAATGATTTTTATTTCCATTGTATCCCTTCTGGTTTCTTTCTGAAAGTTTATTTAATTGGTGTTATTTGTGTTTGTTATTGTTTGTATTGTTTTGTGTAGCACCCTAATGCCTACAGGCCTATATCAGCGCGATATAAATGAATAAAATAAAATAAATATTACCAAGACGTACATTCTATCCACTTCTCGTGCCTTTATTGTAATTGGTCTAACGAATGACATTGTTTGCCTTAACTGAGGCTGTGTCACACCCTCTGACATTTGGGAGTATTTGTGGGATATTTGTTAAATATTTGGGGATTCCCTTTTGAAGGGATGTGACCAAATTGATGGATCTTAATCAGTGGTCCAGATAAGATTAGAAAGTGGGAGTGTTTTACTCTCTATTTTTCAAGTTGGGAGTAAAATGATTTTTTAGGGAGTAAAAATTTAAGTCCAATTCCCAGTGGGAGTATTTTATAAGCGAGTAAAAATATGTTTTAACTGGAAAACGTAAATGTTTTTGTAATGATTATTTTGTGCACCTATTTATTCAGGTATATTAAAAGAAACGGGTTTACTTCTTCCGATCAGGCAGTTATAGTAGTTTTTTTCCTGTGGTATTATGTGCACTACTGATCCAACCATGTCCATTGAGCTGTGTTGGTGAACTCAGGGCACAAGGATTTACATGTCAGTTTCCCATTCTTTGTTGGGAGTATTTGCATTCCCTATTTTTATTTTTTGGGAGTATTTGCCTATTTTTAGGGAGTAAAAGTGGCTGATACACCCCTCACCTGTAGGGCTGATCTTAATCATTATGAGTATCTTTCTACACTTAATTTAAAAATAAAGCAATGGGTTACTCATCCCATGTCTACCTTCAGCAAGATTTTAATCTCGAAAATAATTGTCCACAGTGTTGTATTTCTTTGTGAATGTTCCTGTATGGCTAGTGCATACATTCTTTGATAGGTTTCGGACCTTTCTCATTAATTTAGTCTGCTCTCCCTCTTCATCCCAAATTAGTTGGTATATATTAGTGCAGCCTTACTCTCAGGGGGGTATTTCTGCTTCAGAAATGGAAATGTACTTTTTTCCAGCATTGGATCTTTCATAGATTCACATGCTTTGAATATTCCCAGTTGCCAGGCTGGTAATCCTCGGTTACACACATCCTACTTTTACTAAAAGCAAAAAACAGGTGTGTTTTGTAGTCTATCCCCCTCCTTATGGGTGCATTTGTTCCCCGCCAATGGGATGTCAAGTTGTAAGCCCCTCCCCTGGAGGCCATGTTCAGATTCTAACTGCATGTCGTGCTGAGAGAAGTACTCACATCTTTCTCCTAGGAGAAAAGCTATTTGATCAGATAAGTCTTTTTCTTTATTTCAACTTGGGGGAAAAAAGGAGAGCAGATCTAAGAAATCCCTCTTTAGGGCCTGCTCGACTTGCGGGCTGAAGAATGTGTTTGAATGTGACAAACACGCGAAGATTGTATATACTGTGTGACGAATCGCAGGGCTTCGTCACTGCTCCCCAGAAGGGAGCCGTTCCTTGTGAGACTAGGGAAGGTAGCCCACTACATAAGATTCCCCCTAGGGGTGGCAGTAAGCGGGACCTCACATAGAGAGACTCCCCTCTTGGGGATAAGTACTCCCATTCCGGCAAGGAACTCCCCGAAATCCTCTCTTATTAACCATCAATAACATCCATGCTTCAGAGAAGTCCATCAGAGCAAGCCACTGTTTGTTATTGTAATATTTGCCCTAACATTCATCTTGAAGAGATTTCTGTATTAACTACTGAGACAAAGAAGAGAAATGAATGAGTAATACAGATCGCTCCATGGTCTAAAGTCAATGAAACTTTGACAAAGAAGCCTAGATGAGTAAGAGAGAATACTCATCAAAGAGCAGAATTTGGATATAAAAATTTGGATATAAAAATGGAAGAGGCACTTACAGTAGTGTATAAATCCCGGAAAGTTCGAACCTGGGAAGAGCTGTGAGCTATCACGTCCCGAGAGATCCTCGGCAGTAAGGACGTGGTCAGTGGGCCTACCGGAGAGGCACGGAGAAAGCAGAGAACAGTGTTGTGCAGGGAAAGAGAACCCAGAGGAACTGAGAACAGAGGGAGCAGTGGCGTGACCTGAGAAACGTGGACTTTCCAGTCCAGAAACAGCACCTGGACCGCTGCAGCCGTAGCTATGCAGGGCCACATCACAGAACCAAAAAAGAATCGGCAGGACCACAGAATCTCTTTCAATGCTGAGAGCTATCCCGATCCCAAAGAGAGATCCGGTGGCGCTAGCCTGTGAACAAGAAGGTAGCGGGAGAGGCGGAAGACCGTGAAAGGGGTACGGGGAGCAGAGACTCATGCAGCATACTTTTCCCAGTGAAACAAATGTTTGAGAGTGAGAAAAACTACGGGATTCAGTCTGCTCGTACCAGTGAGGGGAAAAGTAGCATCAAGAAATAGAATAACCCTAAGATTATACTGGAAACTGTCTCACTTAGCATTGTGTCGTGTAAGAATTGATATACAAGGACAATGATTGGCAAGGTAAGTCAATATTATCCACAGTGCTTATACAAATAATAATAGAGTAGCACAAGGCAGCGGGGGTCTGGGAGGTGTGGGTATTCTGCCAATATACTACCACGTGACATGAACAATGAACAAAAGGGCCCCAGTCACAATGCGCCAAAAAAGTGCAAAAGTTGAAATGCAGGTGTTTATTTAGGATGATAAAACAGCCTGACACTATTTCATCTATATCGCCTTTTCTACTACACTTTCTTGGCAAAAATGTCTTTGATCGCGATGTTCTATCTTTACTGAAACTAATGCTTTGCTTTTATCATTTTGTTTTTTGTTGTGTTTTTTCTCTCTCTCTCCCACCCTCCCCTTAATTTCCCAGCTTTTCTAATTTTTACCAATTTGCATCCGCATAAATATGATTTTTTCAATGACATGCAAAATATGACTTCTTTATTATTGTAATTGTTTTGCTTTGGTTTACTGTCCCTGGTGTCACCTAACATGGTGCCTTGGTTGTTACATATGTTATTTATTCTATATTTCAACTCAATTTGTGGAAATATTGTATACATGATATATCAATGTGACATACCAGCCTCAGATGAAGAGCCAGTAAAGCTCGAAACATGTGTCAGGCTGTTTTATCATCCTAAATAAACACCAGACTGCATTTCAACTTTTGCACTTTTTGGCACAGTGTGACTGGGGCCCTTTTGTTCATCAAGAATTGATATAGTAACACTGTGTGAGACTACACAACACTTATCTGCTTGGTATTTGGTAACCCATCTTTTGGTATCGGTCTGTAGTACACACGTTGGTAGTGTGACTGAGCAGCCAGGCCTATCTCAAGAGGGGTAAATTCCTTCAAAGGTGTGTACTCTGTACCCCTTAACCCAACTATCTAAGTTGTTCAAACATTCACATACCCAGGGTGCCCAAGGGATACCATCAGTCTTTGGGAGGGTCCTAAACCTCTTAAGGTACTGGAAAGGAGTTTTCCCAAACCTGGCTATTAATGCAGGTTTCACTGATTCATAATCCTTTCTCTAACTGGTACCCAATTCCATCACAGCATCACAGCCATTCAGGGGGAGCCTAGACATGGGCCATGAAATTAAATCATTCCCCCATTTTCCTTGAAGACCATAGGTGTATTCAAACGTACCCAACCAATCCAACACATCAAGTTTAGGTTCATACATACTCACTGTTTCTTTGGGCAGGCGAGGCCTCTTGGGACTAGCAGACCTAGAAGACCCTGAAAGGGAAGCAGAATCAAGGGACATGTTTTTCATTTCCATTTCATGCTGCATCTCTATTTCTCTCCGTTTCACTTCTTGATGTTTGTTTTCAGCTTGGACATTTAGTTTCTTGAACTCCAACTCTAATCTTAGTCTCTCAAGAGAAATATATTCTGGGCTTAGATTTGGGCCTTGTGGGGTTCCAATGGGAAGTGACTGAGTTACAGGGTCAGGCTGTGGCAGAGGGGAACTCCCTTCTGGAGACTCCTCTACCTCCTCTGGATCCTCTTGCAGAGTGGATTTTGACTCTAAACTAGCATCCTCCTCATTATCTTCCACATTACTTTGGTGATTTAACAACCTTACAATCCATTCACATGTCTTTCCTTTCAGAGTCAGACCCCTGGTTTTTCACCTATCTTTCAGTTGTTCTTCTGTTAGGACAATCACGGCTGCCTCATTAAAGTTATTCATATTCAGCATGTTACAATTGCTTAACTTTTTGGTGGATCTTAGCCTTGTGGCTGGTTTAGTTGAGCACAAGTACAGCAAATAGTCAATGTAACCACTCTACGCCAACCCAACCACCTGCCACCAGTTTTAGGTAAGAATTGATGTAGTAACACTATGTGAGACTACACAGCACTTATCTGCTTGGTATTAGCTAACCCACCTTTTGGTATAGGTCTGTACTACACAAGTTGGTAGTGTGACTAAGCAGCCATGCCTATCTCAAGAGGGGTAAATGTGAGCTGTAGAGCTGTAGCAATGAAATTCAGAAAATACAAGTAGCCAAGTAACACTTACGCTCAAGGTTTCAGTTATAAATAGTTATTAATTAGTTTAACGTCAATTTTTAAATAAGCGTTCTTAAAAAACGGCAATATATGTAACAATCAAATATACTTTAAAATACTTTCCCAGAATCAGCACAAGTTAGTGGATACTCTTTGGATAGGCTTTTTACACACTTCCTACACCCAGAGGTGACTTCATTGACAAGGACAGTAATGGCATTTATACATCACTAGTTATACTTTGCAGATTCTGAGGTTGCAGAAAGGGAAGGTTAGAGGAAGCAAAAGATTAATCAGGTTCTCAAGGCATGTGGTATACTTAAATCTTCCAATGAAGTCTAGACAAGCCTTTCCCAGCAATAACAGTCTAAAACAAGTTACCACCTATGAGGGACAGAAATGTCAAAGTCAATGGACTAGAAGAGTCTGCAGGGAGCCAGGAGAGCCAGAGTCAATTGGAGCACAGTCTATGGAGCTGAGTCACTTCTTAGATTTAAAAAAGTATTGCACAAAGTTAGAGAGTTTTGTAGAAATCACTTCTAGAGTCACAAGCTGTTAAGCCAGTGAAAAGCAGAGTTGGAATCAACTCTAAGGGTAAGCCACTGCAAGTCTCAACTGAGAAAAGCACAGCTCAAAAAGACACTGAGGCAAGTACCCCAAGTCTAAACAATACCTCTGGTTTGAAGAAGAATGGTCCTGCTGGATTCTGTCCTGTTGCAGCGGTACAGACCCTACTTTCCTGAGCGTCAGTCGTGGGGACAAGAGGGAGGTCGTCTGGAGGGCACCTGCAGCAGCAATTTGGAGGTCGTCGGCAACTACAGGCTCTTTTTGGATCAACGGCACTTTGTGGTTTCAGCGCTCGGTAAACAGCACCACCACAGATCTTGGACACCGGTTGGCCTTCCTTCACTCCTTGGGTCCTGCACTCTGATGAGGGGACTCGAGCTCTGGTCGTCCTGCTTCTGGAGGGTCCTTAGGAGACTACTCGAGCTTCGGACCAGATTTCAGACGTTGCACTCGACTATGGATTTCTAGACCCCTGGCACTCGGTTCCTGCAGCAGCAAAGAAGTACAACCAATCAGGGAAGATGGACCAGTCGTCCCTTCCGGAGATTCTCTTGTCGATCAGAAAGAGGAGTTTCAGCACAGCAGCAGGGCTTCACTGGGCAATTCAAAGGTCCAGGAGGATGCAGCATGCTTTGTTCATGGTTTCTTCGTCGGGTGTCCCTCCCAGTGGTCCACTCTGACTCTAGTCCCAAAACCCTTGCATTTTAAGCAGGTTTCTCCCATTTATGAACAGCCTAGGCTGTCAATCACACAGCAGGGTGGCTGTCCTGAAAGGACAGCCAGCCAGCCAATCAGGACTGGTTGCACTCAGGCATTCCTAGAGACAAAGGAAGCCCGCTAAAGTCAAAACAAACAAAGGGCTCAACCTGGCCTCGGAGCATAGAGTCAAACCCAAGAAAGACCTCAAAAACTGAAAATGGCGAAAAAAGAAGACCGGAGCCATTTTGACAAAATGGTCACTCATGCCTGATAAACTGCAGCTGAGGATTCAGCCTGTGGTAGAAAATGACAATGTTAGGAAAATTTAATCACCTCCACCAGCTATTTAAAGTAGTGATGGTAACATAAAATTGTTACATGACAATGTAGGATAAGGGGCTACCAGGTAACCCCCAGCACTCAACATAAGTTGGTTTGTGCTGGACCCACAAAGAGAAAAGGTAAGTAAAGTCAATTTCACTTTACTATTCTTGGGAACAGTTGTTCACACAAGAAAAGGGGCCTCATTACGACCCAGGCGGTAAGTTACCGCCTGGGCCGTGACTTTACCACCATGGCGTAAACTATGTTTACGCCATGGTGGTAGGCGGACTTACCGCCCCATTCCAACCTTGGCGGGGCGGTAAATCCCCATTTTCCCATTTTCCCTTCCCCATTCCCATTTTGCCCCATAGGGCATAATGGGAGTGGGGAAGGCGTTAATTACGCCACCGTAAATTACGGTGGCGTAATTAACTCCATGGTCCCTTAGCGCCATGGATTTTAACACCTGCTAAAAGCAGGTGTTAAGTCCGCCATGGCGCTAAGGGACCTCGAACTCAGGCGGTAAGGGTCGGCGCTGTTTACGCCGCCGTAAAACCCTTACCGCCTGAGTCGTAATGAGGCCCAAGGTATTTAAACCGTATGAAAAATCTAAAGGATTTCTCAGTGACAATGCACTGAACGTGCTGTGTGTCACTATACAAAAAGTAGATGCCTATGGAGTTTGTCAGACTCCAAAAACAGAGGAAATTCAGAATCCAAAATCAGATCAAAACATGTGAGAGAGAAGAAGGCCACCAGGGGGCACGGGCTATATGGCAGCTTGAGCCCACAACTCCGTCCCAGCCTTGAAGAAGACGAGGAGAAATTGAGCATTCCAACGCCTGTCAACCCACGCGATCAGCTCTGCAGGGGTGTGAAGCCTCAGTGCCCAAGATGGACCGAAAAACAGCTCAGGAGCTGCAGCCTGCACCTCCCAGACATGAGGGAGATGCCCGCGGCACCAGGCCCTGTAGAGGAGAGAGCTGCGCTGTGAGGGCTGCCGGAGGGGACAAGTATAGAAAGGGGTGCCACAGCCTCTACCTGCACTGGGCTCTTGTCCCGTGGTCCCTGCATTGCGGGAGACACAGCGCTGAACCTTGCTGATTACGGGAACGGACAGGAGAGGGGCCGGTGGCGAATTCGGCACTTCCCCCACCGATGGGCAGAGAGCTCATATGCCGGAGGGACAGTCGCACATAACCTACAACCCCATGTAGGCTACCCTCCAAGAGCAGTCTTGCGGCCGGCTGAAGACACGTGGCCTGTACGAGCGCCTGAGCCCCCCCCCCCAGAGTTCGAGGCCCCCACCAGCAGCTGAGGCCCACTGACATAGCGGGGTCCCGAGAGGAGGTTCTGTGGGGATGAAACAAGCTGCCATCCAGCAGCAATAGAGAAAAACACGTCCTGAAAGGCGGAGCCAGGATGGAGGGAAGAGAAGCTCCCCACGGCAGGATTTGGACTTGCACAGAGTAGAAATCCTCCCCATTGTCCTGTTGGAGACCTAATTCAGCAGGATGACAGTGTAGTCTGTGCCCCTACCAGTGGGGCTGGACAGTGGTGAGAATACAGTTGGCAGTCTGCACAGTAAGTGACTGAGCCCCCTATTGGCCCTCCCTCCCCCCCAACGAACCACCGCAAGCAAAAAAGCCAAGGCCAACAGAGAGTGGACCCCCCCCCCCCACCTGGCAAGGGTGTAGGAGCTGGCCAGACCTTGAGGGTCCCCCACCTAGTAAATTTGACTGGTGGTCTGTTACTCACCAGGCCCAGCAGGGAGACCCAACCCGGAAACACCCACGAGGTAAGGAACAGCGTCCCCCCTCCCATGGGTGACACTGGGATCCACTCGGAAGCGGGGAATGATATGGAACACCAGCCTCGATTCTGTTGGACACGTTGCCCAGGGGTGACGGAGAAGGCTGGTACACTCCAGGAAATCTGAGAACGCTGGGGACAATCAACAGGCGCAGCGAGTGGGGCCACTAGACCCTTGGCCGCCCTCCCTAATGGGCCCTAACGGAAAATACTGGGGGAGTCTATGAGCTGGAGGGATGCCTTAGCTCGGTTTCACTATCAAGGGGGTGAGGACATGGTGGAGGCAAGGGGAGAAGGGGGATCCGCCCCCACCCCACTGGAGCTTGGGTCCATCAAGAGTGACATTCAGACCATCCTGGAGGAAATCTGGGGGATGAGGACAGATATGGGGGCGAGACTTGCAGACCTCTCCGGCCAAAGTGGGCACCCTTGAGGATAGAATGGACGGAGTGGAGGCCAATCAAAGCTCTACGGGACTCTTAGAGACACAAATGGAGGCACACATGATGGAGATGGAGAGGCGTGAAGAGGAATTGCGCCTCAAAGTGGACAATATTGAGAACCGCGAATGGCAAAACAACCTCCGGTTCTTTGGGCTGCAAGAGACGGTAGGTGAAACACCGGCGGGCCTGGAACACAAGATACAGAAAGTGATAGGGATGGTCCTAGGTTCCAGGGAAGGAGACACTGTCACCATAGACAGAGTGCCGGAGGAAGAACATAGGGTCCACGCCATTTCTGGCACGTCTACACTACTATGGAGATAAGATGAAGATCCTAGAGAGAGCGAAACGCATGAAGGAAGTGGAATATGGTGACTCAAAGGTGTCTATCTTTCAGGATCTCTCAGCCCACACACTGCTGAGGCGCAAAAAATGTGGATCCCTCACCAGATGGCTCCAAGAAAAAAGGGTGAGGTACCGATGGGCTACCCCTTTGCACTGGTGTTTGAATGGGAAGGGGAGCAGCATCACTTGGTGGCGGAGGAAGACATACAGCGCATGACGGATGACCGGTGGGTCGCCAGGAAGACTCCACTTCAGAACGCAACGGACAAGGATTTGACACCAACCCAAACCCCTGGGGCCCAGATGCAGTACGGGGAAAGCAGAGAGCGAAGGGTCCCGGAAGTTTCAAAAGTTGAACACTCCCCCCCCCGCATAGTCATGACAACTCTTGAGGGGTGATAGTGAATAATGTCCTCAGATCACTGAAACTCCCTTCTGCCAGGATTCCGCTGGCACCCTCGTGGGGGCTCCGCCTATGCTGGGGGGGTTGCCTGAGAGAATGGGCATGGTTAATGTCTCAGGGATTAGTTTGTTTGGCTACCAAAATGGAGTTGGGGGATGGAAGGGTGGGGGTGCGCAAAAGAAATACATAGTTGTTCTAAGGGGTGACGCAGGTGTTGAACGTATTTGTTTTAATAGTAATAAAAAGGACGGTTAGGGACCCCCTCTGGGCCATTGAGAGATAGTATGGTTAGAGGGGCCACACCGTATTGTGCTCATGACAGGGGAAGCATCCCTGATGGTTCGACGTACTCGCCCAAGGTTGTAGGGGCGCTGGGTCGAATACCTCAAAACTGGGAAAAAGTGGGGAGGGGAGGGAAGGGGCAGGGGTTGGGACTGGGGTGGGATGGGAGGGGGGAAGGCAAGGAAGAGACCCTCAATCAGCGAAGCTCCAGTGCAGTAGGGGACGGGTACTTCATAGGAAACGTAAAGGGGAACCGCGAAAGGTACAAATGGGATATGGCCGAAGTTATAATAGGCACGATGAACGTGAAAGGATGGAACTCTCAAAACAAGAGATCCTTAACCAGTAACATGTTTTGTAAGCAAAAATTAGCCATTTTTTTTCTGAAAGTGACCGACTATAAGAAAAGGGCCGAGTCAGCAATAAAGGGCAAAGAAATTGGTAGGATCTTCTGGGCCTCCCATAAGGACTCCAAGAAAGAAAGAGTGGGGATTCTGCTGGGTGTAAGTCCTTTCGGTTGACAGGGATACAAGTTTAGAGGGGCTTTGGGAGGCGATTCCTGGGCGTAAAAGCGACACACGAGGGGGCACAGATTACACTTGCTACCCTCTATGTGCCTAAGTGGCCCAATTGGGGTTTCTGAGACAGGTATTTAAGATGATGGATGGCTGGGAGGAAGGTGCAACGATTTTGGGTGGGGACGTCAACCTGGTGACAGACCCTACACAAGCCTGGTGGTCGGCAAAGGGAACGGGCTCTAAAGCAGCGACCAAAGACAACCTAGCACTCAGGGACCTGCTACTAGAACACTTTTGGGTGGATATCTGGAGGAGCCTATGGCCGAGTCCGGGGGCTTATACATTTTTGTCGCCACCACATCAAACATACACAAGGATAGATCTCCTCCTGATCCAGAGGGAGCGGGAGGGGGGAAGTGAGGGCACCAAGGGTGGAGGTAATCACATGGTCGGACCATGAATTGGTGACGGGGATCTGGCAGCTCCCTAAACCCTGCCAAGGTTTTAGATGGCGGTGCAATAATACCTTGTTGAGAGACAGGGTTTTCAAAGACTTCCTGGGAAACAAGATAAGGCCGTACTTTGAAACTAACGATAATGGGGAGACGTCCAAGGCAACAGTCTGGGAAGCAACCAAAGCTACCTTCACGGGGTTACCTATTGCAGAGGGATCTCATAAAAAGAGAGACAGGGGCCTAATCGGGAATAGGTTACGAGAAGAACTGAAAGGCTGCGGTCCCAGTGGCCTCAATGAGGTGCAGATAGGGAAGGGCTTCTTGGTGAGATGAGAGATAAAAGGCAGAAGCTCCACACAGTCTTTATCGGGGAGGTGGTTAAAAAGGTGAGGTTCACTCAGCAGAGGTACTATGAGTGGGGGGACCCGGCGTGGACTCTCTTGGCAAACAGGGCAAGAGCCCACAGGCTTGAAAGGAGAATAGAGGAAATACGGGACACTGTGGGACAGGTAGTTAAGATGGCAGATGATATTGCGACCTGCTTCGCGGATTACTACAGAGACTTGTACGCCAGACTAGAGGGGCAGGACATGGGGGAAATCTGGACATACCTGGCCGACTGCGGTCTCCCTAGACTTACAAGGGCAGAGGAGGAGGCCCTAGAAGCCGAGATAACTCCGTAAGAGGTGCTAAGGGCCATTCAAAGGCTGAACTCCGGAAAAGCCCCTGGGGATGATGGATTCACAACTGACTTTTACAAACAATACCAAGCTGCACTGGTGACCCACCTGGCTAAATTGTTCAATTTCATAGTGGTGGAGGGTACGATACCCCCGACATTCTTACAGGCCCTAATAGAAGATATCCCGAAACCAGGGAAGGATTAAACTAACTGTGCCTCATATAGGCCCATCTTCCTCCTCAACATTGACGCCAAGATATTCTCGCGTTGCGCCTGGAATCCTGCCTCCCCCGATTACTCCACCCCCAACAGACATGCTTTGTCCTCCACAGGCAGGGAGCAGATAACATGAGAAAAACTCTTCAATGTTGTGAAGAGAGAGGGGGCGCTGCTGCTGGCCCTCAATGCCGAAAATACTTTTTACTGGGTGAGCTGGGCTTTCAGGAGGGAGGTCCTTGTAATTCTGGGAATGGGCCCGAGGTGGACTTGCTGGATGATAGCCCTATACTCTGAGCCGACAGCCAGGGTAGTGGCCAACGGGATTGAGTCTCAGGCCTTCCGCCTGCAACCAGGCACGCGTCAAGGATGTCCTCTACCCATTGATATATGCACTGGTTATTGAGCCATGGGCGGCAAGGATTCGGGACTGTGAAGGGATTATGGGAGTCAGGGAGGGGGCTCCTGATTACAAGATCAGGCTGTTTGCGTCAGGGTGGGGGCTGCCGATTACAAGATCAGGCTGTTTGCTGATGACGCACTGCTCTACATTTCTTGTCCATCTCTCTCGGTTCCACCTTTGCTCGAAAGTCTGGAGCAATACCAGAGGCTCTCGGGTTTAAGGTTAACCTGGTAAAGTCAGCGGTGTTTCCGGTGGGGGGGCTCCCGGAGGGGGAAAGATAGTATGTTGAGGGACTACCGTTTAAGAGGCAAGAAGATACTTTCCATTACCTTGGGATCCAAGTGATGCACCGCTTTGAGGATCTCTTCTCTGAGAACTTCCTCCCCCTGTGGTCAACTGTAAAGCAGGATCTGGAGAGATGGTTGAAATTAGGGCTGTCCTGGATTGCACGTTTACATTGCATAAAGATGGTGATACTCCTCAAATTTCTGTTCCTATTTCAGATGTTGCCCATAGGGATTCTGAGGTCATTCATAGCTGAGTTGAAGGTGGCTATGCTGAGATTTCTTTGGGCGGGGGTCAGACATAGAGTAGCTTATAGGACACTAATCCTACCAAAGGAGGAAGGGGGAGTGGGATTTCCCGACCTGGCATTGTACCATAAGGCGGCTCAACTTCGGGTCGTAGTGGATCACTTTGACCCACTCTCAAATAAGCAATGGGTGGGGATGGACAAAGAAATATTGGGCCTGGTCACGTTAGATGAATGGTTATGGGTCCCTAGATCCTGCATCCCGAAGTAAGTGCTCCAACACCCGATTTTGGAAGTTCTATGGTCTGTATGGAGGCAGAGCGGTGATAATGGATGGCTCTCAACATGGCCTTCACAATTGAGTTGCATCTGGGCCCCTCCCCTCTTAGGGATGGGATATAAGAACCTTTGGCTTTCCAGTCCTGGTACGAGGCCGGTTTGAGCAGGGCAGGGCAGATGTGGGAGGGGGAACCTTCATCTCTCTGAACAGATTTGAGGAGGCTCTGGGACTTTGCAATATGTCACCTTTTCGCTTTTTGCAATTGAAAGGAGTCCTGACGGAAGGCCGGTGGGGGGTGAACCTGATGAGGGAGTTGACCTGCTTCGAGAAACTTCTGATCACACAGAGGGTATCCAGTGGGCTCATAGCTGGAATGTATAAGAGGATTCTCCTGGCAAACCCTAGGGAGCCCCTCCGATCACAAATCAAATGGGGACATGATCTGGGTAGGGACATTGAGGACAGTCTCTGGGTGCAAATTTGTAGGAGGTCTAATAAAGTCACGACCTCACTCCAGTATAGACACCATGCCCTAAAGTTGATATATAGATGGCACTACCCCCCTGCAATGATTGCCACGATGAGGGAGGGATATGATTTGCATTGCTGGAAGTGCCACCGGGAAAATGGAGACTATATTCACATGTGGTGGGGATGCTTGAAAGTCCAGGTGTATTGGAGAGAGGTCCTATCCTGGATAAAGGGGGTTGTCGGGATTCTGAGGGACTTTTCGCCATGGCTTCTCCTGTTCGGGTGGTAGTGGAGGAAGAATCAGAAGTGGAACAGGGACACATGTTCCAGATTATGTTGGTTGCCACTAGATGCTGCTTGGCCCCATTGAGGAAAAACCTGCAAATGCAGACAGAAAAAGAATGGGTCTCAAAGATCTGATTTATTTATGGCATGGAGTACCTCACCCATTTTATAGACGAGGCCAGGTCAGACATCAAGGGTATGTGGCTTCCCTTGTTGGAAAAATATGGGCAGTGAGGTGGACAAGGTATTGAAAGGGAGTTGATGGGAGAGGGTGACCCGCACTCCTTGGGGTGGCGAATGCATCCTTCATCCTACCAGGGGCTCTGTAGAATGGAGTAAACTTAAGGGGGAGCTCTGTGTCACGGTCAAGCGTGTTCTGGTGACACTTAATTGGAAATGCAATACCATCCTTTGTTTGACCTTGGAGGAGAGAACTGCACTCCGCTGTAGGGAAGGTTAGGGGTTTAGGAGTGGGATTCAGCGGGTAAAAATTGTAAAGTCCTGAAGTCCAACAAAAGAGCTGGGGGTCCCTAAGGTTGAAGGGAATCAGCACAGAAATGAGAATTCTCCCTAACACTCGTCCCCCCCAGACTAAGAAACAGGAGGATTTAATCTACTCCTGGTTGAATCTCCTAATCCACTCGGTCATACTTTCTGGAGAGACCATCAGCATTTTGGTGATTAGACCCTGACATGTATGCTATGGTAAAATCAAACCCTTGGAGGCTGATTAATCACCTCAACAATCTTGAATTCTCCCCCTTCATCTGCATTAACAATCTCAAGGGTTTGTGATCTGTTTGAATAATGAAAGTAGGACCATACAAGCATGGCCTAAACATCTTCAGAGACCACACAATGGCAAAGCATTCACATTCTATAATTGCCTACCTTGTCTCGTGGTCCTTCAGTTTCCTACTGATGATGCAGATAGGGTATTTCCTGCCTTTCTCATCCATTTAGCTAAACACTGCACCTATCTCTGTGTTAGAAGCATCTGTTTGTACAATGAAGGATTGGTTATAGTCAGGAGCTCTCAAGACTGCCGCTTGACTAAGGGCTTTCTTCAGTCCTTCAAAAGCCTTAGTGCATTCCTCATTCCACGTGACCTTCTTGGGGAATTTGGGTGAGGATATCACATTCAAGGGAGAAGATATGGTCCCATAGTTCTCTTCTCTTTGAAGTTCCTGTAATACCCTGTGAGACCTAGGAAGGCTCTCACTTGGGTGTGGGTAGTAGGGGTGGCCTAGCCTTGTACAGCTTGTACTTTGCTAGGCAATGGCCTTATTTCACCTCCTCCTACCTCATGTCCAAGGTAAACCACTTTACGCTGACCAATTTGACATTTACTAGCCTTTATGGTCAGATGGGCCTGTTTTAGAGCCTGCAAAACATATCCTAGGTGGTGAAGATGCTCTTCCCAAGTGGGGCTGAACACTGCAATGTCATCCAAGTATGCCATGCACAAGTCCTCTAACCCATTCAGAACTTGATTCACTATCCTCTGAAATTTAACAAGTGCATTTTTGAGTCCAAAAGGCATCATCTTAAACTGGTAGAGGCATCCACGGGTGGAAAATGCATGGTCGTCAGAGCTGCTGTCATGACCCTTGCCCCTGGCCCTCAATGGCAAGTCAGCCTTTCAGTTAGGGCCAGGTCAAAGGCCTTAAAACCTCATCCAAGACTCTCTTGGAGTCAGTCCTGGCGCCTTTGGCGCCAGGCTCATAACCATCATGAAGACCAACATTAGAATGGGACTATTTACTTGGGACTATTTAACTTGGGGGCGGGGGGAATTAGCCAACATGGAGGCACACACATAGCTCAGTTACAAGGAACTGAGCTATGCGGTCTAGTCTTTTGGGTGTGGCAGGCCTGGGACTATTTTACCTGGACTACTTTACCTGAGACTATTTAAACCACACCCAGACAGCAGAACATGCTTTGCGTTATTCTGCTGTGGGCAGCGTAACGCTCACCGTGTCCAGTTCTTTGATGCCAGTTTACCTGAAACCAAGGACCTGCAGAGAAAGAAAGAACACTACGAAACTTACCTGGAACAGTATCCTGTCTTCAATCCATTGCCGACTTCAGTTCCACTCACCTGAAGGTACGAACTCCATTATCCGGCACCGCATGCATCCTGGAATACCATAACCTGGAAAGAGGGGAAAGAAAGACAGCATTAGTAAGCGTTTACTCACGTTTCCTTCCGAATGAAGAAAGCCACACAATTCTTACCTGGATAGTCATCTCCTGGTCAGTATCATTGCTGGAACATAACGGCGCTGGTGAGGACCATCGCAACCTGCAAGGAGAGAAAAGACACAGGTTTGCAATATAAAAGGCGAAACAGCGCAGCGCATCGTGCATTACTCACCGGACAGCATCGCGCACACCGCGCTTTTGGCTACCGGCCCATGCTCATCTTCAAATTCATGACAACTCCAAAATACCTTTCCATACCTAAGAGGAAAGAAGCAAGACATTATTATTTGAACTAAGAGGAACATAAGAACTGCATATAAAGTCTTTAGAGCAGCAAACCTACGGAGTCGCAGCAGGCCTCGATTCCCACAGGGGGGGCTTGTACCAGTGAAGTAACTTGGTCGCTGCTCGCCCCCACATCTATGCGCCCCTGCCACGAGGAGCAGGACGGAGAATCCACCTTCTACAATATTAAGGTGAGGAGAGGGCCCAAGGGAGATGAAGGAGTTGATGCCAAAGGAGGTGGGAAAACATAAAGACAATCTGGTATTGAATCCAGCTCTCCTATATTGCAGACCCATTTTTAACCAGAGGCCTTACCAAGGGACCGGGAGAGGGTTCGAGAGTGAAAATTATCCAACCAGGGCTGGGTGGGGTCCCCGTGGATACCAGGTGAGCGTAACACTATTTGTCAATAGCCTGAGGTCAGGTCAAATGTAGTGAGGAACTTGGCTGAACCAAGTTTGTCCACCAGCTCATTTGTCCTGGGTAAAGGATGGGCATCAGTTGTGGTGACTACATTTAGAGCTCCATAGTCCACACATAATCTCAACTCTTTGGTTCCTGCGTTTGGCACTAGTACCACTGGACTAGCCCATGGACTTGTAGATGGCTCAATATCCCCAAGATCAAGCATTTTCTTGACCTCTTCCTTTATGAGGGTCCTGACATGATTTGACATTCTGTAACCCCTGCTTTTGACAGGGAGACTGTCACCAGAGAGGATATCATGCTGGCCTCAAGGGGTCAAGCCTGGTGTCAGTGAAAACAGGGAGGCAAACTGATTCAACATAGCCTTGCACTCCTCCTGTTGTTGCAGAGTCAACTCTGAAGAGAGTTTTACTCCTTCAATTGTCTCATCTGAGGATTGTCTCCTGCGGGGATCAGGTAGAGGCTCACTCTCCTCCTCCTCCTCTTGACCAGAGGCTAGAAGCAAAGCTCCCAGGTCTGGTCTGGAAACATAAGCCTAGGGGCCTACTTGGGGTTGCCCAAGTCCACTAAATAGTTGACCTCTCCAAGATTACCCACAATCTTGAAGGGTCCAATCCATTTGTCCTCTAAGGCCCTCTGCCTTGTACGTACCATAAACAAGACAAGCTAGTCTGGAGTAAACTCCACCATGTTGGCCTTCTGGTTATGCCAATGTTTGATCAGAACCTGACCTGCTTTCATGTTTTCTGAAGCTTCTGTCATCATCAGTGCCATCCTCTTCCTGAGACCTAGCACATAGTCTGTGCTGTGGGGAAGGAGGGTTGGAGAGCACTCTCCAACCCCTCTGACTGGATGGCCATAAAGATGTTCAAAGGGGCTGAACCCAACCCCTGCACAAGGGACTTCTCTATAAGCAAAGAGAAGGCATGGCAGTAGAAGGTCCCACTTTTTTCTAAGGGGTTCCTCTAAAGCACCTATCATGCTCTTCATAGTACGGTTAAACTGCTCCACCAACCCATTGGTTTGGGGATGAAAAGCTGTTGAGAACTTGTAAGTCACGCCACAGTTCTTACACATGGTCTGCATGTAGTGGGACATAAAGTTTGATCCCCTATCAGAGATGACTTACTTAAGAAAACCTACCCTGGAAATAATACCAAGGAGGGCCTTAGCCACTGCCTGAGCAGTAACAGTTCTCATAGGTATGGCCTCAGGATACCCAGTAGCAAGGTCTACCATAACCAAAATAAATCGGTTGCCTGAGGAAGTTGGAGGGTTTAGGGGACTAACAAAGTCAATCCCCACCCTCTCAAAAGGGATCCCACCACAGGGAGGGGCACTAAAGGTGCCACATTCTTGGACTCAATCTTGACCCAAAAGTCTGACAAGTGTGGTAGCTCCTACAGAATGTATCCACATCAGCCATCATCTTGGGCCAGTAGAAGTCCAGAGATAGCCTCTCTTTGGTCCTCTTGAAACTCAAGTGACCAGCCAAAGGAATCACATATGCTAACTGTAGAAACTGTCTCACCACCTGTGGCACTACCAGTCTCCTGCAGTCCCCTGAGGTAGATTCAGTAGGTTCACCGTAGAGGAGGCCATCCTCCCAGTAGAGGCTATGCTTCCCTGGCTCTTCCCCTTCCAGCTGGGAAGCTGTCTCCTGGCGCAGACCTTCTAGAGAGGGACCCTCTTTTTGTCCTGAAGTCTGCCCTAGAGGGTCCACATTCTGTTGTTCCCACAGATCCAGGGACACTAAAGATACACTGGCTTGAACTCCAATGGGGTCTTCAGTCAGTAGTTGAAAGTGTGCACTTGCCATGTGAGCTTCTCCCTAAGGCATAAAGGCTAAGGAGGCAGTGTGGATCCCGAAGTTCTACCCTTACATCTGGGATCCTCTTTCACATGGTTTACATACCTACATACAAAACATTTCCCAAATGTTCTCTGAAATGGGGTTTCTGTTGAACTCCCTCTGGTTTGTCACCCGAAGGTTCACTAGACCTACCAGGTTTCCCATGGAATGTACCCTTGCTATGTTTGTGGCCCTCTTTTGTATGGTTGGAATTAGAATTCTCTTTACCCTCTTTCTTGTGCTGCTTCCCTTCTTCCTTCTTGTGAGCTGCCCCAGAGTCCTTGTGAGTGGCCCTGTTGGCTACCCACAAGTCAGCAGCATGTGCTAGCTTTTTAGGATCAATGGGCCTCGTTATGAGTATGCTGGTCCGGTAACAACGGTGCCGGTAAACTACCGGCACTGTTGTTACCAGACCGCCATACTCCGAGTTCTGCGAGCGGGTGCCTTTCCGCCTCCGAGGTCTGACCTGGTGGATGGAAAGGCACCTGCTCACAGACCTTGATGGATGCACCGGCACTGTTGCACACAGTGCCGTTGCATCTGTCCTCCCCATTCCCATTGAGTCCTATGGAACTTGAATAGGAATGGGGATACATTTTTCCCGACGCCTGGCTATGGGGAATTACCGGAACCGCCAGGGCTGTAATTCCCTGGTAATTCCCCATTGGCAGGCGCCGGATAAAAAATGACCCTGGCGGCAGCTGTGCCGTTTCTACCGGCACGGCTACTGCCAGGGTCGTAATGAGGCCCAATTTCTTTTGAGTCAGCCAAGTGCTGTCTCAGCTCAGGAGAGCAGTCATCAAAAATAGATTCTAGCAAAAAAAGATTTCTCATTCCTTCAAAGGTGTGTACTCTGTACCCCTTAACCCAACCATCTAAGTTGTTCAAACATTCACATACCCATGTTGCCCAAGGGATACCATCAGTCTTTGGGAGGGTCCTAAACCTCTTAGGGTACTGGGAAGGAGTTTTCCCAAACCTGTCTATTAATGCCAGTTTCACCGATTCATAATCCTTTCTCTCACTGGTACCCAATTCCATCACAGCATCACAGCCATTCAGGGGGAGCCTAGAAATGGGCCATGGAATTAAATCATTCCCACATATTCCTTGAAGACCATAGGTGTATTCAAACGTACGCAGCCAATCCAACACATCAAGTTTAGGTTCACACATACTCACTGCTTTTTTGGGCAGGCAAGGCTTCTTGGGACTAGCAGACCTAGAAGACCCTGAAAGGGAAGCAGAATCAAGGGACATCTTTTTCATTTCCATTTCATGCTACATCTCTCTTTCTATCAGTTTCACCTCTTGATGTTTGTTTTCAGCTTGTACATTTAATTTCTTGAACTCCAACTCTAATCTTAGTCTCTCAAGAGAAATATATTCTGGGTTTAGATTTGGACCTTGTGGGGTCCCAATGGGAAGTGACGGAGGTACAGGGTCAGGCTCTGGCAGAGGGGATCTCCCTTCTGGAGACTCCTCTACCTTCTCTGGCTCCTCTTGCAGATTGGAGTTTGACTCTAAACTAGCATCCTCCTCATTATCTTCCACATTACTTGGGCGACTAAGTGTTACAGGCCTACTAATCAAACTCTGGCGATTTAACAACCTTACAATCAATTCACATATCTTTCCTTTCAGAGTCAGACCCCTGGTTTTGCACGTATCTTTCAGTTGTTCTACTGTTAGGACAATCAGGGCTGCCTCATTAAAGTTATCCATATTCGGCATGTTACAATTGCTTTACTTTTTGGTGGAGCTTAGCTTTGTGGCTGGTTTAGTTGGGCACAAGTACAGTAAATAGTCACTGTAACCACTCTACGCCAATCCGACCGCCTGCCGCCAGTGTTAGGTAAGAATTGATGTAGTAACGCTATGTGAATCAATAACAAAAATAATCAGGATGAGAGACCCTCAAACAGTTAGACAGTTTTTGGACATATTTATTTCAATCTCAAAAACAGATTTTTAAAATTTACATTGCTTTCGCTAAGCATGAAAGTAACATGAACAGATTTCATACAACATAGGGGAGTACAACTGTGTACCTTCCTCACAGGTGCAGAGGAAGAGTTCCCTGACAGAATGCACAACTGAGTACAATAGATGGGTGAAAAAAATAGCTCAAGTGAGTGCTACCCGAGGTTGCTATTCAGTCCGGGTGTGTTTAACAAACGGTGTACACAACACTATATAGAAACATATAACAAGAGTTTTTATTTTGTTTTTTTGAAATTTTGATTTAGTTTCTTACAAATGTTTTTTTTTAAAAACAAGATTTTCTTCCATTTCTTATCATCTAGAAACAAGTGAGCAATGTTTCAATCCTTGTCCTATTACTCTCTTCATGGGTTAGGTCCAGGTATTAGACCCTTTATCTTTTCCTATTGTGAAAGTTTTTTTTCCATTTCTCTCAAGAATGATATTAACGCAAAAGTTATTTTATTGTTAGAACCGTCAAAGAAGGCACTCCACCACTCTTCATACTGCCATGTTATTCTTTTCGCTCTCTCAGATCCCAGGATTTTCTGCTTCTCTTCTTCCAGGCCAGGGCAAAACAGGACAAGATGTTTGAGTGTTTCAATCTGGTGTTTACAAAGCCTGCAAATTGTGTCACTTTGAGTTGTTTTATTTATTATATTCTGGATTTCTTTTGTTTGAAATTGGTTCATCTTGAACTGTAGAAAAACTTTCCGTAAATATCTGCATGAAAATTTTAGCAGATATTTGTTGTAGGCTTTGGCCTCAGGAGGCACTATTTGCATACATCTATGTCGAGACCTTTGTTGTTCAGTTTCCCACCAATCCATCTGCCACAGTTTCTTCTTAACTTCGTTGGGGTTTGCCCATAATATCTACTTTGTAGTATTCAAAGTCTGCAGAATATTTTCACATTTCGCCTCCCACATCTCTTGAATTGATTCACTTTTTAATCCTAGATCTTTTTTTTTTAATACTTGGAATTGAGGTGGGCAGTCGGCGGCAGATACTTTGCTATATAGCGTCAGCGTGTTCCATGTGATTTTTGCAGTTATGGAAATAAGGCTCAGTTCATACCTTATACATGCGAGAGGAGTTCCATTTGGCATCTGCAACATCTTCTTCCAAAATAGATATTCGCATGATTCCCATATTCTATATGAGCATCCAAGGGAGGCTTCACTTCCATATATTATCGCTGGCACGACTTTTATGTTGTAAAATTCCCAAACAGGCTTTAAGCTGAACTTTCCATATTTTTTATTGATCATAGCATCTTGTGCTGTTAGTTGTTTACTTCTCTGCCTTATTGCTCTTATATTTGGTTCATCATTAATATTCGAGTTTATAGTTACGCCCAGATATCTCGTCTGAGTTACACTCCTTAATGGTTCGTTGCCAATTTTCCAAAGGAATTTTTCCTTGCACTTTATCACACTTCCTTGCAGGTTCTTAAATTCAAGAGTCTCTGGACCACATTACGGGTTTGACGGTAGCCATGCTGCTATTGGCGGCATGGCTGCCTCCAAAACCGGGTCCGGGTTCCCTGAATGGGGAATTACCGGGCCATTCCGAGTTTGGAGGGCCCGGTAATTCCTCCCTCAGGGAACCCGAGCCCGGACCTTTCCCATTCCCATTCGAGCCCCCATAGGGCTGAATGGGAATGGGTGCAAGGAGCTAACAACGGGCCGATTACGACCGGCCCGTTGTTAGCTCCCTGATCCCCTCGTGGAACACGGTAACAACGCCTGGTTTTACCAGGCGTCCTTACCGGGTCCCGCGAGGGAACCGCGTAATTTTGCAGAATGGGTTTAACGGGTCCGCCTCCATTAGCAGAGCCCGTTAACCCATTGCGCAAATGTTGCAATGTTTATTTCGAGGCCATTCATTAAAATATAATTTTCCAGTGCCTTCAATTTACGCTGGAGACCAATAGGCGTAAAGTCCAAATGCACCATGTCGTCGGCATAAAGGATCCAATCGATCGGATTTCCATTGATTTTAGGCAGGAATGTTCGAGTCTCGATCAGGTGTTTGCCCACGTCATTGATGAAAATGTTGAATAACATGGCACCTAGTGGGCAACCATGTCTTACACCTCGTTCAGTTTTAATTGCTTTCGAGAGTGTTCCTTTTTTGTGAAGCCGGATTTTGATAGATGTGTCGGAATAAAGTTCTTTTATCGCTCTTACCAGTCCTTCTGGGCAATTCTCTGCTAAGTCAATGAAGGCGAGATATATTTTCTTTTTCTTTTTAATTGCCTCCATTTTTAGTAAATTAAGTAGAAATAGATTAAGGTTGCAGCCGACGCCCCTTTACGAAACCTGTTTGACGGAGATCAAAGGAACCTGATTGCATTATCCATGCTGTTAGTTGGATTTGCTATTGTGTTGCAAAAATGTTCCCAACAACATCTTAAAGCGCTATGGGCCTGTAATTCCCAGGTTCAGATCTTATCCCTTTTTTAAAAATAGGGACTATTATAGCGCTTTTCCATGCTAAAGGAATGGTTTGTTCTCGTATTATATTTGAATAAGGTATGGCAGAATTCAGTCCATTCCTTAGGATTTTCTTTTAAAATGAAATTCGTCAATCCGTCCGGGCCGGGAGCTCTCGATGTACTTAGTTTTTGATGTTTTCTGCTATGTCTTCTTTTAACATTTTGATGTTCCAGGTCTCATGTTTGTCGTTATTTTCTTGCGTAGCCACTGCCTGTGATTTATATAATGTTGTGTAATGTTCAGTCCACTGTGCCTCACTTACCATATTGGTAGTGAGCGCTGTTTGGTTTGACTCTGTTTTGTTCAGAATAGCCCAAAATTCTCTTGTTGTTTTATTATGCAGAGTTTGCATCCTTTCTTCAGCATCTTTTTGTTACATTAAAGCTCTGTGTGTTTTTATCCAGTTGTTGTATTTTGTTTTCAGTTTTTCTTTCTCTTCTGCCAGCTTTGGAACCTTCCCCTGTTTTAATGCACGAATATTTCTTCATAATTCGTGCTTCTTCTCTACCACCGTTTGATCATAACTGTGGCAATGGTGAAATTGACTTTTCCCGTTGTTTTTGGGCAGCTCCTTGTATTGTTCAAGCAGTGGGAGATAGTCTGGCTCCAAGTTATTTTCAATAGAGCTCATCATAGTTTTTATTTTTTTATTGTTTAGCCTTAGTCTATATCGACCAGGCTCGATTTCAATTTCGTTTTGCCTTTTGGCTGGGTTTTTGGATCTCAATTCATATTTGACTCCAATTGTGACTAGATTATGGTCACTCTGAGCCATGTTTAGTACTTTTAAGTACACAACTGCATCTGCAATTCTCTCCGATACAGCAGAATTGTCTATAACTGAGGTTAGGGTCCCATTTTTTCCAGGTAGGGTTCGGTGGTACATCTCCTGGTGTGTTCCCGTTGAGTATTCTGAGATCCCTGACGATCATTTCGTTAAGGAGATGTTGTATCATTAGCTCTGTTTTGAGATTTGTGGCCAAGACTGCTCGATCTGGATGTGTTAATAAGGCCCAGGTTCCAATCCCCACATATTATCAGGTTTGCATTTGACTCTTGTGACATGATTTCATCAATTACGTCACATAACTCATCCAAGAATGCCTATGTCCCTGTTGATTTTTGTTGCCAGTATAGGTTGATTATTTGTGTTGGATTCTTTAACCAGCCTTTTTCGTCGTCCTGGCCAATTTTTACAGTTTGGATGTATGGGGTCACGTTTCTTGACTCTAAAATTCTAAAACCACTACTTGTTTTTACCAATGTAATTAGCTCTGTCATGGGTCTCCCCCTTTTTTGTTTGATGGCTGGATTTATTGCTATCTCATACCCTGGTGCCAGGGGAGTGTTTACCAACCACGTTTCCTGTAGACATAGGATATCCAATTTCTGTAAAGCAGTGGTAGAGTCTTGGAAGAGATGAACATGCCCTCTTGTATTCCAGGATCCAATTTGGAGGACATCAGTACTTGTTGTCTTGTAGCGCTAACTTGATTTTCTTGAATTTAGGGACCGTGCCAGCCAACTCCAGTCTTCCATTGATTCTGTTGTTTGCATTGGGACTTGTTCGGTTTGGCACGTATTCAATTTATTATTCTGTGGGATTGAGATCTTTATTTTCCTTTTTTCGTTTATTTTATCCGCTAGTTCTGAAATGTGCTTTGCTGCCGAGCTTCCAACTACATATTGGGCTCATTATTACCAAAAGTAGCCGATCTTTGGCATTTCCAACTGGGTCAATTTGTTCCTTTCTCAGATTTCTTAACTGGTCCAATTGCTCGTTACTGAGTTATTTAAAATTAAAATCAAGCTTAGTTAAGGCCTTGGTTTGATCCACAATTTGATCCCTTATTTGTCTTTCATGAATATGGAGTAGAACCCGATCAGTCTGAAGTTCATTTACGAATTCAACTATTTTTATATCCTTAGATGACAGGGTTTTCAACTGTGCCATATGTTGTAGCAAATTTAACACGTTTCTCCTGTTCAGTATTAGCCCATCATTTGCATTATAAGATCTTTCTAATAGGAGGCAGAAGTTGGGATTGGAGTTATTTTTTGTTTATATGACATGTGTATACTGTTGTTGCAATGGATTCACACCAGCCGTCAAATTGGAGCTCCTTACAAGGTCATCTTGCTTTTGTTTCCCCTGATGACTATTCTGAAGAGTCTTCAATACTATCTCTGATTCACGTAGGTCGCTCTTCTGTGAAGTAGATTGTAATGGCTCTCGATTAGTTAGTGGAGTGGACTTCTCGTGATTCTGATGAATTAGGTTCCTTCTATCTTCAATAGTTAGGAACCTCTCAACCGTATCTGTGTTGTTTTTCCAGGTAGTCAGTTCTTTTTCTGTCTCGTCATTTACAGAGGTATCCATTATGCATACTCTCTCCTCATTGTATGTTTTTACAGGCGGCTTCATTGTTATTTTGTTCTCATTGACTGAAGTCGTCGATTTTTTAGACGAGCTGCGCGTTATGTTTACATGCGATTCAACATCTGCTTCTTCTGTTTCTTGGTCATCATCCGTTATCTCGTACCGTGATAGATTTATTAGTTCATCAGTTGAATTTTCGTCATCATTGCTGTTCAAATGTTTCCTAGTATCTATGTAAATTTTATCCAATTTTTTATTTACTAGTTCATTGTTTGGGAGACCTTGTTTCTTTACACTCTCTACTGTATTTTGTGGGAGATTCAGAGGTTTAAGATTTGTTAACAATTTTTGTGATCCTCTCCCGTGGTACTGTGTTTGATTTGTTATGCAACCATTCCATGCTGTGGAGACTGCGGTAATGCTCGTACCCTCCGGAAAACGATTCGGGACCTATTTAGGCCCTTATCCAGGCCCCGGGACCCTGAGAAAAATTCAGCCACCAGGAACCCACAGCTAACCTAAAGTGCATCTTGCACCTACAATCCAGCAACTAGTAGAGGATTGTCTACACACAGCACCCCACTGCTTATGCAGCAGCAGATTTTACAGACAACACCACATCCAGTGTCAATCCTGATGAAGGCCAACACTCAGACAGGCTCCAATCCAGCCCCACATGGCCGAAACACACCTGTGTCGATCTCCTGTTTCACAACTGCAAAAAAAACCTTTGTGTATGTTCTGTAGATTATGCTGTGTACACCCTTTGTTAATTATACCCTGGACTACTTTCCGCCCTGGGTGCACTTTGTTCAACTGTAGGCTCATCCTACTATCATATGTGACTGTGCCCCTATGTGGATTTGTACCTCTACATTAGAGAGGTTGATATTTACCCTATATTTCCACTGTATATAATCACACCTGTCCGTTGTCACTCACTTTCGTGCTTATCGAAAGTTCTGTAAAATAATTAAGAATTCTTCCAAAATTTTGTGTGTGTGAAATAAATGTATATGTTAAGAACCACACAACCGCATGTAGGATCTCTCACCCTGATTTGTTTAATATTTATATGTGTACCCACCTGGGTATATCAGGCCCCCGCCAGGCGCCCTAATATTTTTTTGATTTGTTATGTTCTTGGTTTTTTTTGTGGCTTTACCTGCTATATGTGCAGGCTTATTCAATTTATCTAGTGGGACTTTGTGTTGTTTGTCAAATATTTAGTATACACATGGGCACGAAGTTGTCTTGGCCCGTACTTCTGCAATTTTATGAGTTTCAGGCTCATTTATTTTTGCGTGTTATCTCTTTCATGGAGCGGTTTGCATGTGGCTGATGCGTCATTTTCTATTACAATTTTAGTTACATTACTCGAGGTGGTTGGGACATCCTGATCTTTCAGTTTGGGGGATGGGTTTCCTGTTAGTTCTTTATCCACCAAGACACAACTGTGTAGAATGTCGTTGGCATTCGTTTTACTTCTCTTAGGTGGGAGCTGTCCTAAGAGAGTGATCTGCTTGTCTAAGTTTTTGTTTGTCTCCGAAGTTATGCAAGTCTCCACTTCATTGAGTTGAGTCCTAGGTACACACACCTGGAGGTCTTGCTTGTCATTTTTTGAGGTAAGTTTACCCTCAGTCTCTTGTTGATGAGGTGTGATACATTGAGTTGGGCTTAAATCAATCACTAGTTTACCAGTTTTTATGGGGTTCCTTGATTGTGTTGATTCTTGTGATCTTGTGTTTTCCGTGTGGGTTTTTTTCAGGATTTGTAGGGCTTCTCGAGCCACTTCTGCCAGCAATTTCTTATCTCCGGCATTGCATAGCATTTGATCCTTAAGAAGAGCAATGGACATTTCAAGTGACTGCAGGTCATTGTGAGATTGAATTTTCATTTCTCTCATCTCAGATTTGATGTTTGTCATATTTGAATTTAAAAGAGCAATTAGCGTATTCCGGTCTTTATAGTTGTCAATAAATTGCTCATACATCTTTGTTAATGGTGCACTAGCAATAGTTATTGCCGATAATATTTTCAGAGCATATGATTTCCATTTGTGGTCTTTTCTCATCTCGATGTAGGTTCTGCGTTCTTTGCTTCCAGAAGGTCGACCTTCTGATCTTTGGGAAGGGTCTTTCAGCAAGTGAAGAGTCAGAAGAAGTTTCTTCCGATGATGAGTTACCTGTGTCGTCTCTCGCATTCTGACTTTGTAATACAGAGGCGGGTCCTTTTATTAGTTGTTTTTCAAGTTCACATGTCAGTCTTTTCTGTGATCTGTGTATTTCTTTTTCAGGACTGGAGTCAATCCTTCTTCTTTTATTTCCTAAAATAAAGGTCTACTTTCTACTGTTTTTCAATCACACCACCAGTCCTAGGCACCAATCAGCCGTTATTCAGTAACCTCCAATTTATTGCTTATGTATTGAGATCTTCAAAGGTGTCCTCCATCCCACAGATAACACACAGGGACAGACACACTCAACAAGTCTATCCTGATGAAGGCCACCACAATTACAAGCTTTAATCAAGCCTCTGTGGCCGTAACACTACAGTGTCGATCACCTGTGACACAACTGTCAAAAAACCTTTGTTGTATGTTTCTATATAGTGTTGTGTACACCGTTTGTTAAACACACCCGGACTGAATAGCAGCCTCGGGTAGCACTGACTTGAGCTATTTTTTTCACCCATCTATTGTACTCAGTTGTGCATTTTGTCAGGGAACTCTTCCCCCGCACCTTTGAGGAAGGTACACAGTTGTACTCCCCTATGTTGTATGAAATCTGTCCGTGTTACTTTCATGCTTAGCGAAAGCAATGTATATTTAAAAAAACTGCTTTTGAGATTGAAATAAATATGTCCAAAAACGGTCTACCTGTTTGAGGGTCTCTCATCCTGATTATTTTTGTTATTGATACATATACCCTCCTGGGCATATCAGGACTCCGCCAGGCTCCCTTTAGATATACTTTGATTTAGTACAACCCGTGGTTGTAGGGCCACTTGTTCTTAGAGTATGAACTAAACATAACATACTCTCACACCAACTGACGATGGAAAACGTAAACATTGTGTCTTACACCGATGAATACTTTCAAAAACGTTTAGGCACAACTTCAGCCTCCGGATCAGAAGGAGGAGCAATAGCACAAGCCTCAAATAAAGATGACCTAGATCTCATCCATCAAAAAAAGAAAAAACTCATCCGCACTAAGATGCATAGCACCTTCATGCTCAAATACCTAAAGGCTTGGATCATACCAGAGGGACTACAAGTTAAGAACATCTCCAGAGTTTTCACGGACAACCCCAAGTTTAAGACCAACTTTAGTGGGGTTGGCAACAAATGCAGCAGAGACTGGGTTATCCTCATAATCGATACAGCGGAAGAGGAGTGCAAGAAATAGGGAGAAGAACTGGCCGCATTAGAAAAGAAATTCATTGAGGATACCACCATCACTGAAGCAAAAAAGAAACCAGAGAAACTTGAAGAAGAGGTGGCGAAGTTCAAACAGATCACTGTAGATAGAAAGGTGCAGAAATTCAGGAAAGATCTTTCGAACTACGCAGAAGAGAAAACATATCCTTATCTAAAAGACACCTACTACAGTGACCTACAGCAACAACAGCAGACCAACAACAATAGACGCAACCGCATAGTCAATTTTTCTGGAAGTTCAGGATCATCGAGCAGCACCCCTCCGAGTCCCCCAGGTGGAAACAGGACCACAGGACCACCACCACAACATCCTTTTTTTCAGAGGGGAGGACAACGGAGCAGACCGAAACGGCGACCACAACAGACAGGCCAATACATGCGGACGAGACAGTGGTATTCTAACCAACCCTGACATCGATCCCGATCTTCAATTTGTCCTCCAGATCTTTGAACAACTCAGAACAAACACTCCTACAGAGAGGCCTTTCCTTCGTCCCAGCCAATAAAGCTGACACCTTCAAAACTGAAGCAGAACTGAAAAGGTTCTTCCAAACCCTAAGACTTAAATACTTTTTTGAGATATACTTACCTAAAAAACTGGACTCTGAAAACACTATCTCAAAGGACCCTGAGGGACCACGAGAGAACACCACGGGCCTCAAACCCAAGTCCACCTTCATGCCACCTCCACATACTATACCGGGAGAGTTTGATACTTTTGAAAAAATAGTAACACAAACTGGAACTACCGGTCTCGCATGCAAAAACTTCTATCAAGAAAATTTGAGCAAAGAAGAAAGATCAGCCCTGAATACATTGAATATGGACAGATCCATCATAATTAAACCAGCAGACAAGGGCGGTGGGATCGTGGTTATGAACACCATAGAATACAACAACGAATGCCTAAGGCTTCTTGCAGACACAACTTCCTACAAGAAACTCAACAGAGACCCCACCCAAAGACTGCAAGACGAGATTGGTAGCCTCACCAGACACGCAGAGGAAGAAGGCTGGATAGGCGAAGACGACTGCAAGTTTCTCAATAAAATACATCCTAGAACACCAGCATTTTACATCCTGCCTAAGATCCACAAACATGCCACGAGACCACCAGGCCGGCCGATTGTATCCGCCTGCGACTCACTACTGGAACCACTTTCCCTCTACACAGATCATTTTATGAAACCCTTTGTTGGACAAATGAAGTCGTACATCAAGGACAGCACAGAGACCATCAAAATTCTACTAACTTTGGATCTGAAATCAAGCTCCATCCTGGTCACCATGGACGTGGAGGCACTGTACACCTCGATTCCACAACTCGAAGGACTAGAAGCACTAGCAGGATGCCTCAACAAGAGAACAGACGTCACGTCCACACCCACCAACTTTATTCTTGAATGTATCCGCCTGGCCATGTCAGAAAAATTCTTCTTATTCGAAAATCAGATATATCAACAAGTCAAAGGTGTAAGCATGGGTGCAACATTCGCACCAGATGTAGCCAATTTATACATGGCTCAATATGAAGACCATATTTACCATGACAGCAACCCATACAAAGATCATATCAAAATGTGGCGGTGATACATCGACAACGTTCTCCTGATTTGGGAAGGCAGCAAGGAACTCCTTATAGCATTCCATCTTTGGCTCAATTTACGAAACACACATATAAAATTCACCATTGAATGGGACTTCCAATCCATCAACTTTCTGGATCTGCATATTTACCATTCTGGCAACCAGCTGAAAACCGAACTATTCTGCAAACCAACGGATAGGAACAGTCTACTTCATTTTGCCAGTTACCATCCTCAAGGACTTAAGTATAACCTTCCCTACGGACAATTTCTCCGTATACGCAGGAACTGCACTGAGAAAGACAAATTTGAGCAACACGCTAAACAACTGCAAATACGTATCGCCGAGAGAGGCTACCCAAAGAAGTCCATAAAGACAGCCAGGAAAAGTGCAGCCAACACAGATCGCACCATTTGCCTGACGGCCAAAACCAAAGACCCTATAGAGAGGACGGTCTGTGTGACCACTTTCAATCCAGTGAGTAATCTGATCAAGACCACAATCAATAAATACTGGCACCTCATCAAGAACAAAGGAAGCCTGTCCAAAAAAACACTTTTTGCCTTCAGACAGAACAAAAATCTCAGAGACACCCTGGTGCATACCTTCCTTGAACCAACCAAAATACAACCAACTCTGTGGAATCTACCACCGGTCATGGGCCACTATAGCTGCGCCCATTGTGTAGCCTGCCGATACACTGAAACCAGCAAGACCTTCAGATTCAAAAGTTTCAACTGGACAATGAGAAATCACACTAACTGTGAGAGTAAACACGTCATCTATGTCATCAGATGCCCATGTGACCTCATATACATTGGGAAAATGATCCGGCCTATAAAACAGAGGATAAACGAACACAGGTCTTGCATAAAAAACGCCATACAAGACATACCCCTTGTGGAACACTTCGTCAAGAAGGGACACACACATGAACAGTTTTCATGGACAATTCTTCAACAACTGCTACCACAAAAACAAGGTGGGGACATCAACCTAGCCCTCACTAGCCTGGAACAAAAATGGGTTCATAAACTGGACACAGTCAAAAATGGACTCAATATCACGGTAGAGTAGAAGCACTTCTGGGACTAATTCTAGCAAGTGAACACAGTCACATGGAGGCCCCAGTGTTGTTTGATACCCACCTGGGTCCCGCTCACTGCATGTGCCCATGATCCTATATGTTGACTATACGTTGACTCGAGCCCACTTGGTACTACATCCCCTTGATCAGAACATGCAATTTGAACAACATAGTCTTTGATACATATGTATGCAGAAATGTACTGGGACTTTGTTGTCTCCCACCATGCCAGCCAGACCCATTGTACTGAAAAGAAGCATTTATTCTTGTACCTTACTCATGTCACTGCACCATGCTGATATGTTTGTGTTCTTTCTAGCCAGGCGGGGCAATACTCACTGTATCAGACAAGAGGTATTTACTCGTGTTCATGATTCATGTCACTATACTGAGCAGACTCTAGTACACACCTATTTATTGCCTGTTTTGATCACACAGTGCTCAGAAGTATCATTGCAAATTTGATTTTACTACACACACAACACTACTTCTGCCTATTTACCCAATGATTCCTGGTTTTTCTGTGATGTTCCGGGCTTACCACCATCTCTTCCTAAATGCACGGCTAATTGTTACTTGTGCATCATGACACACTGCTCCACTGCAATGACTACTTTTCCCAGCATGCCCGACTACACAGCGTCCCCCGGCTCTCATGCTAGGTTTCACTTTCACTTCAAACGCATCCAGGATGTGCTTCCCACCCCCTCGCATTGGACCATGCGCCCAAAGTGGCAGGATTTTCCTGCACCCTAGTTGGTACATTCGACCTATCGCAGGCCGTCCTCAGTCTCACTACACATGACTGCAGCCTCGTGATGCACACACACCCCCTCCCTGATTCGCTTAAAATTCAGGGGGCGTGTCCGCACTCATTGACTTTCTGTTGATTCACTGGGGCAAACCACATGCCATTGAGCTGTGAACGCAGGCAGATCCTGAGAATTTGTTAGCCGGTAAGTCTTGCCTCACCCGACCCTCCTGATAGCCGCACTTTACTTACATTGCTGTCTCTCCATTGGGTCACACGGTCACCTCCATTGAGGACAAATCTACAACAACTTGCTGCACTCGCTATCAGTATCACTAAGCCATCACTTCGGGGCAAATGCCTTGACACTTTGGACGAGCGGCATCTGGACACAGCCCAGTAGTCACTCAGCACGTGTTCTCTTTCCTCATTTAAGCATGGCCGCGTGATCACACCATGTAGCACCATCCCACTGGCTTGCAGTGAAACACTGTTTCCATTTATTGTGCCCCTCCTCCTCCAGCACTATTACAGCAATGGCACCATCTCAGTGAGACGCACTTCTCCACCGGCCATCACTCTGGTCGTGTCTCCACCGCAGCTCAACACACAAAGTCGCACCGCCTTCAGCCTTAAAGTACTAACGCAGGGATGCGTTTTATCTTCCCTTTCATAGATCCTTTGGCTAATCATAAGCCCGGTGCCCTTTGAATCTTCAGATCCTGGAACTGCAGGTCTACTTTCTACGTTGTTTCAATCACACCACCAGTCCTAGGACTGACACCAGGATTGCCTACAGCACAGCTTACCGCCCCACTCCGGTTGGACGGTAAGCTTGCCTCCCAAATACACCATTTGGTGTACTTCTCAGGCACCAATCAGCCATTATTCAGTAACCTCCAATTTATTACTTATGTATTGAGATCCTCACAGTTGTCCTCCCTCCCACAGATAACACACACGGACAGACCCACTCAACAAGTCTATCCTGGTGAAGGCCACCACAATTACAAGCTTTAATCAAGCCCATGTGGCCGAAACACTACAGTGTCGATCACCTGTGACACAACTGTAAAAAAAAAACCTTGTTGTATGTTTCTATATAGTGTTGTGTACACCGTTTGTTAAACACACCTGGACTGAATAGCAGCCTCGCATAGCACTCACTTGAGCTATTTTTTTCACCCATCTATTGTACTCAGTTATGCATTCTGTCAGGGAACTCTTCCGCCGCACCTTTGAGGAAGGTACACAGTTGTACTCCCCTATGTTGTATGAAATCTGTCCATGTTACTTTCGTGCTTAGCGAAAGCAATGTAAATTGAAAAAAACAGTTTTTGAGATTGAAATAAATATGTCCAAAAACTGTCTAACTGTTTGAGGGTCTGTCATCCTGATTATTTTTGTTATTGATTCACATAGTGTTACTACATCAATTCTTACCTAACACTGGTGGCAGGCGGTCGGATTGGCGTAGAGTGGTTACATTGACTATTTACTGTACTTGTGCCCAACTAAACCAGCCACAAAGCTAAGCTCCATCAAAAAGTAAAGCAATTGTACCATGCCGAATATGGATATCTTTAATGAGGCAGCCCTGATTGTCCTAACAGTAGAACAACTGAAAGATACGTGCAAAACCAGGGGTCTGACTCTGAAAGGAAAGATATGTGAATTGATTGTAAGATTGTTAAACCAGGGGTCTGACTCTGAAAGGAAAGATATGTGAATTGATTGTAAGATTGTTAAATCGCCAGAGTTTGGTTAGTAGGCCTGTAACACTTAGTCGCCCAAGTAATGTGGAAGATAATGAGGAGGATGCTAGTTTAGAGTCAAACTCCAATCTGCAAGAGGAGCCAGAGAAGGTAGAGGAGTCTCCAGAAGGGAGATCCCCTCTGCCAGAGCCTGACCCTGTACCTCATGTCCAAAAACTATTTAACTGTTTGAGGGTATCTCACCCTGATTATTTTTGTTATTGATGCATATACCCTCCTGGGCATATAAGGACTCCGCCAGGCGCCCTTTAGATATACTTTGTAACACTATGTGAGACTACACAGCACTTATCTGCTTAGTATTAGCAAACCCACCTTTTGGTATAGGTCTGTACTACACAAGTTGGTAGTGTGACTAAGAGGCCAGGCCTATCTCAAGACGGGTAATTGTGAGCTGTAGAGCTGTAGCAATGAAATTCAGAAAATACAAGTAGCCAAGTAACACTTGCACTCAAGGTTTCAGTTATAAATAGTTATTTATTTAACAACAATTCTTAAAGAAGCGTTCTTTAAAAAGGGCAATATATGTAACAACCAAATATACTTAAAATACTTTTCCGGAATCAGCACAAGTTAGTGGATACTGTTTGGATAGGCTTTTTATACACTTCCTACACCCGGAGGTGACTTCATTCACAAGGACAGTAATGGCATTCATACATCATTAGTTATACTTTGCAGATTCTGAGTGTCAAAACCAGACAGTCCTTATCGCAACCCTCTCTCTGCCTGAAGCCAATTTGCAGCCAGACTTTCCTCACAAGAGCACAGTCTGTAGGAGGATGAGAAAAGCACCTAACAGACTAGGGGCTTGAGTGAAAAGGCAGGAGCAGCAGCAACAGAGCTAGAGGAATCAACAATAACAGCTGTTTTAATGCTTTGTTCAAATGTACCAACCCTGTCAAACACCACCCCCTGTTTCCCACTCTTACCTGCTCCGTGAAGAACAAGACCCGTAACCTACTTGGCCACAATGAAGGGAACAGAATAAAGAACCAAAGAATGAAGTTCCAAGAAAAGTGCCGTAATCCCAGTGAAACAGTTCTGCAGACTGCAGAGCGTCCTGGTATTAGTGAAATGAGTGACCGACAAAGAAATCAGGAGAGCGTCCACACTAGTCACTCTGGTATCCAAGGTAACCAATCCTCGTGATTCAGCAAAAGCGTCCCAAGATGCAGGTAAGTGAGTCTGTGTATGAGGGACTAGAAGAAGGAATAAAATAAACAAGGAGATTAGGAGAAAAGAGAGGAAACTTGAAGGGGAGGAAAATGCAGGTAAGTAACGGGTCCAAACGGGAATGGGAGGTACTGGGCCAGGTGTCGGAAGCGATATGCTGGATTGCAGCGTTCCGGGAATGCGACGTAACAAAACGGTAGACAGGCAGAATCCAGGTAATGTGAGCCGTGTCGGGGGTAACCAGTATTAATCCGAAGGAGCCAAAAACCAGAAATCGGGAACAGTTCCAAAAGGTAATTCCGAAGTAACAGGCCAAGGAGTCAAAAACAGGATTCAAAATACAACAAGAGTGCAGAAAAACTGATGCTACAGAACTGGCAGTAACTCAGTTAAGGAGCACCCGTTCCATGCGCACAGCAAGAATAAATACTATTTGCATACAGACGCGAACAAGGGTCCGTGCGTATCACGTGACCATAGCGCCTGACTCAAGCATTAGCACGTAATGCTGGATGCTGTAGTCCGCACAGAAATGCCACGTTTTCGGCGTTGCGCTAGACGCCAAAGAATCCTACAAGTACTTGGAGGGGCAATCGCAAGTCTTTGTGACTTTAAATAAGGCTGAGTCACGACAGTTCTCCCCCCGCAAAGGGCATCGCTCTCGAACCACGCAGGTGTGATTGCCAAAAGGAGCGCAAAAGTCTAGGAGCATGTAGATTGGACGCCGGTTCCCAAGTCCTATCTTCCGGACTGCAGCCTTTCCAATCGATCAAATATGAGTGTACCCCATTCTTCACTCGGGTGTCCAGAATTGCATGAACCTCATATTCCTCTTCACCTTGCACTTTTAGTTAAGTCGGAGATACGGGGAGGCGAGTGCCAGGAACATATGGACGGAGCAAGGAAACATGGAACACAGGGTGTACACGCCAAGTGGAAGGAATTCGCAGACGCACGGCAGCTGGATTGATGCAATGCGAAACCTCATAGGGGCCTAGGTAGCATGGTAGAAGCTTCTTTTTGCCCCGCAGATTAAGATGTTTGGTTGACAACCATACCCGGTCACCTGGAGTGTAAACAGGAGCTGGAGAGCAATGCCTATCTTCTTGTTCCTTAGTGCGGCGTTGGGCGGCTTGGAGGTGACAAAGAACAGAGGTACGTATAGAGAGGAGTGAATCCCTAATTTTTTTGGCAGCAGGTACCCGATCTAGGGAAGGAAGGACAGGAGGAAGGGTTCTTGGATGCAGGCCATACAAGGCGTAGAACAGGGAACATCCCACCGAGGAATGTCGGGAATTGTTGTATGCAAATTCAGCGATCCCCAACACAGATAGCCAGTCCGACTGATGTTGTAGACATAGACAACGGAGGTACTGTTCCATGGTAGCATTAGTACGCTCCGTCTGGCCGTCTGTCTGCGGATGGTATACTGACGACAGACGGGCATCGATGCCCAGAGCATTGGTTAATGCACTTCAAAAACGTGAGGTAAATTGCAATCCCCTATCTGAAATCACCACTGTGGGAAGCCCGTAAAAACTGACCATGTTGTCAAAGAACAGGGAGGCCAACAAGGAGGCCGACAGGATCCCTGGACACGGAATAAATCGGGCCATCTTGGTAAACTTGTCCACCAGTACTAGTATTGCCGTCTTACCCGGAACCATAGGAGGATCTACTACAAAGTCAAGCGTAACCATGTACCAGGGGTACGGAGGTACTGGTATATCCATCAGAAGACCGAATGGTTTCCCAGGTTGACGCTTGCATTGGGTACAGACGGCACACGTGGCAACATATAGATCAACCTCCTTTTTCATTTTGGGCCACCAACACCATCGGCTTAATAGCTCATGAGTTTTGGTCCGGCCTGGATGTGCTACCAGTTTGGAATCATGGGACCATTCAAGAGCTATTCTTCTTGTCTTATTATCCGGCAAATACAAGAGACCATGAACATAGGGAAGACCCGATACCAATGTAGCTCTCAATTCCTCAAGAGAGGAAACATGATCCTTGGCCCACCGCCGGACCAGATCCAATAGTGAGTAAGAGGTTGCACAAACACAGACAACTGATCCGGTTGGCAAAATCTGTGTCACTGGGTTATCGGGGATACAATCAGTGCCTATCCGAGACAGAGCGTCTGATACCCCATGTAGGGGGCCGGGACGATAAGTCACAGTGAAATCGAACATAGTAAAGAAAAGGTGCCAGCGTATTTGCCAAGCATTGGTGCATTTAGCCTGTGACAGGGCTTGAATATTTCTATGATCGGTATAATATGTGACCGGATGTCGGGCATCCAAGAGATGGTGTCTCCATTCCTTAAACGCAGCCCCTATAGCCAAAAACTCCCTGTCCATTATTGTATAATTGCGTTCAGCAGGTGATAATTTCCGGGAGAAAAAAGCCACAGGGTGCAACTGTTGTGTAGAAGGGCAGATTTGTGAAAGGATAGCTCCTACAGCAACAGCAGAGGCGTCGGCTTCTACAATAAATGGGAGGGATGGGTTTGGGTGTTGTAAGACAGGCGCTGTCATAAAGGCCTCTTTCAAAGCTTGAAAGGCAGATTGTGCATCGGAGTTCCATAGAAATGGGCTGGTAAAACATGTAAGAGGGGCTATGATTTCTGAAAAGGAGACAATGAATCTGCGATAAAAATTTGCAAAGCCCAAAAAGGACTGTAAGGCTTTTACGGAAGTGGGGACTGGCCATTTGAGCACCGCCTGGACTTTGGAAGCACACATAGGGACCCCTTCTGCTGATATTTGGAATCCTAGGAATTCAACGTTGCGGTTTCAGCGCTCGGTAAACAGCACCGTCACAGATCCCAGATACCGGTTGGCCTTCCTTCACTCCTTGGGTCCTGCACTCTGGTGAGGGGACTCGAGCTCTGGTCGTCCTGCTTTTGGAGGGTCCTTAGGAGGCTCCTGGAGCTTCTGGTCAGATTTCAGACGTTGCTCTCGACTACGGATTTCTAGACCCCTGGCACTCGGTTCTTGCAGCAGCGAAGAAGGACAGCCAATCAGGGAAGATGGTCCAGAGGAGTTTGTCTCGGGGTTAGTTGGTCCCACTAACCCAAGGGAAGAAGTTGTCCCTTCCGGAGCTTCTCTTGTCGATCAGAAAAAGGAGTTTCAGCACAGCAGCAGGGCATTACCGGGCAATTCAAAGGTCTAAGAGGATGCAGCAAGCTTCGTTCATGGTCTCTTCATCAGGTATTTAAATCCCAGTGGTCGACTCTGCCTCTAGTTCCAAAACCCTCGCCTTTTGAGCAGTTTTCTGCCATTCATGCACAGCCTAGGCTGTCAATCACACAGCAGGGTGGCTGTTCTAAAAGGACAGCCTGTCATGCAACGCGTTTCTGGCTGGCGTTTGTTGCCCCGAGCGCGTTTGTGCACTTCCTGATTCCTGTCACGTCTAACTACTACGCGCACTCGGCGGTCTAGTCTTTCCCATCCGAGTGCACGTAGCGTTATTTAGCCGCACCCCTCTTCCCACCCTACGCGTTGCAACCGCTCTCGGTCAGCTGTACTCCGTGCTGCCGCGGTCTTGCGCTACGCGTTGTGTTTGCTCGGCTGAGCAACTTCTAGTTTCTTTCCTTCTTGCTTTTCTTTTGTTTTGTGGTCCATTTTTTCCTCCTGCTTATTCAGCCTTGTTTTGCCCCTTATCCAGTTTCTTGGACTCTCTCAGTATTCTCCCTCTCCCTCTGCCTGTCCCTCCAGTTCTTTCCTCTTCTCTGTTATTTGGGGATTCCCCCCTTCGGTCTACTGCATTGCCTCTTCCAGTTTGGGTCATTTCTTCAAGACATCCTTCGGGCTCACTTACCATCAGGCGATCTGCCGGGCCTTATCGTCAGTGGTTCTTTTTTGCCATTCCAGGCTTTTCTTCCCCTTCTGTCCCTCTGGGGAGGGGGTCACGGCCCGGGCAGTTTAAACAGCCCTCACTGTGGCTTCCTCTTATGGGAGACTCAAGCATCAAAGAAAAAAAGAAAAGGATTACCGAGCCCACCGACCTCTCACCCCAGTGGAGGAGGATTCGAGCCCAACAGGTGAGGAGGTAAAGGAGGGAAGCGAGGTTTCCAACGCATCACCAGGGAAGTCCGCTGACGGTTTGCAATGCCACACCTCCAAGATGGCTACTCCTGAGCAGGTGCAGGAGTTGATTGCCGCGGTACAGACTCTCTCTCTTGAGATGCAAAACATGAAGGCTGAGAATGCTCTCCTAAAACAGATGGTGGCGGAACGTGAGCCCCCAACTACAGATTTACCCCCAATGTCATTGTCATCAGGGAAGTACGACGGGTCTCCCAAAGCACTAAAGGAATTCCTTGATGCTTGTAGGGTGTATTTTTCCTTTAGGACTCGCACTTATGCTTCTGATCACGCCAAGGTTGGTTTTCTAATTTCCATCATGACTGGGAATTCCCTTGCTTGGGCCACCCCTCTCGTCACAGGAGCTGATCCAGTGCTCCAAAATTTTGATGCATTTGTGGATCTAGTGAAACGTACTTTTGAGAGACCCCAGTTATCCATGGCAGCAGGAGAAGACCTGCTGGACATCCGTCAAGGGCAAGCCGATGTACTGACTTACATCTCTTCATTCAAAAGACTGGCAATGGAGACTGGTTGGTCCGAGCAATCACAGTTTATTCTGTTTCGTCGCGGTCTCCGAGAGGAACTAAAGGATGAATTGGCTCATTTCCCTCGCCCTGCTTCCTTGAAGGAATTGATGACCGCCACCCTTCAGATGGAATTCAGGGTGCAAGAAAGGCATCAGGAGAGACGTAAGACACGTACCCCGCTTGCAAGAACCTCCTCTCCTCCTTCACCTACATTCAAACAACACAATGAACCCATGCAGATTGGCACCACTCTGCGATCATTGACCCCTGAAGAAAGAAGAAGAAGAAGGGAACAAGGTCTATGCGCCTATTGTGCCTCGGATCGGCACACAATTCGGAATTGCACTGAACTACCCCAAAAGCCGGTGGAAAACGTGAACCCTCGATCCTAGAAGGGACGGGCTATCGAGGGCAGTTACCTAGTCCCTATGTTACCATGTCAATCGACTCCTCGGATCCTTCTGAAGACTCTCGTCTTATGGTTCTTTCAGTAAAAGTTACCATTCAGGGCAACCAGGTAGAGACCTTGGCACTCCTGGACTGTGGGGCCGCAGGAAACTTTGCTGATACCCTCTGGGTTGACAAGGTCGGAGCAAAACGTATCAACCGAACACACGGTCAGAAGGTAGAGGGAGTGGATGGTAAGCCCCTGTGTTCAGGACCCATTCTCCAAACCACTGAACCTTTGCCGCTCACTATTCTCCAACATTCAGAAGTTATAACTTTTGACATAATTCGAGCAGCTCACTTTCCGTTGATTTTAGGAATCACCTGGTTGCGTCAACACAATCCCAGTGTGGATTGGAAGTCAAATAGCCTGCATTTCAATTCTAACTACTGCCAAGCCCATTGTTTCCAAGAAACACATTACCAGGAGATTAAGATCACATTCACCTCTCTCAAAACGGACATTGGAGTTCATTCCTTTGACAAAATATTGGACGAGTATTCTACAGTATTTGCAGAAGCTGTTCCGATAGCATTGCCACCTCACCGACCTGAGGACTGTGCCATAGAATTGGTTCCCAACGCCCTAGTACCATTTGGCAGGATGTTTGCCTTGTCCAAGACGGAAAAAGAAGCACTACGTAAATATTTGGATGACAATTTATGCAAAAGACTGGCAATGGAGACTGGTTGGTCCGAGCAATCACAGTTTATTCTGTTTCGTCGCGGTCTCCGAGAGGAACTAAAAGATGAATTGGCTCATTTCCCTCGCCCTGCTTCCTTGCAGGAATTGATGACCGCCACCCTTCAGATGGAATTTAGGGTGCAAAAAAGGCGTCAGGAGAGATGTAAGACACGTACCCCGCTTGCAAGAACCTCCTCTCCTCCTTCACCTACATTCAAACAACACGATGAACCCATGCAGATTGGCACCACTCGCCGATCATTGACCCCTGAAGAAAGAAGAAGAAGAAGGGAACAAGGTCTATGCGCCTATTGTGCCTCGGATCAGCACACAATTCGGAATTGCACTGAACTACCCCAAAAGCCGGCAGAAAACGTGAACCCTCAATCCTAGAAGGGACGGGCTATCGAGGGCAGTTACCTAGTCCCTATGTTACCATGTCAATCGACTCCTCGGATCCTTCTGAAGACTCTCGTCTTATGGTTCTTTCAGTAAAAGTTACCATTCATGGCAACCAGGTAGAGACCTTGGCACTCCTGGACTGTGGGGCCGCAGGAAACTTTGCTGATACCCTCTGGGTTAACAAGGTCGTTTAAACGCCACCCTGGAATAATATCTACGCAGCTACACTAATCTGGAGCAGGATAACTGGGTGGACCTGTTGCCAACAGCAGAATTCGCCTATAACAATGCAAGTCAATCAGCGACAGGGATGTCACCTTTTTTCTCTTCCTATGGGTTTCATCCTAGAGCCATTATTCCTCTCACTTCTTTTCAACCTGCACTCCCAGCAGTGGAGTACATACTGTCCCGAATAAAAGACGCACAAGAGAAGGCAAAGTTGAACCTAATGGACAGTCTTAAGGCCTATAAACGGCAGGCCGACCGACATCGGCAGGCAGTCCCTGATTGGCGGGTGGGCTCGAAGGTATGGCTCTCCACTAAATACCTTCCGAGATGGTCTCACCTAGGTACATTGGACCCTATTCTATCACTGCAAAAATCAATCCGGTGACTTTTCGATTGAAGTTACCTCACATTCTAAGACAAATTCACCCAGTGTTTCATGCCTCGCTCCTAAAAAGCGCCGAACCATCTTGTAGGACTCAACCTTTACCAATTCTCTCCAACTCCCCTGACACTCCAGAATATGAGGTTTCCCAGTTACTGGATTCTAGGTACCGCAAAGGGCGCCTGGAATATCTGGTGCATTGGAAAGGATTCTCCCATGCGGAGGATTCCTGGGAACCCATCTCACACATCCATGCCCCAGTCCTCCTTAGGAAGTTTCATCGGTTACATCCGGGTAAACCAGGGGGGTTGCGCCCTGGAAGGGGGCATACTGTCATGCGACGTGTTTCTGGCTGGCGTTTGTGGCCCCGAGCGCTTTGTTGTGTTTGTGCAAGTTTGTGCACTTCCTGATTCCTGTCACGTCTAACTACTACGCGCACTCGGCGGTCTAGTCTTTCCCATCCGAGTGCACGTAGCATTATTTAGCCGCGCCCCTCTTCCGGCCCTATGCATTGCAATCGCTCTCGGTCAGCTGTACTCTGTGCTGCCGCGGTCTTGCGCTACGCGTTGTGTTTGCTCCGCTGAGCAACTTCTAGTTTCTTTTCTTCTTGCTTTTCTTTTGTTTTGTGGTCCATTTTTTCCTCCTGCTTATTCAGCCTTGTTTTGCCTCTTATCCAGTTTCTTGGACTCTCTCAGTATTCTCCCTCTCCCTCTGCCTGTCCCTCCAGTTCTTTCCTCTTCTCTGTTATTTGGGGATTCCCCCCTTCGGTCTACTGCATTGCCTCTTCCAGTTTGGGTCATTTCGTCAAGACATCCTTCGGGCTCACTTACCATCAGGCGATCTGCCGGGCCTTATCGTCAGTGGTTTGTTTTTTGCCATTCCAGGCTTTTCTTCCCCTTCTGTCCCTCTGGGGAGGGGGTCACGGCCCGGGCAGTTTAAACAGCCCTCACTGTGGCTTCCTCTTACGGGAGACTCAAGCATCAAAGAAAAAAAGAAAAGGATTACCGAGCCCACCGACCTCTCACCCCAGTGGAGGAGGATTCGAGCCCAACAGGTGAGGAGGTAAAGGAGGGAAGTGGGGTTTCCAACACATCACCAGTGAAGTCCGCTGACACAGCCAGCCAGCCAATCAGGACTGGTTGCATTCAGGCATTCCTAGAGACAAAGGACAGGGGAGTTTAGGGAACCTCCCTCACATAGTGCCTTTCCAGACACACTGGAGCCAGAGGCGAGCTTCAGGGCTGAAGCCCGCCAAAGGCTAAACTAACACAGGGCTCAACTCAGCCTCGATGCACAGAGTAAAACCCAAGAAAGACCTCACAAATAGAAAATGGTGAAAAAAGAAGACCGGGGCCATTTTGACAAAATGGTTACCCATGGGTGCTATACTGCAGCTGAAGATTCAGCCTGCAGTAGAAAAGCACAATGGTAGGAAAATTAAACCACTGCCACCAGCCATTTAAAGTAGTGAGGGTAACATAAAAATATTACATGAGAATGTAGGATAAGGGGCTACTAGGTAACCCGCCAGCACTCCACATAAAATGGTGTGTGCTGGACCCACAAAGAGAAAAGGTAAGTAAAATCAATTTCACTTTACTATTCTTGGGAACAGTAGTTCATACAAAGGGCGGTATCCCGGCTGTAATACTGCCGGCATAACACCGGGGCTATTATCGTTACCACCAACCCCCCCGGTGCTATTAGCACCGGATCACGGGTTTGGCGGAATTGTAATTCCCCATTTCCCTTTTGGCCCGTTTGGGAATTCCCTATTCCGCATCGGGCCCAATGGGGAATTTTCGTTGCTACTACCGTCGGCTGTATTAGAGCACAGTAATAGTGCCGAAAAATCAGCAAATTTGCAGCAGATTTACCCCCAGCTTTGAACTGGGGTTAAATCCTGCCAAACCCGTGACTTGGAAGACCCTTAAATGCTGCAGTAATAGTGTTACTATAGGGCGCCAAACTTGTGATGAGGCAGATAAAAAGGTATTTAAACCTTGTGAGAAATCTAAAGGATTTCTGAGTCACACTGCACTGAAGGTGCTGTGTGTCTCTATACAAAAAGTAGATGCCTATTGAGTTTGTCAGACTCCAAAAACAGAGGAAACACATAATCCAAAATCAGGTCAAAACTCAGCAGAGAGTGAGCAAAAAGGTCTCACTCACTCCAGGGTAAAACATGTAAAGTTCTAAAGTCCAGCAAAAGAGCTGGGGGTCTCTAAGTTTGAAGGGAATTAGCACAGAAATGAGAATTCTCACGAACACATTGCAAGACAGAAATTGAGGACCGAAACCCTCACAGCGGTTTGGAATACCTGATTCAGTCCAAAGCGAAAGTCAGCTCGGGGCAGGCCAAGAAAAGATTTGTGTAAAACATGTTGTTTGTTAGGAGATAAAGAACCATCGGAATACAGAGAGTCAAGACCCAGAGAATGGACATTTGGGTCGCTCAAAAATATTGGGGAAAAGGAACCTTACACAGACACTTCAAGGAGACGCAATTCAAAGGGTTTCAAATTAAAATACAGCGAGGAGAAAAGTTAATCTCCAAAAGGAAAGGGGACGCAAGGAGGGTGGAAAAGTTCCAGAGAAGAACTAAAGGAAATAATCTAAGAAACGGCCAAGAACTGTTTCAAAATCACCTATTAGGGCGGTGAACAGCCTATCCAGGAGAAGGGAGTCATTCAACAGAATGTTTGCTTTTTGTCCTTAGTGGTAGGGCCAGAATAGATTTATTTTGAGACACAGGGCAGACTTTTTTGAATTTTTTGGACTTCACTGCTGACAATGAGCACACTATTTAGTTTTCTTAGGTAGGGAAACCCACCATAGAAAAGGGATAGACAGGCCATGCTTGGTGCATCAGACAAAAAAATGAGTCTGTCTCCTTCTGAGCTACCACAACTTCCTTTACTTTAATCACTCCATTGAGGAATGTGACATCTGCCAGGGCTTCAGCGCCAAAATGCTGAGAGACAGGCACAGGAGGCTAGTGTGCTGGCTTAACGAGGGAAAGTACCCATCCTCAGTAGCTCAATCCTCCAAGAGTGTGGCAGTGGCAAAACCTTCTGTGAAAATTATTCTCTCACAGAAAAGGGCCAGGTCCGAGGAGAGGCCACGAAAGAAGTATAAAGAGCAAAAATAATACCACAGGGATAAAAGCTTTTTTGAGGCTCTTCACACGCCGTCAACTAGCAAAAGCCACTAGACGGGGTCAGCAAAGAGAGACGGACACAGAGTTGTAGTTTTCTCAATGTTTGACATATTTATTAAAAGTAAAGAGGGGTGAGATAAACGCCTATCTTTCCCTATCCTAAGGAGAATGTTGCTGCCTAGCAAACTAAAACTAAAGAAAGATGACCTTTTGTCCAAATATATCTGATGCTCACACTAACATATGCAATCAAAGTGGAGGTTCAGTTCAACAAAAATGTGCAGAAGTTAAAACTTACAATTCTCACAAAAGCAATCTTTGTGATCAGGGTGTGATTCCCTTCCCCTGAAGCAATTCAGGAAGACTTGTGAAAGAGTTGTGTTTCCATTAAATTCTGTTCAGTTCAATGAAAATGTATTTTCCATCCAATTTCTTTCAAAATGGGAAAGTTAATATCTCTTTCTCAACACACTTGTTCAAAACCAAAGCAACTGTTTCTTCCACAAAGTATTCTTCCCAAAATGTTGAGTGGTCATAAGAACATCACAACTATTCTTTCTGTATAATACTCTTGTCAGAACAGCATAGCAAAGGTCTCTTGTTATATATCAGATTGTCAGGATGGTCACTTAAGTAGTTTTTTCACAACACTTTTTACCACTACCACGTTTCTTCACAGTAAAACAACTATTGTCTGGCTTACTCGTGGGCAGGAATAACTTCTACTTCATACAATTTGTCCCTTTCCTGGTTTACTCACCTGCCAGGATTAACTTCTACTAGTAGCAATCCTTGTTCCAAGTTTCTCCACACCAATATCCCTTGGGAGGAGATTTGTACAATGTTTGCCTGACTATATAGTTTCTTGACTCTTGGCAAGGTGGGTCACAGGTTTCCCCAAACTGATATTTCATGAAAGGAGATTTGTGCCCTTGTTGCCCTTCTTTTCTATGGGCCTCATTACAACCTGGCAGCTTCGGATCGCGGTGATTCAGTGACGGCAGTAATAAAGTTGGTCAAACATGAATGCCATAAAAGAATATGTTGATGGCATTACAGTGCCAAAGGATCCATTAATAACCCCCCCCCAGGCAGTGCATGACTGGCCCAAAGGACCCATTAATAACCCCCCCCATGCAGTGCATGATTGGCCCAAAGGACCCATTAATAACCCCCCCCAGGCAGTGAATGACTGGCCCAAAGGACCCATTAATACCCCCCCCCCGGCAGTGCATGACTGGCCCAAAGAACCCATTAATAACCCCCCCCAGGCAGTGCATGACTGGCCCAAAGGACCTATTAATAAACGCCCCCCCAGGCAGTGCATGACTGGCCCAAAGGACCCATTAATAACCCCCCCCAGGCAGTGCATGACTGGCCCAAAGGACCCATCAAGATCCGTATGGCACCCAATATCACAACAATGCATACCCCAAGCAATCAGATGTATGTAACGAACACCATACAGTGACCAACCTGTATGATGCATGTGATGCACCCATCAGCCACCACCACAACACTAATTGAATGTCCTCTGTGTCCCCACAGCCGTATCCAGTGACAGTGACACTGCACAACAGGCCAGGCAATCAGCACCGGCACGCGCCCAAGCCACCGCCCCCACACAAGAGGATGCTGCCAGCAGTTCGGCATCTCAGCCCCCACTACCAACTGCAACAGATGTGCCGGCCACCACCACTGACATCCCCACCGTCTCCACGCTGCCTGAGGCAAGACAGGTGCCACGGGAACCCACCATGCCCACCCAAACCAACACAGAAGGCAGCTGCACTGCAGAGGAGGCGGCCTGTAGTGACAACAGTGCCCCGGTAGAGCACTCTGATACTGGGCCACAGGGGGCGACGCCCACATTTGATGACCTGGGTTCCTTCCATCAGCTGGAGTTTAGCCCCACTTCACTCAGAAGTCCCATGAGGTAACCCACCCCATCCATGGCAGAGCTGAATTCCCGCATGCAGCGGATGGAGGAGCAGCAGGCAACCCTCACCCAGCTGGTGGAGAGGGAGCTTGAAGAATCTAGGCTGCAGAGGGAGTGCTATAGCACATCAGTGCGTCGCCTCTCAAGGTCTAATGGACGCTTTGCAAGCACAATAGTCACCCTGGCACGCCATGTGCGTGAGGGTAACGACAACACCTCCAGGCTCATTGAGGCCATGTTGATTGGGCAACAGGCACATCTTGCACGGATGCCATCCATACCAGATTCTGTGCCATCAAATACCACCACCCCATCAAGCTCCACTACTGCCAGTCCAAGGAGGCGCTCAAGTCGGCTAACGGGGCTCTCGGGCAAGGATGCACAGGCACAGAAGCGCACACGGAAGTGATGATATGTGTGTGGGGCACTGCAGGACACACGTGGACTTGAAGGGTGTGAGGGGTGGGTACGTTTGGGTGGTGGGGGAGGTTGTTTTGGGTGTTTGAACATTGGGGCCTGGGTGGGGGTGGGTACGTTTGGGTGGTGGGTGGGCACGGGTGTACAGCTTCCCTAACCATTTCACCTCCTTCCCTGTTGTAAATTCATCAATATATCATCATTTGAAAGCAAAACATACATGTGTGGACATCTATCATTTCATTTGCAGTACAACTAATAATTTATTGTCATCACTCTATGCATTGCTGTGAATGTGCTGTGTCTCAAAAGTAAATGCGAATCAGCTCATCCCGTGCTCTTTGGCCATCAAGTGCACCCCCAGGGGGAAGTGGTGCCATCCCATCCCCACCTCCATCCCCATCTTCTTCATCTGCGTCTGGGGGCATTGGGATGTTCCTGCGCAGGCACAGATTGTGCAGCATGGCACATACGAGCGTGATTTTACCCGTCTTCACTGGGCTGTACAGCAGTGATCCCCCAGATCTGCTCAGACAGCAGAAACAGGCCTTCAGCAGTCCGAATGTCCTCTTAATCATTCCACGTGTGCTGACATGTGCCCTATTGCATGCCTCTTCATGCTTGTTCCTTGGTCTCCGTACAAGTGTCCTCATCCATGGCGTGAGTGCATATCCAGCATCACCTACATGGGTTGAAGATGGGGGGACTTGTCAGTGTTTGTGGTAACATGTCTTAATCTGATGCTGTGCTATCTTGTATCATTGTTCATTCATGCATATGTGCCATGCAGTGGTTTGAAGTGTTCATTGGGCATCACAGTGGATGTCCCCAACTGGATATTGGCCTACACATTTATGTGCATGTGTACTGTGCCCTGTCGTGACATTGGATTGTGAGTATGTCATAATGCAGTGATGTGCACACATGGCAGAGTCACTCCACTGTACTGAAGTAGTCAATGCACGACGTCTCATTTACAGGCATCTCGTGCATTGGGAGGGCAGTGTTCCATTTGTGGGTGGGTGTCTGCAGTGGCACAAGGGATATGGGACAGTGACAGAATGGGCTGTGGCAGGGTGTGTACAGGCACACTGTGGTGACCTGTCATGTCTTCCTTTGTGATGTTTGGTATCCGCTGTCTATTTGGTAGATGGGAGGGGGGATGATGCATGTGCGGTCCAGCGGCACACTCACATTGCTCATTGGCCTGGACACATACCTAATGCTTCAACAGGGTCAGAGCATTGTCAGCTGTACTCACCCAATAGCCATGTGCTTTGTCCGGCATAGCGTTCCATGTACCGTGGCAACGTGGAATTCCGCAGTACCATTGAGTCATGGGTTGAGCCTGGGAAACGTGCGCAGCAGTGTGTAATCAGTAGCGTGGCATCACATACCATCTGTACATTCAGTGAGTGATACTGTTTCCTATTGCGGAGCACCATCTCAATTGCACGTGGTACTGTCAGCTCAATGTGGGTGCAGTCAAGTGCACCTATGCAATTTGGCATGCCTGCTATGGCATGGAAGGCCAACTTTGTGGCAATGACCTCGAGGAGGGTACGGGGTAGGGCTATGTGTTCCGACACATGGCGCAAAAGGGCATCCAGTACCTGTACCAGGATTTTCGAGAAACAGGGTTGTGATATGCCGTGCAGCTCACCGACCGTGTGTTGATAGGTGCCAGTGCCAAGGAAATGCAGCACAGACACAACCTTCAGGAGGGGGGGGTGGCAGTGGGGGTGTCTATGTGGCTGCTGATGTCGTCCTCAATCATGGCAGTGATGTACAGGATTGTTGGGCGGTCCAGTCGGTATAGTGTGTGGATCTGTCCTGGGGTAAGGTTCCAGGGTGAGGCCCTGATGCGTGGTATTGCAGGCTGCCTGCGGGGTAGTGGTGGCTGCACAAGGGGGTTTGCCATAGGTGCAGGGCTGGCTGGTTGGCGCCTGCGCCTCCTCCGCCTCCTCCTCTGCACCATTACTGCCATCATGTGCAGTGCTGCCTGTTGGTTGAGTAGGCCCAGTCCAAGTGCTACTAGAGCTGCTGCCTGCATGGTTCTGTGTTGTGTTGGGCTGGGTGTGGCCCTTTTGTGGGCTCCCAGTGTGCTGCTGGGTCCAGCTGGGCTGATTTGGTGCACCTGTGCCCTGATTCTGTTCAGCAGGCACTGTTTAATGTCATGTTCGCGGTGGCGGCGGTACCGCCACCGTGATCACGGTTTTAACGCCATTTTCTGGCGGTGTTTCCATGTCCGCGCTAGTTGTGATGCTCGCGGTGTTTCGTGTTGCCGGTAACGGAGGGGTTTCCGTGCAGGTGGACTTTACGGGTCCCTTAACTCCGTGGTGGCGGTTTGAGGAGGTGCTATTTCCGGGGCCGCGGGTCATGATTGGGCGGACGTGGAAACGGTGCCGGTATGGTTTTACCGCCGGCGTTAACTCCGGACCGGTGTACTTGTAATGAGGCCCTATGTGTTTTGTATTCAAAATGCTCCTTTCATGACAATTGCTCAGCTCAGAGCACCCCGGGGTTACCTTTCTCTCCAGGCCAACTCACAGGCTTTCTTTGGCGTCTCTGCGTCACTTTCTGGTGTTGCGCTGTAGTACCGGTGTGAACAGGATCGCTCACCTGTGACCGCTGGTGCCAACATGGTCCTTCTCTGGAGCTCCATGGGCTCCTTTGGGTCTCTGCGTCCTCCAGCATACCTTAGCGACTCTCCTTGAGCCAGGAGCAACTCTCCTGTACGGCTGGCTTTCTTTCTCTGCTGCCGTCTTCCCAGACTCTATTTTCTGCTTCAACTGCTTCCTGACTCTCAGTGGCTTTTGCGACTCCATCGGCTTCTCTCTTGACAACTTCTGGTTCTGCTACTGCCTTTTTCATCCGTGCATTATTCCCACATTGAAATGTCCTGCTCAGGTGCTTAGTATTAAAACAGCTAGACTGCACAGTCTTCTTAGTAACAGCATTGATCATCATTGACTCTCTGTTCCTCTTCCTCCTCCCAAAACCGTAAGGATTATGGGTCTTGTCGTCCAAAATGGTTTTAGGTTTTCCATGGTGATTTAGCTTTGATGGAATATTGAACTTAAAGTTATCAGAGTCGTGCAATGTTATGTAAATGATAGGTGCTATGACATTGGGGTTAGAATTTCTACCTAAGACAGAATCATGATAATCATGATGTCACATTTTATTAATGATTTCCCAAGGTATAAAACTTATTCTCTTTAGGTGACTTTACATAAAATGTTCTTTGGGTTTTCTCATGGGAGAGACATCCTCATCCTCATAAGAAGAGGAAGATCTTGTGTCTCCTAAGGGAGTCGCCATTTTACCCAGACAATCATCTACTCCCATGTGATCTACCCTCACAATGCCACCCCCAGGGTAATGATCAGGTAGCCGCTTACTTCCCTTGGCCACATTGGAGGAGCTTTTGGGCTGGGGTTCAGTGATGACCCTGCAGGATTCATCACTGCACACAGCAGTGCCTCACACGTCGTTGACGATGGCAAGGTCGTCTATGACTATTCAAAGGCCCTCAACGTCTGCTGGCTCATCAAAAAAGAGTGCGTGGGAATGACGGCGATCACCGTCGATGATGGTGTCCTTGAAGCTGTCATCAAGTAAGGCCCTGTCAACAAAGTCGTCGTCTAAGACTCCGTCAACGACAGAATTCCATGGCTCCTCGATAACAGAGTCAAAACATTGTTGCTTGTCAGAACGCTGCTCTTCATCGAAGAAGTCACTACAGCATCGACGACAACATTGTCGATGGCCACAAAGGTCCCATCCAAAGAAGGTGAAGAAAAAACATGGAAAAAGCCCACAGTATCACCAGTCCATGCCACAGGAGCACAGGAGAGGAGGACAGGCCCAGGCTAGAAAAAAATGAGCAGAACTGTACCTAAGCCTGGAGACCCTCCTAACACCATAGAGGAGGAAGGGCAAATATGGCAGGAAATACAATCGAATCCACCAGCTGTATCACTGTGAACATATTGACAAATGATCCTAGAGGACATATTGCAGCACCATGTCAACTCTGAATTTGAGGAGCAGCAGGGTTGCTCGCCAACATTCTCAGATTCAGAAGATTCTGTCATTCTGGTCCAACACTGCAGCCACAAGCCCCGCAGAGGCCAGCTCCACAGTAGCCACTGATACCAACAGGAGCAGCTCTGCCTCTGCAAATGCCAGCTATGACACAACCCTTAATGAACCTGTAAGTGCTGCTATTAATATAGATTCTTTTGTTATTGCCAACCCTATTATCTCAGCTTAATATGAGAATACCACTCCGAGCACCCCAATTACTGCTGCAACAAGTGGGAACTCCATCACAAGGGGCTCAGCTGCGGAGACATAAATCACGCTTGCCACTACAAAGAGCAACTTCACCACCAAGGAGGTCAAGGTCTCCTCAACAGGAAAACCACAGGGCGGTTACAAAACACACACCGCTGAGATCCTATAGGTCACCATCGATCCCAACCGAGTCACCAGAGCATCGCCCAAGGCGCTCACTGCCTAGAATAAATGATGAAGAAGAAGGGGAGTTACCGCGCACTGATGCTGACGATGACCCGCGGGACACAGCATCCACCACCTCATCATCTTCATTGAGGGGCGACAACTGGGATACTAATGACTTACTCATAGAAGCTATACCAGAAGACCACCCCAAAGCAATCGCCACTGGATGAAATAGGAGCATTTCATGCCATGCTTTTTCAGGCGTGCCAGGAGTAAAGAAGGATTGCTTCCTGTTTGACCACATGAGCAAATGTAGGAAGGCAATAGTCTCTATTCCCATCCTTGACCATATCTGGGAAGAAGGCTGACTGACTATGAAACACCCATTCATAGACCCGGCGGTAAAAGGAGGACTTGAAAAGAAATTCAAAGCCCCAGAATCCATGTCAAAATGCCTTACCTCTCAACCCACCCCCGAGTTGGTAGTGTTGGCAGTGGCAGAAAGGAAAGTACATTCACAGACACAAAAATGCTCACTCCTTATAGAGAATGAAGGACAAAAGGTAGATGCATTTGGGAAGAAAATGCTAGCTATTGGAGCCACTACCGTGAAGGCGGCGAATGCTCTTGCTATCATGGCAAGATATGATGGGGAAATGTATAACTAATAATAAATAATAATAATAATAATAAAACAAATGTGGCACTGAATGGACCCAATCCTGGAGCACTTACGGGAGGAGAAAAGAAAGGAAGCCCTTGCCATCTTGAAAGAAGAATAAGCCTCCAATTATAACATCAGTATAGCAGCAGATATAGTGGAAACCGGCTTTAAACAAATTGGCAATGGGGCGGTACTTCGGCGTTAAGGCTGGCTCCACTGTACAGATTTCCACCCAGAGGTACAGAATAAGGTAATAGATATCCCTTTTGAAGGGGACAACCTTTTTGGTACTAAGATAGATGACGTATTAAAGGCAATGAAGGCGGACACTGACAAAGTAAGATCCCTTACTAGCCTACGGCGCAGAGAGAATTTTCGTCCCTTCAGGGGTGCATCTGTCACGATCCTACTCACATGCCGCCCAGCACCGCTACATGCGCAGATTCAGAGACTCTGTTTATGGTATACTTGCAAAGTTAAAACTTGCAAACTGCCTCTACATTTATTTACTTGTTTTACCGCTGCAGTTTTGTACCAATCTAATTTCATGTTCCATGGGTTAAACCAGCAGATGCATTCTGGTACATGTATGCTGTCCAAAAGGCAGAGGGCTGAAGGAGGCATACTAAATAAATGTGTTTGCAGCAAGCTACTAAGAGCTGCAGAGGACCTGATTGCATTCACCTGTTCCAAGCTACTGCAGGCCATACTGCAGAGAGCTGTAGAGCCCTTAATTAGAAACCATTGCTGCAGGCTACTGAAGCCAGGGCTGGGCTTAATTGAACACAGCTGCCTGAGACTGCAATCAGCTCTACCCTGTTGGCCTGCTGGCTGGGAGGGCCTTTATAAGCTCACTCTGAACAGAAGCAGTTGTCAGTCAACTGCTTCCACTGGGAGTTCGTGCTTGTGCTCCTGTTACCAGTTTTTGAACTTTCCTGAAAATTCTCATTTTGGCTTTTGAATCCTGTTGCTGTTGCTGCATGCAGCACCCTCTCAAGTCTGCTTTTTCCTTCAGCCCTGTTCCTTTGGGCTCCCTGCCTGGCAGCCCTGCCACTCTCCCCTGCCTTCTGCCCTTCTCCTCTGGGCTCCTTGTTTGGCAGTCCTGCCACTCTCATCTGCCTTCTGCCCTGTTCTTCTGGTTTCCCAGCCTTGCAGCCTGCCTGTTATTCAACCTTTCCTTGATTTCCAGCTTTTGACTTCTGATACCTTTTTAGACATTCAGTTCTTAACTTATATCTCTTCTGCCTTTATGACTTTCTGTAAATACCCTGTTTTCTGTAAGCATTTCTGCTTCACAGACTTGTCCTGTTTCTGCCTTGCTTTTCTCCCTTTCTTTCTGCAAACCCAGCCTTTTGAGGTTTTCCTGTTTGTTCCTTACCTGCAATATTTCCAGACATCAGTCCATAGTTCTAGTGCCTATTCTTAAGTACTCTGAGTTTCCTGAATCCCTCATATTCGCTGTGTTGGCAGCAACCTATCTTGCCTTAGTCCTTTGCCTTGTGTATACTGATAGTCCAGTCTATACGTTGTACTTCGTTTCTCTATCTTGTCCTGTACCTGGTTATTTCTTTCAACGCTGCTTTCTACCTGTATTACATCTTGGTCCACTGTTGTGCCTCTGCTTTGAATCCGTTTGTAGTGTGACCCCTGGGTGGGTCTCTGTTCAGATCAGATAAGGGAAAGACTTATGTTGCCTAAGCCTAGTCCGTTGAAGTCTTACCTGCCTCAGTATATGGTCTCCAGTTTTACCCTTGCACTGAGTACAACAGTCTCTTTGGCACACCTAACTCATGACGCTGCTGTATGACTGTTTTTAAGCGTGATCTGCTGGTACTGATCCCAAGGGCTTTCCTTAATCCCTGGAGACCCCTTATCATATTCCAGTACACACTTTATTCTGATCAATCCGTGTTGCCCAATGTATTTGCTTGTCTTTGCTTTCTCTCTGTCTCTTTGTTTACAGCCAGCTTCTACCCCTGCAGTTCCTGTGAATACCTGTTTCAACTCAGAGCAGCCTGGTGTGTACCCTGATTTCTGTTATATGCTAGCATTGCCTCCAGAATCTCACCTAATCTACAGTGCATAGTGTGAGGTATAGCTTTTGCCCTGTGCTCCCCGGCCAGACTTGTGATAGAATCAGGCAGAACCGCCACATGAGGTCAATCTTATAATAGAAGCTACTCCCAAGGCTTCAAACGTCATTTTCAAGGGTACCAGAAGTCAAAGGCCAGCTCAATGGCACAGGGGATCCTCCCCTTCTAAGAGCAAAAAGTGGACACAAGTAGGTGGCAACGTCACATAATATGTGGCAGAATGGAGCACAATAACAACAGACAGATGGGTCCTGGATGTCCTCCATCAAGGTCACTTCTCAGAGTTTGCCAAGCCCCTTCCAGCCATGCCACCTAAAAGGCAGATACTACCACATCTAAAAGTGCTCAGACAGGAGGTATGAGAAATGCTACAAACATGTGCCATAGAAAAAGTGACAAAACATCTCCAAGCCACAGGAGTCTACTCTAAGTATTTTGTGGTAAAAAAGCCAGATGGAAAATGGCGACTGATCCTCGACCTAAGGAAGTTAAACAAATTCATAAAAAAGCAGAAGTTCAAAATGATTACCCTGCAAGACGTCATAAGAGCGGTGCAGCCTCAGGACTTCCTGGCATCTCTCGACCTATGAGATGCGTATTTCCATGTTTCAGTGCACCAAAAGCACAGAAGGGACCTACAGTTTGTAGTGGGAAATGAACACTACCAGTTCCGGGTGCTAACTTTCAGGCACAGATCAGCTCTCCTCCCCGGACCGTCACATCTCTGGAAACAGGGTCACCCCATCTACCCTTACTTAGATGACTGACTATTTTGAGCATCGACACAGACTCTGGCAATGCAGTCCATTCCACAAACAGAAAAAACGCTGCAATGGCTCGGATTTACCATAAGCTACAAAAAATCCTACATGTAGCCATTCAAACAACAAGTTATCCTTGGTGCAAACTTTTCCACCACTTTCCACTTTTCCACCATGGAAGCGCTGGTGCAGCTGTTGACGGACAGAGTCAAAGCCTTAACATCAATGGTCCCCTCCTTCCAGCAGGGAATGTGGATTACCATCAGAAAATGCAAGCGACTACTGGGAACAATGCCCTTCTCTCATTCCACATTGCAGACTGCACATGAGGTCACTACAAGAGTTTATGGCCGACAAGTGGTCCCAAACAGGTGGTTCATGGGACAACAAGGTACAAATCACCCCCACATTAACCCACAATCTGAAATGGTGGTCATCCACATAGATGTTGGAAATCTCTTACAGGGACCACCACAACAAAGAACACTAATCACAGATGCCTCCCTGTCTGGTTGGGGAGCGCATGTTGCTCACCTCCATGTGAAAGGGTGGTGGACACAGTCAGAAGCAGCCCTGCATTTCAACGTCCTGGAATTGAGAGTGCTCAGATGGGTATCTCGATCATTCCTGCCAGTGTTAAAAGGGTCAACAGAAGGGGTTCTCACAGACAATATAGCTACAATGTATTACATTCCAAAACAAGGGGGAACAAAATCTATAACTCTGTCCTTGGAAGCCCAAAAGCTATGGCAATGGGTGATCGACAACCACATATTACTTCAAGCGTATCAACACCTAGGGAAGCAAAACTCAGTGGCAGACGGTTTCAACAGAGAGACGTCACAATGTCCTGAGTGAGAACTGAAAGACGTGCAACTCAGGAAAGTATTCACATGATGGTGTGAGAAACCTAAGATGTTTCTCCCAGGCTATTCCTGGGGATCCTTTGTTCAGGTGGCCAGGGGAGGGCCATCGCTCTTGGATCCCAACCCTAGGGGCGGACAAGCGAGGGAGGATCACCTGGGCAGGGGATCCTTGGGGACTATGGGAGACACGCCCTTGGGCGACAGATTGTAGTCCTGCTCTGATACACCCCTACCCAACATTCCCTTAGTTGTCATAGGATATTGTCAGCAGAGTCCCATCATACCCCCTACCTTTCTGTAAGAACAAGGAGAAAACGACCAGGGAAATTAAAACCCAATAGAAAATCCATTTACCCAACACAATACATTTACCCCCTTCATACTGACAAAAACCTACATCTCCCAAAATCCCTACTTCCATTCCAATGACTGGGATGAAGAGGAGGCAGATTGGAGTCATGAGGATTACCTATAGGAATCAATGGGCAATGGATTCCTATGGGCAGTATTCATGTTGTCTCAATAATGACGTTGGGCAGAGTTAGGCAGGGAGGGACAACTACTCACACCTGACTCCAGTCAATTCTTTCAAAGAGTATAAAAGGTCAGACAAGCAGGCACACTCTGAGTGAGCTGGGGATGCTGAAGGAACCGTGAAGACAGGAAAGAGAATTCAGCCGCTGGGAGAACCTTGGGAAGCCAGAAGTGGGACAGACTGCCAAGACACTGAAGCCTGTGAGTACAAAGGGGGCTACAGTGTGGCAGGGGAGGCGTACCCTAGGGAACCAAAATTCCAGCTACACTTTTCTGGTGGTGTTTATATCAGTTCTTGTTCCCTGGGTGAGTTCCAGAAACCCAGCTAGTTGACGAGCAGGTGCTGAGACCCTGACCTCAAGTAAATACCCATTCAGGACCTGCTAACACCTCATCACTGAGGGTAGAAGATGGAGACCCTGTGACTCGTGAGAAGCTAAGGCGGGATAACCTGTTGTGTCAAGAACTTCATGTAAATCCCAAAAGTGCCTTGGGAACAAAACCTTGAATATGCATTCTGGGACTTGTAGTCGAAAAGAGCAAAGCTGTGAGACAGAGTGGTGCGGCGACACGTGTGTACCCAATCGAAGGTCTCTGTAAGGTATCCAGCTGAGAAGTGGCAAACGTGAACTTTGTTTAAATCGAAGTGGTCCTGTGACGGGTCAAGCAAAATCATGTGCACATTCGAATGTCTGCAATTTTTATACAGTAAAGTACGTTTGGAAAATGAGATAAATTGGTCCGAGCCTGGCAGAGGGAGACTAACTGAAGATTTTATGTTAAAATAGGTCTGAGCATGCCAGAGGGGGACCCCGGGTGAACAGTAATCACTGGAGAAGTTGTTCATATGAGAATCCGGAGGAGAAAGGAACTTTGAATGTTTGTTTGTCGCATCAAGCCCTCTAAAGTAAGAGACTTAGAACGGCAAAGAGACTTTGGCACAGAAGGTCCTGATACTGAGATATTGAACTGTACGAGTAACAAAAGGAACTACAAGTACCAGCAGTCACTGGGAAAGAAAGTAATACAATGAAAATCGAAGTGGTTGGGTATGGTTTAAGTAAAACCCCATGACGCTTCAAAAGCCTTCAACGATAAAAACATGGAGAAGGGCAAGCCCAAAGTGACAAGTAAGAAAAGTCTGTGGGGGTCATTACGACCCAGGCGGTAAGTACGCCAACTTTACCACCATGGTGTAAACTACGTTTACACCATGGTGGATGGCGGATTTACCGCCCCATTCCAAGGTGAGTGGGGCGGTAAATCCCCATTTCCCATTTTACCCTTCCCCATTCCCATTTTTGCCCGATAGGGCATAATGGGAGTGGGGAAGGCGCTAATTACGCCACCGTAAATTACGGTGGCGTAATTAGCACCAAGGCGGTTTAGCGCCATGGATTTTAACGGCTGCTAAAAGCAGCCTTTAAAATCGGAATCAGGCGTTAAGGGTTAACGACAGCATTAACCCTTAACGCCTGAGTTGTAATGAGTCCCAGTGTGTTTTGACAAGTAAAGCGAACTTTTGTCTCAAGGCGGAGAAAGCCTGTGTTTTGACAAGAGACGTTTCTTTTGAGAATCCATTTGTTTCTGAAAGACTTTGCCAGACTGGTGTGAGACCAGCTCAACCACTGAACTGTGTCCGCGTGCCAAGGAAGCTAGAGTGTGCACAAAGCTTGAGGGTGCTGCCTTGTCCCGTGCTGAAAGCATGGGGAAGGGAAGCCAACTGCTCAACTCTCCTGACATATTATTTCTTGAACACCTTTCCTTTTTTTGAATACACTAATGTCCCACAACATTTTGTATTTAAAAGTAAGGATTGGCAATAGGTTTATTAGCATAGGCCCTTTTGTTTTGACAGACTTGACTATAACTGCGTTATTATTATTTGATGGTTGTAGCTTGCTCCCATCCTTAGATTTAGGTTTACAGAGGCGTTTAACCAACCCTTTGAAATTCAATAAACACCCTTGAACTGGGTCTCATTTGTGTCGGTCTTGGGGTATTCAGATCCAGTCCAAATGTCAGAAGACCACCTAATCTGGCTACAGGTGACCCCTGATTTACTGTTGCAGGATGCGGGCAGGATACTGCACCACGACCCACAGTCAGTCACTGACACTTTCAACATGGCCCCCGACTTCTCTGAATTTGAGCACCTACAGGGGCCAGAGGAATGTAAAAAAGTTCTACAATCAGCAAGAGCGGCCTCAACCAACCATTTCTACAAATTAAAAGGTAAGAGGTTCTGCGCATGGTGTGCACAACAAGGCATACAACCTCTATGGATACACCCAGAACAGTTTCTTCTGTACCTCTTATCCTTAGCTCAAGGTGGTGTTAGAGGTCAGACATAAGATGCAGAAACAAAGCTGTAATGTTTTCAACATCAGAAATCTTTATTAAAATAAAATTGTTGGTTTAAGACCTCTCTGTCCCTATTCTTTCCTTACCTAGGAAACTAAAACTAAAATTAAAGATCAGTCTGTGTCTGTGTCTTGTCGTCAAACATATTAACTGTCCTTGTGTCCAAAACATATTATTCTGACCCTCACACTAAAATGAACAACTAAGAGTGCAAGGAAATGTATTTGACTTATATTTGGCAAAAAGTGTTCATAACAAAGGCAAGTAAAGCAAGCCAATAGAAACAGTCTTGTCCGTTTTATTATTTAAGTATGTTGGCAAAAGTGTCCCCTTCAAATAACAGCCTCTTAAGAATGGCAAAAGTGTCTCTTTCAAATAACGGCTTCTTACTAATGATGAAAGAATGGCAAAAGTATCTCAAATAACAGCCTTTTTAGAATGGCAAAAGAATGGCAAAAATGGCTTTCAAGTAAAAGCTTCTTAAGTTTTTCAAAAGTGTCTTTTTCAAATAACAGTTCCTTATGAATGGCATAAATGCCTCTTCCAAGAGAGAGTTTCTTGTACATGGCAAATGTATCTCTTTCGAATAACAGTTTCTTAAGGATGGCAAAAATGTCTCTTTCAAATGATGATGCCTCAAAGATGACAAAAGTATCTTTGGTGCTCTTCTTTACCATATGCTTTGCAATGGACCTGTTGGTATGCTCCTCTGCCAGGAATCTTTCCATTCTCTGTACAAATTGACTGGACCTCCTGGTATACTCTCCTGCCAGGAAACCCTTTTTGGGTCTTTCAGATCCCCTGGTATACTCTCCTGCCAAGTAAGTTGTCTCCCAATATTCACTGTCTGGTGTGTTCCTATCACCAAGACGTTTCTTGACTTCACTGTCTTTTAATTCACCACAGTCATTTTATTTCACAATGCTTTCTACTTAATTGGCTTGAGGTTCGACTTGTTCCAGCCTTTTCCACACTGACATCTCATGTATGGGGATTTGCTCAAGTTCTGCCCTTTTATATCTTCACTACTATTCATTTGCTTGGGGTAACACTTGCTCCAACTTTCCCTGTACTGGTGTCTCATGTATGGGTATTTGTTCAATTGCTGTCTTTGTATTTCACTGGTACGGTATTCAAATGTCTTTGTTCATGTGCCTGTTGGTACCCCCCGGGTGCCCCAATGGCTCTGGGTAGACTCACTGATGTACTGGAGCGTCTCCTACTCGTGGCACGCTGCCGTGGTGAGGCTCCTGCTCTGGGGCGGCCTCCTCTTTAGTGCATACTTCCTTGCAGCTCTCTGGGCAGCTCTGCTTTCAACCACCAGCACAACCACTGCTTCTCTGCACAACTGCACTCCCGGTAGCATCGCTGTGGCTACTGTGAAGGCATCATGAAGTAAGACGCAGAACATTGACTTAAAGTTCAAAACAAAATAATGTATTACATATCAGGATGGTAAAATGCCTAACTTGCCCTATGCCAAGGTGGGATTTCCCTACCTGAATGAAATTAAGGAAAGTCTGAGTCAAAGAGTTTAACTTAAATGTCTGTCTGTGTCCAAACCTATACTTACCCTCACAACTAAAGCTAAACAATGTGTAGGGATGTCAATAATAAAGAAATAGTGTTCAACTCAAAGTTCTGAGCTTCTTCCAGCTCCCCTTCCCCAAGTGTAAGAAAGTTCCCAAAAAGTCTCAATATGGCCTCCCTTAAACTCAAGACAATACAGTTCCAAACAATCCTCGGGGTTCCCATCCCCAGGCTCTGTTCTTAAGATAACACCTGTGGTTTCCAAATCTCAGGGTTCCTTTCCCCAATACTTTATCTTCACCACTTATACTTGTTTCCGTCTCTTCAAAAGGTTTCAACTGCTCAGGGTCCACTTGACCCTCCTTCTGGTTTGCTTCACCAGTTCACATACAGTGCTTTCATTGGTTTGGTTCACAATGTCTTTGATTTTAAGCATTCAGGGCTGACTGGTCTAGGCACAGTGGTTAGACCACACGGTCCACCCATCACAGGTCACGCAACTAGGATCCCTGGGCTCTTCAGCCCACACAGGTTCTTTGGCAATGTCTCCTGTGTATCAAATCACCTTCAGCCTCTTGGCTTTATGTGCTGCTTTACACTCCTCCGGCTTTCCTTTGTCAGCCTTGTGGCTTTGCCATCACGTGTCACACACTTCTTGCCAGTCTTTGGCCTTGCCGCACTGCATTCACTTATAAAAGTTCACTTTGGGGTTATTTTGCTCCTGCCGTACACACTTTTGCCCTTTTTCTGTCATTCACTTGGGTACCTGGGTGGTTCTATGTTATTTACTTTGCCCATAAGGAATTCTTATTCCATTTTAGTATTCAATGTGTTTAGTTTCAAGGGTTCAATCAATTCGTTGTTCAATATATTCAATATGCACTCATGTTGCTTACTTTTAAGTTTCCATTCAGTTCATTATTCAATGAGCATTTGTTTTGCTGAATTTAAAGTTTCCATTCAGTTCAGCATTGAATATGCGGTTATTTCACTTAATTTAAAGTTTCCATTTAATTCTGTATTCAATATGCATAAGTGTTATTCAATTTCACGGACCGTTACTTGATTTCAGTCTAATAGGAGCCCCCCAGTGTTCAAGTGCCCTCTCCGACACTCACCGGCTTCAGACGTTTCCTCTCAGTGGCTCCCGCTGCTTCTGATGCACTTCTGAGACTGGGAAGTCGACCGCTATGTGCCCATCTCATCTCCCGGGTGCTTCTCTCTGCACACCAGCAACCTGAATGCCACTCCACGGACGAGGACAGCGTCCTTTCTTCTCCTGGCTTTCCTGCAGGTCCTGCTGCTCCATCAGCATCACAGAGGCTCCCAGACTTACGGCAATGACACAGCCCGCAAGTCCTCTGGGAAATATGCCGGCGTCCTAGCTTCTTCTGCAGTCCTACCAGGGCAACCTCCTTTCATTAAGGGTCCCCTGCTGGTCTCTCCCCCACAGGCCTCCCTGCTGCCCTTCCTGGTGTTCTCTGTCTCTGATTGTATACACCTGCAACCAATTAACAAGTGTGTTCTCTCAATTGAGTCTGCCTGACTTTGATTAAGGGGACATGCCTGACTCCTCTGCAGGCATCTTCTTCGTCCCAGTACTAGAGTGGTGAAATGGTGTAGTTTTCACTACTCTTAGTCGCCTCTTCCCGTCCCGGTGCTGTCAAATGTCACATGTGGGAAAATGAGGGGAACAGCTTTATAGTAACCAATAAAGGTCGGGGGAGAGTTAGGTTGGTCTTCAAATGGAAAAGGGGCATACCATGTCTCGCCTTTGTGTACCACATTCCCAATCCCCAAGGAACCTCCACCCAGATGATTCTCCCTGCTTCTCCACCTCAAGGGTCGGGATACAAGAGCAATGGCCTTTACCTTGCCACCTGAGAAGAGGATCCCGCGGGTGCAGAAATGAGAAAAGCCTCAGATTTCTCACACTGCCGGCTCTTTGGCTGTTCTCTCTCCATGCCTGCAGTGTCCCTTCTGGTTTCACGCCCCACAGATATGGAACGCTCATGAGCAGCGGAGTGTAAATGCCTGCTCCTTCCAGCACGGTCCTTCCCCATACTGCTGTCTGCGTCGGCTCTGTCGTCCCTCGCTTCGCTTCTTTCTCCTTCGGGAAAAGCAAGTGATGAACACTTATGAATAAAGTGAAGGCAAGGTGGTGGAAAAGGGTGAGCACCACGAGTGAGTTGTGTGGTAACGCGTTGTGGCAAAGCCAAAAGAATGTCAATGAGAATCTGCTTGAATGAGGCACAAATTGTAGCAAAGTTAAAATACTGCGCAGAAGAAGCTGAAATAAGTGTGAGCCAAAGATACAAAGTTGTGTGAAAACACATTGTGGCAAAGCCAAGAGATTGTCAAGGAGAATCGGAAATTAGGGTTAACCAATGACCTAGGTTCAGCGAGAGAGAGAGATAAGACCTGTGTTGGCAAGAAAGCCTGAAGAATACAGAAGCATCACAAAGTGCCAAGGGTTATCGGTTGAGTGAGCTGTAATGGGTGAACCGTATGGTCCGACAACTGCACCTAGACTGAGTGACTCCTGCTTGGAAAGAGCCAAGATAAAAAAAATTGTATTTAATAACGGATTGCTAAAGTGCATGAGAAAGAGAGCAATCTGTGTGAATTTTTGAAAAGCCTGAATTGTTACAAAGTTGAACTGGAACTGTTTTTGAAAGCCAGGAGATTTGAACTCATTGTGGTTTTGAAGCTGGAAGAGCTGACTTCTTGGGAAGGGAAACCCGAGACTTTGTGAACTGTTTTGAACTTGGGGAATGGGAAGCTGGAAAGTAAACCAGGAGCTGGAAGAAGCTCAGAACTTTATTTGGAACACTGTTTCTTTTGTTGCTGACATCCCTACACATTTTATATCTTTCGTTGTGAGGGCAAGTATAGATTTTGGACACAGACAGACTTTTTAGTTGAACTTATTGACACAGACTATCCTTAGTTTCTTTAGGTAGGGAAATCCCACCTTAGCATAGGGCAAGTTATGCCTTACTCCATCATGAAGTTTAAGAAAAATAAACCATTTGATTTAGAAAATAAATTTAATCTGTTGTCTGTCTTACTTCATGATGTGTTCACAATATTTAACTTGATGTTTCTCTTGATCTGCATTAACTCCTTCTTCCTCCTCCTTGTCTCAGACTCTACACAAATGTTTGTAGATTTTGTCCCTTCCAATAAAGGAAAAGCAATCTCAAAACAAGGGCTATCCAGATGGATCTTGTCTGCAATTTCCCTCTGTCATAAAAATACAAATAAGCCACTGATGGGCAAAGTCCAAGTGCATTCCACTAGCACCATGGCAGCGTCCGCTACACTGTGTTCAAGAGTCCCGCTGACAGACATTTGTTGAGCGGGCACCTGGACGGTGCCCCACACATTCACCAAACGTTGCTGCCTGGAGGGACAACACGCGGCAGACGCAAGAATGGGGAGAACCGTCCTACAAGACCTGTTCCAATAAGTTAGGCCTTTATCAGTATCACCTCCACCTGAGAGAGAGTAATGCTATATATTCTATTCAAAGCATGTGAATCTATGAAAGATCCAATCCTGGAGAAGGAGTACGTTTCTTACCTTTAATTCCAGTTCTCTAGCTTTGGTATCTTTCATAGATTACATGCGCACCCCCCAAGCCCCTTATCCTCCCTAGGAGTGAAAGGCCTATTCTCAGGTATTGAAAAATGTCAGCACTTGCCTGTTGGAATCTGAACATGGCCTCCATTGGGGGGGCTTACTACTTGATATCCCATTGGCTGGGCCCAAAAGCACCCATAAGGTGGGAGACTACAAAACACACCTGTTTTTTTCCTTTTAGTGAAATTAGTGTGAAGGTGCAGAAGGAGGGGACTGGCACACACACAGGTGGCATGATTGTTGGCAAAGACTTTTATTTGTTCAAAAATAAAGAGGAAGCCTATCCCTCCCTAACGCTAAGAGGGGTTTCCCTGCCTCAAATAAGGAACTAAGGAATCTGTCAGAATGTCCAAGTAAATGAGTAAAAGTCCACCGTTGTGTATCAAAGTGTCTACTTCTATCCCTTACACTATTAACTAAAGTAAAGAGATACTGGGTCTTCTTGGTCCAGATGATTGGCTCCCTTCTTCTGGACACTGCATTATAGTAGTTCCATTTGGTAGGTGGGAACTGTGCCTGAGATAATGGCTCCCTTCGAAGGGATTGTGTCCTCCGACATATTCCTTATCTTGATAGATCATCTTCAGCTTGCTGGCCTCGGAAAATAATTTTCAGTAGAGGGTGCTGCGTGTCGATGTCCCTCGAGCCGATGTCCCTCGACAGCCTCCTTATCGGCGCCGACGTCATCATGCGTATAAATAGACTCGCGCAGCGTCTGTTGCTCAGTTCTGTTTTTCCGCGCTTCGTGGGCCTCGGAATCGCGTTGCTCAGTTTGTTAGTCAGAGAATATATTCTTCATTATTCCTCGAGAATACCAACTCTTACTCGATGGCTTCCTCATCCGAACCGACCACTCCATGGTCCGGCTTCAAAAAATGTTGAGACTGTGGAAAGAAAATGTCATTGACAGATCCTCACAGCATCTGTTTGTGGTGCCTGGGATCAGAGCACCAATGTTCGGAGTGTGAGGACTGCATGTCCATGACGGTGAAAGCCTTGAAGGAGCGTAAGGGGAAGCTTGAGAGAGGTAAGACAGTTAAAACTCCTTCAAAAGTTTCCTCGGCTGAGTCGAGACATTCGTCTCCTCGCCGACACAGGAAACATTCTCGTTCTAGGTCTCGAAGCAGTTCCCACCACTCTTCGAGATCCAAGCATTCAAGTAAGAAACGTCGAAGATCCCCTTCCTCGTCGTCTTCTTCTGTTTTTCTGTGAAAGAGTCACCTGCCCCACAAAACATAGCTCTCAGGCTGAGTGGGAGGAATTCCGTAAAAGGATGCTTAGCGTCTTCGAGAAAGCGGCCTCGACCCCCTCGAAGACAGCTGGAGGTGATACCCTGGGTGAAAGACCCAAAAAATCTAAACGCTGCGAGTCGTTGCAACCGGCGAAAGAAACTACTCGAGAGCGTCACGAACCCTCGAGCAAAGGCACTGTGCCATCGACGCCATCGTCGAAGGTCCCTTCGACACATAAATCTGCGTCATTGACGCCATTATCGAAGGGCTCATCGACGCATAGGTCGATCGAATCGATGCCGTCTTCGACGCCGACATCGATGCCGAAAAAGAACAAACCCACGGCCGTCACTACCTCACAGCCAGTGGTCATACCCAGGGCCTCTGTCATGATTTCGAGGTCATCGACAACCTCGAGTAGGATCCCGATCCTCTCGAGTTCTTCGAGGCCTCTTCCAATCTCCTCGACGCCTTTTTCGGTGTTTTCAAAGACTTTAACGTCCGCGTCGACGTTTTCCCAACCAATTATGACAAATTTAGCCCCTTCTGCTCTGGAAATGGGATTTAAGCCATTTCCATGGTCCGAACATTTCAGACCTTTGTCTTCAATTTATGAGGAAGGGGAGGATTCGGATCAAGAAAGACCCTTTGGGTTGCAGAGATCTGCAACACCAGACCCAGAGGAATTTACCTCTGAGGAAAATAGGTTGAAGGACCTTCGAGAATCCTTACATGAGGCAAGTGGGTTAGATACTTCCCCAGAAATAGAATTTGCCAGACCGACCCAGGGGACATGCTGAGACCCCTTACAGAATTTGTTTTTTTTTAAGAACTTTATTTTTGGCTTGCATGTCACAGTACACTTTGCCTATTTCGCATCTACATAATACAGATTCACATTACAAAGTTGACAACCCCACTCCCCCTTTAAACATTTACATCAGGTGCATGTCCATGTATACACCCACAGAGAGAGGTTACATACAGCTAGCTGTGTGGCATGGCCCATCTTCCACGCTATCATTGTCCGAGTTTTCAGTGTCTGTGGAGGTTTCATCTAAGTATGCCCTGAACGGGGCCCAAATGTCCTTTGGTTTATATGGAGCAGATATTAACATAGTTTTCCTCACATTCATTCACATAAGTGAGGGTCGCCTGGCTGCTATTCCATTTTTGGAGGATGCATTTCTTCGCTACTGTGCAGGCGACGTTGAATAGTCTCCTCGTTTTTTCCGGGGCCTTGCCAATCTCTCCAAACAGGTATTTAGGTGGATTGAGGTGTGCAGGGATTTGTGTTATTTCTTCAAGGATATTGGCCACTGCGAGCCAGAAACCCGCTATCTGGGGGCAGGCCCAGTACATATGAAACGAATCCGCACCAGGGGCGTGGCATTTCGGGCAATTGTCGGGGGTGGTCTTGTAGAACCTTGCCATTTTGGCCAGCGTGTAATGTAGTTTGTTCAGAACTTTGAATTGTATCAATCTCAGGCCTGCATTGAGTGAGATTTTCTTAGATATGAGGCAATATCTGGGCCATTTCCCCTCCTCGATTATAGTACCCATGCCTTTTTCCCACAATGCTTTGATGGTGTTCGATGATTTCATGTGGGCCTGCACAATATTGTATAATTTGGACACCCCAGTGCCTGCCTGAGAATACAATGATTGGTAGCATGCATGCTCAGGGGGTTTGTCTGGGAATGATGGCCACCTTTCTTTGAACGCGGCTTTCATACGGTGGAATTGTAGGGTGGCTAGTTGACTGCTCCCCACTGTGTTTGCGAAGTCTTCAGGAGTTACAAATTTACCATTGGGGAACATGGTTTTCATTGTGAATTCATATTCGGGTAGCCAGGTTTTCTGGATGGCAATGTCATACGTCGGCTTAATGCCCAGGAAGTTCCAGAGAGGGGCTTGGGAATCATAAGGGCAGTCTATGTGCAGACGCTTGCTTATTGCAGCCAATGCCACAACTGTGCAAGAGGAGGGGTCAAACTTGCAATCGTCTTTATGTGACTTTGTAAATATGATGGATCTCAAATCGGTCGGGCGGACCGAATGACGCTCGATGGGTATATGTGGTGTGTTATCCGAAGGATCCTGCCAGAACTTTGCATAGTGTGCCTGTGCCACATAGTAGTACAATTCGAAATCAGGGGCTGCGAAGCCTCCCATATCATAGGGCTCAACCAATTTGTTCAATTTCATTCTATTCACGCCACCGTTCCATACGAAGGTGGTGGCCATGGAACGCAGGTTGTCAAAGAAGAGTTTGCCCGGCCATATAGGTACATTACAGAAGATGTATAGGAGTTTAGGGAGTACCGTCATCTTGAGGACCGCTATCCGGCCAGCAAGAGATATGGGGAGTCTGGACCAAATTTGAAGCGTAGAGTGTATGGTTTGTAGTGTGGATTCATAGTTATCTATATAAAGAGAGTTCTTGTCGCGGGAGACCAGGATCCCCAGGTATCGAATGTGATCGGGAGCCCACGACAGTCCATGAGTGTTTGTGGGGCAAGCAGTGGCACGTGTCAACGGAAAGATCTCGGATTTGGATGTATTTATCTTGTAGCCTGAGTGTATAGTGAATTCGGTAATCACCGCTAAAATGGGGACGGGTTCTTTTCTCGTTCCCGAACATATAGTAGTGCATCGTCTGCATACAATGAAATTGCTTGGTATACCCTGGCCATTTTAATACCCCTAAGGTCTTGTTCAACTCTGACTGCAGCCGCCACTGGTTCAATGGTGAGGGCGAAAAAGGATGGGTGAGAAGGGGCATCCCTGCCTCGTACCCCTGCATAGCGTAAATTGATCGGATAGGGTACGGTTGGTTAGAACTCTGGCCTTAGGAGATGAGTAGAGTAATTTGACTCATCCTATCAGGTAAGGGCCACATCAGAATTTATGAAGAACCTCAAACATGTACAGCCACAATACCGAATTGAACGCTTTTTCGGCATCAAGTGAAATGGCTGCTGCTTGTGCCTCTGGTTTGATCTGTGCTAGAACACTGAACAGTCTGCGCAGATTCAGGGCCGTGGACCTCGTTGGGATAAATCCGCATTGGTCGGGGTGGATTAAGGTGGTCATTTTGAGGAGCAGTCTGGTGGCCAGCACCTTTGCATAGATCTTGGCGTCTGTGTTAATCAGGGACAAGGGACAGTAGGAGGAGCGTTCGTATGCCGGGCGTCTAGGTTTCAAGAGCACCGTAATGACTGCGTCTGACATGGACTCAGGGAGTGAACCAGTGTTCATAGCCTCCTCCCAACCAAGGGACAATATTGGGGCGAGTATTGGAGAGCATGCCTTATACAGGTCAGCGTTTAAGCCGTCCGGCCCTGGAGTTTTACCCGCTGCCAGTGCCTTGATCGCTTCAGCTATTTCCTCGGCCGTCATGGGTTGTTCAAGGGACCAGTTATCTTCTAACGTTAAGCTAGGGAGGGAAATCTTACTTAAGTACGACTTCACATTGTCCCGTGTGGACCTTTCATGGTTGGCGTAAAGATTGATGTGATAGTCCGTGAACTCAGAGTTTATTTCATCCTCCCCATGCACAGCCTTCCCCCCATCTGTTAGAATACTCGCAATAGGGGTGTGGGTATGGTCATTGCGGAGTATACGAGCCAGATGGTGGCCCGCACTGTTGCCCTCCCTGTATTTGCGTACCCTGGACGGAATGGCCATGTATTGTTGTTCTTTGGTAGCCAGATCGTTGAAGGTTTGGAGGTTTAGACTAATGTCTGCCAAAAGACGTTTGTCATGGGTCCTACTATAGGCAGATTCGAGCGATTGCAGAATTGATTCTGTGTTGCCCAAGTTGGTTCTAACGGTTCTGAGAAGACCAGACCTCTTGGACATAAGGTTGCCTCATACCCATACCTTAAATGTTTCCCAGATGGAAGCCCAGCTGCCCACAGAGCCCTTATTCAGTTGGAAGAACTCCTCTGTCTCAGTGTATAGAGCCTCCACCACATTCGGGTCTTTCAGTATATTGGGGGGCATCCTCCATCGCTGCGCAGGGTGACGGATGTCAGAGAGCAATATAGTTAGAATGACGGGGGAATGGTCCGAGAGTGTGTGCGGGAGAATGTCGCAGCATTCGATGGAGTTGATGAGGGGGGAGGAGATGAGCCAGTAATCTATTCTGGATTCAGAATCATGGACCGAGGAATAGAAGGTGTATTTCCTGTCTGTGGGGTGGGTCCCTCTCCACGCATCGGACAAAGCTAGTTGCTCCTGGGCTTGGTGTATAATGTTGGCTGTTTTAGTAAGAGCCCTAGGCTTATTTGAGGACCTATCTAACGTAGTGTCAAGGATAGTGTTAAGATCTCCTCCCCACAATACCCAGGCTCCCATTGTAGGGCCAATCTTTGCAAGGAGGTGTGTGTAGAATTCTGGCTCATCCAGGTTCGGTCCGTATGTATTGACCAATATAAATTTTCTGCCAGCCACGGTACCCCGGACCACAACATATCTGCCATGTGGATCAATTATAGTTTTCTCGGTGGATAACCCTAGGAAGGGATGTATTAGCGTGATGACGCCTCTGTTTTGGGAGGAGTATTCCGTGTAATACCTATTGTTTCCCCACTGTCGTAGGATACTTTTGTTGGTGGATTTTAATGCATGAGTCTCTTGGAGCATAGCGATATGTGGGTGGTGTCTGTTAATGTAGGCGCCTACTTTGCTGGCTTTCGCCCTGTTGTTTAACCCCCGGATATTCCGGGTGAGCAGTTTTAGTTTAAGCCCCCCCCCCGAGTGCATTAGTTTTCTGCGCCAAGACAGCAAGTGAAACCGTGAGTGCAATTTTACCAATGGTTAAGCCAACCGAACCTTGTGCCTGGTGCCCAACAGGGGCTACCTGCAGCATTAACATAGTGTTCGAACAGTGAAACAGTCCCCTGTTGCCCGTACCCACCCCCTCCCACACCATCATACCCAACTTGATGATGAACCCTTTTAACTAACTTGTGGACGTTCCCAAAGAAAGGGACGAGTGCAGCAACTCCGCTTCGAGGTCGAGCGCATCTCATCCGGCGTTGCTAAAGGATGGGGGGCAGAGGGGTCCTCCCTGCTGCATCCTGTTTCCAGCGTTCACAGTGGCTAGTATAGACCAGTCCTGGCTGCGGCTGGGATCAATGCGTAGGAAAACAGGTTATACGGGTTGTTGCAAGTCGTTCTGATCAAGTTCCTGTCTCCTGGGCGGGAGGGGTATCGAGGCTTCCATGTAGGCCAAAGCTGAGGCAGGAGATTTGAAGAAGTGTGCTCTTCCAGCATGTTGTATACGAAGTTTCGCTGGAAAGAGAAGGGCGTAGGGGACCTGTCTCAGACGTAGCTGGCGCTTGACAGTTTCGTAGGATCGTCTTTGAGTCTGGACCCCTGCGGAGAAGTACGGATATACATGGATGTTGTCGTTACCGAACCTAAGGGGTCCTTTCTCTCTTTCCAGTCTGAGGATGGCATCCCTGTCCCTGTAGTTCAACAGTTTGGCAATCACTGTGCGGGGAGGAGCCCCTGGTCTGGGTGGTGGAGCGAGGCTACGATGTGCCCGCTCGACGAGGAACTGGGGTGAGAGTGCTTCCTCCCCGAGGAGTGATTTCAAAAGCTCTTCGATTCGGGACTCCATTGGGCCTTTGCAGAAGTTCTCTGCGAGGCCGACTATGCGGATGTTGTTCTGTCTGGATCGGGATTCCAAATCGTCGCATTTATCACAGAGTTTATTCATTTCCCCTCTGAGGAGTGTGATGTCGTGGGTGTTTTGCCGAGTAGAGTCCTCATTCGAGTGAATTTTCCCAGTGTAATTTGTTGGTAGAAGCACCGAGCCAGCTGTGGGGGGGGGGGCACAGGATATGTTTGATTCGGGTCAGAGAGTTCCACACGTGCCCCGCGCCCAGCCGCCGTGTCAGCCCAGTCTCACGCAGCTCTCACCTCGGGAAGAAGGGACGGGGTCGGGAACGACCAGTCCAGCAACGATGGTCCGGGGTGCTCCGGTGCGAGCACCTTCCACCTAGGGAGGGACGGGCACAGTATGCCCAGAGCAAGTGTGGCGCGAAGTGTCGTGGCCACAGTCCGCCGGACCTGCTCCGCCCACAGCGAGGCCCAGCGTAAGAGGGAGCCGCGGATCCCTCGTAGATTCTCGTGGAACTGCAAAGCGGCACGAGCCTGTGACCTAAAGGTCCACCAGGGTTTCCAGGCCAGGGAAGTCCGATTTCAGTCAGGATTTTGCCTTCAAGGTCAGGATGTTCTCCGGGAACAGCGCAGGTAGCTTAGGAGGTTCGATGCGATCCGGAAACAGGGGATAATTCAATCAGGATTCATGCCGGAGAGGAGCTCCTCGCTCGAGCGGCCATCTTGTTGTGCAGCAGCGCCCCCTAGGCACCTCTTAAAGAATTGTAATGGCAAGAATTATAGAATTCATGGGTTGGTCTATACCTTCACCTGCATTCCAACAGGATGACCTTACAGACATTTTAGTTAAAGGCCCACAGGAGGATCCTGTGGTTCCATTTCACGCTGCATTACAAAGAAAGATATTGGCTAACTGGGAAACTCCTGAAGTTATCCCAGCGGTTAACAAAAAGTTATCAGCCATATAGGGTATCTACTACTGACCCTGAATTTTTGTCTAAACATCCAACTCCAGAGAGTCTGGTTGTTCAAGCAGCAACTGCATCAGGCAGTAGATCGGCATACCCTATTGTTCCACAGGACAAGGATGACAAAAGATACGACTCTACGGCTAAGAAAGTTTTTTCTGCATGTAGCATGGCGTTGAAATCTATTAACGCTACTTGTACGCTCGCAGGGTTCAGCCATACACTTTGGGAGTGTGCTTCATCAGTGGCTGACTGCCTCCCAGAGGGAGAAGAAAGGGAAGCGTTTCTAAACATCATTAAGGATGGTAAAGACGCAATGTGCGAATCCCTTCAAAATGGCATTGATTCTGCTGACAGCATCAGTAGGGCCATGGCGGCAAGTACTACAACCCGCAGATTTGCGTGGTTGCAAAAGTCTGGGTTTGCTCCAGATGTACAAGCCAGACTTTTAAATATGCCCTTTGACGGCTCTTCTTTGTTTGGTAAGAAGGCGGATGACAGCCTAGAAAAGTTACAGACATCCAAAGCAGCAGCAAAATCCCTCGGAGCTGCATCCGTCAAACGCCATATCGCCCCTCAGGAACCTCTTGGAGAGGTAAGTCCTGTCGCTTTTATTCCGCATTCGGAAAAGGCAGAGGACAGTCGGTTCAAAGAGGTCAAAAAAGATTCACTCGAGGTGGACGGGGTAAAAATACAAAAGCCGCAGCAGCAGGTGCCTCTTTACCCTCGGCACCTGCATCAGCCGCCTCTAAATCACTCTGAGGACTCTCCTCACAAGACACCAGTAGGGGACAGGCTAACTCAACATCTGACGGAATGGTAGGCTATTACGTCAGATGCTTGGGCATTGGAGACAGTTGCCCAAGGTTACTGCCTACCTTTTCTACGCATTCCTCAGAGTTATCCACCGGGGAACAGCTCTCGGAAAGTTCCAGATCCGCTCCTCTTGCAGGAAATTGTAGACCTGCTGGAGAAAGGTGCCATAGAACCGGTACCTGTAGCGGAGAGGAACAAGGGGTGGTACTCCCCCTACTTCCTAATACCGAAGAAGGACGGAGGACTGAGACCCATCTTGGACTTACGAGAATTGAACAAGTTCCTCAGGAAGGACAAGTTCAAGATGGTAACTCTTTCTCAGATCCTTCAGGCCCTCCAGCTCCAGGACTGGCTGGTATCTCTGGACCTTCAGGATGGTTATTTCCATGTGCCAATCCATCTCAAACACAGGAAATACCTGAGGTTTGCAATTGGCGACTCTCATTATCAATTTCGAGTTCTGCCATTTGGGCTGACCTCCGCCCCAAGGGTTTTCACCAAGCTAATGTTGGTAGTGGCTGCAAGTCTAAGGAGGAAAGGGATTCAAGTCTACCCCTACCTGGACGATTGGCTGATCAGAGCTGTATCTCCGGAACAAGCTCAGATCCAGCTAGATTATGTTTGCCACTTCCTTCACAAACTGGGCTTCTCCCTCAATTTAAAGAAGTCACAGATGATACCATCACAGAGACTCCAGTTCATTGGAGCGGTCCTGGACACTTCCCTGGGAAAAACCTCGCCACAGAGGTGAGGGCTCAAGATATTCTGCAGATGGTCACCAAGTTTCAAAATGCCCAACGTCTCCCAGCCTTCGACTTTTTGAGGTTGCTAGGCCTCATGGCATCCTGCATCTTCCTTGTGCCGGAGGCTCGCCTGACAATGAGATCTCTTCAGTGGGCACTAAGAACTCAGTGGTCGCAATGCTCAGGGAGAATGACAGATCTCCTTCAGGTTCCGGGCAAGGTGGCTCGAGACCTTCAGTGGTGGGCCTGCCAGGAGAACATATTGAAAGGAGAACTGTTTTGGCAACCATGGCCGGAGATAACAGTAGTCACAGATGCCTCACTCACGGGGTGGGGAGCCCATGCCAACGACTTGACCATCAGCGGTCGTTAATCTCCATTGGAGTCCAGACTACATATCAACCTGTTAGAGCTGAGAGCAATCAGACTAGAGCTGAAGGCTTTTCTGCCAGCTGGACAGGGGAAGAATGTCCTCATAATGAAGGACAACACAGTGGCCATGCACTACCTCAATAAAAGAGGAGGCGTAGGATCACTGCCTCTGTGCAGAGAGGCGATGCAAATCTGGTTTTGGGCAATCCAAGAAGGAATTTCTCTATCGGGAGTTCACTTAACCGGAGAGAAAAACGTGACAGCGGACGCTCTGAGCAGGCAGAGTACAGTCTCCCACGAGTGTGAACTAGCTCAGGAAGTTCTTCAACAGATCTTCACCCTTTGGGGAACCCCTCAAGTGGATCTGTTCGCCACCAGCATCAACAGGAAGTGCGATCAGTTTTGTTCAAGGGAATTTCCCCCAAGAGGAGCTCTAGGGGACGCGTTCGTAGTGGACTGGGAGTTTCCACTTCTGTACGCGTTTCCTCCAGTCCCTGTCATTCCTCAAATGATCAGGAGGTTGAGAAGGTTCCGGAAAGCCATGATCCTAATTGCCCCGGACTGGGCCAGGAGAATGTGGTACCCGGACCTTCTGGACATGTCCATCTGCCCTCCAATTCGTGTTCCACTCGAGGAGTATCTTCTCTCGCAGAAGGGAGGTCAGGTTCTCCATCCAGACATCAGAACCCTCAACTTTCATGCTTGGTATCTGAAAGGTTGAGATACAAGGATTGGGACCTCCCAGATGACGTCATGGAGGTGTTGTGTTCGGCAAGAAGGCCAGCAACAAAGTCTTTATACCGCTGCCGTTGGAACAAATTTTGCAGCTAGTGTAGAGAAAAGAATATCGACCCCTTTTCATGTGGTACACCAACGGTGTTATCTTTTCTACTCTATTTGGCAAATTTGGGCCTTCAGTTTGGCACTATCAAGGGCTATCTCGCAGCGCTATCGATCTTCAAGCGCACTGCAGAGGAACCATCGTATTTCAAGTTACCCTTAGTAATACAATTTCTGAAGGGATTAACCAATGTCTATCCTCCAAGACCATTCCAAGTTCCCTCATGGGACTTAAATTTAGTCTTACATTTCCTGATGGGTACTCCTTTTGAACTACTCCACTCTTGTTCACTAAGGTTTCTCACCCTTAAAACTGTCTTATTAGTGGCATTGACATCTGGTAGGTGGGTGGGCGAATTACAAGCTCTATCTTGTAAACCTCCTCATATAATTTTTCATAAAGACAAAGTTGTCCTACAAGTGAAGCCTAATTTTCTCCCAAAGGTGGTTTCTGAATTCCACATCACTCAGAAGATTACCTTACCTTCATTTTATCCCCCTCCCCATCCGGGGAAAGAGGAAGAAAGGCTGCATAGGCTGGACCCAAGGCGAGCTTTGAGCTTTTACATCAGCAGACTTGCTAGGATTAGGCAAGCAGACCAACTGTTCATAGGTTACTCAGGGCACAAATTGGGATTACCGATAACAAAACAGACCATTTCCAGATGGATTATTTTAGCCATTCTGGAATGTTACAAACTGGCAGGGAAAGAGCCTCCTCAAAATCTTAGGGCTCATTCAACCAGGGGTATCGCAGCCTCTTCGGCCCCCCAAAGAGGGGTACCGAATCGAGACATATGTGCGGCTGCCACATGGTCGTCCGCACATACCTTCACAAGATTTTACAACCTGGATTCCTCCTCTAGCTAAGAGACTAGATTTGGCAAAGCTGTGTTGCACTCTGTGCACTCTTGAAGGGAAACATGGCAATTTTACTCCCACCTCTAGTTACACACCACTGCTTTGGGAGTCTATCAAGATAAGGAATACGTCGGAGGACACAATCCCTTCGAAGAACAAGTTACTTCTTACCTGGTAGCGTTCTTTCGATGGGATGTTCCTCCGACGTATTCCTTATCGCCCCTCCCATCCATCCCCTCAGTAAAACTTCCCTTGAGGTTGCAGTTTACGCTCTTTCTGGGTCACTAACCAATTCATGTAAAACAACTGTTAACGTCAAAACGGAACTGAGCAACCGACGCTGCGCAAGTCTATTTATACGCATAATGACGTCGGCGCCGATACGGAGGCTGTCGAGGGACATCGGCTCGAGGGACATCCACACGCAGCGCCCTCTACTGAAAAAAAAATTCCGAGGCCAGCAAGCTGGAGATGACCTATCAAGATAAGGAATACGTCGGAGGAACATCCCATCGAAAGAACGTTACCAGGTAAGAAGTAACTTGTTCTTCTCTAGGTCTCAGTTTCTTTCCAGGATGCAACTCAAAGTTCCAGCTTGAGGTGCTGTAAAGTTCTCAGTTCAAACTCAAAGGTTCCATTTCAAACATCATTCCTTATTGCCCATAGTTTCATCACTATTGGGTTCCTGGAGAATGCCTCCCTTCCACAGGTATTCTCAGTCTGATAACTTTCACAGTGCCAGGGGAATGACTCCCTTGCTTGGGCCTTCCTTGACTTTGCTTCATGGTACACAATATCAGGCTCTTTACCACACTTCATGAAGGTTGGGGAAATGACTCCCTTCCACAGGCCATTCTTAAGCTTTTTTTTTTTTGTAAACCTTTATTTATTTGACTTGACAACTCACAGAGGAACAGAGATGACCACAATGCAATCTACATAATAAACCTTTACACAACGCATACTTTACAGTAAAGTGCTGGCATTACAGTTACATTACGATGGGGGTAGGACCTAGGTGGTTACCCGGCGACCGGGTCAGAGAGTTATAGTTTGCTGGTAAGTGTTAGTGGGGGGAGACGGCAGGGGTAGAGGGTTCCATGGCCGAGTTTGATTTCTTAAGCTTATTTTGACAGTAAACAAAGGCTGGGGAAATGACTCCCTTCCCCAGGCTTCCTTTCACCTTCTTTTACTGGTGTGTTCGTGTGGGTCCCAGACCCATAGGATTCTGCTGCTTTCCTTTTGCAGGCCTGTTTCATTTTCCTGCCAGGTTCTGCGTCCCAGAAGATGATTTGTGATCCTCTTCTCAATTTGGGTGTTGACCAGGCTATTGTACGATCGGACCGAAAAAAAAAGGTCCAGCCATACAATACGACCGAAAAATGCTACCACCAAAAGTTCGAACCTTTGGTGGTAGCATTGCAGGTAAGCAGGTAAGTAAAAAAAAAATAAATGACTGCGGGGGTGTCCCCTGCAACACCCCTCTCACTATACTGGGCCTCATTCCGAGTTTGGACGTAGCCATGGTGCTATTAGCACCATGGCTACCCCCTTACCGCATACCGGGTCTGGGTTCCCTGAATGGGGACTTACCGGGTCATTCCAACCTTGGAGGACCCGGTATTTCCCCATTCAGGGAAGCCATCCCCATTCCCATTTGAGCCCCCATAGGGTCCCATAGCGGCTCCTGCTAAGGGCGTCTGGTTTTACCAGCTGCCCTTAGCGGGACCCGCTAAAGGACCTCGGAATGCGGCGGTAAGGGGTTAATGGCACCAGCATCCTTACCAGCACCGTTAACCCCTTACCGCCGCACTCAGAATGAGGCACACTGTGTGGTATAGTGAGCGGGGTGTTGCGGGGGACAATCCTGAGGCACACCTGCGAAAAAAAAAGAAGAAAAAACGGGGGCGGCAGGGGTGTCCCTCGCAACACCCCGCTCACTATACTTTAAAGTATAGCGAGCAGGGATTGCGAGGGAAACCCCTGCAGCCCCCGTAATATGTAAGTGTGTTCGCATGAGAAAGGTGCAAACTTTTGGTATTGGCACCTTTCTCATGCAAACTTTCGGGCCGCTGCAAAATCAGCTGCAGTCGGATCACTTGAAATCGTTGGTCGCAGACCTGTGCTTCTTTCTGACTGTTCGGATCGGACCGGCTCACCCCTTTGCCAAGTACTGTGTAGAAGAAGAGGATTTGTAATGCTTTTCTAAATTGGGTGCGGGTCCCAGACCCAACTTCTGTGTCTCTTGAACCCTTCTAAAGCCCCAGCAACCCTGGTACCAGTGAGGGTCTTGCCTATGCCCTCTGAGTGGTGTGCAGCTTTGTCATGTCTCCTTTCGGGTACCTGCAAGCTTTGTTCGCCTTGCCGTAGACTGCGGTGGCTCCGCAGCCCTCTACTCCACGCCGACAACCTGTCGGCCACAGACCGGGACGTTCTGCGGTCTCTGCATTCTGGAGATTGGCTCATGTAGCCTTCTGGACTGTCCTACCTCTGCAAATGGTAAGTGAACTTCTCAGCAGATTGATAAGCATCCCAGACGCTGTCTTCGAGTACCTCTGCTTTACCGCTATCACAGTCTCACCTCCAGGGATGACTTCTCTCGGGCTTCCTCCAGGGAGGGCTGAACACGCTTTCGAGTCCCTCCTCAGTTTTTATGCTCGTACAATGTCCACATTGACTGGAACGCTTACTTTGGTTCTGCAGGGCGTTCCTCATTGCTCTGCACTCCTTCTATGTCTAAGTATTGACATGGCCAATATCTACTGGGTTAGTTGGACTCTTCCTCGTCCCAGTCTTCCAGTTTGTCTCCGGTAGGTAGTCCCTACTCCTCATCCCAGTATTTCTCATGAGGGTTGTGTTTTCTACCCTACACTAATACATGGAAGTGTGGGGAACAAGGATGTTCTGTGTGGGTATTGGAGGATGAGGGAGGTTGTGGAGTAGTGTGGACATACTGCGTTCTCCCTATATAGTTGTCCTTAGCCTCAAAGGTGGGATGCCACCCCATGAGATCCACACGCTCAGTACCAACCCCAGGGGGACTATCAGGTAGCGGCCTCACCTCCCTGCCCTCATGGGAAGGTGCTCCCCCTAGGGGAGAAGTGACAACATCCAGTGATTCATCTCAGTAGGAAGTGTGTAACCAAATATTCCCTGCCTGACAAAGGGGAATATTAAAAGCATGTGAACCTATGAAAGATACCAATGCTGGAGAACTGGTGTTACACGTAAGAAACATATTCCTTCTGATTGCTCAGGTGCAATATGTGGTGAATTGGGCTGGGCCAGGGAAGACCTAGCCATGTGTTGCTACTGAACGAGACTCATTTTTTCTGTACTTATTGTTCTCTCATCTCCTTTCAAGTAAAGTCTCTGGGACATGGACATTTTTTCCGGTCCACGGCATGGTTGTAGCTTGGACGCATTTGGTTAGATTTTTGTGGCTCTCTATACCCTATGCTGTCAGACAGCTCTGGCGTTTGGCCCATAAAACAGGAACTCTCTCATCTCCATGGAAACTAGGGGAGAGGAGGACCCAGAAGAGACTAGATTTCCCAGCACGTGTCCTGGGTGTACATCATGGTGCATGCTCATATGACCCACGTAACAAACTGAGTTACCTGTTACATCGATAAACCAAGAACAGGAAGTGTGAACAGCGCTTCTCAATACTAACATCTGCCAAGGAGTACCGTTCCTGTGTTTGTTTCATGCTTTGGTGTTTACTTGGGTATTCTGACCCTGCCTGTTTATAAGGATTACCGATTCCTGGATTTGCCCTGTACTGTTATGATTGATGTTTTGACCTATGCCTGCTGATTAGGATTACTGTATTGAATCTTCCTTTTGCATTGTTTGACTTGTTGGTTTTCTTCTCTCAGGTACATTCCTCGGAATTGTTTTGTACACATATGGAACATTTGGGCTCATTACGAGTTTGGTGGTATCTCGCCGGTAAATCCGCGGAGATACCACCAAATGGAATTAGTGGTACCGCCACTTGATCCGGCGGCATTACCACCGGATTACAAGTGGTGGTAGGTGGCGTTAGTACCCATTAATTGGAGTCCATAGTACTCTATTAGGATTTCAACTGAATTGGCGTTTTTTGGCAGAAAGGTACCGGATTTAGCTACAGCTCTTAGCTCGGTGTGAATTATCCACCTCTCCCCCAAACTCTTAGTACAGTGGTGTGGTTATGCAGCAGTAACGGAGCGGTAATTCAGTTTCCACTGCTTTTTACTGCACTGCCGTACTCATAATGAGGTCAATTGTGTTTTTTTGTCTTTGAAGGAATTCTTCTATGGAACTCTCATAACTTGGAACTTTAACCCTGGTGATAAAGTCGTCTTGAATTACATTGTGTGCTGGACATCACTTATCTTCCCACCCCTTCCTTTGTTAGTTTTGCGTCTTCGTGGAATTTATTTTTCTCTTTTACCCTGGATAGGAGAAGAGGGTTTCCTGGACTATGGACTGTACCTCACTGCCTCTTTCGAAAAAAAAGTAGTAGGTGTCTCAGGGTTAAACATTTCAAGTTGGAAGCTATTAGCCAGCCATAAAAATTGACTCACAGCCTAAATTCTACGTATACACACAATATACAATTTCTTACTCGTTAAGAGTCAATTATTTTGAGCTGACTGGGCTTTAGCCCCTACCATCTCCCACTTCCCCACCCGAAATGATGGCTTATGTTGGCTCGACCTGGCAGACCTACAGAGCTGTGGCCGGAACAGAACCGGACATTGATGTTAAACATCGCCTGGGATTCGTTGTTAACAAAGGCCCGGCAATTGCTAATGTAAATCCTTTCATTGTTGGCACATGCTATGCATACATTTTTTGGCAAGTGAAATTGTGATGTGGGGTTAGTACTTGCATGCCAGGGGAGTGATTGGGAGGGAAGAGAGGGGACAGGAGAACCTCATTCTCACAGCAGTCTTTTAAAAAAACAAATGTTTTTATTGTATTTGGTTTAAAAAAAACATTTACAACCATATAGACGCAAATAGAAGGCTAAAAGGCATTATACAAATAAACATTGTTTACTACAATTTAGTACACAATTTGTTAATGAATAAAAACCCCAAATCATCCTACCCCTAATCTCGTCATTCCTCATTAAAAAATGTGATAAAAATTCATACCAAATTTTTTTTTAAAAATTCATACGACACAATGACTGCAAGATTTCTTTAAAACAAACTACACCATTTTTTTAGGATGAAATATTAAGCTCAATTGATTTAATGAAGGCCGAGATGACCAGTCCATCTGAAATTGTCTCATTGCGCAAGCATCTTTGCCACAGATTTTCCTCTTTGCACTAGGAGATATCATTTAGTAGTTTCCCCAAATAAATCTTTCTTTCTCTGATTATTAAGTGCGCTAAAGTACAGTACCAAGTATTTAGTTGTTTCTATTGATTCCTTGTTCAAACAGAATCTACAGTAGGCCTCATTTGTTGTTATCTTCCCTCGTCTCAGGAGGATCTCTTTGGTTAACAATAAGTTCCACCGATTCTCATCAGGATAGACCTATAATGTTTGTTAGGAAATTGCAAAAGGTAACCCGAAATTGTCCATCTTTTTTGTGTTCATGTGCCAGATGGTTCATAGACAAATATCCATGAAAACAATCAATGGTATTTATCCAATTTCTGTCTTACAAGATGTTTTTAACCCTGTCTGGGTTACATAACAGAGCTTCTGTATGTGTATTCAGATCACACAATACCACTTCACAAGTTGATCTTATATGGCAAACAGAATTAAGTACCCCTCCCTTCGTGCAAATATAGTCCATACATAATTGCTTCCCTTCATATAAAGAGTCAGGGATTGGGGAGGTTAAATTACGAAAAAGGGATAATGGTCTCCATTGGGCACACGAGCGAAGGTATAGAAGACCTAGTTCGAATCTTATGGCAGCAATTGGTACTGTATTTGGTATTTTTTATAGTCAACGCCACATTAATCCTTCTAGTGCATCCAACCATTTTGCAGCAGTATCCAAATAAAGTTCCATTCCGTAGAGTAGTTTAGGGACTACCTTCCCCTTCAAAAAAAATAACTGTGGGTTTAATTGAAAAACAGCAATCCTTATGTGGGTGTATTCAGACTTAAGGGAGAGAGTTATCTGCTTGTAGCATTGAAGCTGCACTAGAATAGTCTCATTGGAATATTAAAGAAGGTATATGCCCGCCCACAAATAAGGTTGCCCCCTCCCCCTCCATCTCTGAAGTTAACACCTCTCCCAACATTTGAAGGGTTATCCCCCAAAACCCCCCAAAGAAAATGGGTTTTGTTGCATCCCTGCCAGTGGCTAGTGCAAGGTTGTCACTCTGAATGTATCTCTTTCCAACTAGTCCATCCAGGTAAGGTGTAGAGGGCCAGGAAGGTGTCTTTATTGGGTCCTGGATGTTCGGCAATAACTGTTCTGTATCTTTTATTGCATCTTTGTGTGAGTGCCTCCTGGCATTGCTCTGTGTTTTTACCCGACTCCTCTCCACACGTGTGATTCTAAAACGTGTGTTAGTGTGTCTGGAGAGGGATAGAATGAGAAGCCGCTCATTTGCTCTCTATGGAGAGAGAATGGAGGGCATAATACAAGCCATCTCAACCCTTAATGCAGATATGACCGCAGCCCATGCCGCCCTAAAGCAGCGTCTCAATGCCCTACAGAGTAGTGCAAACCCCTTATCCCCAGATCCGGAATTTTCTGGAGCAGCAGCCCCTTTACCTGCAAACAATGCTTCTGTACTGGTTCCAGAGGCGCCTGTCCTCACCCCACACCCGTTTTCTTTAGCTTCTCCTGTGCATTTTCTCTGGAACCTGAAGTGTTATAGAACGTTTGTGAATCAATGCAAATTGCATTTATCTGCAGCCCTACTGCTTTTCCAGATGCCACTTGGCGAGTTTTGTGGCCACTTAGGGGGATTTAGTGGCAGCTTTGGCAAACCCCTTGCTAGATGCCAACGACCCGGTGCTGTATGAGTTTGATGCACTATTAGCTGCAATGATACTCAATGCAAGGTTGAATCCAAAAACATGGAGCTCTTACACCGTATGAAAGGATCCCAACCCCTGCGTCAGTAAGTAGCCCGCTTTAACCAGCTGGTTGTGGTGACCTCTTGGCCTGCAACTAAGAGAGCGACTGTATTTTATTGGGGCCACTCACATGAGTTGAAAGATGCCCTTTCAGTAGTACCAGCCCTCACTTGTAATCCCGCTATGCTTGATCTCGTCTTACAATTAGATGCTCGGTGGACAGAAAGGAAAGGCGAGAGGCAAGCACTTTCATTGAGGCAAATCCCTAAAACCGATAACATGGGCCCTTCCCACGACACCACGGAATCGATGCAAACAGGGACAGTGCAAGGCTGGTTATCTCGCAAGGAATGAGAACCCCAGAGAAATTCTGATTGTTGTCTACTCTGTGGAAAATTGGGTCATTACATCAGAGTCTGTCCAAAACACTTACAAACAGGGAAACTCCATGACTCTCCCATAGCAGAGACTGAATGTTCGAATCATAGTGATACCCAATCTTCAACGGGCTCAAAACCATACATGTATACAGCGATTGTCATGATCTCTGCTTCCAAAAGATCAGGACTTGCCCAACTCCCTTGGAAGCAGACCCATAACCCCGGTTCCGAGTGCCAGCCAGTCCCAATTGGGACCTTTTGGACCCTGTCCTGGCGCCAGTGGCACCAGGCTCATAAAGATGCCCAGTCCCAGCGCTGGAAGCGCCGGGCTCATAATGCTTGGGTGGACTTACCTGCAGCAGACCATGCTGCTTACTTACCTGCCAGTTGAACCCCTGATCCTCTTCTGTTTGGGACTACTTTTCCTGTTGGGTGGGGCAGGAGCCACTCCCTAGGTTCAGAATACTGGAACTCTTCTGGAAAGCAGGAACTCTTTTCTTACCTAGGCGTGGCTGTGGAAGGAGACACCTAAGCACTACAGGAGGCTATTTAAACCACACCCGATGGATGAATCTTGCTTTGTGTTATTCTGCATTCTCTGCAGCAGAACGCTCATCGTGTCTTCTGCTTCTGATCCTGGGCCTAAGGGAGCAAAGGCTTACCATCCTGGAATCCAGTCTTCAGCAGCACCTGTAAAGACAAAGAAAGAACAGGTTAGCACTACGGTCTTCAGTGGCAGCGCATCTCTTACCTGGTCCATCGGCTGTCACCAACGCCTCGCGCTGCATTCCGGCATCTGAAAGACAAAGGCTTACCTACTCTTCGCATGCTCCGGAGGTCTTCGCACTGCATTCCGGCATCTGAAAGACAAAAGCTTACCAGCTCTTCGCACGCTCCGGAGGCCTTCGGCGCTGCATCCCGCATCTGAAAGACAAAAGAAGGTGCGTTTAAAGACATTGGGCAACTTTATTACTCACGTGCCATTACTCCTTCCCACGCCGAATCCAGTGGGTATTCCAGCACCCTTCAGCTTCTCTAAAGCTCCGAACTTGTACCTGCAAGATAAAAGGGACAGTTAGTGCGCATCGTGAAGCAGGCTACAAGCGCTTACTTACGTGCTTCCAGGCGCTTCTATTCCTCACGTGGGTTCGATCCTCAACTCTCATCAGCCCGCCATCCGCCATCGCCGGAACCCTGCAAAACAAGAGATATCATTACAAAAGACTTTTAAGACATTTGAAGTGCCCAGAATTTACCGTTCGTGCAGTTAACGACGGACAGCAGTCCTCTGAGGTCAAGAGGCCTGCACCCTTATCCAGTGAAGAAACTGGTTACGGCACCCTGCCCCGAGGCAGATGGAGAGCTCGGCGTTCACTTACCTAAGGTGAGGGCGTTAACCTTTGGGGTTCTACAGGAGAAGAGAAAGGGAAGAGGAGAGAGGCACCCAATAACCCCAGTTCATTAATCCCATATTTTCTATCTGCAGACATCTTACTCTTCGAGTCAGACATACAGTGCACAGAGGTCCAGCCCAAAGAGCCAACCGTGTGTTACACATCACCTTTGAAGATACGGCATTCACCCAGTCAAGACCGGCGCCTCTGCGGGAATCAGGTGAGCATTACAGAACACAAAGCCTACCGCAAAACTCCCACCCAGGCGCTATGGAAACCTCGGATACCGACCAGCTAGCCCAGTTACTTGGGGAACTAAGAGCAGAAGTGCATGCAGCCCGTCAGGAAACGAATGCTCTAAGAAGGGAACTGATTATTTCCAAGGAGCGAACAGACGATCTCGCTAGACAATTGCTACAGTCACAAGCCAGACAAACTCCGTTACCCGCATCAGGGGCAAATCTTCCTTCAACATCCTCTACGAACCCAGTGCAGATCAACCTACCTGGAAATGTACCTCTGGATCCGCCCGAACGATTTTCTGGTGACCCAAAGAGGTTTGCAGTATTTATTAATCAGTGCCGGTTGCACTTCTTATGCCGGCCAGCAGCCTTTCCAACTGATCAAGCTAAGGTAGCTTTCGTGCTTTCGTACCTTAGTGGCAATGCGGCAGACTGGTCGATCCCTCTAGTTAATCAAGATGATCCGGTTCTCCATGATTTTCAAGCTTTTCAGCTCAGTATGGAAAAACTGTTTGCAAGACATTCACATGGGCAGGCCTTGGACAATGAGCTCCTTTCATTGCGACAGGGTAATCAAGACCTTTTGGCTTATATTGCGTCTTTCAACAGACTGATAGTGGAAACTCGATGGCCTGAGGACAAAAGGATTACGCTGTTTTATAGAGGTCTACGTGGAGAGCTCAAAGATGTGTTAGCCCAAGTAGTGAATCCCCCGCAAGACTGTTCGGACTATATTGACTTAGTCTTTCAAATTGACCACAGACTGCAGAACAGGAAGGCCGATCGTTCCAAGTTTGATGCTCGAGTATTTTCCAAACCACCAACTCCTACCAAAGGAGTAGATTCCGGGGAACCCATGCAAATAGGGGGCCTGAAAGGACCACTAACACAAAAGGAGCGGGAAAGGAGAAAACAGCTGCAATTATGCCCCTATTGCGGAAACTCGGGGCACTTTCTTCGAGTCTGTCCGGTGAAACCAGCCAAGAAGGCAGTAGGAGCTGCAGTTACCAGGGTCACAAACTCTGAGCAGGGAAACGACCTTGGCCGACAAGAATAGAGGTCCTCTTGCCGAGCGTTAAAACCAGTTCAGTGACCTCGCATTTCGTGATACCTATGGTCCTCATTAGCCCTGAACATCCGGATCGATTACATGCGATTGAAGCTTACGTCGACAGCGGTGCCATCGGCAATTATGTGGATCATGAAATGGTTTTGAGGATGAATCTGACTCTTTGTCCAAAGGCTGTAAAGGACGTCATTACTACGGTGGATGGTACGGAGATAGCCTCCGGACCAGTAACGCATACCACCCAAGAAGTGACGCTAGTAAGTCAAGATGGACACCATGAGAAGATCGTGTTCGATGTGATCAAGGCCCCTCAGTTCCAGATTATTCTAGGAATTCCTTGGTTAGAGAAGCACAATCCTCAGATCGATTGGCGAGCAAGAACGGTTCAGTTTCCAGAATGTGTCTCTACTTGTCACCCTCGACCTGGTGTTGCACTGGCAGCAATTTCCTCGGAGGCTCCCCAGTTACCTCCTGAATACCTAGAATTCCAAGATGTTTTCCGGAAGGATCAGGCTAACTCTCTACCTCCTCATAGGTCTTATGACTGCCAGATAGACCTGATACCTGGATCTACTCCTCCTTGTAGTAGAATTTATGCCCTCACCGAGCCTGAGAATCTTCACCTCCGACAATACCTGGATCAATACCTAGCGAATGGGTTTATTCGTCCTTCCAAGTCCCCTGCTTCCTCAGCTTTGTTCTTCGTTCCCAAAAAAGAAGGGGACCTTAGAACTTGTATAGATTATCGCGCCCTGACCCAGATCACCGTTAAGAATAGATATCCGTTACCTTTGATCCCTGAACTCCTGGACCAAGTCAGAAAAGCATGCATATATACAAAGCTGGATCTTAGAGGAGCCTACCACTTGGTACGAGTAAAAGAGGGCGATGAATGGAAGACGGCCTTCCGCACCAAGTATGGGCTATTTGAATATCAGGTCATGCCCTTCGGACTTTGCAATGCCCCGGCCGCCTTTCAATATTTTATGAACGATGTCCTCAGAGAGCTCATAGATGTGTGTGTTGTTGTTTACATTGACGACATCCTCGTTTATTCTTCATCGGAAACTGAACATCGGAAACACGTGAAAATGGTCCTCGAGAGATTGCGTCAACACAAACTTTTCGCTAAGTTGGAAAAATGTGTTTTCAACATGACTGAAGTTGAATTCTTGGGATTCATATTATCACCTAGCGGAGTGCGTATGGATTCAAAGAAGGTCGATGCAATTCTCAAATGGCCATCGCCATCCTCCGTAAAAGGTGTTCAAAGCATGTTAGGCTTCGCTAACTTATACCGCAGGTTTATCCCCGAATTCTCTCGAATAGTCCAGCCCATCACCGCCTTGTTAAAGAAAAACAAACGTTTTGAATGGTCTACCGAGGCGGAACAAGCTTTCCAGAATTTGAAGACTAGATTTATCTCTGCACCGATCTTAAAATATCCTCGCCCAGAACTCCCCTACATCGTTGAAACTGATGCTTCGAGCCTTGCCATGGGGGCAGTTCTATCACAAAAGGACTCAGTAACCAATCAGTTGCATCCCGTGGCATTTTGGTCCCGCAAATTCTCGCCTCCTGAAATCAATTACACTATTACTGATAAGGAACTTCTAGCTATCAAGTCCGCCTTTAAGGCTTGGCGGCATTATCTTCTGGGGGCCCGACACACCGTTACTGTGATTACAGATCACCGAAACCTGCAATATTTGAAAACCGCAAAAGCTCAATCCTCTAGGCAACTCAGTTGGGCACTATTCTTTGCCGAGTTTGACTTCATAATTACCTATCGACCTGGTACAAAAAACGGTAAAGCTGATGCCCTTTCTCGGATGGGAGTGGAAGAACATTTGATCAATCCTAAACCTGTACCTATCATTCCCGAACAAAGAATTCTAGGTGTAATCGCCACACAATCCATAGAGGAAGTTAAGGATAAAGCCAGGCTACTGGTAACTCCAGCAGACATACAGAATTGGCATCTGCAGGGAAAGGACTTTACGGTGAAGGACAACCTATTATATTTCCAAGAACGGTTATACCTGCCCAGCACAGATTTACAGAAAAAGGTAATCTCTTGTTATCACGATTCTTTAATGAAAGGACATCCTGGTATGACCAAGACCTCGGAAAAGATCAAGCGCTACTTCTGGTGGCCGTCTTGGAAAAAAGATATCAGAGACTTTATAATGTCCTGTGGAGTATGCGCCCAAAACAAGAGTCAAAAGGAAAAACCAGCCGGCCTCTTACGCCCTATTGACATCCCGCCTTGCCCTTGGCATACGCTTTCTATGGACTTCATCACCGATCTACCTCCATGCTCCGGATACAATACGATCCTAGTAATCGTGGACCTATTCTCCAAGATGGCGCATTTCATTCCACTCAAAGGCTTACCAACAGCAGCAACTCTGGCCCGAGAATTTCTCGAAAACATCGTCCGACTGCACGGTTTTCCTTCAGTTCTAATTTCGGATCGAGGTAGTCAATTTATTTCTCATTTTTGGCGAAGTTGCTGTCGGTCGGCTCAAATTGATGTGAGACTTTCGACCAGCCACCACCCTCAAACCGACGGACAAACCGAGAGGACCAATCAAACTCTGGAACAGTATTTGCGCTGCATGCTACAACAAACTGAAAAAACTTGGAAAGATATCCTTTGGATAGCCGAATATGCCTACAATAACTCTGTCCACTCGGGAACTGGGAAGACCCCGTTTTTTCTTTTATACGGTAGTCACCCTCGAACCTCGGAGTTGGATCCACTCCAAGATCTTGGAACACCAGCAGTAGACCACCTGCATTCTACAATCACCCAAGCCTTTAAGGAAGCCGTTTCTCACCTTCAAAGGGCTAAGGAACAATACAAGAAAGGAGCAGACCAACATCGGAAGGAAGCCCCCCAATATCAAGTAGGAGATCAAGTCTGGTTATCCACCAAATATCTACCTCTAAAAGGACCACGCACATTCAACCCAAGATACATTGGTCCCTATTCCATCACTACCATAGTAAATCCAGTAGCGGTCAAGTTGGACTTGCCCCCTCACATGAAGATACATCCGGTCTTCCACGTCTCTCTATTAAAACCCGTGCAACCTCAAACCCGACTAACTACATCTCCAAAACCTATTCTAGTTGATGGAGAACTCGAGTTTGAAGTCAAAAGCATCCTGGATTCCAAGATCTCCAAATCTAAACTATTTTACCTGATTGACTGGAAAGGCTACGGTCCCCAAGAAAGATCCTGGGAACCTGCAGAATATGTCCACGCGCCTCGTCTAATCAAAAGATTTCATCGAACATTTCCTAACAAGCCCAAACCCCCGGAGAAGCCCGGTTTGGGAGGGGCCTTGAGGGGGGGTGCTGTCATGATCTCTGCTTCCAAAAGATCAGGACTTGCCCAACTCCCTTGGAAGCAGACCCATAACCCCGGTTCCGAGTGCCAGCCAGTCCCAATTGGGACCTTTTGGACCCTGTCCTGGCGCCAGTGGCACCAGGCTCATAAAGATGCCCAGTCCCAGCGCTGGAAGCGCCGGGCTCATAATGCTTGGGTGGACTTACCTTCAGCAGACCATGCTGCTTACTAACCTGCCAGTTGAACCCCTGATCCTCTTCTGTTTGGGACTACTTTTCCTGTTGGGTGGGGCAGGAGCCACTCCCTAGGTTCAGAATACTGGAACTCTTCTGGAAAGCAGGAACTCTTTTCTTACCTAGGCGTGGCTGTGGAAGGAGACACCTAAGCACTACAGGAGGCTATTTAAACCACACCCGATGGATGAATCTTGCTTTGTGTTATTCTGCATTCTCTGCAGCAGAACGCTCATCGTGTCTTCTGCTTCTGATCCTGGGCCTAAGGGAGCAAAGGCTTACCATCCTGGAATCCAGTCTTCAGCAGCACCTGTAAAGACAAAGAAAGAACAGGTTAGCACTACGGTCTTCAGTGGCAGCGCATCTCTTACCTGGTCCATCGGCTGTCACCAATGCCTCGCGCTGCATTCCGGCATCTGAAAGACAAAGGCTTACCTACTCTTCGCATGCTCCGGAGGTCTTCGCACTGCATTCCGGCATCTGAAAGACAAAAGCTTACCAGCTCTTCGCACGCTCCGGAGGCCTTCGGCGCTGCATCCCGCATCTGAAAGACAAAAGAAGGTGCGTTTAAAGACATTGGGCAACTTTATTACTCACGTGCCATTACTCCTTCCCACGCCGAATCCAGTGGGTATTCCAGCACCCTTCAGCTTCTCTAAAGCTCCGAACTTGTACCTGCAAGATAAAAGGGACAGTTAGTGCGCATCGTGAAGCAGGCTACAAGCGCTTACTTACGTGCTTCCAGGCGCTTCTATTCCTCACGTGGGTTCGATCCTCAACCCTCATCAGCCCGCCATCCGCCATCGCCGGAACCCTGCAAAACAAGAGATATCATTACAAAAGACTTTTAAGACATTTGAAGTGCCCAGAACTTACCGTTCGTGCAGTTAACGACGGACAGCAGTCCTCTGAGGTCAAGAGGCCTGCACCCTTATCCAGTGAAGAAACTGGTTACGGCACCCTGCCCCGAGGCAGATGGAGAGCTCGGCGTTCACTTACCTAAGGTGAGGGCGTTAACCTTTGGGGTTCTACAGGAGAAGAGAAAGGGAAGAGGAAAGAGGCACCCAATAACCCCAGTTCATTAATCCCATATTTTCTATCTGCAGACATCTTACTCTTCGAGTCAGACATACAGTGCACAGAGGTCCAGCCCAAAGAGCCAACCGTGTGTTACACATCACCTTTGAAGATACGGCATTCACCCAGTCAAGACCGGCGCCTCTGCGGGAATCAGGTGAGCGTTACAGCGATGATCTACAACCACCCTGACATCCTACAGTTTGCTCCTCAGGTTTCATTAATTCTGGGGTCTTAGGACATTTTATGCGAACTGAGTTCTCCCATAGGTATGGAATTTCTATGAAAAATAAGCAGCATTCAGAAGTGGTAAATACAGTGGACGGCTAAGTATCTGTCTCTTGACCCACTACATATGATACCTTGAAGATGACAGTGACGGGTTCACATACAGAATCCCGTGGAAGGCAGCCTTCTGTACTAACTATGGGTTATTTGAATACCTCCTGGTCTTGCCTTTTGGGTTGTGCAACGCCCCATAACCTTCCAGTTCTTCATCAATGATGTATTTCGGGTTTCTGCTTGATAGCTATGTCATCATATATCTTGACGATATTTTGATCTTCTCTGGTTTCCTCTCATTGCACATCCAGCACATCATAATGGTACTGCAAAGACGTATAGATCATCAGCTTAACGCCAAACAAGAAAAATTATTGTTTCACATTTCTGAGGTCAAGTTTTTCAGTTTGTTGGATATCAAAACAGCTTTCCAGGATTGGAGGCACAAGTTGCAAGAAGCCAAACATCAAATAATGGTATATTCGAACCACCAGAGCCTACAGATCCAGGCAGCTATGAGGTATAACAACCTGTTGACATCTGTTTTCACCCTGTTTGACTTCATTGTAACATACCGTCCTAGGGGTTACATGTAAAGCGTGACACCCTGTTGAGTTTAGAGTGAGAAGAGACATATCCTGTATCAGAGGACCTTCTCCTTAAATAAGAACAGCTCATCTGTATTTGAGACCTCTCCTCTTCGAATGGATTGTGTATATTTGACAGGGGGCTGTATGTGCAGTATCGTCAAGTCGATGTCCCTCGAGGGCCTCTGCTCGATTGCCAATGTTATCATCAGTATAAGTATTGCACACAGCGCCTGCTGGCTTCCGTTCTGTTTTTCCGAGGTAACACTTCCAGTGAATTACGGCGCGCTTCAGTGAAACAGTGATTTTCGTTGGAAAATGTCTTCTTCATCAACGCCCAAGTCGGTCTTTAAGAAGTGCCAGGACTACGGGTCGAAAATGTCGATCACCGACCCCCACCGTGTATGTCCACTGTGTATGTCTCTGGTGTCTGGGCTCCGGGCACCGTACCGCTGACTGTGGCTTCTGTCAGGCGATGACCGAGAAGGCTCTCAGGGAGCGTAAAGGTAAACTGGCGGTGGGGACATTATTGTCGAAGTCACCTTCGAAGAGGGCAAAAAAGACCAATGAGTCTAGGGATTCTTCCCGACGCAAGAAGTCAAAAAGGTCTTGATCGAGAAGTTGATCGTGCCATTCTTGTTCTTCTAAGGCCAAGACGAGGCGTCATAAGTCACCTTCGACCTCGAGTGATTCCTCAATGAAGGTAATCAGGTGTCCTACAAAATCCGATTCCCCTGCTAAATGGGACGCATTTGGTAGTGAGATGATGCAAATCTTTGAGAATAAGGCCTCGACCCCCTCGAATGAAAGACAGAAGAGTCATGCCCCAGTCGCTGCGCATAAGGACAACAAGGGGAAGTCGAAGACTAAATGTTTGAAACCGAGCTTAAAGCCGGTGTTACATCAAGAAAGTTCTCGATCCGACAAAAAATCATTGAGCGCTTCGACGAGTCGAGAACCTAGCCAATCTAAGGTTCCGTCGAAGAAACACAAGATGTCGAAGACTTTGACATTTTCGCCGACCCCGTCGGCATCAGAGCCATCGACACTGAAATCAAGGTAGACGCCGAATAAACTGACACCGATTTCGAAGCCATCGTCAACAACTTTTTAAAAAAAAAACGTTATTTATTGTTGCACACAGGTAAAGCACATATATGTATATAATCAACGTTTCATCAGTAGATTGTACACAATTACTCTCCTTCTGAGTCTGAGTTTTCGAGTTCAGCTTTATCTGCCAAATATTGTTTGTACCTGGCCCATATTTCTAGGTTTGGAAGAGGGCAGCACTGAGTCTATGTATAGCTCTTTTGTGTCGTTTGTCCATAGCATATCTCTGTCCCAGTCTGCCTTAGTTGGCAGATTTGCATTTTTCCACTTCATTAATATTGCTCTTTTGGCTATTAACAGGCTCAAATTTAAAAGTTTTCGCCAGGTCGGGTTCATTTTTCCCACCGCACCCAACAAGAACAATCGTGGTGACCACTCCACAGGCTGATCTGCCATTCCATCTAGAGCTGCACAAACCTCTGCTCAGTAATCTCTCAGCTTTATGCATGCCCAGAGCATATGATATATATTTGCGTCTTCAGTGTTACCCCTCTGGCAGGTTCCTGGTGTGGCGGGATAGATTCGTTTAAGCCTTACAGGGGTAATATGTGTCCTGTGTACTATTTTATAATGTATTAGTTTGTATCTAGAGTTACATGATATTTGTTTGGTCAATGCACAGATCTGGGACCATTCTTGGTCCTCTATTTGTTGCCCCAGGTCCTGTTCCCACAAGTTCCTGGCCGTGTGGTTCCCTGCTGGGCGCGTCTGCACTATAACTTTATACAGTGCAGAGGTTGTGATTTTCTGTGTCCCCCCTGTAAACATATATCCGAACCCCATGTTTATCTCCGGTTCTTTTGGGAAGGTGGGGCATGCATTTTGTATGGCAGTTTTTACATGCATATATTGTAGCTTATGTTTGTTTGTATTTCCCAATATATCCTTGATATCTTCCCATTGCAGAAAGAGCTTCTCTGGGAATAACTGTCCCCATTGAGCAATACCCCTGGCACTCCAATGCGTGGCCGCCTCCCCATCTAGAGTGAATGGTGTTTGGGGGTCACCCCAGAGTGGCATACGTGGGTGGTATAACCTGTCTGTTCCAAATATGTCGGCAATTTTGGCCCAGGCTGTGGTCGTTACCTTCGTGGGGTCTATGGAGTTATGGTGTTTGAGGCTTGATCTAGTCATCTTGTGCAGCGCTATGATTGCTTCTCGTTCTCTCAGAACAGGTGGTGGGCTCCCTGGGTTGAGAAAGTTCATGGCCCATTGGGCGGCATAGTGTGCCTGTGCTGCCAAGTAGTACAGCTCGAAGTCAGGTGCCATCAACCCACCCCTTGGATATGTATCAGTTAATGTCCTCCAACTTAGCCTAGGATGCCCTCCCCACACAAACGTGACACAAGCACTTTTCATTTTAGCAAACAGAGCATGACCCGGCCAGACCGGTACTGTATTGAACAGATAGAACAGTTTTAGCAATATTATCATTTTGATTAAGGCTATTCTTCCCATCATTGAGATGGGAAGGGCGTTCCAGCGTTTCATCTTTGCACATAGGGTGTCAGCTAATGTGCTGTAGTTTAAGGCTCGAGACAGTTGGGCTGTTCTAGCAACGTATGCTCCAAGGTACAATATATGCATCAGGCTCCAGATGAGACCATGTAAGTCTTGGGGTTCTACTGTATTTTTTGTGAGCGGGAATATCTCTGATTTGTTAGGGTTGAGTCGTAGCCCAGAGTATTCACCGATCCTTTTAACTTCTGCCAGGACCTTGCCCAATGTGCGATCTGGGTTCCGTAGATATAGCAAAATATCATCGGCATATAGAGTTATAATCTGTAGTTTGCCCTCAAGCCATAGCCCATATGAACTGTAGCGTGACCTAACGATGTCGGCTAGGGGCTCTATCACTAGGGCGAACAGTAAAGGTGACAATGGGCAGCCCTGTCGGGTGCCCCCGAGTAGTTCTAGCATTTCTGTTAAGGTGCCATTGACTCTTATCTTGGCGTAGGGGCGTGCATATAATATTTGTATCCATTTTATGATATTGGGGCCAAACCCATAATTTCGTATTACCCCAAATAGGAAGGGCCAGAAGACTGTATCAAATGCTTTTTGCATATCGAGAGATACCGCTATCCCTTGAGTTTCGGGGGGTATTGTGACCAGAATTTTGTGGCATCTTCTAATGTTCGTTGCTGTGGACCTGCCCATAATAAACCCAGCTTGGTCTTCGTGCACCATGTAGGGCATCAGTGGTGTTAATCGGGTTGCTATTATTTTTGCGAAAATCTTCGCGTCCGTATTTATTAGTGACAGCGGCCTATACGAGCCTCATTCCTCTGGGGTTTTCCCTGGTTTAAGCAGTAACGTGATTACCGCTTCCCTAGTGGTTTCGGGCAGTTCCCCCTTATTTAAGGCTTCCACCCACACGGCATACAATCTGGGTACTAAAAGGTGACTGAATTCTTTATAAAATTCCGCCCCAAGGCAGACATATGGGTGAGTATCTTCTGTGCTGCCTTGGTCAATGCTCTTGGTTGTGTTGAAGTGCGATTTAAGTGTACATCAAGGATGGTATTAAAAGCCCTGCCACATATCAAATGGGCCGTGGGGTAGCTCGCCAATTTTTCAAATAATGTGGAATAGAAATCTGGGTCATCGATGTTTGGACCATATAAATGAAGTAGGACTATCTCCCTGTCATAGAGGGTGCCATGGAGCAATACATATCTACCCTCGGGGTCACATTCAGAATTAATACAGGAAAATGGCAAGGTTTTATGTATTAGAGTCGCCGCCCCTCTTGCCCGTTTGGAATATGTTGTGTAATATTGGTGTGTCCCCCATTTCGGCACTATGCTAGTATCTTCCTTTTCTTGATTCGAGAGCCCAAGCCACGTACATTCCAGCTCAGTATTTTTATGCTGTCCGTGCCTGGTTTAGCCATTGTCTATGAAGTAATTGTAATCATATGCATGACAGTTTATTTCCATTGTGCACTTAATAACCGTAGTGCTTGGTACCTGCGTGCTTTTTGTTTTAATACCTTTCATTCCATAACTAAACCCCAACAACCTCCACCTAACCCCTCCCTCATAGTTCCCCAAACTTCAACTATGCCCTTTAAATCCCCCCTCCCCACCCATCAACTTCTTTTACACCTGCTACTGGGGGGACTGTGGCGACATCCAGTGCCCATGCCATAATTGGTCATTTACAGTATGACCGGTTCTACGTTGTTGCTCTCACTCTTGTTGACACATGTGGGGTTATGCTCAACAACCTGATTTGCAGAGTAAGTCATGTTTACCCCCTATGTGGGCCACCCGAGGGGGGCCTTTGCTTTCGCAAGTCAATTTTTTATCGTGTACGTGCTTGCTATTATATGACTTTTGGGTTTCAAGAGTTTCTATCGGTTCTGGGCTGTCCAGGCAGAGCGGGGATATGTGTTTCAACTAAGTTCGCCGCCTCCTCTGGTAACGTGAAAAAATATATTTTGTTCTGATGTATTTTTAGTCTCGCCGGGTAAAGCATTGCGTACTGCACTTGTCGTTCCCGAAGCAATTTCTTGACCCCTGTGAAGAGTCTCCTTTCTTGTTGTACCGTCAGTGTGAAATCCGGAAAGATACGTATGGTGTTGGCTTCCCATCTTAGTTTTTCTTTGGCAGTTTTCAAAATCAGGTCTCTGTCTCTCTAGTTTATCATGCATGCTATGATAGGTCTAGGGTATGCACCAGGTTTTGGCTTTAGGGCGAGTGACCTATGTGCCCGCTCCACGATGAACATTGCCGACCATTCAGGATCTCCCAGGAGATTACGTAAAAGATCTTCTACTGCCTTTTCCATTGACCCTTACAATGCTTCCTCCGGAACTCCAACTATGCGGATGTTATTCCACTGGGATCTAGCCTCCAAATCTTTGCATTTGGATTTCACCGTCCCGAGTTCTATTGCCATTGTGGACACTGTGGGCCTCATTACAACCCAGGCGTTAAGGGGCCTTCGGCGCCGTTAACCCTTAACGCCTCATTACCATTTTAACGCCTGCTTTTAGCAGGCGTTTAAATGCAAGGCGCTAACCCGCCTTGGTGCTAATTACGGCACCGTAATTTACGGTGCCGTAATTAGCCCCTTCCCCACTCCCATTATGCCCTATGGGGCAAAAATGGGAATGGGGAAGGGTAAATGGGGAATGGGGATTTACCGCCCCACTCACCTTGGAATGAGGTGGTAAATCCGCCATACACCATGGTGGTAAAGTAGGGAACTTACCGCCTGGGTTGTAATGAGGCCCTGTGTTCTTCAAGGCCTCTAGTGCATCTTCTGTGCACGATATTCTCGTCTTTGCCTCTGTCATACGCAACGCTGTTTTATCCAGTTGTGTTTTAATGGAGGCAACATTTGCTGTTATCCCGTCCAGTTTGTCGTTGAGGGCGGAGAAGCCCTGTTGCATGGCCAGAAAGACCGTCTGAGGGTCCATCATAGGTACTGAAGTAGCCGGTTGCTCCTTTGGGGGCATTTCCTTGGCCATCTCGAGTTCTGTTTCTTTCCTTATCGCTGTTGTGTATTTTTCCATGGCTCCTCTTCCTTTCTTAGGGCCAAAGCTCTTGGGCATTGTTTTTTTGAGGGGGTGTAACCTGGGAGCAAGCCCAGCAATCCTCTTTCGTGTGATTCCTATACCTGGTGGGCGTAGAGTGATAATTGAAGCTGACCTTGTGGAGGCTTTTTGGTCCGCTGTCTGGGCTGGTTCTGCGCACCTGCAAGTGTCTGTTCTGTCCGTGTTTTAATTCCGTTATTAGTAGCCCCTTCTTTTTGTCAGCCTCTTGCCTCTTTATGGATCTTCTATAATTACTTTAGTTTCTTAGGGGTTGGTTCGTTGTTGATAAGATGTGCTCTTACGGTAGTCGTTTTTGGTAAGTGCGTATACCCGGTTCGTCTTGGAATTATGTCTCTCATGCACCTTTTCCACTTTAAACAAATTCCTCGCCTGCCCAGTTGCAATGAGTTCTGAGCCTATAGCCCGTGGTGAGTATCCCTGCGCCTCATAGATCCCTGAATCTCTGCGGGACGCTGACCCCATGTACCACTTGCCGCCTGGGTGCTAGGTACACTCTATGGGGTCCCTGATTGCCTGTATTTGGGTCCTTCTTCCCCGCAGGGGATTCTCAGTGTCTTCTCACTTGTCCCCTATCGCCTGCTTCTGATGGCACCCGGGGTGCCCTGATACCCCTACTTTTGAGGATTGCGTAGTAAAGGGGATTTTAATTAGTGCCTGTGTGATTCCTCTCCAGCCAGACTAGCATATGGTGTTTGGAGCGGCGTTGGTCCGTTTCAGTTTGGTTCGCTGGTGATGGTCTGCTGTCTCGCGGCAGGACGGTATGACGTCATTTCATCGCCAGATGTTTTTTCGCAGGGTTTTTTACTGCGTTTTTTTTCTCGAAAATCATCGACGTTTTTGGACCCGATGCAAGTGGAAATGGTGAGCCGAGCCCGGGGCGGAGGGGCGCTTAGATGGTCGCTGGGGGGGGAGTATCCTTCCGCGCTCCCCCCGGCTCACTAGTGTTCTACGCTGCAGGAGGCACTAGGCCCAGCCCCTGAGGAGAAGCCGGGTCTCCCGCCTCTCCCCCAAGCTCCTCCAAGTGTCTATAGGGGCTTGCCGAGTGCCCGATGTACCAGTCGCTGCCCCGGGGCACCTCCTCTCTTGTTGTGGTACTACATGGCCACCGTGTTGTCCGTCATTATCAGGACATTCTTTCCCTGTACAGAAGGCAGGAAGGCCTTCAGCGCTAGTGAGATCACCCTCAGCTCCAAAAGATTGATATGTAGTTTGGACTCCAGTGGAGACCAACGACCACTGATTGTCAGATCGTTGGTGTGGACTCCCCACCATGTGAGTAAGGCATCACTACCGTTATCGCCGGCCATGGTTGCCAAAAATATTTTCCCTTGAGAATGTTGTATTTGCATGTGGAGGTTTGCAAGAAAAGGCCTGCAACTCACTTACCCTGCAGGCTGACGTTATTGCAATAAGCAAAACGGTTTTTAATGTCAAGAGGAAAGAATGTCCTGATAATGGCAGACAACACAGTGGCCATGTACTACCTCAACAAGAGAGGAGGTGTAGGATCGCTAGTACTGTGCAGAGAGGCAAAGCAGCTCTGGTTCTAGGCAATACAAGAAGGAATCTCTCTGTCGGCAGTTCACCTAGCCGGAGAGCACAGCACGGTGGCGGACGCTCTGAGCAGGCAGAGCACTGTCTCCCACGAGTGGGAACTAGCTCAGGAAGTCCTTCAAGAGATCTTTACCCTTTGGGGAATCCCTCAAAAGGATCTGTTCGTGACCAGTGTCAACCGGAAGTGCAAACTGTACTGCTCCAGGGAATTTCCCCCAAGAGGAGCTCTAGGAGATGCCTTTGTAGTGGACTGATATTTTCCACCCCTGTATGCATTTCCTCGAGTCCCCGTCATTCCTCATGTGATCAGGAGGTTGGGAAAGTTCGGGATATCCATGATCCTAATTGCTCCGGATTGGGCCAGGAGAATGTGGTACTCGGACCTTCTGGACATGTCCATCTGCCCTCCAATATGTCTTCCGCAAAGAGAGGGTCTTCTCTCGCAAGGGGATGGTTGGGTTCTCCATCCAGAGGTCAAGACGCTCAGCCTTCACGCATGGTTTCTGAGAGTCTAAAATACAAGGATTGGGACCTCCCGGATGACTTAATGGAGATTTTGCTTTCGGCCAGAAGGCTAGCAACTAGATCTTTGAACCGATGCCGTTGGAACAAGTTCAACAACTGGTGCAGGGATAAGAATGTGGGTCCATTTCTATGTGACACACCTACAGTGCTTTTCTTTCTGTTAGGGCTCCAGATTGGAACAATTAAGGGTTACGTAGCGGCGCTTTCCATTTTCAAGCGTTTTTTAGAGGAGAATTCATATTTTAAGATCCCTCTGAATGTCCAATTCTTGAACGGCCTTACTAATGTATATCCACCAGTTCCATTCAATGTACCTGATTGGGACCTCAATCTTGTGTTTAGGTTTTTAACATGCATGCCCTTTGAAACTTTATACTCTTGTTTTTTACGTCTCTTGACATTAAAAACCGTTTTGCTTATTGCAATAATGTCAGCCTGCAGGGTGAGTTGCAGGCCCTTTCTTGCAAACCTCCACATACAGTATTGCATAAAGACAAAGTTATTCTCAAGGTAAAGCCTTCTTTTTTACTGAAGGCAGTCTCCGACTTCCACTTGTCACAAGAAATTTCCTAATTAACTTACCAACAATGTATCCACCTCCTCATCCGGGAAAGGAGGAGAAGAGGCTACATAGACTGTACCCAAAAAGGGCTCTCAGTTTTAATATATCCAGAATGGCTACATTTCGCCAAGAATACCAATTATTTATTGGCTATACTGGTCGCAACTTGGGTCTTGCGGTTACTAAACAAACCATATCCAGATGGATCATCCTGGCTATTGGTGAATGCTACAGGTTAGCGGGCAAAGACTCGCCGGAAGGCCTGAGGGCACATTCCACAAGGGGCATGGGGACCTCTGCTGCTCTTCAAAGAGGTGTCCCAATCAAAGACATTTGTTCAGCGGTCACTTGGTCGTCTATCCATACCTTCATAAGACATTTCTGCCTGGATTCATCTTCCAGTCAAGGAGGACAGTTTGCAAAGGCAGTCCTTCATTCATTTCAGCTTTAGATCTAAATTTAATTGGTACTCCCACCTCCAAAATATTACTGCTTTGGGAGTCTATCATGAGATGAGGAATACGTGGGAGGACACAATCCATTCGAAGAACAAGTTACTTACACCTGGTAACGTTCTTTCGATTGGATGTTCCTCCCATGTATTCCCCATCGCCCCACCCAGCCTACCCCACTGTACAATTTACGTGTTCTTACACTTTGCACTTTCTGTGAGCATACGGTCTGTGGTACGCCTGGTAGTTCCTCTTCAGAAGCAGGAAAAACAGAACTGAAGCCAACGGGCGCTGCGTGCGCTACTTATACTGATGATGACGTTGGCAGTCGAATGGATGCCCTTGAGGAACATCGACTCGACGAAGCTGCACACATCGCCCTCTGTCGAAAAAAAGTTCTGAAGCAGCTGAAGATGGGGACAATTATCATAAGATGAGGAATACTTTGGAGGAACATCCAATCGAAAGAAAGTTACCAGCGGTAAGTAACTTGTTCTTCTGTGGTTGAGACAGTAAAGCACCCAAAGAATATGGCTAGTATGAATGCTAATATGATATGATATGATATGATAGTTAATTTTATATAGCACCTATACATAATGGGCCTCATTATGACTCTGGCAGTAGCCGTGCCAGTAAATACTGGCAAGGCTGCCGCTGGAGTCATACATTTTTCGGCACCTGGGAACGGCCAATTACCGGGGCATTGCAGCCGGTAATTGCCCATTCCAGGGTGCCAGAAAATATTAGTCCCCATTCCCATTTGAGTCCCATTGGACTCAGTGGGAATGGGGAGGCCGGATGCACCAGCACCATTTGCCTAGGTCTGCGTGCTGGTGCCGTTCCACCCGCCAGGACAGACCTGGCACGCTAAAAGGCACCCGCAAGCAGAACTCGTAGTTTGTCGGTCCGGAAACAACAGTACCGTCAAGCTTACCAGTACCATTGTTTCCAGAATGGCAAACTTATAATGGGGCCCAAAATGTGTTTCAAAGTGCTTCACGGCAAGGGAGGGAACAAGAGAAAATACAATGACATTCTTACAGGCCATGAACAACAATAATGTGAAATTAACTATAGTACTCGGCGTGACGACATTTCAGATAGTGCTAGAGCTAAAACACAGATAGGAAGGAAATGGGAAACAGACAGGTGACTACCGTACTAGGCCTGACAACATTTCTGGTAGAGCCGGAGATTAACAAGAGGTGAGGGAGGGGGGAGGAGAAAGGAGGGAGAGGAACAAATCAAGCGACTATCTTACTAGGCCTGATGACATTTCAGATAGTGCTGGAGGGGGAAGACAAGCAAAGGGAGGAGGGGGAGACAAACATTTGTTCCTATCATACTAGGTCCAGGGACAATTCTGATAGAGTAAGTGCATAGAAAAATGTAAAGGAGAGCGGGAAGAGAGAGGGAGAAGGGAGAGGAGGAGAAAACAGAGAATAAAACAGTAAGAAAAAAAATATATATGTAAATATATAAAACACAGCTGCCAACCTTGAAGCTGTATTTTTGTGAGGTTCCTATACATCTGAAATTCAAAACTGCAACGTTCAGCCAGTGGGTCTGCGTTGCTGTTCTCATCTGAGTCTGTTCCTTGTAAGGGCATTGTGGAAGAAGTACCCACCTTTTTGTCCCTTGAATGGCCCTCAAGGCACCAAACCATTAAGTAGCTCCTCCCACATTTTTCCGACTCTTTTCTGAGGTTGTCCAATGAAGATTTTGAAGGCAGAGAGGTGGTTTTCTGTCATGGCAACAATTGCTCACCTAACATGGACGTACTTACTTGAAGCTATATTTCTGTGAGGTTCCAATACATCTGAACTTCAAAACTGCAATGTTCAGCCAGTGGGTCTGCATCACTGTTCTGATCTGAGGCTGTTCCATGGTTCATTGTTTGCCCTACATTCAGGACACGTTCCAATGGAGTCATGAGACTGAGATTGGCGCGCATCCTGGACAATATACTAGAGCACTTGCACCAGTGGTGCTGGTGGCTGGCCATGCGGACGAATGCCATTGATTATGTACAAAACTGTGCAGTCTGTCTCCAAAACAAGACTGTGCACGAGAAACCTGTGAGTCTCTTATAGGCAATGCCCATTCCACATAAATCATGGTTGATGGTATCTGTGGGTAAGCCACCAACTGGAAGTGTGAACAGTGCTTCTCAATGCTGGTGTCCACCAAAGAGTAGTGCATCTGTGCTCATTTCGTGCTTTGGTGTTTCCCTGGGTATTTCGATCCTGGCCAGCATATAAGGATTACCGATTGTTGGATCTCTGCTGTACTATACTGCTTGTTGTTTTGACCATGGCCTCCTGGTTAGGAATATTGTATTGGATAGTCCCTTTGCCTAGTTTGCCTTGTTGGTTTTCTGCTCTCAAGCACATTCCTTGGAATTGTTTAATTCACATTTGGCACTTGGAGCTTTAAAGAATGTTGTTTTTGGCTTCGAAGGAATTCTTCTTTGGAAATCTCTCAACTGAGAAATTCTACTCTTGTGATAAACATGTGTTGGACCACCTTGGTTACCACCCTGTCGTCTGTGAGCTTTGCATACTGGTGTCGATTGGGTTAGGACTTTCGGACTTTGTTCTGCTTTTTTCCCTTGTGTAGAGTAACAATGTTTCCTGGCCTACTGACTCAACCCCATGGCCCCTTCATGAGTGAAAGTACTTGTCCATCCAGGTAAGGTGTGCAGGCTGAGGGTTGTGTGTTTAGGAGATCCTGGTTGTTCAGCATTAACCGTTGTGTATCTTTTCTAGCAGCTTTGGGTGAGTGCCTCCTGGCATTCCTCCGCTTTTTCACCTGACCTCTCGCCACATGTGTATTTCAAAAGCGTGTCTAGAGGAATGTTGGTGGTAGGTTGTAGTGTGATATATGCGTCGATGTTGCCACTGTGGGGATCAAAGCTGTGACTTGACTTTTGAGTGGAAATGGGGTGCATTGGGTATCTTGATTCTGGGAGACCTGTTTCGAAAGCAGCTATTTGTGTCTCACAAGATTTTTATTGAGAAGGTTGTGGGCAGTCAAACAGAAAGTATATATGTGGGACATTTCAGACACATTAGCCTAGTTTTCGTGCTGAGCCCTTGTGTTCCCCCATCTTCTAAAACATGACATATGCCTCCGGCATTGCATCTACCTTTTATCTATGATTCAGGATGGCACCTCCCCTGTTAATTCCCCAGTCAATTTGGAAGACGAGAAAGACCTTGAAACTCCTTTCACTGAGGATCGTTGATACTGAGTATGTTCATTTTCCCGAACAGTTACTGTTAAGATAGGGGGCGACAGGGAGTGGGTTGATGGGGGGTGGATGTTCAGGTGTAGCTCCTGAATGGGACATATATCACCATAGTCAAGCTTTCCACTTTTGGAATGGATTTGCATTCAGTCTGTTCTAGGTGTGGACATATTTCAGCTACAACCTGTTGCATGCTTTGGAAATGCCGTTTAATTTACACGTTTTGGGCTGACATTATTGCTATATCAGTGAATGTTACTGGACTTCGCCGGACTCCTTTAGATGGTCTATTAGTTGGCTTTTCCAAATGCTCACAGGATATGACTAACTTTGTTTCTTTGTCACTACTGTTTCATACTTGCCAACATTCTGTGACCAAAAACATGTAGGACTTTTCAAGTTTCAAAAATAATACTTTGCATAGCAATTACATCACAGTTAAATACAAAACATACTTTGTTGGCACCACTGGGGCATATTAAAATACACAACCTATCAAACAGCACAACATTGAAAGATGTTTAAATATTTAAAATGTATAATGCTGAATGGTAAATTGATACTGAATTCAATTACCTAACTTCACAGAAGGTAAACACAGCAGCATGGGCAATACATATGTATTCCTGAAGTGCAAGATGAATAACTGGACCACATGGAGACTGATACCCTCCTCAGTCCGATATGTAGATGCTTTGTGATGGTGGTACGCTCTGCCACTTGCCTTCACTGGTGGTACACCAAAGGGCTGTCCAGGGCAGAGTCATGTAGCTGCCAGGTCACTGCATTGGTCTTAGCCATCGCTCAAAGTAATAATGTATCTGCCCACCACACAGACAGACAGAATAACTTATGTGTTGCATGCTTTGTCCTGGGCCGGTCTCAAGCAGCCTGCCTTATTGTCACATAAATTACCTGCCCCTGTAAAAAGCAGTAGGATCTGTCACACAAATCTGTAGGCGGTAGGACTGTTTAAAAAGCAGTAACCTACTGCCTTAATCAGTAGGGTTGGCAAATATGCTGCTTGGTAAGTGGTGCACTTTAATGTCTTGGAACGCTCTTGGTTGGTTTCTGTTTTTTTTAAACTTATTTGGTGTAATGAGCCGAAAGTCAATTTCCTTATTCAATTACCACGGAAACTGCTCCCTCGTGACGTTTGAACAGTTTTTAGGTCGTATCTAATGTGCTGCTGTCTCAGGTTCTGTGTCTTTGTCAGATAATCAATGCGTTGCTTTCCATGGTGGCTAGAGCTGTTTCTGTATATCGCTTGGTGTCTGTCTGGTTGACTTTCTATAACATCCAGATTGTATACTTATGGTTGATATTACCTTACATCTAAACAATGTGCTTTTGTGATGCTTGATTTTCCTTGATGTATTTTGTTTTACTGCAATCAATACAAATATGTTTTAAAAAATGTTCTTCCTGATGGAAGTTATAGTATTTGTACTCAGGACGCACCGCTGCTGAAAAGCAGACTGCATCTGGCCATATTAGTAAAAAATACCTGTGTCCTTAGATAATGGTTGAAAAGTGCAGATAACTACATAGGCTATCTGAGATGCTTGCTTGTTTCTTTTTTAGCACAATTTGGGTGAATGCTTTTTATGCATAGGTTTAGTCTGCACCTTTTTACAAGTGAAGATAGTTTTCCCAACCTGGAAGAGAGAGACCAAGAAAACATATTTATTTTAATAAGGCTTTTACAGTCTAGAGTAATTTGGTGAAATAGACGTAAACTAGAGCTTGAAGTACTTTTTCCTTGTGTTATGGAAACATTTTCTATCACTTTTAGGGTTGTTGGGAGTGCCCGAGCCTTGCCTGTCTTTTCTGACCTTATTACCAAAGATGTTTTTCAAGGAGAACATTTTCACATTGAACCCTCTCCAAATGGTGCAAGCTGGGCTTCTGAATCGGCCTGATATAATTCCTGGTTTGTTTGCTTTTTCGTACAAGGTCGTTTTTTAGCGCTGTTTTGGCAAACTTTTCATAAGGGGTTTAAAGAGGAACAATCATGTCCCATTAATGTTTTTGAGCCAGGGTGCAACTCCCAATATTCACTAAAACCTGGGTGGCCTTATATGCAAAAGGGACAAGTACTCCACTCTACCCTGCTACCCATAATTAATTAATTAGGTTTTGGGCGGGCAGCGGTATTCTCTTTCAGTATTCCTTCACCACCACGATAAATTCTTCCACTCATGCCACATGGCCCATGGGTACATGTGTCCGCCCCAGACAACTACTAATGGTGGAAATAGAGCGCCAAGAGATCACGCAGGTGGCAACAGTGCACAGTATGCATACCTTTAACATAACATATCATATGCTGGCACCAATAGCTTTAGAACATTTTGGTGTAGCGGTACATTCTCTAATTGGGATGGCTAAGGCTTGACTAGAAGATCAGGCATTTGTGTAATTTATGACTGCTGTACTGGGTCAACATGCCTATCTATGTATTGGTGATGCGCACACCAATTTTCATAAATTTGGGATGTCAATTTAATTCGTGTTTAGAAGATTTGAAAAATGCAGCTCTGGCACAGAAAGCTGTTACTGTGTATTGAGAAAGAAGTGGTGTCCTATATTGAAGGGCACTCCTGTCCCCTGCACACTCTTGGTACTTGGGAAAACTCAGTCAGTATATTTTTTGTTGAATACCTTCTTGGTGAATGTTCTTGTTTGTATGTTTTGTTAGCAACTTTATATTATAAAATGCATTCACTATTGTCTGCTCCTAAGATGCTCCTAATTGAACTGTATTTAGCAGTCATAACTACCTATATCAAATCACAAATATTGACTGAGTTTTCTCATTACGAAGAGTGTGCAGTGGACGGGAGTGTCCTTCAATATAGGATACCACTTTTTTATCAACCTCCCTATCTGGGAGCCAGCAACGATGCACATTTCTGGTGGTCTTGCATGCACTCGCAGTCTGCACATTCTAAGACTAAACATGCCAAAGCTTGTCATTTCAGTTTCTCAGTGTTCTGCAGCCACTTGGCAATCTTAGAACATGCTCCCTACTTGCACCTGCCTTCCTCTGTTTTTACTTACATTCCAATAGCTTTACAACTGCTTTCTTTATGTGAAGTTATACGTACGTTTCTTTTACAGACGGTTTCTCTTTTGCCCTATTACTGATGCAATACTGTTAATGTTTTACTTTTGCCTGCCTGCCACAAACAACCACGCCGACTCTGATGACAAGTCCAAGGGTGTTTTTGTTTTTGATTTACAGACTGGTTTGATGTTCACTGAGAAAATGTTCTATTTTTCTCAGTGCTTGTTTTTTTTTTGGCACTACGGCCATCCCTCTCTGGTTCAACTTTCCACAGGTTTTCCTCCTCCCTAGCCCAGTCGTCCTTATCAGGGATGTTAGTGCTTGCCAACGGTAACGCCTAGCTGTCTGTTCTCTTTCTAAGAGTGGTGGTGGTAGCTCTAATACGATGTCTGCCTGCCTCAGGATCCTCTAACTGTCCCTCGCCTATTCCTGCTTACTAGTCTCGCGGAGTACATATGGTGTCTTCGTCCAGCCATTATCATGCTCACTCTTTCCAGACACTCTCGAACCTGACCCTTCGCTATACTGGTCTATTAAGTTGTTCTCCTCCCACCACATCACTGTGCCTCCAACCTCTCACTCTGCCTTTCCACCTCCACCCTTCGATCTTACTTCCTTTCCTACTCCTGTTCTTAATAAAGTTCGCACCTCCAACTACCTGTCATGATCCGAATCCCACAACAATTAGGGTTCTGTCGTAGCCTGAACCGCACTATAATGAGGATACCAGGCATCCTACTATAGGGAGACTTTCCTCCTGAGAGCACAGTCCATCGTGATGTAATTAACCAATGGACTAAGGGCTCAAATGAAAAGGCAGGAGCAGCACGGTCAAAAACTGCAAGACGTAACACAAATCGTGTAAGCGTATATTTGTGACACCAGTAATGATAACAATCCAACACTTCCCCAATATCACAACCCTACCTGAAATGCGTGCATGAATGGTAGTGAACCTATAGGAGATACCTTCCGCCTTTATGAAAATTCAAAAGTCCAATATTCACTGAGTTTGACACAGTCAACAATTCAGACAAAAGAAAATCAAGCCAACAGAACCCAACGACACGAAGATGCACTCAGATAACTATACCTTGGCGGAATGAGGGCGTGTCTTTAATGTTCATCAAAGTACACACAAATCCATAGAAGCCAGCAGGAATCCAGAACAGTTCATGAGCAACAGTTTGATGATACAATCCAAACGTTACTCAAAAAAGGATGAAAGATGCTTTTCAACGAAGCGTTGAATAGCACTTTCAAAAATGAAGGCAACCAAAACAGTACAGGGGATAAACATGAACCATAGCCTTCAGGGTAAACGCAAGTCCGGTACGCAGGAGATCAGTTCAGTTCAATCGGGGCAAAACAATAACAATTTGGTCAGGTAAAAGCAGTCCGTAATAATGTAGCAAAAGGTCGATTTCCACAAAAGTAACTAGAGTATACAAAAACAGCAAATTTGCTCACTGTATTGGTTTATGAGCGCCAGTATTGTGGCTGTGCAGCTTATTATGCCGGCTCAAAGAGATGACAAACACTGCCTGCCGTGCATCCTGGGTAGTGTACTACGGCACTGTAGGCAATGCTTTCGCCGTTTATCCAGCCTCCAGGGACGCCGCCAGTCCAGCCACACACCCTGATGGCAACGGGCCGGCTTTGGGATCATAACATTACCCCTCTGTCTCTGTTTTCGTCTCTTCCCTCCTTCCTCTGCCTCTATACCAATCCTATTTCCCCACTCACTGTTGCTCTACTCACTCTCCGTCTACTACTGCTCCTATTCCACTACTACCAATGTCACTGTACTAGCTTTACTCCTTTAAGTCACCCAGTGATATGGTGCCCTGCTCACCCCTCTGCTACCAATTATCACTCTACCGCTTATCTCCTGCACTCGTTACTCCCACTGCCTACTTTCCTTAATCCCAACTACCACTACTCATACTTAACCTCTACTACCCACACTCTCCCCTCTCTCACACAAACACTCCACAGACCTCATCTTTAACATTATCCTCTGCATACCAGTCGTGCTCGCCTCTTCTGGTCTCGCGGTCAGTCCTCACACAACTGCAGCCCACACCAAACAACTCCCAAGCTCCTTCTTATATATCCCTCCCCCTCTCTTGATTGCCCACTTACCCTACCAATGGCTTAACTTACTCTCAAGGGGTGTGACGGCGAGGGCTTGGGAGGTTACCTAATGGCTTTAAGCCTCACCCCCTTTTCTACATGGCTTTTCTGTATTAGGAAGTTTCTCATAGTGAGCTGGCTCTTCGCCTTTGCTGGTCTGTGGTCTTTCTTGAGAGGATGTTGTGCAGCACAATGCCAGTTGCTGTCATGGTACTACCCTGGTAGCTAAGGAGATGATGGGTGGAAGCCTGTCTACATATTCTCTGGGGTTGTTGGGGCCAGGCTCCCTCCCACCCCTGACAGCGCTGGATCAGCAGCCCTGTCACACTTTATTTGACTGCGCCCACTGGTCAGGGCTGTGATGTATACATTTAAGTAAGTAAGCAACGATTTGCATAAATGTAGGCTGCAAACATGATTCCTTCAATATTTTCTTTACTCTATTGCAGATACCTGTATTTTGGGAAGCCCTCTACCCTCTTGGTATGAAGAGGACATCTTTCATCAGTATAGTAAAGAAGGCAGAGTGTACAATGTAAGCATGAACACGAATTGAAAAATCCAATATGTTTGGCTTTGTGTTTAAAGGTAAATGTGTTGAGTGTTAATCATTAAGATGTGCACAAGTATTTGTGGACAGACCAACACATTCAACATTTCTGTTTTCAGGGGAGGCCATCCGCGCACAGACAGATCCACCTCAACACCACTATTTATGCACCTAGTTTAACAAGAAACTGGGATTGATTAGTCATTGTTAGTATTTCCCAATTCAATGGATGACATTTTATCACTGTTGGTAGGATGAAACGCAGAGTCATTCATTTCTAGTTTATAACCTTTGACATGAAATGTACACACCAGGGGCGTTGCTAGGGGGGGGGCTAAGGGGGCTATAGCCCCTGATCTTTTGGTTGTAGCCCCGGATAGAATCTCAGGAGCTACAGCCAAAAGACTAGCTAGCCCCCGGTCCCAACAGTTCCGACATCAGCTTAGCCCCGGGTCTTTTCCAGACCTAGCAACTCCCCTGGTACACACACATCACTTCACCAGAGTAATACAGTGAACGCTAGCTATCTTCCCCAAAGAAAGCCACAGGTGGATAAGAGGAGTGTAAAGTTTTGGTAATATATCTCGCACACCAGAAACAATAAAAGGTGTTACTGATTCTTAGCAAAATGGCACTCAAGGTATTACCATCAGAATGTTGATAGGCTGAGTCAGGTACACCCAACATGCGATGTTATCTTCCCCAGACCTGCTAGCCTTTTAGAAGTAGCAACGTATCCCATTTTATTTATTTGAAGTTGTGTAAGGCTCAAACTCATGGGAGGTTATGCTTCAAAGCACCTGTGTGAACATTGGAAGGCAGGGTCGGACTGGAACATACAATTGTCTCCGACACCAATGAAAAAGTGGCTCACAGTTGCAAGTGGCAACTCATTCCTTTTGTGACAGACTGTTTGAATAATACCCAAGGGGGAGTTTATTGATAAAATGTGATGCAAATTGTGCATTTTAAAGATATTTATTCAGCAACACTGGTCAAAACTACCAGCTGAATTGTGAAGTAACTCATCAAACTGGCCCATATTGGCCAACAAAAATGGACCACTGTGTTAGGGAGAATTCTAAAAATGTGCTAATTTCCCTTATCTTTTGAGACCCCCAGCTGGATTTGTAGGATTTGATTTATTTACCTGGGAAGAGTGTGAGCCTTATTCCCCACTCTTCCATGTATTTTGTGTGCGTTTTACTTTTGTGTTCTTTAGTTATGGAGTTTTAAAGCAACTCAATTGGCATCATCTTTTTCTGTGTGACACACAGCACCTTCAGTGCAGTGGCACAGGGGTGTCTTTCTGACTCCCCAAGGTTTAAATACCTTCGCTGGGACTGACTACTGTCTCCCAGAGCATGTAAAGTTAAATTGGCTTTACTAGTCTTTTTAAATTTACTGACCCAGCACACCCTATCTTCCTATAGAGTGATGGAGGGGTTGCCAAGCTTCCCCTATGTCAAAACACTCATGTAACAGTCAAAAGTGACCTTTTCCTACTTTAAATGGCTGGTGGCAGTGGTTTAGATCAACTACCGTGATTTTTCCCGACCGCTAACAACGGTAGCTAAAAATTGGGTCAGACATGTTTTTCAATATGGCGCCCCAGACCTGTCTGTAAAAGCAGACTCCGGTCATCTTTTTTTGCCAGTTCTTTTAGGAAAAGTCCTTCTTGTGTTTTGTCTCTGCGCGCCAAACCAGGTTTGGTTCCTTTGTTCGTTGGCCTTTGGCGGCCTTCGGTGCTGAAGCCCTCCTCTGGCGCCTGAGTGTCTAGGGTGGGCAGGATGTGAGGGAGGTGCCCGAAACTCCCTGTTCTTAGTCTCATAGGAGACCTGAATGCACTCTGTCGTGATTGACCGGCCGACTGTCTGGCAAGGACAGCCACCCTGCTGTGTGAGTGACAGCCAGGCTGGAATGAATGGGGGAAAACTGTTTAAAAGCAGGTATCTGGGACTTGGAAAGCAGAGTCGACCACTGGAACGAAAGAACCGAAGACGAGCTGAAGGAAGAGGACTGCTGCAACTCCTGGACGACCGGTGAAGCCCTGCTGCAGGTCCGAATTGCCTGAAACTCCAATCGACAGAGAAGCCCTTCAAGGTTAACTTCTTCCCTTGAGTTTGGTGGGAACAACCAACTCGTAAGCCACCTGGACACCGTCCCCATCTGGTCGAATTTTCATCAGAGTGCTGTTGAAAACCGGATAGCCAGAGGGAAGGAAACCAGCTTGTGGACTTTAAGGCACTCACACCTTAAACCGACATCTTGCTACAGCTTTAGGCAGAGCAGGAACCTCCCGACGTCCTCCTTCTTGTCCCCACGATTGAAGCTCAGGAACAGTGAGATCTGCTCGAACTGCCTGGAACAACTGCCTCAGCTACAGTTTTCTTCATTAACGAGGTACTGTGCAAACGCGGTCCGGAAATATTTTCGCCATCGAGAAAGTGCATGAAACTTTCTTCAACTTCGAAGGCTTGTCCTTCCCAAAACATTTGTCAAACTTTTTGCCTAGCCAAATTCTTCTAAACTCTGTGGCAAAAACGTAACCATTACTACTAGAACTGTGCTAACCAATACAACGACTCTGAACCATTGACTTTGGCCGAGGCCTATGAGATGAACTGCTGGTTGTAGTTACTGAAACCCTTTGCCCTGCCTATGAATTCCTTTGAACTGTTGATTCGAATAACCTTGCCTTTTTACTCCTTTTTGAAGTATCTGAAGTGCCATTTTGCTCCCACTTCAGGGGAGCTAAACTTGTTCATTTACTTGCCGGTTGTATATTTGTGGTTTATTAGTGTGTGATATTGAGCTGCTTATGCTAGTGTAATGTTTTCTAAGTGACTGGGTAAATAAATGTATATTCTTTTACCAAGAAACCTTGAGTAAGTGTATATTTGAATCACTGTATTTGTTGGTCCTTTGTGTAACTTGTTCTACTGCTCACTTAAACTCTTGAGATAAGTCTGGCTGCTCAGCCATCGCTACCACTTTACTGTGTAGTACAGGCTTGTACCAAAGGTGAAATTGTGCTTACACTTATCGTCTTAATTGCATGTAGTGTTCCCAAAGGGTACTGCATGTGATTCTGCCTAACACACTGTGACCATAAAAACGAACCCACACCAGCATTTCGCGTTTTTGGTTTGGCCATTGCCCTATTGCCCTATAGGCCAGTCCGAGCATGTTGGAATGCATAGGTACTGTACAGGGATATGTCACGTAAAGGAAGATTAGACAGCATGGGATTGGGAGGGTTACAATCACCAACTCGTCTGCTTAAGTACAGGTGAGATCTCGACTGTTAGGGTGGATTTCACAGTCTGGGTGAGGCTTTTTCTTCAGCATCATGAGTTCCAGTAGTCTTGTATCTTTTAGGCGGCTCTGAGGTACGAAGAGCACTTGGGGTGGTGGCGGCACTCATAGAGAGCAATGGGGGCGACTAGCAACGCCCATGCATGTCCTTGTGCTCTCTGCACAGAAGTAGGAATGGCAGCTGCGCAAAAAGACTGCAGCACATTTGGAATACACTGGCAGCATTAACAAAAACAGTGTTGGGGAAATAGGGGAAACTAGCTTAATGGGAAACGGTGTAGGAATCAAGGTGCCATTACGCCCCGGTTATATTCGCCTCATGTGCTGCATATGCAGTGACATGAGGCGTAATGCTAATAAAGGGCCCATCCTGCCGGAAGGCAGGCATTTCGGGGCACGAGCAAATACTGGTGTGAGGTGTCCTCTATATCTCCCGCGCTTTGCACCAGTTGGGCCTGCGATGCGGCCCCTCCATTGCTTTCACCCTCCGCTGGCAGCTCCGGCCGCTGGAATCTAACACTGGCGACGAGATAACGAGACGGAGCATGCTTGCAGCTGTTAGCAGGCAATAAATCATCCTACATGACCACGACACAGTCGAATTTCTGAAAAACACGGTGGGGGTACCATCCCCCACCCACAAAAAAAAATGGAGAACAAAAGGGACACAAAACGAAATGAAGCACACCAGTGGATGCCACTGTAAAGACACTGCACCATCTAGGGAAGAACATAGGAGCTGCCAATTCCACTGTGCTACACCTATACACAAGCAATCACAGGTGAGGAGGATCCCATCGCCACCCACACACACGGCGGGTGAAGAAAGCACCAGGGCAACATGGCAACTGACCTTCCCCCGCCAAGACCCAGCACACCAGCAAGAACTGCTGTGTCACTGGCACCGCCAATGCTGTCCTCGCCAATGCTGTCCCCTCGACCTCATGGAGGTGCCATGGCTGCGTTAGGGCCTTTCAACCCCTACACTGATCCATCATCAGTGGGGCTCCGCTGGATGTTGTGGATTCAAAAGTTTGAGATGGCAGTGGACTGCAAGGATATAACAGCACCCAGGAAAATGAGATCACACCTCTTGCTCAACGTGGGTGACGACATCCTGCGCATCTTCAACTCGCTGGTCATCGACAACGTTGCAGACATATACCAACTAGCCAATGACGCCCTCACAGCGCATTTCATGCCGCAGTTTAATCCGGACTATGAAACTTTCAATTTCTGTACCACAATACAAATGGAGGACGAAACACTGGACGCCTACCACACAAGGCTCAGAAAACTAGCACTGTCTTGTGAATTCGACAATGTCGAAAAGGAAATAAGGCGGCAGATCATCAATGGCATGTACTTGGAGAAACTGTGCAGAATGGTATCATCCTAGCCAGGATTCTCGAATATGGATGCCAAAGGGAGCTGTCACACGCAAGGGCAGCACAAATGGGCACCACATTGGCGCCAACGACAACGGCAATAGCATAGGTATCCAACCGCCAAGCACCGATGAAGGACTACATTGAAACGAACAACTCACTGCATTGGCAACTGAGAATCCCGGGGCCTACCGAGTGCGGATGGTGCGGTGGAGCACGTCACGGAAAGAGAAACTGCCCATTGCAGGGAATCACGTGTGGGGCATGTGGCCGGAAAGGACCACTACGCACCTGTCTGCAGATCCTCAGGGCAGCATCAACATCCACAGCCAAACCCACAACAAGCTAAATTTTTCTCGAAGAAAAAGTAGCAAGCGAATACGCGTCACATAGCGACCGAGGACGACTCATCGACAGAGAATCCAGAGATGACAATTGAGAAACAGCGATGGATGTGGGGACTGGGAGAACGAGGAGGAGAGCAAAATCCATCTGATCTCAGAAATACCGAACCGAGAAAGAAACGGAAAAGGCCCAAATGCCTTGTGTCCATACAGGGTCAAGAGACACTCATGACAATAGACACCGCAGCATCAGTAAATGTGATGCTATCGACAATGTTCCGGACATTGCGTCCTCGACCAGACCTCAAGTCAAAAGAAATGCTCCTGTTTGCCTATGGCAGCAGGACGCCACTCCCAATAGGGAGACGTTTAAGAACGGAACTAAGCAGAGGTGAAACGGTCATCAAATTGAAGATATATGTCATCAATGCCGGAATCAAATGCCTACTCAGCGCGGATGCAGCTGAAGACCTGGGACTAATCTGGTTCATCTGGGATGTCGCAGATTCCACTGAAGCACCGACCTTCTAGCAAAACACCCTGGCATCCTCAAAGGCATTGGATGTTTAAAAGGCAAACTCATAAAACTACACATCGACCCTATGGTACAGCCCTGGGCGGTACGCCATACGAGAACTCCATTTCACATGAGAGACCTGGTCGCAAAGGGGTTACAGGAACCTGAAAAGGCTGGCATTATCGAACAAGTCACAGGACCAACTCCTTGGGTTTTGCCTATGGTGGTCACGAAAACAACCGAAGCAACCGGGGAAAGTATGGATTTACATAGACACGCGCCTACCGAATGCAGCAATCAAAAGGGAGCAACACATCACCCCCACATTAAATGACATAATCACGGAGCTCACAGAATCGAAAATCTTTTAAAAAATTGAACTCAACGCTGACTACCACCAGTTGAAAGTACAACGTGACTATATTACAACCTTCTCCACCCATTTGGGTCTGCGGCGGTGTTAGGGAGAATTCTCATTTCATGGCTAATTTCCCTTACCCAGTGAGTCCCTCAGCAGCTTTGCTGGATCTCTGGAGTAATTTTTTCCACTTGGTAAGAGTGTGAGCTTTTCCCCCACTCTCACCCATGTTTTGCTATGTGCCTTTTACCTGTTTTTAGGATTGTGAGCTCTGGAGTACACCACTTCAGTGGCCCCCTTCTTTTGTGTGTTACACAGCACCTTCAGTGCCCTGTGCAGTGACACAGGGTTGTCGTGCAGACTCCATTTCTGAGGCTGACTACTGTCCCCCAGAAAAGGGTAAAGTTGCCATTAACTTAGTTACTTAGTCATGTAACCACAGATCCAGTACACCCCATCTTACATGGAGTACTGGAAAGGGTTAATCCTTAACCCTTTTTATCTGTACCTCCTAGAGCATTGTTGCGTTTTAACATTTAGAATTGGCTGATGGCAGTGGTATCTACCCTAAACTTTCCTACCGCAGTTATCTTATATAAACGTGGTAGTATTGTAGGCTATTGTATTAGCCTCAGACTTAAACCCGCTTGACCAAATACTGTTTCTTTTGGCTCTGGTGTGGTTTAATCGACATTTCATTTTGTTAAACTCCTTCTTGTGTTTTACTTTACGCGGCAAACCAGGTTTGCCTTCTTTGTTCACTGTCTTTTGGCAGGCTTCTGCCAAGAAGCCCTCCTCTAGGCTCCTGGGTGTCTAGGTGGGCTGAATGTGAGGGAGGGGTGTAGTCACCCCCTGCACAGGGTATCCTAAGAAACCCAAGTCGCACTTTTCCATGATTGGCTGAGGTGGTTGTCCGGGCTGCACAACCCCCCTGCTGCGTGATTGACAGCCAGGCTGTGTGAATGGGGGATTTTCGCAGAAAAGGCAGGTCTCTTGGAGTGGAAGTCAGATAGTCGCCACTGGAACTACAAGGAACCAAAGAGAAGCAGAGAAGAAGTCAGCTGCTGCAACTACCCGTCCCGGTGAAGCCCTGCTGCAGTTCTGAGCTATCTACCCTTCAACAACTAAGAGAAGATCCAGTCCGGAGTCTTCTTCCCTTGAGCCTGGTGGGGATAACCAGCACATCTTCTAACAGCCTGAGGACTTTCTTCATGGTCAAAATCGCTGCACACTGCTGTAGTGGTCTGGATAGCCACCTCAAGAGCCTCTCCTGTTTTTAAGGAGCGCACCTTTTATTAGTCGTCGCTGCTTCCGGCCTCATCCCTGCGTGGTGCAGACCCCCTCATCGTCCTCCTTCTTGCTGAAGCTCCAGGAAACGTGGGTCTGCTGGAAACTACCAGGAACAACTGCCGTGGCACCAGCTTCTTCATTTTGAACAAGGTACTGTGTCCTGCTTGAGGAATTTGGGTGAACCCCTATTTCTCGTTCTACAAGGCTTGTCCTCATCTTCCCTCCTTCTTATAACTTTTGCTTCCGAACATTGACAATACCTAAGTACTCTTGGCTACGTTGAATCGTGAACTGTCCATCTGTGTGATCCTCGACAACAGGAACCCGGTTCCACTTGACACTGGCTCCGGCCTCTTGACTCTTGAATTTCTGTCTGAGTGTTCTTCAATTCTGTTTGCCTAACAAAAGTATTGCCTATGATTTTTGCCCCCAACTCCCTCTGGGTATCTCAAGTGCTAAGTGTGTTTCTGCCCCGACAGCAATTCTTGCCGCGGATACGCGTTAATTTAATAGACCGAACTGTCAAAAAGTGATCGCAATTGTATTCACAGTAACATTACTTGTTTCATAACACCGGTCCATTCAAACACAGAGTACTTACCTTGATTTATACCGTACAAAGTGAATTGGTTAGTTGTAGTGTATTTTACGTGTGATTTGGAATTTAATAGAAATGTTGTGTTTATAACAAATGGTTTAAAAATAAATGTACTTATATTTTTCTACCTGAAACCTTGAGTCAGTGTTTGCTTGAGTCACAGTAATTGTGGTCCCTTTGTGTAATCTCTACTACTGCTCATATACTCTTGAGATAGGCCTGGCTGCTCCGCTACTGCTACCACTTTAACATAGTAGTACAGGCTTGTACCAAAGGTAAAACTTGTATTGCCACCTGTAGTCTTGCGTGTGTGTAGTGGTCCCTAAGGGCACTGCACGGGATTCTGCCTAACACTGGTGTACAGCGGTGAGGATTTGGAAGTATAGTGATTACACTTAGAGTGCTGCTATTGCTTGGGTTCAACTAACCACAAGGCTAACACCACTAATTCTCTTTTTTCTAAGAAATCATGTCAAATATGGAAAGCTACACTGAAGAGGGTCTCTTAAACTACACTGCTGAGATTTTTAGAAGCTTGTGTAGGGAGATGAGTCTCTCTGGTAAAGGAAAGAAATCTGAATTGATTGCAAAGTTAATAGGAAAATAAAGTCTGGAGAGTTGGTCAGAAGGGCCTACTGTCACGAGTGTTGGGAACCAGCGTATTATCCTCCAAATCTGATAAATCAATGTCCACCTCCCCTTTCTCCTCACCTGTCTGTTCCGGAACGGGGTTTCGTCTGAAGGTCTTGGTCTGGGGCTTCTTCTTCTTTGTGAAGAGGTACGGCCGTCCGCGGGAAGAAGCCACCCTGATCCCCTGATAAACAGGGAAGCAGCCGGCCCCCTTCCCGCAGAAACCAAGATGAGAGGAAAAAAGCAGCCGCTTAAAAAAAACCTCTCTACGGATGTAGTTGGTACCAATGCTGAGCAGGAAGAGATGACTGTGAGCCCGGGAATGCAGGAAAAGCCGGAGCAGGATAATCAAGGTATGTTTTACTCGGTGCAGCAGGTAGGCTGGAGGATCCGGTGAAGCTGATACTTAACAAGGAGCAGTGCGAGAGACCGGAGTGGAAAAACCGCCAAGCACCAGGAACGGGAGAAAGGAAGGAGAGGAGAGAAGTAGGGCGAAAGGATACCGCGATAGAGGTCGCGGGGAATGGTAACAGGAGTTAAACAAGGAACACAAAGTAGCACAGCAACAAGGCACAGGAAAACAAAGTTGCAACGCAAAGAGCCCAGGGGAGGGCGTGGTTAAATACAGGAACAAGAGAAAAAGACTAGACCGTCAAACCAGGAAGTGAAGAGAAAAAACACGGAACATTCTAATGGCGCCGCCAACGCCAAGCCTTCCATAACCGCCAGCGACCACCAAAAGACGGCGGCATGACACCTACCCCTCCAGTAAATGTGGATACTGATGTTTCTGATTCTGACAGTGTTGATCTAGAAGAAGTAGCTGAGTCCTTGTTAGGAAACCCTACAACTCCTTTGCCTGCTCAGAAAGCACAATCGCTGTCCACTGGGACCCCCACAAGTCCTGCACTTACTCCTGAATTTATTGCACTTGAGAAAATGAGACTTGAATTGGAAGTGAAACGTATTGATGCACAAACTGCCATGAAACATCAAGAGTTAAGTCTCAGAGAAATGGAGCTGAATCATGAACTAGAGATGAAGACATTTTCTTTAGAAAATGCTTCTCTCCCGGAGTCTTCTAGGTCTGCCAGCCCTAAGAGTCCCCGTATGCCAAAGGAGATGATTGGTATGCATGAGACTAAACTTAATGTTTTGGATTGGTTAGCAATGTTTGAGTACAATCATGGTATTCAAGGTATCTCAGGGAATCAGCTGATTCCCTGGATTTTCTCTATGCTCCCGCCTGTTGCAAGTGATGCTGTAATGGAATTGGGGGAGAAGGATAAACAGGATTATGAGTGTGTGAAGCTAGCATTAATAGCTAGATTTTGGAAGACCCCTTCCCAGTATCATAAGAGGCTTATAACCCTCAAAAAGCATGATGGCACCCCTTGGGCTACCTGGGTGTGTGAATGTTTGCAAAATTTAGATGGTTGGGTTAAGGGTTACAAAGTGAACACTTATGAAGGTTTGAGGAATCTTGTAATGTTGGAGTCTATTTTTGATGTCTGCTCCCCTGAGTTTAGACAGCACTTGGCTGATTGAAAGGAGATAGATCCTAAGAAACTAGCTAAGGCTGCTGACTTGTGGGTTGCCAACAGGGCTACTCACAAGGATTCTGGGGCAACTCAGAAGAAGGATGAGGGAACTACTGGACCAAAGAAAGACAGCAAAGAGAATTCCAATAACTCCAATCCAAAAGAGGGCCCCAAACATAACCAGGGTAAGCCACAAGGGAAACCGAATCAGGCTAGTGTACCACCTGGTCCCAAACCAGATGGAGGTCAGAACAAACCCCCATTCCAGAGAGCATTTGGAAAATGCTTTGTCTGTGGGTTGCCTGACCATGTGAAAGGGGATCCCAGATGTAAGGGTAAACCTTCAGGGATCCACACTGCCTCCTTAGCCTTCTCCCAGGTGGATGAAGTACCTATGGCCAGTGGAAACTTTCAGTTGCTAGCTGATGAGCCCATGAGAGTCTCAGCTAGTGTTTCTTTAGTGTCCTTGGGTCTTTGGGAAAAACAGAACTTAGATGTCTATAACTCAATCCCAGATAATACTAAAGAGTATTTCAGAGATAGTGTTCTTGTGAATGGTCAGGAAACCCCTGCCATCAGAGACACTGGAGCCAGCATAACTGTGGTTGATTAATGTTTTTTCAAGGTGGAGGATGTTGCTAAGGCACCCAAACACCTAACCAAGTTAGCTAGAGGCCCTGTGCAAATGGTTCCCCAGTTACCAGCACTCATCCAGTGTAATGACATGCCGGCCGCTTCTCAGCTCAACGGGACTGAGCCTGGAAAGTGTAGGTTGCACTGGGAATATGGCCTCTTCTACAGTGAACCAACTGAGGCAACCCCTGGAGACTGCAAAAGACTTGTAGTACCTCTAGTGAACCGACTCCAGTTTCTGCAGTTAGCCCACGAGATACCTTTGGCTGGTCACTTACGTTTTAAGAAGACCAAGGAAAGGCTCTCTCTATACTTTTACTGGCCTAAAATTGGTTCAGAAGTAGACAAATTCTGCAGAAGCTGCTACACTTGCCAAACCTCTGGCAAGAGTGGAGCCAAGAATGTGGCACCCTTGGTGCCTCTCCCACTGGTGGGAGCTCCTTTTGAGAGGGTTGGGATTGACATTGTTGGTCCTCTTGACCCTCCCACATCTTCAGGCAACAGGTTTATCCTGGTTGTAGTGGATCATGCCACTAGATTTCCTGAAGCCATACCTATGAGGACTGTTACGGCTCCGGCTGTGGCTAAGGCCCTTAATTATGTGTAGTGGTCCCAAAGGGCACTGCACAGGATTCTGCCTAACAGGCGGTACAAGGGACTAAGCTTTGGCATCTCCTCAGCGGCAGAGGTGTTCCAGCAAGCCATCCAGGAGGTGATCCAAGGGATCCCATGAGTGCTGAATGTCAGTGACGGCATCCTCATTCACACCAGCGACAGCCAAGAGCATATGCGTCGTTATGAAATGGTGATTAGCAGGCTGGAGACTGCAGGCCTAACCATCCACCAGGACAAATGCGACTTCCTGAAAGAAGAGATAACATTTTTGGGTACATTTTCAACGGCGAGGGGCTATCCCCTGACCCACATACGGTGGCAGAGATAAAGGAGGTCTCCCCTCCCCTTACAACACATACGGAAGTATGCAGTTTCGTAGGGATGGCAACATATTGTGGCAGGTTCATTCCTAACCTGGCAACCATGTCCGAGCCGCTCCGGGAGCTCACCAGGTCAAACGTCAGATGGAACTGGAGCTCTGAATGCCAGGAAGCATTTGAGCAAATCAAGACGTCTCCTGAAACAACAATGGCCGATTACGACCCAACCTTGACGACAGAACTGTATGTCGATGCGAGCCCCATTGGCCTTGGGGCCATCCAGGTCCAACACTCATGGACAGAGGAAACCAAGCCCATCGCATATGCCTCCCGACCCCTCAAACCCACAGAACAGCGATATTTGCACATTGGAAAGGAAGCTATAGCGGTACTCTGGGGCTGTCGACACTTCTATATCTATCTCTATGGACGGAAGTTCAGAGCACACCCAGATCACAAGCCACTCATCCCGATCTTCACAGGGTAATCAGCACAATCTCTGGCTAAAATTGGGAAATGGCTGCTCCACTTTCAGCAGTATGAGTTAGAACTGGCCTACCAGGGGGGCACGGATAATCCAGCGGGCTTCCTGTCCAGGCACCCGAGGACTGCGACCTTGGGAGAAGTGTACGAAGCAGAGGAGACGGAGGAGCACATATGTCAAATCGTACATACCATGAAGCCCAAGGCGGTCGGCATCGGAGACATCCTGGAGGCCACGCACAACGAACCTTGCTGCGACATAGTGAAGAACACAATCATATCCTCAGCCATGTACATAACCGCACGCCAGGGGCCAGAGAGTTCCTCACTGCTATGTTCCCAGTACGACCGGAACTGTCCCTCACCAGCGAACGTCTGATCCTGAGAGGAATCTGCATAGTAATCCCCAGCAGCCTGCAGGACAGAATCGTGGTGCTGGCACACAAAGGCCACCAGGGAATGGTCAGGACAAAGGCCAGAATATGACACAGTGTGTGATTCCCTCACATTGACAACAAGGTGGAAAAGGTCATCACATCCTGCCACCCCTGCCAAATGACAGGAGCACCTCCAAACCCTGAGCCAATACAGTCGGCAGAGCGTGGGTCATCAAGGTGGGACGCCATCTGCATTGACTTCTGCACGGTGCAAGAAAGGACATATCTGCAGGTGGCTATTGTTGACCACTCACAATAGCCGGAATATCCTCGACAGCGGCGGAGACCATAATACCTGCACTTGAGAAGATGTTTGCAACACATGGACTGCCAAGAGGAATCAGTAGTGACAATGGACCACCATTCAAGGGGACGAAGCTCAGGAAATACCTGGATGATCTACACATCAAACATCACCACATCACCCCCAGGTGGCTGCAGGCAAATGGGGATGTGGAAAGATTCATGCGAACAATCAACAAAGTGTTGCGCATATCCAGGTCTCAAAATAGCCCCTGGAAAGTGGTTGTGTACAGATCCTTACAGAACTACCGGGTGACGTCCCACAGCTCCACCAACATACCCCCGGCAGACCTCATGTATGGGACCATGGTGAACTCAACCATACCACACCACACAAGCAGGGGAGTCGACCCGTTTGACAGCGACCGCACCCAACGAAAGAGTCGCAGCAAACAACCACATGAGCGACAGGAGACTTTGAGACACAAAGTTGGCGATCACGTACTGGTGCTGCAAAACCCCACAAAGTCCAAGCTGGAAACACGCTATGACTAAACACCTTGGACAGTGACCAGAACTGAAGGAACGATGGGGAAAGCGGCACAAGGACAGCAGACAATCAGCAGGAATGCATCCTGATTCAAGAGGGTTCCCCAGCAGATGTGGACAGACAGAGTCAGACAATCACAGGTTGACAAAGAGCAGCTACCGCACGCCTCAAGTCACTGATGCGACAGAGAAGTGACGCAGAATGGAGAACCAGGGGAGCAGCAAGAAAGATTTGAGGTGCTGTGTCCAGAAGCTGGAGGTGAGCCAGAGGGGGGAAATAGCCCAGAGACGGCATCCCAGCAGAGGCCCAGTAGGTATAACCTAAGGGCAGTCCAGAAGGCCCCAGAGAGACTAAGGGCCTCATTACACGGCGGTAAGGGTTAACAGTCACCGTTAATGGTACCGGTGACCGTTAACCCTTACCGCCTTACTACGAGGTCCCTTTGCGGGTTGAAGACTTTAACGTCTGCTTTTTGCAGGCATTAAAAACCAACCCACAAAGGGACCAGGGAGCTAATTACGTTACCGCAATTTGCGGTGCCGTAATTAGCACCTTCCCCATTCCCATTATGCCCTATGGGGCAAAAATGGGAATGGGGAAGGGCAATGGGGGAAGGTGGAATTACCGCCCCACCAACCTTGGAATAGGGCGGTAATTCCCCTTTCCTCCAAGGCAGTGCCGGTATTTTACCGGCATGGACCAAGGTGCTAATAGCACCTTGGTCCACCGCCGTCCGTGTAATGAGGCCCTAAGTGTCTATGAATGGTGAAAGGAGAGGCGTAGAGCGTGTATCTGTACCGGACTAGATTTGCACAGGAGAGTTAGTGATGTTGGTTGATACTGTTATAGAGTTGTGTTAATTTGTGTTTGTTGGAAAAAAGGAGGAATGTTATATCCGCCTCAGACGAAAGGAGATTGAGTACAAGCCGGAGGGGGATTTAACCCATGACTTTCTGTTCTACTGAATTGAAGACATTTGATTTGGAATATAGTTTTTATCACCAGCCCTGATTTGAAAAAGTCACTGGTGTGTCGAAACACGTGTTATCCAAAAGGGCATTATAATCAATACATTTCAGTTTCCACAAATATACGTTGTGGCGCATTTCTTCGAGTGTAGAGCATTTTTTCTTCAACTTATATCCGCCTCATGTCCTGCTTGCATGGTGAAGTGAGGCGTAATGCTAATGAAGGGCCTGCCCTGCCAGAAGGCAGGCTGTTCGGGGCACGAGCGAATACTGGTGTGACGTGTCCTCTGTAGGTCCCGCGCTGCGCACCAGTTGGGCCTATGATGGACCCCCCCCATTGCTTTCTCTCACTGCCAGCAGCACCAGCCGGAGGAATCTAACAGCCCTGTTCCACAGAGTATGGCAACTATGAGGCAAAGAGAACTTGTGTTTTATGACAAAGTCAGTGCATCGTCCCTCATATATCTTACTATGAAATGGATTAACTCCCTGGAAAAGGGAAACATCAGGTAAGCACCTGATCTGTAATAGCTAAACGACACGGCACACACACCTTTAATGCCTGCATAAACCACGAGAATTAGCAATAATATATCTGCCTTAAATATACTAATGGAGAGTCAGTAATCCAGACTTGCTCATATGAAACACCTCACTGTAGAATATGTTGGATTGTGCTTGGCCCGGGGCTCCTGCCGTGTGAACCTTGCCCACCCCGTCCCTGAAAGGAACTCACGGACACAGGTTGCATTTTGTCGGCTCTCGGTGAGCACTACTGTGGTGCGGGACCGCCCCCTTTATTTAAACTGCATGCGACGGCCTAACGCTGTTGTCGCACGTTACATGACCACATCACAGAAGAGTCCCTCTATTGTGTCTCCCTTGCAAGTGCTTTCAGAAAACTATAGAGGGCCTATAATAACACATTAAAAAACTGGGAGGAGAATATATATTTTGTTCCCTTTACTCCCCCGAACTCCCCACCGCTATCAAGATCACCTTTATAATATAGGCTTGAACATCGTCTATGTATGTTAAAACTCTAATAAAGTTTATTTAAAAAATATTAGCAAACTGAATCTAAGTTTATTACAAAGCAGCAGGGGGAAGGCATCTATTGTTGCTTTTGTTATTTTGAATGGTTGGTATTGCATTAGTACTTTTGAAGTTGGCTGGGGAGATGGCAGTGGAAAGTGTCAGGTCAGAGAAGAGAGGAGCCGATCAAGGGTGCCAGTTAGTTTCTTAACTGTCTGCAGTGGGCATGGGTTGATGAGGGCACATGATCAGTTGACAGGTTGAATGATGGTTGTAAGTATGGCTTGGGTTGTGGGAGGCGAATATGATAGAGAGGAGCGGTTTGCCTGGGAGTTGCTTGGAGGAGGGAGAGGGGGACAGTTCCCCTGAGTTGTATCTGCACCCTTATAGTGTTGAATGTCTTGACAAGCTGAAAAGAGCAGTAGCTGAAGAGGCAGACAGGGGGAGAAAAAGGAGGGAAATATGAACTCCTCAATCATGGGTAGGTTATGAGAATGGGAATGGTGAGGGGAGATAAGATTATTTTATTACAGCGACTATGCAGAGTGCAGGACAGTGTACAGAGTACTGAGTGATTCCTTTTAGGAACCCAAAAGAGATGGAAAATCTTTCTCTGTGAGTAGCTAACATCAAGGTGTGTAGAGGTCTGTGGCTGTTGGATGGCTGGAGAGATCCAGGATTGAGGGCGTGGATGAGAACAAATAAGGGGGAGACAAAGGCAGTATTGCCTAAAGGGAGGTGCAAGCAGCTGGTTGAGTTCTTCAAAGGTCTCCCAAATAGAATTTGGCAAGAGTTTGGGAGCTTGAAGAGAGAAGATGGTTGGAAATTATGTATTCAATGATTACCAATACTGGCGGGTTTTGGGTCACTGCACTCCTCAGAACTGTTTTGGTAACTACTGACTCTGTTTTTTTATATGGTAATTGCATTGAAAAAGAGTTGCTGGATGAGCTCAGGGTCCTGCCTCTAATCCAACGTGAACACAGTCTCTCACGTGACTTGTACATCCACACAATTTATTCTCAACACCAAACTCACATGGTATATTTGTACATAAGGAACACCACACCAGATATGAGACTATCAGTTCCCTCCTATTGCTGAAATTAAAGGATAAAGTTGGGAATTAATTGATTGATTGATTGATATTTTATTTCTATCGCACTCGTACACAAGTGTTTCAGAGCGCGACAAGGCAAGGGAGGGGAACAGGGGAGAACAAAACAGCGATATTACTAGGCCCAGTGACATTGAGAATGCGCAAGTGCATGGGAGAGGGGGGAGGGTAAAAGTGCATGGAAGGGGGGGAGAGGTGGAAAGTGCGAAGCAGAGGAGAAGCAGAGGAGAAACAGATAAATAACAATAAATAAATAATAAAGGAAACAAACAGTGGTAATGCAGCCAGCAATTTGCAAGTGCTAGGTTTAAGGCAGCAGACAGGGTAGGTCCGATAAGAGCAGGAAGAAAAAGGGGGGGCTGTATGGGTACAGATACAGACCCCAGTGCAAGGGGTGGCTCGGAGGCAGTGCGGGAGGGTGACAGGATGAGCAGGTACCTGGGCCCAAAAGACAGAGGGTGGCCAGGTGCACGGTGCCAAGAGAGAACAGATCAGCAGGGGAGAGGGGGAGCAAAGGCAGAAGAAAAGAGGAAGGTCTTGAGGTGCTTCCGGAACCGGAGCTGGTTCTCCTCAAGTTTGGCAGGGAGGCTGTTCCAGAGGGAGGCCCCAGCCGAAGACAGAGATCTACCCCCAGCTCATTTCTTAGAGAAATGACTGACCCTGAGTGAGTTGGAGGTAGAGGAGCGAAGAGCTTGAGAGGGGAGGTATTTGCGGAGGGATAGCTGAAGGTATTTTGGACCCAGGCCCCAGAAAGCCTTGTGGACAATGCAGAGGGTTTTGAATTTAATCCTTGCATCCACTGGGAGCCAGTGAAGAGATTTCAGAGCTGGAAAGATACGATCCCAGGGCTTGATGCCAAGGACAAGTCTCGCAGTCCTGTTATGGATTAGTTGCAGAGGGCGGAGAGTAGAGGCAGGTAGATTTAGAAAGAGGCTGTACAATAGTCCAAGCTAGAGAGAACCAGAGCTTGAGATACTATGAGCTTCTGGGTGAAGGAGAGGAAAGGCAGAGTACCTCTGAGGAGGTGCAGTCGGAAATTTGACTTTTTAGAGACCTCAGAGATGTGGGCGGAGAAAGAAAGGGTGGAGTCAAAGATGACCCCGAGGTTCTTAGCCTTGCAGGTGGGGGTAGGAGGAGGGCCAAGGGAGGCCGGCCAGAGAGTGAGGGGAAAGGATGGTGAAGGTGTGCCGATGAGGAGGATCTCCGTCTTCCTGGCATTGAGACAAAGATCATTGGCGGAAACAGAGAAAATGTTAATCAATTGGGTTACTTTTTGGGAAAGCACAAATGAAAGTGCTTGTGGATACTGTCATCCAAGAAGATTGCAGATACAAACCAGTTAACACGCTTCAAAGAAAAGAATAGTAGGTTTAAGCAACAGAGTGGTGTGAGAAACCTGAGGGTATTCTCACTCCCAGACCCCTTGGATCCCCTGTACAGGTGGCAGGGAAAGGCCATCACTATTGGATCCAGAATGGGGTGCCCTTGGGCAAGACATGGTGTCCCCCTTCCCCTACCAACGACCAACCCAGCCCTTCCCCAACATTTATGGGCTATTGTCATTTCCCCACCATTGACACTTGACAGTGCTGGGAAGAAGAATAGGCAGCTAAGAGCAATGAAGACTATGCTATTTTACAGTTCTAGTCCTGGGACGAGGAAGATGCTTGCTAAGAGCAATAAAGGTCAGACATGTACTCTTAATGGTGGTCAGGCAAGGCTGATTGATCATCCACACGTGCAGCATGTTAAAGGGCTGCAGGTGTATAAAGGGAACGACAGGAGAAGGGCCAGGAGGCCGGTACCTGCAGCAGAGAACCTTGCAGCGTGGCGAGGGAGCTGGGAATCCCTGGAGCAGACAGGGACCTGTAAAGGAAGCCGTGCTGGAATGCTGCCCATTTCCTTTTTACTCCACATGCTCGTTCCCCTGTACCTCAGGAGTGTCTGAGGGGCAGGTACTTCAGCCCAACACTAAAGGAAGAAGGCTGTGTGATCCACGCTGCAACACACACTTTTAAAGCGACCAGTGAGTTTCTGGGGATTGAGAAACCCGGTGCGCGTGTGTGTGTGAGCATTTCCTGACCTGAATAGTTTGTATCGGAGCGGTTGCGTGTGGCTAGAAACACGTTTTCGGAAGTCTCCGAACATTCAATCAGACAATTAAAGTGAAACAATTATATTCGTCAATTATCAAACAAAGGGGAATAGCTTGTCTTGGAGTGGGTACGTGTGGCAAGAAACATGTTTTCGGAGGTCTCCAAGCAGTGAACCATTTAATTAAAGTGAGACGAGCAACTCTTGCATTATCAATGGAGGGCAAATGAACCCTAAACAAGAGAGATAATTATTGAATGCCGAACTAAAGTAAAACTTTGTAACCATTACAGAGCGAACACCTTTTCAATCCCAAAGAGGGGAAAAGACACTTTAAATACAAGCCAACCATTATATGTTGAACTGTTGAATAAATATTACAAGCCAACCATTATATTGAACAAACAGTATGCTGAATTCTAATGTAACTTTACAGATTATACAAACCAGAGATACTGAAGCCTGATTAGCAGTGGAATTTTCAATTTATATGCAAGCTGCAAAATATCTGAACACATATTAAAATCAACATTAACTGAACTATGGCGACAAAGATATTTTATGTTTCATTTTGAACTATGCCACTTGATACTTGAGGTAGGGAACCCCGAGTTCTGACCAGAAATATGAATATTTAAGGTTGTTAGAACTGTGTTGCTTGGAACTTGGGGAAAGGAAACTCTGAGACTTGAATCGAACTATTGCACACCCAACTTTAAGAAAGGGAATTTTGGAACTGTTTTATACTTGGGGAAGGGGGCTGAAACAAAAGCTGCGAGCTGGATGAAGCTCAGAAATCTGTGTTGAACTCTGTTTTCTTTTTGGTTGTTAACATCCCTACACATTGTATAGGTATAGTTGAACATAGACAGATTTTTAAGTTGAACTCTTTGACTCAGACTTTCCTTAGTTTTATTTAGGTAGGGAAAATCCACCTTGGCATAATAGGGCAAGTTAGGCCTTTTTCCATCCTTACATTTAAGTTAATAAAAACGGATTGTTTTTAATCTGTTGTCTGTGTCCTTCTCCATGATGCCTTCACAGATGGTGTTAGAACTGGGATGTGGCTCAACCGATTCATGTTGTGGGACCCTACAATTTGAGAAGTGAGTGCCAGAGCATCAGACCCCTTACTAGCCACTAAAGGATCTATCGCGTTTGATATCTGTAGAAGTAGGGATGAAACAATTCCTGAATCGGGAACAGATGTTCAGGGAGAACCACCTACCCCTCCAGATTTAGCGATAGCCCAAAGAAATGATCCCTTTCTGACTAAAGCCTTTTCACAAGTGGTTTCAGAAAGGGATGGGCATGAAAGAGGAGAATCTTTCTTCCTTCTGAAGTAAGGGTTTCTCTATAGGGGAAATCCCTCTCTAGAGGGTAAGGCGAAACTACAGTTGGTGATCCCAGAGAGTCATAAAAAGATGGCCTTGGAGAGAACTCGGTCACATTTGACAGACGATCGCCTGCACCATTTGAAACTTCAAACCTATTGTCACGATGCCTGCCCCGAGACATCCGGAACAGATCCATCGATCCAGGGAACAGGCATCCACGAAGACCCAGGAATTCCCAAAACCTCGTCTAGGGGCTATATGGGTTCAGTCCTTAGACCGTAGGTGCCAGGCTCATATTGACAACTTTAAACTGTGCAGGTTATCCTGCAAAGAACTCACGTACAGGCCACCCTGAGGCCATGAAGGGACTACTTTCCTTTAGGAACTATTTTACTACTTGGGTGTGTTACTGGAACTCTTTACCTGGGAACTAATTTTTGATGCTATTTAAAGAACACCCGAAGAGCAGCACACGCTTCGCGTTATTCTGCATCTCAGCAGCGTAACGCTCACCATGTCTGCAGTCCAGTATTCAGTCTACAGCTACACCCGTTTGTGTCTGGAGCCGATCCTAGAGAAAAGGAAAGAAGAAGAGGAGGTTAGAACAGGAAGATTCCCATTTGGTCATCATCTTCTCCTGGAGCAGCCGCACCTGTGAGAAAGGGGAAAAACATTTAAAACAACCGCGTCGCATTGCCAGCTGCAGTGCCACGCCATACTCACCTACCATTAGAGCATCTTAACGACCCAGTGCGGTGCCCGCTGAATCGCCGCTCGCAACATCAGCATCTGAAAAAACAAGAACAAACAAAAGGTGAGCGGGGTTCCGCCAAAGACATTCACTTACTTACCGCAAGATGCTTACTTGGCATATTACCGCTCAAGGCAGCGCTGGTCACCATTCTATGTTCGACATTTTCGCAAAGGCACCGCACCTGCAACGAAGATAGAGAACTATTGGTTAATCGCACTTGGAACAATATTATTTGCTAAACAGTGCTTGGTGCAAACTGACTCTTACCAAGGCGCTACCTTCATCCATCGAGGCAAACTCGCTCCTTGGACCACGCTGCATGGGGACAGGTATGAAAGGAGCATGAGTGAATTAACAGACATGTGAACTCTAAAAGAACTATACATTTGGCTTACACACAACTTACCTCAGAGTCATTACTTGTCTGGAACTACCTTCGGATCAGTGAAGTAACTGAAGTTTTACGCGCCCCTGCACTCCAAACGCAGGATGGAGAGTTCATCCTTCCTAACTATAAGGTGAGACTTTGCGAAGGGGAATACTAGAAGTTTTCGGGAAGATAGTGTTAGTGTCAACCCCTCTACCACGGGTGGCTAATTCCCTTTACTGCTTCTAGGAAAATCCTCTTGCGGGCCAGGCAGACGAAACTGAGGGGGCAAGTGCAGTCGATCATCACTTCGCTACGAGTCACACTGGTGGAGACCGCAGCAGTCCAGCTTCGTTCGGCGCCCCTGTGGAATCCAGGTGAGCGTGACAGAAGGCGAAGCCTTACTACAAATCTCCACCCGGGCGTCATGGAGACCTCAGAGACTGACCAATTAGCCCAACTACTGGGGGAACTTAGAGCTTAAGTGCATTCCGCCCGTCAAGAGACTAATGCTCTCAGGAGAGAACTGATTGTGGCAAAAGAACGTACGGATGATCTCGCCAGACAATTACTCCAAGCTCAAGCTGGACACACACCTTTACCTGGACTCGGGGAAGCTCCTGCCCAAGCTCAATCAAGTAATCCAGTACAAGTGATTTTACCAGGGCAGTTCCTTTAGCACCACCACAACGCTTTGCAGGGGACCCTAAAAGGTTCGCCGTGTTTATGAACCAGTGCCGCCTTTATGTAGAGCTGGAGCCTTTCCGAATGATCAAGCAAAGTTAGCCTTTGTACTATCGTATCTCAGCAGCCGATTGGTCTATTCCACTAGTCAACCAGGATGACCCTCGTCTTCTGGATTTTCAGGGTTTTCAACTAAGCATCGAAAGACTATTTGCCCGACATTTTCAAGGCCAAGCTTTGGATAACAAACTTTTGTCCTTGCGTCAGGGTAACCAGGATTTGCTGACCTACATCGCAACTTTCAATAGGTTGGTGGTAGAAACCGGATGGCCAGAAGTCAAGCAGATTACGCTATTTCACCGTGGGCTACGAGGTGTACTAAAAGACATTTTAGCACAAGTAGTGAACCCACCTCAAGAATGTACTGAATACATTGACCTGGTTGTTCAGTTAGATCACAGACTTCAGAATCGAAAGGCTGATCGGGCTAGATTCGAGAATCGATTATTGGTAAAACCTAAGGACAACGTCACCCCCAAAGGAACTGATGTATCAGAACCCATGCAAATTGGGGTGTTAAAGGACCTTTGACTCAAAAAGAAATGGACAAGAGGCGACAGTTACAATTGTGTTTGTATTGTGGAACCTCGGAGCATTTTTTACGGGATTGCCCAGTGAAACCACCTAAGAAGGTGGTAGGAGTTGCCGACAAAATCAATATGGAATCAGAGCCGGGAAACGACCACGCCTGACAAGCTTAGAGGTCCGCTTGCCGAGCATGAAGAAGGACACTCAGACCTCGCATCTAATTATACCAATGGTCCTTATAGATCATCGACAGCCATCTCGTATGCACGCAGTGAGAGCATACATTGATAGCGGAGCCATAGGAAACTATATGGATCAAGAATTGGCTACAAGGATGAACCTGTCTCTTTGCGAAAGAACCACAACTGATGTAATCACCACCGTCGATGGGACCGAAATAGCTTCCGGTCCAGTAACTCATTCAACTATGGAGATGACACTGTTGGGTCAAGATGGGCATCGAGAGAACATTGTGTTTGACTTAATCAAGGCCCCACAGTTCCAAATAATTCTGGGGATGCCATGGTTGGAAACTCATAATCCTTGTATTGACTGGTGAGAAAAGAGAGTGACCTTCTCGGATTGTGCACACACTTGTTACCCTGAAAGAACCTTGATCAAAGAACTGGCTACGGTCATGAATCCGACAACTCAGTTACCCCAGGAATACCAGGAATTTCAGGATGTTTTCCAAAAAGACCAAGCAAACATGTTACCACCCCATAGATCATACGGTTTCCAGATCGATCTCCTACCTGGCGCTCAAGTTCCATGCAGTAGAATCTACGCCCTCACAGAACCCGAAAACCTTCATTTACGGCAATATTTGGATCAATACCTAGCTAATGGCTTCATTCGCCCGTCCAAGTCTCCGGCGGCATCGTCTTTATTCTTCGTTCCTAAAAAGGAAGGTGACCTCAGGACTTGTATTGACTATCGCGCTTTAAATCAAATAACGGTAAAAAAACAATACTCGTTGCCTCTGATCCCAGAACTACTGGACCAAGTGAAAGATGCTCGTATCTACACTAAATTGGACCTCCGAGGGGCGTATCATCTGGTACGCGTAAAAAAGGGCGACAAATGGAAGACTGCCTTCCGTACCAAATACGGATTGTTAGAATACCAGGTGATGCCTTTCGGGCTTTGCAACGCACCAGCAGCTTTCCAATATTTTATGAACAATGTCCTTCGCGAACTCATAGACGTCTGTGTTGTTGTATACATAGACGACATCTTAGTATACTCTTCGTCTGAACAAGACCATGTGAAACATGTTCGTGCTGTATTAGAAAAACTACGCCAGCATAAATTATATGCAAAATTGGAAAAGTGCTTTTTTCATACTTCGGAAGTCGAATTCCTTGGATTTATCCTGACCCCAAATGGAGTTCGAATGGATTCACGAAAGGTGGATGCAAACCTCAAGTGGCCCTCACCTACCTCGATAAAAGGGGTACAGAGTATGCTTGGATTTGCGAATTTTTACCGCAGATTCATTCCTGATTTTTCACATCTTGTACACCCCATCACAGCTCTTTTGCGGAAGAATAAACGCTTCCAGTGGACTGAAGAAGCAGAAAAGGCCTTTCAAGACCTAAAACAGAAATTCACTTCAGTTTCTGTTTTAAAGCACCCACGCCCAGAACTTCCGTACGTGGTTGAAACAGATGCATCCAGCTTAGCCATGGGAGCTGACCTTTCCCAAAAGGATCCTGAGACTGGTCAACTTCACCCAGTGGCATTCTGGTCACGGAAATTTTCAGCACCTGAGTTAAACTATGCAGTTACCGACAAGGAATTACTGGCCATCAAGTCGGCGTTCAAGGCCTGGCGGCATTATCTTCTCGGAGCTCGACACACCATCACTGTAATCACGGATCACAGGAACTTACAATATTTAAAGACAGCCAAGGCTCAATTGTCACGCCAATTTAGATGGACCTTTTTTTGCCGAATATGATTTTGTGATAACTTACCAACCTGGTTATCGAAATGGCAAAGCAGATGCTTTATCTCGTATTGGAATGGGAGAAGCATATTCAAATCCAGAACCTGTACCCATAATTTCAGAGAGAAGAATTCTTGGAATAACTACTCTACAGAGTCTGGACGACGTCCATAAAGAGAATCAGCAGCTTTTTGACCCTGCAGCCTTACAAAGCTGGTTAAACAAAGGCAAAGATTATTCAGTCATCGATCACCTACCATACTATCAAGGACGTCTTTACCTACCAAGTAAAGAACTACAGTAAAGAACTACAAGAACATGTTATCTCCAATTATCATGAGTCTTTGGTAGAAGGGCATCCGGGGATCGCTAAAACCGAGGCCAAGATCAAAAGACAATTCTGGTGGCCTACTTGGCGGAAAGACATTAAGTCATTTGTACTGTCTTGCGGTATTTGTGCCCAAAATAAGACCCAGAAGAAGAAACCAGCAGGTCTATTACAACCTTTGGACATTCCAACTACGCCTTGGCATACCTTATCCCTTGACTTCATTACTGACCTTCCCCCATGTAATGGGTACAACACCATCCTAGTAATAGTGGATCTTTTTTCCAAAATGGCTCATTTCATTCCATTAAAGGGACTACCTTCAGCCTCGACCTTGGCCAAAGAATTTCTAGAACATATTGTCCGAATACAGGGATTCCCCTCCGTACTGGTTTCAGACCAGGGAAGTCAGTTAATTTCTCAATTTTGGAGGAAATGCTGTCAATTGGCCCAACCAGCCACCATTCTCAAACCGATGGTCGAACTGAGAGGACCAATCAAACACTAGAGAAATATCTACGGTGCATGTTACATCAAACCGAAGGCAATTGGAAGGAAATTTTGTGGATATCCGAGTATGCCTACAACAACTCATTGCACTCAGGAACAGGACAAAGTCCTTTTTACACTATATATGGACCACATCCTCGAACCTCTGAACTCGACCCACCTCAACATTTAGAGATGCCCGCCGTGAGCAACCTACACGCCACTATAACACAGGCTTTTAAAAGAGCAACCGAACATCTGAAACAAGCTAAAGAGAGATACAAGAAAACCGCAGATCAACATAGAAGCGAAGCTCCGAAATACCAGATAGGAGACCAAGTTTGGCTAGCTTCAAGACACATACCTTTAAAGGGGACTCACACCTTTAACCCCAAGTATTTGGGACCTTACACTATTAAAGCCATTATTAATCCCGTGGCTGTCAGATTGGAGTTATCGTCAAATATGCAAATTCATCCAGTCTTTCATGTTTCACTTTTAAAGCCAATACAGCCAGGGACAAACCTAATCCCATCCTAATAGACGGAGAACCAGAATTTGAAGTTAAAAATATTTTGGACTCAAAAATAGTCAAATCAAGACTTTTTTATCTGATTGACTGGAAAGGTTATGGTCCACAAGAAAGGACATGGGAACTAAGTGACAATATTCATGCACCTCGACTGGTGAAAAGGTTCCACCAGAATTTCCCTGACAAGCCGGGGCCAGTAAGGAGAACCACCTTAAGAGGGGCCTTGAAGGGGAGTGCTGTCACGATGCCTGCCCCCAGACATCCGGAACAGATCCATCTATCCAAGGAACAGGCATCCACGAAGACCCAGGAATTCCCAAAACCCTGTCTAGGGGCTATATGGGTTCAGTCCTTGGACCGTAGGCGCCAGGCTCCTATTGCCAACTTTAAACTGTGCAGGTTATCCTGCAAAGAACTCACGTACAGACCACCATGAGGCCATGAAGGGATTACTTTCCTTTAGGAACTATTTTACTACTTGGGTGTGGTACTGGAACTCTTTACCTGGGAACTACTTTTTTGATGCTATTTAAACCACGCCCAAAGAGCAGCACACGCTTTGCGTTATTCTGCATCTCAGCAGCATAACACTCACTGTGTCTGCAGTCCAGTATTCAGTCTACAGCTACACCCGTTTGCGTCCGGAGCCGATCCTAGAGAAAAGGAAAGAAGAAGAGGAGGTCAGAACAGGAAGATTCCCATTTGGTCATCATCTTCTCCTGGAGCAGCTGCACCTGTGAGAAAGGGGAAAAACATTTAAAACAACCGCGTCGCATTGCCAGCTGCAGCGCCATGCCATACTCACCTATCATGAGAGCATCTTAACGACCCAGCGCGGTGCCCGTTGAATCGCTGCTCACAACATCAGCATTTGAAAAAACAAGAACAAACAAAAGGTGAGCGGGGTTCCGCCAAAGACATTCACTTACTTACCGCAAGATACTTACTTGGCATATTACCGCTCGAGCAGCGCTGGTCACCATTCTACGCTCGACATTTTCGCAAAGGTGCCATACCTGCAACGAAGATAGAGAACTATTGGTTAATCGCACTTGGAACAATATTACTTGCTAAACAGTGCTTGGTGCAAATTGACTCTTACCAAGGCCCTACCTTCATCCATCGAGGCGAACTCGCTCCTTGGACCGCACTGCATGGGGACAGGTATGAAAGGAGCATGAGTGAATTAACAGACATTTGAACTCTAAAAGAACTATACATTTGGCTTACACACAACTTACCTCGGAGTCATTACTTGTCTGGAACTCTACGCGCCCCTGCACTCCAAACGCAGGATGGAGAGTTCATCCTTCCTAACTATAAGGTGAGACTTTACGAAGGGGAATACTACAAGTTTTCGGGAAGATAGTGTTAGTGTTAACCCCTCTACCACGGGTGGCTAATTCCCTTTACTGCTTCCTCTTGCGGGCCAGGCAGACGAAACTGAGGGGGCAAGTGCAGTCGATCATCACTTCCCTACGAGTCACACTGGTGGAGACCGCAGCAGTCCAGTGTCCCTGTGGAATCCAGGTGAGCGTGACACCTATTTAAGAGAGAGAGATTTCTGGTTTGGAATGGATGCTGACATTAAAGCTTTAATACAGACTTGTATGACTTGCCAGAAAACTAGCACTCCTATACTATCTGCCTGTTCCACCAATGTACTAAACTGTCAAGAAATAGAGGCTGGTGAGAGAATTCTGAGAGCATTCTCCCATTTATCTCTCTTGGGGTCCCCTCTCATATGACTAAGATAGGGGCGAGGTGTCAGATCCCAACCATGGGGGTAGACCTGCGGGGTTGGGTCGCCTTTATAGAGGGTCCTTTGGGATTGGGGAAGGGACACTCGAGGGCGAGTGTTAGGAAAAATTTCCCTTGGGTGCAATTTTCCCTTCATTTATGGACCCCCCCAAACTGTTTACTTTTGTTTGGTTTACCTAACATGACATTTTCCAGTGGAGCACAGCTTCGAGCTGCACTCCTCTGGGCTTTTGCTCATTTGTTTTGCAGAAACTGACACGACCTTCAGGCTGTCAGTTCTGGGAAACTATGTTTCTCTTAGTCTTTGACTATGTTGCCATTGTAAAGACTGGAGGGAGGTTTCTGTACTCCTGCCCTCTATATGGCAGAGTAGAAGCACAGAGCACCCCAGCCAAGGTTCCCTATTGTTGGTAGCAATGGATGAGCAACCAAGGCTTAAGCTCTCAGGCGGTGATGCGGGATGGTTGTTTAGTACAATGTCTATGTGGTACCACAGTTAACTCTTGACTCCTTTAAAATGCACCAACTGCTGACAATTTCCAATGGCATACAGATCAAATAGTAAAGTGAATCAACATCAGACATAGGAAGGAAGACAGGTTAGGTTAAATAATGGCAGAATAGTACTTTAGCTACTAAGTCACAGTTCTGGGTAAGGATCCCCCCACCTGGGCAACCTGTAAATAAAGTGTATCAACAAGCCCAGTCCATATATGTTTAAAATAGTCTTGTTTCCTGCTAAAATGTTCTACTACCCCAATGTACCCGAGTTTAGCAGAGTTTCTTCGACGGTTCGTCGATGGATCCCTCGTGGGTGAACTCTTTGAAGCAGTAGACACAGGGCGTCGAGATTCCTCGAAGAAAATGTGCACACTGTCGTCGAGAGAGCGGCTTCGACCTTTGCGGTGCTCGTCGATAATCGGTCTTGGACATCCTGTGAAGATGAGGCATGCGCTGCACCTCGATGACAAGAGTTTGTTGCTGCAAAGCAGGTAGATGAAGAATGTAGGCCCCGCAGCGGGCGTCAGGTGTTGGCATCGACGGTCGGGACTCGACCACGGCTGGCTTTTGAATCTTTGTTGGTCTGTGTCTTTGTGCACTTCGAGTGGTGGCAAACCCACCAGCGGATTCTCCTCGGCTCGGTGATGACCTTGACTTTCTCCGGTGGGACAAATTGGTCGCCGTTGATGGCAAGGGAATCCTTCGATTGCAAATGTCTTAGGCAAACGGTGAAGCGGCGCGGCTCCGGTCTCCGAGCAGCATGGCGTCAAGCTGTCCCTGCTTCTGGGCAACAGAACCCACAACATACAGTCACTGGGAACGCTCCAGCCAGTCTGGCCTGGACTTACCCACAATACCATATATGGTTCTTCCACCCAACAGCCAGTGAGGAGAATGGACAGAGTCAGGGCTTCCCAGGACTTTGGTAAAACAAGGCAACAGGTAATAGAAACCACCTTGTCTCCTATCAGGAATCCACTGATTCCTATGCCAGGGCCTGGGTATCACAAAATGGAGGATACTCAAAGCACCTGTCAAATTCAGCATGGAGCTGCCACCAGCCCATACCCTGCTCTGTGGGCCACACCCAGGTGCCCAGAAACATACACTAGGGTTACAGCATTGTACCCCCACCCATGGGTGCCATAAGGGTATCCCAAAGGTCTCTGTTCACCACAACGAAAAAGAGCAAGGGCTGCACTGCCGGGAGTCCCACATGGACTCCTGTGCAGAAAACACACAAATGATAAGCAAATGCAGGACAAGGACATGGAGGCCCTGTCCCTCCAATGCAATTACAGCATCACAGTCATTTCTGGGTAATTTTACAATACCATACATAGGGGTCCTTTAGTTTTATTGCCATAGCCACCATCTAAGGAATTTGCGGTGATTGTACAAGTGTGCCTAGGACGAAATGGTGGCAGCAGTCTACTTTTAAAGTATTTTTACTTCTTTTTAATGAGCCAAAATGTGTTTCCCGCATTTGGCTCAAGACTGTGGCCAGTGCCGAAAAGGGCCATGCCACAAAGTCTTTTGTTCTGTCCTTTGGCCATTTTGTCCATTTGCCTTCCACGAGGTAGAGAGACCCGGGTATTCCTTATTTGGGTATGCAGCCTCCTGCGAAAACCACATCTTTTGCGGGCTCCTGCATGTCAAGTGTGCTAGTGCCCAGGAAGAGGGTTGGGACCTTCTGATCCCAATCCATGCTACTAGTGCCAGTATGTCTGCAATGCTAGAATGACTGGAACCACCGTGGGCTGTGATTGGCCCACGCCTGGCGTGAATGCAAGAGAGCAGATCTTCCATTGGCTATCCCAGATTTGAGCATGAAACAAATCTTGGATAAGAGAAGGGGCTCTGCATCCATTCCAGGTTGATCAACTGAAGTTCACACCGAAATACAGAAGGAGGCAAGTATCATGAAATGAAAGAGCATACCTGAGACGTCCTGGATGGTTTGGCACCCTGACCGCGCTGTTGTCCCGATGGACCTGTGAGAAACCAAAGGATGTCTCACCTACTAGTCTCCGGGGATCTCTCTTTCAGGTGGCCAGGGCACAGCCATTGCCTTTGGATCCAGACTCTGGAGGCGGACCAGTGCAGGAGGATCACCTGGGTGAGGGGTCTTCAGGGAGTAGGGGTGAGGCGACCGATGGTGAGACGCGGTATTCCCCACTTTCACGTACCCATGACACATCCTATTTCATAGGATTCTTCAACGGCCCAATTCCCCCCAAACACCCACTTTCTACACAAACACTGGGCCAAGGAAGAGGGCGACTGAAAGGAAAGAGACTAACCCTTACATATCGCATTAGACTTGTCCCACTAATCAGGTCAGGCAAAGTCAGGCACTTGACTTTAAGTGCATGCATCTGATACCAATTAGCTCTCCTCACATGGATAAAAGGCGGAACATAGAGACACACTCTGAGTAAGGTGAAACACGAGCAGGAGCAGAACCTCCGGGGTGAAGACAAACCTACTTGAGCAGAGGAACGGACCGAGGGACGAGAGCAAAGGGTAGAGAACACCAGCTGCTTCCTGCAGGAGGTTGTTGCCTCCAAAAGGCGACGAAAGATACGTAGAGAGAAGGCCAAACCCCAAACAAGAAGGCTGCATTGTGTTTCCAGTACGCCAGCGACCTCCTGGGTGAACGGCAGAGTTGGGGAGGCGAGGCCAAGCCTGTGGTATTAATCTTGACTTGTGAAAAACTGCAAAGACAAGAAAGAAACGCACACAGTCGGTAAATTGGCAAGCGATATAAAAGACTGATGTGTTATAAGGAAAGAGTGAAGTGGCAACAATATATCGTACAAATTGAAGGCTGCATGCGTGTGGATGAGATGCAAAGAAAGGCATACCTGTGAATGAACTTTGAAGTACCGAATAACTGTGAAACCAGTGATACTGACTAACAGAGTCGCCTGGCGAAAGGAAGTAGCCTACTCGACAGTCTCTGTGAAATATAAATTGTTTGTAGCGTTAAAGTGAATGAACTGTAAAAGTGAAGTGGTCAAAATTAACCCAGAATCAAGGGGAGAGTAAAAGGTGAACGTTGAACGTTGTTGCTTATGACAGCGAACTACCCAGACCAAGAGAAACTGGAGAAAATAACGCAAGAGTGTGATTTAAAAGGTAAGGTTGAAGTGGTCCTGCGGAGGTCTATAGTAAAAATCCATGAACATTCGAAAGCCTTCAACATCAAGGAAAAGGTCAAAGCCCGACTGAAGGAGACCGGAAGTGTAAGGGAACCGCTAAAGGATGTGAATTAAGCTTGGGGAAGGGAACCCCTGCAAGGGTTGTGCTTTAAAAGGTCTGAGCCCGACTGAGGGAGACCAACGTGAACTTTTGCTTTGAAAGATCTGAGCCCGACTGAGGGAGACTGGGGTGAACTTTTTGTTGAGCTGTGTTTTGGAAGCTGGAAAGTGAGACTTTAACGTGGAAGGCCAGGCGGGCCTCAATCCACGTTTTGAACTGCTTTTGTGTTAAGAATCTAAGCCAGACTGTGTCATCCAGGGCTGGACTGGCCTGTCGGCCAATCCACCCGTGGCCGATACGTTCCGAGGCCTTGGGGAACAGTTTGCTGTGTGTGGGCCGGTGTGCCGTGCCCAGGTTGCAATGTTTTGCTAGCTGGCTTGCACGGCGCACAGCGTGTTCATTCATTAAAGAGAGGTAACACGCAAGTGTTGCCTTTTTTTGGTGAATGCACTGGCCTGGTGGTGCCCTGGGCTCTGGGCCGATCCAGCGACAGTGTGGCGCCAGTTGTTGCAAATGCAGTGGGTCACGGCAAGGGCAGCGGCTCCTGGGCCAGGAGCTGCTCCTTTTGTTGCGATTCATTGAATTTGCAATGGCAGGTTGTTGGGGCTGGGCCGGTCGTGTGAGTTCCTGAACTTAGTTCCTGATGCTGAGAGGGCTGAGCCTGATTGACCCGATGGCCATTCAGCCCCTGGCCGGGCCGAAATCATGGGCGAGGCACTGGGGACGGTTGCTGAAGCCCACGCCTGGGCCCGCAGTTGCCGGATGTAAGTTACACATATATTTATTTATTTTTTGGCTGGTGTGATTTCCAATGCGCCAATCATGCAGTGTTAATAAGTAACGCTGGTGCGCACAGAGTAGTCCTCCATTACAAGTGCATGATCAGAGAGAATCGTCATGAGGATTTCCGAAATGTGACCGACTATTTCTTATGGCCCATGTTGGCGTGGCCTGGCTGACTCACAGACAGGACAGGACACAGAAAATAAATAGTGCCCTCGGCTGCACAATTAACACAAGCCCGGCAATTACTAATGTAACACGTTTCACTGTTAGTACTTGCGTTCTTATACATACATTTGTAGACAATTGAAATCAGGATTGGTGGGGTGGGGGGCAGGGGAGTTAGTACTTGCATGTCAGTGGAGGGATCGGAACATTATGGGGTTCAGGAGACCGCTCATTCTCATGGCAGTTATTAGGTGTGTGTGGTTTCAGAAATGAAGGGGAGAGTTAATTGCTTGTAACGTTGCGAGTGCACTAGAATAGTCTATTTTGAATGTGTAAAGAAGTTAGCTTCCCCCACACAAGGAAGAGTCCCCCCCGACCCCCACAGTCTGTGATGTTAGAACCCCTCCCAACGTTTGAACGGTTAGCCCCAGCTCCCCCGGTGAAATGTTAGTCTAGATGCACCCCTGCCTAGTCCTAATCTGTATTTCCAATTGCATGCTGGAACTTGTAGTTTGTTTTTCCCATTGTAAGGATTATCCTACAAGTCCCAGCATGCAGTGGGGAACAGAAACAGGACTGGTTCGAGGAGTCAGGCGTGTATGTGGGCAACTTGGCAGCTATGCCAGAGTTCAGGGAGTAGGGTCTGCATGAAGAGTTGCATGAACGTGGCACTCTCCAATCAGGGTGTCAACAGTGAAGTCCCTTAATGTGCGCATGCGGGGCTGGCTATGCAGGAAGCTTTGCATAGATTGCAAGGTAACATGAAGGCCCTGACTCGGTGCTAGGGGAGTGAAGGTACGCTGATAGGGGGCAAGGTCTGTTGCGGCCCCAGGTGTCCTTGTGTTCGGTTGTGTGAGTGTCCATAGGCAGTCTGTGAGATTGTGTGCCTTGATAGCCCTCTGCACAGATGACTGGGGTGTGTAACCATTTCGATGATTGTGAACTTTCCGCCTCTCCTGTCCTCTGTTGCTTACACTGCTTTTCAAAAGCAAAATACATTAATATTATCCCGTTTATCAGAAGTGCGCCATGACACACCCTTCGTGCTCCTAAGTGCTGTAATAAAAGGCATTACATTATCATGAAATCTAACCCTCAGAATCGAGTCATTACCAACAGCCAGCTCGATAAATGGCTGGTAAGACAACACAGCAGGTTTCAGTGCTCGCTGCTGAGATGAGTGTGCTCTGCCGGTTCCAATCCTGCCACGGTCCACTCAGCCTTTCATCCTTCTGAGGTCGCCAAATGCACACTAATTGCAGTTGTCTAATATTGATTGTTTATAAAAGTGTTCTATTTAAAGCGCCTCGATGAGAGTGCTATGAAAAGAACAGATTTTTCTTATCATAAATGCCTAAGTGTTGAATAATGTCACTGTCTTGCATTAGTGTCGCTGCTGTGTGACTCTACTTCAGGCAGGCCAATATAAGCATAATTTCCAAAGGTTTCCTTGCTTCCTTGAGAGATGTACGCATTGCCCCCTTTTCACTAGGCTGTGTGTGAAGCAGGATGATACTGGGTTATGCATGGATGGGCAGGATGATGATAGCGGTGTAATGCAGCTTGCGGGGAACAAAAATGAGGATGTTTGCAATATAGATTCCTTGCCTAAATCCCTTCCTTGGACAGGATGCCTGGGTGCCTGTCCCTACCACCCTCAAGTACTTTAGGCGTTTTCTTTACGGATAAACAACTGTGGATTTTGTGATTTTAGAAAAGGTGTAATGCTTGTGTGTGTTGCGAGGGGTGGGAGAATGCATGCAGCAGGGACAGCACAGGATGACCAACTATGCAGGACCTCTTTTTTCAGTATTCATATTTATAATTTGAGGTATATCGATATGCTCAGAATCACACATTGTTTAGTGCTAGACTAGTGCAGACGCCGGGATTAGAACCCGGGCTTGCCCACTATCTTCCCGACTGAGTTTCTAGAATTCTGCAGTGCTTTCAGCAAATCATTTCGCTTAGAACATTTTCAGAGGCACACATTTTTCCTAGCATGGTTAGGTTTGCAGCCAAATGCGGTGGCATAGTTTCCAATGAGGCATAAAAGTCAGACGCCAGTCTCCCAGGGGACGGTACCGTGACCACACGATAATTCATGATTTGAATGACATCATGGCCCTGAATGAGTTCTGGAGAGATCCCGCCTGTCTGCAGAGGGATGTTGCGATGATTTATGGCAAAGTCGAGACAGTATTTTATGGTCAGATGGAATTAGTGTCTCATCAGACAGAGGGATCTCCCTCCCCATATGGGTGAGGTTAAACCCAATGATTTAATGTTCTTCATTGATTCCCGGTTTTAAATCCGCAGGAGAGGCCCGGGTGTATGCGTTACTTAAGGGGATTTGATGACAGACGGTGTAATCGTCAGTCACTGTGTGAAAGACATTAGTAAAGTTGGTTCCCAGTTTAGTGCAATAAAAAAAATATAATTGAGGACGAGAAGAGAATGTCATTAGTGTATGGCAAGAAACCATCTGGGACATTTTAAAGGCATTTCAGATTGGTTTGCTTAGGCTGAAAGGAAACAGGAAGTTAATAAATGCATGCCAATTGGCTGCCAGTTTGGGTCAATAGATGACATTTCACCTCAATATGACACAATATTCCAGCACGTGCTAGACTCCATGCATGTGGTCTTAAAAGGCGTGGTGGTTCTTTTCCACCAAAAGATGCCACGATCTCAAGCCACCTTGCACGGGCCATAAACCTGGCATCAGGGTGGCAAGGGATTTAACAGTAAAGAGGTGGTCTGTGATGGCCATCCGCAAAGAGGAACAGCTTTGAAAAGCAGTTGCCATGTTTGCCCAGGGGATCTGTGATTCCATTACTGAGGTCAGTGGTTCCACAGAGGAAGAGAGGAACATAGCAAGCAGGCTTTTTGTTTTTAATAAAAACATGTTTTTATCACGCCATCATTTTCCACTTCAGAGCACAAAAGGTAAAAGGGAAAGGGGTGCAGGAAACTAAATGCAGAAGATCTCCTCAGGAAGGGAGGTGTCACTTGTAGATTTCCAATGTCCTTATTTAAATAGACTGAGGAGCACTGGCAGGTGTTTAGGTCTCTTTGTAATCTTAGGTGGTTGGGAAGCAGGCGGGCTGGGGCAGGAGTTGTTTCCCAAAGAAATTGAGTTGATGTTAGGGGGATCTACACCCACACCTTTATTTTTTTCCTCAACAGCTTTATTTATTACCACAAGGCAGACAGATAATTGACATTCAATGTTCCAAAGCAATACAGAGTTTGACTGAGTAACAGCAGATTCCTCTAACCACTACCCCTAATCTAACAACCCAATATCTGCCACCCCCTCCACCCTTTCCCCACACCCAGACTCAACATCAGTAGTCCACAAGATCTACACACGTATGATAAGCGTATCCATTTGTAGCATATTAATACCATATTAAAACCAGTGATTACTCTGATGTGAAATATTGTGCCCTGGGACATGTCCAAAGTGTTTTGCGAAGGCAGTTGCTCTTCCCTCCAAACTAGAGGATGAATGAGGTTGACTACCACGAGACAACAGTTGCCCACCAGCAAAGGCACTTTATAAAATCTTGCACGCTACAAACCAAGTGTCCAGCAAAGCCATTTTGAAAAGTTGGCCACCCTATTGCAAAGGGCAATGTATCCAGGTGTGAGTTTTTGGCATAGCATTTTCTGTAAAGTCGTGAATTGATGCGATTCATGGATTATGGTTTCAGGGCCACTTTTCTGAGACAAGGGGTGGGCTACTTTTTTGAGGCGCGGGGTGGGCCACTTTTTTTCGGACGTCTGGGCCTATTTCTTGTCCCAGTTCGACCCTGGTGTCATCCTGCCTACAGGGACAGCCTAACTCCCTGCTGTCTAACGTGGGGAGGAGAGCTGACTCGGCCACCTTTATTCTTTATATTTGACCACTGACTTTCCTTTGGATACATATTCTCAGTTACACACTTTTTGTAAAAGAGATTAGGCATTAGGTTTTGTTAGTATAGGCCATTTTGATTTGACTGACTCAACTAGGACTGTTTTATTTATCAGTTGATGGTCGAGACTACACCCATCCTAGCTATAGGGCAAAGTAGGAGTTTCTCAAACCCCATTGAAAACTTCTTTAAAGGTTTTACAAATTGTAACTTTTGCGTCAGTGTCATACTTGTTATACCATGACTCCCTTACAGGCCCCTTCTTATATATCGATCTCAGAAGGCCTGCAAAGGTGCTTTGGCCCTTTGGAGTGGTGGGACCAACTACTCCCGGAACCTCCTGCTTATCTTTGAAAAGAGGCTCTTCAAAAGTGTTCCTGGGCCATCCAGTAAACTGACCAGCTCGAACCCGAGGTATGGTCTAGGAGCACTGCCATCCAGAGTTGAGACTCAAGACTTTGGGAACCGCTAACTTCTGGTCCTGTGCCCTCTCTTGCCAAAGCTCGTTGTTCTAGCTCCTCTGGGTCATGATTTATGAGAGTGTGCCACACCGTGAGCATTTGCGGTCTTTGTGCTACCCTGCTGTGGTGACGGTCATTGTAGGAGCCTTGCACACCTGCCCCCACGTGAACTGAGAGGTGCTACACTGGAACTGTCTTCCTTTCTTCATCGAGGGCTGAGAAAAAGGTTACTGTCCCGCCACGGATGATCGTCCCGTTCCACAGCCACTGAGTGCCGGAGCGAAGGAGAATGCAGGGGTTGAACGTACAAGCGACCTAGACTAGACTGGCAAAGCTTGGCCTGGACTGTGTTGAGGGTCGGTGAGTACTTGCATCACTTCCCGGTGGCCCCCTGGTACAGCCATTGTTCTTTACGCATGAGAATCCCTGAAAAGATACTCACCTTAGCTGGGCTAGCCCACACTCCCTAGCTATTCCCGAAACTTGAAAGTCACTGTACCTGCAAGGTTAGACCCTCCTTGAATAATAGGGCATCATTTTTCTTCGCCTCAAGCCCCTTCCTGAACTACTACAGCTCCCTGAAGAGGGCCTACTGTACTTTTGAGCACAAGGCTCCCCACTCTGTAGGACTGGACTGCATAAGTTAGGGATTGACTTCGAAGAACTGCCTAATACAATATCTGTGTTACTTACCTCTTCTGTTACAGGTTGTGGTCGTGTTCTGCCTCTTATCCGCATTAGGCAAAACTCATTTGTATATATGGTAAAGATTGTAAGGCGTGTGTGGTAACTGTTTATTATTACTGTGGTTTATTCGTGTTTAGTTATAAGGCCTATAATAAATGTATTTTTGGTATACACTTGTCTAAGAGTATTCTGTGGAGTTTTACTGTGTGTTCTCATTGTGGGCTTTCGATCACACTCACCCCTCCAGAGACTTAGTTTTGACCACCTGCCAACCTACCGTAGGTTGGTCTGGTTTGTCCAGGAGGTTCCCCTGTTCCACTAAACTAGAGTGACCTCCTAAACGTCTAGACATAGCATCCCCCCTTTTGCGACATTGACCTACCCAATATCCCATCAGCCTTTATGGGCTATTGTCACTCCCAGTCTATCATCCCCTGTAACTTTCCTTTGGGTACTGAGAAAAAGAGGCAACTAGGAGCAATGCAGATTTTCTGTTGCAGGTACCACTCTGGTACTGTGACAAAGAAGAGAGGCTATTCATGTCACACTAATAGGCCTGAACAAGTGCAGGCAATTGGAGATACTTTGATTCACCTGCAACCCATTGTAAATGAACAAGAGTATAACAGCTGGTAGTTAGACGTGTCAGAAGGGAGGTACGAGGAGTACGAGTGATACAGCTGGAGCCGTGTAGAGAGGGAAGAAGCCAAGATGCTGCCAAGAGTCCCGGGAGTCCGGCGGAGTGGAAAAACAGGATCGGGACCACTGTGTGAGGGAAATCACAGAGCAGGTATCGTGGAGAAGTGGAGGCGGAGCCAGAGACCAGCGTTCCTGAAAGTAAGCAGTCGGCAAACCAGTGTGTTTCTTTTCCCAAGCAGAAGGGAAGCCGCCGAGGGGAGCACGTAACCCGGTAAGGCTCTGGAAGGACTTTTTGGACCCAGGCGCTCCAAAAGGCTGTTAAGCCTGTATAAAGTGAAATTTAATCTTATTGAATACCGAACTTTGTGAAGAGGGCAGGTGAGCCTGTATAAAGTGAAACATACTATCAGTGAATAACACATTTTGTGAAAATGCTACTGTTGAATATTGAACCATGGAGAAAGGGTTAGTGATCCCGTTGTGAGTCAGGCATGGTACCAAGAGAGACACAGACTCAAAAGCATTTGTTTTAAAATCTTTATTTACTAAGGTACTTGGGTTGGTGGAATGCCTGACTGGCCCTAACTCTAAAGGGATGGTTCCCTTAACTGATGTTTCTAATGGCCGTCATTGTCTAATAGTCCAAAATAAAAGTCTGCCTACGTCTAAACCTATGCTTGTTCTCACGCTGTACACATATGTGATAGGAAGTCTTCTTAAAAGGAAAAATGGTGGTTCAACAAAAATGGCAAAATCAGAGTTGGTTTCAGGTGGTCTTCTCACCAGGTTCAATTTTGTCACTGATGGTTTCACTCAACAGGGCTGTTCATAAGACCTTCTCCACAGAGCCCTTACAATGATTTCAAATACCTTCAGTGTCCTTAAGTTCCTTGGGATTTCCTTCCCCAAGTTTCAACTTGTTCACTTTACTTTTCTTAATAGTATCTCAGGGTTCCTTTCCCCAAGCTCAGGCCTCTTCCAGCTTTTCAGCACAAAACACAAAGTCAGGTTTCTTGATAGGCCTCTCAGGGTTCCCTTACCCACGCTCAGGGCTCTTCCAGCTTTCAGCACAAAACAAAAAGTCAGATTTCTCAATAGACCTCTCAGGGTTCCCTTCCCCAATCTCAGGCCTCTTCCAGCTTTCAAAACAAAATACAATATATCACTATTACTATATGTAAGGGATTGGATTATAACAGAGAAACCCCATACCTATCTGTCTTAAGTCACCTACAGTGGGACCATAAACATCGTGGGTCTGCCTCTTTTCTGATGACTCAATTTTCGAGCAAATACTATCGTAATTTACTGCTTAGAGTGCGTTCGAATATATTGCTGACCGGCCTGCCCCCGCGGTATAGTCCCACAGGATCCATAACCCCCGTCGGGCCATGGTGGTGGCCCGGCTGGTGTGGCGGACATGGGCAACACGAGGAAACAGGAAAAAGCGGCAGAGGGGGCGACCGGGAAAAAGAAAGGCCCGATGGACTCATTCACCACTAGCCAGGCAGTCGGCCATGAACCAGATCTGTCGAAAACATCAACAGCTGACCCTGGCGTGGACAGCGGCGACAGGGTTGATCGCCTTACCACGATAGTGCAGAATGGCTTCCTATCCTTAAATGTGAAGCTAGATGACATTGACAGAATTGGTACAAACGAAGACACCATTGCGCGACATGATCGTGACATAGCGCAGCTTAAAGCAGGCATGAACGCGTTGCAAAGTAAATGCGAGGACCTAGAATCCAGATCCCGAAGGAACAACATTCGGATTGTGGGGGTTTCTGAAAAGTTCGGGAAAGGCGCAATGGAACAGCAAGTGGAAAACCTTCTTAAGACTTGGGACAGAATCCTTTTGGAGCCAATTCCTGGTTGAGCGAGTGCATCGCACTCTGGCCCCTGTGCCGAAACCCAAAGCCCTGCCGCGCACCATCATTGCTAGACCGTTCAATTACAGAGACAGAGATACAATACTTAGAAAGGCAAGAGAAATTGGGACACTACAATATGAGGAGAACCGCATACACGTTTATCCGGACTTTGCTGCGGGGGTACAGGCTAGCAGGCGATCATATGAGCCGGTCAAGCGGCTACTGAGGGCACGTCAGGTCCCATATGCGCTAATATTCCCAGCCAAGATGCAAACCCAGTATGGAGGAAGAGCACACTTTTTCGAGACCCCGGCCACCGCTCTGACATACGTGGAAGCAACTATACCCCTACCACCTAGTGGCCGTGGACCGGACCAGAATGGAAGATCACCTCCGGGAGGGGGAGACCGGGGCCCTGTTGACTGAACTTGGTTGCGCACATATCCTTTGTTGCTGCTTTGTTGATGTGTAACGGAATTCTGCTCCCGCTGGGGGGCTCTGAGTAACGTTCGAAGCGGGTTGTGAGCCTGCTCTGGTGGCCTCGTGACGACAACGTGGCAATCACAGGAAAGTTCCTAAAAGGTTTAAGGGTACATCATCAAGTTGGGGCGGATGATGTGGGTGAAGGGTAGGGTTGGGGAAATCGAGAAGTTACAGAATGTTATTGCTACCAGGGCATGTTAGGGACCTGGGGTGTGGATTGGTTTAATTTCAGTTCCAGGTTGGTTGAAATCAGGTCTGGCGGGTGCACAATGCGCCCACATCAGGTAAACTCAAGGTATGGTGGAAGCAATGGCACGGCTTGGATTCTATGTATGGGGGAACGGGTGACGGGGTGAAGATAACCTTATTGTCTTGGAATGTCCGGGGGCTAAACAACCCGATGAAAGCCAGGAAGGTAGGGAACTATGTCGCCAGGCACGGTCCTCAGATCCTAATGCTCCCGGAGACGCACGCTCATGAAGCGGTTAACCAAAGCATAATGGCTAAATGGGGCAAGCTACGTTATTATACAGAATATTCCTCACAATCCAGGGGGGTCATATCACTCATGCATCCTGCATTAGGATTCCGTACTAGGGGACATGAGGCAGATCCAATCGGAAGATATCTGTTGGTGTGGGGGGAAATGGCCGGTAGACAAATAACCCTGGTTAACACCTATGGCCCTAACATAGATGACCCAGATTTCTATCTGAAAATACTCGACACTCTTAACAAGCACGACACAACAACTATTATGTGGGGCAGCGATTTCAATGTTGCACTCAACCCCATGTTGGATAGGTCAACTTATGTGGTGAGGGCGCCCACAAAAACGGCGGTAACCCGAACCAACTCCTTCCGCACTTGTCACTGATAGACGCTTGGCCGGTGTTGCACCCGGATAATAGGCAATATACATACTACTCATCCGTGCATGACAGTGAATCGCGTATAGACTACTGGTTCATATCCTTGGACATCTCGAATACGCTGCGACTCTGCACAATCCTCCCCGCACGCTGTCCGATCACTCTCCGGTCTTACTGAGCCTCATGTTCCAGGATGTTCCCAGACAGGCTAAGAGGTGGAGAATGCCAGGGGGATTGCTGGGAGATGCAAACGTGGCCGAGACACTACATGAGGAGATAACCAACTTCTTTGTAGACAACCTGGGGACGGTAGATCGGATATCCACGGTTTGGGAAACATTCAAGGTTTGGGTTAGAGGGATCCTTATGTCCAAGTCAACGGGACTCTTGAAGGGGGTGCGACGGGACCTCGAGGTGGTGGAACGGGAACTGAAAGAACTGGAGGAGGTATACAGATGATAAGGACACCCTTGCTGGAATTCATAAACTCCTTAGGAACTTTGACAATTTAGCCACGAGGGAGGTACGATACATTGCGGCCCCCATGCGGGCGCGTCGCTATGGAGAGGGGAATAAGGCGGGAAAGATGCTGGCCAACTTGATTAGGAATGAAACAAATAACGCCCGACAGCCGCCATTCAAACAGCTCCAACTGTAATGGTCACAAGCGATAAAGGTATTAATGATGAATTTGTTGAATTCTACAAAGCACTGTATGCGAATAGAGACCGGAAAACCCCCACTGAGATAAAAGAATACTTGGCCTCACTGGGTCTTCCGACGTTCCCAGACGAAAATAGATTGGCTTTGGAGCTACCTGTCACAATAGAAGAAATCGCTGAAGCGATCAAGGATCAAGGATCTCACGTCGGGTAAAGCCCCGGGTTCTGATGGACTGGGGACTGAATTCTATAAGGAGTTCCATGAGGAACTGGCCCCTATTCTACTCAGAACGTGGGAGGAGGCCCTCGAACAGTACATATTGCCCCCTACAATGAGGGAAGCTATTATTACGGTGCTTCCCAAGCCCAGACGCCCGCCCCAGGATATGTCCTCTTACAGACCCCTCTCGCTCATAAATACAGACGCAAACATTTTCGCGAAGGTCATGGCCAATCGTATGTTACCCATAGTTCCAGCACTGGTCCACCCGGACCAAAACGGGTTTATTCCCCAGAGGTCTACTGCGTTGAACCTCCGCAGGCTGTTTGGGATCATGGCACAAATTGATCCGGGCAGAAAGGAGGTCGCGGTGTCCCTCGACACCGAGAAGGCATTTGACTTGGTCTCATGGGAGTACCTCTTCTCGGTGTTGGAGGTGTTCGGGGTGGGACCCAATTTTATTAGATATGTCCGTCTGCTCTATACAAAGCCCGGGGCTAGAGTCTGTACTAACAGAACCATGTCCGACATGTTCGAACAGGGGAGGGGCACAAGACAGGGGTGCCCGTTCTCACCAATCCTATTTGCTCTAACAATAGAGCCCATGGCTGCTGCAGTTAGATTGCGACACAAAGATAAAGGTATAGTCATGAAAGGCTCCAATCAGCTGATCTCACTTTATGCGGATGACACGCTGTTATATATCCGTGAACCCGACAAAAACCTCACACCCATAATGGCAGATATACACGAATTTGCTGATTACTCCGGTTACACCATGAACAATACTAAATCAGAAATGTTCCCACTCACCCCTTGCACTTAATGCCCAGAAATGACGGATGGCCTTAAATGGTCGGAGGGATATATTAGATATTTAGGCGTTCTGGTCTCCAGGAGCAGACAATCTTTATTTACTGACAACTACGAAGGGGCGCTACAGTCAATTAATGCGAAACTAGCGATATGGAGGCACCTCCCTATCTCATTGCATGGCAGGATAGCAGTACTAAAAATGACCGTCCTTCCTAAGCTACTATATCTGTTTGTGAATATCCCGATATGGCCAGGCAGGGAATTCTTCTCCAGGCTGCGATCAATGGTGACCATATTTCTCTGGAACGGGAAGACTGCTAGAATGGGGTGGGAGAAAATGGTGGAACCATATAGTTCCGGGGGCATAGCTGCCCCGGACTTTGAACTCTATTATCTAGTTACACAGGCGCAATTCGCGAGATATTGGTATGAGACGGCAGAAGATGCACCCCACGCATGGGTAGAGACACACACAGTTACACCCTCTGATGTAAGATCAATTATTTTCGATCCACGACATAGAGACATGTGTGAATATGATCCGGCGAGCTGCACTGTCCGGGCTTGGGGGGTAGTATCTCGGAGACTTAAAATTGAGAAACCTTATAACGCGCAAATTCCCTTGTGGAACTTTCCCGGCATTCCTCCCAGGTTTGATACGGACATGCAGGAAGCATGGGACCCTAACGGGGAAATGGTGGTAGGGGACATGTTAATAGAGGGGAAGTTTGTTAGCTTAATAGATATTTTAAGGGCCTTGGGGAGAGGACCGCTTCGGACACTCCAGTATTACCGAATGAGATCAGAATTCCAGGCTAGATGGCCCCTCTTTCCTGATGAGCCACTTTCACACCCATGTTTACAGTTGATCACAACTCAGGGGGGGTCTGGGAGTCTCCAAACTATATGCACCGGTGCAGGCCCACACCCCCACAACCAACAATGTGAAAGTAAAATGGGAAACAGATTTTCAGATGCCCATACCTGACGAGAAATGGGTGAAGTATTGCTCACTCACTAAAAAAGTTTCGCTCAATGCAGGACTACGCAAGATACAATTTAAAATTCTTAATAGGCTGCACTATATGCCGGCCACAGTGGCGAGGTTTTTGCCGGACTCCTCGAGCGAATGCCCTAAGTGCGGCACCCCACAAGCAGGGTCCTTCCACATGTATTGGGACTGCCCTGAGCTGCAGCGGTTCTGGGGGAGGGTGGCTGAGTTGCTGGCGGAAATCACACAAATATCCCCATTCCTGTCTCCACAAAAATACCTGTTTGGTGATATTGGGAAATGCTTTGAGAGAACTAGAAGACTCTTTAATGTTTCTTGCGCAGTTGCTAAAAAATGTTTCCTCCAGGCTTGGAAAAGCCCTACACCTCCGAGCATAAACACCTTTCTACGAGAATTGACATATGTGAATGAGAATGAGGAACAATATGTACTGACTCAGTCGAGAATGAGCCCGACCGAAGGACATCTGGGGCCCGTTCAGGACATACTTATGTGAACTGCCGTCGGACAATGAAGACCCTATGTGAATATGTATCAGCTTTGAAAATGCAAAATGTGCCACTGTATGATATTCTTGTTATGTTGTTGGAGCGAGTTGTGTACCTGCCACTACCTCAATAAAAAGATGTTTAAAAAAAAAGAATATATTGCTGATGAGAGAGGTTCTCTATAGGAGGAAGATGGCAGACGTGGTGAACCCATGGTGCCGCTATTGTGAGAAATCAGGAGAAATGGAATCAATGGAGCACCTGTTGTTATATTGGCCAGCACATCAGGCTAGGAGATCAACTTATCTGGAGAAGTTCATTGAGCGGGGAACAATGGGGGATGTCAAATATATTTGGAGTAGATGTATCACTATTGAGAACATATAAGAAGGTTTGGGTGTAGCATCCTTTATTAAATCTTTAAACCTTTCAATGACCCCGGAACAGCAATAATAAATAGGCTTTTGTCTCTTTATGAAGTTCTTTCTGCCCTGATTATCACTGGGGATGGGGGAAACCATGAGGCTCCCAACCTATCTGTAAACTATATAGTATATCATTAAACTAACATCTAAAGTGCCCAAATGACTCCATGATAGATGCATTGGTGCAATAATATCGGATGCATTGGGCGATTCTGCTCCAGTAACCCTATTGAACTGTGTGTTATAGGTTTGATGATATTGCTTCTATGGCCTCTTTGTACTGTATGCTATTGCTGCTATGTTTTAATATGACTATAGTCTTAATTTCTTTCTTCTTTTTTTGTCTTTTTCTGTCCTTTTAATGGCAGATTACTATGCTTGGAATATGTGGTAAAATTTGATATTGATCTCTGTGATTTATAATGCAGAATTTGATATGAAGTGATTTTATATGTCTAATATGATGTTGGGTTGAAAAGGTTTCTTGGTAAACCATAAATATTTCCCTTTTATTGCTTATGTCCCTTAATGCCAGATTAATGAGTTCGGAATATGATGTAAAATGTGATATCGCTTTATGCAATCTACAATGCAGAGTTATTTTTTATGAAGTGATTCTATATGTCTATACTATGTGCTATGTGTAAAGGTTTCTTGGTAAACTATAAACAATAAAAATATATATATATATATCACAGTTCCTTTTTGGTTTCACAGGGCGCCTTTCCTGAAGCTTAGGCCCCTCTAGTTCCAACACCAATTCAACTAGTCAGTATATGCCTTTACCTCACATATAGGGCCTCATTCCGAGTATGGAGGTAGCCATGCCGCATATAGCGGCATGGCTACCCCCATACCGGGTACCGGGTTCCCTGAATGGGGAAATACTGGGCTATTCCGACCTTGGAGGGCCAGGTATTTCCCCATTCAGGGAACCCTGACCCTGTAAATCCCCATTCCCATTTGAGCCCCCATAGGGCTCAATGTGAATGGGGAGGATGCAAACAACGGGCCAGTTAATGATGGGCCCGTTGTTTGCATCCTGGTCTACTCGCGGGACCCGCTAAGGACACCTGGTAAAACCGGGTGTCCTTAGCGGATCCCGCGAGGAGACCTCGTAATGGGGCAGTAGAGGGATAACGGGGCCGGCATCTCTACCGGCCCCGTTATCCCTCTACCGCATACCTCGTAATGAGGCCCATAGTCTTTCTTACACATCATCCTCTCATGGGATGGAATCAGAGACTTTCAAAAACGCCAGGCTCTTTGCTTTTTCTCAGCACGACCACTCTGACCCTTTGCCCCTCTCTTGGTTTCTTACTCTTTGCACTTTTTATTTTCAGGTGCTTCCTTTCCTTTTGTCGTGCACATTTGCACTGTCCTTTTATTCCTCCTCTTGATTGTGCTTCTTGCCCTTTTCTCTGCTGACTTCTGGCCCCTTTTACACTTTCTTTTCCTTTCGTGCCTCTCACACCTTTTCCATGGGCTCTGTGTTCTGAGGTCAGGGTCTCATCGCCTGCCCCTCGGACACTCCTGGGCTGTCTCACTGGCCATGGGGAACAAGCACTTGCATCTGCAGTTTCTGCAGGAGACCGGTACGCCTCTCGGCTCCCATACGCTGACTCTCCTGGGCTCTTTGGAGACACTGCTCCCTCGCTATGCTTTTGCTTTTGCAAACTGCAAATTTTTAGGCATCTTGGCGTCCCACTCTCTCGCCTCTGCTCCTGGCAGCTCTGGCGTCTCAGCTCTCCTCTCAACTCGCTCTTCTGCTTGCCCTCCTACTCAATCATCCGTTTGTGTAAGACCACACCTTTTATAGCAAAAAGACCAATCAAGTGGAGTCAATTGTGAATAGTTACTTCTGAATGCCTGACCCTGCCTGACTCTATTAGTGGGAAAACTTGAGTTCTTTCTAGGGTAGGTTGCCCTTATTTTCCCCATGTTATTCCTATGGGTAAATTTACTGATCTTAGTTGCCTCTTCCTCGTCTCAGTATTTGTTAGAAATGGGGCGGGGAGATGGAATGGGTTTGGAAATAACCCATGGGAGCTGAGTGAGAGCACTGTAGAGTCAACTGGGATCACAAATTAGATTGATGGTTAGGTCTATTCACTAGAATACTATTAGTAGATCGACAACGAGATAGCTTCCCCTTGTGGCAGAATATTCCATCTCTCTGTGTTATTATACAGGCATGAGTCTTGGTAGTATTCCCTGTGGTCTAGAAGGGTGACAGATGAATGGATGTTAATATCATGGTCCTGTCTCTGTTGTGCTTGATCTTTCTTCTCACCTATCTCATGTACTTAACTCTATTCCTCCTCTTACTTGGACCATGAACAATGGGTCTTGAAGAAGGTAAGACACTGTTAGGGTCAAGAGTTATAAAAGGGTTTGTTCTCCCTAGCTGTCCACGTTATTTTATCTTCCCTTTTCAAGAGAGAAGGTCGAGGGGTAGGATGGGACTCAGGGGACAATATCCCATGAACAATGAGGGTGGGTAGGATGGATTGGGGCAAGGAACGGGGTGATGCCGATGTCTTACCTTCGGACACCCTGCTTGCAGTCCCCGAAGACCCCCTGCCCAGGTGGTCCTCCCGGACTGGTCCTCCCCAGGGTGTTGATCCAAGAGCGATGGCGCTTCCCTGGCCACCTGAGCAACGGATCCGCGGGGATGACTTGTGAGAGCACCGTCAGGTTTCTCACACCGTGCAAAGTGACACCAACCAGTATTAAATAACAAACTTTGTGAAAGGGGCTGGTGAGCCCGTATGAAGTGAAATACATTAATTCTAAATAGTAAATTTTGTAAAAGGGGATGTTGAGTCTGTCTCAAATGAAACTAAGCTAACGCCAAGATGCATGTATATGCAGTGTTGAATTAAGCTGTCGAACAAGGACATTTTGGGGCAACCTATGGTCTTGTGACCTGTAATGGGTGGACTGTGTGGTCTGCCAACTGCGCCTAGACCAGAGAGTTTCCTAGTGGACATAATTTCAACATCCAGATTTAAAGCACAAGGAAAGCATGTGCTTGCTGGTTGCCCGACCTGTGATGGGTGGACTGTATGGTCTGAAACTATAACTAGACCAAAAGCCACTAACAATTGAAAAGCTGCAAAGAGGAGTGAATCCTTGGAGAAGATAACAGAAGGAAAGGTCAAGTGGATCGGATATTTTTGTTGTTGTTGTGAAACAGAAGAAAGGAAGCTGTCACACCCCTGGAGTATCTCGCAACTCCTTCCTGACCACGGAAGCCAAATGCAGTTGACCCCTCCCACCTTGGATTGCTCAGGCTCCTGAATAGTATTCACAGGTAACCATGAGGCAGCCAATGGGAGGGGAAGAGGGTTAGGGAGGAGTAGTGGATCGGTAAGGGGTGTTAGGATAACTGGAAAGAGGGTTAGGGTTTCTTGAATTGGACAGGTATGGGGAGTAAAGGGAAAAACATACACATGGTAAACCTCCTGAAAACCTGCTCGTACCAACAGTGCAACATCCTTCTTGTTTTAGGACATTGCTTCCTAGGACCTGTATCTCAAACAGTCATTCCCTGAACAAGCGACTAACATAAGCATATGGTGTGCTCAGGATAATCTCCTGAACAGCAATTGCACACAACATGAAACGGGACATACAGCTAGAAATACAACTTGGCACATTACATATATCAGCAGCACCCCCAAACTGGTCTCTACGGTACACCTTTGTCATGGGTGCACTTGTGAACTGGAATGCAGTAGAACATGCTCCCTGATAGGATTTTGCCAAGAGCAAGCAGCACAAAACACCACATAGCGTCCCTAGCACCTCAAACGTTCATATTCACTGAATCTTCACTCTCTGTGGCTCAATGATTAGAGTACATGAGGACGTGACATTTAAGTCGGAAACGTATGTTGCAACAAACAGATACACTGTACTTACACTCTCCGTGACTTTCAACAATGGGAGTTTGTAAAGGTACAGAGTTTTAGGGAGTAATACACATGGGGTCCCAACAGAATGCACAGCCTTCCCTGTTACCTCCCTTCACCCCGCGTGCACTTAACTGAGGACTGGGGGGTCGATGGCACCTCCCCAGGCAATCCAGCTCCAGTGTCGAGTGGCCAAGCCGCATTCACTGTGTTGTGGTCTGTGCCTCTGTGAGGGACATGAAAGGAGCCGTGGGTCCTCAGAGCTCCAAACTGAGTATCCCTCGCTTCTCCTCACCACCGGGGGCCTGGGTCCGCCAGCTCTCTGTCCTGTTCTCCTCCGACCTGTGCCTGCACACCAACAATCACCAACAAGCAGCACCGGCCGGGGAGGAGTTTAAATAGCAAGCGAAAGCGCGCGCACGCACACAATTCCCCCATGTCCTCATGGGAATTGTAGTTTCCTGGCTCCCTTAGCCTGCAACCATGTCCACTGAGCTCCCAACATGCCCCTTTTCCTCACAGAAGCCGATAGAGGAAAGTTGATCTTGGGGAAGGGAACTCCAGCATCACATTGTTGTGTGAACCTTATTGCCTTCATCTTGGCCAAGGGAATCACAAGATTATATGGATGTGTGAACTGTATTACCTTTTGGAAGGGAGCTGTAGAAAAAGCTCCAGTGAACAGATACTTTTACTTTTTGAACACTTACTTAATTTTGACATTTCCTACACATTGTTAGCTTATAGAAGTGAGGACAAGCATAGGTTATGACACAGACAGTATTTTGTTTTGAACTTCTAGGACATGCAATTTCCTTACATTTCTTAAGGCAGGGAAATCCTGCCATAGCATAGGATTAGTTACATGTTACACCATCCTGGTCAGTAAAATAAAGGTTTTTGAACTATATCTCTTGTGTCTGTGCCATCTCTTGATACCATGGCTGTCACACACTGGACAACCATTTTTCTATGGGTCACCCCCACAAAGTATGAGACCTTGGGAAAATACTGACTTTCCAAACCAGGTGAATCATCAGGTAGGCATAGTTTTCCAGGCTTTGAACACACAGGCCATCCTTCCTATCCGGAAGTTCATAGAAGGAAATGATTTTAATCTTTTTTGTCCTCATGACTGTCGAGTGCCAGAGAGCGACAAGATAATCTCTTTGGGTTTACAGCCTGTTTTTCCGATGGTTTGGGCATTTATAGATTAACACCTAAAGGAAAGGGATTAAGAATACAGCCTATACTCTCACGGGGAGAGGAGTTGAAGTTTGTTCTTTTTAATTTTTCTGATGACCCCATTTATATCAAACGGGCCTGTTGGTAGGAATTTTGAGGTAGGAAAGATTATGGAAACCTTCCTCCTATTCAGTTTTGAAAGAGAGTTATCAGAAGAAAATCCCTGGTACGGCGAGGAGTCAAAATCTTGGCTTTAATCCTTTAGAACCAGAAAGACAATGCTCCCGTGGGGAAGATTTGTTATTAGAATCAACCACTATCCCAGAATGTTTGGGAATACAGAAAGCCAGGAAGGAAGAGGGAAAGAACATAACCTTGGCGAATACTTTTGAGAGAACTCCAGAGAGCCCCAGTCAGTCATCATGTAATGCTTTGTCTTCCTCGCTAACATTACTTGATATCCATTTTCCCCAGAAAATGACATATTTAGAACAAGGGGCTACAAGAGCTGAATCCTAACAGGAACAAGCAGAGGAGGTAGCATACCCTGCAGTAATAAACCCCTTTCTCGATCCCTATCGGAAGTGTTACTCTTGTAAAGGCTATGGGCACATTGTGAAATGTTGTCCATTGAATATAGTTTACCCTCCCAAACTTCCATTATCTAGGGAATCCGATCATACTTAAAGAGGGCATAAGGTTTTTTATATACTAAAGGGAAAACCACATATAAAATCTGTGTTATCTTAGAGGAAAAACTAATTTGGGCAGAATTGGGCACTGGATGGAAGGAAAGTGCCTTGAGAACAGAGTTACTTCCTCAGGGGTGGAAATACATGGGAAAAGAAAGGGTAACTTGTGTACATGGCCATATGAAAAGATACCTGTTAACTCAAATTACTGTTACCATTTTAGGAAGCAAACTAGATCTGACTGTAGCAGTGATCTCAAACTTGCCAACCCATTTGGTTTTGGGAAGTGACATACCCCAATTTGAGCAATGGGTTTCATGGTTGGCCCAAATAAACAATACAAATTCTTTAGTTGGACCTCTTTGCCTCATGAAACCAGAACCTCCGCAATTTAAATGAAGAGCTAGTGAGGAGAAAATGTGTAATTTGTTGAAAATCAACCCAATATCCCAACCTAGAGGATCTAGCCTAAGGGATATGCAGGGTTTCTTGGGCTGTCAACCTGGTTTCTCCACACTGGAACCCTGCGAGGATCGAGAGCAAGATGAAGTAAACATCCCCTCTCGGTTTCCCTGTGAAGCACCCCGGTTCAACCCGCATTGGGGAAGGGTATGTGAGAAACCTGAGGGTATTCTCACTCCCACAGCCCTTGGATCCTCTGTTCAGGTGGACAGTGAAAGGCCATCGCTATTGGATTCCAACCCTGGGGGCGGAGAAGCGAGGGAGGATCACCTGGGTGGAGGGTCCTTGGGGACTGGGAGTGGGTTGCCCTTGGGTGAGACATGGTATCCCCCTTCACCTACTAACAACCAACCCAACCCTTCCCCAACCTTAATAGGCTATTGTAAGCCAGTTCCCCTCATTTCCCCACCATTGACACTTGACAGTACTGGAATGAAGAAGAGGCAACTAAGAGCAATGAAGACTATGCTCTTTTTCCATTCAAGTACTGGGACGAGGAAGATGCCTGCTAAGAGCAGTGAAGGTCAGGCATGTACTCCTAATGGTGGTCAGGCAAGGCAGATTAATCATCCACACCTGCAGCCTGTAAACAGGCTGCAGGTGTATAAATGGAGCCCAACCAAGTGGCAAATGGGAACGGCAGGAGAAGGACCAGGAGGCCGGTGCCAGCAGCAGAGAACCTTATGGCGTGGCGAGAGAGCTGGGACTCCCTGTACAGACTGGGACCTGTGAAGGGAGCCATGCTGAATGGCTGTCCATTCCCTTTCTGCTCAACAAATTTGTTTCCCTGTGATGGAGGACCACCCTAGGAGTGTCTGAGGGGCAGGAACTGGAGCCCCGACACTAAAGGAAGAAGGCTGTGTAATGCATGCTGAAACACATACTTTTAAAGCGACCAGTGAGTTTCTGGGGATTGAGAAACCTGGTGCGAGTGTGTGTGTGAACTTGAACATGTCCTAACCTGAATACTTTGTATCAGCGTGGTCGCGTGTGGCAAGTAACATGTTTTTCGAAGGTCTCTGAACATTCAATCAGACAATTAAAGTGAAACAAACAACGATATTTCTCAATTATCTAAGAAAGAGTAATACTTTGTATCGGAGTGGTCGTGTGTGGGTAGAAACACGTTTTCGAAGGTCTCTGAACATTCAGATAATTAAAGTGAAACCAACAATTATATTTCTCAATTATCTAAGAGTAATACTTTGTATCGGGGTGGTCGTGTGTGCCAAGAAACACGTTTTCGAAGGTCTCTGAGCAGTGAACCATTTAATTAAAGTGAGACGAACAACTGTTGAACCATAAATGGAGAGAAAATGAACCCTAAACAAGAGATATAATTATTGAATGCTGAACTGAAGTAATACTTTGTAACCATTACATAATTAATACATTTTAAAACCCAAATAGGGGAAAATACACTTTAAATACAAGCCAACCATCATGTGTTGAACTGTTGAATAAATATTACAAGCCAACTATTATATTACACAAACAATAGTATGCTGAAATCTAATGTGACTTTACAGATTATATAAACAAGAGATACTGAAACCTGATTAGCAGTGGAATTTTCAACTCATATGCAAGCTGCAAACTATCTGACCAAATATTCAAATCAACATTAAATGAACTATGGCGACAAATATATTTTATCTTTTATTTTGAACTGTGCCACTTTGAACTTGGGAGAGGGATCCATGTGTCCTAACCAGGAACATTTATTCTCAAGGTTATTTTAACTGTGTTACTGGGAACTTGGGGAAGGGAACCCCAAGTTCTTACTTGGGGAAAGGAAACCCTGAGACTTGAATAGAACTATTGCATCCCCAACTTTAAGAAAGGGAATTTTGAGACTTTGCTTTTTGGAACTGTTTTATACTTGGGGAAGGGGGCTGAACGAACAGCTGTGAGCTGGAAGAAGCTCAGGACTTTGTGTTGAACACTGTTTTCTTTTTGGTTTTTGACATCCTTACACATTGTATAGTTGTGGTTTGTGGGCAAGTATATGGTTTGGAGACAGACAGATTCCTAAATTGAACTCTTTGACTCAGACTTTCCTTAGTTTTATTTAGTTAGGGAATTCCAACCTTATGTTAGAAACCTGAAGGTATCTCACCCGCTAGTCCCCGGGGATCTGTCATCCAGGTGGCCAGGACGCAGTCATCACTATTGGATCCAGTTCTTGGAGGTGGACCAGTGCCTGAAGATCCCCTGGATGAGGGGTCTTTGGGAAGTGGAAGTGGGACACCGAAGGGTGAGATGCTGTGGCCCCTTTCCTGTAACATTTTTTCCCCATTTTCCAAGGTAGGATGCCTGAAAGCTCACTCCCCCATCCCCTTTCCTCACCCAAACACTTTCTCACAGACAGTTATCGTGAGCGACAACGGACTAGCAGCAGAGCCATATACCTGACATGTCCCAACACCCATGTCAGGCAAAGTCAGGCAATTACTATTCATTACACACACCTGAGTCCCATCACACTTCCCCACACGGATAAAAGGCAAAGCACAAAAGCACACTCTGAGCGAGGAAAAGAACATGAGGAAGCAGCAGTTCCAAGGTGGCGATTTAACACAAGGAGAAAGTCGGCGAGACCGTAGAGGGTTGCAAGGAGGGAAGTACAATGGACCTCTATAAACCGTAACTTTTATGAGCCTTGGAAAGTGAGAGGCCCAAGACTGGGAACTGAAGCTGTGCAAGCCTACGCTGTGCATCACAAGTATCCAGCGCGCTCCTGTGTCGGTAACTCAGGCCGGGAGGAGTGATTCCTACTGTTGTACTGTCCTTGGCTCCTGCAAGAAAGCTGCGCAAGTAGAACCAACACAGCTGGTGAGTCAGAGAAACCAATATGAAATCAGCTTGTGTTTGAACCAAGGTTACAAGCGGCAACATTGTATGAAGAAATCCACAAAGGACAGTGTTTGAAGCGCATGTGATGAGAGGCGCGAATAATTGGAAACTAAAGGAGTGAATGTACTTTGAAAAAGCCAAATCAGATACTGTGTACAGAGTGGTCCGGTGACACGTGGGTGCGCATTCGAAGATCTCTCTTAGGTATCCAACTGAATGGCAACTGCATTGTAAGAAAGGAACTCTGTATCGAAGTGGTCCTGCGACGGGTCAAGCATCTCTATCAGGATGGAAACCTCTCTCACTGCCTTCCGTAAGGCACTGAAAACCAAGCTGTTCAACTAGGCACCTCCTTCAGACAGTTCCGATGTATCCTCTGCAACATACCATGTCATGTCTTGTAAATGTTTTATACTATGTTACAGCCATGTCTCTTTCTATACCAACTGTATTCTATATCTGTACCTAAGTGAACCCTGCTTGAATCTTTTGTAACAGCGCCACGATGTCTCAGGGCCGGTGAGCGCTTTATAAATTCAAATAAATAAGTAAAATAAATAAAGCTAAACCCTGTGCACATTCTAAAGTCTTTGATAAATATAAAGGGAACTGCAATTGGTCTGATCCCGGCTAAGGTAGACTAATAGAATGTGCAGAAGGAATAAAGGGATCTGAGCCCAGCTCAGGGGAATCCGGGGGGTGAACACTGAGTCACCCAAGATGGAATAAAGGTATCTAAGCCCAGCTGACGGGGATCTGGGGTGAACAGTGAGTCACCAGAGAAGGAATATTTCTGGAATCTTAAAGTTAAGGGATCTGAGCCCGGCTGAGGGGGATCCAGGGAGAGACAGCCCAAATCATATGATTATAAGACGAAAGGAACTTTCTATTTTTGTTTTGTTTATCAGGCCCTCCGATTCAAAAGAGACTTTGATGGAAAAGAGACTTGAGCACAGAAGGCCCTAATGCTGGAATTGAAATTGTATCCTCGTGTCAAGGAAGCCAGAGTGTGTGCTTGGCTCGAGTGAACCGCCTTGCCCCGTGCTGAAAACGTGGGCAAGAGAGGCCAAAGGCCCGAACATCCGACTTATCATTTTTTGAATACTTCTTTCTTTTTCATGAACATTACCCCATACTATTTGTAAAGTAGCAGTAAGGATTGGCAATATGTTTTTTAGAATAGGCCCTTTTTTTTTTACAAGACTCCACTAGGACTGCTTTATTGTTATTTGAAGTCGTAGCTTGCTCCCATCTGTAGATTTAGGTTTAGATAGGCGTTTTTCACCTCCTTTGTGAAAGTTCAATAAACACCCTTGGACTGTGGTTACTTGTGTCTGTCTTACTTCGATACCATGCCTTCATAGAGATGGGGTGGGTGTGTGTAATTGGCAAGTTGGTGACTTGAAATTGCCCAAGATTTTTAATAGCTCTTCAGGTTTGTTAGTAGCATTGTTGATGCATTGCTCAAGGTAAGTTTTCTTTGCTTTTTTAACCTCTTAACAGTATAGATGCATAGAAGTTGTGAACGTTTTAGGTGTTGCAGGTCTTTTGGGGATTTTGAATTTTTCCATTTATGTTCTTTTCTTTGAAGATTCTGTTTGAGGCTGAGGAGTTTAGAATAGAACCTGGACTTACTAGATCTGGGCAATGTTATGACTTTATGGCTTTTTTCTATGGTGCGGTCTGGTGAAGGATAGTTGTGCCCAAGGATCTTAAGTTGTTAAGGAGGGCATTTGGTTTTGTGATTTGGTAGAGGGACAGAGCTGTTGAATTGAAGAGTGATTTGAATTGCTATGAGTTGTGTTTAGCATTTGGTCTACCAAGTTTGGCTTGGGTTGAATGTGGGATAGTGGGTTAGTTTATTGTTAGAGGAAAGAGCCAGGGGATGAGAGACTGAGCAGCACAACTTATAGTGATGATGAAGTGGAAAGAGAGTGGAAATAGGATACGAGAAGGTCATGTGTATGGTGTCCGGCAAAGGTGTGGGATCAGATACATTTTGGTGGAGACTAAGGGTGCAAAGCATGTTACGGGAGGATTCTGCAAATGTGTTTCCTGAGTCGTCGAACCAGACTTTAAAGTCCCTGGTGAGGAAAAGGAATTTAAATTCCTGTTGGAACAATGCTGTAAATTCTTGCGAGAACTTAGCGTCCTTATCAGGGGTGCAGTAAATTACACTGAGAGCGAGGGGAGCAGTGTTGTGGTTCGGATGGCTAGGAGTGAGGGTTTCAAAAGATTTGTGCCAGGGGTGGTCAATTGTAGACAGAGTAAGGGAAGTATGGTAGATGACTATCAGGCCTCCTGCTCTCTTTGCTGGTCTGTGATTCAAAATAATCTTCAAGGCAATTGGTGAGCTATCATCTAGTGTGGGTCCTGAGTTGTGGTTTAGCCAAGTTTCTATTATGGTGAAGATGTCTAGTGCACTGTCAGTTACAAGATTGTGGAGTAACGGAGCATGCTTCTTCATTGTTTCAGTGCTGAGGTGAGCCATTGACGATTGTGTGTTTGCTAATGGTGCATATGTAGATAAGGGTTGTGGTATACATGTTTGCTGCTGTAAATTCCAAACTGTGGAGTTTAGAATACTGTCTGGGGGATGACCTTATTTGCTCAGTGTCAGGAGCTCTTCAGTATCACAGAGCTGAGTACTTTTAAAGGTTTGGGACCAAAATGTTTGGGTGCAATCGAAGCTCATGGGGAATCTGTTCATGGAATCTTCTCCATGTCAGTTAAGTTAGGTATGGGATCATGAGGCAATTGAGCAAATTCCTGTTTCTGGTGAACTTCACGAATTGCGAAAGACAAGCTTACTGGACAACCAAGACATTGGGCCTCATTACGAGTCCGGTGGTAACTGCGGCGGTAAAACCACCTGGTTACCACCGGACTCGTATTACCATTCCGCCTCGTGATTCCCGGTATTACAACCCCGGTTTTCCGGGAATCACGGAGGCGGAATGGTGTTAATCCCCATTCCCATCGAGTCCTATGGGACTCGATGGGAATGGGGATCATGGAAACACCGGCAGCATCTCGTAATGCTGCCGGTGTTTCCTCATCTGCCTGCAGGCGGGCGGTGTTAAACCCGCCAGGTCAGACCTGGTGGGAACATCACCTCCCGCTTGCAGGAGTCGGGATCAGGCGGTCCGGAAACAACAGTGGCGGTGGGTTTACCGCCACCGTTATTTCCGGACTGCCTGACCTGTAATGAAGCCCATTATATTTAAGCCAGCAGACAAAGAAGGAGCCATGGTGTTGATGGATTAAGTGGACAATCTTGCAGAAATCAATAAACAATTGAATGACAAAGAAACGTACATGGAAGTTCTCTTTGATCCTACAGAGCAGGTAAAGGCTATGATAAAAGAACTGGTGGAAGAGGCTGTATATAGAGGAGTCATAACAGATTTTACCAGATAATTCTTGTTGGTAGAACATCAAATAATGCCAGTCATATATGTAATGCCTAAAATGCATAAGAGATTAAAAGATCTGCCAGGTAGAGCCATTATTGCAGCCATGGGAAGCCTTCTGGAACCCCTAGCACAATATTTACACAAGGTGATTCAACCTCTTATACAATGCAGTGTATCCTACTTATGTGACACCACTCATTTTCTAACAGAATTGGAAGAGATGCAGTTTGAACAAGGGAGGAAATCCTCTTTACGATGGATGTCACTTCACTATACACAAACATTGTACATGAGGCAGAGTTAAAGGCAATGGAGTGGCTTCTACTTTCAATGGACTAGTGTAAAACTGATAAGGTCTTTATACTGACCTTGCTAAAGTTAGTTCTCACTAACAACCTCTTCAGATTTGGAGATAGACATGCTGTTCTAATTTCAGGAACCAGCATGGCGGCAGCCCTGGCACCTAGTTATGCAAACTCATTTATGCTATACCTTGAAACCGAACACCTCTTGACGTCAGAGAGATGGAGTAAACATCTGAAGCTCTACACCCATTACATAAATGATGTGTTTGTAATTGGGGATTTATAACACGCTTAATACCCAGAGGTTTCTAAGTGCGGAACTGGGGATCAAACTTGTGTGTTGCTCCACATCTTCTTGCTTTCAAAGTGAGTGTGTTGCCCCTGAGCTATCCTCCCGGTGTTCAGGATATGGAGGGGCTCCCAAAGTTAGCTTGACAAATTCTTTGAAATGATTAATCTCATGTATCCACAAATTAAATTTACCACTGAATCTAGTCGGATGAAGGTGACGTTTTTCGATGTGGAGGTATACACTGAAGGTGATTCACTAAAGACCAGGATATTTACTAAGCAAACGGACAGGAACAGCCTGCTACACGCAATGAGTTTCCTTCCTCAACGGACACTATATAGTGTACTGTGGAGCCAATTTAAGAGATATCAGAGAAATATCTCATCAGAAACCGAGTGTGAGGTGCAAGCAACCAAATTGAAGGGCACATTTTTAGAAAGAAAGTATGACACCAAACTCGTTGATGAAGTGGCAAGAAAAGTTGAACAGAGTCCTAGAGATGACTTGGTGAAGTCCAAATCTGCCAAGACAAATCCTCCATTAGTGTATGTTGCGATCTATTCCACGCAAATTTGGAATATTAAGCGAATCGTACAAAAGAACTGGGAAATTTTGAAACTAGATCCTACGCTAGAGAAGCTCTTTCCGGCTCCACCTGTCTTTGCTTATAAAAAGGAGCTCAGCTTTGAGAAGCATGTTAGTCCAGGCAGAGTATAAACAATCTGACTCTAAAAAGGTCCTACACATGGGGACGCAACCTTGCCACAACTGTCAGCATTGTGGCAATATTATGAAAGGGAATTTCATATTACTCCCACACACAAGCAAGAAAATGTACCTGCAGCATTCAAGTACCTGTGACTCAGCCAACGTGACCTATGGCCTGAAATGTCCTTGCGGTTTATACTACGTAGGGTTAACAACGCGCCAAGACCCGTTGGACTGAGCATGAGTCAAACTTTAGGTTATATAACTAGACGTCCCCGGTGGTGGTTCAATTTTCAGAAGCCAAGCATAACATTGCACAACTAAAATGTGTAATCTTAGAAAAAGGTGATGGCTACTACAAGAGGGGGCAATGTACAAAGTATGTTCTTACACAATGAAATAGTATGGATAGAGAGATTAAACTGTTTGGTGCCCAGGGGAATGAACCTTGAGTGGGATCTTTCATGCTTTTTGTAACTCTGTTTCAAATGGACAGGCAGCAGTGAGTTTGTCTAGTGCCAGATAACATGAAGTGTAGGCTAAATTGTTAGCTCCTGAAGGACCCCTTCTTTAGGGAAATGATCAAGTCTATTTGAATTTAAATTTGCATTCAACATCATGTAATGTCATCTCATGACGGATAGATTGTGAACAGATGTATATTCTGACAGGATGAGGTGAAGTGATGTGAACGGGCAACTGATGGCACGAAATGCGACCCCAGGGTTGACAATACAAATTGAGTTGATGTTAATCTTAGGTAGATTATATAATAGGGAAGTGAGATTGTGAATAGATGAGTACTCTGGCAGAGGGAGGCTAGCCACTGGTTAAGTAAGCCCTAAGACTAGCCAGAACATGATAAAGACGATCCAATTTACATAGAGAGTGGTGTGGCAAGAATGGGGTTCAAGGTACCCCTCGAGGACCATAGATGGAATCTGTAAAGAAAGGATGGCATTCCACAATGGAATAAATCCTAAGGCAGGATGCACCTTAGCTTTGGCACAATAGTTTAGTTAGCACATACATTTCAGGAGAGCAGGTTTGATAACCATGGACTGATCACCTGGGAAGTTTTATCAGCCGATCCAGGCTTAGTAATGTGGACTGACTAGTCACTCTACACAGACTCTGGAAAAGTCTGTGGAATCTAGAAGCAATGATTCACACATGGCCACTAAATTTGAAGTGAAAAATAAAGATACCTTATAAGAGATCGTGTAGGACCCAGATGGATATCTGGATCCAGACACGGCCGCTATAATCGAGGCGTTGGCATATGTGAGGAACTCATGGTGGCAACAGTAAAGACAGATACAAGTGATCACAGTTCAAGGGTGTTTATTGAACAATGTTTGCAGGGTGGAAAAACGCCTAAACTAAACCTAAATCTAATAGGGGAGCAAACGTTGACCATCAAATGAAAATAAGGCAGTCCTAGTGGCGTTGTTTCAAAATGAAAGGGCCTAAACTAACAAAAATATAACCAAACCTCACAGCTAGAACAAAAAGGGGTGCGGGTTAGTTTTCAAGAAAAGAAAGTAGTGTTCTCAAATAATATGTCAGGATGCAGCAACTTGGGTCTCCTTTCCCCACGTTTTAAGTATGGGGTAAGGTGGGATCTTGGTGCACAGCACACACTCAGGCTTCCCCGGCATGAGTTGACAGTTCTGTTCCAGCTTATCAGGAGCCTCGATGGCCAAGTCTCGTTTCCCTTAAAAGTCTCCTGCCTTCGAGGGCTTGACGTGTTCAAATAACAAAACAAAAGGTTCTTCTTCGAAATGAAAGTTTGTTTCTTGCTTTCACTTAGGGTAAGAATTCTTCACCCCTGGGTCCCCCTCTTCCGGTCGTAGATCCCTCTTTCACAAATCTTAATGTCTTTTTAAACAGTTCCAGTGGACATTCACTCTTGTCAACACACTGTTTCATGGGACTTTAGACTTGACCCCTTCTCGTCAGCATCCCTTGGTCGGGTTCACTCTTACCAACTTCAAATTCACACATGGTTACGGGATTCACTTCCCTTGCTTTCTCATGTGGCCGGATTCACTTCCCTTGCTTTCTTTATAGTTCATAGATCAAAGACTTTTGACTATACAGGGATTTTGCTTGACCTCCTGTATGACCACTTTGACCGAACTTGGCGGCTCTCTACGGCCGTCTGGTTTCTGTAGTTCCATTCACATGGGGATCGACCAGAGTCTCTTGAGTTAGCACCCTCCTGGTGCCGATTTCCCTCTGTAGCTGGTGTCCCCTAAACATTTTTCACAGTTCATTGAACTTTGTTCAAACTTGCCACTTTACAAATCTCATTTAACACAGCCCCGTTCTTATCGGCTCTCCCCTCGACTCACTGGCTGTGATGAACCTCTTGGCTTTCTCCATAGCTGGAGTCAAGTCTGCTACCACGGGAGCAGGAATATCCCTCGCTCCCGCTTATCAGCTTCGATACGCTCTCTGTACCATTGACATCTGTTGCAACACACTTCTTACGATTCCCTCTGCGGAGGTTTCACGGGTCTGCGTCAGAAAAGGCCAGGTCGTGTCCCTCCCTGTAAGCGTCTCGATATTCGCCGCCTCTCTCCTCCTCTTGAACTGCCGCACCTGGAGAGTTGTCTCGTAGTGCGGTCTGCCTGGCTCGTACTGTGCTCTCTTGCTTCACCTTTTATCCCTGCGGGGAAGGGAAAGGGCTGTCAGGTGTGTGTGATTCTGAACGATTGCCTGAATTTGCCTGACCCTTGTATTGAGACATGTCAGGTAAACAGCTCTGGTGTTAGTCCGTTCTCTAGTGTGTTGTGCAGTGTTTGTGTCGGAAAAGGGGGGTCGTGGTTTTGAATGTCCCACCTGGTAAGATGGGGAAAAGGTGTTGAAAGAAGGGGGATACCGCGTCTCACCCATCAGTGTCCCACTCCCTGAGGACCCCCCATCCAGGTGATCCTCCCTCACTAGTCCACCCCCAGGAACTGGATCCAATAGCGATGGCCGTGTCCTGGCCACCTGGATGACAGCTCCCTGGTAACTAGCTAGGGAGACGCCTTCATGTTTCTCACATATAACAACGGAGTAACCACACAGGAAGTGGTGTTGATGGGCTTGATGGCAGGAGTGTGTTCATTCACTAGGCCCGGGTGGGGCATTAATCCTAGGGACGATCGAACAAATTAATGAAATACGTGTCCGTTTGGGACCACACATCGGAAGTTGAGCATAAGTGTAAGCTGCGTAGCGTAAATTATCGGTAAGCCCTTGGTATGTTAGGAGTCACGTCTAGATGGTTCCATGTGTTAATATCCCCGCAAAAATATCACCATCCAAGAATGGCGCCATATTTTTGAAGCAATATTAACCCATTAAATCTGCAGGGGAACGCACGCAGACTGGTTCTCCGGTAGCGAACTGTAAGTACAGTGGTGTTTAGGCCGCGAGAGGGCGATTATCTTAACAAACTTAACACTCAGCATCACAGGGTCGTGACTGCTCTGACAGCTGAGCTTATTGCTATAGGGCACAGAAGGAGCAGGAACAAGTTCTGTGAGCTGCAAACCAGACGAAACATCCCATAACAGACCAAATGCGCTGTGTAAGGTTTGTTTCGAGCGTTCTAATGGTGCTCTAATTTTAAGTAGATTGATTCCAGTTTTAATCTTTCTGTTCTTAGGTATATGGGTATGGAGTGATGAGTACACCCATAAGAGGTCAGTGTGGTGTAAGAAACCAGGCAGGAATGAATTGTTAGAAATACTATTTGAACTATAATTGAGGATGTTGAAAGATTATTACTACTATTATTTTGTTTTTTAAGGTATTGTATAACTATGAGTAATAACACAGATTTTAGCCTCTGAAGAAGGATTTAGGTATCCGAAACGCGTGAGGCACTTAAAGACTGTGTGAAAGAACATGGACAAAATTGTTTAGTTACAGAATGGGCATACACATATGGAGAGTGAACAAGACAATGGGCCTCATTACGACCCAGGCGCTAATGGGTTAACGGCGCCGTAAAAGGCTGCGGCGCCGTTAACCTATTAGCGCCTAATTACGAGGTCCCTTTGCGGGACCCGACCTTAACGGCTGGTGTAGACCAGCCGTTAAAGTAGGGACCCGCAAAGGGATCTTAGTGCTAATTACGGTGCCGCAATTTGCGGCACCGTACTTAGCGCCTTCCCCATTCCCATTGAGCCCTATGGGGCAAAAATGGGAATGGGGAAGGGCCATGGAGGAAGGGGGAATTACCGCCCCGCCAACCTTGTAATGGGGTGGTAATTCCCCCTTTCTCCATGGCGGAGTCGGTAACTTTCCGCTAGGGTCGTAATGAGGCCCAATATGTGCTATGATCTTCATGTCTTGAATATGCTGTTAGAAATTGTAATGGGAACATATATTACAGATTTTGTTCATATCTTGGGATGTGATGAAAATTGTCGATTGAATTGATGGTTGATTTTACATAGGAGATTATAAAATCAGAAATGTAAAAAAAAACAGTTTTGAGTGAGAGCATTAATTAGTGAACTGAACATTATTAATTTTGCTAAAACACCTTTATGAAGAGGTTATTCCTCTTCGGATAGAGTGCACCAGGGTTACCTGTTGGCAATAACAGACATTCTTTTTAGAAATTCCTGTTTCTATCATGATGCAAGAAGTTATACCTCCTGTTAGTTGGACGAGCTTGCAACAAGAAGCTTCCTCCCGGGGCTTGTCACCTGGTGAGACTCTCTGTGCTGATGCAGCGTTTATGAAGGTGCCGAAGGGAACCAGAGTCAGGAACATAGAGGTGGACTGTTGCCTAACAACTCACCCAATCGTGTATAGGTGCAAGTGTGGAAAACCGCTGGCTAACTTCCCAACTCGCCAAGCCAAATGTTAGAGGCACCAAAGGGTGGGTTGTGGGACTTTGACTATGAGGGATGGGTCACAGGAACACTTGAAACCGATACAAGCAGCAATCCTCTATCCAGACTTGGAAGCAGGCGCTGAACCGAAGGGGGCTCCATCAACCCAACAAGTGCCGAGCGGAGGGTGAAAGAGACTGACCAAAGCCGAGGATAGGGAGCTGAGGCTAAAGGACATGCTGCGTCGCAGTAAGTGTTTGGTAGTAGAGGCTCCTGATAAGAGACCTTAGAACCGTCCGTGGAAGGGGCATGCCTTTCCTCCCTCTTGATAGGAAGAGATGAAGTGATTAAGAATTGAAAGCACAATTACAGTATGTCTAACATAAATATCTAAATGCAATGTTTTTTGATCAACAAGTTTGTCGTTTGAATTTGATTTTGAAAATCAATAGTGCAAATATATATGTGGTATGGATCACTATTATGTGAGACTCTGATCATGGATTCAGGTTTAAATGCATGTTTTGTCACAGTTGAAAGAGAGAGGAGGAGGGACAGACAAGTGACATAAGGGATGAGTAACCGGAAGGAGAGGGACAGCAGTGTAAAGATATTTCAGCAAGAGGTCAAGATTGTGGAAGAATAGTTAGGGAGTGCAAGGTATGGATAGATGAAGATCATAGTGAGAGGGGTTAATGCAATAAGCTCAATAGCAATATGTTCAAATGACATTGGGATAAGGCCAGAGGGGAGCAGACTGGGCTGGCCATGCTGATCATGAGTTCAGCCCCTTAGCACTTCTTATATGAGCATAGAGGGAGAACGTGGCAGAGTCGGTGTACAATGCAGCACGTGCCAGTGTTTGGAGATAGACATGTTTCTGAGAAGCCATCAAGAAGATGCAAGGGTGAGTCAAAGTGGTCAGTAATAAAGGATGCCTTGTTGCAGAAGAGGCAATCCTAAGTCCCAGAGTGCGGTCCCCCTGCTACTCATTGACCGTATTTCTCGAAAAAAAGGGGCCTCATTGTCCCTCAATATTGTACCAGGACTCATCTAAAAGATGCGTTAAGAACTCCATGTCGTAAATAGACCTAACCTTCACCACCCATTCATTTCCCCCCCCAGGAGACATGGGCTTTTCCACCTCTGGGCCAGACAGGTTCTCGCTGCCACCAACATAACCTGCACCATGTGCCCCTCTTCCACCCCACTCCCCTCTTCCTCCAGCACTATTCCAAATAGGAGAAACCACAGTGATAGCTTTCTTTAATCCTGTCAACCCCATTAATCCATGCTAAAACCTCCCTCCTGTACATGCGCACAACAGGGCATCCCCACCACATATGGCAGTAGCCCCCCGGGGCCTTACGACACTTCCAACACTGGGGGTAACACCTCTTGCCCATTTTGGCCAACACCACGTGTGGGTAATGCTATCTATTCAACAGCTTCAGGGCCTGGTGTCTGCACTGCAAGGAAGTCGTTGAACATGCAAATCTCCTACACATCTGCGCCCATAGGGCATCGTCAATGTCCCTCTCTAGGTCCTGTCCCCACTTGACTCTGGCCAGTAGCGTATTTCTGGTTTCTGCCAGCAACATAACCTTGTAGAGCATGGCAATTAGCCCCTGTTTGCCTGGCCTCACGATCAAGATAGTCTTGAAGTCGGTCAGCTTCCTCTGCAGGTTTTTGCCCCACCAATCATTCAGTAAGAGCCCCTTGAGCTGCAGATAGCGGAACACTGAGAGCTTTCCCACCTGCAAGCATTCCTCTAACCTCCCGAGTGTCATGAAGACCCCCTTCTCCCACATTTGCCCAGCTCTGCTTAAACCCCCCTCATACCACATCTGGAGTGCCAGGGGCTTTTCCACCCCATCCCCTAGGGGCAGAGCCCAAATGCAGCTAGGGGGTGATGGCTACGTAGGGAGCTACCTGTTCTCCTCTCTCCTCCCTCCGTAGAGACCACAGGACCTCCAGGACTGGGTGGATCAGTACTCTTCTTGGGATACACATCCTAGGTACCCATAACATTTCCCCCAGCAGGACAGGATCTAGCATCGCATTGTCCATTCTCCCCCACTGCTTACCGGCAAGCGGATCCATATGGTCCACTATAATCCAGAGCTCCGATGTCTTATATTATGACGAGAGATCTGGAAACCCTACACCCCCCTCCTACTTTGGCAGGTTTAGGACCCTATAGGTGAACCTGTGTTTAGCTCCCGCCCTGAGAAATTTCAACAGTGCCGCCTTAATCTCCCCCCAAAATACCTTTGAGACGACAACCGGGAGCATCTGGAACAAGAACATAAATTCTGGCAGCACCATCATTTTGCCATCCAAGAAGGCCGACGGCCGACGCCCCGCCCATCTCTCCAAGTTCCTCCACACCTTAGATCACAATGGCAGGTAATTCTTTGCAAAGAGGTCACCGTATTTCTTGGTACCTGTACCCCCAGAAAGCGGAAAGAGTCCTGCGCCTCTCTAAATAGCAGCCCTCCTATATATTCCACTTCTGCCGCTGTTGGTCCCCCTAGCACATGCGCCACAGATTTATCAAGCCTGACAACTTCTCATACCGCTCCAGACTGTCCAGGAGGCGCAGCGCTGATTGCATCGGCCTGCTGATACGCAGCAAGACATCATCTGCAAAGAGGCTAATCTTGGACAGTGATCCTCCTATCATGACCCCCATATCGCCTCGTCCGCCCTGACCCCCACTGCCCAAGTTTCCATAACCAATGCATAGAGTAACGGGGACTGCGGGCACCACTGTCTCGTGCCCCATTGCAGCGCAAAGGCCTGCAACAATTTCCTGTTCACCACAACCCTATTGGTCGGGCTTGAGTACAGGGCCGCAACCCTCAGCGCAGGCCTCCGCTGCTCCTGCCTTCACATTTTCAGCGATGCTTCACTACCTCCAGCCATCGTGCATTTTATCACTGCTATGCGCACACTTCCTCCAACAGGACTGCCAATTCAGGCTCTGTTGCCTCGCAGAAGGGCTGACCCCCTCCCCCCCTCTTTGCTTGCACTGTCTGCCAGTACCGGTACTCCCCCAATTTACTCAGATGCAGTGATGCTCCCATCACTGTCGGGGCCTCCACCATGCACCTGCTGATGCCAGGCCTGCCAACGCCCTCCAGGTTTGGCGCTCGCCACATTGCCGCTCTGCTTCTCAGCGTCCCTCACAGCGTCACCATGAGCCGTCGCCGCCTCCTCTTCTTCAACACTTGCGCTCACCATGCAGCAAACTGGGCGCTTCTCCTGCAGCACACCACGCCAGTCCATGCCAACTCCAGGGGCACAGGAGCCCCCTCCTCAGCCAAGGTTGCTCTACTTCAGTTCTGCAACTTTCACCACTGGGTGGTATGGGCCGCCGAAGCCGCGGCCCGGGCCCTCTCCCGCTCTGCCCCTCTTCCACATAGTGCTGCTGGCCCTCGCTCAGCTATGTGCTGGGGGACCCCCCATTCGTTTTTGGCCCCACAGCTGTTGGGCAGGTTCCCCCGACATAGGGGTCTCTTTCCTTGGGTCACGGCCACTCAACTCTGCTATCCACCACAAAATCGACAATCAGGCAACCATCTTGCCTGTGCCCCATGGGGGCTTCCATGAGCAGTTTTTAAATCCATTAAATACTGTACTCCTCAGAAGCCACCATCCTTCTGACAGAACGTTTCAGGTTAATTACCTATCAGCCGGAGAGTTTGCGCATGTATCACTAACTGGATTGTTTACATATCCGTACACTCTAGCTGGCATCAATCAGTGCCTCCGAGTGCATTATGGCTGTATACCACCAGTCCACTTAATGTAGGATAATTAGCAATAAACATTATGGTGGAAAGCTGGGATTGCTTTCTTTCAAGTGGGATGGGATATGTGTCCAAACGCTTCAGTTATCCTGGTCTTGTATAGGTGCCAGCACCTCAAATGGCAATGACTTGTCCTCAAATGGCAATGAGTTTTTGTTTTCTGAAAAAGTATAATGAATTAATTTTATATATTTACAACTTCATGTTTGGAGGATTCATCTGTTAAAGTACATGGTGTTTCCCATCACAAGTGCATTCAAATGTTTCTATTTACTAAATGTAATTTTTTTACAATAAGCCTGTTTTAAAGAAAATATGTCTCTTACTTAAATAGTAATTTACTCCGATGCCACAGGGAAATTTTGAAGTGTGCTTCTCTCATCAAGTATAGGCTGTGACACGACTTGTTGAAATGCTAATACTAAACTTGTCTGGCTTCTCTGGTGGGACATCACTGAAGCTATTTTGAATTCTTCTGAGCTGATATGTTTCTTCTTGCCTCTCTTTTGCTTTTTTAAGTTGACAGGCAGATGTCAGATGGCGCTCCAGAAAGTAGAATCCTTGAATAGAATGGTACATCTGTACAGGAAGAGGATGGAATGGCTTACAAGCGGGAGTCGTCAGATCTTCGGTGTGATTCAGGAGCACTCCATCACTATTGTCTTCGATTTTGGAAGTCTGTCTAAAAGGCAGTTTGACTTGTGTCGGAATTTACTGTGCCTGGTTCTAACGGAGCAAGTCTCGCGTATTTGCCGATTTAACCTTATTCGGTAAGCAGACTGTCATTAAAGGCCCTTCCTTTCTGCATGCTGTTTTAGAAAGTGTGCTGCTATTTCTGAGGAAACTGGCAGGCTTGTGGTGATGCTTCTTTGAGGAACCTGCCATGTGTCGAACAAGTCCACAAGATTTACAGACAAGGGTCGTTCACAATGAGTCAGTGCATTAATCACTGCATTACTATGAATCGAGTTGCGTGTATTTGCAGGCTGAAGGAAGGAGGCGAGTGAGAGAAAGTGGTGGGTTTAAAAGTAAATGTTTTATAATTAACCGATAATTGCACTTCTCACAACTTTAGCAACTTCTTTGTCATGGTTTCTAGACCTATTAACAACATTTTAATGTTTGAATTTTTATAAAACATTATATTAATTCCTATTCATGGCAAATGGCCACATTAGTACCAGTACATAAGAGGGCGATAAGACCAACTCAGGCATTTATAGATTATCTATGCTTGACTGCACGGGTAAACTATTTGCTGGCTTTTTGCTAGATGAACTTCAAGAATGGGCTGACAAGAAAGAAGTATTTAATCGTTTTCAAAGTGGCTTTAGGAGGGGCTACTCAACAACACATAACCTGGTTATATTGGACCTCTTGCGGACCAACACCAGGAAAAAGAGTAACCCCCCTATATATGCGCTTTATGTTGATTCCAAAGCTGCCTTTGACTTAGTCCGCAGAGAAATACTGTGGCCGAAATTTGAGTCACTTGGGTGTCCACAAGGTCTGTTGTATTACTTGAGGCTTCTCCATCATAATAACATAGTCTCCCTTAAACTCAACTCCCAAGGGAATATAATATGAGTGCTCAAATCAAACAGAATAGGGGAGTCAAACAGGGCTGTGTTACCGCTCCAACCCTGATCTACCAGCAGAGATTGGTGAGGCAAACAATTGCCCAGTGCTAATTGGAGATGAACACTGCCCAGTCCTCGCATACGCGGACGATTTGGTAATTTTAAACCATACATTCAGCGGCCTACGTAGATCTGCAGAAGACTTATGCGCATATGCGAAAAGAAATGGACTAATAATCAATCTGCAGAAAACGCAACTGATGTTGTTTACAGGTAGAAAGATTGCCCGTGTAAGGCTAATGGTACAGGAGAGTTGAAAGGGGCCCCTAGGGGACCCTGACGTCTATGGAAACAAGGCGAGTCACCACACACGATAGATACGCCAGACACGAGGTTGTATTCCCAAAGCTAGGGTTTAATGCAAAGCAAAAGTCTCAGTTGGCCAACTCGGTCTCACGCCCCGCGACGTGTATCTCTAGACCTCGAGGGACACAAGAGAGTGAATTACGTACATCAGTTACATATATACAAAATGCATATCAAACAATCAGCTATGACATGTTTAACACCCCCCTTTTATCGGGTTTCTTTGAACTTGGTGTGATGATGGACATCTCCGACAACTATGACACCTTCAAACATCTATTCTAGTAACAATTTGCAATTTGTGAGTGCAAAGGCATCTTTCAGTTGTTGAATAGAACACAGAGCTTCTGTTCTTGGAAGCGAGCTTCATACGGGGGGAAGAGTTGCATTCCGGACCTTGCTATCTATTAGGTGCTATTCGTGTCCTGGGAGCCGACACGCTCTAGCGGGCTCAGCGAAGGGGGGCCGTAAGAAGAGCATAATTCAAGCCTTTAGCTGTATTATTCTAACATATTGTACCATATAACGAGACTGGCTAGCAGCTGCAAAATGATTAAATGCCCTGCAGCTCTGCTTCAAGGCCACATTCGAGAGGGAGCCGGGCATTCTTCCTGGCGCTGCCTACGTTTGTGTTTCTACGAACTCTTGTTATCCTCTCGGCCCTGCGGCCTTGTCCTTTTTACATACAGACAACAATGTTTTACAGTCGACCAGTGTAAGCGGAAAATATATTGCGAAGCAATAGGAACAGAAAGCAATGAGCAATGGTTAGAAAACAAAATGGCAATTCTTGTTACATCAAAATGGCCGTTCATTGGCAAACTCGAAACCCTATATTCTTTCATATCGTGCATGAGACGGTTGGCCCACGGCCACCAAAATACGTTTGCGGTCACAAAGTAGAGGTATCCATTTTTCTAGACTGACAAACCCTCCTTTGGCCGTATGCCAAACATCTCATCTATTTATTGAAACCTCCTCTAGTGATGATGAGTCTGAAGTACTTGTGTCTGAATTTTGCATCCTATCGTAAACATCATCGTCTTCATCAATATCTATTGCCATCAACTCTTTTACTGCTCTCATCTCGTTTGGGTCTTGGTCAGTTCGACCATGAGGTTGTTTTTTCTTTGTCATCATATGCATACATCCTTCCGTACATCCCACAGTTACCTCAGCGCAAACTATGGGTAGACAATGTATACAACAACAGCACGTTAGGAATATTTCAAACACCACTACTAATATTGAGATCAACTTCCATCCACAGGAACGTAATATTCCCCAAAACCAAGATCCTATTCCCCAGCTTCCTTCTTCAGTAGGGAGTTCAAAGCTTAGGACGTGCATTTTCTTTACTGCTTCAAAGATCGTGGGGGAATAGTCATCGACATAAACGCAACACGCTGATCCCACTATTTTGCAAATTCCCCCACGATCAACCAGGATCACATCAAGAGCCATTCTATTTTGCAGCGTCATTAACCTGATTCCTCTTTCTTCCAACGTCATGTTAAATAGTATATCTGTTGTTATGTTTATTGTATTTTTTAGGATTCTGGACAGTTGCCTTATATTAAAGGAGTTCACTATCTGCCCTAAGAATGGAATGAATGATTTTGCTACATCAGTTGCTATTAAAACACCCTTGTCAGTCCTTTTGACTCCAGTTCTGGATAATCTGGCCATGGCTGCTGTTTCTAAGAGGAATACTCCTGGGAACAGTAGACCTAGGTAACATGTACCTCCCCAGTTTCTGAGCAACCAAGGATATGCTTTCTCTCCACATATAAAATAAACTGGATCACCTACATTTGCTGGTTCTATTTCCCATTTTAATACCACTGTATTCATGCAACCAGTATATGTTCCGACTGAAAAAGAGCCTTTCTTTTTTAGACAAAAAGGGACAGTTATTGGGCTATAATTCACCGTGTAAGATGGGGGATTTGCATCTTTGTCCCCTTCTGTTCTTACACAAAACGTCATTACAGATGTTTTTTCTGGCGGGGACAATCTATCTCGTCTATTTTGTCATGTTATCTTTCGTGTATTTTTCCTCGTGGGCTCTGGGGCTATTACTTGTGCTTTATGGAAAATGGAACAACCCACAGGCTTTATTATTATCTCCTCAAACTCATTCATGTTGGTTCTGTATAATTGACCCGTATTACTCTTATTCCATTTCCCGTAGAACATTGTACCTAAAGATGCACTACATGCAGAACTTAATGGTAGTGGCTGCACATACCACCCTATTCCTTTCCCAGCATGCTATGGTAAATGGGCACATACCCAGCAATTTGTTTTCTTCAGAATTGAATGTGTCATGTTAATAATCAATAGCAAAGTATTATTTCCAAAACCTTCCCTGTGTCTTTCTTCCATTGGGGGCAGGGTATAAGTGATCACCTGAACCGGGCTTTCAGTAGTGGATATATTAATTATCGGTAAAAAGATTTCTAATGGGTGTATTGTTTCCAACAACCATAATATTAGGGCTGTCGATATTGGTGCTACCACGCTCATAAAGCACATTATTATTGCCAGTACCAGCATACAGTTTGTTTTACCATGCGTTTTTCTTAAGCTTACAGTCTTTATAATTGACTCATTCTCAGCGGTGGTGGTGCAGGAGGAGGCTGGAACCGGTCCCGGCATGTTTCTCGTCGTCCTTCTTCTTTCTTATCACAGTTCGTTGTGGATATCTCTCTTCGTCACGCTTGCTCTGATGTCAATAAGTTCAACTGAATTGTCACAGTTCAGTTCTGCCTGTCCTTTTTAGCCTGGATTTCGTTTATTAGTTTTTAGGCAATATCACTTGTCCTTTCTTATACTGCTCAGATGACCTTTGATCAGTTATCTTATCGCCTTAGTATCATGTGCGCCCAGCTTGTCCGCTCTGGTTCCTGACACATGTACTTTTAATCAGTTATCTCATTTGCCATAGTACCATGTGCGCCCAGCTTGTCCGCTCTGGTTCCTGACACATGGGCCCTCATTACGACCCTGGCGGAGTGGGTTTACGCCAGCGTTATTCGCGGCGGACCCGTCCGCCCTACTACGAGTTCCCGTAGCGCCATGGAACGTTTTCCGCCTGGTTTTTCCGGGCGGAGAAATCCATGGCGCTACGGGACCTTGATGTTAATTACGCCACCGTATTTTGCGGTGGCGCAATTAACGCCTTCCCCACTCCCATTATACCCTATGGGGCGAAAATGGGAATGGGGAAGGGTAAAATGGGGAATGGGGATTTACCGCCCCGCCAAGGTCGGCATGGGGCGGAAAATCCGCCAACCTCCATGGCGCTATCGGCAGCTTTCCGCCGTGCTCCGCGGTGCATTTAGCACCGCGATTTCCGCCAGGGTCGTAATGAGGGCCATGTACTTTTATGATCGCACCGAGGAGCCGCGAGTCTTGAATTGTCCGACTTGCACAATTCTCACGCTTCTCTCCTCTACACCTCTAGTTCCTTCTCCATCCATGAGCTGAACCAGAGGTTGACATAAACACCAAAAAGAACTGCGGATCACTTTGTCTTCCGAGGCCGCAAGTTGTATCGCCTTGCTCCTGGTATCGTGTGATCCGTGAACAGTGCCGGTGCACTTCCAGACTTAGGCTCAAAGTCAGCCTGTGGCGCTACTACAGGTGCTGGTGTGCGCCGCGCCAATGATGCGGATCCGTTCTTTGGCGTGCTGGCAAGTGCTGGTGGGCACCAGAGGGGTACACGATTTGTTTCTGCTGGTATTTGCAAGGCAGATTTCGTGTCGGCCAGCAGTGATGTCGATTCTGCTGGGCAACGTTGGGGCACTATTTGCCCTCCCCCTCTTTGGCAATTGTTTCGGGCTTTGTTTTGAGTTTCACTTCTCGTTTTGGCAGATTAGGTGGCTGCTTACTGGCAACAGTTTCTTTCGTTTCTGGGACCGCTGTCTCTTTTCGGTCATCAGTGTCAGGCAAGTCTTTCAGTGCAGTTGGAATCTTCTTGGCATGGGTGGCATGGATCCACAACTTCCTTCCATCCACCCGTATTGCCGTCTGCGTCGCCAAGAGTACTTGATAGGGCCCGCGCCACTTGGGCGCTAATGATGACTTTCTTTCAAAATGTTTAAGCGGCACCCAGTCGCCTGGCTCCAGCGCGTGCCCCAGACCAGTGTATCTCACTGGTAACGCCTCCTGCACCTGCTGATGAATCAAACGCAATTTCTGCATTAAAAGGCCACAATAAGTACTAAGCACAGGATGTTCTACCTCACTAAGTCATTTTGGCTGTGGTGCGCACCATACATTTGCCGGCCTCCCCATCACGATCTCGTACGGGGAGAGCTCAGTTTTAGCCTGTACAGACGTACGCATGCATATTAGTGCTATTGGTAATGCATCCACCCAACTCAACTTGCTTCCCGCACAAATCTTGTTAATCTTTGATTTAAGAATCCAGTTGTGCCTCTCCACAAGAACCGGTAGAACTCGAATGACTTGAACTATGGAATCTCTTATCAATCTGAAGACCAGCACATATCTGTAATGCCACTGCGCCCACAAAATGTGGTCCATTATCAGACCATAGGACACGGGGCAAGCCAAATCTGGAAAAGTACTCCTTCAACATTACTTTTGCCGTGCTCATTGCTGTGCAGTCCTTCAAGGGATATGCCTCCACCCACTTACTGAATGCACAGATCACCACCAAGACGTATTTTAAGTTTTGGCACCTCCATCTCTATGAAATCAAAATGGATCACCTCAAATGGCATAGAGGGCGGGCCAAAACTGCCTGTTGGAGTCACTGTTCCATTCCCTACATTGTGTTGCAAACACGTGATACAGTTCTGCACCAACCTCTCTGCATTCTTTTTTATGTTTACATTCTGCCAAACTGTAGAAAGGTGCTGTATTATCTTCTTCGCACAGATGTGCGTAGGGCTGTGTGGGCCATTGTGACCATTGCAGTCACCTACGAATTTGGCAACATCCAGTTTCTAGTTCCCTTGTCCACCCAACAACCCTCCAGATCCAACTCAGCAGATCCCTCTGCCCACCCCTGTATTTCATCGGCCGTAGCTTCGGCCTGCATTTCTTTGACAGTGGCAACTCCATTTTCTATCATACAGTGTACTTTCTCCGTCTGAACCGTCATCATTTTGGTATTCAAATCAGTGGCAGTTTGTTTCGCAATTCTGTCTGCAAACAGGTTTCCCTCTCCTACTTTGCATGTTACTTTTTTATGTGCCTCGCATTTCACTATTGCTAGGCACTTTGGAAACGTGAGTGCAGACAGCAATCGTACAATCAAAGGGCCATGTTGAATTCTGGCGCCATGTGATGTCAAAAACCCTCTCTCAGCCCAGAGTCGACCAAAGTTATGAACCACTCCAAAAGCATACTGACTATCAGTATATATATTCACATTCAAATTGTCAGAAATCTCGCAGGCTCTGGTTAATGCTATTATTTCTGCGGCTTGTGCTGAATTATAGGGAATTCTTTTGCTTTCTACAACGCTCTCTAGGGTAGTAATAGCGTATGCGGCAGTTGTCGTGCCATCTGGTAATTTAAAACATGAGCCATCACAAAATAACTCTCCATCTGGCTCTCTTTCTGTGGGATATCACTTAAATCAACTCTCCCCTTGGTTTCTTCCTCAGTGACCATTAAGCAATCGTGGGGGGGTGATTCATCCTTCCCAATTTCTTTTATGGTTGGTGGCATTAATTCTGCAGGATTCAAAGCGCTACATCTCATAATTTGGATATGGGGCGCGAACAAGATAATCTCATATCTTGTCAATCTAGCAGAGGTGAGGTGTTGCGTCTGTGTCCTATTTAATAGAACGTCTATGGCATGTGGCACCATCAGAATTAAAGTGTGCCCCAATACCATCCCTTCCGTTTGTTTCACTGACGCAGCAGCTGCCGCGACAGATCGCAAACATCGTGGTAGTGCGTGCTACAGGGTCCAGCGCAGAAGAAAAATAGCCGCACGGCCTATTTCTTCCACCTTGTTCCTGTGTCAAACCGCCAATGCACATCCTTCACTTTCACACACAAATAGTCTAAAAATGTTCTCATAGTTCGGCGTACCCAAAACTGGAGCCGAGCATAATGCAGTTTTCAATTCATCAAATGCTTTCTGACATTCCTTATCCCACTGCAAAGGCATAACCGCATCCTTTCTAGTCAAATTCACCAACGGCTTCACAATTAACGCAAAATTACCAATCCATTGTCGGCAGTATGAAGCCATGCCTATTATGGCTCTGACTCCTTTTTGTGTCTTTGGAATAGGCATACAAGAAATACTTTCTATGCGTTGTGGCGTTAGTCTTCTCCCTCCTTTCGAAAGTAGGTAGTCCAAATAGGCCACCTCCTTTCATTATATTGAAATTTCTTCAAACTAGCTCTATGGCCATGTGCCGCTAGGTGTGACAGTAGTAATACAGTGCTTTCTTTACAAATCTCCTCTGTGTCTGCAACTAGCAATAGATTGTCTATGTATTGCAAGAGTACACAACCCACGGGTAATTCCAGCATGTCTAGCTGCTCTTTTAATGCTCTACTGTAAATACTTGGACTTTCCGTGTAACCTTGCGGAATCCGCGTAAATGTAAATGATCGTCCTCCTAATGTGAACGCGAACAAATATCTGCTGCCCTTGTTCACTGGAATACTGAAGAACGTGTTTTTCAAATCTACTACACTAAAATATTCTGCTGAAACAGGTATCATTGTCAATATTGTAGTGACATCTGGCACTAGAGGAAATTGTGGATCTACTACCTTGTTCAATGCGCGCAAATCAATTATAAAACGGTATGGTACCTCATTGCCTCCTTTTTTATAAACTGGAAGAATCGGGCTGTTGCATGTACTGCCTGTAATTTCCTCGATTACCCCTAATTTCACCAAATCTGTAACAATACTCTTCAAACCTTTCTCACCTTCAGCCGAAATTCTGTATTGGGGTATTCGCGGTAGGGTAACACCTTCTTTCAAAATGATCTTTACTGGCTCTATCTTTAAACATCCTACATCATTGTCATGCATTGCCCATATACAGGTTGGTACTTTACTTAGTTCCCCTGGTAACACTTCAGACATGAATTCTGACACAGGGGCATCGTGTGGCCAAATCGTTAGAAACACTCCGTCCGCTGTGCAATGTATAACGGAACCTAGTTTTTTCAACAAATTTAATCCCAACAAGTTCTCCCCACAATTTTCTGTTAAAAGGAAAGGGCAATGTTCAATGAACTGGTTTGGACACTGGGTTTATGACTGGTGTACCTGCGAACCCTACGGAAACATTCTTTTGCCCTGACAGTGGTATATCTGGAACCAAGTGGTGGTCTATTGAACACTTCTGCGCTCCTGTATCTACAGGAAAGTGGTGCTCCTCATTCCCGACTCTCATTTGTACGTAGGGTCCTCTCTGATTCACGGGAATAGACACTGCTTCCGACCCCTGTCCTGGGCTGTCCTATTTGGGGAATAACACATCGTCCGGTGTGTAATCATTACTATTACTGTAATACGTGTTTGGCTGTGTATCGAAAACGTTCCCACTCTTTCCTCTATTTCCCCCACTCTGGTTTCCATTTGTTGATTTTGCTGTCCCTGACTCTGGTTTTGGGGCATTTTGGTTTTGGTCTTAGTTTTGATTACCTACGTTATTGTGATGCTGCTGCATACTATTCCTATTTGGTCCATCCGCTCCTGGGTGTCCTCTATGCTGTCTCCTCTGACCAGACCCATTTCTATTCTGTAGATGCGGACATTGCGCTCGCCAATGTCCTTCCTCCTTACAATACCTACACTGATTCGGTCCCACTGTTCCCCCATGCATCTTCGAATTACTCCTTCCTTGTGCGTTCCCTCGCCCACTATTATGTCCTACTACTTGCTGCATTAGTACCTGCGTTTTCAATAGGCATGCTTTCAAGTCTGCCCCTATCTGTTTTAACAACGATAATTCGTCCACCATTTCCTTCTGCCCCAGTGATGGTAACTGCTGCCGTTCATTATGTGACCCCTGCATTCCCTTCCAATGTCTCCTGATATCCTTACCCCTGTACCCAGGTGTAGTAAACATTTCGGCATAATCATTATCTAATTCATCTTTAAGTTCATAAAGTCCATATACATGTTCTCTCACTTCTTCATCCCTCTCCCTACAGCGTGCTAATGCATTCAAATCTAACAATTGCTGCGGTGGTAATTTCCCAATTAACTGTTTCCATTTCTCCATAAAATATTCACCCATGCATTCCAACACTACCTGCCTCTCGTTGCTCCTTCGGAAGTCATACATCGAAGCCAATGCTACCGTCCCATCATTCCCGTCTATATACATCTCTGCCTGTTGCTGCATTTCCACCTTCATTTCTTTGCTGATTGCGCTGCAAGTTATCCTCGTGCATCCCCGTTGTTCAGTCCCGCCTCTCGCCCCCGTGGTTTCAATTTCAACCCTGGGAGGAACAGACGGTACCGAGTCTGTGTCTGAGGCGGGAGGTGCGGATGGGACAATGGGAAAAGGGAGTGTCTGTTGTGGGCCTGGTTGGCTAATAGGAAGTGTTACATGCGTGGTCTTATCCTGTGGCTGTGGGAGGGCTTGAGCTACCGGAGGGGGAGCTTGGGCTACGGGCGGGGTCTGGGCAATAGATACTGACGTCTCTGGTCTTACTTCTGATTTTGGGCCTTGTTTGGTATGGGTCAATATATTTTCTATTAATTCATCTGCTATGTGTAATTCCCGTTGTGGATATATCTTTTCTGTATTCAACTGGTCTTGCCTACCTGCCCTTCTTAGACTCTCAGTCCACTCCTCTTCTTCTTTCTCGTCTGCTACTTCACCTTTCGATTTATGCCTGCGCGCATGCTTCGCTCTGCTTTTAAATCAGAGCATTGCTTCCTTTCTCCAGTCTTTAATAGTCTCAAATGCTGCAGGACGCGCTTTCTTTCTTATCAACACCCTTTCCAGGTTGTCTATCCTCGCTATCTCAAAACTACCATTAATCGGCCACTGATGGTCTTGTTGCTTTCTGGTTTGCGTATGCCAAGTCTCACAGAATATTATCGCACCCACTCCATACTTCACATACATCTCATACGCCGGCGTTCCCCCAGGTGGTACAATTTGGCCATCTTCCAACGATTGTCTACCACAGCGGAAAAACCCTGCTAAGGTGGACAATACCCCAGGCATGTTTCAACCTTCCCCCTGGTTAATCAACCTTACCTAGGGCATTTGATTTTGCAAAGTCAACTCTCAACCAATATCAGGATTACTTTGAATCGGGGAATGACTCACCTGATAAATCAAGTCGCCTGTATACTGACACACCAAAGGACGTCGTGTCTGCGTTTCGTGGCTTCCGCCTCATTTCGGGACCCTCGCCTCCTTGCTCTCTAGCCAGGCACGTCGATCAGGGATCAGATGTGTGCAGATCTGCAAAGGAGTCTCTCATCACAGGGCGCCCCGAACACCTCTTGATCCCGGCTCAATCGTCCCGTCCTCGCCGATCTCCCCTTACTCAATTACAACGTTATGCGATGGAACAAGTGGGGGAGGGTCCCTATTTGGGCACCATCTTGAAAGGGGCCCCCAGGGGACCCTGACGTCTATGGAAACAAGGCGAGTCACCACACACGATAGATACGCCAGACACGAGGTTGTATTCCCAAAGCTAGGGTTTATTGCAAAGCAAAAGTCTCAGTTGGCCAACTCAGTCTCACGCCCCGCGACGTGTATCTCTAGACCTCGAGGGACGCAAGAGAGTGAATTACGTACATCAGTTACATATATACAAAATGCATATCAAACAATCAGCTATGACATGTTTAACACCTCCCTTTTATTGGGTTTCTTTGAACTTGGTGTGATGATGGACATCTCTGACAACTATGACACCTTCAAACATCTATTCTAGTAACAATTTGCAATTTGTGAGTGTGAAGTCATCTTTCAGTTGTTGAATAGAACACAGAGCTTCTGTTCTTAGAAGCGAGCTTCATACGGGGGGGAAGAGTTGCATTCCGGACCTTGCTATCTATTAGGTGCTATTCGTGTCCTGGGAGCCGACACGCTCTAGCGGGTTCAGCGAAGGGGGGCCGTAAGAAGAGCATAATTCAAGCCTTTAGCTGTATTATTCTAACATATTCTACCATATAACGAGACTGGCTGGCAGCTGCGAAATTATTAAATGCCCTGCAGCTCTGCTTCAAGGCTACATTCGGGAGGGAGCCGGGCATTCTTCCTGGCGCTGCCTACGTTTGTGTTTCTACAAACTCTTGTTATCCTCTCGGCCCTGCGGCCTTGTCCTTTTTACATACAGACAACAATGTTTTACAGTCGAGCAGTGTAAGCAGAAAATATACTGTGAAGCAATAGGAACAGAAAGCAATGAGCAATGGTTAGAAAACAAAATGGCGATTCTTGTTAAATCAAAATGGCCGTTCATTGGCAAACTCGAAAACCTATATTCTGTCATATCGTGCATGAGATGGTTGGCCCACGGCCACCAAAATACGTTTGTGGTCACAAAGTAGAGGTATCCATTTTTCTAGATGACAAACCCTCCTTTGGCCGTATGCCAAACATCTCATCTATTTATTGAAACCTCCTCTAGTGATGATGAGTCTGAAGTACTTGTATCTGAATTTTGCATGCTATCGTGAACATCATCGTCTTCATCAACATCTATTGCCATCAACTCTTTTACTGCTCTCATCTCGTTTGGGTCTTGGTCAGTTCGACCATGAGGTTGTTTTTTCTTTGTCAACATATGCATACATCCTTCTGTACATCCCTCAGTTACCTCAGCGCAAACTATTGGTAGACAATGTATACAACAACAGCACGTTAGGAATATTCCAAACACCACTACTAATATTGAGATTAACTTCCATCCCCAGGAACGTAATATTCCCCAAAACCAAGATCCTATTCCCCAGCTTCCTTCTTCAGTAAGGAGTTCAGAGCTTAGGACGTGCATTTTCTTTATTGCTTCAAAGATCGTAGGGGAATAGTCATCGACATAAACGCAACACGCTGATCCCACTATTTTGCAAATTCCCCCACGATCAACCAGGATCACATCGAGAGCCATTCTATTTTGCAGCGTCATTAACCTGATTCCTCTTTCTTCCAACGTCATGTTAAATAGTATATTTCTTGTTGTGTTTATTGTATTTCTTAGGATTCTGGACAGTTGCCTTATGTTATAGGAGTTCACTATCTGCCCTAAGAATGGAATGAATGATTTTGCTACATCAGTTGCTATTAAAACACCCTTGTCAGTCCTTTTGACTCTAGTTCTGGATAATCTGGCCATGGCTGCTGTTTCTAAGAGGAATACTCCTGGGAACAGTAGACCTAGGTAACATGTACCTCCCCAGTTTCTGGGCAACCAAGGATATGCTTTCTCTCCACATATAAAATAAACTGGATCACCTACATATACTGGTTCTATTTCCCATTTTAATACCACTGTATTCATGCAACCAGTATATGTTCTGACTGAAAAAGAGCCTTTCTTTTTTAGACAAAAAGGGACAGTTCTTGGGCTATAATTCACCGTGTAAAATGGGGGAATTGCATCTTTGTCCCCTTCTGTTCTTACACGAAACGTCATTACAGATGTTTTTTCTGGTGGGGACAATCTATCTCGTCTATTTTGTCGTGTTATCTTTCGTGTATTTTTCCTCGTGGGCTCTGGGGCTATTACTTGTGCTTTATGGAAAATGGAATAACCCACAGGCTTCATTATTATCTCCTCAAACTCATTCATGTTGGTTCTGTCTAATTGACCCGTATTACTCTTATTCCATTTCCCGTAGAACATTGCACCTAAAGATGCACTACATGCAGAACTTAATGGTAGTGGCTGCACATACCACCCTATTCCTTTCCCAGCATGCTGTGGTAAATGGGCACATACCCAGCAATTTGTTTTCTTCAGAATTGCATGTGTCATGTTCATAATCAATAGCAAAGTATTATTTCCAAAACCTTCCCTGTGTCTTTCTTCCATTGGGGGCAGGGTATAAGTGATCACCTGAACCGGGCTTTCAGTAGTGGATATATTAATTATTGGTAAAAACATATCTAATGGGTGTATTGTTTCCACCCACCATAATATTAGGGCTGTCGATATTGGTGCTACCACGCTCATAAAGCACATTACTAATGTCAGTACCAGCATACAGTTTGTTTTACCATGCGTTTTTCTTAAGCTTACAGTCTTTATAATTGACTCATTCTCAGCGGTGGTGGTGCAAGAGGAGGCTGGAACCGGTCCCGGTATGTTTCTCGTCGTCCTTCTTCTTTCTTATCACAGTTCGTTGTGGATATCTCTCTTCGTCACGCTTGCTCTGATGTCAATAAGTTCAACGGAATTGTCACAGTTCAGTTCTGCCTGTCCTTTTTAGCCTGGATTTCGTTTATTCGTTTTTAGGCAAGATCATTTGTCCTTTCTTATACTTCTCAGAGGACCTTTGATCAGTTATCTCATTTGCCATAGTACCATGTGCGCCCAGCTTGTCCGCTCGGGTTCCTGACACATGTACTTTTATGATTGCACCGAGGAGCCGCGAGTCTTGAATTGTCCGACTTGCACAATTCTCACGCTTCTCTCCTCTACACCTCTAGTTCCTTCTCCGTCCATGAGCTGAACCAGAGATTGACATAAACACCAAAAAGAACTGCTGATCACTTTGTCTTCCGATGCCGCAAGTTGTATCGCCTTGCTCCTGGTATTGTGTGATCCGTGAACAGTGCCGGTGCACTTCCAGACTCAGGCTCAAAATCAGCCTGTGGCACTACTGCAGGTGCTGGTGTGCACCGCGCCAATGATGCGGATCCGTCCTTCGGCGTGCTGGCAAGTGCTGGTGGGCGCCAGAGGGGTACACGATTTGTTTCTGCTGGTATTTGCAAGGCAGATATCGTGTCGGCCAGCAGTGATGTCGATTCTGCTGGGCAACGTTGGGGCACTCTTTGCCCTTCCCCCTCTTTGGCAATCGTCTCCGGCTTTGTTTCGAGTTTCACTTCTCGTTTTGGCAGATTAGGTGGCTGCTTACTGGCAACAGTTTCTTTCGTTTCTGGGACCGCTGTCTCTTTTCGGTCATCAGTGTCAGGCAAGTCTTTCAGTGCAGTTGGAATCTTCTTGGCATGGGTGGCATGGATCCACAACTTCCTTCCATCTACCCGTATTGCCGTCTGCGTCACCAAGAGTACTTGATAGGGCCCGCGCCACCTGGGTGCTAATGATGACTTTCTTTCAAAATTTTTAAGCAGCACCCAGTCACCTGGATCCAGCGCGTGCCCCGGACCGGTGTATCTCACTGGTAACTCCTCCTGCACCTGCTGATGAATCAAACGCAATTTCTGCATTAAAAGGCCACAATAAGTACTAAGCACAGGATGTTCTACCTCACTAAGTCGTTTTGGCTGTGGTGCGCACCATACATTTGCCGGCCTCCCCATCACAATCTCGTACGGGGAGAGCCCAGTTTTAGCCTGTACAGACGTACGCATGCATAATAGTGCTATTGGTAATGCATCCACCCAACTCAACTTGCTTCCCGCACAAATCTTGCTAATCTTTGATTTAAGAATCCCGTTGTGCCTCTCCACAAGACCGGTAGAACTCGGATGCCTTGAACTATGGAATCTCTTATCAATCTGAAGGCCAGCACATATCTGTAATACCACTGCGCCACAAAATGTGGTCCATTCTCAGACCATAGGACACGGGGCTAGCCAAATCTGGAAAAGTACTCCTTCAACATTACTTTTGCCGTGCTCATTGCTGTGCAGTCCTTCAAGGGATATGCCTCCACCCACTTACTGAATGCACAGATCACCACCAAGATGTATTTTAAGTTTTGGCACCTCTCCATCTCTATGAAATCAAAATGGATCACCTCAAATGGCATAGAGGGCGGGCCAAAACTGCCTCTTGGAGTCACTGTTCCCTTCCCTACATTGTGTTGCAAACACGTGATACAGTTCTGCACCAACCTCTCTGCATTCTTTTTTATGTTTACATTCTGCCAAACTGTAGAAAGGTGCTGTATTATCTTCTTCGCACAGATGTGCGTCGGGCTGTGGGCCATTGTGACCATTGCAGTCACTTACGAATTTGGCAACATCCAGTTTCTAGTTCCCTTGTCCACCCAACAACCCTGCAGATCCAACTCAGCAGATCCCTCTGCCCACCCATGTATTTCATCGGCCGTAGCTTCGGCCTGCATTTCTTTGACAGTGACAACTCCATTTTCTATCATACAGGGTACGTCCTCGGTCTGAACCGTCATCATTTTGGTATTCAAATCAGTGGCAGTTTGTTTCACAATTCTGTCTGCAAACACGTTTCCCTCTCCTACTTTGCATGTTACTTTTTTATGTGCCTCGCATTTCACTATTGCTAGGCGCTTTGGAAACGTGAGTGCAGACAACAATCGTACAATCAAAGGGCCATGTTGAATTCTGGCGCCATGTGATGTCAAAAACCCTCTCTCAGCCCAGAGTCGACCAAAGTTATGAACCACTCCAAAAACATACTGACTATCAGTATATATATTCACATTCAAATTTTCAGAAATCTCGCAGGCTCTGGTTAATGCTATTATTTCTGCGGCATGTGCTGAATTATAGGGAATTCTTTTGCTTTCTACAACGCTCTCTAGGGTAGTAATAGCGTATGCGGCAGTTGTCGTGCCATCTGGTAATTTAAAACATGAGCCGTCACAAAATAACTCTCCATCTGGCTCTTTCTGTGGGATATCACTTAAATCAACTCTCCCCTTGGTTTCTTCCTCAGTGACCATTAAGCAATCGTGGGGGAGTGATTCATCCTTCCCAATTTCTTTTATGGTTGGTGGCATTAATTCTGCAGGATTCAAAGCGCTACACCTCATAATTTGGATATGGGGCGCAAACAAGATAATCTAATATCTTGTCAATCTAGCAGAGGTGAGGTGTTGCGTCTGTGTCCTATTTAATAGAACGTCTATGGCATGTGGCACCATCAAAATGAAAGTGTGCCCCAATACCATCCCTTCCGTTTGTTTCACTGATGCAGCAGCCGCCGCGACAGATCGCAAACATCGTGGTAGTGCGCGCGCTACAGGGTCCAGCGCAGAAGAAAAATAGCCGCACGGCCTATTTCTTCCACCTTGTTCTTGTGTCAAAACCGCCAATGCACATCCTTCACTTTCACACACAAATAGTCTAAAAATGTTCTCATAATTCGGCGTACCCAAAACTGGAGCCGAGCATAATGCAGTTTTCAATCCATCAAATGCTTTCTGACATTCCGTATCCCACTGCAAAGGCATAACTGCATCCTTTCTAGTCAAATTCACCAACGGCTTCCCAATTAACGCAAAATTACAAATCCATTGTCGGCAATATGAAGCCATGCCTATTATGGCTCTGACTCCTTTTTGTGTCTTTGGAATAGGCATACAAGAAATACTTTCTATGCGTTGTGGCGTTAGTCTTCTCCCGCCTTTCGAAAGTAGGTAGCCCAAATAGGCCACCTCCTTTCGATTATATTGAAATGTCAATATTGTAGTGACATCTGGCACTAGAGGAAATTGTGGATCTACTACCTTGTTCAATGCGCGCAAATCAATTATAAAACGGTATGGTACCTCATTGCCTCCTTTTTTATAAACTGGAAGAATCAGGCTGTTGCATGTACTGCCTGTAATTTCCTCGATTACCCCTAATTTCACCAAATCTGTAACAATACTCTTCAATCCTTTCTCACCTTCAGCCGAAATTCTGTATTGGGGTATTCGCGGTAGGGTAACACCTTCTTTCAAAATGATCTTTACTGGCTCTATCTTTAAACATCCTACATCATTGTCATGCATTGCCCATATGCAGGTTGGTACTTTACTTAGTTTCCCTGGTAACGCTTCAGACATGAATTCTGACACAGGGGCATTGTGTGGCCAAATCGTTAGAAACACTCCGTCCGCTGTGCAATGTATAACAGAACCTAGTTTTTTCAACAAATTTAATCCCAACAAGTTCGCCCCACAATTTTCTGTTAAAAGGAAAGGACAATGTTCAATAAATGGTCCTATTGTAACTGGGACTGGTTTGGACACTGGGTTTATGACTGGTGTACCTGCGAACCCTACGGAAACATTCTTTTGCCCTCACAGTGGTATATCTGGAACCAAGTGGTGGTCTATTGAACACTTCTGCGCTCCTGTATCTACAAGAAAGTGGTGCTCCTCATTCCCGACTCTCATTTCTACGTAGGGTCCTCTCTGATTCACGGGAATAGACACTGGTTCCGACCCCTGTCCTGGGCTGTCCTATTGGGGGAATAACACATCGTCCGATGTGTAATCATTACTATTACTGTAATACGTGTTTGGCAGTGTATCGAAAACGTTCCCACTCTTTCCTCTATTTCCCCCACTCTGGTTTCCATTTGTTGATTTTGCTGTCCCTGACTCTGGTTTTGGGGCATTTTGGTTTTGGCCTTGGTTTTGATTACCTCCGTTATTGTGATGCTGCTGCATACTATTCCTATTTGGTCCATTCGCTCCTGGGTGTACTCTATGCTGTCTCCTCTGACCAGACCCATTTCTATTATGTAGATGGGGACATTGCGCTCGCCAATGTCCTTGCTCCTTACAATACGCACACTGATTCGGACCCACTGTTCCCACATGCATATTCGAATTACTCCTTCCTTGTGCGTTCCCTCGCCCTCTTTTATGTCCTACTATTTGCTGCATAGGCATGCTTTCAAGTATGCACCCATCTGTTTTAACAACGATAATTCGTCCACCATTTCCTTCTGCCCCGGTGATGGTAACTGCTGTCGTTCATTATGTGACCCCCGCATTCCCTTCCGATGTCTCCCGATATCCTTACCCATGTACCCATGTGTAGTAAACATTCCGGCATAATCATTATCTAATTCATCTTTAAGTTCAAAAAGTCCCTATACATGTTCTCTCACTTCTTCATCCCTCTCCCTACAGTGTGCTAATGCATTCAAATCTAACAATTGCTGCGGTGGTAATTTCCCAATTAACTGTTTCCATTTCTCCACCAAATATTCACCCATGCATTCCAACACTACCTGCCTCTCGTTGATCCTTCGGAAGTCATACATCGAAGCCAATGCTACCGTCCCATCATTCCCGTCTATATACATCTCTGCCTGTTGCTGCAATTCCACCTTCCTTTCTTTGCTGATTGCGCTGCGAGTTACCCTCGTGCATCCCCGTTGTTCAGTCCTGCCTCTCGCCCCCGTGGTTTCAATTTCAACCCCAGGAGGAACAGACGGTACCGAGTCTGTGTCTGAGGCGGGAGGTGCGGATGGGACAATGGGAACAGGGAGTGTCTGTTGTGGGCCTGGTTGGCTAATAGGAAGTGTTACATGTGTGGTCTGATCCTGTGGCTGTGGGAGGGCTTGAGCTACCGGAGGGGGAGCTTGGGCTACGGGCGGGGTCTGGGCAATAGCTACTGACGTGTCTGGTCTTACTTCTGATCTTGGGCCTTGTTTTGTATGGGTCAATATATTTTCTATTAATTCATCTTCTATGTGTAATTCCCGTTGTGGATATATCTTTTCTATATTCAACTGGTCTCGCCTACCTGCCCTTGTTAGACTCTCAGTCCACTCCTCCTCTTCTTTCTCGTCCGCTACTTCACCTTCCGATGCTGCAGGACGCGCTTTCTTTCTTATCAACACCCTTTCCAGGTTGTCTATCCTCGCTATCTCAAAACTACCATTAATCGGCCACTGATGGTCTTCTTGCTTTCTGGTTTGCCTATGCCAAGTCTCACAGAATATTATCGCACCCACTCCATACTTCACATACATCTCATACGCCGGCGTTCCCCCAGGTGGTACAATTTGGCCATCTTCCAAAGATTGTCTACCACAGCGGAAAAACCCTGCTAAGGTGGACAATACCCCAGGCATGTTTCAACCTTCTCCCTGGTTAATCAACCTTACCTAGGGCGTTTGATTTTGCAAAGTCAACTCTCAACCAATATCAGGATTACTTTGAATCGGGGAATGACTCACCTGATAAATCAAGTCGCCTGTATACTGACGCACCAAAGGACGTCGTGTCTGCGTTTCTTGGCTTCCGCCTCGTTTCGGGACCCTCGCCTCCTTGTTCTCTAGCCAGGCACATCGATCAGGGATCAGATGTGTGCAGATCTGCAAAGGAGTCTCTCATCACTTTTACAGGGCGCCCCGAACACCTCTTGATCCCGGCTCGATCGTCCCGTCCTCGCCGTTCTCTGCCTTACTCAATTACAACTTTATGCGATGGAACAAGTGGGGGAGGGTCCCTATTCTGGCGCCATATTGAAAGGGGCCCCTAGGGGACCGTAACGTCTATGGAAACCAGGCGAGTCACCACACACGAGAGATACGCCAGACACAAGGTTGTATTCCCAAAGCTAGGGTTTATTGCAAAGCAAAAGTCTCAGTTGGCCAACTCGGTCTCACGCCCCGTAACGTGTATCTCTAGACCTCGAGGGACGCAAGAGAGTGAATTACGTACATCAGTTACATATATACAAAATGCATATCAAACAATCAGCTATGACATGTTTAACACCCCCATTTTATTGGGTTTCTTTGAACTTGGTGTGATGATGGACATCTCCGACAACTATGACACCTTCAAACATCTATTCTAGTAACAATTGGCAATTTGTGAGTGCGAAGGCATCTTTCAGTTGTTGAATAGAACACAGAGCTTCTGTTCTTGGAAGTGAGCTTCATACGGGGTGAAGAGTTGCATTCCGGACCTTGCTATCTATTAGGTGCTATTCGTGTCCTGGGAGCTGACACGCTCTAGCGGGCTCAGCGAAGGGGGGCCGTACGAAGAGCATAATTCAAGCCTTTAGCTGTATTATTCTAACATATTCTACCATATAACGAGACTGTCTGGTTGCTGCGAAATGATTAAATGCCCTGCAGCTCTGCTTCAAGGCTACATTCGGGAGGGAGCCGGGCATTCTTCCTGGCGCTGCCTATGTTTGTGTTTCTGCGAACTCTTGTTATCCTAGGCCTTGTCCTTTTTACATACAGACAACAATGTCTTACAGTCGAGCAGTGTAAGCGGAAAATATACTGCGAAGCAATAGGAACCGAAAGCAATGAGCAATGGTTAGAAAACAAAATGGCGATTCTTGTTACATCAAAATGGCTGTTCATTGGCAAACTCAAAAACCTATATTCTGTCATATCGTGCATGAGACGGTTGGCCCACTGCCACCAAAATACGTTTGCGTTCACAAAGTAGAGGTATCCATTTTTCTAGACTGACAGAGTCAGAAATTCTTTAAAACCCTAATTATAAATACCTGGAAGTTAAAGTTGAAACTAAGGGGGACTTTCTCCAATGCAAACAAACCAGAATGATTAGAGCTGCTCACATTACAGCTTGGGTTCACCGCTTTACTATCACGCATGGCGGTTTCACCATTTGGGCTACTCGACTTTTATACCAACAGGTCCTAGCCCCAATGATCATCTATGGCAGAGGTCTTCAAACTGTGGGGTGCCCCCCCAGGGGGGCGCAGCCGCATCCCAGGGGGGGCGCCAGAGACCAGCATGAAATATGTAAAAAAAAAAAAGATTTTTTTTTTTTATTTAGTTTGGAGGAAATGGGAAGGGCCAGCTCACATGGTCAGACTGGGCCATAAAACGGTTTTAGGCACCAATGAAAAAATCGCCAGCAGTTGCAAATGGATATTCAGTGTTTAGTCACAGACTGTTTGAATAGTACCCAAGGGGTTGTTTTTTGTTCAAATGTAAACAAATGGTGATATTTAAAGAATATTTATTCAGCAACAATGGTCAAAACTACTAGCTGCATAGTGAAGTAACTCCTCAAACTGGCCCACATTGGCCAAAAAAGTGGCCCATTTTTACTGGCCTACACTAGCATTTTGCATTTTTGGTACGGTCATCGCCCTATTGCCCTATAGGCCAGTTCAAGCCTGCCGGCTCATCCATAATGGGTGAGGGGGCGGTCACCCACTGGCCACCTCACCCATTATGGAGGAGCCGAGGAGCCAGCCCAGTGAAACACTGAGCAGTCCCTCAGCTGCTTTTTCCAGCTGAGGGAGTGCTCCTGGGCTGGCTGAACTGTCCAATGGAAACTGTTTGCCTTTGACAGTTCATTTCCCCAGCCGCACATGATCACTGAGCCATGCAACACTGGGGGTGTTTTGCTTCGCCAGCCTTGCATAGCTCATTGGAAATGCTGGCTGGGGCACTGCATGTATGTATGTGCAAGGGGGTGCTCCTGTGCCTCCTCGCATATACGGGCAGAGCAACCTGGAGCGGGGCATTTTAGCAACCACGCGAGTTACGTTTATGGCGATTTAATTTTTTATTTAAATGTGTATGGATGTGTGTATGCTTGTGTTATGGGACTGTGGTGGGAGCAGGATGGGCGACAGCACTGTGATAGTGGTGGGAGTAGGGTGGGGAGAGCCCAGGGTCTGTACTGGGAGTAGGGTGCAGTGACTGCACGCAAAAGTTCATAGCGATTTCTACATACTGTCCATCTGGCACTTTTGGGGGGGGGCCTGGCCAAAAAAGTTTGAAGACCGCTGATCTATGGCCTGAAGCCCTGCAGCCGATGGATCTGAACTGGCTGCAGGTAGTGGAAGGTAAATACTGGAAAAAGATCTTGGGCCTCCCTACCTGCATACCTATGTCCATAATTAGGCTGGAACTGGGGCTGTTCTCGTTAAAATCCCTAGTGCTTAGGGGCAGAATTGTATTTGACTATGATCAGCAATTCGGGCAGTCAGTAATTATTGTCTATGAGGCAGGAAACGCTGAAGCAAACTGGGAAATCTCTTCTAAAAAACAAGGTTGAGAACTATCTCAAAGAGATTGGTTGGAGCACTCGTACTGGGGTATGTTCTCAAACATCCAGGTTTGCTCTATCTAAAAAAGTTGAACATTGGGACTGGTTAGAAAATTATGCCCACCTGGAAGGCTTAACGAATTATCACTTTGTCACGTGTATGTTATATACTTATAAAAAGCCACAAATATATTTAAATGTACGCCCTGCTATTAGATTAAGACGCTTCATATTACTTCTCAGGGTCAATTATCTACCGGTGCTGGCTACCACTGGAAGAATCAATCAATCAGATACCATTTGTTGAACGTTTCTGCCGATTATGCAAGAATAATGAAACTACTGAAACAGGGAAACGTGTTAACCAAGTGCCCTAAAATGTCAACAACGTACAAGGCCCAGTATGGCAGATACATGGATGACACAGAGCATATAGCAGAGACAATTTTCTGGTAGCACTGCATTAATACAACAAACACTAAGCTCCTTATTGCAATGTATAATGTATGGTTAGTAATAGAGAGTCTATTGGGGTTCTCTATTTAATTGCTATTATCCAAGAGTCATAAGTTTTATTTCAAGTTTTATTATACTTCGATTCTATGCATGTATATATGATCTGTTAGTATTACCAGTTAAGGAATTATAGATCTGATAATTAACTGATAAGGCCTATGAACGAATATGAACTTTTATGAACTATATGTTAAAATGTTGTTTTTATAATTTTTTATAATTATGTATTTAATGTGTAAAGTTTATTTATAAACTATATCACGTTAATAAATGAAATTAGTAGATTAAGCATTAAGTGGTATGTTTGAAAGACGCATTTTTATCTGGTAGATCAACACAAGAAATTGCCCATTCTTGACAAAACAAATTCATCTTTTGAGCTTTCTTTGGATCTGCTTCACATTTCACCCACATCCAGTTTTACTTCCCCATTTATTTGCTCTTATGGTTGTCAGGTTGACAGTAAACCATGTCTCTGTAATGGCGAGACTATCCAAATTAAGATCTTCCTGGCAGCTGGATGCATGCTAAGCTATGGATCAGCTGTTCACTTTGCTGATGTTAAAGAACTTTTAGGGCTTGATCATTTTGCACAGCTGATATATCACCAGGATGGTGTTAGTACTACAGGAACATGGAGGGGGAGGAGCACTGCCAAAGGGTTGTGACTCTCAAATGGGCTTCAGTCCAGGACACAGTGTAGCAAATAGAGATGGAAGCCTCAAATGAAGGATGGCAGTGTTCATGAGAATGATCATGGATTCTGTGAGCTGGACTTGAACTTGTCTCAGTAGAGCCCCTGAGCGAATGATGAAAGTTATGTGGTGTTTGTGGTTGCCCTGACCTACTATAGTTTAATTTGTTTTAAAGATAAAGACCAGGGTGCCCTCGGGGTGCAAGCCGTGGACTGTATTCCACCTTGTTCCACCATTTATGGAAGTAAAAAGAAAGATGACAAATCTAGAGCTGATGGTCTGCCACCATAAAGGAAGGTTATTGGAGAATAGGAGGATTTTTCTGATTGTCTCTTTTGAGGCATATTAGTGTAGGTGTCCACAGCAGACAAACAGGAAAGGTTAGCAACAACAGAAAAGCAGTGCACCCTGCATTATCCTCCGGGCTTAGCCAGACCTATAGGGTAGCACAGTTCTGAAAGAAATGCAAAGATAGGGGTTGAGCAAGACTCTCCAGGATGAAAGTTACACACCTGACATCTACAAAATGCATAGCTGGAGATGCTGAACACTAAGCGTGACTGCCGGATTGCAAGGCACTTCAGTTAGTGTAGGTTAGAGTTGCTATTAAGCATACTATTAACCAATGAAACAAAATAGTTTTAGGATGTAAAAAATTGGCAGATTTGCTTTTGAGCACAAAAGTTACTAGAATCAGGTTAACTTAGGAACAAACTTTTGCTTTTAAAATCCCTGGTAAAATTAGACTGGTTGGCTTTTAAGCACACAGGTATAAAAACCCAGCATTGTTTTTAAACATCATATTAATAACCAGGCATCAGATTAGTATTTTAAATGTATGGGCTAAGTAACCCCATTAAATAATTCTGTTGGCAGCAGACAGACTGCATTTTTAAAAAGTGTGTGAAATGCCGGCCCTCCATCTGCTTGCACACACCTGCCAGACGCCCAAGCATCGCAGAACTGGTTCAAATCACAAAAGGTCCTTCTTGGTTCTGTGACGAATACAGGGTATTCATCCCTTCTCCCCGATGGGGAGCCACCCCGTTTGAGGCTAGGGAGCGGAGCCTGCTCAGCCAAATCCTCCCTAGGGGCTTAGGCAGGCAAGCGGGACACTACTCGAAGTGACACCCCTTTAAGGGACTTGCACTCCCAATTCCATCTTGAACTCCCTATTGTGAGGGTGCAGAAGTAAGGCTCGGAAACAAAGGTGATATGTCTTTGGAAGAAGCCTGTATTATTTGAAAAAGTGTTGGAAAAATGCCTCTCTATCCCTAAAACTAAGAGGGATTCCCTGCATCTAAGAAAACTAATGAAACTGTCAGAATGTCCAAATGATAAAGTCCATCCCTGCTGTGTCTCAAAAAGCCTACTTCTGTCCCTAACACTAATAACATGAACAGTGCAAGGATAATCTCTTATCAAATCAAACATGCTCTTCGTGAGTTCAATAAACAGAAAAGATCCCAGCTTCCTTACGATTGGCAGCAGCTTTGTTAGCATGTGCTTCTTTCTGGTGGCATGTCCTCACTTCTGGGTGCTTCGCTGGGTGTTCAGGGAGCACAGCAGAGGTGCCCGACGGCAACAACATGAGTAGTCCTGGCTCCTGGTACCTTGCTCTTGTTCTCCTCCTTCCCCGCTTTCGGTTTCCCTCCAACTCGCTCTCGCCCTCCTCGCTGCTGCCTGGTTTGCCAGTTTCCTGAGGGGATCGCTCTTCCCCCATCAAGTCAGCTGTTCCATGGTTAAACTCCTGTGGTGGCAATGGGAGTGTCTTTGGACAAATCATACTTGCTGAAAAACTGGAGCGCTCGTTCTGCTTTCCGATAGTGATCCTTGGACTCCTGATCATCTTCTGTTTTTATTATTATTATTCTGGTATTTATTGAGCGCAGGCCTAGCTTCGAGAAGCAACGGAACACTTTACAGAGGTACACAACAGTACAGATGCATAACGGAGCGCTTTCCAGAGGTAACAAAAGGACAGCCACACAAGGGGGCGGGTGAGATACAGAGGAGCACAGAGGAGGCGTAAAGCTGTACCGGATGGCGGGGAAGAGAGGGCAGGCGGTGTCTAGCAAGTGAGGTGGCGTGAGAGGTGATGTGATGACCTAGGTGTTGAGGCAGAGAGATTCCTTGATGAGTTGGGCCTTCAGTTCATTTCTGAATTGTAGCAGCATGAGGGGAGGAGATTCCATAGTCTTGGGGGATAGGCATAGAATGTTTTTATTCGGACCCTTTTCTTTTTGCAGCAGCAGATTTAAAGTCTGCACATGTCCTGGCTTCTGGTGGTGCGTGTCCACTGGATATGCTGAGTTTCTCTGCAAGGTAGCTGGGTGACTTGAGGGCGGCTGCCTTATAGATAATGAAGCAAGACTTGAAGGTGATTCTTGCATGCAGTGGGGGCCAGTGTAAGGTCGATGAGGGCTGGGGTGATATGATTGTATCTGCGTAGACCCTTGATGGGGCATGCAGCCGCATGTAGGACACTTCTCAGGGGCACAAGGGAGGTCGACAGGAGGCCTTTGAGTAGTACATTGCCCCCATCCAGGTGGGAAAGACCAGTGCTTGAACGGTGGATATAAAGCTGTCCAGAGGGAGAAAGGGCTTCACTTTCCACAGGAGGGAGAGCGGATACCAATCTGTGTGAGTTTTTTTTAGCTATGGGTGTCTTGAAGGAGAGGTGTTTGTCGATGTGGAACTCAAGGGACTTGGCACAAGGGTTGAGTTCAGATATGAAGCCCTCAGAGTTCATTGTTGATAGACAGGTCTATATATCTGGGTATTCGTTGTTGTTGGTGAGGAGTAGGAATTTGGTCTTGGAGGGGTTGGGCTTCAAGTATGCACTGATAAGTCCTTAAGAAGCTAAAATGTTCATTCTGTTTCTCCGTAGTGATCTTTGGACTCCTGATCATCTTCTTCTCAGTACATGTCAGAGAGTCAGATGGAAAACATTCTATATAATCTAAGGTTTGGAGCCTGTCAAGTTTATTGGAGTGACTAGGTTATGTGAGGGGTCAGGAATGAAACTGGGACAGGGCACAGTGGGTTCATGATTCTGGCCGTAGACATTTATTAAACAAAAATGGGTTTGGAAAATACCTCTAAAAGGTGTTTTCCCAATCAAAACAAACCTAACGGGTCGGTCCTTTAAGATGTCGAAAACAACCAGTTCTGTGTCCAAAGTCCTATTTTGACTCTCACAAATTTGTGTTTCCAACACAAATGTTACAGGTAAATATAGTTCCAAAGGGTAATCCCCAACCCTTAGATTTCCCCTGCTTCAATAGCAATTCCTTGAGTTTCTTTGAATCAACAGATTTAGTATACAAAGTAACTGAATTGACAATCTTGCTAAGCAATGCGTCACTCTGGCGCTGCATACTTGTTTGTTCTGTTGGTTATGATGAAGAATCCAGACTGTCGAAGATGGTAGTTCTGTTGTCAGTGGGACATGAGGAACAACCCAAAACCGCCTAGGATCTGGGAAGTCCTGAATCAGCTGCCCACGCCATGGGATGGCTCTTCCCAGATTTTCATGGCGCAGGAACAGTGCAAGCACTAACTGGGAAGACAAAGCAGAATTCTGTTGTACAAGTTGGTTTGTTTGCAGTGAATATAGAAGTAGCAGCAGGAGTTATTTTCTGGAGGCTGGCAGATGAACAGGCTGGATACTGCAGAAAAGTGAATGAATCCAGGAGTAGGCAGCAAGAGCACAGGTTGCAGGCAGGCAAGGACTAAGAGACCCAGGAGGTTGGTCACAGAAGAAAGCAGGGCAGGAGGACAACCAGGGCAGAGAACACTGCAAGGGGAAGACAAGAGGAACGGGGAGCAACAGCAGAACCCAGCCAGCAACAGGAACAATGGGGAAAAGGATCAGGAGAGAGGCTGAAATTCACGGAAGGAAATACAGGAGCGATGCATGATTCAGATGCAAACAGCGTTAAGATGCGGAGAAACGGCATAACCAGGAACCCTATGAAGCCCTAAGCTGACAACAAGGCTGGGACAGCAAGACATTGCTGCTGCAAGGCCCGGCGTACCGTGCATGCATGGAGTGTGGGACATGGCTGTCCGCGCATGCGCGGATCAGAAAACATGGTTGCCCCCAGTGGAAACAGTGACTGCATAGAACGGACCCATGGGGACTACCAACGGGATAGAACGACCATGAGGGGGCCAGATGGTGAGGTCACCATGATGCATGGGATGGCAGGCGAGAGGGGGGGCCCCTTGAGGCAAGTGATGGCTGGTGGGTAAGCCCTCTTAGGACAGGAGCCATAACAAATCTGAATCTTAGTGGTCTGCTTGGTGTACTCTCCTGCTAGTAATTTTACATTGGATTGGTCTTTCTTTTATGTTGCGGAAAGACTCCAACATTGAAGCTAGAAACATGGGAAATGCAGTTCTTGCATGGTAGGATATATGGACCAGTCCTATTTTCTTGGTTAGGTTCATGAATAAGCTGTGGAAACAGCAAAAGGTCAGTCTTTTTTTTATTCTGTGTTGGTGAGGAAATAAATGCCTACTCTGTAACCCTCGCTTTTCGGTGATATTTTATTTTAATTTTGTGAGTCGGTGCATGGCAGTGCCCATCGGCTGAGCATTAATTATGCTTGATTGCTCTTTTGGTTTCTTACACTAAGTCAGGTTTAACATGTGCCTTTTTTACTATTCAATATAGGTACCTCACAAAAGTTACAACTCCCCCACTTTTACCTGATAGACCAAAACACTAATAAGGGAGGATTCTATATTCTGAACAGCTGCTGTGAATGCTGATACTTCCCCCGTTCCTTGCTCTTCTTTCTTGTACTTATTATACATTATCATTTGCAACAAGTCCAGCAACCTTGGTTGTAGACAAAATGTGAACCACTCCATATGTTTGTGATCATAAGTGATCCAAGTGGATTCTGAGTTACTCATTATAAGTTCTTTATTTACTGAGCACTTTAGTTACTATAAAGGTTATTTGCTATAATGAAATCCCTTCCCATTTTAAATCTGTCTTTAGTAAATCTCACCATGTTATTATTGTGAACTGCAAGATTCTCTACCACAGATGCATTCAGTGGCCCAGGCAAGCCCATCAAATCATCTATATTTTACATCAAGAGAGTAAAAGCAAAACGCTCACCCTCAGATCTAAGTATAGACATCAGTACATAGTTGGGAATCTATCTTGAGCAGATATCAGTTACTACTGAGTGCTATACAAAAAGGATCTCTAACTATAAGGTGTTTAATCTGCATGCACACCACTCAAAATGATCTGCTTACAATTCTAAATAACAATAGTGGATTCATAGTGTGCGGGTGCTTGATGCACTGCACATAACTCCCACAAAATTAATACATATTTTGAAAAGATAATTTTAATATTTAATTCAATGTCATACAAGATAAATATTACATTGCAGTTATTTTAATCTGTGTAATATGGAGACCTTCGCTGCTTAGTTTGAATGTCCACCACTTTTTAGATCTAATCTCCCCAAATTGCGCACAAAAGATCATACATTTATATTCAATTTTCAATTACTTTTAATGCTTGTACATTTGACTTTTAATTTCTGCCCTTCAGTGCATTTGTTTACTGATTTTATTTTTCTTGACTTAATCTCACCAATTTATTCAAACAAGTCCAAAGACTTCATAAGACTTAGAATAGTATATTTAATTGCATCTTTACTTTAAACCCTCTTATCCACGGAAGATGCAGGATCTAATGCCAGAAATATCAGTAAGCTTCAAGTCGTGCAAAATAATGCAATCAGAGCAGCACTTGACATACCCAAACACGAACATATCTCTTCAATAAAACGCAACAGCCTTTGGCTCCCAGTACGAGACAGAATTAAATTCAAAGTCATCTCGCTGACTCACAAATGCCTCTCGAACAATGCCCCAGCATACCTCAGCAATCACATTTCCAAAACATTTCCAAATCCCAATCTAACAGGCCTACTCAGTCCTCCTACACAGGTGTTATCTCTACACTGAGATTTAGGAGACAGAAAGCTGGTGGATCTAGCTTTTCAGTGATTGCTGCTAAATTCTGGAACAACCTGCCACCATCCCAAACAAAACGGACACATCTTTATGGTCTTTCTGTAAAAGCCTTAAAACTCTGTTGTTCAAACACGAGGCCTGTTAGTCTTGAAACACATTTAGAGTTTGATTTTCTGTGTATCTTGTGTAAATGGTGTAAATAGTTCAAAACCGTTAAACAATGTATGACTTTGTCTGACACTGTATACTGTATGATAAGAATGCAAGATAAGATGGTAATTCTTATGCTTGCACTGCACCTTGCCATGTAACCTTCCAATGATTAAGCTGAAATGCATTCCTGTCACCAATTTCGGAAGATTAAGCACCTAGATACCTCTGGGTTTTGTGCGCTATATAAATGTTCAAATAATAATAATAATATTAATAATAATAATAATAATAATAATAATAATAAGATATCCTGAGCTTAGAATTCTATCTTCAGTGTAAGATCAAAGTGCTTTGACATATGGGATATTCTCAGATCTCTTCTTCTTTTAACGAATGATCTCCTCTCCCCATTTTCAGTCCGGATTTGTCCCTGTTACTCCACCGAGACTGTGTTAATGTGTGTGCTTAACTCTCTTCTGTCTGCATGCCACTCTAAACACTCTTCTTTTCTTATTCTTCTTGATTTATCAGCTGCTTTCGACACTGTTGATCACTCTTTACTTTACTGACTCTCTCTCCTCTTTTGGTTTCAGGGGTTCTGTTCTTTCTTGGTTCTCCTCTTATCTTTCTAACAGAACTTTTTCTGTTTCGTGGGGTGGAAAAATGTCTTCACCTCTCCCCCTCAAGCATGCTGTTCCCCAAGCTTCTGTCATGGGTCCTTTTCTATTTTCAATTTATACTTCATCACTTGCTCCTGTGATTACTTCTTTTAGAATCTCTTATCACTTCTATGCTGATGACGCATAACTTTCCTATCCTTCTCATCTTTCACACCTGAAATTCACCACACTATCTCTTCTTGTCTTTCCGCCATTAAATCTTGGTTGTCTTTGCACTTTCTTACCTTGAACGCCAGGAAAACTGAGGTTCTATTTTTCCCTGCCAACTCTTTTTCTCCTCCACCATCTATTTCTTTTCCACCCTCTACCCCTTTCTATTTCTCCTACTGTGTGAAATCTTGGTCTTTATTTGTATTCTAATCTTTCTTTTACCCATCATGTTTCTCTCACATCCCGGTCTTGCAGTTTTCATCTGTAAAATATTCACAAAGCTCGCTCTTTTCTTACCTTCCATGCAACTTAACTGCTTATTTCTTCTCTCATTTTTCTCGACTTTTCTATTGCTCTGTTACACTATTTGGTCTCTGTTCATCTCATCAAGCTCCTTTGAAATCTATATACCACTCCTCTATTCGCTTACTCTGTCTTCCCTCCTATCGTGATTCTATTTCAGCATCACTTGCATCTCTTGGATGGTTACCTTTTCATTCTCAATTTATATTCAATTTTCTCTGCTTAGTCTTCAAATCTCTCTATGGGTTAGCTCCAGACTATCTTGGTGCTCACCTGTCCTTTTATATTCCTTCTCGATCTCTTCGGTCCTCTTGTCTTTTTAAGTTGACTGTTCCTCGTCCACCCTGCGCTCAGTCTCGCTTTCGTTCTTTCCAGCTTCTTGCTCCTCTTCATTGGAACACTCTTCCCCTATCCCTTCGATCTATCACTGTCTATTCTCTATTTCGGGTCTCCTTGAAAAATCATCTTCTCCACTGTCCATGATTGTTTGTTTTCAGAACTAATATTGGAAACTCCCTATTTTTCTCATATTTTTGTACTGTTGTTTTAAAATGTTGTGCAGGGCTTTGGATAAAAGTGCTATATAAGCTCTAATAAAATACAAAAATACAAAATACACTGTTGGGTCACTCTAGTTATCTCAATGTTTACCAAGAAGGAGATGTTCACCTGGTGAAGTCTTTTGGAAGTAACTTGACTAAATATTGGCTATATATTGTTTAATGTCAGGGACTTTCGACCATGTTGCTTAAGGGCCATTGTTTCCTCTTTGTTTGAGGGGGAGCTATGGCATGCATAACTAAAGAGACTGGAGCATGGTCTGATAAATATCTTGAACCAATCTTGACTTAAACCACCTTGGGGAACCAGAATCATATTGACCCCTGCGAAACTTTTATGTACATGGGAGCAGTATGTATACTCTTTCTCATCCTGTTGAAAGACTACCCAGGTCTCCATTATCGATAGATCAAGGAGTACCTTCCCCACAGCATGCAGGATGTGTCTGTCTACCCTAGTGGGTGGGAGGGTCTTGCCTAGTTCGGAATCGAAAATACTATTACCTCTCCTTCAAGACACACATAGCTAAGAAAACTCAGACAGATTGGTGTCAGCTTTTCCTCCTGTGGAAAACCAAGCTCTTCCTCCATCCAGACAGCTTTAGATCAACTGTTTAAGCACTGGTCCTTTCCGACCTGAATGGCGGCAGTGCTCTCCTCGAAGAACTCTCATCATTCTCCCTTGTGCCCCAGAGAAGTATCCTACACGCGGCTGCACGCCTCATGAAGGTTTTACACAGATGAGACCACACCACTCCGGTCCTCATCCACCTTCACTGGCTCCCACTGCATGCAAAAATCACCTTCAAGTGTTGCTGCATCATCTATAAGACAGTCGCCCTCAAGTCACTCACAGAGAAACTGAGCATAACCAGTGGACACGCACCACCAAAAGCCAGGACACGTGTAGACTTGAAATCCACCACTGCAAAAAGGAAAGGACCAGAAAACAAGCCTTCTCTGCCTAAACCCCAAGACTATGGAACCTCTTCCCCATCACACTTGTCCCCACGCTCCTACAATTCAGAAAAGAACTCGAGGCCCATCTCTACAAGGAGTCTGTTCTCCTCAACACCTAGGCCATCGTGTGGCCCCCGCGGCACGTGACTCGCTAGACGCCGTTCGCCTCGGTCCATCCCACCACCCTGTACAGCTGTACCCCTCCTCTGTGCCCCTTCGTATCCTACCCACCTGTATATCTGTTCAGTTTTTACCTCTGAAAATTGCTTCGTTATACAGCTGTACTTTTGTATACCTCTGTAAAGCACTCAGTTGTGTATCTGTAGCTAGGTCCGTGCTCAATAAATACCATAATCATAATAATGGCCATATATCGATATCAGCATGAATAATTGATTACTAAGCAGTCCCTTTGTCATAACAAACCTCCATCTGGGTTCTCTTTAGATTGCTCCTTTTTGGAAATTAGCTTTTCTACTGATCAGAATGGCAGCCCCTCTTCTCTGTGTGCCGCTAGAGGCATAGTATTGTAGCAGGAAGAACCTCTGCTCATCGGTGGAGAGAAAGTGTGTCTCTTTCAAAAACTCCACCCCACGCCCATCTTGCACATCCTGCAAAGGATTGACTGCTGTTTGGGCCTTGAGTTCAGACCTTGAAGGTCACAAAGTAAAAGTCAGCCAGTCTTGTTTATGTATGTTCGCTTGTTTCTTCTCCTATGACTTGAAGGGCCATAGCTATGGAGTCTGAGTTTACCACCCACCCTCTGTCGCTTTTATTGCTCTTAAATCAGGAACCAATGAACATCAGAAAACATAAAAATGTACATTCAAATTTCTCTTCCTTCAAATCAAAACTTCTAAATATGCTATGTACTAACCTGATGCATCTATCCAACAGAGCCCAGGCACGTCCCCTCCCCACCCAAACCCCATCCACCCACCCACGCTTTAGTCAGTCTTCATTACAACACTAAGACCCTGAGTCCCTGAATCACCCTCCTCACAAGAGGCCCTTGTTGGAGGATTTTAATCTATAGTTAAGCTCTCCCCATCATAAGCCATCAACCATGTTCAGTCAACCCTCCATTTCGTCATCCGTTTTCTCAATTTGAACCCTGTGTCCTTTAGGTTTGGAGAAGCAATGTAAATCTCTTCCATTACTTTGATATAATCTCCTTCTATTTCTTGATGGAGTTTGTTACCGTGTTCATGTCTGTCTCTCTTTGAGCAAGGCTTTCTCTTTTGTTTGTTGTTTGCATTTTCTGTTTTCCCTTTGTTGAGGTGGGGTTAGGTCCACTAATCAATCACTTCATCTTCCCGCGTGCTTTAATATGGATGGCCTTCGTATTCGAAGAGTAGTCAATGCTTGATGTTTGACTCTCTTAGCCTGCATGTGATCAGTCTGATGATTTTCAACTTGGCTATGGTCACCTGGGATAGGTCCTTGAATTTCAGGATTTTGGTACCCTTTGCTGCCACCCTAATTGTTTTTTACTTTGCAGAAATGGACCCTTGTCAGCGCATCAGGGATTAGGCTTTTATTCATTCGAAAGGACGATTATACAGTTGTGTTTGATCCAATTGCCTATCTGCTGAGTCTGGAATATGTATGCTGCGTAAGAGATCCTGCAGGAACCCCTCTAATTCTGCATCTTGAATATGTGTGGGCACACACCTGACTCTTATATTTTTCCGGCGTGACCTAGGTCCTCCTGTTTTGCCAGAATTTACCCTACTTGATTTTCAAGTCCTTGCATCCTTTTAGTTCGTTCTGACAGTTGAAATGTTTGCTCACAGAGTGTATCCTCCACTTCATCTAGTTTCTTCTCCACTGCCAGCACATGGTTGTTAAGGTCCGATATCTATTTGGTTAGCTCCATGGTTTTGCTCTTGATTTCCCCCATGAGCTGCAAGATGAGCTGTTGTATATAATTTTCAGTCGTTGGTGCCCCAACCATATCTTGAACCTCATGGGCTGTATGCACTTGCGCTACAATGTGGACACTGGATTTCCTGCCTCTTGCAATACCATCTGTGTTTTAATATCCCAGATTGAGGTATTTTATTTTCTGGAGTCTTTGACTTCTTTCTGTTAGTCTGGGCTGATACCTTTATTACTTTTACTAGCACAGCCACCCCTAGATTAGCCAAACGTCCTGGAAGCTTTGGTACAATTTCCTTTAATCTAGGTCAACAGTTTTTTTATTAAAAGTATTTTTATTGCCATTTATTAAAAAAGTTGTATAACTTCCCTCCCATCCCCCCTCCACCACCCTCCCTCCTTGACGAACCACTTCCCAGCTTCCGCCACTTCTGAAGTATACAGTCCTTTCACCATTATTCTCCCATATATACCGGTATGTCAGCTCATGTCCAGCACCCAAATGTTTTGGGGGCACCATTGTTGTACAAAATCGCTTTTCGGGAAACATGACATTTCTCCCCACTCCTTCTGAAACCTGTCTGCATCCCCCTGGGCCATGTAGGTCATCCATTCCATCGCCACTACATCCCACAGCTTTCGGTACCAACTAATCATTGATTCCAGTCTTTAGCGATTACCATCTATACGGCTATACAGCTTCAAATGACATTACTTCCCCTTGCCATACCATGGGCCTCATTACGACCCTGGCGCTAAGGGGTTAACAGCGCCGTAAAAGGCTGCGGTGCGTTAACCCCTAAGCGCCTAATTACGAGTTCCCTTTGCGGCTCCCGACCTTAACGGCTGGTCTGGACCAGCCGTTAAAGTAGGGACCTGCAAAGAGATCTTGGAGGTAATTACGATACCGCAATTTGCAGTACCGTAATTACCGCCTTCCCCATTCCCATTGAGCCCTATGGGGCAAAAATGGGAATGGGGAAGGGCCAATGGTGCATGGGGAATTACTGCCCTGCCATCCTTGTAATGGGGTGGTAATTCCCCATTGCCCCATGGCGGACTCGTTACAATACCGGCCGCAACCATGGTGCTAATAGCGCCATTGGTTACCGCCGGTGTTGTAATGAGAGCCCATGTCTCCAATCTTATCACAACACCTCTCCCTCCACCTTTTGAATGCTTCTTTTGTCATGCCCGGAGTGAAATTGGGATTGTCAAACATTGGAGTAAAGGGAGAGAGTATGGAGGATAAGTGCCCTTTCTTGATTCTCCTATTCCAGATAACACATGTCGAGCGAAGGACCTTACTAAGTCGAACATTCTGTGGTCTTTCACCCCCAGTAGCTATAGCAGACCTGTCAGGGGCATTCCGGCTACTGCCCTGTCCATGCAAGCCCATATTTTGTTGGTACTACCCGAAAACCACTCCTTGATCACTCTAAGTTGGGCTGCTTCAAAATACTGATATATATGTCTCGGTACATCTAGACCTACTCTCTGGCGTTTATTCAGCCAAATTAATCTTGTGATTAATGAATTCAGTGTTTAAAAAAAAGACATTTGGAATGGCTTTTGGTAGTTTGTGGAACCTATATAGAACCCTCGGGAGGGCCATCATCTTCACCATGTTTGTACGTGCCAGCCAGGACATCTGCAGTGGGGACCATTTAGCAAAGTCTATCTGCATTTGTTTGATTAGTTCAGACAAGTTTGCTTTATATAACGCGGCCACCCTGCTTGTCAGTTTAATGCTGAGCTTCCATCAGCTACATGAAATGGGGAGCTCTTCCGTATTTGGTTGGCCATTTCCTTTGAAAGTCCTACTTCCAGCAGCTCAGACTTCTCCTTATTAATTTTTAAGCACCATAGCCCTTCCTGTTCTTTTAGGGTGGTTACTAGGGCAGGAAAGACCTCTCTGGCTCTACCAGTGTTAGTAACATGTCATAAGCAGCTGTTTTATGTGTTTCCCCCCAAAGGGGACCCCCCTAATGGACTGGTCCTGTCTAATTGCAGCTAACAGGGGTTCCAAGTAAATCGCAAACAGATGTGGGGATATGGGGAATCCCTGTCTCGTTCCTCTTTCTATACGTATTGCTTCAGCGACTTGATTGTTCACTGCTAAGCGGATCAGAGGGGAGCTTGCATTGACCATTTGCATATATTTAGGCCCAAAGCCCATTTGGACCATCGTCTGGAACAGATACGGCCACTCCACCCTATCAAAAGCTTTCTCTGCATCCAGCGAGATGAGAGTGGCCAGTATCGGCCTAATTTCTAGTTTTTCCAGCAAATGGATCACCCTTCTGGTGTTGTCCCAAGTTTGCCTCCCTTTTATACAACCCGACTGGGTCTGCCCAATGATTTCCGGGAGAACCTCCTTTACTCTATCGGCTAGTGTCCCAATATAGATTTTGGCATTGATATTCAATAGCGCGAAAGGCCTATATGACCCACAGTTTGTGGGGTCCTTATTTGGTTTTGCAAATTTGACTACTTTCGCTTCCGTCATGGAGTGCGTCACCCCTTCCCCTTCCCTAAATGTCTTAAGCAATTTTGCCAAGAATACTTTCACCTCTTTGCCATAGACCTTATAAACCCCCCCCTCCTGGTAAAGCCATCTGGCCCTGGTGCTTTATTACTAGCCAGCTTTTTAATCCCTCTTTCCATCTCTTCTTTTGTAATTTCCCCTTCCAGACTGTCCCTCTCTTCTGCCGTCATCCTGGTCAATTCTACGCTTTCCAGGAATTCCTGTATCTTTTGTAGGTATTGTTTCCCCGTAGTATACAGCTCCTTATGGTATGCCGCAAAGACCTGTGTATCCCGCTTGATTCCGTTGTTAATACCCCATCTGCTAGTTTTATTCTGCCTACATGCCGTTGGCCCTTCTGTTGTTTCAGGAACCTGGCTAACATTTTATCTGCTTTATTTGTGCTCATGTAATACCTTTGTTTAAGCCTTAGTAGGGCGCTTTCTGCCTTTCAAGTGTTTAATAGCTGCAGCTGCCTCTGTGCCTCCTTGACTTTATTGTAATTCACCTTAATCTTCCAGGTTGCCAGTAGATTGTGTGCCCACGTCAGTGCTTCCTCTAGTTCTTTCTCTAATCTGTTTCTTTCTTTCTGCCTTTTGGCTTTTAATGAGCTCAGCTCCCCATTCAGCACCGCTTTAAAAGCGTACCATACGGACCCCAAACGTATTGTTCAATGCAAAATATTTGCTTATTTTACCCCTCACCTTGTCCTTCATTACTGGGTCCCTCAATAGATCTCCTGGGAGCCTCCATGACCATAAGGGGTTGTTTAGTTTGAACTCCCGAAGGTGTATCTTCATTGGTGCGTGGTCGGATATTTCTATCTGGCCCAGTTCTATATCTATTTGTGAGCCCAGTATCCTGGGGGTCCCCCATGCAGTCTATTCTTGAGTATGTGCGATGCACATGCGAGAAGCAAGTATACCCTGTCTCCTGTCCCTTTTTCCCCCTCGGTAAGTCTTTTAACGTCATCCCTTCCATTCTTTCTCTTACCGCATCTGAAGGATGTACTCCCTTATAGCTGTTTTGCCCACTCCTATCTATCTATGGGTCCCAGGTCATATTGAAGTCTCCTGTAATTATTAGTTCCCCGACTGCAAATTGGTCCAGTTTCCCCAGAACACGCTTTTGAAAAGGGTCTTGGCCTGTGTTAGGGGCATATACGGTCCCAATGGTGATTGATCGCTTTCCTATCTGCGCTTGAACGAATATGTATCTGCCCTTCCGGTCCACTAGCATGTTAGTTATTTGTGCGCCCAGAGTATTCTTAAAGCCTACCATTACTCCTGCTGTCTTGTTACTAGCATTTGCCTGGTATAGCTGTGCATATTGCTGTAGCTGTATCTTATGCTTATCTTCTTTCCATATATGTGTCTCCTGTAGTAGGAATATGTCCGCGTTATGCCTCTTTAACAGCGTTTGGACCTTCTTCCATTTTACCAGCGTATTCAGGCCCCTTACATTATGTGAGAAAATCAGTAACGGCTTTGCCGTTGGTCTATCTTACTCTTCCTCCCTTATGTGTCTTGCGTGTCTTTTCCTTTGAGTTTGTATGCCTACATGAGTGTGGTTCCTCTCCCCTTGCCCCCTCCCTCAAGCCCCCTCCTTCCCTCCCTCCAGGTATGACTCTGTAGCCGTGGATACTTCCCACTTTGTGGGCACCGACCCATGTTTCACCTGTACCACCTAGGTTACTCTAACCTGTTTGATTCCAGCTGGTGCTTCCTCTCCTCCCAGCCGGGCCCCCATATTACTGGATGACTCTGTTGTTCATTGGTATGCCAATTTGAGCCTCGCACATTTCCTACTCCAGTTTCCGTCTCGTCCGGGCATTTGCTCCTCGTAGGCCCCTGCTTGTATTTGATATAATTTCCTTCATTTCCTGGGTCATGGGCCTTTCAGTTTCTCGCCTCTTTTCCCGTGTGAGGTGGACCATTCCCGGCGTATGTCGCTGGCTCTCTCATCAGGGGCTGCCTCCTCCGCTTCCATCCCCAGTACAGCGCATCCTTCGTCGCAGTTTGTCACTTTCTGCTGTCTCCGCACCCATGGGAATAATAACCCAAAGGGAAATGTCCATTTAGAGGGGACTTTTTTCCCTGCAGTTTCCTTGTCACTGGCCCCATCACTCTCCTTTTCTGCAGGGTGGATGTCACCAACTCTTGGAGTAGGCTAACCTCTGAGCTGTTTATTGTTATCGTCTCTTGTCCTCTTGCAGCCTTTAGTATTTACTCGTTCACCTCGTAGGATGCCACTGCCGCCAGGACGTCTCTAGGCCTGTTCCCTTCTCCACTCTTCTTCGGGCCCACTCTATGTACCTGGTGTATTCGTATCTCCTCCAGGGTGCTGTCCATCATTAGGGTGGCAAAACATTGTTGAATAGTGAATTGCAGCTCCCCATCTGGGGTTGTCTCCGTCAAGCCTTTGATCCTGATATTCGAACGTCTCGAATGATTTTCCAAGTCTTCCGCTTGTATTTCAAGGTTTTGTGTGGCAGAGGCTATCTGTTCCAATAATTCAGAGTTCTGACGTACCACTTTTCCCATGCCGGAGAGCGCATGTTCTGTTAAGTCTACTCTACTCCCCAAGGAGTTGATGTCATCTTTAATTTCTTTAAGTGTGCCCTTCAGATCCTCTTTCAGGCCTCTGATCTGCTGCTGTATGGAAGCCGTGATTCTCTCCTCCAGGCCGAGCAGGCAATTTTGTAAGTCTTCTTTGTTTAGGGCCATTGCCCCTGCCCCTTGTGCGTTTGCCTCTTCCCACTCCACCTGGTGTGACCGCTCTTCCTTCCCTGGCTCTGCCGGATCTTTCTGCCAATATTGTTCCAATTGACTTTTGTTCTGGTTTTTCTTCGAATGCTGCGGGCCCTGGGTCTGTTTCCCTTTTGGGCCTGGCATCTGCAGGTGGGAGCGTACTCCAAAGTCTGCGCTCCTTCCTCACTCCCCCGGTGCTGCCTTCCCTGTTTGATTGCTGTTTACCCACCTCCTCTGTGGTGTGGTGTTTATCCACCTCCTCTCTGGTCTGCTGTTTGCTGCTTCTCTTTTCAATTTGCCCTCTGTAGTCCTATTACTGCCCACCAGGCTGCTGACCTTTGGGCCCAGTTGCCCGAGCCCTCCACTTTCTCCCTCTTTGGGGTCGGTAGGCCTTTTGGCCTCTTGCTGTGCCTAGCCTTTATTCCTCTCTCCCTATATTTTGCTGCTCATATACTTGTGAAGCCTCCCTTCTCCGGCTACATGTTCCTGGCGTTCTACCTTTAATTGTCCAGCGCTTGTAGCCCTTGTATTGTACTCCGCCAAGTCCACTGCCTCTTTAAACTCTTATATTTTGTCGCCTGCTGTGTTTCTGAGCCGTGGGAACAGCACGTCTGGTTCCTTACCTTACTCACGCTTCCCGGGCCTCTCCTACCAGCCCTTCGCTTTGATCTTCATTCAGGGACTCGCCAACATGCCATGCCCCATGTGCACTGCTGTGCCGCGTATTGCTAACCCGGCTTGCTCAGTCTGCATCTCGCGTCCCCCCAGCGTGGCGCTGTGAGGTCTCCGGACTCACCATGGATATGCGCCTCTTCTCCGCCCCCACCGCCCGCTCACTTCTGTGTGCTGTGCCCTTTAATCCCCCTGGGGAGTCCTTCTCGCCGTAGAGTCCTCCGTCACTTCTCACCTCAGCAGAGCTGCACCACTGGTGGGGCTCCTCCTTTCCGGCTTACCTCAATGTCGGCTGTCGGGTCTGCCTTCTTCTCCTTCTCCCTGCACCTCGAGCGCAGGGGCTGGCTGCTTGGCTCGGCTGCCTTATCCTGGCGGATTCCTATTAGTCCGCCACTCAACTCCAGAGTTCCCGCCTGCCTGTCTCTACGCCTGCTACTTTTTGCCCCTGCTGGGCAGCGTGGGTCTGTTGCTCTCTGGGGGTCTCGTCTCACAATGCCAAACGTCCGTTTTACAGCACACTGGGTGTGCGCCGGGTCCTCTCTGAATGCTGCTCACTATTTTAGCCAGCAAATCAGATTTCCCCTCTGCTCAGATCCTGATTTATTGCCACCTTTTTAAGGCCGCACGGGGGGGGGGGCTCCCAGGAGTGCACCATCACTCCTCGGCAGCCATCTTCTTGTTTTTTAGGTGAACAGTTTTAAACCACCTTGCATCCGACTTTCTCTGATACCTTTTGGCGAATCTACACTTGCTTAGTTACAGGCAGAGTTTCACGATAACATAGCTCTCAACCATTTGTGTGGCAAAGGCGGGTGTAATCACCCGATTTTGTTTTTGGCGGGTGATACGCCCATTAGAATGAATGGGCTTGCAGGAGGCTTAGCGGGTGAGTCAGCCCTTCACAAGGCGGGTGACACCCGCCAAAAGCGTGTGAGTTGAGAGCTATGCGATAATTGCTGTGGTATGTTCTTACTTGTCCTTTAATCAGCACAAACGCGCTAAGCTTGGACGGACCCGGGTATGTGTGATAATAAGATATGAGGAGAGGAACTACCTCAAATCATTCATGGCGCTCTTCATTTAGTTAGATAAGAGGTTCACGTATCAATGCCATTGTTTGCTACTGACCCCTATGTCGCGTGGTGCATCAATACTAATGTCATCTTCATCCACGGAGTACTATACCCACACATATCTGGGTGCTCGCTACCTCCACTCTCAAACATAGCACTTGAGACTGACTGTCAGTATTCTCTGTCAGTTCTGCTGCTTCTTAGTTCTGTGAGGCTCCTTCTCTAAGGGTAAGGCTTACTCGATGCCCCCTCTCCTCACTGCCAGGAGTGTCATCGGATCTCTGATGGCCGCCATTAAGTCATCCAGTACCGTTACTAACATTAACGACTATTCTACATAGAAGTGTAGTGCCCACTGAATATCTTTCTCTATTTAGCCCCAGGAGTGTCAGACCAGACCATTGGGAGGAGCACCACCCAGCCAGGCCTCTCTGGGACCATCAGTGTCCTATGCCAGCCCTGCTGCTTCCCTTCTACACAGAGTTCAATCTGTAAAATTAAGACTGTCTCACGGTTCGCCTCTCTACGTTGCACAGAGCCAGGCAAGCCTGTCAGGGGAGTGCTGCAGAGTTGGATTCCTCCTGCACCATCCACCTACAGTGTGCAAAGAGATGCCATCATGGATTTGGCTCTTGGGTCTTTGTTGTATCCAGCTGTCTCCCCAAAATTCATTGAAGATCTCTCCATTCTGGGTTGTATCAGGGGCCAGGGTCTCAGCTTCGTGGGTCGGAAACAGCCCGGGATCAGCACAGAGGGCATTAATGGCCGGGATCCCTTTTGAGCTCATGGGAGTATGGTCTCTGTGGTAATGGGAGCATGTCACTATATAGGAGCATGCCGCATCATAGGGAACAAGTAAATAAAAGGGGCGGGTGGCAGCCACGCACCAGTACGTTACATCTAAGACCTTTGTCTGAGTCTTTGTCTATGGTGGTCCAACAGCTGCCACGTGCCACCTAACAATTGACACGAGCTGCATGGAGAAGCCGATGGAGGCCATCCCAATATGGCTGCAGACGAGGAAGAGCACATTCCCAGGCATTCCACCAGGAGTGGTGGACTCCGCCTTCCAACAGCACAGGTGAGGCTCCCGGCCACGGCTCTCCACAAAGAGAATGCTTGTGTAGCCGAACTCCAGCAGGGAACTCCGAAGGGCTCAGTCTCAGCACCACCCAGTGCCCACAAATATATCTGTCAGGCCTGATTGCAAAGATCAGTCATTCTCTGCACAAGGGACCTAGCAAAGTGAAAACCTACCAATCCCCATGTGGCTGAGGCACAAGGGGTGCAGCCTCCAAGATGCGCATTTGCCTGTCAACTGCACGCTCTATAGACACAACAGCATGTACAGGCAGAGGCGATTTGAGGTGAATGGAGCTGAAAAGGAGGATATTGTGTCCACATCCACCCCCCACACCACCCCCCACCCCCGGGTGGAGTGCGAATGCCAACCGAGGGCGGAACAACAACCTCATGCCCCGCAGTACCAAAGCACCCTGATACCAGGATTTAACTTAAAGGGAACCCCGGTAACACTGGGTCTCAAATGGACACTATGGCTGGAGCAACTAGAAATGTACTCCCGATGCAGCGTGTCTGGTGGACGAAGCACGCAAGAAGATCCAGCTCCTGTTCAATGTGGGAAGCGATGTTCAGAAACTCTTCAAGACCCTCCCACAGGGCAAAGATGACTCATATCATGATGCGGCAGACCGCTAATAAACTACTTCACCCCAATGAGGAAAGTAGACTATGAGCGATTTCAGCTGTGACTGGCGGCTCAAGGGCCCAATAAGTCAATAGACAGTTTCTTCACCCGACTTCACCAGCTAGCAGTGATCTGTTCTTTTCCGAACAAGGAAGGAGCGCTGCATGGATAAATCATACAAAGATGCAGTTTCAACCAGCTATGCAAACAAATACTCAAGGATCCAGGATTACTGCTAATGTGAATACTGGAATTAAGGTGGGCACAGGAACTAGCCACAACGAGAGCCAACCACATGGAAGAAGTGATAAAAGGATTAAAAATAGAGGAAGTGCAAATAATCAGCTTGCAAACCCAGAGTTCCATGAAATACAAGAAGATGAGGCCTCGCCCTATAGAGTCCACCAAAGACAGAGGACAACCGACAACCATGCAATTTTTGCAGAGGGGCATTACTGCATAAGGAAGGCTGCTCAGCATCAGGTCGACAGTGTGGACGGTGCGGTTAGCTAGAACAATTTGCAGAGCTATGGCCGATGGCAACAGGCCCTAGATCTCAACCGCCACCAAGGGGTAGAACAGTGGAACTCGCTGCCCTTGTCGAGGAACACACAGAACCAGGCATGGCGTCAGTGACTGATTATTACCCCAATGCTGAAATTGCAGCCATAGATGACAGCAACACAGAACTAGTACTCTTCATTTCGGCACTAGCCCTCGGTTTGCAAAAGAGGAAGCGTCAGCCACGCTGTGAAGTATCGATCTTACCCACCCAAGTCCCAGTACTGATCGACACTGGGGCATTGGTGAACGTGAGGCCAGTGGTTCAGTACACGCTGCTATGGCCCCCGCCGAAACTAGCGCCTCCCATGATAAGAATCTTCACGTACAGGCGCAGATCACCTATTCTGTTGGAGGGGGCATTCTAGGCAATGTTAACGCATTGTGACCAATCCACAAAAGCAACCTTCTACTTCACCAAAGAAGCAAAGGACATCCTCCTGAGCTGCACAACTGCAGGGATACTCGGCCTTGTGCATTTTGCATTCCAGGTATATTTCACTGACTTCACTGACTTCGAAAGGCAGTGCGGGAATGTGAAGATCTGTTTCATGGCATTGGCTGTCTAAGTGGAAGTGAGATTGCATGTGGATGAAACAATCCCACCCGTCGCCCTGCGACATAGGCACATCTCATTCCATCTCAGGAAGAAGGTAGAGGAGGAGCTGTTACGCATGGAACGAGCCAATATCATCAAGTGCATACAGGTGCCTATTCCCTGGGCATCAGTGGTCGTCGAACCGAAACCTAAGCAGCCAGGGTAAGTAAGACATGCAGCGACCCAACAGAGCAATCAAGAGAGAACAACAGTCAACTCCCACACTGGAATATATACTGCCGACATACAAGGGGCAGCTGTATTTTCCACCATAGACTTCAGAGCGGAATAACACAAGATCCTGCTGCAGTAGGAGTCAAGACTCATAACAATATTCTCCTCACATATTGGACTATTCCATTATAAAAGGCTCAGCGTTGGGGTGTCATCCGCCGCCAAAATCTTCCAGAAAAGCATCAGAGCAGTGCTAGCAGGGTTAACGGGAGTCATCAACGTCAGTGATGATGTGCTGATATACTCAAAGATTGAGCTCAGAGAAAAAGGGCTCACGCTACATCAGAAGTGCCACTTTCTACAATTCTGAGTGCAATTAGTTGGATTCATATTCCAAGGAGAAGGGATTTCACGTGAACCGCAAAAGGTTGTGGCGATACCGAACATCCGGCCACCGACAAACCCGTCAGAAGTGAGAAGCGTTCTAGGGATGGTAAACTTCTGCGGCAGGTTTATCCCAAACCTGGCTCCACTCACAGACCCACTCAAGGCCCTAGTGAAGAAGGAATAAGAATGGGTTTGGTCAACGGTGGTCCAGCAAGCCTTAGAGCAGGCTAAAGCAGCGCTGGCAGTGTAAACAAAGATGGCGTTCTTTATCCCATGATGCAAGCAGAACTATCCGTTGATGCAAGCACAGTAGGCATGGGTGCAGTACTAGTCCAGATGGAAGATGTTGGAGTATACAAAGCAGTGACCTACGGAAGCAAAGCACTGTCGCCCATGGAGTAGCGCTACTCGCAAATTGAGAGGGAAGGGCTGGCAGTCCTCTGGAGGTACAAACACTTTCACTTATACATATGTGGACACCCCGTCATGATAGTGACAGACCACAGGCCACTTATAATGGATCAGTGTTGCGGCAATAGAGATAGTCCACCTTTTTCTTACCCATCAGGCGACCCAACATAGGGTTCCAGCGGCTTTTATAGTCGAACTGATGACTATTGCACTACAAAGGAACTTCTTCATCTATTCAGGTCAGTTCTATCTACAAACAAGGGGCACGGCTATGGGAGCAGCATTTGCTCCCAGTCTTGCGATCTTGTTTATGGCTGCTTTTGAGGGGAGATATGTCTTCTCAGAAAACAACATCTATAGACCATACATTAGAAAATGGTATAGGTATATTGATGATGTGATTTTCCTTTGGAGGGGCAATATTGAGTCTCTACAGGAATTTTTTGTCTATTTAAATGGTCAACATAATACCATCAAATTTACGATGTTACATTCTAAATCGACAATCAATTTTCTGGATTTATGCATTAATGTTAAAGTGGGACATTAGCTTGTTCTTTGCATAAAAAAACCACTGACAGAAACACCTTTTTACACTTTACGAGCTTCCATCCCAGATCTCTTAAAGAGAATTTGCCGTTTAGTTAATTCCTCAGACTTCGCAGAAATTGCACAGAGACTGCTGATTATTATACACATTTCAAACAAACTTGCCAGCGATCTTAAAGAACGAGGCTATCTGAAAAAACTGGTATCTCACTCCCTTAAAAGAGCGAGATTTACCCCCCGGGAAACTTTGCTGGAGCCCAGTCTGAGGGAACAAAACCAGAATCGCATTACAACCTATAGCACACAATCCTTTGCGATCAAGAGGACACTTCTGAAGTATTGGCCAATGATGAGCAACTGTCTACAAGATAAAGGCAAACCATTGTTTGCGTGTAAAAGATCGAGAAATTTGAGAGACAAACTGGTGCACTCAACGAGCCACGGCAAGCCTAACACAAGTCATAGAACCCTCAGACCATTGTTGGGTCATTATCCCTGTGGAAAATGCCATGCTTGCAAATTCACAATGAAAATGTTCAATTTCAAAATCCAGGAAAGAACATGTGACATACGTTTCTAATTGCAAAACATTGAATGTAATAAACTGTATCCAATGTCCATGTGGACTGAGGTTAGTGGGCCAAACCACAAGACCAGTGCACACAAGGATCAATGAACATCGATCTAGGATTAGATGTAAGAACCACCAAGCACCAATGGTGTCCCATTTTGTAGCCTTTGCCCATACTCCTGATGACATCCAATGGTGGGTGTTAGATGTTGTGAAAAACAGCTCTAACCCGAAGAGAGCTTTGAATAACAAAGAATCCAGATGGATCCATCGTTTGCAAACTCTTGACAAACTGAGAGGACTCAATGAAGAATCTCCCGCTTATGAATTCCCACAATAAATTTGGGTATATTTAATTTGGCCTTTTCTTTATTCTGCTAGTTATTCCTGAACGCAATGCTAATTTCATCATACCCATATAGGGCTTTGGTATTGCCCCTTCAGCAGATTGCTCCGCCCAACAAGGCTTCAGAATTTAATCTGTCCTTATGTGGTTTCACACAGCGCTTTCCTACTTTCACTGAATAGATGGCCATTTAGCCACATTTTTCAAGCCCACAAGACCCCTAGATTTAGATTAGCCTATATGGCAATTATGATATCCTGACCACTTGAGGCTATTTGCTATCTTCACCTCTTCTACCTCCTGGGCTTGTGTTAACTTTGTAGATATTGACAGCGATTATTTCTTCCTAAGCCAACTGAGGCACTAGCAAAACCTAGGAACCTTACTGACCGCCCCAGGCAGCAACTGTCACATATGAGGCATAGTCAACTCAAATGGACATTTGGTTGCTGTGTGCAGCCAAACAGCCACTGAGGGTCACTAGCATGCCAATACCTTGGTATATATTTTCGAGACCACCTCCCTGCTAAATATTAGATTCTGATGTTATCATTCCCTAGAATCACTGGCTTCCTTTAATATAGAGAAACTACCTGTGGCAGGGTGCATTTCCACCAAAACAACGGCGCACTTCCCCTGACACGGATTGTGCAACCAGCTTTCAAACACTATGGTTACGTGGACTTTCTGCCGCAGCTTTATGACCTAAAACAAACTATTCTCATGTTTTGGCACACTCTACTTATTGACAGGCTGTGCCATTTACGTTGCATCACGGCAATGGTTTGGTCATTGTGCAGCACGCTACAAAACGGGTTGACTTGTTTGGACAATCAGAGCGATCGCATGTGCCATACCCTTTGAAGACTTGCGTGCTTAATCCCAGCGGAGATAGCAACTCCGCCTTTCGCCAACGGCTTGGTGAGTATATGTCTGTTGCCTTAGAAGACATCAAAGCTTTTCCTACAATAGTGGTTAGCGCTTCTGACATGCCACTCGTTTTGCTTTTTCTAGAGTCAACATGAAAACACGGGGCCCCCTATGGCCACTATAGCCAGGTACTTGCCTTCATTTATATACTGTACCTCTTACATTAATATGCTATATATACCCCCTATACTCGTTGGAGACTAGAGAAAATATCCATACATTGTGGCTTGGTTTCTATTTGTTTTTTCTCAGGCACTTTGGAGTAGACACAGACTACACTTGGTGTAGTGTACTTTGGTGTCGTTCAGTGAGCCGACACTTTTGCATTTGTACTTGGGGTTGCTGGACTTGAGCCCATAGCGCTTTACCCAAAACCCCATTTGAGGTAAAGTATTGCCCTTGTACCTTGGGTACCATTTTGAGAACTGCTGCCCTTTTACCACTGAGGTGCCCATGCCTTCCATGTCTTATTCCATCTATGCGATTTAGTTCTCATATGCTTTCCTACTGAAACCGCAATGTGGCTTTTCCCTTAAATTATTCGCGCTTTCATTTATTTTCATTTCTTCACTTTGTTACTTCGGATAAGGAGTAATTATCCTTCTTATTCTTTCTGAGCACGATTCTTTAGTGCATGTTGAACTATTATACACTGGGTTTGGGTGTGTATTCTTGCTCCCCCTCCCTAACCTCAGGACTTGAGGAGTTGGTGCACATGATAACACACATGGCTGTGCCAAAATTCATGTCCCTGGCACAAATTGCTGAGGCGACACAACAACAGAGCGGAATGAAGCAGGTGGTTGATCCACTGAAAGGAGGTCACTAGAAGTCAGTTCCAGGGTATAAGGCTTGTTACACAGCTGAAACTAAAGCATTTATCGCAGGCCTGTGGTGAGTAAAAGCAGAGCTGTCAGTGGCAGAAAAAGGTATCTTACTAAGAGGATCAAGAATCATGGTGCCACTGGCCCCAATACAAATAGTGCTCAATATAGCACACAAGGGACACCAAAGGTCTATGAAAACCAAGGCCAGGCTGAGAGGGAAAGTGTGGTTCCCGGAACTGGAAGGACGCATGGAGGAGCTACTGGAGAGGTCCAAATGATGCCAAGCAACAAGGCTGCCAGCGAAAGGACCACCAATCAAGTTACTCACAAGGGCAACGACACAGTGGCAGGTGGGGAGTGTGGACTTTGGCACGATCCAGAACGATAAACACTTCATAGTGCTTCTGGGTGAATTCTCTCAGTTCCCAGAGGTGCAATTCATAAGGTCCATAGCGGCTGAATGCATCCTCCCAGTATTGCATGACGTATTTGCGACATGGACTGCTGGACACAATACGATCAGACAACAGAGCACCATTCCAAGGACAACTGTTTCAAGAATTTGTGGATGTGCATGGAGTGATACACATCCGTATCTCGCAATGCTGGCCAAGGGGAAATGTTGATGTTGAATGCTTCGTGAGGACTCTCAACAAAGTCTTTCGCATTGCACAGTGGAGGGGGCACAGCTCAAGGAGGCCCTGGTGATATTCCTAATGTCTTGTAGGACAACCCCTTACTCAACCACAGGAGTGGCCCAGACGGAGGCACTCATGGGGTGGAAAATATGCTCGACAATGCCAGAGCACAGCTCCAGATGCCCTATGGAGGTAGACACAGAAAGAATCTGCGAGGTGCAAAAGGCAAACACCCACAAGTAAACAGTGCGAAGAAGGCTGGTGATGTCAGACATTCAGGTGCGAGATGTGGCACTCATGAGGATCCATCACCCCACGCCCAAACTGTGCCTATGGTATGAGGTCTCTCCATGGACCGTGACTGACAGAAAAGGGTCCATGGTCACAGCACAAAGGGACCCATAAAGCATCATGAGGAACTACAGCTGGTTCCGGTGAATTGGCCAGCAAGGAGAGAGAACACCCGGTATGGAAAATATGTGAGGAGGTCATAATGCCAGAGAGGACGAGGACCCAACAAGGTCTGGTGACCAAAGTTCAGAGAGATACGAGGCAGACGAGGAAAAGGACAATTCAGCAAGGAGATTGCCGACACAATTGAAATACTATCTAGGGGAGTAATGGAGGATGGGCCGGCATCCAGAACTAGTTAAGTGTTATGTTAATTTATTGTGTGATGGTTGAGAAGGGATGTGGTGCTAAGTAAATAAAAGGAGTGGGCTATACACAACTACGGTACCACTAAGATCATCAGGTATGGGGCCCAATTCTATTTCTTCCACGGTTTGGCCCTATCAAGGATGGTTAAATTTGAGAATCTTAAATTTATTTCTATCTTGGGCTCATTTTATTTCTTTTCAAATCTTTTTGCATATGATCATCAATGGCTTGAACCCTCCTTTCTGCAACTGGAATGTGGTATGTATTTCCTTATGGATATGATATTTACTTGGTGCACTTTTCTTGTAAATATATGTTATCTACAACGTTAATACATGTGAATTTGTTCGGTGTTACATATGAACGGATTACTCTGATGTGAATATCTGTATTTCATTTGACTATGTAATGCTAACTATGATACTTTGATTTACTATTATGTTAATGTGAGACCAATACAGCCTTGAAAACGACCCATAGGTCGAAACACGTGTCGTCTGTCCAATCCCTGAATAAATTCAGTTACTTCCAGAACATACTCATTTGTGGAAATTTCCGATTTGTGACAAACATAATATTCAATTGCTGTACTAAATAATTGTGTTTACGTGAGCACGTGGTCGCTACCCACCATACATATTTTTTCAAATCCCTTTTGAGGTACACCGTGGAGATCAAATTGCCCGAGAATTTTGGAAAGAGCTCTATTTCCTCAGTTTAAAGAAAGTGAACCAGACAAAACTGAACGGGGCAACTTAGGCTTTGGAGAAGCTGACAAAATGTTTAACATCGAAGAAAGGAAGGGAGAAGAGCCTACCATCTATACCAACCTAGCCTTCGCCCAGCGAAATGATTCAGCCCTCGCTGATGCTTTACTACAAGCAATTCCAGAAGAAGAGGGCTTAGAAAGGGGAAGTCCCTTTTTCTTGTTAAAACAGGGATTACTTTATAGAAGAGTGACATCTACGGAAGGTGTACTCAAAACCCAATTGGTAATACCCAAAAGCCACCATAAGGTTGTACTGGAGATCGTGCATTCCCATCTTACTGGGGGGCATTTAGGACAAGTTAAAACCCAGCACATATTAGTAGGAAATTTTACTGGCCTGATATCCACTCCGATATAAAGACCTTCATCGAGACATGTGAAATATGTCAAAAGACTAGCCCGCACATCCCAGGAACTGCCCTTCTGAACCCATTGTGGATCTTAGAAATCCCCTTTCCAAGAATTGGTATGGATATAATTGGTCCGCTAGAAACATCCAGACTAGGCAATAAATATGCCCTGGTGATCGTAGATTATGCAACCCAATATCCCGAGGCATTCCCAATGCGAAACAATACCACACAGCAGATCCTTAAACACCTTCTACCGTATTTCTCCAGGGTTGGCTTTCCCAAAGAAATACTAACCAACCAGGGTTCTAATTTTATGAGTAATCTTATGGCCGAAGTCAAAGAGCTACTCCACATTACCACCTTGCGTACTTCTGTGTACCATCCTCAAACGGATGGTTTGGTGGAAAGATTCAATAACACCCTAAAGTTAATCTCATGAAAACTAGTAGATAAGGACGGGAAAGAATGGGACCTGAATCATCCCATGGGCACTATTTGCCGTAAGAAAAACCCCTCAAGCTTCCACAGGTTTCTCTGTTTTTGAACTACTCTATGGGAGAGAGCCCAGAGATTTCCTAGATATGCTCTGAGAAACATGGGAAGAGCGAGAGGAGGCCCCTCTTCCCATCTCAAAGACCGCCATCAGAATGCAAGGACATAAGAGATTGGTTCATGACTTAGTCTGCATTCACACGGAAAAGGCCCAGAGTCAACAAAAATCCATATATGATAAACAAGTTAGCTTAATATAATTTTCTATAGGACAAAAAGTGTTGTTCCTCTTACCCACCTCAGAAAACAACCTTTGTGCCAAAACCCAATCCTGAAGCTAATCGACTTTTCTAAACAATTTGTATTGCAGATGGTTGCCTCCCTTACAGGGTTAGGAGCAGTGCTGTCCCAGGTTTGTGATGGATTGGAACACCCAATATTATTCACTAGTGGTAAACTATTCCCACATGAAAAAAATGACTCTGTGTTGGAACTAGAGGCCCTGGCCATTAAATAGGCTATACTCTATCTTAGATACTACCTATTGTGATGAAAGTTCAAATTTGTTACAGATCAATCACCCCTAGTTTGGATTAGCAATGCAAAGACTCCAACCCTTGTGTCATGCAATGGTTTCTAGACCTACAACCCTTTTGTTTCACTGTGGAACATAGAAATGGAAAAGACCAGGGAACTGTGGATTTTCTTTCCCGGTTCCCCTGTGAAACAAATGAGCTACATCGCATGGAGGAAGGGTATGTGAGAAACCTGACAGTTTCTCCCTGACTAGTCCCCGGGGATGTGTCATACAGGTGGCCAGGACACGGCCTTCGCTATTGGATCCAGTTCCTGGGGGTGGACCAGTGAGGGAGGATCACATGGATGGGGGGTCCTCGGGGAGTGGAAGTTAGACACTGATGGTTGAGACGTGGTATCCCCCTTTTTGTAACACCTTTTCCCCAACCTACCACGTAGGATACTCAACCACTCTACCCCCACCTCGAATATTCAATGATTCATGAAAAATGAGGGCCACGCCCCCACCATTCCCAACTGGCCAAACAGCTCTTAAAATTCTATATTCCTGGAGTAGGGCCAACATCAGCGCAGGGCCAGACGCTTCATTATGCCAGGACTCTGTCATAGTGCAGATATCGATTTTATGCTCAACAATGAAGTCAGCGACTTCCTTTGAGTGCTTTATCAGGGATCTGGTATTTAACAGCATGTATTTCAGTGCTTTTTTGTATTTTTCAACCCCCAGCCCAATCTCGCTGTTCATGATGGAAGTATCAAAGGAAGTATCAAAGGAGGTATCAGGAGGATCGGCGTCAATCTGGTTCAAACATGGCAACTTAGTGTGGTTAGGATGTGGGCTGATAGTATACCTAATCTCCTGCGATGTCTCTTTAGAGGCATATGCTATTAGCATGGAGGAGATGATGTCTGCGTCCTTTTTGGTCAGGGGCGATGTATCTCTAGTATTACTCCGATCCTCAATTCCGAGGTCAGTTGACTGTGGTCGCTCGATGGACGGCTCATTATTAAGGCAACTAAATAGGGCCTCGGGATAGTACCAGATATGGAGGTCGAAAGCAGATCGGGGACCTGGTGTCTGTCCAATGAGCCTGCTATACAATGGTTTGAGATTCCGCCCATGTTGGGCTTGAGGGCTCAGATCTAAGTATTTATTAACGATACACGTTCTTTTAAGAGCACCCATATCGTTTGGCAGCATCAAAGTCCAGGAGTGAAGGGACAAGAAAAAAAGATATATTACTTTCACTTGTTGAATGACTTTGCTGTTCACGGCTTGTTCCGTTTTCAAGAAGCGCTTTACTTTCTTAAGCCATCTGGTAACTCACTTGCTTTCATTAGGTCCACTGTTGGTTTCTGGCTTCCCCTCGTTTCGATTCCCTTCAGTTTCTGTTACTTCTACGAAGCAACATTCACCCGCTTGCAACCCAATAACACCCCTTCCTTCCTAGGGCTTCCCGGTTGCCCCCAGCGTTCCATCTCTCTCTCCTGCTTCAGCATACTGGTTCCCTGTGCGCACCGTTATGCGTTGCACTCTCGCTGTGTCTCCTTTCGAAGGTGCGTGGTTCCTGCTGCTTTCTCTCAGTGGTGGACTGCTGAGCCCAGGCTTATTTCCCCTGCTCTGGGTTCGCCTTCACGTCACTGACCGCAGCGTGTCTCTTCCCAATGTGGTGCTTGGCGTGGTAAAGGGCTGCGATGAAGTTCGGCGACTGCAGCGCTCCTCTCTCCCTCTCAGTGTCAGTTGCAACTGGCCCGTATTTGAACTTACCAGCTTGTTTAATCATTTTCCAAGAGCTAGACCACTCTGTTGGTGCCCGGTCCTCGTGATCTATGTTATTCTGTTGTTCTTTCTTTTGTTTGTAATTCTGGGACCATTTCCTGTAAGACTTTGAGGAAGTGCATACTGAGCCTCCTTTGAAGTGATCCTCACTATTCCCTGCCTCTTCCTCGTTCCAGTTGTCAAGTGGCCTCATTACACGGACGGCGGTAAGGGTTAACGGTCACCGTTAATGGCAACGGTGACCGTTAACCCTTACCGCCGTACTACGAGGTCCCTTTGCGGGTTGGAGGAATCAACGCCTGCTTCTTGCAGGCGTTAAGTACCAACTCGCTAAGGGACCTCGGAGCTAATTACGGCACCGCAATATTGCGGTGCCGTAATTAGCGCCTTCCCCATTCCCATAGAGCCCTATGGGGCAGAAATGGGAATGGGGAAGGGCAATGGCGGAAGGGGGATTTACCGCCCCTCCAACCTTGGAATGGGGCGGTAAATCCCCTTTCCGCCAAGGCGGTGCCGGTAATTTACCGGCATGGTCCAGGGTGCTAATAGCACCCTGGATTACCGCCTTCCGTGTAATGAGGCCCAATGTATTATCCCTAATGGGAGTTTGGTGAGAAATAATAGTAGATCTATCAGAAGGTTGGGGGGGTATAACAACAAAAATGTCATCTGTTCCATCAGAGGGTCACATTCCCTCAGGTGGTTCCCACTCATATAGCCGCCCCCCAGGGTCAGGATGAGGTTGCGGCTACCATCCCCTGGCCACATAGGGGGGAAAGGAATGATGACATTGTTGAATTCATCACACACCCCAGTGACTACTAAAAAGGTACATTGGGCTACCAATGTAGTAAAATGGCTTGTACGCCTGGTGAAGCCAAAACTAAATTACAGCTGCCACCAACCTTCTCCATAAAACAATGTATCGTGATACAATCATTCCACGGCACAAATGGGGTCCTTGGGAAGTAAACCTGGGACTGGAAGCCTTAGGGGCAATCCAGGACCATATACTCAAAATGAGTGAAAAGCGGTTGCAATGGTAGATGGATTTCAGTAAAAGCCACTCTGACCAGACCAGAGGTCTGTGATCCAATAATAAAAACAGGGGAAAAGCCCCCAAAAAGGTTGAGGACCCCTAGAATGTAGCCCTAGAATCCCCAACATAGAATCTGTGTCTTAGCAGTGAGCAGTTGTGTTTGTCAGATAACGTGCAGGAATATGTGGTAGAATTCAGATAATGTACATTACATCCCAAGCCTGTGCTCTGTATACGTTTCAATTTCTTAATAAAAATAATATATTAATGTAGTTGTTGTCAATGTAAAAATTCTAGGAATTAATAATAATTCCAGTTTAAGTGCAGTTTGCCTTTTGAGTAGTCAAGTCCTGTTGCAGAGTGAAGTGTCAGTTAGAAACATCACTGTGTCATTATTCAAGCTTAGTAACAGCATATCATTAGTGTTTAATGAAGTAGAAGATGCTTCACAGCTCTGATGCATATTTTGATTACATTCAAACTCCTTTGTTTCCCAGGGCTGGTGCAGATCTTAGTAAGTGGCAGCAGAAAACTGTCCAGGTGTCTGAGCATGCCATCAAGTGTGCTATCGAATGGTTATGGAGACGGGAGCAAATCGCAGATGCTGGCAAGTCTGGCCCCTTCGAGGCTCTTTTGCAAGCAGTGGCTGACAAGACTGTAAGTTTATATGTATCAATAGATGTGTCTTTCAATGCTAGTCACATCAACCCCTTGAGGGCTCTTGTAAAGTATTATTATTACATCTTACTAATTCTAAATTTGCTATGGGTTTAAATTTTTTTATTTTTTTTTACTGAACAGCCTGTTCATATTCCTGGGAAAGAACGACTTGACAATTGAAAGTTCTGCTGAAGTTCACATTGAATATTGTAATTGAGAAGCTCTAATTTGTCCACAAACGTTTTTTTCACCAACACATTGCATTAAGTTTTAAACAATTAAAATCAGCATACTACAAGCACACCGTGGAAAGTCAGAATCAGAATGAGGAGATGGACAAGGTGGAATTCTTTTTGTTTAACCAAATCTTTATTTCTCAGCTCGATTTACATTTGTAGATAGCTTACATCTCTTTATGGTGCTGTGTGTTCAGTGCCATCTTAACCACTTTTGGGGCCATGGGCACGGACATCTTTGGGGCCCCCCTCCACCAACCAAAGGAATTAAGTGATCAAGAATATCTGGTTGCACCCCCTTGTCCTGATCACAACCGATATGTTGATTTGCCACCTTGCAGCATTCCAAATAAGCATGTTTACTCCCTTTAAGTCCTCTTATCCTCTTCATTCTTGCTCTAATCAGAATAATAAAGAAGTAGCATTTGAAGGCCAAGATTAGCAGCCTACCAAGAAGTAACTTATGTTCTAGTATAGATAAAGGATACTTTGTATCAATAGCATCCAGGAAGGTATGCAGCCAGTAGTATTAATGCAGGACCGTATGTAAAAGGTACATGTAACCGAGAATAGACAGAGCGCTATATAGAGCGCTATATAAATGCCAAATAACAACGTAACCGAGAACTCACATTAGCTGCCTCACAGAATGCAAAAGTGCTCAAGCATGGATCGAGGAGACCAATTGGAAGGAAGGCGAAATCTACACATATCATGGCATGGATAGTGGATGCAGATTAGAAGCTACCAGGAAGGTGTCTGTATCCAGACAGACTGAGATAAGAAGTAGGATATGTTTTTCAAATAGTGTTGCCATTAGAGATAAGAGGAACAAGTGCTGTGGTGTGCAATACATCAATGTTCACTATTATAGTGGAAGGAACACTATAGCCTGTGAACCTATGAGGGAGGTTTTGATGAAGATCATACCCTGCGAAGGAAATCACTCTGAAGGGCTGACAATTTTGAAAGGTTTAGGGACTGGCAATTTTGAGAGGTTAGGCAATACAAGATTAAATGAGATGCCCAGGATAACAGATTGTTTAAGGAGTGGATTTGTGCCAACTCTGCAATTTCTGCATTTGAACACTTTCTTTTGCAGTTCTTATCATGAACTAAAACAATCTCAATTTATAAAACTGACTTGGAAAGTACACAAATCACATTACCAAACATGACCATTTGTAAAAACAAAATATTATAGAAAGGTGTTACGCAAAAGGGTAATGATTCTAGCTTCATTCTCCCCATCATAAAGGGAAGTATATAAGTACCGGTATACCAATTGATCTAATTTAACATATTTAATCTGGGGTTTTCTTTTGTATTTTAAAGCTTTAAATACTTCCAAAACAATGGCTTGTGACATTGTCATTTATAAACGTGCACAAAAAACTTTGACTTTTACAAAAAAGCAAACTGTTTTTTGTGTCAAACAAGCAGACCTTAAAATATGCTTGCCCGAGGCCTGCATCATCTGGTCTGCTCTCTTCTGTCTAAGGCCTACATAAGAAGAAAGATCAAGTAATGGGCTAAACAATGCCACTGCATGCAAGAAGGCAAACCTCACATAAGACAGCCCAGTAATGTAAAAGATATTAGATGATTTGACCAGGATGACTGTATAGTCTGCTGACAAAGCCAGGATACAATCATGAACGATATTGTTCCACAGTCTGGAATATGGATACTTATTCACCTCTTGGACTAAAAGTTTATGCTCATCCTTGGAGGTGATCACCTAGGTTTTACAACACCCCATCTGAACCAACCAATTTCTAGACCTTCACCATACAGATGATATGTTAGTTTTTATAGCAACTCCTATCTGGTGCTGATAATAGCACCTGTTGTGCTATAAAACCAAGTACATATGCAGGTAGGTTTATAAACTTCAAACATAAGAAAGGCTCGGCCAGCTTTGCTGGAATGTGCTATTTTAATCTTGCATATGAACACATATCTCTGCAATGAGTGCTTGACACACTGAGCTAACTTCTAAATGATTGTGGCATTCAATTTGTCAATATGCATTTCAACTTTAGCTATTGCACATGATAAACATAATTCCCACAGGAAGGAAAGAATGCCACAGGGTTGTGCCGTAAGGAACACACAAACTATGTATACTACAGTGTACACAGAAGGCATTACATGATGAATTGATCAAGGCAGAATGTACCTGTCAAAACAATGGGCTTAGAACCTCAGCAGCATGTCATAAAATATCCTGACACGCGCTATTAAGTCTGGTAAACTATGGAATCTTACTTCTTTATATCGGGCCCCTTTGTGGGGCTCCGCTCCAAGGTGGGGGCCCTGGGCAAGTGCACCCTTTGCCCTCCCATAAAAATGTCTGTGTATTAGATTTTAGTCAACTTCTTAAAACTTCAACATCAGTAATCAATAACTTTCTCCCTCTCCCCTCCCCGCACCAGTCCTTGCGGGCGGTCCTTTCAGTGCTGTTGCTCATTCTTCGGCTCATTCCTCTTCCTCCTCTAAAATTCCCAGTGCCTGCAGTCTCTTAGGGATGGATAGGTGTATTGTGTCCCTTATTGCATAGTTTACCAAATGTACTCAGTGTCCCTCGTATAGTAGCTGTCATCTTTTCCACATCCACGATGTCCCATATTGCATAGTACCATTGTATAATGGATGGGGGTTCCTTCTGATTCCACTGTTTAGCTATGCATCTCTTTGCGGCCATCATTAAATTTGCCCACAGTCTTCCGGCGCTCCCCCTACTTTTTGTTGTTTATGAAATATGGTGGCTAGGAGTCTCTGCTCCCTCGAACTCCCTATCCACCTCCATTATCTCCAGCACCTTAGATTTCACCTCCGGCCTCAAATGTTTCAGCCGCTGACATCCCCACCATATATGTTCCATCGTTCCCTTTCCCCCACACCCCTCCAACACTCCTCGGTCCTCGTGGGAAACATTTTGTGGAGACTCTTTGGGGTGTAGTGCCAATGGTGTAGAAGCTTATATTGTAGTTCTTGGTATTGTACCGAGGTGTATGAGATATACAAGTTCCTTAGCATCGTGTCCCATTCCCTATAATTGAACATCTTCCCTTTTACCTTCTCCCATTTATCCCTCAGAACCCCTCCCTCCTCCTTCTCCCTTATTAGGATCTTATATATTGCTGAGATCAGACCCCTGTTATTCTCTACAGATGACATTAGCTTTTTCCATTCTGTATGTTCCCTCCAGGCCCCTTCCATCATTGTGGGGGTCCCCGCCCAATGCCTCAGTTGTTGATATGCAAATCGGTCCTCGTCCTTTAGACCTATGTCTGTTTTACATTCTGCAAATGACCGGAATTGCACCCCTTCATAGAGGTCGCTGATCACCCTTATCCCCCCTTCCATCCATCTTTTGAACCTGCCATACTCTTTGCCCTGTGGGAAGGCGGGGTTTCCAAATATGGGTGTGTGGGGCGATGGCCAGGGCGATACATTGAGCCTCTCGTTCAGCTTTTCCCAGACTTTCAATGTATTGGTCATGATTGGGTTCCCAAACAGTCCCATTGACCTGTCTCCTTTCCTTAATCCTGTCACTTTCCAAAGGTGCTCCCCTGCCACCGCTTGTTCCATGCCTATCCAGTGCTTCTGGTTCTCCACCCTTCCCCACTCTGCCAATGCCTTTAGCTGCGCTGACAAGGTGGCATTTTGCGATATTTGGTACTTTATTGAAAAACTCAAACCAAAGCTATATCCATATGTTCTCGTCCCTATTCTAATGGAAAGAAAATAGTGCTTTGCTTGTCAGGATTTCCTACAAAATACCCAAATCTGATGTCCACAAACCTGTACTTTCAACTGTATGCCCCCATGATGTGCCAAACACGGGGACACAGGCGCCGACCACGTTAAGAGACAATGAACTCACAATGCCAATTTTCAAATTAGCCAAATTGGAACTCTCTGTAGCACAAACATCGGTTCTTTCCAAAGGTCTGTCCTTTGTACCTTCCCAGCAAATTGAATGGTTTACAGTAGAAATGGAAATACGTAGGTTTTTCAGAACAATGAGACTGAAAGCTTTCTTCCAGGAGCTACCCAATGCTGACAGAGAATCTGATTCAGTTCTTCGAGCAACATCAAAATTCTGCCCGCTAGACAATCAAGTACTTCCCAGAGATTATCACGTTCGAAAAATGTATTTTGAAAGATCTGAACAACCTCAGAACACTGAAAGGACACTATAGACATAACATCACAAAGGATGAGAATAAAGCTCTAATTGAACTTTCCAAGAATCAGTCTATAGTATAAAACCAGCAGATGAAAGGGGGTGGTATTGTCTTAAGGACCAATGTCCAATATTTGGAAATGATGAATACATTGCTAGCTTATGTGGACAGTTATAAAAAGGTCAAGAAGGACCCTACAAAAGAAATCACTGGTCAGATTGCAGAAGCTGTGCGTTATGCACTAGATCGTGATTGGATAACCAAAAAATAATCTGAATTTCTTATCACCAATCAAGGGTGCACACCAACCATGTATGCCCTTCCCAAAATTCATACAAATCTGGAGAATCCCACAGGAAGACCAATTGTTTCAGGGTGCGGTTCAATTTTGGAACCCCTGTGAACATTTGTTGATAGGTTCTTGAAACCTATGAGCACACTTACCACAACATATCTTGGAGATACTACACATACCATCCAGATGTTTGAGAATTTTCCTTTTGATCAATCAAGACATTGGTTAGTAATCATGGATATTAAATCGTTGTTAATGAGTATTCTGCAAGAACAGGCCATTAAATGCATGAGAAACCATCTGATCCAGAATAGATTAAAAGACAGAGTGCCTGACAACTTTATCATTGAACTTATGACCCTAGCCCTCTGTAAAAACTAGTTTGAGTTCAACAGACAATGTTACTTTCAAATCAAAGGGACATCCATGGGGGCAGCCTTTGCGCCAAACTAAGCCATCCTCTTTATGTCAGATTTATAAAAAAACAATATTCTTTTCAACAAAAATCCTTTTCAAAACCATATTTCAAATTGGAAAATGTACATGGACGACATTCTATTCATATGGGAAGGCACAGAGACAGATTTGAAATTGTTCCTACTCTAGTTGAATAATGTCGACCAAACCATACAGTTCAAGATGGACTGCAGTAAAATGGAGGTTAATTTTCTAGATCTGCAGATCCAACATGACTCAGGCACTCTTAAATGTAATCTGTTTTGGAAACCAAGCAATAGGAATACACTCCTCCATTTCTCTAGTGAGCACCCCAAACACCTCTGTGAGAACCTACCACTTGCTCAAAGGGGCTATCCATGGAAACCAATTACCAAATCAAAGAAACAAGCAAGATTTACAAACAGAGATGCTTTACTAAGAAGACCAAAGGATGACATGTGTCATTACATATGTAACACATACATTTCAAGTCCGCAAGTTGATTTCCAAATATTGGCCATGGCCAGACTAAACCTCCCCGGTGAACCACTACCCAGGTTCGCATTTAAACGAGCAAAAAATCTACGGGACCAACTAGTCCACTCAAAATGTGTCAAACCTGCACCAGGACTTGGCCTTTGGGACAGAATTACCACTGGGCACTATCCATGTGCTAATTGTACCGCATGTAAGTTCACTAAGAAGACAAGGCAATTCTGTTTAGTTGGTCAGACATGGACCCTTCGTAACCTTACAAATTGCAAAAGTAGACAGATCATTTACTGCATTGAGTGCCCTTGTGCATTGAGGTTCATGGGCCAAAAAATCAGGTCTGTTCACATAAGAATTTGTGAACACAGGTTGAGGATATGTTGTAAAAATGTGAGCGCACCACTAGTGAACCACTATATAGAATTTCAACAGACAGCAGATGATATGATATGGTGGGTCCTTGATGTTGTGAGAGAATGCTCAGATGTCCTGGAAAGTGAAGGCAAGCGTCCCCAGCCAGCACGATCCTCCCCGCAATGAGAGACAATGGCGGACTCTCCCAAGTCGGGAATAAAGCCAAAACAGAGTGCTGGTGAGCTTAAATGGGAGTTTATCAATCAGAATAGGGCATGCAAAGAACTCTGCAAACTCCGAGAGCGCTCTGTCTGACAATAGCAAAGACAGGCGTATTTATTTACAAAAAACGTCATCAGTACCTACATACTATAAGGGGCACAAGTTCAATGGGATTGGGTGGCGATGACTAGCTACAGGTGCTGCTGCGATGTGGTTGGCCTTGGCTGGAGGACATCACTTGTCAGCCTCGTGGGTTGGGCTGGGCCTGGCAGGTCAGCTGAGTTCATCCGGGCGGTGTTGTTGTGCCATTGTGGCCAGTGTCAGAGATGAATGTCTTTTCCTGACTTATTTGCCCTATGCCATGCACACCGCAGTCATTCAGTCATTGCAATGTTATCTCCTTTAGTAAATCTATCAATAGGTTATCCTACAGGTTAATGCAACACAGGAGGAAGGCACCTTGTGAGGGGTTTGATGGTGATTTATCCGTGCATGGTTACCAGTGTCCTGTTTGACCGGTACCATAGGTCGTGGGGCTAAGTCTCCGGGCATGGGACGGGCGGTACATGTCTCTCTGTCTCGTTAGAAGTTATTATGAATGGGCTGTTGTGTGTTACCACAGTATTGGGTGTCTTCGTTGCACCGGGTCATAAGTCTGAGGTGTTCCGGGGGGTTGTGGGGTTTACGAGGGGGCGCCTTGGATATGTGTGTTCAAGCGGAGGTTTACTGCTGGGCTGTAAATAATGCAGGTGGCAGGCCGTGGCCTTGGGTGCTGTAACGGGGACTACAAATCTTTGAAGCGGCTCCAGCCTAGTTGGGGGAGGTGGAGCAGCGTGGCGCAGGCCTTAGCTCTCTTATTTGGCAGACTTTGCAGGGTGGGGGGGAGAATGGCCTTGCACATATTCACAAAGGTATTTTTCTCGTGTGTTGCCGACTTTTAATGAGAACATCATAAACATTTGAACATTCTTATAATACTCATTTGGATCACTTGAAAACATACATTTCAACTCACTACATGTCTCTCGAATATAGTCAGTCTAAGCACCTTACTAGTACATTATATTTTAACAACTACAGCATTTAGTAATATGCATATATATTTGCATTACGTGAGGTAGTAGTGTGGTTGGTGGAGCATAGAGAACGAGACCCGCCATTGTACGCGGCGGTAATGGCATATAAGGGCTGTAGATATATATACACATGACTGGCACATTTGCCCGCGTCTCTTCACCCGAGCCTTATGTACAGTTGCATTCGTCCTCCCCTGCACTCTAGCAGCATTAGTTCAGTTATGGCGCGGGACCGCGGGGTGTACGGTTTTCAATGATACATATAGAGAACAATCCCCCGGAAATGCTTTTTATCATTTGCACACCCCTGCAGGGGTGTGGGTCCTCCATTGCTGGTGTCATGTAAACATGCGTTTCATACAATAATTACACAATTTTACAGGTTTCTTTAGTAGAAGTAGTTTTATGGAAAGGATACACGTATTACAAGTAGTTTTTGACATTCGTATTTGGGTATTTTTCTGCTTTCATCGGATGACCATTCTACAGTTCTCCCCACCACCCAGGCCTCGCTGACCGGGTCATGCTGGGAGCAGTGATACACTGTGGACGGTGAAATGTTACAGTGTTAGTATCTTATGCTAGCTCATGTCCGTTTTGTTCGTGGGAACGGACTCACAGCGGATCTGCCAGGGTGCTGCGGTGACAGGGATAATTGAAACTCTCCGAGGGTGGGGGCCGCGCTACAGTGCGCTGAGCTCACACCATCTTTGATAGACAAAATGGTTTCTGGGCCTAGCTAAATTCAATATGTGTGGGCAATGTCTTCAGCAGGTGAACCCTCCACCACCTGGGCCCGGGTGGTCTGAGGGGACGCCCAATGAGCCATGGCCCTCACCTGGGGAGGGGATGTAGGCAAGGAGGGTCTTTTGGACCACTCCTCCCCTATATTTCCCCCCTTTCGTTACTTAAGTAACAAATTCTTTAACTCATTCAATCTCCTACACTCTTCTTCGTCCATAATTGCCTCATCGCATGCTGGTGTGCCTTTTATCGGCATCCAGGCTCTGCACAACCCCCTTAAGCTCTCACCCCTCCTAGCATATTCATCTGGGGTACAGGTTAGGTATATACATCCGCTCTCTCCTTCCAAGTCTACCCACATCTCCTGATACCATTCTAGTATACGGGGCTCTCTGATGGTGGTGTGCCATAATTTGTCTATGATATCCTTGTCATGATACCTAGGCACTAGTTGATACCTTGGTGTATCATCAGTTCCGGTTTGTACCTGCACTTCCTGCATAGTTTGCATTGTCCCACGGGTGTTGCCCATTGTCACCATCATCATTGCACCATTAGGTACTGCGTTAGCACAACATCGAAGACCCACCTGGCACATGCAAAAAATTAAAAGGAGGAACACCACAGCTGGCATCAAAAATTTCACAGTCGTTCCAAGCCATGAGGGGACCCAGGAGAAGATGTTGTCGAACCACGTACTGTCTTCTGCTCCACCTTCCATTTCCATTTTTTCTCCTAGGTTGTGTACTGCTTCGATCACATGGGACAGGGAGCCGTTTTCTGCGTCTTCGCAAGGTACGAAAGTGCAGCAGGCACTTCCAATTTTTCGGCAAACACCTCCATCCATCGCCGTCAACAGGTCCAAGACATACCTGTTTTGCATTGTCATCAGCCGTAAAGCCCTTAGTTCCACTTTTATTACGTTGAACCCTTCTTCAGTGTCATTTGCCAGCTGAATCAATTCCCAGCGTGTTATCTGGAGCTATTTTGCGTTTGCCCTTGCTTGGACACTTGAGATGAGTGAGGCAAAGAATGTTTCTGCTGAGCTGAATAATCGGTATCTGTCTGGGATCTGAGCCAACAGTTCTGATGATGCCTTTGATATGTAGTTTGATGCTCGTTTGTTACGGGTCAGCACCTCTTCCTTGCTCCCGGAAGACAGGACATACATTTGTGACTCCGCAGTCGGCTGGGCTGCACTCTGTTGTATGCGTTCCTGTGTCTTTTTGCTCCCATCGATGTGGCTTTCTGGTATTACCATTAGGGCTGAGTGCAGAGTGGCCATTAAGCAGCTGCCACTCCATGACGGGGAAAGGTGCAGGTATGCCTGGTTGCCGCATACCCAGTACGTGTCCATCAGGGCCGCTGTCCCTTTTCTCAGATCTGGGATGGTGAGGGTCTTGTTACAGTTCTTGTTTGTCCCCATGGAGGTTTTCCCCTCTCCTTTAAAACATAGTTCATAGTCTATTTTGTTTTGCAGTTTGAAGGGTTTTTCAATGGCGGTTACCCAAGTTAGTTTTGAAATGTGTTCCTTCCATACTGGTGTGCATGTTTCTTCTATCCATTGCAATTTCTCTGGTGCCACACCTCTCAGTGCTTCAGCTTTACACATTACTTCTTCATCCTTCCACTTGTTGTCCGAAAAAAGTGTCCCTTGTATTCCAAAAAATGGTTCCTCCAGACATACCACCCCTGCCGTCTTCGGGTAGCAAGTTTTCTCGTTCTGCAGCATTCTAAAAGTAACTCCATGTGCCTGGAAGGTGTTCTTAATCCTGCATAACGTAAGATGAAGGAGACACTGGGCATCTATAATTGGCAACTCTTTGGGTAGCAATACTTTGGGTGTACCTGAAGCATGGGTAATGAGGGAGCAGACATAGCAGCTCTCGTTTGTTGTTTGTTTAGCTGTTGCACTCATATCCGCATACCATTTATTCGTCTGGTGGGGGTGTCGTAGGTCTTCCATTCTATCTAATCCTAACCCATAGTACTCATCATACTTCCTCCTTTCAGCTCCCCTTTTTCTTCTGTTATTTCTTTTCCTAATGTACTTCCCGGCTTCAAGGGTGACAGACACAGTAGACCCCCCTTTCTCCTTCCCGCCCCCCTTCACCCAATCATCATATAATATTTCATGTGTTGCTTTCATTCTTCCATTTTATTCCATTCTATTATTTGACAATGTGTCTGTAGCTATGGGGGCAGGTTGGCTGGTAGGGGGGTTATACAACCAGGATATGGCGGAGGGGTTTCGGTCGTTCAGACTGTGAGCATTGTAATTAGATATCTTTGGCGGGGACACTGGCCCTCATTACGACCCTGGCGGAAAGTAACTGACCTGACCGCCATAGCGTAAATAGCGTTTCCTCCATTGCACAATGGAGGAAAGTGCGGCTAATTCCGACCCATCGGGCACGAGCATTACGCCATGGCGGAAGTGCAAAGTCCGCGATGGCGGAAATGTCCCCAAAACGCCCCTCACCGCCGTCGTACGGCGCCCTAGGTGCAATTCCGCCACCCATCATAGCGGTCACCGTAATGAGCGGTAATCGCAAAATACGGTGACCGTAAATATACGGAAACGGAAGTAAAAACATGGGGCCGGAACGGGAAACAGCACGCCGTACACCTATAAAATCAGAATCCCAACACAACCATTAAAAATCCGACCCTGAGACACATCCCAACCCGTTAGCCACCCTAGTTAAAACAATCAAAATGGGAAAAGTTGCTAAAAAAGCGTGCGACCGCAAGCGGCAGGTCCACTTCTCCCATGAGGAACTCACCGTGCTCACAGAGACCCTCCAGGAGAATGCTGCCGTCGTCTTCTCGACACAAATGACCAGGACGGCACTTGCGAACAAGAAGGCCATATGGGCCCTGGTGGCACAGCGGGTAAGTGCGGTGGGGACCGCACCCCGCAACCCACAGCAATGCAGAAAGCGATGGGACGACTTGCGGATACGCGTACGGAGCATACTATCTGCCAACCGTAACATTGCCACAGGTACCGGGGGAGGATCGGAATCACCCATCAAGTTGACCCCCTGGGAAGAAATCTGTGCCTCCACCATTGGAATGGAGAGTATAGAGGGAGTCGGAGGGATGGAGAAAGGAGTGCAGACATCCGAAGAATCAGGTAGGTGGGCCAAATAAAACAATGCTAAATCCACAATGTCCAATCATGTGAAGTACCATGTGTCCACATAGTGCAACAGAAACACATGTCCAGGAGAACGTCCACATACATTGGCCTGATAGCGCACTTTAAAACTCACATTAAATACATAAATAATTAAAAATCCTAAAAACACCATCTACACGTGCAGCATGCACACCCTAACTGCAGGCTGCAAAACAACTGCATCCTCAATCCACACAAAAATGAAACCACCTCCAAGGCCCTGACCCAAATCACCCTCAGGTACCACCCCAATGCATGTGATACATTGCCATTCCAATTTCCACAGACCCATAAATAACGCTCGCCCTCCTTTACTCCACCACAGGGTCCGATTCAAACGACGAGCTCCAGGACACCCCTACCAGCACACCTGCAAAGAGGGCCAAGACCAACGGCCAAAGACCCTCCACCTCAGCTGCACGGATCAAGACACGGCAGCAGCACAAATCAAGTGGCAGCACACAGGAGGGGACTTCAACAGGCACCCCAGCAGCCAGCATGCCCACAACAGCAGCACCACAGGTCCCCCCAATGGATGCCACAGAAGGCACTGCTTCTGGTGGCAGCAGCACCATAGGTGACACTGCATTAATGGCAGCATGCTCCGACACAGAAAACGGTGCTGTCGATGTAGGACCCATCCATGACCTGTCTCAATCCCCCTGTTTGTTTCATCCCGTACACCATGAGGATACCACGCAGGGGCACCCACAAGACGACGACTGGCCATCCCCCACAAGCCCTGTGGCAAGGCAACATGAGGTGATCAGCCCCTCTGTGACACCACCGAAAATGGCCATGGCCCAGCAGAGGCAACAGTCCCTCGACCAGGTGATCGTGCAACAGCAGCAACTGGCCACGCTCCTCAAGGAGCATGCTGATGAATGTGGGGGTTCTAAGGCAGTCATAGAAACATCTACTGAGACACTTAGGGCACAAATGGAGAGAAGTACAGAGACACTAAGGGTACAAATGGAGAGAAGTACAGAGACACTAAGGGTACAAATGGAGAGAAGTACAGAGACACTAAGGGTACAAATGGAGAGAAGCACCGAGAGCCTGAGGGGGGAACTGCATGCGACGTCCAAAGACGTATGTGGTGAACTTGCCGCTGTGCGCCGTGTGCTCACTGAGCTCTCACAAACCCTTAGGGACATGCATGGACGTGAGCAGGCAGAGACATCATCCGTTGCAAGTTCCGTCCAGGGCAGCCCCCAACGTAGATCTGGGAGGAACCTGCGCTCCACAGGCAGGGGTGCCCCTGATACCCGGAGAGGGGGCTTGCAATAGCGTCTGCCCACTGACAATGAGCATCTTTGGACACTGGTGTTCGGGGGGGAGGTAGGAGGGTGGAGGGGGGGTGTTGGGCTTTCTTGGGTGGCGGGTCGATGGGGTGTGTAACATAATTTCACATATGCTATAAACATTACATAATCACCCAATGAGATGTGTGGACATTGATCTTTGTGTACGAGGCCATTATTGGCGTACAGTCCACATTGTGCATGTTCCAGACACACACAGTGCCACAAGTCCCGTGTCCATGTATCAGCCACCAGGCGTGAGTGCTAGAAGCATGAATCTATGATATTCTGACGAATTTCACGGGCCTCCTGTGCCTCGCGGACTCCTTGAGGTGCTGCCACATCCCCACCCTCATCATGACCATCTTCAGGTGCTTGCAGTTCTGCGTCAGGGGGCATGGGCAAATTTCTACGTACGCACATGTTGTGTAGCATGACACATGCCATGACCATCTTTGCAACCTTCTCATGGCGGTACAGGAGTGCCCCGCCAGACCTGCTGAGGCAGCGGAAACAACCCTTCAGTAGGCCGAATGCCTGTTCAATGACTACACGGGTACGTGAGTGGGCATGGTTGTAGTCCTCCTCATGCTGGTTCTGTGGGTTCCGGAGTGGTGTAAGGAGCCATCTCTTCAGTGGATACCTGGCATCACCTGTATGTGGACAATAAAGGATGTTTGTGGAATGACATTGCTACGTACGGAACCCCCCCCCACTTCCTGCCAGGTCATTGCCGCATCACATACCCCAAATTATCATGCATGAAATGAGACTCACCGAGTAGCCAGGATCTGTTCCCTGCGTGTCGCTCCATGTAGCGTGGTATTGTAGAGTTCCTCAAGACCATAGAATCATGGGTTGATCCAGGAAATCGGGCACAACAATGTGTAAAGATCCTGTTGGAGTCACACACCATCTGTACATTAAGAGAATGATATTGTTTCCGGTTGCGGTACTGGGCCTCCATGGCATGTGGGACAACCAATTCCACATGGGTGCAGTCGATGGCACCAATGCAACCCGGTATGCCGGCCAGTGCATGGAATCCAACTTTTGTGTTTGTAATCTCCTGCTCCGAGCGTGGTAAAGAGATGTAGTCGTCTGCGTGCTTCAGGAGGGCATCGAGCACTTGCGATAGTGTCCGTGACAACAGTGGCTGTGAAATGCCATGCAACTGTCCGACTGTGTGCTGGTAGGTGCCTGTGGCCAGGAAGTGGAGTACAGACACCACCTTCAGTAGGGGTGGGATGGCGGTTGGGCTATCTATCATGCTGACAAGGTCAGCGTGTGTCATGTCCACAATGGCGGTTATGGTGTCCCGGTCCAAACGGTAGAGGGTGTGGATCTGCTCAGCAGTGAGGTTGAACGGATGAGCTCGGAGGCGTGGGATTGCGGGCTGCCTGCGTGGTGGTAGTGGCTGTGCTGGTGGGCCTTGCTGGCCCTGCCTTGCCCTCCTCCTCCTCCTGCGTCTCCTCTGTGCGGCCGGTTGTTGTAGTAGTTGGTGTTCGTCTTCTTCTTGAAGTTGTAGTACTTGCAGTGCTATCAGGTCCCCCAGGGCCAACATCGCTAGTCCTGCCGGTAGCATTTTGTAGTGGGTGTGGTTGTGGGAGGGGGTTGGGTGTGCAATTTATGTGTTTTCAGGCTGTATAGCCTCCACCTGTGGTGATTCATTCCACCTGTGCCAGCTGCAATCCCCTTTGGGCGAGCACGTCCCGCACACAACGCTGCAATGTGACGCATGGCATCTTGCTATTACAATCATGTATTTAATCCCGATGGCAGTGAAATATTGGTTTATATGTTCATTCTGCTATGGTCCCATTGTTTCACATACTATCTTTGCAGTCGCGAACAAATTTGTGAAGGGTCAGTGGAATGTAGTACTCGATTAACGCTGGACCCTCATGCAGCACTGTACCGAGGTTCACCGACGGGCGGGGCGTCCCATTTGTGAGTGAAGCCAGTTGCCATTTTCACACACTGCCGCACTACATGGATGAATTTGTGATTTCAAGCGGTCACAGATGCCTTATCGACGTGATGTTGCAAATGAGGAATTCGAAGGACAGCGCTTTCGGTTTTCAGCTAGCGGCGAGGAGACGCCCACAGGTCTGACTGCAAATATAACGTTCTATTGTTTAATGTCCTTGGGACAGGGGCCATGGCGAGAATGCAATGATTGATATGAATAGTATGGGATGCGCAATAGCGTAGTGGACGATAAGGCAGGACGTTCCCAAATACATGTTACTTCACAACACTAGAATTCCGGGCTGGAGCACAGTGGATTTTGCAGACTGCATTACGCACAGACTCAATGGAAGTTTCAAATGTGATGTGAGTAAATAATCAGGCGTTTTCATAGCGGGATGAGGGAATGATGTATGGATGCATGGACAGATGATTTAATTGAGAGTTTGCCATGTACATGGCTTTTCGGGATCTATCCCCTTCCCCTGCGCTATGTGATGCAGAGCTGCCATAGTGGGACCATCGTCTATCTGCCCTTGTTGAACCCTCCCTGTCTCGACGCGCCTTCAAACACTTGTGTCTATGCACGTTACGAATCCCATCTAATGGATTCTGTTTTAACAGACGCATGCACACAAACACTCGTTTGTAATAGTGTTTTCACCTCGATTTATATAGTTATGATTCGCAAGTGATTTTTGGGTGGAAATAATCCTTTTGAGTGGGCTAGCATGCATATGGCTGTGGATTTAGTCTGATCATTGAAGTGAGTAATACAAATGAAGTTCTGATGCCCATGCTATTCTTTTTCATTTCATTTGGGTGACAGGTATCTCCTCCCCTTTTGCCGCTGCCATCTGTATGCCACTCCTGCAGATGGCTTTTACTCCCGACACCTGCTGCTTCGAGTTAATCAGTGGAGCACCATTACGATCTTATGGGACGATCGCCAATGGGCCACATGCCCTTACGCAGTACTAGTGGCTAGGAGCTACATATCAGCCTTTCAGCTGGACTAGTGCCTACCTAATGGGACGGCCCTGCGGTTCTCGGCGCTTCCATGTTGCCTTTTTGAACGTGAATGTAGCCCCTGTGTACCATGAAGGAACAGGGCGTCACACAAGAAGAAGCTGGTCATTTATTGCGGATGCAGCCCACAGTAATGAAAAATATTTTGGAGTTTATGACCTAATAGCTGTATGGGCTTGGTGAATTTGATGTGCATTAAAATTTGATTCTGATTTCAACCGTGTAGTGTTATTCTTTGCAAGTAATGTAGCATATTCCTATTTGTGGAGTGGTGTATTGTGAGGAGATCTGCATTGGGTTCCGGCTTCTGAGTATAGTTGCGTGGTACTGTACTGGCCGCGTTTGCCTACGAAGCCCAGTAAGGTCAGGGATGGGGCCTGCCATTATGACTGTTTTAATGATGTCATGCTCAGGGGCGGGGGATTAGCTTTTGTGTAACAGATGCCGGTCAGCCAGGTGGATTGGTGGAATGATGTGATTATCAGAAAATGGCTGGTCACAGGTGCCTGTGTTTGCGTGCGTTTCTTGGAGGGAGACTGAGGTCATGTCCATTGGAATAGCTTCTGTATTCGTGCCATCTGTGCCCTGCAGCTCCCATTGGCCCCTCTTGAGATGAGCCTGGCTGCTCAGTCACTCTGCCAACTTGTGTGGTACATGCTTATGCTGATGGTTGGTTTGTTTACTGGCAAGGGTACAGGGCTGGTGCAGTCTCCCTCAGGATACTGCTTTGAATGTTGCCTTACACTGGTGTCAAGCGATGGGGGCCTGTTGTTGTTTTGTCTCATGTTTCAGTTCATATTGCTGTACTTGAACCTTCACGTGCCTGTGCTGCATCAGTACGGCAATGGTGCCATGCCAAATATGGATGGCCACTCACAAGGCACTTGGAGCCCCTACATTCATTTGTTCGTTGGCATGCATGGGTGACTTGTACATTTCACTGGTTGCATTGTGTAACTTCATTGCACCTACGAGGTGTTGTGCAATGTGGGCAGGGAGTGGTGTACAGGCACTCAGTAGGGCCATTTACGGTTGGTTCACGATGCCGTAATTCTCACCATGGCGGAATGGTACTTTCCGCCATGCTTGATGGCGTTAAGTGAATGTCCGCTAGGGTCAGCATTCGCGTACCGTTGCGCCATGGTGGTAATTACGGTTTGGCATGGCGCACGTGCGCGTACTTGGTGCAGTTTGCGTTGGCGTTCACTACAGTGTCGCTGATGGCATCGTACTTTACGGTGACGGGTCATAATCGCACCGAGCGGTATTCGATGGCGGTATTGCATTTCCGCCATCGTTTTTCGATTTCCGCCAGGGTCGTAATGAGGGCCACTGTGTTATTTTGCATTTCACCCTGTAGCTCTTCGTTTTTTATCATGACAGCATTGGATGGTGTTGTATAATAACCCCATACAAGTTTCGTCCCGTCCCATACCAAGAAGTCACCTTCCTTAGTATTTACACTCGTGGTTGCATTACTTACAGTGGTGCTGTTAGTCCCTCCCCCCTCGTTTATCTCGATAGAGATGAACGCTATTAACCAGTATGTAACCAGGCCAAACATTAGTGTAAAAAACAATGTAATACACACTGATAGTCCACATTCATACGAATATCTGCATTTCTCAGTTAACCACTCTCTAACTCTAGTAAATGTATCCGTTGCAGGCTGCCAGTTAGATGCCATGGTAGTTCCTGTTCGAGATATAAAAGTGCATTAAGTGCATGAATGTAAACATTTTGTGGGCACTACCAGTGCCAGTTATATATTGACGAGGAATGGAAGCGGGTAGGGTTGCAGGGAAGGGTATTCACAGACAAGGGTGTAAACACGCCATAATTTGATCACTTCATTAATTACATATAATTCCACAAGATAAAAAGAAAAAAAACGTTTTTTTTTTTTTTTTTTTTTTTTTCCAGTAACATCTTAAAAAGAATGCAAGTATACTTATCATTCATTTTCCCATTCAGGTCCGTTACTGTCACACATACACAAGTTCATATTCAGCCATTCTGCTCAGCTGCACCGTTTGCTGTTGTCTGTGCCTCCTCATCTACCTCCTCTTGCACATTACTGTATGCTTTTTGTACATCTGTCAAGGGTACCCAGTATTTTAGGCCCTTTACTTTTACTGCCGTGGGCGTGCAGAACACTACCTCGTATGGGCCATGGAACCGTGGTGCATTTCATCGACGCACAAAACTCCTGACATAAATGAATTCGCCCGGCATCAGCTGTAGCTGTTGCTCAGGCTCCGTGACAGACCCTGTTATGTTTCCCTCCTCTCTCGTGAAGGGTGGAGAGAGCTGCTTTGATATTGCGCGCGCTGCCCTTGTCAATTTCTTCAAATAGTCTGTGAACTCTTCTCCCAATATCGCGGCGCTTCTGTGTGCATCTGAGTGTTCGCGCAGTGGAGAGTGTGCTGTGCACATTCGTCTCCCAGTCACGATCTCGTGCGGGGACAAATGGTGGTCTTTGCTTGGCTGATTTCTCAGCTCAAATAGCGCAAGGGGCAGACAGTAAATCCAATTCTTTTTCAATGAAAAGCATAGTTTTGATAACCTGCCTTTTAACAGTCGGTTCATCTTTTCCACTACGCCATTACTTTGAGGATGATAAATCGAACACAATTTATGTTTTATTCCCAATAATGTAGTAACCTCCTTGAAAAGCTTATTTACAAAGTGAGTGCCATTATCTGAGCGAATAACGTCACAAATTCCCCAGCGCGGGAACACTTCCCTCACTAGGAACTTTGCAGCGCTCTTGGCATCAGGTCGTGCTCATGGTCCTGCTTCTACCCACCTTGAGAATGGGCATACAACCACGATCATGTACCGTGCTCCGTTACACCTTTCCCCCATGTCCGCGTAATCAATATGTAGCTCTCTGAATGGGCCAATGGGTTTTGGAATTGTTCCCCGGAGCGTGCGTAATGTCATTCCTGAATTGTAAATCTGACATGTTGTGCATTCCATCGCAGGGCACGAACCATTCTTCCTGTATTTCTGCTGCGATGTGCTGTTTGGTATTGTGTGCAGGGAAGTGTAGTTGTTGAAACGCAATTTCCAATAACTTGATTGGCATTACCACTTTCCCTGAGTTATTTTGCCGCCACAGTAAGTCTGTCGCCGACTTGCTGCACCCTCGTTTTGTCCACATCAATTTTTCGTCTGCACCAGCTCCTTCCTGTAATTCTAGTATTTGTGATATAGGCATCATGTTGTACCCTTCTGGGAGCTCTTTGTTTGTCTTGTGCTGCAGCATGTACTCACCTGCTTCATATTTCTGAAAATAGGAAGCCTCCTTGGCGGCAGCGTCCGCTGCCGCGTTTCCCAAAGACACAACGTCTGTGTTGGATGTATGTGCTTGGCACTTCACTATTGCTACCGCAGTTGGGTTTTGTAGGGCCTCAATTAACTCTTTCAACAATTCTGCATGCTGTACTGGTGTTCCGTCTGCCCGTCGAAATCCCCTCCGCCCCCATCTTGCTAGACCTCCATGTACTGTTGTCGTCATGTAAGCTGAGTCTGTATATATTGTCACTGCGCAACCCTTTGCTGCATGTAGTGCTTCTATGAGCGCAATCAGTTCTGCTGCTTGTGCGGAGTAATGTGATGGGAGGCGGTACTGTACTAGTGTTTCATACTCACCGTCTTCTAACCTCACCACTGCCATACCAACATGTTTTTCTTCCGTGTCCACATCAATCGATGCAGACCCATCCACGAAGTACACTTCCCCCTCGCTCAGAGCGTTCTCACACACCACTGTGTCCTCCCCTCGTTCTCCTGCGTAAGTTGCACAATCGTGGTCCTGCATGTCCTCTAGTGTGCATGCTTCTGTAATGAATGTTGCGGGGTTCACTGTCTTGCATCTCACCACATGGATATTGGCGCTAGACAATATGATCTCATAGGCTGTTGCCCGCTGTGTCGTCAGTGTGCTTTTTGACCTCTCAAGTATTGCAAATAGTGAATGTTCCACAAACAATGTCACAGGGCATCCCATTACTATTGTGGCACTTTTCTCAATCGCGAACGCGGCTGCAGCGAGTGATTGCTCGCACGCGAAATGGCCTTGCATGACGGCATCGTAAGTACCACTATAGTAAGCCAAAGGCTTGTGACCTAGGGACGTCTTTTGTGTCAGAACAGCTGTCATGAGTGTTCCCTTGCAGTGTGAGAATAGGTAAAATTCGGGTCCATAATCAGGATTTGCTAGCACTGGAGCGCTTGAAATGAACTCTTTTAATGATTTGAATGACACGCTCATTTCTTCTGACCATTCTATTTTTTTATTTTCCTGTTGTGCTTCTTTGAGTGCTTGTAGTAGGGGTCTCGTGTATGCTGCATAGTCTAATATCCATGCTCGGCAATAGTTGCACATTCCCAAGAACTTCTGCATGTCTTTCACTGTTGTGGGTTCTCTTACTGATCTTATCGCTTGTACCCTGTCGGGGATTATTCTTTTTCCATCTTTTGATATCAGCTGTCCCAAGTATAAGACCTCTGTCAGGCAGTACTGTAGCTTTTCCTTGTCTACCTTGTACCCCTTATTGGCCAATAGAGTCAGGAGCGTTGTTGAATCCTTTCTACATGTTTCTTCGTCTTGTGCACACACTAGTAAATCGTCTACGTACTGAATGATCGTACTCTCAACTGATAGGTTTCCCAAGTCTTCATGCAATATGCGGTTGAATATGCTTGGGCTCTCACAGTATCCCTGTGGTAATCTGCAGTGTTCATATCTCTTTCCCCCCAGTGTGAATGCTGTCAGGTATCTACTCTCTTCAGCCAGGGGGGATTGAGAAAAATGCGTTTTTCAAGTCAACTACTGTAAAGTGTGATGCCGTTTTTGGGATGCTGCATAATATTGATGCAGGGTTCGGGACCAAAGGGAACTCTTTCTGAATTACATCATTTAGGGGGCGTAAATCCTGTATCATCCTCCAAGACCCTCCTTTCGCTTTTTTGATTGGATAAATACATGTGTTACATGGGGAGTTTGAAGGCACTATTATCCCTTGTGCTAGTAGTGCATCTATTGTCTCTTTTATCCCTTGCTCAGCTTCACGGGACAATGGATACTGTTTCACTCGGGGTAGAATTGCTCCTTGCTTTAGTCTTATTATTACAGGTTGTACTCCATGCAACAGGCCTACATCATGGGGGCCTGTTGTCCACAAATTATTTGGTACGAGTCTCATGTCATCATCAAAGAATGACGGCGGTGCTCCTACCACTGCCATCAGTTGAGCGGGGATTTCCCTAGCTTGAATCAAAATGTCACAGGGCATCGCTATTTCCATTACAATTTCACCATCCTCTCTGCATCTGAAAAGAGATCCTCATCTGTTAAGTCTCTTAGGGCGATGTTGGCATTTGTGCACAGTACTGTACACCACTCGCATCCTTTCATATCTACTCCAATCACCGCAATCCTTTTCGCTGATACCTGTACAGCGTGCAAGTCTAATGATACCACTGACCCTGGTGCTGTGTCGGGGCACACTATGGGGCGGAAGAGGAATTCTGCTGGAATCCTCCAATCCATCTTCCTCAGCTCTGGAACTATGAGGGCCAATGTCTTTAGCCCTTCAATAAACATTTCCTCGTTTTTCGGCAAACCTCGTACTTCTTGTGTGGTCGTGTGGGCTTGTACTACCAACATTGCACGCAATGGGCATATTCCGGGTGTTGAACACACTATACCTCTCTCAGTGAATCATATGGTCATGTTGAGTTTACTCAGGAGATCCCTCACTAGTAAATTTATTGGTGAGTGTTCATAATACAGTAGGGGTGTCTTTACAGTCTTACCCCCCACTGTTACGTCCAATGCTTCTGTGTAAGGAACTTCAATTACAGCCCCAGAGAACCCCTGCGTCTCTAACTTCCGGTTAGATAACGGGAACCGGCCCTCCCTGATACATGATTTCTCCGCTCCCGAATCCACCATGAATATGAACTGCTTGTCTCCTATCTGCGCCCCTACCAATGGTTCCTCTGCTGCATCGTAGGTGGTAGATAGAACTGGACACGCAAGTGTTCTCTGTGGGCTGTCCTATGCAGGGTGTCTCATCGTCCCCCCTTCATTAAAGACACTTCCTGAAACTACTGACACGCCGTTGTAAGGTGCTGGTGCGGGGGCCCCATTTGCTGTTGTCGCAAAAGGGTTGCCTGGTGTGTACTGCATATTGGGCCTCATTACGACCCAGGCGGTAAGTTACCGCCTGGGCCGTGACTTTACCACCATGGCGTAAACTACGTTTACGCCATGGTGGTTGGCGGACTTACCGCCCCATTCCGACCTTGGCAGGGCGGTAAGTCCCCAATCCCCATTTACCCTTCCCCATTCCCATTTTTGCCCCATAGGGCATAATGGGAGTGGGGAAGGCGTTAATTACGCTACCGTAAATTACGGTGGCGTAATTAACTCCATGGTCCCTTAGCGCCATGGATTTTAACACCTGCTAAAAGCAGGTGTTAAAAGCGCCATGGCGCTAAGGGACCTCGTACTCAGGTGGTAAGGGTCGGCGCTGTTAACGCTGCCGTAAACCCCTTACCGCCTGGGTCGTAATGAGGCCCATTGTCATTGTTTTGTGGGTGGTTCTGTGTTCTATACTGGTGCCCCTGTTGTTGCTCATTATTACCTTGGCCTGGGTTTCTCGGTTGTTGTTGTCCCATTGGAAGACCATATGGACTCCCCGGGTGGGGATGGCCATACTGTTCTACCTCTTGGAACCCGTTGTTGGGTCTGGCTCTGCACTCCCTAGAGTAATGCCCCCATCTTCCGCAGTTCCAGCAACTCACTTGTGCACCTCTAGGGCCCTGCCATCCATTTCCTCCCATTCCCCCGTACCACAGTCCACCTCCTCTTCGGCCCCTGTACCCACCTCGTCCCCCTCGAGGGGTCCACTCTTGCCACTGCGGACCTCCGCCTTGCTCCTGCTCGTTCCACTGCCGCTGTCCTGCTCCAGCCCAATTAGTTGCGATCCTACCTTGTATTGCTATCAGCCCCTCCTCCTCCTCATCTCCCTCCCTGCTGTGGGGGAGTGCGGCTACAGCCGCTGCGACCTTCACCAACTTTGTCTGCACTAGTTTTGCTTCGTCTGCCAATCTCTTCTGCGCCACCTCCTTCTCCCTTTCCTTTATTCTCTTACAATGGTGTACTATTATGCTCTGGATCTCAGGCCACCCCTTTGCTTCAATACCTGCTATCTTGTAAAGCGCCTTTTGCACTTCCTTTGGGAGCCCTCTTTTTATAATGAAGTAAAATAAAGATGTCGATTGATACCAGGGCGTGCCCGTTTCTGTTCTCCACATCTCTTGGACCCGAAAAATGTAATCCATAGCCTCCTCCCCGTCATTCATTGTACACTGCATTACTGACTGTAAGTCTGGCGTATCTGGAAACGTTTCTCGCAAGGCATCCCACACCCGTGCACGCACTGTGTTAAAGGAGGCCCCGTCATGGCAGTCGCAGTCTAATGTTACTCCCGGGAAACCGGCCTTGACCCATACTCTATCAGCCTGATCCCCCACTGCTGATACAAGCAAGCTCTTCACATCTCCTATCGCTAGGGGTACCCCAGCAGTGTGTTTCTCAAAGGCGTATATCCACTTACTTGCCCCTCCCGATAACGGGGGCAATAGCTTTAATACATTGGCTTTATCCATCTGAGCCCATGGGATATAATTCAGCCTCCCTCCTCCCCTATGTATCAATGGGAGCTGTAGCCTTCCTTTTGTCGTTGCATCTACACCCGTTTTGGCTGCTGATGTTCCCAGTGATGCCATTTTCCCCACCCTATTCCTTAATCGCCCCGTCCACTCATCATCCAGTGTTCTCATTGAAGATGTACCATCCACCCCTTCACTTCCCCCTCCCATTGCCATGCTCAACCTGTCGCTTTCTTCTAAATCGTCCCTTATATCACATAGTAGTTCCTCTCTGTCCCCTATAGGCCTTTCTTCATTATCAATAACTCCCTCTCGTGTCCCTACTTCGATTATTCGTGTCGGTTCTTCCTCAATTCTGAACAGTATCTCACCTTTTTTCCACCCGTCTTCAAGTGTTCTATTCTCACTCGGCGCTCTAGACGTGCGCCCTGATCTTGCTGCATTAAGTGCTGTTTGTTCACATATGTCTTTTATCCTTGCGAGCTCATCTTTCGCTATTGAGAGTCTTGATTGTAAATCATCTGTTAGCTTTTCTATGTCCACCCTTTGTGTACATGCCTGGGCTCGCTCCCTTGTACTTTCATATGGCGGGGGTGCCGTTGGCCGGTGGGGTGTAGTAGTTGTCAGGGGAGGAGGGACATAAGTGGGGTCACTGTACCCTTCTGCGGGCACAGGCTTGTTTAATATTGGGTACAAGCTTATTACCTCTACTTGTGGCTCTACATTTGACGATTCTTTACCATCTTTCTGTATCATCAGTGGATTGTCAGTGGTGGAGGGTAGGTCAGGATTTAATGCTGGTGCTTTAGGCGGTGGTATCTCTTCAAATAACCTCCAGAGATCTAATATTTCCCTCCTATTGTGCAACTGCTTCCCCTTGTATTTCAAACAAATGCATGTGGCCACCATATCCAGAACACTTTTATCAAATGACCCTCCCTCGGGCCATATCTGGGGTAACCCCTCTCCCTTCAGCTCTGTTATCCATTGGTCATGATATTTCTTAATTCGCTCCGCGTACCCTGGTAGGTTCTTACAGATATGTGATAAGGGTGTTTCGGCCCCCATCTTTGTGTTTTCCTAGTACTTCTCTGTCTCTGTGTGTCCACAATTACAATGTAAACCTATTACCAATATGGGTTTCGTCTTCTACTTCACATTCAATAATGGGCTCCTTTGTACTCTTCCCCCTGCCTGCGCAATGCAAAACTGGCTGTACACAGTCTCTATGTTATTCTCTTTGGGGGGGGGCACATACAAGAGCAAACCATCAGTGATTTTGACAATATTAACCCGGAAATCAAAAAGGTACACACTCACTTCACCTTGTCATTTTTGTCTTCAAGAAGCTTTATCCGGCCACACTTACCATGACCATTCAATTACCATACATTTATAACCATTTTACACACCCACAGCACCAAATTGTCTTCCGACGCATACGAGGTGCACACACCTCTCTGTAACACTCTATTCACAATTCAAGCTGCCCTCCCTTTCCTCCCTAGCCGGCTGTCCCTGTCCTTCTTATTCAGATATATGGATGCGCATATATATATATTGGTCTGCTCTTCCCTCCTCTAGTAGGACTCTCTCTCTCTCTTACTTTCTCCCTAACGTTTTGTACTGATCTCACTTTTATTTCCCCCCCCAACCCTAAAGAAAATAATAGAAAGAAGAAATAGCGGTCACTAATATATTCTCCGTGTCCCCCTTTGCCAGACACTTTTATCTTATTATCCACTTCTTCATATATTCCCAGTACTAGTCAAGATAGCACTATGCGGCGCCGCCTTTCACCCCCTTTCGGAGCTAGGTTCCCGTCACTTTTATCTCTTATTCACCTCTTAATCCTAATGGCCATATGCAAAGAAAAAGCAAAGAAAGTTTAGGATGATCCTTAGTAGATCTGCGTACCCCCCTTTTCTACCCCTCTTCGTTCTCTGTCCTAAATTTCTTCCTCCACTCCCTTTATGATCGCTCGCACTCAATACTCACGTGCCTGTCTTGAACCGATAGTCTCCGAAACTGGGTCCGTCCAGGCAGTGTTGCCGTCCGCTCAACAGTCAGCCCCGGCTCCGGCGAGCGGTACTCAAAGGGGATTTTTCAACCGGGATCCCGTACCCTCTCTCTATTGAGTGCGCACTTCTTAGTGTACCGGTCGCCGTTGGCGGGCAGCCTCCCGGAGCCGGCGCACTGTGCGTATCCCTTTTCGACTGGAGATTCTCGTGCCAAAAGGGGACGGTAATGTTAGGTCGGGAAATAATAATAATAATAATCACGCTTTCGGGGTCACCACTGAAGGCAAGCGTCCCCAGCCAGCACGATCCTCCCCGCAATGAGAGACAATGACGGACTCTCCCAAGTCGGGAATAAAGCCAAAACAGAGTGCGGGTGAGCTTAAATGGGAGTTTATCAATCAGAATAGGGCATGCAAAGAACTCTGCAAACTCCGAGAGCGCTCTGTCTGACAATAGCAAAGACAGGCGTATTTATTTACAAAAAACGTCATCAGTACCTACATACTATAAGGGGCACAAGTTCAATGGGATTGGGTGGCGATGACTAGCTACAGGTGCTGCTGCGATGTGGTTGGCCTTGGCTGGAGGACGTCACTTGTCAGCCTCGTGGGTTGGGCTGGGCCTGGCAGGTCAGCTGAGTTCATCCGGGCGGTGTTGTTGTGCCATTGTGGCCAGTGTCAGAGATGAATGTCTTTTCCTGACTTATTTGCCCTATGCCATGCACACCGCAGTCATTCAGTCATTGCAATGTTATCTCCTTTAGTAAATCTATCAATAGGTTATCCTACAGGTTAATGCAGCACAGGAGGAATGCACCTTGTGAGGGGTTTGATGGTGATTTATCCGTGCATGGTTACCAGTGTCCTGTTTGACCGGTACCATAGGTCGTGGGGCTAAGTCTCCGGGCATGGGACGGGTGGTACATGTCTCTCTGTCTTGTTAGAAGTTATTATGAATGGGCTGTTGTGTGTTACCACAGTATTGGGTGTCTTCGTTGCACCGGGTCATAAGTCTGAGGTGTTCCGGGGGGTTGTGGGGTTTACGAGGGGGCGCCGTGGATTTGTGTGTTCAAGCGGAGGTTTACTGCTGGGCTGTAAATAATGCAGGTGGCAGGCCGTGGCCTTGGGTGCTGTAACGGGGACTACAAATCTTTGAAGCGGCTCCAGCCTAGTTGGGGGAGGTGGAGCAGCGTGGCGCAGGCCTTAGCTCTCTTATTTGGCAGACTTTGCAGGGTGGGGGGGGAGAATGGCCTTGCACATATTCACAAAGGTATTTTTCTCGTGTGTTGCCGACTTTTAATGAGAACATCATAAACATTTGAACATTCTTATAATACTCATTTGGATCACTTGAAAACATACATTTCAACTCACTACATGTCTCTCGAATATAGTCAGTCTAAGCACCTTACTAGTACATTATATTTTAACAACTACAGCGTTTAGTAATATGCATATATATTTGCATTACGTGAGGTAGTAGTGTGGTTGGTGGAGCATAGAGAACGAGACCCGCCATTGTACGCGGCGGTAATGGCATATAAGGGCTGTAGATATATATACACATGACTGGCACATTTGCCCGCGTCTCTTCACCCGAGCCTTATGTACAGTTGCATTCGTCCTCCCCTGCACTCTAGCAGCATTAGTTCAGTTATGGCGCGGGACCGCGGGGTGTACGGTTTTCAATGATACATATAGAGAACAATCCCCCGGAAATGCTTTTTATCATTTGCACACCCCTGCAGGGGTGTGGGTCCTCCATTGCTGGTGTCATGTAAACATGCGTTTCATACAATAATTACACAATTTTACAGGTTTCTTTAGTAGAAGTAGTTTTATGGAAAGGATACACGTATTACAAGTAGTTTCTGACATTCGTATTTGGGTATTTTTCTGCTTTCATCGGATGACCATTCTACAGTTCTCCCCACCACCCAGGCCTCGCTGACCGGGTCATGCTGGGAGCAGTGATACACTGTGGACGGTGAAATGTTACAGTGTTAGTATCTTATGCTAGCTCATGTCCGTTTTGTTTGTGGGAACGGGCTCACAGCGGATCTGCCAGGGTGCTGCGGCGACAGGGATAATTGAAACTCTCCGAGGGTGGGGGCCGCGCTACAGTGCGCTGAGCTCACACCATCTTTGATAGACAAAATGGTTTCTGGGCCTAGCTAAATTCAATACGTGTGGGCAAGGTGCCCAGGTGGTCTGAGGGGACGCCCAATGAGCCATGGCCCTCACCTGGGGAGGGGATGTAGGCAAGGAGGGTCTTTTGGACCACTCCTCCCCTACAAAAGCCTGCTACAAAATGAAGCCAGATGGATGCATAGACTAGACGCTTACCACAGGGGTCTTAATGAGGAATTCAAACCACCAGTATGATTGACTGTTCATTTTTAACCTCATCTTGATTTCTCAATCAACCTCATGACCTCCTGTAGGTTGTAAACGTATTCCCCACCTCGCTCCCTGTGAGTAAACTATGGGTTAACCACATTTCGGAAATAACCATACCAAACCATTCTTTGCATTTTTATACACCATTGTGATTTTGCATTGATATATGCACTAACCTCGATGAAACAAGTCCCCGTTTAAGAAACCCACTGCCTACCCCTCCTGCCCAGCTAACTATTGCCAAATCTCCATCACTCCTTTCCTGGGCAAACTCCTGGAAAAGCTGTCATTCTCCCAGCTTAATCTTCACACTGAATCTGTTGGTTGTCTCCATGAACATCAGTCTGGCTTCAGAGCTGCCAGAAACACAGAAACTGCTCTCCTGAACATCCGTGAAGACCAGCTCTACAACCTCGGTTCCAACACCCCTCTGTGTCCTCATCTTACTTGATCTGTCTTCTGCCTTTGACACGGTCAACCATGCCATCCTGCTCAACCGTCGCCGTGATAACCTGGGCATCACCAATCAGGCCCAGGCTTGGCTGACCTCTTTCCTCTCTGATCAACCCTCCCAGGTCAAACTTGGGTCCTTCCTCTCATCTATCTCCATCTCTACCCGTGGTGTTCCTCAGGGGTCTAACCTCTCTCCCTGGCTGTTCAACCAATACCTGGCACTTCTTTCCCACCGCATTGCCACTCTCTGCCCCAACTTTCGGTTCTATACAGATGACACTAAACCCATTTTCAGGGTCCCTTCTGCCACTTCTTCTCCTTTGCTCATCTCTGACTGTCTTTCTGCTATTCAGGAGTGGTGTGCCGCCAATGATCTCTGCCTTAATGCCAGTAAGACCGAGATTCTCCTCTTTGGCACACCTGCTCCCTCCTTTCCTGTCACTCTCTGGCCCGGCCTCTCTTGGCCCTCTTCCTGCTCACACCTGTGAGGCTAAACACCTTGGGGTCATCTTGGACCCCACACTCTCCTCCTCTCCTCACATCTCTGACATCTCTAAGAAGTCACACTTCGAGCTGCACCTCTTCAGATGTATTCTTCCTTTCCTCTCCTTCCCCCAGAAGCTCACTGTCTCCATAGCTCTTGTTCTCTCTAGGCTGGACTACTGCAACATCCTCTTTCTAAATCTGCCTGCTTCTACTCTCCGCCCTCTGCAACTCACCCAGAATAGGACTGCAAGACTTATCCTTCGCCTCAAGCTCAGGGATCTATCTCTCCAGGACTGAAATCTCTACACTGGCTCCCAGTGGCTGCGAGATTAAGTTCAAAACACTCTGCATTGTCCACAAGGCCTTCTGGGGCCTGGGGCCTCAATACCTTCAACTCTCTCTTCCTAAATATCTTCCTTCTCGAGCTCTTCGCTCATCCGCCACCTCTTTCTTCAGCTGGGGCCTCCATCTGGAACAGCCTCCCTGAAACGTGAGGAGAACCATCTCTGGTTCCGGAAGCACCTCAAAACCTTCCTCTTTGCTTCTGCTTTCTCTACTCCTCTCCCTTGCTGAACTCCTGGCTGAAACTGCACTGGTCACCTGGCTACCCTCTGATCTCGGGCCCAGGTCCCCTCCCCTGCCATTTGACCCCCTGCACAGCCTCCCTGGCATCCCCCTCACTTGGGGACTGTTTTCTGTATCCCTACAGCCTCTTACCGGCACTTGACACCTGATGTCTTCACTATTACCTATCGCTTATTTATGCTATTTATTTTACTGTCGTTCCCATGTATTGCACTGCCCCCTATCCCCTGCAATTTTCCCCTTCCTCCTTTCCCCTGCACTTGCGCAATCTCAATGTCACCGGGCCTAGTAAGATCGTTCTCTTTGTCTTCCCTTTTTTCCCCCTTCCTTGCCTCGTCTCGCATTACAAATGCCATATCATCATATCATATCATATCATGCATAGCCGCTGGCACAGACTTGTTTGAACGGATTTGCACATGACAAACAAGCCGCATCAGCTTTATAACTTACTTGTAACTTTGGGCCCAATGTAATACATTTTTTTGCGCCCACTCAAATGCTTTTTCCTATTTCAGACACTTGCCTGATTGCCTGCTCAAGTTTAACAATAAGCACGCACATGCACTAAAAAGCAATCACAATTGAACAAGTGGGTTATTGAAATTGAAAGCAAGTAACAATGACTACATATAAACAACTTGAAAAGCAGTGCCTCACGCAGCAATTGATGGCAACGTGGTTTACAGCACTGCAACTAGCATCAGGCTGCCATGACAACGGAGCGATCTCGCACTGAGAGGACACGCGTTCGAACATGAAAACTTCAGGAGTAAGGCAAGTTCGACGCGATCCACTTACATGTATTGAATCGAGGTATTCACAATATGCACAGAAATCCTTATCCTAGTAACTCTTCACAGGACTGAAGGATCTGAATCTTTTGATAGCGCACGCGCGCGCAACTGGAACCGCCACGCCAACACAGCCATACCAACAGAACACATCCGAAAAATATGATCCTCTGTAAACAGAGCATTCAGATTTCAAACGCACAGTGACTGTTACTGAATGAACCTAATGTCTATACTTAGGATTACCAGTCAGGTTTACCGCGCCTATTTATCACTGTGCCTTTTCAGGGTGCAGCTCCCAAACTTGTTGTAGGGACACAGCAAATATTGTCCGCACAATCTGTGCTCCTCATCCTGAATTTGAATAATTGGTCATCAGTATCTCTATTCATAAGTAAATAAGCAGGTATATTTACCACTGTAGTTTTTCTACATTCTTTCCATCCATATTGCACTTGCTATATCCATGTTTTGGCGTACTGTGCTCAAGGGAGCCTGCACAGGCTCTGATACTAAACTCCCCAAAATTATTTCTTGATAAAATTACCTTTAGAAACCATTGATTGGGACATCAGGCTGACATTCAAAGATTGGGTGCTGCCTGCTGTGAACACCCCGTAATTTTGGAATCCCCACCCACCCCTGTCGGAGGTACAGGGTAAGTGCAAATTGGGGACTTGTAACATAATGGGCAGTTGACTAAATCTGCTGCAGAGTATCTCTTATTCCAGAACTCCTCAGAACAATATTCTGAATTAGTTTTTTTTTCTGCTTCCCCCTAGGGTTGTTTTCCCTGCCCTGAGGAAGGCGCTAATGGATGCCAAACAATTGGCATGCTGAAACGTGTCCACATGCCCAACAGACAGGAAGGGGCATTGCGAAATTTGAGATTTTTGACACACACGTAGGCAGATCAAGTGCATGAATATTTATTTATCTCGCAATATCTAGGGTACCATTACAAATACCCTGTAGTACACAGTAACTTGGACTAAAAAGAATGAATATATTACGTGTACATCCTTAATCTTTGTTCTTGTAATTATTTGTCATTGTTTTACCTTGAATATTGTTCAATTTTTGTATGTGAATATGTCACTTGTCTTTATTGCTTTTGTCTGTATGATAATGATACATGTAATCTACTTTATATAAACTTGATGTTTGAATATTTGAGATGCGCTGTGTGACTTTTTGCACAATATGATTTATCCAAAATAGTTGTAACTTGGACAACAAATTAATTTGTTTGCAGCGTGGACCACTTTCCTTTATAACACTATATTCACCCCAACCATGCATGCCCACAAGGGGCTCCCCTATTAGATGTATTATTATCACAATCCTGTAATAGCCTGATTTCTGTCCTTACCTCTATAAATGAAAAAAGAGGCTAACTTTAACACAAGTAACATAAGGCCCTACCCAAACAAAGGAATGGTGGCTGGTTTCTGACCTACCATGATGTATTTTTTATCAGAAAAGTGGCTCCTTGCCCCGTTGCACAGTTCAAGTATAGACACTAAAAGTCTCTTTCAGTTCCTGACTCGGGTTGCGTGTCAGTCTTAGATTAGTCTGTTTCTCCCTAGATTACCAGGCACTTTCTCTCAGTACTAGGTCTTCTTCCACCCTTGGACACACCCTGGTTCGTAGGTCCACAACAGGTTTTCTCCTTGGCTTCCCCACCAAGGAATCTTGTGGTATTTTCTCCAGTCTCCTGGTTTGTACCCCTCCCTGGGGTCATGGGTCTCACACCCCGCCTTGGGGTCCCTTTTCTGACACCCCGGCTTGTGGTCTGGTTTCTGCTACCGCATCTTGGGGTCTGGTTTCTGTTACCCCACCCTGGGGTCTGGTTTCCCTCACTCCGCCTAGTGGTCTGGTCTCTCCCACCCTGCCTTGGGGTCTGGTTTGTCTTTCCACCCTCCTCCGATCTGCAGCACGCTACCAGCATACACAGAGAGACACGGGGCAGCTCACCTGGCTTGTGGGTAAGTAGTAGGCTGACCTGATCACCAAAATCACTGACACATACCTGAGGTACGTAAGTAGTCTCTATGTGAAACAACTACAAGTCCCATGAAGCAATAACACAAATGCACAGAACAGGCCTAGAACCCTGATTGACCCACACCAGTACACAGACTGTGATCATGGGACGAAAGCATTGTCATGGTCCCTACCTGGCAAACAGCCACACCATAAGTGACAAGTGCATTGCTGATGACATTGCATTAACAAATACTCAATGACTGCCGACTCCCACCATGTGAATGACTGCAAGTGTACTATGTAGGCCAAGTCCCCTCAACATCAATGCACACAAGGTGCACCACGCACAAGCACTGAGATTTACCATAGGGATAGACACATCAGAACTATAAACATGTACCCCGACCCACACACTGCTATGTCTCACACAGTCCATTCATGCTTTGCAGGTGACGCTGGCAATCTGCAGTTACCATGACTGATGACACCAGTGAGGAACCCTGCCACACCACAGGAGATAACTTACAATGAGGCACAGAGGAGGACCAGGTCATGCATTGAGCACACATTTGGATTGCTGAGATCAAGATTCGGGTGCCTTCACCACAAAGGGAGGTGCCCTCATGTACATCCCTGAGAAAGTAAACAAAAGTGTAGTCATATGTGCAATGATGCACAACTTGTGCATACAAAGGAACCTAGAAATGCCTCCAGATGAGGACCATTGCCCCTCTAGCACAGATGAGGAAGACGTTGATGGTGTTAACAGGGTACCTCAGGACACACGTGGGGATCTGAGGGAAGGACAATTGGTCCACTAGGACGTCATGGACAGTTTCTTCTGAATTGGGACATATACAGCCCATACGTGCAATGAATGCACATGTCTCAACACCATCGAATAAAGACTTTCAAAATGATCATGATTCAACTGTGTTTATTCCACACATATGCAGCCTCATTTCAGGCAGCCTGCCTTTGTCCTTTCCTCCCGACATGTTTAAGATTTCCCGGGTATTTGGATGGCACTCCTCTGCCCATGTATTTGACGGATTGTGATTTTTGAAAATGGCCGCTGCTGTGCTTCCTTGAATAGCGATGACGAATTTCTGCCGGTAGAATTTCCGGCAACGGAAATTCGGCTGGCCGGCATGGCGGTAACGGAAATTCTGCCAATTCTTGGCAGAAATTCCAACATTTACTGGATTTTCGCCGGTAACTCTGATGTGCGGAATTACCGTTACCGCTGTTGGTTGGTGCATGCGCCCGCCAAGTAAGAATGCAGCGTAAATTCTGCTATTTCACATGGCGGTAATGCTAATTCTGTGGCAGCGGATTTACCACCGATTTTGACCCAGACTCGTAATGAGGCCCTTAGTCTTTTGGGACAAGGGAGGATAACATAAATCCCTGTTTAGGGATGGATTGTCCTTTCTTTAATGGGGGGTCAGTTAGAGTTGGATCCTGCTTGCCCTATCACCTAGGAGGTTTTGAGCTAAGCTGGCTCACCACCTTAGGGCCAAAGAGGGTGGCTCCCCTGGATTTGTCACAGTGAACATAGCCCTTGTTAAAGACAGTATCAAACAAACACTGGATTGTTACATCAATAAAACTTAAGGGTCAACAAATGATCCTGAAATCTCCCATTTGCTCCATATCTTTGTACCCTTTTGGGGGCACCCACGTGCTCTGCTCACTCTTTCATAAACATACACTTGTGTAAATCCTCTTTCCACTTGGACAGTTTAGGCACATCCTTAACTGCTTTGCCACGACCAATGCAACTGAAATAAATAATGTTTGGAACCTGATGAAATAAATATCTCTCCAAATACACAATAGTAACAATTTGGATTGTTTTCAACAGCTCAATATAACATTGCTTCTAAGTATCTTAGTATTGCATTCCACAATATCTGTATCTTTGGACAGTTCCAAACGACATGAAAAAAATAACCACTTAAACAATAGGCATGTTGAGCCCGGCCAATTGTTTAAAGTAGCTGCCTTAAGTAATACGTTCTATGTAACATTTTTAACTGAAAGCAAACAAAACTTAGATGGGATGCCCACCTCCTGGGGCAGACAAGGGCATCCATCCAGTCTTGAGCTTCTCTGGGGCTGATATCTTTTGCCTATCTGTTTTTTAAGTTTAATAAGCAATGGGAGCTAAAAGTCAGAATAGGCTGATTTAAGGTTGAGGTAGATTTTTGCAATTCGATTTCAATGGGGACTGGATCTAAATATTATAGCATCCTTAGAATTGAGACTGTAATGCATGACTTAGCCATATATACTGATAGTATTCCATATCTGGTAGCCTTCATTTCTGTTTCAGTTCTTCGAATTGAAGAAGAGCACCATTAACAATGAGATCACCCATTGTCTTAAAAAATGTTCTGCCCATATTTTAAACTGACCACATTTCTTTTACTTCAGTTAGGTCTGTGGTATTCAAAATCGAGGCTCTCAGAGCCATTTTCTGAGCCCACTGGCTGGCTTTTGTAACCTCATGTTTAATCTTAATAACTTTTTGAGAAACCATTGGCATCATTCACCTTTTCCCACCAGCATACAGCACCTGCAGTAGATTGATTTGACCCATTAATTCACATTCGAATTTGATATGAGGCATGCAACCATTCATTAGCCACAACCAGTTGGGACAACAAGTAGTATCTTTTGGTATCTGTAAGACCGATTCCACCATCCTAATCCGAACTGCACATTGACTGCAGTGCTATTCATCGTTGGGAACTTTGCTGTAGGAGCCCTCTCAAAACAATTTTGATTTTTCTCAAATTCTGAATTGGGGATTTCGAATGGGGTGTTTTTAGAGGATATATAGCAGTAAGGGAGCATCAGAATTTGAAATATTGCAGCTCTATCCAGAAGGGACAGAGCCAATGTTGCCCAGTTTATCACTGCAGTCTGAAAACACGTAGTAATTAATCTAGGTTACATTGTAAGAAAATCATGGGGCCTCTTCTAAAATTAATGGCAAGATATTTGAAGGTGTCTTGCACAATATGAAATGTACAATGAAGTGGCACCGCTACTAAAAACCCCTGCGTCGGAAACAAAGTGGATTCACCACAATTCATTTGAAGGCTGCTCTGCTGTCCAAACTCTTGCAGAATCTACACCACCCGGGGACCCCAGCACATAGGTTCCCCCCCATAAAAACAGATAATCTGCATATAACGTGACTTGGTCCACATGCCCTGCTGGCAATAGGAAACCTTGCCATAGGGGATCAGATCTAAGCCAAACTGCTGTTCCATAAATCTTCTTGATTGGACGTAATCATCAGACCTGGACATTTAATGGAATCGTGCCTTCAGTAATCTTTGCTGCTTGTGAAAGAACAGAGTTGGAAATATATATTTTAATAAAATGTAGCCACTCATTAACATGAAAAGCAAGTTGACTGTCATCAGTTAATATATTCTGATTCAAATGTTTTCATTTTATGGATACTGACAAAAAGGTGATCATATTTGTTCTATGCATGTTAGTAATCTATTGTTCTTTTGCCTTGGTGGAAAATGGCAGATATACGGAATGTTGGGCACTTTATCTGTAGTGAGACCCTGGTATGAGTGCCAGCATGCTACATCGACCAAGTATTTAAAGTGTTTAAGCATCACTCACTCCTAGCACATTAAGGATTATCATGGCCGAAGGATCAACAGACAAAGCGAGTTATTAGAAACAACATCAAATAAAGGGTTATGTTTAATGGAGGTCAGGGGTGGGATTTCTAAAGTACAGAGCAGGTTGGGAGGCTTTTCTTATGACCATGCAAATTGACAAGGGGGGTCCTGGGAGTCTCTCTAACAGACATTAGTCCTGGTTACAAGAGACTTACAAGAGTTATTTAAGTAACTTTGGGTCTCACCCTAAGTTACTAGGGGAATCCAGACGTGGACCCCTTGCTCACTATTCTTAGAGAGGCACAGCTCCTCCCTACTGATGAGGTCCAACCAGACCGAAACACGTGTCTGGGGATGCTGTTGGTACTCTTGTTCAGAGGAGAATTGCCTAGCATTTCGGTGCTGGACTGCCCCAGGGCAGGACAAAGACTGATATGTTTGGGATATTTCTTCTCTGTGAAAGATAGTGAGCTAAAGACTCTGGGTAAGTCTCTCATAACCAGGACTAATGTCTGGCAGAGGGACTCCCAGGACCCCCTTGTTAATTTGCATATTTAAGTAACTTTGGGTCTCACCCTAAGTTACTAAGGGAATCCAGACGTGGACCCCTTGCTCACTATCCTTAGAGAGGCACAGCTCCTCCCTACTGATGAGGTCCAACCAGACCGAAACACGTGTCTGGGGATGCTGTTGGTACTCTTGTTCAGAGGAGAATTGCCTAGCATTTCGTTGCCTGACTGCCCCAGGGCAGGACAAAGACTGATATGTTTGGGATATTTCTTCTCTGTGAAGGATAGTGAGCTAAAGACTCTGGGTAAGTCTCTTGTAACCAGGACTAATGTCTATTAGAGAGACTCCCAGGACCCCCCTTGTCAATTTGCATATTTAAGTAACTTTAGGTCTCACCCTACGTTACTAGAGGAACCCAGACGTGGACCCCTTGCTCACTATTCTTAGAGAGACACAGCTCCTCCCTACTGATGAGGTCCAACTAGACTGAAACACGTGTCTGGGGATGCTGTTGGTACTCTTGTTCAGAGGAGAATTGCCTAGCATTTCTGTGCTGGACTGCCCCAGGGCAGGACAAAGACTGATATGTTAGGGATATTTCTTCTCTGTGAAAGATAGTGAGCTAAAGACTCTGGGTAAGTCTCTCGTAACCAGGACTAATGTCTGGCAGAGGGACTCCCAGGACCCCCCTTGTCAATTTGCTTATTTAAGTAACTTTGGGTCTCACCCTAAATTACTAGGGGAATCCAGACGTGGACCCCTTGCTCACTATTCTTAGAGAGGCACAGCTCCTCCCAACTGATCAGGTCCAACCAGACCGAAACACGTGTCTGGGGATGCTGTTGGTACTCTTGTTCAGAGGAGCATTGCCTAGCATTTCGGTGCTGGACTGCCCCATGGCAGGACAAAGACTGATATGTTCGGGATATTTCTTCTCTGTGAAAGATAGTGAGCTAAAGACTCTGGGTAAGTCTCTCGTAACCAGGACTAATGTCTGGCAGAGAGACTCCCAGGACCCCCCTTTTCAATTTGCATATTTAAGTAACTTTGGGTCTGACCCTAAGTTACTAGGGGAATCCAGACGTGGACCCCTTGCTCGTTATTCTTAGAGAGGCACAGTTCCTCCCTACTGATGAGGTCCAACCAGACCGAAACACGTGTCTGGGGATGCTGTTGGTACGCTTGTTCAGAGGAGAATTGCCTAGCATTTCGGTGCTGGACTGCCCCAGGGCAGGACAAATACTGATATGTTTGGGATATTTCTTCTCTGTGAAAGATAGTGAGCTAAAGACTCTGGGTAAGTCTCTCGTAACCAGGACTAATGTCTGGCAGAGAGACTCCCAGGACCGCCCTTGTCAATTTGCATATTTAAGTAACTTTGGGTCTCACCCTACATTACTAGGGTAATCCAGACGTGGACCCCTTGCTCACTATTCTTAGAGAGGCACAGCTCCTCCCTACTGACGAGGTCCAACCAGACCGAAACACGTGTCTGGGGATGCTGTTGGTACTCTTGTTCAGAGGAGAATTGCCTAGCATTTCGGTGCTGGACTGCCCCAGGGCAGGACAAAGACTGATATGTTTGGGATATTTCTTCTCTGTGAAAGATAGTGAGCTAAAGACTCTGGGTAAGTCTCTCGTAACCAGGACTAATGTCTGGCAGAGAGACTCCCAGGTCCCCCCTTGTCAATTTGTATATTTAAGTAACTTTGGGTCTCACCCTAAGTTACTAGGGGAATCCAGACGTAGACCCCTTGCTCACTATTCTTAGAGAGGCACAGCTCCTCCCTACTGATGAGGTCCAACCAGACCCAAACACGTGTCTGGGGATGCTGTTGGTACTCTTGTTCAGAGGAGAATTGCCTAGCATTTCGGTGCTGGACTGCACCAGGGCAGGACAAAGACTGATATGTTTGGGATATTTCTTCTCTGTGAAAGATAGTGAGCTAAAGACTCTGGGTAAGTCTCTCGTAACCAGGACTAATGTCTGGCAGAGAGACTCCCAGGACCCCTCTTGTCAGTTTGCATATTTAAGTAACTTTGGGTCTCACCCTAAGTTACTAGGGGAATCCAGACATGGACCCCTTGCTCACTATTCTTAGAAAGGCACAGCTCCTCCCTACTGATGAGGTCCAACCAGACCGAAACACATGTCTGGGGATGCTGTTGGTACTCTTGTTCAGAGGAGAATTGCCTAGCATTTCGGTGCTGGAATGTCCCAGGGCAGGACAAAGACTGATATGTTTGGGATATTTCTTCTCTGTGAAAGATAGTGAGCTAAAGACTCTGGGTAAGTCTCTCGTAACCAGGACTAATGTCTGGCAGAGAGACTCCCAGGACCCCCCTTGTCAATTTGCATATTTAAGTAACTTTGGGTCTCACCCTACGTTACTAGGGGAATCCAGACGTGGACCCCTTGCTCACTATTCTTAGAGAGGCACAGCTCCTCCCTACTGACGAGGTCCAACCAGACCGAAACACGTGTCTGGGGATGCTGTTGGTACTCTTGTTCAGAGGAGAATTGCCTAGCATTTCGGTGCTGGACTGCCCCAGGGCAGGACAAAGACTGATATGTTTGGGATATTTCTTCTCTGTGAAAGATAGTGAGCTAAAGACTCTGGGTAAGTCTCTCGTAACCAGGACTAATGTCTGGCAGAGAGACTCCCAGGTCCCCCCTTGTCAATTTGCATATTTAAGTAACTTTGGGTCTCACCCTAAGTTACTAGGGGAATCCAGACGTGGACCCCTTGCTCACTATTCTTAGAGAGGCACAGCTCCTCCCTACTGATGAGGTCCAACCAGACCGAAACACGTGTCTGGGGATGCTGTTGGTACTCTTGTTCAGAGGAGAATTGCCTAGCATTTCGGTGCTGGACTGCACCAGGGCAGGACAAAGACTGATATGTTTGGGATATTTCTTCTCTGTGAAAGATAGTGAGCTAAAGACTCTGGGTAAGTCTCTCGTAACCAGGACTAATGTCTGGCAGAGAGACTCCCAGGACCCCTCTTGTCAGTTTGCATATTTAAGTAACTTTGGGTCTCACCCTAAGTTACTAGGGGAATCCAGACATGGACCCCTTGCTCACTATTCTTAGAAAGGCACAGCTCCTCCCTACTGATGAGGTCCAACCAGACCGAAACACATGTCTGGGGATGCTGTTGGTACTCTTGTTCAGAGGAGAATTGCCTAGCATTTCGGTGCTGGAATGCCCCAGGGCAGGACAAAGACTGATATGTTTGGGATATTTCTTCTCTGTGAAAGATAGTGAGCTAAAGACTCTGGGTAAGTCTCTCGTAACCAGGACTAATGTCTGGCAGAGAGAATCCTAGGACCCCCCTTGTCAATTTTCTTATGACCATGGTTGTCATTCCTTTTCTCTCTCTCCCTTACCAATTCGACCTTCATGGTGGAAAACAAAGTCAATCACAGTCTGTTTAGTTGCCCTGTACTTCTTTCTTGGCTGTGTATAGAGTCATGCTGGTCTTTCCCTGAAGTCATCAGGACATGTCAGTGGCACTACTTATCTTCTGTAAAATATGGCACCAGCATCCCTGGTGTGCTTGGTTATCTGTATGTTGTCAGACTCTTCAGCATGCCATGCACCCTGGAGTTTTCAGACTTAACGCCTGGAGCTTTCTGATTTGCTCCTCCAGCTTAGGTCTTGATCTTTTCTTTATGTTTCTCTCTCTCTCCCTCTCCCTCTCTCTCTCTCTCTCTCTCTCTCTCTCTCTCTCTCTGTCTCTCTCTCTCTCTTTCTACCATTTTCTTAGGCCCTTCCTCCTCTACATTTTCACTTGCTCCTTCCTAGATTTTACCTCTTCACATGCCTCATCTGCTCTCTTTTTTCATTGTCATTGTTCTACAACGCACAATGCTCCTATTCCAATCTCCGCTGGGCTTGGCTTCTCCTCCCCCCGCCCTCCGACCTCCCAGTCTTAATTCTCCCTCCTGCTTCTCTGCCCTTGACTTTTCCTCCATTTATGTACATGATGTGCTAAGGTGATGAGTTTGTGGAAGGCTGGAAGCTTTTGTCTTGTGGTTGTGTTGTGTTGGCGAGGTGGTTGAGATCCCAGAGTCTAAAGCAGATAGAAATAGAAGAGAAAACAAAAGGAATCCTCATGCATATGATGTTTCACAATATTAACCACTACTTTATTATACATTGCTTGGTAGCAGTCTTTTCCCTTAAATAGCACTGCCATTAACTGTGTTGCTGCAAACTAATTGACTGGTTCTTAATTAATCAACTTTGGAAGGATGAAAGTGTAAGACTGCATGGCTAGGTGGTCTGATGGAAAGTGCAGGACTTCAGCAATGCTGAAAACGTTAATCTCAATCTTGCCAATGAGCTGGAAACAGCCTTGTTCCTACGGCCTTCTTTTTCTTGCAGCGGTAACTAAACAGATCAGAAATATGCAAAGTCAGCTCACATGCATGTATTTTAGATCCCTTCCATTTTTGTGAGGTTTCTCTGACAGATCAGGGCATACAGCAAAATCTCTCTGCGTCTTCACTGCCCCAATATAGGAAACCGACATTGGGCTTCATTACAAGTACAGTGGTGCGCAGTACTACAGTTTTGGTGGTGAGGCGGAGGAAAGACCTCCAGCAAAAAGCCATTGTTAAGAACTGTGAATATGAAATACAAAGTAGTAGAGTGGTCCGACGAAGTGAGATTGCCCAATTGAAAGTCTCTGTGAAATGTTTTAAATCTGTAGAGGCAGCAGGAAGCGAGAGAAAGAAAGTAACCACAAAACCACATGAAAGAAAATTTTGAAAGACTTGATCTAGGAGCCATCGATATGAAAGCAAGTCATACGTAGCAAGTACATTTTCCAAGAGATATTGGAGCTGAAGCAAAATATGTAAAGTGGAAATAAAGAAAGAAAGGAGGGTCAAAGTGGTCATGTGGAGGAGAGAGCAAAAATCCTCCTAGTTTCGAAAGTCGTCGACATCGAAATCAAAACACAAAAGGTGGCTCGAACCTGATGGAGGGAAGCCCATGTGTGGAATGAGAAGAAAGCTTGGGGTAGTGAACCCCACCAAGGAGAAAAGGTGTGAGCCCAAATCAGGGGAAACTATAGTGAACTGCAACCAAATACTATACTTAGAAACTTATTTCGGAAACTCTGTAGAAGCTTGAAGGGTGACCTGAACTTGAGTGATGGGAACCTGAGAGGTTAAACCCGTGAACTTGTGACTCAGACTTAAACGGCCAAGAAGATTTTGTAGGGCAGAGCCAGCTGCCTGTGTTCGCAAGCCAAACTGTGTTCATCCATCAAGTGTTCCATCTAACTCTGTTCTATACAGCATGGGAACGAGAATTAATACTGATTTATAGTGCCATTCTGACATTTCGTTTCACCACTGATTTTTCCTTTTTTAGATACATATCCCTATGTCACATTAGTATGTATTAGAGTGAGAGCAGGCATTAGGTTTTTGTTAGTATAGGCCTTTATTGTTTGACTAAGACTGACTAGAACTGTTTCTTTATTATTCGATGGTCGAGATTACTCCCATCTTAGTTATAGGTGCAGATGGGAGTTTTTCCAACCCCCTTGAATCTAACAATAAAGGTTTTGAAACTTACACCTCTTGTGTCAGTGTGTACTTGTGATACCATGCCTCCCTTACACCATGCACATACATGGTAGCTGCCAATCTTGTGCATTACCTGACCTGGACAGTGAAAACCTTATTTTCAACTCGTGTGTACATTATGTTTGTGATAGTTGAAAAAAAATCCTTTTACTTATGCCATGATTCACAACATGCCATTGTGCTGCAAGTGTGCTGCTGCAATCTATCCTATGTGTGCCCATCTTGTGATGCATACCATCAGGGCAAGTGCAAATTGTATTTACAAGGGGAAGGCCAGGGAGCTAGTTGTGCCAAATGTATGCATTTTACTTATTCATGTAGGCATTTGTATAATTATGCTCCACTGCATTTTCCTCCGGTCTGGCGCCAGGGTGAAACATAATGCACTCATGGGTCATTTCTGACTATTGCCTGAATTGTGGCAGCCCCATAAAACAAAGTTAATGTTCTGCATCAGCTTTGGTTTCTATTATTTAATTACTGCCCTTTTCCAGGAGTAGAAATAAACTGGCTGGCAATGCAGATATCACTACCTTTAAAGACCTCTCCTCTGAAATGGGCTTGCTCTTCCCAAACAGAGCTGGAACCAGCTGCCTTCAACCAACCTCTGTCCTTTCTCCCTGAAGGGTAGGTGGACCCTTTGCTTACCTGGTTACCAGTAATTCTCTCGATATTTAGGTACACCCTGATTACCTAACTTGTAATCTTCAACACAATCAGTCACACTCTACTTCACTCCAATTCTTAACCAGGGAAATAATTCCACCTGCAGAAACAAATACTCTGTGAACCACAGTTTGATGAAATCCATAAACCCCTCTCCTCTGTAGGAAACACAGTCCAAACCACACACTTATAACTCCATGCACTGTCTGCCAAAACTCCCAAAAAAGATTTCAAAATCTGGCAGGCAGCACGGATGGGGGAAATGAGCCGAAGACTTGGATGAAGAAGAGTCGGATATGGTGTAATCATTACTTTGCCGTGCCCGAACCCTCATTTAATGACAATATATCATATATCCAAACTTTGAACATAAACTACAACAGGTCTCCTTGCTCAAAGCACATCTATTTTTTTTCTTGAATAACATTCAAATTAGAGACTGCACCAAGTACGGCAGAACCAAACTCCAGAGGACAGGAGCCAGAAACATAGAGTGTGTAATGGAGAACAGAAGTAGAAAAGGTATTCCGAGTATCGGCTCTGCAGATTTCTGATTTCTGACATAGTAAGACCCTTAGCCTCCACACACGAGGGCTCCATGTCTCTGGTGGAATAACCACAATTCTCTATACAAATACTGCTGTTGCTGACAAGCTAATTCTATAATCTGTGTGACCCATATTCAAAGTGTGCCTGCTTAGCTGCCCCAAAGTCCACACTGAGAAATGTAGGTCGCTCAAAAGAAACAATTCTCTCTGTATGGATACACACCATCCATCCTAAATTCAACACAGTAATTGATTACCAAAGGATATGGCCCTGGAGTAGCCGCTAGTGTCTCTGGCCTGGCAAGACGTTAAATACGTTAAACTACCCACATACTGGTTCAATTACCCCCCAAACCAGTGCTCTATGAGGCAAAAAGGAGGTGCACAGGCTGACTCCCTAAACCCCTGCTTGGGTAAAAGCATAGTAAAAGTAAACACACTGGTTCAATGCGGAACCCAGGTTTAGACAGAAATGGGGACTGCATTCTAATCAGAGAGAATGCCTAATAATGGCCTCCTGTATCCCAGCCTGAATGACACAGTAAAGTCAAGATTTCTGCTCAAGATCCCTAACTAGAGCTTGCCTTTGGCACTGTCCAGGCTCTTTCACGCATGTGACCCATGTAACATGAGTGACTGAGAGGTGGCATCCCAGCACTTGGCCTAGCTGCAAGTATACTATGCCTGACAGGAGCCAAAGTTATGTGGTAGGAGAGGCATTACTAGTTTGGTGAAGAGCTCTGACAATTGGGCATATATCAAGGAGAGGAAGTAGTCCACTGCCAAGAGGTGCATCAGAGACTGAAGACGCTGCTTACAAAGACGGCAGCCCTAGGCATGTTAGGTTGCAGGTTTGGAAATGTAGGAGACGGCTGCGATTGGGGTCCCTTACCAGAGTTGGTGATTGAGCTCAAAGCCAATGATGACATAAAATAAGTCAAGAGAAAGCTAAACAAATGAGATAAAGAGGTCAAGGGGTGAAAACTATACAGAATAATGGATGGCCTGATTCTGGGTCTGGCTGCTGCATGGTCATTACATGTATGCCAATTTCCAGGGAACAGAGCAAACACTCTGGAAAGAATATCGGAGACCAAAAAGGAGAGAAATTAAGGAAATCGATGAAGGTTTAGCATACATTCCTTGGCAATATGACATACTTTGTGACCACGGGGAAGACATCTAATCAGTCTAATCTCTCACTGAAGCAGGCATGATACACAGAGGCATGCAGGTCACTAACTTGAGGGATAAACAGAAACCCAGCCAGCCTGAAAGAATCATCGATCAGTTTCCTGGAAGGACTGATCCTCCTCACAAAATGTATAATCAACAAAGAAAATAAAGTTGACACATAAAGCTTTCCTTGGATGATGAGGTACCACATGGGAAGGGCACCAAGGTGCAGACATTCACCATAGACCAAAACAAGTGAGTGTAGAGAGAATAGCTGGCCTTTCAGCTGGGGTTTACAGCCCCCCCTCTCATTTGTAATTCAAGATTCCATCTACGCTTTTGAGATGTTATTTGAAGTAGTGGGCAGATTTTATCTAAATTACAAAGGAGCATGGCAGTCCCTCTACTGAGAACAAACATAGGTCAAATAGCCTGTTCCTTGGAATTTCTTCCACCCAGGAGGGTCTACTACCACGTTTTAGCTCACTGCACCCTTCACAGAGGAGAGATAACTATTTGCATATCAGTCTTTGTCCCACCCACAAGGGCAATCCAGCACCAAAATGGTAGGCATTTCTCCTCTGAACATGGAATTTCTCCCACTATTCCTTCTCTGAACAAGAGTACCATCAGCAACCCCAGACATGTGTTTCGGCCTTGTTGGATCTCCTCTGTGGTGTGAAGCTGAGCCACTCTAAAACAGGGTTTCATTTGTAAAACTTGGAGTTTCACCCTAAGTAACCCAGGGTAATCCAGACGTGGACCATTTGCTCACTGTGCCTTAGAGAGGCTCAGCTTCACCGGACTGATGAGGCTCGCATAGGCCGAAACACATGTCTGGGGTTGCTGATGGTACTCTTGTTCAGAGGAGGAAGAGTGGGAGAAATTCCAGTGAACAGGTTATTTGGCCCATCTTTGTTCTCAGTAGAACGAAGTAGGGGCTCCCACACCCTTGTTTTGTCGTCAGATTCTATCTAATGTCAACCCCACCAAAAAGGATTGTCTTTGCTAGTTGCGACCCTGGTTGATGTAGCAGCAAGTAAAGTGAAAGAAAGACCACAAGATTCAAGATGGCCCTGGAATCTACTCAAATTAAGAAGATCCAGGATTAAGCGTGGCAAGGGCAACATCTCATGCTATGTATACCGAAGACTTATCCCAAAGACCATTAAACAAAAAGGATCCCCTATTTCTATTTCTCTTTAGATTTGTACCGCGCCTAATCCCACAGACGTCAAAGCACACAAAAAAGACAATAAGACAACAGAAATGACAGGACAAGTACAAAGGAAGGAGAGGTCTGAGTGGTAGGAGGTCAAAACAAACTAAGCAATCAAGTGAACAAAAGAGTCTTCAGTCTCTTACGGAACACCAAAATACTCTTTTCCACACAAAGTTCCACAGGGAGAGAATTCCATGCTTATTCCCAGATGAGTGTTAAGGAGCCTGAAGCCCTTCGAGGCCAGTCAAGCTGAGAAGAGGTTAATAGGTGAATTATTTTAAAAGAATATTCTAGAGTTGGTATAATTGCACACTCTAAACTCACATGCAGGAAAAGTGATTATTCAAATGTATATTAGGCTAGAGGGAGGACTTCGATGTTTTTTTTTTGTTCCTATGTAAGACCAAAAGGTGTCCGCTAATAGCACCTTCTGTTTCAGATAATCTGTGTGACTTTCTGCTCAGGGAAAACGTTTGTTTTGTTTTTTGTCTTTTATATTTGTCAGCATTCGTGGGACGGTTGACTGGATTGCGTGGTAACAAAGATCAAGCTGCAAAGTTAGCAAAGTCGATGCAAGTACACTGTAGAGCATCCATAACCCATTTTCAATATCTATAATAACAATGCTGAAGGTCAACGCTATTGAAGGACCTATTCAAAGGCTGTGCGAGTTCCTTTTACAGTGAAATGTGTTGCCCCAGTGGACAGTTAGAATTTCACTAAGTAGTACTTCTCTTCCAATTAAAAGAATATGCACATTGTTTATCCTTACAGGTTACTTCCATTAATCATAGAGGATTGTTGCAGGCCAAGGTGGGAAGTCACTCAAAATCCAGTTTAAAGTTTTCTAGTTTATTTCTCTTCACAGGAAATGGGTTAGTGATGAGTGAATCAAGACGCACATTTTGGGTTTACACCTGGGCAGCACTTCTCTTTGGGCCATTGTTTTCAGTGCTCCCCTCTCTCCAGGTCTGGATGCCTTAAAGCAGTCGTCTACAAACTTATTTGGCCTGGGTGTCAAGGAGTTCCCCCTTCTCACCTGGGTCCGTTCTTTGCTGGAGTCCTTGGTCGCTGCCTTCTTGCGGACGGACCTGGTTTTGAACAAGGCTGCCCGAGTCTCTTCCGACTCCAGAGTGCGTTCAGTTTCCGGGACGCGGATCCAGGAATCCAGGGAGCTAGGAAAGGTGCAACTTGCACACGAGTCCAGGAAATGGGAGGAAAGGAAGGGGCAAGGAATGGGTAGATAGACAGGTACAAGGAAACAATACCGCGAGCTACGGGACACACGTTGGATCGCTACTTTGCAATAGCATTGAGACGCGCAGAGCCGTGGAAGGCGTGGTCTATTAATAAAATATGTTATGTCCAGCGCGTGGAGCGAGAAAGGGGTTTCACGCTGGACGACCATGTTGGGAGTATTATGGAGTGCACGCCCCGTTGTGACAAGGACCAGTAAGTCCAAAAGGGACGTGTTCTGTAGTTCATGACACTGGGAACCACTGAGCAAAATGTGGGCAGGCCGGGCCCCCACACAAAATGCCAAATGGACATCAAGTCCAAATGGCTATAAATGATTGCATGCCGTCACCGCGTCCTAGTCCCAGTATAGTCCCTGGGCTGCCTCACCTGCTCCCAAAACAGTCTCTGGACTCCCTCATCCCACTCCTAGCCCAGTCTCTGGGCTCTCCCCACCCCACCCCACCACAGACCCTAGGCTCTCCCCGTCCTAATCCTGCCACTATCCCATGGCTCCCCCCATCCTGCTCCCACCACAGTCCCTGTGCTCCCTCCACCCCATTCCCAGCACAGTCCCAGGGACAGTGGCGGATAGTGAATTTTTTAAGTGTAGGGGTATAAATATTTCCCCCAGATATGCCATAGCGACCGAGCCCGAACCAATCAAGAGGTGTTGCGGGGGATCTCCCCCTTGTGAATTTTTTTAAAATAATGGGTTAAAATGTTGCATTTTTGGGCATACTTTTTTAAAAAAGTGGGTAAAAAGTCAAATGGTTTGCAATTGGCAGGGGGTGGGGGCAGGGGACAGGCATGGTATTTTCTTACTGGACATCTATGGTAGATGTCCAGTAAAAAAATGCCATCCCTGTCCCCTGAGCCTCACAGCACCTGACACATGCACACAATCAAAGTATTGCATATGTATGCAAGGCACTGGGGGGCCCAGGGGGAAAGCATGATATTTCTTACTGGACTTCTATGATTTGCTGATTTTGGCAGGGGGATTGTGCAACAAAGGCATTTTTAAAATGCCATTGTTGTACACCTCCCCAGCTCACCAAAATCAGCTCCACGGACCAACACAAACACACACATTCACACAGCAAGCACTCTATCATTCACACAAGCACCCATCATCATACACTCACTCCTAACACAAGCATACACACATCCATACACATATTTAAATACAAAATAAAGGAACATAAACTTAACTTCTGCCCCAGCCCTGAAGTTTCCTCCCCAGTGCTCCAGCTCTTGCATCATGAGCAGGAATCTAGAAGCAAGAGCTTCCTGGTTCCAGCACATGTGTGCACGGGCTTGAGTGTGGGTACTGAAATTACCCACTCCAGTCTGCTCTGTCTGTATCCACGACGAGGCGTAGGAGCTCCTCTGCTCACAAACAGACATGCAGTAACCCAGCCAGCATTTACAATGAGCTAGTCAAGGCTGGAGAAGCAAAAAGCCCCCAGCCTTGCATGGCTCATTGTGCATGTGCAACTGGGGAACTGAACTGTCAAAGGGAAAAGGTATCCTCCCGGCTCCAACATTATGGGTGAGGGGGCCCCTGGGTCAAGGCCCACTCACCCATTATGGACAAGAAGCCTCTGCACAGAGCTTCCCCCTACCCCACTCCTCCCTAACCCACACCCTGCATAGGGCTCCCCACCCTCTCCAAAAACAACCCCAGAACTCCCTCATCTACTCCAAAAACAACACCAAGGCCCCCACCCGCTCCAGAAACCACCCCTGGACTTCTCCACCCACTCAAGAAACAACCCAAAAGACCCCCCACCCTTTCCACAAACAATCCCAGGGATCCCCCACCGGCTCCAAAAAAAAACCAAAAGGACCCCCTGGCCTTTCCACAAACAACACCAGGCCCCCCCTCCTTACCTCGTATAATCATGGTTCCGTCTTGTTCCTGGACTGAATTCAAACACCCTTGAAGCATGCTCTATGGAAAGGGTTAAAGAGCATGCTTCCAGGGTGTCTGTTTCCTGGGTCCGCCACTCCCACTAAGCCTGGCACCGTCACACTGAGCATGTGTGGCATGGGCCAAGTTAGGATGGGATATGCGCAAAGGTGCATCTCCCATCCCATGGCAGCTTTTACCCACACCCCCTCTGCCCCCTCTCCCTGGGAATGAGGCAGCGACCCACAGTTTGAATACCTCTGCCTTAAAGGGGGAGCAAAACCGTCATTTACAGGTGTTGGGATTTTATAGTGTCTAGAATACATCTTTCGTGGTTCCCAAGTCATTCTTGGCTGTTGTATGGGTTGCATGGGTTGCTGTTCAGTCCTACTGGGCTCTGGTAGTCTTTCTTGGCTGATGCAAGTGTTATCAGGGTGACCTACACTATGCTACCAGATACCACCTGATATCTTAATGTAATTGAACAGTGGCAGGCCAGGCATTAGATACTTCTGGAATGGTTGGATTCAATGGTGCTTCTACTTTCCCCTCCTCTTGGCCTTCAGATCTACCTGTCATAACTAGGAAGCCCCTCCCATAGCCCCTGGTTTAGAGTTTAACTCTGGTTCCTGTTCTTGAGCTTCCTCCAACAGCCCAAGGCTATATCATAGACCTCCTCCCCTGGTCTCTGGTTAGGGATATTTCTCTGGCCTTTTCTCCACCAGCTTATGACTGTATTAGATGGCTCCCCCTCTAGACTCTGGCTTAAGCTTTGTCTTTGGCCCTTTCTCCACCAGTTCAAGAGTACTTCTCTGGCCCTAAAGGACCCCTCTCCCATTTTCTTTCTTTCCAGATATTACTCCCCAACTTGACTTCTTATGATCTTCTCCCCCCACCCCTGGTTGCCCTTCCCAATCTACTCCTGTCTTTCCCTTTTGCTGTGGTCCTTTCCACCTCCCTTTTCACACTGTTAATATCTCTTTTCCTCCTCTCCTTTCACTCTGGGTTGGTGTTCCTCCTCCCCATTTCCTCTCCTCCTTCCCCTCTCTTTGGATGTTCCTCTTTCTCCTCTGCTGCCTCCCGCTTAGACATTTCTCCTCCTCCTATTTTCTTCCCTTCACGGAGGTCTTTGCTCCACCTGCTTTTTACTCCCTTCTTAGTTGTTTATTTTCCATCTACTTTCTTTCCTCCATTTTCTACGTCCTAACCTGTACCTCCGTATTTGCAAACAAACTCATAACTCCCATACTCCCCTCACAGCTATTCTCCTATTTATACTCTTGTCAAGGTGTGTAAATGGGCTCATGAATGGGAAACCTGCAGTAGCTGTGTGAGAATGGGGAGTGTTGCCTGTAATTGGCAGAGAGCTGAACAAATTACATTTTCCACAGGTGCATTCATTGGCTCTGCGTACTGTGCGACAACGAATGAAGGGACTGACCCAGTTGTTCCATATTGATTGCTATATTTTAGCGAAAAAAATAAACATATCCGTCCCCAACTCTAAATGGGTTTCCCTACCTAAACTAAAGAAACTCGGATGCTCATCAGGAAGTCTGTGAAAGTCTATTATCAAAAGGTACTGTCCCAGTCCAAAATCTCCTACACTATCCCTGTGACTACAGTAAAAAATAATAAAGTTCGGGCTCTGATCGTGACCCAGGAGAATGACTCCCTTCTCCTGGATTCAAAGTGTCCCAAAGCTGCGAAGTCTTCTCAAAATAAAAGGTCCACGTTTTTCGTGACAACCAAAACGGTTCTACCGGATCCTCGTGTGGCTAGAAGAATGACTCCCTTCTTCTAGATGGTTCCCCAATGTACTTCATAGACTTCAGCAAAACTTGTAATTCTTTCAAGGAAGTTTCTACACACTTATGCACTTATGCTTCTTTATGCTCTTTATCCTGTCCCCACTGGGACGACAAAGATGCTCCCCAATCCCCTCTCAAATCTCCAGCACCACGCTCTTGTGGAGCTGCCCAGAGAATTGTGCTACAAAGTGATTCACTCCTTATGATCTACAGTCTCGCATCTTCCCTGCCCCCTCCTGGACTTGTACTTGTTCCTGTTACCTTCTCCCAGGGAACTCTTCACTGGCTTCATCAGGGATCGTGGGTTCACTCTCTCTGTTTCTGCTTCTTTCACGCTACTTTTGCAGCCGCCTTAACTCTGTGGCCAATTACTGTTGGTGGTATCAGTGCTGTTGTTGAACCCTCAGTTCGCCCTCAACAAGTCACGCCACCACAGTCTTTTGTATTCTCTGCACACTCGCCTACGCAGCTTTGCTGTAGGCTGTGGTAGGGGGTCTCTGCACCATGGTCCACGCAATAGAGGATGCGCTACCACCTTTCTGTCTCTCCAGGTTTATTGCGCCGGTTCCCAACTGACTCGTATGATGCTTCCTGGGTGTCCCGCTGTTCCTCTCTTTAACTTTTGGAGACGTGCTTAGCTGCAGTCTTCTGATGCCCAAGATCTGCCTTTTGGGCTTCGATGTGGCCACCTTGTTCACTGGGTTCTCCCTCTGGCAGTTAAACAGCTGTCAGCATACCAGAATTGGTGGGGCCACTGCCGAACGGGTCAGAAGATGATGAAGACCACAGTCCTTCTTTGCTGTTCAGTTTAAATAGCGTGGAGAGCACCAGCGTAACGTTAATCAAATTGGTAGTACCTGATCAAGCCTTCCTCCCGCTCGATTGTTGTGCTCTGAAGCTCTTCTTCATCCCTGTAACTATTACATCAGGGTGGTTGGATATTTTACAATAACACAGAGTTTTGAACGTGATGTTATCTGTGGAAGATGCAGGCATTAGTATCAGCCTGCAGGCTTTGGGTTTAAAGGGGCTGTGTCTTCCACCCGCATCCTTATCCCCAGGAGGGGAGCTCCTCTCCATGAGATCCTCCTGCATGTTGCCATTGGTTAGAAGCCTCACCTCCCTAGCCTCATGGAACGGGGCTCCCCCTGGGGAGAAGTGCCACTATCTTCAGGATTGTCACAGTACCAAGGAGTATAGTAAGGCCATTGGCTATCTTGGCATCAGGTGAACCTTTCTCTATGGCCATCCGATTCTACAGTGGTACCACAGATGCATGATGTGGCTGAGCTTCACTCCTTGAGTGCCTTCCAGCCTCTCTGAGAAGCTTGTGAGTTTCCCTTTCTGTGACAGAATATCCATCAAAGTGGAAGGAACAGACAATGAGATCCCTTTAGGAATGATCACAGTTTTAACACATATTAGGGACATGAAAAAGTCCCCAGAGGTTCTCATATCTAACAGAATTTAGAGTGGGCCATGCATGAAGGGATGGTGATTTAACTTAAATAAAGTAGTCTGAACGCTGGCATTTCAACAAATCAATTTAGCAGGACACTGAAAAAGCTATAGTTGGGGGGAAGATACTAGCGAATATAGCAAACCTCTGGTAACTTAGACAATGGCATAAGCTATGCTTGAACAAGCGATGAAATAGCTAGGAGATAATTGCACAAAATTAGATTAAATCCAGATCTACTGAAGGTTTGAAGGTTGATCTCAGAATGGCTAGGCTAAATGTACTCTTAACCAGTTAATTAGAACATTTTCCAGCAGAACATTCCTTGCATACAATGTCATGTAGCTGTGTTATATATATATTTATATATATGTATGTATACACACACACACACACACACACCTACCCACACCTACATTTTCCACAGGTGCGTTAATTGTCTCTGTATACTGAGGGATCCACACTGCCTCTGCCTAGCGTGTTTGGGTCCTTAGTATCACTGGGACCTCTAATGGGCCTGCAACGCCCTCTTTGTGCAGACTGACCAGATGCTTGCGACGCTGGGAGGATATCTTGTGCAAGTCTCCTCCTTAGCACTCGCATAAATTAGTAGATTCGATATGTCTGCCACAGGTAAGAGTGACCTTCTCTCCTTCAGGCACAACAGCGGGGGACTCCATCCTGGTTTGCTCTGTCTGAGAGGGAGCCTAGTGGCCCCCAAGTTTCCAGACGGTACCTGCATTTTTGCTCCGCGGGGCTAATTTCAGGCATAACCCCGATGATCCACCCTCTGGTATTTGAGAGGATAAAGCTGCTAAATCCAGGCCAATGCCTGCAGATCCCTGTGGAGGGGCTAATTGCGGACTATAGTCCGAGGTTCTCATCTGAGGGCTGATTCCAGCTTGACACCCGAGAATGCCCGGGTTGGGGATAATATCCAGAAGGTGCTTGAAGGTTATGAAAAGAGAAGTAGAAGTTGTTTTATGGGCTTCCCAAATAGTCCAGACCCCATGAATACAAACACAAGTCAGCAAGAGCACCACAAGATGGCTGTCACGGTGCCAAATAGCGGAAATCTTCATACACCATTTGCTCCACTCCACAATGTCTCAAAATAGTGGGTAGACCTGTGAAAGAGTCGTAAAGGTCTGTCTACTTCTTCATCATCTCGAATGCTGGAAATCACTGGGTAGAGATTTGGGCATTTCTCTAAGCAGGAATTCCTTCTGCCCCTTCATTTAATGGTTAGCTCCAACGAGAATATCATTACCTCAAACTGTGGACCTACCGCAGACTCCCTCCCCATTGATCTACTTGCCACATGCACTGGCCTTCCTGGGTCCTGGCTTAAGTGGCTCCATGGGCCAGAGAGTTACTACAACCCCCTCAGTCACCTCAACCCCCAGAGGAAGTCGACATTTTTCCAAAGATTCAGGCTATAATGCAGTCCCAACGATAAGAGGCTATTTTTGAGATATTATTTGTGAAATGCTGCATCAACCCCCTTTGCCAGGGAAAGGGACACAGTTGGAGACTGGGCCTTTGCAAATTCTGGGGGCTGGCCCATTCTCTCTTTTGGGGTCATTGCCCTCCGTGCTTTCACCTCTAGCGCTGGTGCCATTCTTGCAGTCTACACCAGCCCCACTGTTGCCTCAGCCTCCGGCTCTGCCATTGTCAGCACCACCACTCCGCCTGACCCACGACCTCCAGTCATTCCATATCCATCTGGTCAAGCAGATACGGTTGATTACTCAGAGAGCCCAAAAGAGGAACTTCCTGCTTTGAGCCTTCCATGAGAGAATGACCACTCTCCGAGAATCCCTGGACATACCCTTTTCAGAGACCTAGGGAACCAAACCAGTTGTGCTGTCAGCAGTGCTGGTTACTGGGTGGCAGGATCAGACTGGTGTCCCTATGCAATGGGACACCAGTGGCTGGGGTATAGAAACTGTGGGAAAAGCCCTGTACTACTCATGCAGTCAGCAGGAGGGTGGATGTGAGGTACAGGCCATATCCTTTAAAGAAAGACCATTTGGCTTCACATCCCCAGTCCCTTGCCTAAATAGCAGTGGCAGCCTCCTTGGCAGCCTCCTTGTACTCCAAGGCAACTCTGGGCCCCCTTCTTCCTCAGTGTTAAGAAAGGAAGACAAGCTGCATGAAAGCGTAGGCAAGAGAGCAGGGCTCAAAATTAAGATTGCATAAGAAGGAGCAAAAAGCAGCTCCTGGGTATCCAGCATTCACTAGTGGCCCAGAGCTACCAGTAGGGGAGGCATGGTATCCCAAGTATGACACTGACACAAAAGGTACAATTTGTAAAACCTTCAACGTGGTTTGCAAATCTAAATGTAAAAAAAAATGTTCTAACGACACAAATGCGGATGGTATTTATGAAACATTGTAAATTTTCAATGGAACCACTCTTGCAATTCTACATGCTGAAAGTGGAAGCAATTCTACTTTATGGACTTGATCTATGTCTATGTAATATAGACACAATATTAGACCAAATCCAAGGGCAATTGTGGAAAGCGACTTTGAGATTACCAAAATCACTCCCAAATTGTATTTTACGACAGGAGTTGGGAATCTCTGCTCTATCAACCAGGTTTCATTGGCGACAGCTAACAAATTATGGGAAGATGTTGTTTCCACCGCAACAGTCATTGTATACGGAATTTCTAATTATGATTGGGAATCGTGTTCCTATATCGTTGTTGATGTTTTCAAAATGTATGATAGAGAAACTTGCTGAATGTGGTTTAAAACCAATAGATCTTGAATTTCGTATGGGACATGTAAAGAAACGCTTATACGAGCAGGATTGGTTAGCAACAATAGAGGATATGCAAACAAAAAAACTATACTCTGAAGCTGCAAAATTTGCAACATCGAGACTGCCTCGCAAAGCTTATTTGATTAAATTCCCGGCGAACAAACTAAGACACTCCTATCTGAGATTTAAACTTAATCTGTTCCATACTTTTGAGAAAACTATTAAATGGGAAAAAGATACTCACGTCGGACAGAACCCATGGTGTAGATTTTGTGAGGGCAAAATCTGGATAGAAAACCTAAAACACCTTACCTTATATTGTGAACATTTTGAACCCTTGCGATATACGTTAATTGGTCCACAGGTGCTGGGTATGACACAGGAAGCGAGGGATTGGTGTTGGAAAAAATTCATGTGGGGATACTCAATGAAAGTAATTGTTCTACTATGTGCATTTCTTGAAAAATTGGAATTGGAACTAGATGAGAAAGAAAAATGAAATAACTCTTGAAGTCAATCTTTTTAGTAACTCATACGTATGAGAAAAGTATGAACTTGCCCTACTTTTTTGGATATATACTGGAACATGTAATATGACGTTTAATGGTTACTTCAACTTATTTTACTATGAATTGATTTTATTAACTGAATTTGATGACGTTGTAAATGTTTGTTAATCAAACGTAAAAAACAACTTTTAATAAAAAAAAAAAAAAAACCTTCATTAAAATTTCTGGGTTTGGAAAAACTCCTACTTTGCCCTACAACTAGGATGGGGGTCGTCTTGACAATCCAATAATAAATAAAACAGTCCTAGTTGTGTCTGTCAGATCAAAATGGCCTATGCTAACAAAACCTAATGCCTGCCCTATCTCTTGAACATAAAGTGTATAAAGGAGATATGTATGTAAAGGAAAATTAGTGTTCAAATATAAAGAATAAATGTGGCTCTATCAGCTCTCCTCCCCACATTAGATAGCATGGAGTAAGGCAGTCCGCGCAGGCAGAATGACACACTCTGGCTCAGGTTTTTAACACAAAAACAGTTCAAAACGTGGATCAAGGCCCACCTGGCCTTCCACATTAAAGTCTCTCTTTCCAGTCTTCCAAACAGCGTTCAACAAAAAGTTCACCGCGGCCCCCTTCTGCCGGGCTCAGACCTCTTCAATACAAAAGTTCACGTTGGCCCCCCTCTGTCGGGCTTAGACCTCTTCAAAACAAAGGTTCACGTTGGTCCCCCTCTGTTGGGCTCACACCTTTCCAAAACAAAAGGTAATCTGGGTCCCCCGCTGTCTGGCTTAGACCTTTCACAACAAAAGTTCAACAATAATTGAAGGGGGCTCCCTTCCCCAAACTTATTACGCTCCGGGTCTCCCTCAGTCAGGCTCTGACCATTTCCGGATGTCGAAGACTTTCGAATGTGCGTGGCTTTCTCTACAGACCTGAGCCGGACCACTTCAACTCAAAGTTCAACGTCCAGCTTTTTACTCTTCCCTTCTCTCTGGATTAATTTTGATCACTTTGCTTTTGTAGTTCATTCACTTTATCGCTAAATTAACCTTTCACCAAGACTTTTGAGTGGCCTACTTCCTTTCGAGGGACCACTCTTTTACTCAGTATCGCTGGTTTCACAGCTACCCTTACTTCAAAGTTCATTCACAGGTCTGCCTTTCTTCACACCTTATCCACACACGTGCAGCCTTAACTTGCAATTTAAGGTTGCAACTTCAATCTTTCCTTAACACACACTGGTCCCTCAGGTCCCTTGCCAACTCACTGGCTGTGTGCGTTTATTTCTTGTCTTTAAAGTTTTCCAATTCACGGGTCAAGGTTAGTACCACAGGTTTGGCCTTGCCTCCCTAACTCTGCCATTCACTAGGGAGGGTCACTGGCATCCTTGAAACACAATGCAGCCTTTTGCTTTGGGATTTTGCCTTTTGCAGCCTTTTGGAGGCAACAACCTCCTGTAGGGAACTCCTGGGGTTCTTGACCCGCTGCTCTCGTCCCTTGGTCTGCCGCTTTGCTCTAGTAGGTTTGCCTTCGCCCCGGAAGTTCTGCTCTTACTCGTGTTCCACCTTGCTCAGAGTGTGTCTTTATGTTTTGCCTTTTATCCGTGTGAGGAGAGCTAATTGATATCAGATGTATGCACTTAAATTCAAGTACCTGACTTTGCCGACCCGATTAGTGGGACATGTCCAGTGCGATTTATAAGAGTTAGTCTTGTTACTCTCAGTCGAAGGGGTTGGGGGAGTTGGCACATTCGAGAATCCTAAAAATAGGAAATGTTAGGTATATAAAAAAGGGGAGGCTACCATGTCTCACCATGGGCTGCCTCACTCCCACTCCCTGAAGACCCCGCACCCAGGTTGTCCTCACGCACTGGTCCACCCCTAGGAACTGGATCCAGAAGCGATGGCTATGATGACCTGGCCACTGGATGACAAGTCCCTGAGGACCAGCGGGTGAGACACCCTTTGGGTTCTCACATACGAAAGGGGAACAAAGAGCTAGTGCATAGCATTCCACAAATCCAACTTTCACATAGGTTGAAAACATAACATACTCTTATGTCCTGTCCCCTTTCCTCCATACTGCATGGGCATCCCTTCCTAGGGACGGGAGACGGAACCTTTTTCACCAGAAAAAACCTTCTTCCCCTTTAAATTTAGAGGCGTGTGTGGGTGCGACCCTGAGAGCATGCGCTACCCTGACTCCGCCCACTGGCGCTACACCTCAGTCCCCTTTTCCGCATTGGCGGGAACGGGCCGATTTCACCACGCCCCTGAGTTTGGCTTCGGCCATGTAATACTACGCGCTCTTCCCCGGATATTTTCTTCTATCTTTTTGTCGTCTTTTATCAATCAGGTACTCGGTCCTCTGGCACCGCACTCCTCCCTGGCGCATGTCGACTTCAGCGGGCTTCAGCAGATGTCCAGCCTGCGAGGGACTCTTCCCTACATCAGATCCCCATGCTCTTTGCCTCCACTGCCTTGGCCTCGACCACGGATGAGAAGGTTGTACCGCGTGCGATTCGCTCTCTTTGCGTGCCCTGAAAAATAGACTGGCTAGGTGGAGGGAGCTCTTCGAGAGGTCACCTCCAGAGGACCTGAAGGACTTCGTCAAGCATCGATCAAGGCCCATGGTAGGGCCGCTCTTTACCAACGCACCCTGCAAGGGCTACACCTTCCCAAGGAAACGCCCAAGCGGGGGAACCTCTCAGGTTCTCATACCAGCACGAGTACCGAGGCTAATTCAGCTACCGGCTGCCAGGCCGAGTGGTCCATAGATCCTCCCTAAGACAGTGCTGAGGAACCGGAAGGTTCTTTTACCGGGGGTACACTCGAGGGGCTACGCCCTTACACCGGCAACAAGGCCCGAGGGGATGCCTACATGCAGCACTACCGGTGACTTTGCCGAGTGCGGCACGCCTACCAGGCCTCTGCCTGAGGTAAAGGGCAGGTCTCATGCTCCACTGTCAAGAGTCTTGGAGGAAGCTGGGCCCAGTGAGCCAAGCAACACAACCTCGGCACGTGGCATGTAGTTTGACAAGATGGCTGACGTGCCAAACAAGATGGCCGCTCTTTACGATACCTCCCAGAGCAACGGTGCAGGTGGGTGAACGAGTTACAAGGTGGGACTGGGGTCAACCAGGTATGTGGCCACAGTTTATCCATCAGCAGTGCTGGGCAGGTTCCTTATGCAACCAACCAGACAGAATATGCACCGGCCCCAGCAGCCACCCACAATTCCGTCAATATCACCTGCCACCCCACCGGCCTGCGAGGACAGGTTCTTTGAAAAGTTCCTCACACTCGGGAGATCTCCTCAGATGGGGGCCATCCTCAGGGAGGCTATAAGGGACATGCTCCCTCCGGCCTGCGCCCATAGTCATTTCTCCTATGGCTGCAGCGCACAGGCCCCGTTGCAGCCTCCGCTGCCCACGCCGGCTCTTTTGATTCCGGCTCCCCTGCCTCCCACAGTTCAGGCGGTTCCGTACCAGCCTCCGCTGCAGCCTCCGGCTCCGGTCTGCACACCTCAGCCCTCAGCACCCAGCACTCCTCCAACTGCGCCGGACCAGCCGGTCGCCCAGGTGGACACAGACGAGGAAGAAGTCCCTGAAACACCCTCGTCAGCCACGGCCTTCCACAAATGATTTTCAGGTCTGGCAGAGTACTTGGGCCTTCCACAGCCTGAAGTCGAACAACCAGAGGCAGTGGTGTTTGCAGAGGTCCTCACTCTATGCCCCTTGGCTTTGATGGGGATCCTGATGCAAAAGGATGTTGTCGTCCTGGCTAAAAAGGGGTGGCTCAACCCCCACTCAGTCCAGCCGCTCAATCGATGCCTGAATACCAAGTACAGGCAAATGGAGGGGGATAAACTCTTGCTGTTGGCCCACCGTCAACCACACTCTTCAGTGATTGCTGCAGCGTCACTCTATTCAAAACCTCAGTCTTCCTCGGCCACCTCGTCCTCGGGGCTGCTAGGCAAGGAGGAGAAGATCTTGGAGGCGTACGAGAAGAAGATTTATTCCCCAACGCTTCGCTGCATTTTCGTCAGGTCAATGCGGTTGCCATGCTGGCAGCTGTTAACCAGTTGCTTTGGCGGGAAATAACCGACTTCCTTCCAGAACTTCCGGTACAGAGCCAGTCACGTTTCAAGGCGGGACTGGCAGAGGCTAAAATGGTGGTGCAGGACATCATGGAATTCACCGTGGCCCACATTGACACCAATGGCCGGGCCATATGCATCGCCTTGGACATGAGAAGGACGGCCTGGCTTCCGGGCTAATAAATTTAATCCGGACGTCCATGAATGCATATTGGACCTTCATTTCGAAGGTGGGGACCTCTTCTACTCCACCACCGACGAAGAGCTAGATAAAAAGAAAAACAGTTCACAAACTGCAAAGTCTTTATCTATCCCTACAAAGGCCACGCCCAAGGCGTACACCCAGTCACATCAACTTACCAACAAGCGGCGGACGTTCAGAGCGTTCCGCGGCCTCCAAGAGCGGAGATCCAGGCAGCCCGACGGTTCGCCAAGTCAACACCAGTGCAAACAACAAAGGAGGGGGGAGTAAGGGCTTTTTCCAGTCCCCCTCCTCTGCAACAGCCTCAGAGGGAAAGAAGGCATGATACGCCCCTTCGGGTCCACATGTCTCCGGTGGGGGGCAGGCTTGCCCTTCATGCGCAGTTCTGGCATCAGAATTTCGCTGACCCTGGTGCCTTTCTGTAGTATCCACGGGCTACCGCCTACCAATCCCTTCTTCTCCTCCCTCCTGCCCTCCAATCCCATAGATTGGGACAGCAACTCGAATGGCAGAGATTTGGTCGCTCATTGAGAGCCAGGCAGTGGAAGAAGTCCCAGCCTCCCAGTGAGGATTGGGCTTCTATTCCAGGATTTTCACCATACAGGCTGGCCTGAGAGTTGTGTTGGACCTTTCCACCCTCAACCTCTCCCTCTTCAAAAATTCAATATGGTTATGCGAGCACTCATTGCAGAGATATTGTGCAGGTGAGACTGGATGTGCTCCATGGATCTGAAGGACACATATCTACAAGTCCCTGTTTGGCAACTGCATCGTTCCTTCCTGTGCTTCAGGATCATGGGCTGCCATTTCCAAAACAAGGTACTACCCTTTGGCCTCAACTCGGCTCCCAGGGTGTTTACCAGACTCATGAATGCAGTGGCAGACCTCCTCATGGCCCAGGGCCACCATCTCTACCTGTAACTGGACAACTGGCTCATCAGGGCCCAGCCTCCGCCCTTATGAGCACACTCCATGATCTGGGATTTTCCGCTCATCCTCAATAAGTCTCAGCTGCAGCCTACGCAGAGACTGACTTTCCTGGGCCGCATATGGGATACAAGCTCCGAGAGATTTTTCCCCTCGGAGGTCACGATCACGGCCATCAAGAGAGCCACTACTCACTTCCTCAGCCGACAAGTGACTTCGGCCTGGTGATACCAGCATCTGTTAGGTCTCATGGCAGGGGTCCTACTGGCCGTATCACACACGAGACTCAGGATGAGGAGATTACAGCTGCACTTTGCAGCGTCTTGGAATCAGGAGCGGGGCTCCCAAGCGGAGCTGGTCAACTTTCCTCCTTCTCTCAACTCGGACCTCACATGGTGGTCCAGGGACTGCAACCCACGGACGGGCAAGCCATTCCGGCAGCCGGCTCCACCAGCATGTACTATATCAACAAGCAGGGCGGGACCAGGCCTCCTCCACTGTGCAGCTTCGCGATCAGCAGGTGAAAATGGGCCCTGGAGAACAACATCTACCTGAGGGCCATCCACCTTCTGGGGAAGTACAACCTCAAAGCGGACAGGCTCAGCAGACTGGGGGCGGACAGTTACGAGTGGCTACTGAACGACCAAGTACTGCTGGAGATCTTCAGCAGATGGGGGCATCCTCAGGTGGATCTTTTCACTTCCTGGGACAACAAGAAGTGCCATCAATTTGCATCCTGGCAGGGACAGGGCCCTGTCTCCCTGGGCGAATATTAGGGAGAATTCTCACCTATGGCTAATTTCCCTCACCTAGTGAGTCCCCCAGCAGCTTTGCTGGACTTCTGGACTTTATTTTTTTCCACCTGGTAAGAGTGAGAGCTTTCCCCCCACTTTTACCTGTATTTTGCTATGTGTTTCCATCTGTTTTTGTGATTGTGGACTCTGAAGTACACCACTTCGGTAGCCCCCTTCTTTGTGTGTGTCACACCGCACCTTCAGTGCTGTGGCACAGGGTTGTCTTTGAGACTTCCCTCAACTCCATTTATGAGGCGACTACTGTCCCCCAGAAAAGGGTAAAGTTACCATTAACTTTACTTAGTCAATCTACCACAGATCCAGTACACCCCATTTTTATCTGTATCTCCTAGAGCATTGTTTCGCTCTTTTAACATTTAGACTTGGCTGGTGGCAGTGGTATCTACCCTAACTTTTCTACCGCGATTATATTAGATAAACGTGGTACTGTTCTTGGCTATTATATTAGCCTCGAACATAAACCCACTTTACAAAATCGTCTTTCTTTTGGCTCCAGTTGGGTTTATTCGCCATTTCTTTTTGTTAAAGTCCTTCTTGTGTTTTACTTTGCGTGGCAAACTAGGTTCGCCTTCTTTGTTCACTGTCTTTTGATGGGCTTCTGCCCAGAAACTCTCCTCAAGGCGCCTGGGTGTCTTGGTGGGCTGAATGTGAGGGAGGGGTGTAGTCACCCCCTGCACAGGGTATCCTAGGAAACCCAAGTCGCCCTTTTGCATGATTGGCTGAGGTGGTTGTCCGGGCTGGACAACCCCCCCTGCTGTGTGATTGACAGCCAGGCTGTGTGAATGGGGGGTTTTCTCATAAAAGGCAGGTCTCTTGGGCTAGAAGTCAGAGAGTCGCCACTGGAACTACAAGGAACCGAAGAGAAGCGGAGCGAACGACGGCTGCTGCAACTACCCCGTCCCGGTGAAGCCCTGCTGCAGTCCTAAGCTATCTGCCCTTCAACGACTCAGAGAAGATCCAGTGTGGAGTCTTCTTCCCTTGAGCTTGGTGGGGATAACCAGCTCATCTTCTACAGCCAGAGGATCCTCTTCCGTTGTCGAAATCACTGCACACTGCTGTAGTGGTCCGGATAGCTACCTGAAGAGCCTCTCCTGTTTTTAAGGAGCGCACCTTTTATTCTGTGTCGTTGCTGCCGGCCTCATCCCTGTGTGGTGCAGACCCCCTTCAGACGTCCTCCTTCTCGACAAAGCTCCAGGAATCGTGGGTCTGCGGGAAACCAACAGGAACAACTGCCAGGGCACCAGCTGCACCATTGGAACAAGATACTGGCCCTCATTACAACCCTGGCGGATTTTTTCCGCCATCGGCGGACTTTTCCGCCATGGCGCAAAGTCCCTTTACGCCATGGCGGATGGTGGACTTACCGCCCCATTCCGAGGTCGCGGGGCGGTAAGTCCCCATTGACCCATTTACCCTTCCCCATTCCCATTTCGGCCCCATAGGGTATAATGGGAGTGGGGAAGGAGTTAATTACGCCACCGTAAATTACGGTGGCGTAATTAACATCAAGGTCCCATAGCGCCATGGATTTTTACGCCCGCAAAAAGCGGGCGGAAAAATGACCATGGCGCTATGGGAACTCGTAGTTGGCGGTAAGGGGTCGGCGCAGCTAACGCTGGCGCAAACCCCTTACCGCCAGGGTCGTAATGAGGGCCACTGTGTTCTGTTGAGGAAACTGGGTAATCCCTTTTTCTTCATTTCCAAGGCTTGACCTTGTCTTCCCTCCTTCTTATAACTTTTGCTTCCGAACATTGACAATATCAAAGTACTTTTGGCTCAGTTGAATCGTGAACTGTTTGACTGTGTGATCTTCGGCAACTGGCCCCGGTGTCTTTCGACCCTGGCTGCGGCCCTTTGACTTTTGAACTCCTGTCTCTGAGTGTTTCTTGATTCTCCCTGCCTAACCAAAATATTGCCTGTGATTTTTGCCTCCAACTCCCTCTGGGTATCTCAGGTGCTAAGTGTGTTTTTGCCCCGGTAGCATTTCATGTCACGGATATGCGTTTGTTTGGTAGACCGAACTGTCAAAAAGTGATCGCAATCGTATCCGCGGTAACGTGTTTTTGTGCCTAACACCGGTTCATGCCAACACAGGGTACTTACCTTGAGACTTACTGTACAAAGTGAATTGGTTAGTTGTAGTATATTTAACGCATGGTTTTTATTGAAGTTTAATAGAAGTGTTGTGTTTATAACGAATGGTTTAAATATAAATGTACTTATATTTTTCTACCTGAAACCTTGAGTCAGTGTTTGCTTGAGTCACAGTAATTGTGGCCCCTTTGTGTAATCTCTGCTACTGCTCATATACTCTTGAGATAAGCCTGGCTGCTCCGCCACTGCTACCACAATGACATAGTAGTACAGGCTTGTACCAAAGGTAAAACTTGTATCACCACCTGTAGTCTTAATGTAGTGGTCCCTAAGGGCACTGCACGGGATTCTGCCTAACAGCGACGCATTCCAGATACAGTGGAATGGCATGCCAGCATACGCCTTTCCGCCCACCCCCTGGTCCACAGTGTGATTTGCAAGAGAAAGGAGTTGTGCCACCTCAACATCATTCTGATAGCTCTGTCGTGGCCGGCGAGACCGTGGTTCTCGGAGCTTCTCAGCCTATGGGACAGGCCACACATTCACCTTCCGTTGGGTCCAGCTCATCTGCTGGCGCAAGAGGGGAGCAAAGTCAACCACCCTGCGCCTCAGAAATTAGCTCTAGCAGCGTGGTTCCTGAGCGGGTCACGCTGAAGTACCTTAGCCTATCTCAGGCTAATCTAGAGATCATTCAGGGTGTCAGGAGCAAGACACCAGGAGCCAGTACAAGAGTAAATGGACTAGGTTCTGTCACTGGGCAGACTCTAAGGAGATCAACCCCCTTACATGCACTTTGGACGACGCACTCTCCTTCTCTGCGCACCTTGCTCACTCAGGCGTGCAGGTGAACACATGCAGCATGTATTTGGCGGCCATAGGAGCCTACAGAAATTCGGAGGAGGAGGTCTTCTCCTGCAACCCAATAATCAAGAGACATTTGACAGGCCTCGCCAGACTCTACGTGCCCATCAAAAGACTGCATCCCTTGTGGGACCTAAATGTAGTGTTGGGCGCATTGGCATCTGTGGACATCAGGCTGGTCACCATTAAGACAGCTCTGCTGGTGGGGCTCACCTCGGGTCGCAGAGTCAGTGATATTCAGGCTCTGGTGGCCTAAGAGCACTATAATACCTTTCACAAGGAGAAGGTGGTCCTGCGGACACACCCTCCGTTCCTACCTAAGGTAGACTGCGCTTTCCATCTAAACGAAGAAATAGTCTTACCTACGTTTTTTGCTGACCCCAACGACGAGCTTCAGAGGGTTTTGCACTGTCTGGATGTCAGATGCGCTCTGAAATTCTATCTAGACAGGACTAAGGGCTTCCACAAGTTGGACGCACTGTTTGTCACCTTCGGAAGGTCCAGGCCTGGTTATCAAGCATCTAAAGCATCTATTGCATGCTGGGTGGTTTCGGCCATCAAGGAGGCCTACGAGGGGCAGCATAAGCCACTTCCAGCTAACATGCACGCCCATGCGGTCAGGGCCAAGGCCACACCCATTGCATTCCAACTGCAGGTTCTGTGGCAGGTCAATCTCAGGGCGGCCACCTGGGCCACCCCTCAGCCTTCTGCAAGCATTACTGTTTGGACGCCGGCTCCAAGTCAGATGCAGCTTTCAGCCAGGCGGCTCTAAGGAATCTTGTTTTCTTAGGGAGGGTCTCCTCTCCACCCAGGGGCTACATTCAGTTGTAATCGCCCATGCAGTATGGAGGAAAGGGGACGGGACGTAAGAGTAATTATAAGTTACTCAGTGTAGTGACTAATGTATTCTTAGTCCCCTTTCCTCCATACCCCCCACCATCCTCCCCCCTAATAATACTAGTGTCATTAGGCAATGTTAAATATTGGTCAACACATCAATGGGGACTGAGGTGCGGCGCCGGTGGGCGGTGTCAGGGTAGAGCATGCTCCCAGGGCTGCACCCCCGCACTCCTCTAAATTTAAAGGGGAAGGTTTCTTTCTGGTGAAAAAGATTCCGTCTCCCGTCCCTAAGAAGGGATTCCCATACAGTAAGGAAAGGGGACTAAGGACTAACACGATGATGAGTAACTTATAATTTTTTTGTCCATTATTTATGTCCCCTTGTGCTTTCAATGTTGTATAGATGTATACTAATGTGTATTTATAAATTGTCCCAAACGCACATAATTAAATTCACATAGATGTATTTGTTCGGCATCCCTTGGCCTGGGGAGCCAAATGAAACTCCTGCTGGCTGTTTGTATCAAGCTAGCCAGGCTCTTCTAGGCTACAAGCAGAAGCTAAATAGCTATCTGCTTCCCTCAATTTCGAACCCTGGAGAGTATACCAGAATTTAGCCCCTTACCTGTAGGAACAAACATGGTTCCATGCAGCTGCAAACAAAGGCTCTCGAAGGAGCTTGCTTAAATTGAGCAATTCCTCTTCCAAGACAAGCATGACTTCTTCTCGGCTGACCTAGCAGAAATGTGCCATGTGGCAGTAGACTCAATGAAGTCCGCCATGGACCAATACGATACTTTGGTGAGAGGTATGCTAAATAGCATGGATGTGAGACGACAGGTGTATGATGTGAGGCCAACAAAATTAAACTCCTGACTACAGCAGAAGATCCCAGACCTCACATTTCAGTGAGGGGCTAAGGGAGGGCATTATAGAACCCTCACGCTGTGTTTGCCCATTATTCCAGTAATATTGATAATATTATCAATATCACAAGAATAATGGGCAAAGACAACTTGACAGTGTCTTTAGCCATTATTGTAGTAATATTAATATTAGTGGAATAATGGTCAAAGATGCATTGTCTTGGCTCATTATTGCAGTAATATTTACTACAATGCTACTGGAATAATGGGCAAAGACAACCTGACAGTGCCTTTGCTCATTATTGCCGTACTATTTATATTATTAGAAAAATGAGCAACGACATGTTGCCTTTGCTTATTCCAGTGATATTAAATGTAATACTGGAATAATAGGAAAACAGTATATTTGTTTATAATTGCAGTATTATTAATATCACTGGACTAATGAGCAAAGACAAAGTGACTGTTCTAATGTGGGAGGAGGGTGGTCTTTGCATTGGTGCACTGTGCAGCTACTCTGGGTATATATTCTTACTATGTGTCCCATAGTAAGAACATATGCCCAGACTCGGCTTTGGCATGGCATTTCTTTTCCTGGGCATCAAGGGAAAAGCAAACATGGTAAGAGTTATTTCGTGTTTAGACTGGCCTGCATAGGTGCAACCAGCCTTGAGGAATTGCCTTACAATGGCATGACATTGTTTTACTGTGCATAAAGCCAAGATTGTAAGTGTTCTTACGTGGCCCACCATACTTGCCTACATTTGTGCAGATAATCTGAACAAATGTTCTTGCTATGGCTAATGCCATAGTAACAAAATATTGTCAGACTGCTTTTGTCATGGCATTATTTTAATGGGTATCAAGAGTAAAGCAAACCTGATGCGTTACTATGTGGCTAGACTGGCCTACTGTGGTGCAGCCAGTCTGGATGTATTTTATGACTGTAACATGGCAATTTTACAAGCAAAAGCAGCAGGATAGGCTATCATATGATATGATAAATCATTTATAATGTGCCAGTACACATGTGTTTCTAGGCATGACAAGACTTGGACATGGGAGGTTACTGAAGGAGGACAAGACAAACGATCTTAAGAGTCATTGTGTCATACAGATCGTGCAAGTGCAGTAATGCAAAGTGCAGGGGAAGGGGAGGGGGAAGTGCAAGCGGGGGGTAGTGCAATCAGGGCAGATTTGCTCTGAGCAAGTGCAGCCAGGACAGCGCAGCTCGGGGTAAGTGCAAGGTGGCGGGGGGCTGTAGAGGTTGCAGTTACAACCCCTAGTGCACGAACAGGCCAGTGGAGACCGGCCAAGAGGAGCCAGGTACCCAGTGAGACACTGAGGGTAAACAAAGAACCAGTTGGCACAGCAGACAAGAAGGTCAGCAGGGGCAGGAAGGAGAGAAAGCAGAGGAGAAAAGGAAGGTTTTGAGCTGCTTCTGGAATTTCATGTGGTCCGGCTGAAGTTTGAGATGGTCAGGGAGGCCGTTGCAGAGGAAAACACCTCAAGAGGAAAGTGATCTGCCCACTACTCTCTGCCTGGAGAAGCGGCTGACCCTCAGAGAGTTGGAGGCAGCAGAGCAAAGGGCTCGAGAAGGAAGGTATTTAAGAAGAGAGTGTTGAATGTAGTGCGGGCCCCTGCCCCAGAAAGTCTTGTGGACAATGCAGAGGGTCTTGAACTTGATCCTTGCAGCCTCCGGGAGCACGTGGAGAGATTTCAGGACTGGGGAGATACAGTCCCTGAGCTTGAGGCCAAGGATAAGTCTTGCAGTTCTGTTCTGGATTGGTTGCAGAGGAAAAGTAGAGGAAGGCAGATTGAGAAAGAGGCTGTTACAGTAGTCCAACCTAGAGAGAACCAAGGCTCTGGAGACAATGAGCTTCTGTGGGAAAGTGAGAACAGGATGAGTACCTCTGAGGAGGTGCAGCTGGTAGTGGGCCTTTCTGGAAAGGTCTGTGATGTGAGGAGAGAAGGAGAGAGTGGAGTCGAAAATGATACAAAGGTTTTTTGCCTCACAGGAAGGTGAAGGAATAGGGCCCATGGAGGGCGGCCAGAGTGAGAGAGGAAAAGCGGGAGCATGGGTCCCGATGGGGAGGATGTCTTTCTTATTGGCATTAAGGCAGAAATCATTGGAGGTGCACCAATCCTGAATCGTGGATAGACAGTTTGGAATGTGCGAGGTAGGAGAGGAGGCTGTAGGGAGCTGGAAGGAGGGCTGTGTGTCATCCGCATAACACTGAAAGCTAGAGCAGAAGGTGGAGTTTTGGTGGGCCAGAGGGGTCACTTAGAGATTGATGAGCAAGGATGGGAGGTTAGAGCCCTAGGGAACACTGCATGTGAAGAGAAAAGTGGCGGAGAGAAAGAACTCAAGCTGGACCTGGTAGGGTCGGTCCAGGAGGAAAGAGGTCAACTACTCCAGGGCCTGATCTTTGATGCCGAGGTTCTCACAGAGTCGGTTGATCAGGATGGTGTGATTGACTGTATGGAAAGCAGAGGACAGGTCAAGGAAGATGTGAACAGAAGGGGTGCTGGAGTCGAGATTGGAGAGCAAATCTTTACAGGTGTTCAGGAGAGAAGTTTCCGTGCCTCCTGCTGATCTGAAGCCATACTTGTGGTAAGCAGACAGCCACCAGTTTCAGTATGAAGAGTAAGCTGGGAGATGGCCAGCTTTTCCAGAAGTTTGCCCAGGAAAGGAATGATAGAGTTTGTGGCATAGTTAACTGGACAGGTAGGATCGGCAGAAGACTTTTTAAGGAGAGGGTGCAGAAGGGAGTGCTGAAGGAGAGAGGGGAAAGCACCAGTGGCAAAAGAGTGATTGTAGAAATCGGCCATGGCTGTAGTGAGGGTGCCGATGTGGTCCTTGATGGTTCTGGAGGAGCAGGGGAGCACCTGTTTGGACAAAAATGTCCTAGATCGGACTTGTCTAGAAACGTCGTCAGGTGTTATCAGAGAGAAAGAGTAGAAAGGAGGTGGAAAGGGAGATGCGGTCGGAGGGGGGCCCGAGAGCGGTAGAGGGTGGAGGACAAGGAGAGTGAGGACAGGATGTCCTGAGTTTTTGTAGAGAAGCGAGAAGCCAGGGCCGTACAGAGGGCCTGGGAGGGAACATGAGAGGTGGAGACTGCAGAAGGATTGGCCAGCTCCTTGCAGATTTGAAAGAGTTTGGCTGTGTTGTTAGAGGCCGCAGAGACAGGGACTTGAATGTGGACTCTCTTCTTGGACAGGGCAGAGAGTCTGTATTGCCTCTGGAGCAGGCGGCAGGCCAGTTTGTCAGAGGATGCAGTCCATATATGCTAGGAGTATTTTCTTACGTTGTCACTATTGGCATTATTAAGGAAACAGGGGTATGTTCAAATATGCAAAAAGTAGCATATACTAGTACAGCCAGCATGGTCATGTATGGCATGGCGATCATGAAAATGTGTTGGAAAATGCTCCTGTACCTTGTTGGGGACTTTGCAGCTATTAGATTTTCTTTCATGAGTTACCCCTGCAAAACCAATTACAAATTCTTTGGGTTTTTACCCAATTTTTCATAGAAAGTGTGCTGTAAAATGCACAATTTTAACCCATTATTGAATTCTCGGGTGGCTGGGGGCATGGAAACCCCCCGAATCCTCCTTTTTGGTTTAGGCTCCCTTGCTTACGCTCAGTCACTTTGTCATATTTCTGCAAAACCTTTACGTCCCACTGATTTAAAGAAATCACCAGCTGCCACTAGTTTTGGGCTAAACGTTGCATCCAGAGTTTTCACAGCTAATGGCAGCAATTGCCTGCCTTCCACCATCATCTCCATGGAGTTCACAGTTAGCCCTACCTGGACGATTGGTTGGTAAGGGCTGCCAGTTAAGAAGAGGCAGCCTCCTCTTTGAGGTTTCTACTGGATCTTCTTTTCGACATGAGACTTTAGGTCAACCCCAATGTCCTTTGTAGGTTTCCCATGAGGTACAGAAAGTGACAGGATTTTTCCAATTCAAACAGAATTTAGGACCTCCTACACATATGCACTCTTTTTCTCAACCACTAACAGACAACCGCAAGATGGTTCCAGAGACTGCTGGGCGTCGTGGCCATGTTCGTGATCTCTGTGTCTTATGCTAGAATGTAAATGAGATGCATGAAGATCTGTCTGTCATCGGTATGGAATCAGTCACACCATTCCCAGGATATCAACCTTGCAATTCCAGGGATCCCTCAAGAGTGCCATCACTAGTAGAACAACCTTGCAAATGTCAGTGTTGGGTGCCATTTGCATGCTCCCTTCCCTCTGCTATGATTTAGGCGGATTCATTGCTGCTAGGGTGGGGGGACACCCTGACACAAAGTCACAGGATTGGCAGTGGAAATGTGGGAATGGTGTGGCTAAGTGACCGCATTGACTTTGCCACATCAACCTTGGTATGTTATCCCAAGGTCCACAAAAGCATGTGTCTGCAATAAATCCCTGGTCATAGAACAGTCCATTTGCGATGAACAAACCAAAAACACCTACATGTCCCATAATTCCCCTGGAGGGGATGGGCCATACAGAAGAGCCAGTCAGGTCACCTAGGCCATCAAGATGGCTGGAGAACACCTCCAGATGCCCCAAACCCTGTTAACAAACCAACAGGAAAAATACTACAACCAACAGGAAAAATACTACATCCCCCATAATCCTTCTTTCTCAACAGAGGAAAACCCAGACCGGACTAGCAAAGCTTGCTGACAGATTTGGACTGAGGAAGATAATGGGAAAGATCGTGGGGGTTTTGCAACCTCCACATGGGCAGTCTTGGGGAGCACACACCCCTCCCCCATTTGATATCCAAAGTCGCAGCCGGAAGCCCAGTCCTCACCCGTACAGTTAATGCACATACAGACATAGCTCCACTTCCTTCCAACATTACCAGGAACACTGGGAAGGAGAGAACTCATATCTCCCTCACAATTGCCAGCACATGAGTGCCAGAACCACCTGCAACTGCAACCTCCATTAAAAGCAAGGTAAAGGATACCAGCATACCATCAAACGAAGGAGAATTTATTTTTTCCAAACTCCAACCCCACAGGAGTAATGTTTAAAACCTACCCTAAGCTGTTTGACACAGAAGGACACCAAATCGAAATTGAGAGAAAATAATCTCCTCGGTAGGAGACAGGGGAACAAACCAGCAGCTCCTTCCCAGCCAGAAACAAATACAGATTGACGTGGGATTCAAGATTGTGGCATCCCCATTTAAAGATTTCCCCCATGAACTCTGAACTATAAAACAACTCCTGCCATGGAGCATACCCAGAGCAAGCATGTGACGCTTTGGCCAATCAGCGGGCAGCTAGTCAGTCCAACACTATATAATGGGTAGCTCCAATGACAAGAGTGGAAGTTGTGATACATAAAAGGTAAGTTGTGGTGTGAAAGAGAAGGCGTAAGATTGCTGAAGCAGAAAAGAAGATTGCTGGGCTGGCTGTAGGATCTGGAGTGGAAGACCAGATTGGAATACCCAGAGAGGAGAGGAAGACTGCTGGGCAGACTGCAAGGGTAGTGGTGAATTTTAACTCAAGGAGAACAGATGCTGATTGTAAAACCAGGCTAACAGACCACGCTAATAGAGGCTCATTGTAAAACCTGGCAACCGGAGACTGAAAGCTAGAGACCAGAAAACGTATAAGGAAGGAGAATGAAGCAGAGACAAAGTGGCAAGTAGTTAGTTACCTGGCCACAGTCCGAGCCAAGAAAAGGGCAGAGAAAATGAAGGCAGGGTCTTTCATGAGGAAAAGGCAGAGGAGTGGATGACGAAGGCTCTGGCCAAGGGTAAGGAAGAAAAAAAAGGTGAAGATGAATACTCTGACCTAAGGGAAGGCAGAGCAGGAAAGGACAGAGTCCCAACGAGAGAAAGAAAGGGTGGCGGCCCTGAACAGAGATAAGAGGGAAGGATCCCAGAGGTGGCAGAGAATGAAAGGGTAAAGACCCTGTTCGAGGAGACAGATGGTAACAAGGATGAGGTGAAGAAACAAAAGGTCCCTGGGAGACAAACATAGGATACCAGAACATACAGTGTCCTTGTGAAGTGTCTGTGAACTCAATAACTACTATCCCTTCGAAACATTCTTATTTTCTTTGTTTCCAACTCTGTAGCTAGCTAGTTTCTTATTGATGTCATCCAAAATTACATCCACTTCTTCTTTACTTAAAGACGTTGTTAGTTCTTTTTCAATTTCTTGTATCTCAACATTCAATGACGTCAGATTATTTGCCAGTTCTTGTATTGTCAGTAAAATCAGATCAAGGGAAAATTTGTTCAGGATAGCCTCCCATTTTCTTACAAAGTCTTTGCTTTCTTTGCAGAGGGTAGGGCGTAGCTGTATTTGTAGACTGCTCGGAATCTGTTGATTCTTATTATATCTTCTCAATGTTATCACATGTAGTTTGCAATTTATTTCTTTTCATATTAGATATTCTAATTGCTTTATTCTTTTAGCCGGATCCTGTGTAACTGTTTTGTCAACATTGAATGTAGATTCAGTAATTAAACCAAAAATCCGATCAGCCTCTTCTGAGGAAAATCCCAAGGTCTCCGCTTTTTTTGCTGTCAAAGCTTCAATATCTGCAAACGACATCTCGGTAAATATTTCTCAAATCACTGTGGATAACTATTTATCCACTCTTAAATTCTGCGTGTGCCTCCACCTTAGTTGTTTCGAGAAAAACAAACAGGAAAGGAGGGGTAGAGGTGGGCACTACTGCTTTATATTCTGAGAAATTCAATTTTGCTGTATTTCACACTCTCTATTCCACTATAGAGGTACTAGGAGCTATCAGACACATTTGGTCCTATGACACAAGGACCATAGCAGACCATAAACAGAAAAAATCACGTGGGAACCACCTAATTACGTCTGATGCTCTCAATTTGGTCAATTTATTAGCTTATTCATTCCTTTGTATTTCATAAAAACAGGTTTGATTATTATTCCACTTTTTAGCTTTCTTAATTTTTCATAAACTAATATTCTACTAGATGTACCATAGACCCGATAGGGGAAAAACAGCTTTCACAATGCCAATATAGCTATTCCAATGAAAGTCCTCCCTTTTGGATTGCATGGGGCCCAAGCAACTTTCCAACGACTCATGGACAGGATATTACAGCCTTATTCTGATTTCTGTGGGGCCTATATTGACGGCCAGCTGTGGCCAGCATGGGCCACTCCTGTTCCCCGGAGGCTTGGACTCCCCCTCCCCGCACCTCTGCATTGAAGGTAAGTCCTGTTGGGGCCTTATGGGGCCATAAGAACTCCACCCTGCTGAAGTGGCGCACAAAGAACATTTTTGAATTGTGTTTGCAATCCAATTTGTAAAAGAAAGGAAAAAAAGGAAAATATTTTTAAATGCAAGAATCACATTCTCTTTGGTGCTGTGTGCCTTGGAATCAATTGTGAGGCTGCAGTTGGCCTCCTTTTCATCATGGCCGCCCTGTTCTCCTGGAATTGGAGTGCCTGACCTTGTGTGATCCTATTTGATTGGGCCCCTGTTCCTTGAAAGGCCCAATCAGCAAAGCCGGCAGACGAATGCCGGCCCGCCTCCCAAGGCTCCTGTGTGTACCTGTCCGGTCCTGGCTGGGCGTTGTGGGCCCCTCTACTTTTCTCCATCCATCAATATGCATCTTGAGGCTGGGTACCTCATACAGGAGGTCTTGGGCTATGGGATCCTCCCTTATCCATCACGTAAGTGTGGACTGTTGATATACTTGCCTGCATCATCCTCTGGGCTTTGTGCCTGTGCCTCTCCTGACAATCTCTATTAACTATCACAGAAGGCTCCTCTTTTTACTTTTGTCTCCAAGCACCAGGCTATAACACTGGCCTTTCACTTCCACTGACTACACAACTGTACTGTTGTGCTGCTATACCAGTTGACCAAAAAAAAGAAATAATCGAATTTAGCTGTGTTCACATCATACATGTTTTTGACGCCTGTTTAAAAAATTGAATTTAACTGTGTTCACATGCTGCATTAGTTTTGCTGTTGTTCTAAAATCGAATTTAGCTGTGTTCACACCCTGAATTAGTTTTGCTGCTGTTGTAAAATTGAATTTAGCTGTGTTCACTTCCTGCTTTTCTTGGGAATGTGCTGACTAGTTGCCTCCCCTCCCCGCCCTCTCTCTGGTCTGTTATCTGTTCCCTCACCCTCTTCATATCCCATTGTTTCTTCCCTATCCTGTTTGTGTCTCCCTGTGCGCTTGCTCTCTCCTTGCTTACCTCCTCCCACATACCTCAGATGCTCTGCCTGGTTAAGTGTACCACACTCTGTGCCCCTCACTATGGAACTTTATATCTCCCCATCTACTCTAACTGCTACTCCATCTCCTATACTTCACCTCTCACTAGGTCTGGCAGGAACAAACTCAAGGAGGACTGGCCTCCAACCCAAGCCTTCCTATCGCTGACACCTACGTCAGTGCTTCCATCAGAGACACTCTCGCCGACATCCTCTTTGTTGTTCCTTCTCCTGACCATATGGCTGCTCTGCTCTTGCCTTACTCTTCTTCGCACATAAATGTCATCCGCTGGGAGGCCCTTCTTGCCTCCTTTTCCACCTTCAGGGCCATCATAAATGTCTATCGAAATGGTATCATCCTGGTACAAGGGCTTCAACCAAACCTCTTACTTTTTGATAGGCTCCTTCCTCACCTTATCAACTTTCCTATTTCCTCATCACTGGCTCCCTTGACACCTGCTTCTACGGGCCCACCTTGGCTTCCTTACCCCCTACCAACCTCATCACCTCCCTCACAACTACCCCCTGTTGCTTTCAAGTATTCAACTATACATGCTTCCTTGCCTACTCTCCCCACACTGACAACCACTGGAGCTCCCTTGCTGCCTGCATCCCCTCCCACACTGGTTCTCTTGCCCTCTTCAACTATCCTGGCACCTTGCCTGCACCCTCCTCACTGACACCCTTGCCATCCTTGCCTCCTCCTACCTCTATTTCTTAGGCCCTTTTACCGCTTACAGGGGGGACTTCTTTCCCCTCCACCCCCTTTCGTAAGTCTTTCAAAAGTGGACACCTGCTCCATGTTGCCACACTAAACTCCCGCTCTGCTGTGAAGCACTCCTCTGACATCTGCCACCTCCTTGAACTCCTGGACCTTGATGTTCTTGCTCGTACTGAGACATGGTTTAAGAACCGCTTTGTCAAGCGTTTTGCCACACTCTTCCCCGAAGACTACAAGATCCTGTCCATGCCCAGGCCCAATAGACCAGGAGGTGGAGTAGCCTTGATCTTTCCTGAGTGGATCCCTGTTTCCAACATTCCCACTCAGGTCTACTCCTCTTTTGAATGCCTGGTCTGCAGGCTCTCTCTCCCGTCGCCTTTCTTCCTCTGACCACCTTCTATCGGCTGCTGGGCCTGTTCACCCTCTTCCCCTTTTCACCTCAAACACTCTTGACATTCTTGCCCCTGTTACGAGGGTCCGACTGAAGCCTGCCAAAAAAGTGCAACTCCTCCTCCCACATACCTCAGATGCTCTGTCTGGTTAAGTGTACCACACTCTGTGCCCCTCACTATGGAACTTTCTATCTCCCCATCTACTCTAACTGCTACTTCATCTCCTATACTTCACCTCTCACTAAGTCTGGCAGGAACAAACTCAAGGAGGACTGGCCTCCAACCCAGGCCTTCCTAACGCTGACACCTATGTCAGTGCTTCCATCAGAGACACTCTCACCGACATCCTCTTTGTCGTTCCTTCTCCTGACCATATGGCTGCTCTGCTCTCACCTTACTCTTCTTCACACATAAATGCCATCCGCTCGGAAACCCTTTTTGCCTTCTTTTCCACCTCCAGAGCCATCATAAATGATGTGGCAAAAAGTGCAACTCCTGGTACGACTCTGATCTGGCTGCCCTTAAATGCAAGTGCAGAGCAGCGGAACGGAAAAGGGGATTTTCAGGTGCACCCTCTGACAAACTGTCCTGCCGCCTTCTTCAAAGACAATATAGACTTTGCATCCGCTCCAGGAAAAGAGTCCACATTCAAACCTGCATCTACGCGGCATCTAACAACACAGGAAAACTTTTTAAAGTCTGCAAGGCGTTGGCCAACCCTACTGGAGCAGCATTCTCTACTGCACCCACCCAGGCCCTTTGCTCAGCACTGGCCGCACATTTCATACCCAAAAGATCTCTTGGGTCCAATTCAGCTGCCCTCATCCCTCCCCCTCTTCTCTCCTCCCTCTCCCCTGTCACACCTGATGAAGTCTCTAGTAGATTAGTCCGGTCTATGAAAGCCTCTTCCAAACAGGGGGACCCCTGCTCCTCCAAAACCATCAAGGACACTATTGACCCTCTCGCTCCAGCCTTGGCTGACCTCTGCAACCTCTCTTTCACCACTGAAATTTTCCCCTCTCCTCTCAAGCACTCTCTTGTGCACCCTCTGCTCAAAAAACCCTCCGCCGACCTGTCTTTTACGGCAAACTATCGCCTGATATCAATCACCCCTTTCTTGGGAAAACTCCTGGAGAAGCTGGCTATCATCCAACTTACCCTCCACACTGAATCTGTTGGTTGTCTCCATGACCATCAGTCTGGCTATAGAGCATCCAGAGGCATGGAAACTGCTCTTCTGAAGACCTGTGAATACCTGCTCTCAAATCTTGACTCTAACTCTCCCTCTGCCCTCATTCTTCTTGACCTCTGTTCTGCTTTCGATACAGTAAACTACAACATCTTGATCACCTGTCTCCGTCATAGCCTGGCCATCACAGATCAGGCCATGGCATGGGTCGCTTCCTTTCTCTCTGCCTGGCCCTCCCAGGTGGAACTTGAGTCCTTTCTCTCCTCTATCACTCTCTCTACTTGCGGTGTCCCCCAGGGATCTAACCTGTCCCCCTGGTTCTTCAATATTTACATGGCCCCCTTGGCCCACAGGATCTCTACCTTTACCTTTAACTTTCAGTGTTATACAGCTCTCTATCAGGCTACCACCAGCCTCATTCTCCTCCTCGCTCATCCCTGACTGTCTGTCAGCAATTCGGTCCTGGTGTGCTGCTAACAATCTCTGCCTGAATGCCAGTAAGACAGAGATCGTCCTCATTGAGACCCCCTGCTCCTGCTTTCTCACTTTCACACTGGCCAGTCTCCCCTGGCTGTGCACCCTCACCTACCAATGAGGCAAAAAATCTTGGGGTCATCTTTGACTCCACTCTCTCCTTCTCTTCTCATATCTCAGACATTTAAAAAAAAGTCCCACTATCAACTGCACCTTAGAGTAGTCTACCTTTTCTCACTTCCCCCAGAGGCTCAGCACCTCGTGTGCCCTAGTTCTCTCTAGGCTGGACTATTGCAACAGCCTATTTCTCAGTCTTCCTACTTCTACTCTCCGTCCTCTGCAACTCATCCAGAACAGAACCAGAAGAGTTATCCATGGCCTCAAGCCCAGGGACTGCATCCCTCCGGTGCTGAAATCCCTCCACTGACTCCCTGTCACTGCAAGGATCAAGTTCAAGACCCTCTGCATAATCCACAAGGCTTTCTGGGGACAGGGCCTGCTCTAGCTACACCGCTCTCTTCCTAAATACTCTCCCTCTATTGTCCTCTGCTCGTCCTCCTCCAACTCTCTGGGTGAGCCGCTTTCACAAACAGAGATTTGGGGATAGATCTCTATCCTCCGTAGGAACAGCCTCCCTGCCTCTCACTGTCTTGAGCCAAGCACCTTAAATTCTGGAGACTCCTCAAAACCTCCCTCTTCTTTTCCTCCTTCTCTCTGCCTCTCCCCTGTTACTTTTTTACTTTACTTTATTCAATTTCTAACGCGCAGCCGTGAACCCTGAGGCGTGAGGGCGCGAGACATGACAAACTGGCATGAAGGCTAAACATAGAAAAACTCAAATCCTCAGAAGTAAGAGGGCCAAGGCCAGTGTGGAGGACATGAGGGTAGATGATTAATAGAAAAGATAGGTCTTGAGGGCTTTCTTGAATGAGGTGATAGAGGATTGCTTTCTGAGAGTATGTGGCAGAGAGTTCCAGAGTTTGGGTGCCGCAATATGGAAGGCCCCATTCTCGACCTTCTTCAATTTACAATGTGGAAGAGATAGCAGGTTCTGGTTGCTTGACCTAAGATCCCTAGGATTAACTTTATCCTGAATTTGATCTTGCAGGTATATGGGCAATGTGCCAAATCTACATTTGCAGACTATCGTTAGAAGTCTGAATTTAATGCATGCTTTGATAGGCAACCAATGTGATGGGCAAGAACCTCTGTTCATTTTCTCTCCACCCTCCTTCTCCTTCTCCTCACTAACTCTGTTCAGAGTTTGCGGACTGGTTGCCTGGTTCATTGCCAAAGCATTACAAGTCCCAGGCCCCTCGCCAGTCTTTGCACATGCCTCCGGGCCACTGCACTATGTTCAGCATTACTGCACTTTCAGCTTACGCTCCATGAGTGAGGCTACCTCTCTGCACTTAACCCAGGGCCTTGTTGGACTGGACCCGTTTGTTCCAATCCACCCCCCTCTTACTCGCACCTCCGTCTGTACTCATGCATGACCTAAATGTACTAGGACTAGTACTGTTCATCCGTCCTGTCCCCGCCCCCTTTTTGCTCCTGTCCCCCTCCCTAGCTTAGTCGCAACTGTAACACTTCATGCACTTGCACTAGGAGAAATGCCGTCAGGCCTAGTATGCTACTTTTTCTGTTTAGATCATTCAGAAACTTCAAGACCTAAGAATGATTACTCGATTGCCTTGTTCCCTTCCCACCTTGAAGCGCTCCACCTGTGTATAAGCGCTGTATAAATAAACAATTACAATTACGACATAGTCATTTATAGTAAAACTTGGGAAGACCATCTTTTCCACCTGTCTACTATTATGCAAACCCTCCAAGAGGCCGTCTTAACTACCAACCCAACAAAATGCAAGCTGGCTCAGTCAGCAGTGAAATACCTAAGCTTCTTTGTAGAGAATGGCGGTGTCAGTCCCAGCAAGAAAAAGCAAAAGCTGTCCTAGATGCTCCCACACCCAAGACCACGAGAGATCTCAGGGCATTATCGTAGGCTTATCCCAGATTTTTCGGATAGAACAGCCAGCCAGACAAATTAAGAAATGCGGAACCCCAGAAAATTCACTGGACTGATGAGGATGATGCCAAAATAACCTGAAACAAACCTTATGCCAAAATCCAATATTAAAAGTAGTACACTTCTCAAAGGAATTCATATTACAGACCAATGCCTCCCTCACAGGGTTAGGAGCAATATTATCACAAATACACGATGGATTAGAACACCCCATCCTATTCACAAGTCATAAACTCTTTCCCCGAGAGAAGAACAGAACTACTCTGTGTTGGAACTGAAACCCTTGCCATCAAATGGGCAATTGTCCATTTTAGATACTACCTGTAGCGAGAAAATTCACACTCATCACTGACCACTCACCGTTAGTATGGATAAGTCAACAAAAGGTCTCTAATCCTCGAGTCATGCGATGGTTCTTAGACCTGCAACCCAACTGTTTCACTGTGAAACACGGAAAAGGTAAATAACAGGTGGACGTTGATTTCCTTTCCTGGTTTCCCTGCGAAACTGATGCAGCTACATTGCATAGGGTAAGGCTATGTGAGAAACCAAAGGGTGTCTCACTTTATAGTCCCTGGGGATCTCTCACTCAGGTGGCCAGGGCACGGCCATTGCCTTTGGATCTAGACCCTGGGGGTGGACCAGTGCACGAGGATCACCTGTGTGAGAGGTCTCCGGGGAGTGAAGGTGAGGCAGCCGATGGTGAGACACAGTATTCCCCCTTTCCCTTACCCATGCCTTATCCTATTTTATGGATCGTCCAATATCCTAACCCCCCCGTTCTACACAAACACTGGGCCGAGGAAGAAGGCGACTGAGAGTAAAGAGGCCAACACTTACATGTCTCATTGGACATGTGAATGCTTGAAGAGAAAGATTTATTTGAACTTTTGTGCTTATGGTACTGAACTAATAAGACCAAGAGACACTGGGGCAAATAACATAAGAGTGTGAGCCGAAGAGAAAGTCAAAGTGGTCCTGGTAAAAGCCTCATACATTCGAAAGTCTCCGACATCAGTAAAACGTCCAAGCCCAGCTGTGGGAGACTGGAAGTGTGATAAGTTAGGGGAAGGAACCCCTAACGAATGTGAATTAAGCCTGGGAAAGGGAACCCCTGCAAGTGTTGTGATTGCGAGGGCCGAGCCTGGCTCAGAGAGATCTGCGTTGAATCAGGTTCTTGTTAATTGAGAGGTCCGAGTCTGACAGAGGGAGACCTGGGTGAACTGTTTGTTGAACTGTGAAAGAACTTTTGGAAAGCTGGAATAAGTGACTAACATGTAAGGACAGACGGGCCTCAATCCACGCTTTGAACTGCCTTTGTTTTGTGAACCTGAGTCAGGATGTGTCATCCTGTCTATGGGGGCCACCTTTCTTTGTGCTGTCCAATGTGGGGAGGAGAGCTGAGCCAGCCATTTTCATCCTTTGTTAAATAACACTGATTTTCCTTTGCATGCATATTCCCCTTTATACATTATTTGTTTGAGAGATAGAGCAGACATTAGGTTTTATTAGTATAGGCCATTTTGATTTGACATAGACTGACTAGGACTGTGTTCTCTTTATTATTTGATGGTAAAGACTACACCCGTCATAGCTTTAGGGCAAAGTAGGAGTTTTCCAGGTGAAACAGCCTCACTGGGGGTAGGAGAGAGGAAGAGGAGCAAAAGAGAGCAGGAGGAGAATAAAAGAGTAGCAGGAAGAGACGTTTTCTGAAAGAAGAAGCAAAGACAAGCCTGTGATGGGTAGGAGAATTAGCTCATGGTAAAGTGTTGAGGAGGTGCAGGAAAGGCATGAGTTATATAGAGAATAAGATATAGAGAGAAGGAAGTAAGAAGAGAAGGTTCAGGTACAACCTTGTGGCCGGACCACCAGAAGCAGAGAAAGGTTGGGTTGAAAGGCCTTAGTACCAGGACTCTGTGAGAGAGAAGTGTTGTGAGACCTAGAGAGGACACCCTAAGACATCCATAGGGTGTCATCTTGTTCACCCATGGATTTGGGCCTTCGTTTAAGGCCAGCTCCAGCACCGATTTGAGACCCAGGATGAGGACCTCCCACAGTGCCCTGCTCCACAAGAACATTGCCAAGGAAGGTATGGACACCAGTGATTTTGCTGAAGGACTGTAATGGAAAAACCGTGAGAGACAGCTATGTTCCTTTGGAATAGACTATTTGGGACATTGTGTGCCTACCGTCACATTTAATTTTAATCTTCAGCCGCCAAGAAGAACCAGAACTCCACCCAGCTCCTACGATAGCTTAACAAACCTTTAACCTATTTATTTCCGATATCAGGGACACGTTTAAAGAGGATAGTTCATTTCCGCCAAGTCTTGGAGCCTCACCCGTCTCTTGGCTGGCTTATGCAGGCGATTTGTTATTTATGTATTATACCCCCGTAGGTCTACAGCCACAATTTAAGGAATTTGAATCCCTATGTACATCAAAATGACTCGCAAAATAATCTGGTGAAATCCAAAATCATGATTATGTTTGAAAATATTTGAGCCAAGACAACAGCCCCCGCTACCCAAGCAAAAAAAGAGAATAACAGATGTGGTTGATTGTCAATGCTACCCGTTATAAACTTCTATACTTCTATAAAGCAAAGGTGGTTCCAGCTCTGATTTATAGAGCCGAGATTATGGGATTTCAAAAATATGTTTCAATGGTTAGGACAGAAGGTATTTTCTGGAGGAACGTCTTAAGCCTACTTAAAGGTGTGCTGGTTCTAATTATCCTTTTCGAATTGGGTTTCTCGTGCTTGGAGGCAATCGTAAAATGGAAAATTCATTGTGTTTACAAGAATGTAGTTGATTCACCAAAGGCCTCACTATTCTGCAATCTCAATTTGCTAACAGGTATCCACACAAGCCAAGTATTAAGTTGGAAACAGTATTGTGGGGACCTATTAAAGAAACCTGACCGCTCAGAAGAGATCCTAATTAAACATCCCACAGATATGAAAAATGATTTATGGTGCGTTGATTGTTGCACAACTAAGCACACTGTATGAAATACAACTTTTTTACTTATGCATCATTCTTAGAAAACCCTTAGAATACCTTACCAATATACCTTGTAAAATTCCCAAGCTCCACTGTGTTCTTTAGGCTTCGACATAACATTTTTCCAACCACTGCAATACTAGGAGCTAGATTAAAATCTGAGAGAAAGAAACAAATATGTAGGTTTTGCATAGCTATAACACAAATTGAAACACTGAAAAACCTATCTGCAGAATGCGCATATCTTCAACATTTGGGATGCTCTTATTTTCTTGCTTTGTATTTCATGCGAACTTCATAACACCTGATTAACTTTGCAGTAGCATTCTGGTAGGGAATCAAATTTCCTTGATTTTAGCCGCCATTGGGTATTCATTGCACTAGTTTCCCAATGTTTATTAACTTAGTATTTTTTTAACATAATGATTGTTTGCATTTAGATTTGAAACTTGTATATGTGTGAAAGGTTTGATGTCAAGCCATATAACAGTTATAATAAACAAAACCTTTTGTTTTCACTTTTCATGAACGTTCCCCAGAGACACTGATGCATATTTTCAAGCATGACAATCCTGACCATGTTTTAATTATTGTATGCACATTCTTTACCCTAATAGAATTGCTTTCGTTTTTCCTTATAACCCTAATTTAAAAAATCAACTGACACCCTCAGTGCAGGTGACGTACACACACAGTTGGCACACTCCTTTCAGAGAAGGATATGGAAGATTGAATGAGGGTCATGATAATACCTCTATGGCACTACAGTACAAACTAAACTACCCCATTTTGTCTATGCTCCATTGCAAGCATGTCATGTGACTTCCATGATGCACTATTGACACATGGGAATCAAGACACCCTCGACATTGTTACACACATGGTGTCATGGCACTGATATTGTCACGTAATTGTTATGGCATCTGCTCCTTACCGAATATATGGTCCTTCATGACTACATGTGCTACCACATATGGGGTGTTTGCGCTCTTTTTGGGGGCTCAACATTGCGCATCACACTGTGGAACACACGCCTGACTTCACTCTTTGCAGTGTGTGAAAGCATCATGAAGTACGACGCAGAAAACAAATTCAAGATTCAAAACAAAGTAATTAATGAACTCAAATGTCAGGATGGTAGAAGGCCTAACTTGCCCTTTGCTAAGGTGGGACTTCCCTACCTGAAGAAACTAAGGAAAGTCTGAGTCAAAGAGTTCAACTTAAGAGTCTGTCTGTGTCGAAAACCTATCCTTGCCCTCACAACTAAAGCTAAACAGTGTGTAGGGATGTCAATAATCAAATAAATGGTGATCAACACAAAGTTCTGAGCTTCTTCCAGCTCTTGGCTTCTTCCTCAGCTCCCCTTCCCCAAATTCAAGAAAGGTCCACAAAAGTCTCAGAATTACCTCTCTCCCACTCAAGGAAATACATTTGCACACAATCCTTGGGGTTCCCTTTCCCATGTTCTAAGCAGTACAATTCAAAGGAAAATGATCTTGAGGCTACTACCCAAGACAGCAAGTATAGGACCTCACGTCTCAGGGCTCCCTTCTCCAAGACTTCAGCTTTACCAGTTATACCTTTTTCAGTCTTTCAAACAAAAGATTCACACCACTCAAGGTCAGCTTGACCATGTTCCTGAATTGCCTCATCCATTATCTGTCAGTTCCCCTGCTTGGTTTATTCTACAATGTCTTTTGGTTTTCACAGATCAGGGCTCACTGGTGAAGGCACAGTTGTCAGACCACAGGGTCTACCCATCACAGGTGGTGCAACCAGGATCTCTCTCTTGGTTGGCCTCTTGGCTTTATGGACATTATTCACACTTTTGTGGCTTCTCCTCCTTAGCCTCCTGGCTCTACCAGAGTCTGTCACAAACCTCCTGCCAGTCTTTGGCCTGGCCGCACTGCATCTATCTGTAAAGTTCACTTTGTGGTGGTTTTACTCTTATCCCACCTTTCTATGATACTCTTTCACACTTGTGCTTTTTATGTTCAACAAACTTAATTGCGAGATTTCATTCAGTTTGGTAATCACCAAATATTTAATGTGCCCAATTTAAAGTTTCATTCAGTTCAGTGTTTTTAACGAATGCTCAATATGCTCAATTTCAACTTTTATTCAGTCTGATGTTAAACAAAGGGTCAATATGCTCAAGTTCAAGTTCCCATTTGATATGGTATTCAGTAGGCATCTAGTACATTTATGTTCAGGTTTTTCCTTCAGTTTGGGAAAGCATTTAATGCTCTGCCAACCGCTAGGAACGCCCCGGGCTCCCGAGTGCCTCTCCCGACACTCACCAGTCTTCGGTGTAGTTTCCTGCGGTGGCTCCTGTTTCTTCTCTCAGCCTTGCTGGGTGGCAGGCCAGCTGCTGCAAGCCCCGCTCGCACTTCAGGGCTTCTCTTGGTCTCGCTGGTTGCTCAACTGCCTCCTCTTGGACGCAGACAACGTCCCGCACTCTCCTGCAGTCCTGCAGTCCCACAGCTCCAGCTGCTGGCTTCTTTTCTACGGAGGCTCCTGCCCGTGCAAAAGCCTAATGGCTCGACTCGCCTTGGCTGGGCAGGCTTTCCGGGCTTTGTGCCGGCATCCTGGATCGTCCAGAGGTCCCACCACGGCTGCCTTCTCTGAAAACGGGTCACCTGTTTGTTACCTTCTCACAAGCCTCCCTGTCTCTTCTCTTGTTGCGCATTTCATCTCCCTTTGTACACCTGCAGCCCTTTGACAGGTTGCAGGTGTGCACTTCTAATAGGAGTTGCCTGACCATGATTAAGAGGACATACAGGACCTTCACTACTCTTTATAGGCATCTTCCTCGTCCCAGTACTAAAATGGTGACATGGTCTAGTGTGCATTACTCTGTCTCCTCTTCCTCGTCTCAGTACGGCCAATTGCCACATGTGGGGAAATGAGGGGAACTGGCTTAAAATAGCCCATTAAGGTTGGAAGGGGGTTACGTTGGAGGTCAATGGGAAAAGGGGGATACCAGGTCTCACCTGAGTGCACCCCACTCCCAATCCTCAAGGCCCCTCTACCCAGGTGATCCTCCCTTGTTTTTCTGCCCACAGGGTCAGGATCCAAAAGCAATGGCCTTTCCCTTGCCACCTGTGCAGAGTATCCCAGGGAGTAGGTTTCTCACAAGTGCTAATGTCTGCTAGCTAGTCGCTGCATTGGGACGTTCTGCATATTTCCCATGTAATGCGCACTGTAGTTAATTGCATTGTTGTCACAAAAGTGATGTGCCTTACCAAAACCCCAGTGGCCCTCTTGTTAATCCGGCTCCTGTTAGCAATGTCCAAAACTGGCTGTCAGTAGGAAACTGAAAGTTACACTTAACAAAATAGCAAGGTTTGCTATTCCACAGTTGTTCTATTACAGGATATAGACAGAGTGAGATACTCATTAAGATTGCCCAGTGGCATACTGTGTACGCCATAGACAGCAGCTAAGCTTCTCACAGCGTTCATGTGTGGCTGCAGACAAGACAAACTGCAACACGCAATGGCAAAGCCAAAGGTTTGGGCGTGTACTGCTGTTCTTTGAATTTTGCATTTATAGGCACCAGTATGTAAGGAGGAGAGTGCAAAGTTTCAAGGGAGGATGCGAGAAGGGATGCAGGTATGCAGGTATGCAAGAGCATGAGGTGGGGGAATAGAGCAATGGAGGAAGCCCTTGCTTGAGAGATGGCGCCATTGATGGTCAGCAAGAGGAGATATGAGCAAGAAAGGGAGAGTGGAAGGCTAATACTAAAGTAGGATGTGAGAGGAGGATGTAAAGTTATATATAAAGTGAGTGCTGCAATTATATTTGAGAGCTGGAGAAAATGGAATGAGTGTGCAAGAGGGGATATCTTGAGGCGTGCTCGGGTGAGAGGGCGAATAAGAGTGAGATGAGGAAAGGTGCGAAGAGGAGGGAGTGGCAGCATAAGGTGAGAGACAGCGCACAGTGAGAGAGTGAGTGAAAGCGCCAGGAGAAAGTGCATGAAAGCGCAAATAGAGCGAGTGAAAGCACAAGTAGAAAGAGACTGAAAACGCATAAAGAGAGGTAGACTGCATGGAGAGAGAAAGTGACATAACACACAGAGAGTGACAGTGCATGGTGAGAGAGTGACAGTGCATAGAAAGAGAGTAACAGCGCACACAGACGAGAGAGAACGTAACAGTGCATGGACAGAGTGGGACTGCGCGGAGAAAGAATGTGACAGTGCACTGAGAGAGAGTGTTGCAGCAAATGGAGAGAGATAGTGTGGCTGCAAACAGAGAGTGTGGCAGCGCACACAGAGCAAGTGTGACAGTGCAGAGAGAGAGAGAGACTGTGGCAGTTCAAAGAGAGAGATTTTGAAAGCCTGAGTGCTATGTGGTGGTCCCCTGTCATGATCACCAAGCAGGGAACTTTAACACATCTGTCTGTGGGCTGAGGTTCTAGGTTTTACTTTTCTCCAAAGTACCTTGATAGTCTCTGATCTTCCTTTCTAACAGATGTTATTTAAACAAATATATAATTATTCTCATTTGTACAAGAAACCAAACAAAACAATGGGCCTCATTACAAGTTTGCTGGTCCAGAAACAACTGTTGCGGTAAGCTTACTTGCACCGTTGTTTCTGGACCGGCAAACTACGAGTCTGCTTGCCAGAGCTGCTGTGCCCGACAGGTGAGAGCCTGCCGGACACAGTGGCCACGATAGGAAGACTGTCACGGAAGCACCAGCACCGTTAATAAGGGTGCCAGTGTTTCTGTGTTCCCTATTCCCATTGAGTCCTATGGGACTCAATGGGAATGGGGAATTTCAGTTTACCGGCACCTGACTTTCTGGAACGCTGGGGTTGTAATACCCTGGTGCTACCAGCAAGCCAGGTGCTGGTAAATCTTTCAAGTCCGGCGGCAACCCACCAGTAGCACCGGCAGGGTTACCGCTGGACTTGTAATGAGGCCCAATATGTAAAATCCTGACCCGCCCTCCCCCTATCCTGGAGTACTATCTAACTTCTGCCCCCTCGCTCTTCTCCCTTATCTTACTTAGGTTTTAGAATGTGCTGTTTAGACTCAGCTCTCTACCTATTTATATCACAACTCTCTTCTCTCTCCTTTTCAATCTCGGTTCAGTCCCTTTCACTCAATGGAGTCTGCCTTAGTAGCTATCTTTGATTCTCTTCTCTCTGCCTGTCATTTAAAACTGTCCTCTATTCTTATTCTATTGGATCTTTCTGCAGCCTTTGACACAGTGGATCATTCTCACCTTCTCTCTCTCCTTTTTATTGCTGGTTCTGCTCTTAATCGGTTTCGCTCCTACCTATCAGATGCTCTTTCTTGGGATGGCCACCTTTCTTCCCTGGCCCCTCTTCTGCACAATGAGGACCCTCTTAATTCTGCATCTACACCGCCTCACTTGCCTGCATAATTGAACCCTTTGGTCTATCTTACCACTTTCATGCAGATCATACCCAGGTATTTCGCTTTTTCTACTTTCTCTGAATCCATACATAAAAATATGTCTGAATGCACTCACGGTTACTTCATGTTAACCCATCTAAAACAAATCATGTTTTTCCCGTCCTGCTCTATCTCCTCTTCTTTTTCTCCCTCTTCTATTCTGTTTAGTCCCACTGCCATTCTTCTATCTTCCTAAGCTCACAATCTTGGAGTCATTTATTACTCTAACCGCTGCAGGCAAATCTTGCTGCTTCCATTTCTTTAATGTTTGGAAATTCATCCTCTCCTCGCAGTTCCAGCTACTAAACTTCTTATTTCTTCTCTGGTTCTATCTAGGCTGGATTACTGCTCTGCCCTTCTCCTTGTTCTTCCGGCGTGTCATCTTGCTCCCTTGTATTCCATCTTTTCTTACTTTCCTTTTAAAAAAACACTTTATTTATCCCTTTTCCATAAACATAACACATGGTTACATACAATAAATTTGGATGAAACACGCGTAGGCTGCATACATGATATCACCATCAACACACTTATTAGGCGAGCTACAAAAATTATGAGAAACCCCTGAGGGGTAACCATCCCACCAACTACATCTGCCATACCCCCGTACTAGCCACCACAGACCCATTAGGCTGACCCCCCCCAGTAAAAGGCTGTTAAACTTTCCCCGGTTGAACAAAAATCTATGGTGGTCTAAGATCCGAACATCTATCCAAAGTATCCTACACCTCATGCCACAACGTGTACGGCGAAGCTCCCTCATCCACCGGTGTACCCACCCCCCCAGATCCATTTCCACCCTGACCCATCTGCGCATAGCCCTACGCCAGTCTCCAATGTTAATACCCACATGCTCCTTCCTGGCAATTGCAATCGCCTTTTAGCCAGTAACAGACCCAGAGCCAAAAACGTAGTGACAACCTCACCCCTTCTGCCCTTGCTAAAAGGGCCGAGCAAACACAGTCAGAGGTTAGCTGGATCCTCACTGCTACACGCTCGTACAGTTATTCGACAACCATTTCCCAAAAACCTGTCACTCGATCACATCCCCACCACATGTTTAAAAAGGTTCCTGTCTCTTTCCTACACCTCCTGCAGTTTGGATGCGCTCTAGTCACCATCTTGACAACTCTCACCAGCGTTACATACACCCTCTGTACAATCTTATATTGTATCCACTGGAACTGTGCATTCCTGCACACCTGTTTTGCGTGCCCAAGAACCCTGTCCAATTCCATGTCCGTGAGTTGCTCTCCCAAATCCATTTCCCACTTCCATCTCAGTTCCCCTGCAGACATAGCTTGTTCAGCCCTATTCACCATATACAGCTTGGAAATACTCCTCCCTCCCTCTGACAGCTGCAGCATAGCTAGGCATCCCGTGAATGTGTGTCTTAACTGGGAATCCATCCCAAGATCCCCTCACTCCAGCCATCAGAGTAGCAAACTCCAAGAAGTTGCCACGAACTAATGGGTGAGCAGACCGTAACGCCCTATAAGTGGTAGCCTTATCCTCCTTGTATACGTCATCTATTAGTCCCCTATGTCCCAATCGACTCCCTTTAACCCCCCACAACCTAAATGGTCCCTGTCCCAGTCTGCTGCAAGGTTGTATTCCATCTTTAATTCTGCTATTCGAACCCTGTTCCGTTTTCCACTTTGAGCTTCAATCTCTGCGGCTTTACATTCCATTTCCTGGCTCTCCTATGAATTTTGTCTTCTATTTCACTTCTTAATTATTGATTTCAAGTGTACACACGGTGTCGGTATTCCATTTGGCTTCCTTGGTCTATACTCCTACCCATTCCATTCGCTCACATTCTCTCTTTCTTTTGGCCACCCCACAAACCTCCATGTGCTGCTTCTTGATTCCGTTCATTCTCTCTGCTGGCTCACACATTTTGGAATGCCCTTCCTCTCTCTTTTTGCTCCTTCTCATCTTTGTACTCTGTGTGTGACAGTGCAAGGGGAGAGAGAGAGACATTGCAAGGAGAGAGCAAAAGAGAGCAAGGAGAGAGAGAGACAGAGAGACAGTGCAAGCCGAGTGAGAGATAGTCACACAGTGCCAGGAGTTAGACAAAGGGCCTCATTACACGGAATGCGGTAAGGGTTGACAGGTACCGGTAAGGGCACCGGTACCGGTAAACCCTTACCGCCTTACTATGAGGTCCCTTTGCGGGACCTGACCTCAACGGCTGGTTTTACCAGCCGTTAAGGAATGGGCCCGCAAAGGGACCTTGGTGCCAATTACGGTACCGCAATTTGCGGTACCGTAATTAACTCCTTCCCATTCCCATTGAGCCCTATGGGGGCAAAAATGGGAATGGGGAAGTGCCTTGGTGAATGGGGATTTACTGCCCCGGTAATTCCGCCATCCACCAAGGCAGACACGGTAAAATACCGGCGGCAACCATGGCGCTAAAAGCGCCATGGTTACCGCATACCGTGTAATGAGGCCCAAAGATTTCAAGAAGAGAGAGGGAAAAATGGTGCAAAAGTGAGTGAGAGTGACCTTGCAAAAAGAGAGAGAGAGTGACAGTACAAGGGGAGAGAGTTAGAAACAGTACAAGGAGAGATAGTGGGAGAGAAAAACTGCTAGAGTACCTCTGCTTGTAACCTCCATATGAGAACCCGGAGCTGCTGGGCAATTGTTATACTAAATTAAGAACAAAAGTGGGACATATCGTTGAGTGTGAACTCACTGACCACTAAAAAGCGATATAGAGAGCATGCTAGCCAGGGGCTTAGCACATGGAGTGCGTGTGATTATTTCCGGAAACATAGCAGTTATGACCTCAAGCGTTTTATAATAATGCTTCTTTTTAACATACTACCCTGTTATGAAAATGCTGATTCTGTAAAACTAGCTTTGATGTCACAAGACACATACTGACGGGCTGCCCCAATTTGAAACAATTCTATATAAAAGGTACTCAACTCTGTAGAGACCTAACATCTATCAGCCAAGAACAATTTTGGGCTGCAATATATTCTGCCAGTTCGTTGGTGATAACAGGGTGAGCCTATTATATCTCGAAAAGAGTGGCTATGCTGTTATAACTGATAGATGCATGTAGTCCAATTGCATATACTATTAACAATCAACTGATCTACCTCACATTGTTATGATGCATTGATGGTAATAGCATGTTGTAAAGATTTTTTTTATTAAGTAATATGGATTTAACTGTTTTTAGAATTTAAAACAAATATAGGATAACTTTTAGGGATTGGTATTTTATGAATGTTTTTTATTGAAAAATGTGTTATATGATCCAGTTTTACTTTTGTCATTAATGTAATGTTTACGTAATGTATGTTTTTAATTTAACTAAATAGTGTTTGTGCAAATGGCTTTTCTAATAACCAAAGCAGATACATAAAATAAAAAACTTCAATTTGTATGAAGCAAGCTCGATTTCCCTTAGAAAAAGCGCCATACACGTGTTAAAAACAATGTTGATGCCTGGACTTTTGGGGCTGCTAGCAACAGCAGGGGCTCCTGCAATTGCTGTGGTGTGACTGGCTAGCATCAGGGGGCCCCACTTGCCTTGGTAACATGGGGGCTGCAGGGACCTGTCACAACAGTGAATGAGAAAGCAAAGGAAGGATCCCTACACCATTACAGGGTGAAAGCATGCGCTTTTAAACAAGATTATTTATTGTGAGAAATATTGGAAAACACCCATGCATTGATTTAATTGCACCAAGGACATAAATAACATTTTCTGATTCAACAAATTCCTGCATTTCCAGTTACCTTGTCATGCAGACCCTTCTTCTGACCACCCATGATTTTTTTTAATGCTTATGCTAGCAATGCTTTGCCACATAGGTGGCAGAATCGACACCATCTGCACCAAAACCAAAAAGTGGGAAATTGGTCCTGGGAACCTATTGACAATAAAACAAAAGTTGGAGGAGAGCTCAACACTGGTAATGCAGGGCCCCTTTATAGACTGGGAATGATAATGGGAAGGTAACTTGACCCTGAAGCTGGTGGCCCTTCATGTGTTTGTCTAAGTGGTTGGTCGAATGTAGTTGCTAAATAGGACTTACACGTCAATGGCATTATAGTGTTTGGGAGAAAGGTGTGGTGGGTGCGTGGAAGGGATTTGATCGCTATCAACAGCTGATCACCGTGAGACCAGAGAGAAGGAGGACACCTGACCGGGAAGAGGTACTATCCAGTACACAGGATTGAGAGACTCACCTATGCCTATCTAGGACCACGCTTACATTTTTCATGCTTTGAGAAAGACCTCTAAGGTTGAAACACTTGTCGGCACTAATGTAATAGAAGTATATCACATACTTTGTACCATATGAAAATATTGAGCAGAGGATATGTTTGTCACAAGAGTGACAACCCATGTTTAAATTACTGGAGAAACAATAAAACAACAAGTGTTGCAATCACCTAACGTGTGTGGAAATTGACACTCATTGGATACTAAGGAACCACTGGCCAGCGCCTATTTACAAATGATTGGATCTCAGTCACCCAGAGCGAAATAGGACTTACACTCGATGGTATTATAGTGTTTGGGAGAAAGGGGTGGTCGGTGCGTGGAAGAGGGTATTAGTTTATGTTGAGTTCAGTGCCCTGTAATGTTCTTAAATTGCAAACTCAATAACAAATTCAAACAAACAAGAAAAATGTTAACCAGTATTTGGGTGTAATGTATTCGATAATTATTTCTATGCAGTGGCTGAAAACGTCGGCATTTGGATCTCCTTAATATGATGCAATGTGGCTGTTGACCGCAGGATTATGCTCCTTATTTGTTATCAGGGACAGAGAAACAGAGTGATTCCTTGGGTGAGAGCTACTTGATATCAAGTGTAATAAAATAACGCTTTCACCTCTATGCACATGATCACATTCTTGAAGATACACTTTTATATATATTGTTTACGTTTTTTTAATATAAAAACAATCTGAACTACTATAGCTATTAAAATAGCAGAAACACAAAGTAAGCACTTGCAGTAGAGGTTTGGGTAATTTTACCATAGAATTCTTGGTGCCCACTTTGCTTTTGCTGCTATTTCTCTTTTTTCCAGAATGTTCTCCCCGGGGAGGCTCCACTTGCCACTCCCCCTTTGTTAAATTAGGTAAATTCAAAAGAATGCAGTGTTAAGATGGCCCTGCGCCGTCTGATCAGTCAATTCCTGGTTATTGCATTTACAACAATGCCAGTTTATCTCTCCTGTTTTTAAATTATCACATCCAGTGGCGGCTGGTGAATTTTTTAAGTGGAGGGGTTTAAATATTGCCCCCAAATATGTCTTGGCGACTGAGCATAGCGAGGAAACCCGAAGCAATTAAAGGAGTTTGGGGGTGTTCTTCTCCAGAGAATTCTTTTTAAATAATGGATTAAAATTTTGTATTTTACAGCACACTTTTTAGAAAAATTTAGTAAAAAGGAAAACACCTTGCAATTGGTTTTGTATGGTAAACATGAAATACATCCAATAAATGCAAGTCACCAACATGCACAGAAGCATTTCTCCAACATATTTACATCATGCCTTTCACGCTGGCTGTGTCCACAGATTTCCATACTGGCTGCATCAATATATGGAAGTATTCCCAAATAAGAGCATACTCAGGTTTGCTTTGTGCATAATACCGGTAATGATATTATAAGAAAATATGTCCACAGTGGTTCTGCCAATATATGCCAGTAACCCCACAACATACTCCTGTTGGCTTTACCAACATGCATGCTGCAGTGTGAAAATATATCCAAACTGGCTGAACCAACATGTCAGTTTAGCTACATAATAACACTTATCCTGCTTTCTTAATCAAAGATGCCCAATACAAAATGGAATACCACAGTAGGAAATGGCTAGATTGGCTGCATTAAAATGCCAGTCTATCTACATAATAACACTTATCAGGCTTGATTTAGTGAAGATGCCAATACAAAATATCATGCCACAGTTGGAAATGGCTGGACTAGCTGCACCAAATTGCCAGTCCATGCACATAATAACATTTATCATGCCTGCTTTATCAAAGATGCCCAATACAACATTTCATACCACAGTAAGAAATGGCTAGACTGCATGCACCAAAATGCCAGTCCAGCTACATAATAACACTTATCATTCTTGCTTTATCACACATGCCCAGTAAAAAATGCCATGCCTGCTCCCTGGTGCGTCAGCGCCTCTCACACAGAAACACTCTTCTCATTCCTGCGATTGCAGCCTCTAGCTCAGCAGAGAACATTTAGGGTGACATGGTGGTTTCTCTCCCCGACCTGGCCACCCACATACCCATTGGCTGATTTGGCCCCGTTGGAACTACTAGCTACCGCCATTGCTGTAGGGGGGCCTTCAAGCACCAACACCGAAGTCACTCAGGTAGCCCCAACCCCACCGAAGTCCCCCAAACTTACTAGCACAGTCTTGCCACGCCAAGTTTCAAAAGCAGCAGCCCCACTCTCCACAGAACCCATCAAATGAACACCCGGTTGCTCAATAAACATGCGTTCGACGTTCACAATTACATTCTTGATTCATATCTAGATATTTTCTGCCTCACTGAGACATGGATAACTGATACTAGTGGCCCAATGATCTCCATCTCCATAGCCGTTCCAGAAGGGTACTCTATCATCTGCCAACACCGCTCCCAGGGTCAGGGAAGAGGTCATTGCTAAAAAACATTTTCATTTTTTTTAGCTCCAACACCCTTTGTCAGAACTGTGAACTGCTCCATTTAAAAATTACGCTGACTCTACACAGCTGTGTTAACCTAATTGTTATCTATCGTCCTCCCTCTAACATGCCAGACTTTAACAAGGAAATCTTACATCTCCTCAGCAGACTAAGCAGCCTAATTGCTGGACCCTCCTGGTGGGTGATTTCAACCGGTGGCTCAACAACAGCCAAGATAAAGAAGCCAGTGCTTTAGTTACTGGCTTAAACAACCTTGACTACACAGTTGTCAATAATGTTCCAACCTCAGTGAAGGGTAACACCCTCGACTGGGTGGTGCCCAGGAACCTGACAGTCCACATAACCAACACCTCCCCTTGTATTTAGACAGACCACTTTTCACGATCCCCCTATGAAAAGGAAAAACCCTCCCAGAAGAGTCACTAACCGTAATTACAATAAAGTACGTCCTGCGGACGTTTAGGAATTTATGGATCGCATTATGTCCTCTGCACAGAATGATGACTCCTCAAAATTTTAGCTACGACTTTCGATTCCGCACTTAGCTGCTTGATAGACAGACTTGAGCCCTTAAGGACTAAAATTGTTAGGGACAACCTAAGCCGTCACAAATGGTTTACTGTAGACCTTAAGTCATTGAGAAAAGAGCAAAGGAAAGTGAAAGCCATATAGCTTAGGCAACCAACTGAAACTCACACGAACAGATGGAAAGACCTAGAAAAAGTCTATAAATATTCCATCTTTGATGCTAAAAATAACTTTTTAAACCATCAAATAGTTGAGGCCAACAACAACCCCAAAAAACGATTTGATATCTTGAAATCCCTCGTCAAGCCAGAATCTCTGTGCTCTCACTTCACCCACTCAAGCTTAGATTGTGGAAGGGCTCAATTAGCCTTTGAAACTAAGGTGCTGAAAGCCTGCGAAAGGATCAAGAACAACTTGTCCAAAGATCCCCCCGATCTTCTCTCCGTGACTCAACCTGCTATGGTAGAGCACTCTTACTTTGTTTTCTGCTGTCACTATTCCCGAGATGATCAAAGTATTGGCCAATATGCGGCCATCCTTGTGTCCTGGTAATCCGATCCCACATAAACATGTACTCGCTAACAAGAAGATGTTTGCTCTTTTCTTTGTCCGCTTCAACTCTTCCTTCAAATGGAAACTGGTACCCACCTCCATCAAGTCAGTCACTGTCACCTCACTTTTGAAAAAACCTGGACTCGACTCTAACAATTCCAGCAACCTCAGACCAATTACAAACTGTAACTTTCTGCTGAAAATCCTGGACAAGGTTGCAACCATTCAATTTCAAGCTTTTATCGAAAAGACATAAATTCTACATCCCATACAGTCGGGTTTCAGACTCTCCCATAGTACTGAGACGGCCCTTACAGACCTACAATCGTTTATGCTTCACATTGCTGATAGGGGTAAGTCTTGCCTTCTGCTACTTTTATACTTATTAGCCCCGTTTGACCTCCTGGACCATGATCTCCTCATATCTAACCTTAGAAGAACGGGTCAGTGTTGTGAAGATTCCATCACCTGGTTCCAGTGCTTCCTAACCCAAAGGGTTTCTAGAGTATGCGGGGGTGAAGCGACCTCCCCATCATCATTGATCAGCCACAGTGTTCCTCAGGAGGTGTCCCCCCCTCCTGTTCAATCTTTACAGCTGTCCCCTATGCAAAGCCTTAGATGAAAACGAGGTGTTCTTTACAAACTATGCTGATGACACCCAAATAGTCTTGGAACTGTCTGGTATCTATGAACTTGACTCAGCACACCTCAAACATATCCACACTCAGATTGAGTCCTAGATGAATCATCACTGGATGTGTTTGAACAGCATCAAGACAGAGATCTTGATCTTCGGTCTCCCTCATGCCAGAGGGAATTTGCATCCTGACTAGCAGTCCTTTGTCATTCACAAATGTATCATACGAGTCGTAGAGAAGGTAAAAACCTTGGGCTTCTACTTGAATGCCAGTCTGAACACTGACACCAATGTTAGCCAGATCTCTAGATCTTGCTCGTACCATCTTCACCTGCTTAGAGGCACCTTCCCCTTTCTCCCCGAGACCAGCTGCGCTTCCAGTGCATGCGCCACTGTTCTCCCACGGCTGGACTATTACAATGCCCTACTCCTGGGCTTTTGCAAGAAAAACTTAGCCAAACTACAAGTTACCCAAAATGACACCATACGTATCATCAAAGGTTAATCAAGGAGAGATCACATTTACAGCAGTCGGAGATCTCTCTGTTGGCCGCCCATTGTGGCACATATACAATTTAAACCTGCTGTGCTTGCCCATAGGTGTCTATACGGGCATGGCCCAGCATACATCAAGAACATGATTTCTTTTCACCTCCCAAGAAGAGCCCTTCGCTCCTCGAATCAAGCCCTTGTGACGCAACTGCCTCTGGCCCTGAGAGTTGAAGGAAACTTGTCCAGCTTTCGCCGGAAATAGAAAACTTTCCTATTTGAGTAATTTCTCTCTTCTTTGGTTACCCTCCTGTTACTGTCCTTTTTTTAAAAGTTTGTTGCATTGTGTTTTTGTCCCCTCCTGGCCCCAGCGCCCCGATGCCTGCAGGCTTTCGGTGCTATATAAATAAATAAAATAATCACATTCAGAATGTGATTATGTGTGTTTGTGAGGCACTGGGAACAAAGGGGACAGCCATGTCATTTTTTACTGGGCATACGTGCCCAGTAAAAAAATGCCATGGGCCTCATTATGGGTCGCTTCCGGACCGTAATAATTTACCGGCGCCTGACTTCCTGGTGCCACCGGGCTATTACAAGTCCGGCAGCCGGGAAGTCAGTGCCGGTACATTTGTTAATCCCTTTTCCCATAGAGTCGTATCAGACTCTAAGGGAGTGGGGACACAGGAACACTGGCACCGTTAGCAATGGTGCCGGTGCTCCCGTGACAAGTCTGCCTACTGTGGCTGCATTTCCCGGCAGGGTCAGACCTGTTGGGTGCAGCGGCTACGGCAGGCAGACTTGTAGTTTGCTGGGCCAGAAACAAGGGTGCCGGTGAGCTTACCGGCACCCTTGTTTCCGGACCGGCAAACATGTAATGAGGCAGCATGTCTGCCCCTGGTGCCCCCATTGCCTCACAGGCACACAATAAAATGTGTGCGTGTGAGGTACTGGTGGGCCAGGCATTGTATCTTTTACTGCACATCTATCATAGTTGCCCAGTAAAAAAATGACATATCTGCCCTCTGGACCGCCAGCTCGTCACAGACACACACAATCAACTTGATTATGTGTGTATGTGAGGCACTAGGGGGCCCAGGTGGCAGGCATGGTCTTTTTTACTTGACATCTTTCATAGATGTTTAGAATAACAATACCATCCCTGTCCCCTATGCCCCACAGCGCCTAAACCATGCACACAATCAACATGATTATGTGTGTGTGAAAGGTGCTGTGGGGCCCCACAGCGCCTCAGGAGAGCAGATTTTGGTCAGTGGGAAGGGGGATTGTGCAACAACAGCATTTTTAACATGCCTTTGTTTTAAACCCCTCCCCCTTGCCAAAATCAGCTCCACGGACCCGCAAAAACACACACACACATCATTCACACAGCATGCACTCACTCATTCCCTCAAGCATCCATCATCATACACTCACTCATAACACAAGCATACACGCATCCATATACATTTAAATAATACATTAACATAAACGTACCTTCTGTCCCTGTCCTGCAGTTTCCTCCCAGCCCTCCAGCTCCTGAATAGCATGAACAGGAATCAGGAAGCAAGAGCTTCATGATTTCTGCACATGCATGCAGGGGCCTGAGCGAGGGTGATGAAACGCACCGCTCCAGCCTGCTCTGTCTGTATTTGTGGGGAGGTGCAGGACTGACCCCTCGCACATACAGACATGCAGTTCCCCAGCCAGCATTTCCAATGGGCTATGCAAGGCTGGGGAAGCAAAATGCCCCCGGCCTTGCATGGTTCATTGAGCATGCGCGGCTGGGGAATAGAACTGTCAAGGGAGCGCTCCCTCAGCTGGAAAATGCAGCTGAGGAGGCGCACGCTCATTGTTTTACTGGGCTGACTCCTCCATAATGGGCGAGGGGGCTGGTGGTCGACCCCCCTCGCCCATTATGGATGAGCCGCTGCTAGATCACATATTTCTAGCCCAGCTGATTTATTTCTTGATTTTTTGGTTTTGATGGAGTTGTCTCTGAATCTCAGAAGTAACAATAGTATGGGGCATAAATATGTGTAATAGTTGGCTGCATGCAATGTCATGTGTTAGGGAGAACTCTCATTTATGGCTAATTTCCCTCACCTAGTGCTGGACTTCTGAAGTTTATTTTTTTCCACTTGGTAAGAGTGTGAGCTTTCCCCCCACTCTTACCTGTGTTTTGCCATGTGTATTTCTCTGTTTTTGTGATTGTGGACTCTGAAAGACCCCACTTCAGTAGCCCCCTTCTTTTTGTGTGTCACACAGCACCTTCAGTGCCGTGGCACAGGGTTGTCTTTGAGACTTCCCCCGACTCCATTTCAGAGGCTGACTACCGTCCCCCAGAAAAGGGTAAAGTTGCCATTAACTTTACTTAGTCAATCTACCACAGATCCAGTACACCCCATCTTCCATGGAGTACTGGAAAGGGTTAATTCATATCCCTTTTTATCTGTACATCCTAGAGCACTGTTTCGCTCTTTTAATGTTTAAACTTGGCTAGTGGCAGTGGTATCTACCCTAACTTTTCTACCGCGATTATATTAGATAAACGTGGTATTGTTCTTGGCTCTTATATTAGCCCTGAACATAAACCCGACTGACCAAATCGTCTTTCTTTTGGTCCCTGTTTGGTTTATTCACCATTTATTTTTGTTAAAGTCCTTCTTGTGTTTTACTTTGCGCGGCAAACTAGGTTCGCCTTCTTTGTTCACCGTCTTTTGGCGGGCTTTCTGCTGAGAAGCCCTCCACCAGGCGCCTGGGTGTCTAGGTGGGCTAAATGTGAGGGAGGGGTGTAGTCACCCCCTGCACAGGGTATCCTAGGATACCCAAGTCGCACTTTGTTATGATTGGCTGAGGTGGTTGTCCGGGCTGGACAACCCCCCTGCTGGGTGATTGACAGCCAGGCTGTGTGAATGGGGGTTTTGCGCATAAAAGGCAGGTCTCTTGGGCTAGAAGTCAGAGAGTCACCACTGGAACTACAAGGAACCGAAGAGAAGCGGAGAGAACGACGGCTGCTGCAACTACCCCTCCCGTGAAGCCCTGCTGCAGTCCTGAGCTATCTACCCTTCAACGACTAAGAGGAGATCCAGTCCGGAGTCTTCTTCCCTTGAGCCTGGTGGGGATAACCAGCTCATCTTGTACAGCCAGCGGACCCTCTTCCTTGGTCGAAATCGCTGCACACTGCTGTAGTGGTCCGGATAGCCACCTGAAGAGCCTCTCCTGTTTTTAAGGAGCGCACCTTTTATTCCTCGTCGCTGCTGCCGGCTTCATCCCTGTGTGGTGCAGACCCCCTTCGGTCGTCCTCCTTCACACGAAGCTTCAGGAACCGTGGGTCTGCGGGAAACCAACAGGAACAACTGCCAGGGCACCAGCTGCACCATTGAAATAAGGTACTGTGTTCTGCTCGAGGAAACTGGGTGAACCCCCTTTTTCTTCATCTCCAAGGCTTGCCCTTGTCTTCCCTCCTTCTTATAACTTTTGCTTCCGAACATTGAAAATATCGAAGTTCTTTTGGCTACGTTGAATTGCAAACTGTCTGACTGTGTGATCTTCGGCAACAGGCCCCCAGTGTCACTTGACCCTGGCTCCGGCCCTTTCACTTTTGAACTCCTGTCTCTGAGTGTTTCTCGATTCTGTCTGCCTAACCAAAATATTGCCTGTGATTTTTGCCTCCAACTCCCTCTGGGTATCTCAGGTGCTAAGTGTGTTTTTGCCCCGGTAGCATTTCATGTCACGGATACGCTTTTATTTAGTAGACCGAACTGTCAAAAGGTGATCGCAAAAGTATTTGTGGTAACGTGTTTTGTTCGTAACACCGGTTCATTCAAACACAGGGTACTTACCTTGAGACATACCGTACAAAGTGAGTTGGTTAGTTGTAGTATATTTAACGTGTGCTTTTGGTTTAAGTTTAATAGAAGTGTTGTGTTTATAACGAATGGTTTAAAAATAAGTGTACTTCTATTTTTCTACCTAAAACCTTGAGTCAGTGTTTGCTTGAGTCACAGTAATTGTGGTCCGTTTGTGTAATCTCTGCTACTGCTCATATACTCTTGAGGTAAGCCTGGCTGCTCCGCCACTGCTACCACTCTGACATAGCGGTACAGGCTTGTACCAAAAGTAAAACTTGTATTGCCACCTGTAGTCTTAATTGTGTGTAGGGGTCCCTAAGGGCACTGCACAGGATTTAGCCTAACATCATGCACTTACCTATGTGAAATTTAAGCCAACTGGTCGCTGTTGTTTAATTTCTAAGAATCAATGACCACAGAGAGCAATATCTCAATATGTATTGTAATATGTTTGGCATCTCCACATTTTGGGGAAAGCACATTTCCCTGTTTGCCTGTTTGACCCCCGGCTATAAGGCTTAGACCTTTCTATGTGTAATGTGGTGCTGTGGGATTAAATAATTGTATCTGTTTCACAGGTTGAAGCTGTGTACTATTTTGCTGTTGCTGATGTGCCAGCCAGTTTGAAGCAGCTACTCCTTCAGAAGATGTCAGGGAGCCCTTGCCCTATTCACACTGTATCTTTCAATTCCACCGGGCCAGAAACTCTAATGTTTATGAAAGAATTGAGCCATCAGACTGGCGGCAGGTATGAAAGGAAATTTACTGTTGAAAAATATCTATAGTTAAGTTCTTTATCCCCACTGTAATACCTCACCCTGTTTTTTTCTACCCTGATTCACGTCCCCTCTAATAGTAGTGGCAGTTTTTTAAAGTATGTCTTGCTGTCTAAGCTTGTCGTGTGGGTAGAAAATACTGTGGAGAAGGGTGAAGTTGACATTTTGATCTGCATCTTCATGAAATGTCATTTATTCCAAATATTGTTGGCGATACCTCCCCTCCAACAATTAATTTCACCAGGGTTGGTATTATTGTAGTCGTTCAAGGTGCCATCTTCAAGATCTCATGCTTCCTTCAGAAACTGGTTTCTTAGAAGCAATAATTGACTTCTTGTAAAAACAAGTCATCAGGTCCTCATGTCTGTCATAAACACGAGTAGCCATTAGTCACATCCATCACCCCTTTGCTCCATCCTTGTCAAAGTGTTTCCCCTTTTACAGTTCAGGGCACTCTGCACTCTACAAAAGGTATCTGTTGCTACAAGACCCAAATGTGAATACTGTGGCAAACGGCTACCCCATAATGGGAATCCTCCCTTGGAATGGACTTAACTGAGGTGTGCCCCACACTCCAACCTTATAGGTCTGTAAAGGATGGAACGGTAGATGTAGCATAACATATCACAATCACAAATTGTTTTACTGAAGTTAAAGGAATAGTGCGCTCAAAAATATTATTGTCCTGAGCGTTCGGGCATGTGGTTTTAAGCATATGTTGATCGATCGGAAAAACATTTCCTATGCACCTTACCGTAGTTTTCCTCACTTTTACACATGTGAAATCAGGGCGTGGCCATCTTGTGCTAATCTTATCCGTTTATCCATCACCCTAAGGTGAACTACCCTGGTGGCACTAAACCATATCCCCACCCCTGAATCTGACATCACCATTCCTAGCGATATTCTACGCCTATCTCCATGATGTTGCTGTGCAGCTTAGCCAAACGCGCCCAGTCATCACCTACTTGTTGACATCAGTTGATGCAGAACCCGGAATATCAACACACATCCTCTCACGCAGAGCGCGTCCCAATTCTGAATACAAAACAGTATTTTAAAAGGAAACTGCAATAATCTGCAATTTAGAATGTGCTTTTATTTCACAATAAACGCTCTGAGATTATCCGCCGATTTCCATATTCAACCACATTGGTAATTTCTTTCTTTGTTCTCGATCCACCAATGTTTATCGTGAGTCACACGGTGTTCCTTTGGGTATAAGAAGCGCATTGGACGCACCGTGAATCGCAAGGCTTCGGCATCAGCTTGTTGCTAGACCACCGTAAACGATGTCAAGTTTCTCCGTGTCGCTCATACCGCGAAAGGGCATATCAGCCTGCGGCGATCGTCCCAAAACAGCGTGATGGAAAGCCAGCCATTTAGGTGCATGTGCAACTGCCTGCTGAAGAAGCGATCCATTGGTATATGCAACGGATGACATTCGCAGAATGGGAGGATGTAGCTGTGTGGAAAACATAACAGAAATGTGTCTCAGTAGCTAGTAGTTCTTTATTCTAATTGATCAATTTACACATTAATTATGCACCGTGTGAAAACTAATGATGAACACAAATGTGAAACAATGGAAACACAGAGAAAACATTGTAGAATGTTGGAGTCCACGATGTGCTTGAGAGGTTAGTGCTATGGAGTATGTTTAGCTCGCAATGGGATGCCGATGCGGAAGCCGACGGAAGAATTCGAAGAACACATAGATGGCATTTTAACGGTATATTAGCGTAGAATTTGGCGTTGGTGGAACCTGTAGGAACCCAGGCATGGACTACATGCATTTCGGTGCTGTACTGCCCACGTGCCCTCGACAAAGGCAAGTACACACAGGTTGTTTTTGCGCGTCATTACAATATGCCAAAAACAACAACCCATTACAATGTTAGCCAGCAATACCGGTCATAAAATGAAACCTTGACTGGTTCGTCTATGAACTCGTCTATAGTAAAACGTACATAATATTCAGTATTTCCATTCTCTTGGCGTAACCCAGAGTGTCCGTTCAGATCAACACATTTTTCTAAAATTAAATCACATGTTCCTTTGTCCAGTTTTGGAATGGTGAACCTTATCAAATTTGATGATATTATACACCTCCCTTCATTCACTCCATTGCAAATCCTTCCCTTTCTTCCAAGGACGAAAAACAATCAACCCTGCTTAGAAGTGCCTATGCAAAGTTTGCTTTTGGTGAAGGGAAGCCACAAATCAGAAACATACAGTGTATGATGCGTGGGTGTGCACAGCTCACAAGCAAAAATCAAACACGGTGACCTTCACTCCCATGGGAGCGATTAGCCCTGCAGACCAACGTGGCATTTGAAATATTTTTAAAAAGAAACAAATTGTTTGCTGGCATCCACCAATGCAGTGCAAAGTTTATAGTGATTTACTTATTTTATGAAAACAGTTCCAGTTAGTGTCCTCCCCATTGTCACATCTGCGTGCACCGTGTTTTTGAGGAGCAATGTGCTCTGCGGATAACGTGAGACACTCACAAGTCATAAATAGAAGTGCCCTTTCATCTTCACTGAACTTCGTGCGCACTAACAAATGTTGGAGGAGAGGCGGTATATCCCGCCCCCCTGAACCATTCTCGTATCAGTCCAATAACGTCTAAGCTAAGGTGGGAGACACCTCCACCACTCCTGTACCTATTTGCATCACCCAGGTTTCATATAAGTCTATTAATGCTCTGATAATGTTTATGTTTTGAACCTCATTTTGTTTACTTCCAAATGCCTTATTTTTAGAGTCCCTCGCCCGTCTGGTGAACTGCTCACTCTTCCAGCGCCTCGCATAGCCAGCCCCCACCAACGGGCCGGAACACTGCTGAATGGAAACACACTTATGTGGATTGCAGGGGCACGGTCTGCTTCACGGGAGAATGCCTGGAGACAGCGGGTCCGGGGAAGCCATGTATACAATGGCCCTTGCGCATAAGATACCTTCGAAGTGTACATGCTGTTTGGCACCTTGGCCGTTCCCGCCCTGCCAGCCCTGCCAGGACAAGTGAGCATGTCCTTGATTCAATGAAAAATTGAAACAACTATTCATAAAAGTTCAGTTGTATTTTATTTTGTTGCTGATGTTGATGGCACAAATGTACTACACATTGTATACTTCTGGTTGCAGCACATTGTGGGAAAATCCCCTGTACTGACCGCTGTCACTGGGGAATGTGGCTCTAATGGCCCCAACCACACATGCAGATATTACTCATGGAACGCGCCTCCCATGAAGCCACCATGTAAACGCACGATAGGCCACCAGCCTGTACCACCTGTGAAAGAGAAAGATACAAACTGTATTTAAATGAACAGGATAAGTGTATCAAACCTTAATTGAAGATGCAATCTTGTATCCTATGGCATAGTTGCCAGTACAAATGTTACTCCATGGATCAATCAACTTGTGCTTTAAAGTGTACACACATTACAAAAGTAAAAACACATGCAATCCGTAACATTTGGGGCACAGCGAAATATTGTTTCTTGGTTGTACGTGAAAGACACAAAGATGACCACTATGATTTCCCCAAATCGGGAGTGATGTATTGAATAGCAAGACTACATTAATTTGGCAGTGATAGATCAAAGTTACGACAATATAGGAAACAATGTTTAAAAATTGGTGACAAGGTAGGCGCTCTGTTACCAATTAAGTTTTCCTGCATTAGCTTCTCCTCCAAATGCACGTTTTCATGACTCCATCAATCTTCAGGGAGGCTGTGTTTGTTTTTTCAGGCGTGTCTTCATTTCTTTTTCATGTCTGGCAAGTTAATTTACTCTAAGGATTCTGGTACTTGTATTTTTCGCACTTCATTTTTCTTGCAGGTGGCTGGAAACAACTCCCTCCTTAGCACAAATCTTCCCCTTGATGGGGTGAGGGGGAAAGCCATGGTTGTGGCTCTCTATTGTAAGGCATGATGGCCCTGCTGATGCTGCCTGTTGAGCCCGGGACTCCTGGAACAATGTTTAAAAATTGGTGACAAGGCAGGCGCTCCTGAGGAGAAGCTAATGCAGGAAACCTTGACTGGCAACAGAGCGCCTGCCTTGTCACCAATTTTTTAATATAGGAAACAAATATGAAATGTCAGTGGCCTAAGTGCCATCAGATCTAGAGTACACTTACTCGTTACTTAGATTGCGAGGGCGAACTGTTGCGCGAAGTTCGTGCATAAGCACCATCATAATCTTCAACACGGACCTTTTGGGGCAGGCTGCCCTGAAGTCATGAAGCTTGGTAATGCATATCGGTTGTGTGTCTTCTTCTAATATGTAGGCCAAGCATCCAGAGTTTTCTCGGCAGCAGCAGTTCTCCTGCTCGGTTGGCATGACCTTGCACCGGTACACCAGGTGGAAACCTCATCCATGTGACTAGGCTCAGGCTCTTGATCCAGTGATTCGTCCTCCCAACTGTCGTCCGAAGGCCTTTCGTTTCCACATCTTTCTCTTTCGACTAATTCTGCCTCGGAATACTCCGGCTCGTACTGGTAAGGCTGTATTGTTGCCATCGTACGACAAAATTAAAATAGATAGTAATGATAGTACTAGTATCTGTTTGCATGGGCTACGAGCAACAAAGAAGGCTGAACAGAGCAGAAACGAGCCACAGGATACACAAAAAAGACAGTGAAACGCTTGAAAAAGCAACTCTGATGTTGTCTGATTAGAAGCGGTCTGTTTATACTTATTGAGGAAAGAGGAGTTCTGCCATTTCCATGGAGACACGTCTTTACTTGGAGCGCAGAGAATGTTGACACGAGGCGTGCATTGGCATTGTGAAATGGGCCGTATGCGTCTAGTGAGGTCAGCTTCAGGGGCGGGGGATATGATTTAGTGCCGCCAGGGCAGTTCACCTTAGGGTGATGGATAAACGGATAAGATTAGCACAAGATGGCTGCGCCCTGCTGCCTGATTTTGCATGTGTAAAAGTGAGGAAAACTATGGTAAAGTGCATAGGAAATGTTTTTACGATCGATTAACGTATGCTTAAAACCACATGCCGGAACGCTCGGGACAATAATATTTTTGAGCGCATTAATCCTTTAATGATCATAAAATTTGCCATTTATTATTATAATTAATTTAATTTGATGTTCCAGTTTATTTTAATAATAACATTTCCTAGTCTTTTGTCAGGAGACGTGTCTTAAAAGGAAATTACTCCATGCAATTCAATGATACCTCTCAAGTATGTCTATTTCATGTACAAAGAATCCTAAACAACAATATAATTATAAATACACAGTTCATGGGCCAAATAGAACCTCTAACATTTCATCACTTTCCATACAATTAGCAAAGTACTTAGAAGCTATAGAGCTATTGTGCTTACTTTAATTATTAATCAGCCACCTCCTCCCCTGCCATGCCTGCCAGATGCACTGGGCCAAAGAACATTGTGCCAAAGAAGGGCTTGTTGTCTACAAAAGGACAAGGCAGGGCCGACCTCCTAAATCAAGTCATTTCTGAAATTGAAGAACTAGACAATGTTTAGAAGTGGGGAGTGAAGCCCCAGAAACTGAAGCAATCGTTACAGTGGCTGAAGTGGAAGGGTCTGACCCGTCGCCTATTCCCGAGTTGGAGCCAGTTGAGGGCCACCCACTTAGCAGAAATTTCCTGGCGGGAAGTAAGAACAGTTTAAAAGCTTAGCTACAGTGCCCAAGGGGTGCAGTTAGAGGACCCGATAGGAGGGATGCACCTTCCCTAAACCATACAGATTGACAACTGTACCAGGTCAGGCTTGCTGTGGGAAATGCCTGAGTTAAACCTAGGAATATGGGAACTGGCTTCACCAGACACTGAGCGGAGTGTGACAATTCAGAAGTAGGTCTTGCTGTGTCTGTGCTCCCTAGGATGAAATTGTTTAAGAATGGGTGGGTGTTCACTCTTTCGGTGAGAGAGAACGTTTCTTTCCAAACAAAATAATAGGTCGATGATAACAATAAAATATGGGGCACTTTTAACGATTTATATGGATAAAGCTGTTAATTATATCTAGATAAGACTTGGCCCTTTCCTTCCCTCACCTCCCAGCTTTTTTTTCTTTCGTTAACTATACGTAGTTAAACTCTTGCACGATGGATTTATATATTGTATGATGATAAATCGTTTAAAATGCTTTATTTGAAACTGAAATTTTGGTATGGAAAATGAAATAAAATATTTCCCCCCCAAAAAAAGAATGGGGGGGGTGAACTTAGTAAAGGGAAGAAGAAAGTGAAAAAATATCATGAGACACTAAATTCCACGAAGCTTGCTTTACCAGGGATTGCTGAAATAATATTTATTTATTTATTTCCATTTATAAAGCGCACAAACTGCCCTCGGGCATCGAGGCGCTGTTACAGCATTTTCACTTGGCAGCAGGTTAAAACATAGTTACAATACTTAGGTACAGGTTCAGAGGTTAGGTACATACGCTGCTCATGTTCCAAGGTTACAGGGCAGACAGCGGAGCAAGTGCGGTTTACTTGAATAGTTTGGTTTACAGTGCCTTTCTGAAAGCCATGAGGGAAGTTTCTGTTCTGGGTTAAAGTGGAAGTGAGTTCCAGGATTTTGGTGCTAGTACCTTGAAACTGGACCCGCCGGCTTTGCTTCTGTTAAAGGTAGGAATTGTGAGTTGGTGTGAGTTTATGTCACGTTTACGTCTGAGTGTTTGAACTTGGTGTATTCTTTCAACTAGATAGGTGGGTGCTGATTGGGATAGGCATCTGCGGGTTATTGTAAGTGTCTTGAACAGTATGGGCTCTCTGATGGGGAGCCAGTGGGCCTCTTTTCTTGCCTGAGAGATGTGCTCTCTCCTAGGAATGCTGAGAGCTGCTCTAAGTGCATTGTTCTGAGCATTTTGTAATCTGTTGATGTTTTTGGTGGATGTGCCGAGTAGGAGGACATTACAATAATCTAGTTTTGCACCTATGGTTGCTCTGGCGATGTTGAGACAATTTTTGGGTGAGACGTAGGGTTTTACAGCATTGATAATTTTGGTTGTGAGTGCTGCTGAAGAGGAGATATAGCTGACTTGTCTATCCATAGATAGGGTTGAGTCCAGAAAGACTCCAAGAGTTTTTACAGCAGTCGAGACTGTGACTACTTCTCTATTTTGAAACTGCAGTAGTTCTTGTCTAGTTTTTTGAGGGTCTCCTTGCGGCCAACCAGTAGGATTTCGGTTTTGTCTCCATTGAGACAAATGCCATTTGCTGCCATCCAGGCCTGAATGATGGCATATGTGTTTTGTAGGGTAGTGAGCTCATGTGCGTAGTCACCAGTAAGTGGGAGAAGAATTTGTGTATCATCGGCATAATTGGTGAACGTTATGCTGAAATCTTCTAGGTCATTGAATAGTTGTAAGGTGAAAAGGATGTAGAGTGTGGGGGAGGTACATGAGCCTTCTGGAACACCACACCCAATAGGGGACGGAGCGGCTGATGTCTGGTCTGAGAAGACCCTCATGGCTCGGCCTTCGAGGAAGGATGTTATCCAGGTGGTGGCCTCATGCGAGAAGTGTGCAGAGTCTGTGAGGTGTTTCCCTAGGATCTTCTGGTCAACCAGGTCGAACGCTGCAGATGGGTCAAGGAGCAGGAGGAGTGCTGATTTGCCCTTGTCCATGTTTGCTAGTAGTTGATTTTTTAAGTCAAGCAGGGCTGACTCAGTGCCATGCCCGGGACGAAAACCAGATTTCCTCTTTCTTAGTATGTTGTGCAGCTCGAGGTAGGATTGGATCTGCATATATGCAGCTTTGTCAAGGATTTTCAACAAGAAAGGCACCGTGGTGATGGGCCTGTAATTGTTTGGGGAGTCAGGGTCCAGTGAGGGCTTTTTTAGCAGTGGCCGGACCCAAGCTTCTTTAAGGGAGGATGGAACAGTGCCAGATGCGAACAAAGCATTAATGATGGCTAGTGCTGCAGCACAGTCTTTGATTATGCTTGCTGGACAGATGTCCCCTTTGCATAGTGATGGCTTTATATGCATCATGATTGATGTGACTTTAGGGATGGTTACATTTCTGAAGGTAAAAAGCGGTGGGGGCTTGGGGTCTAGAAGGTTAGGAGAATTGGGTTCAGAAGTGGTAGGTGTAGATGGTGTGGTTTTGGGTAGGTTGTTGAAGTTGGTTTTGATCTTTTCTTGGAGTAAATTGATTTTACCCAGCATAGCATGTTGGATGTCATTACACCATTTCTCGTCCTTTACTGTTTGATGTGTGGAAGAAGGGGGGACAACCAACTCATTGAAGATGGCGAACAGTTCCTTGGATTGGGATTTAGCTTTGTCAATTCTAATGTTGTATGCAGCTGCTTTTGCTGAGGCGATGGAGATTTTGTATTGCTTGGCAATGGAAAGGTAGGAGTCATGAGTGGAGTCAGACGGGCAGGATTGCCATTTCTTTAGGGCTTGCCTTTTGTGTACTTTTACGTTGAGGAGGTCTTGATTGTACCAGGAGTTGGTGTGTTTGATATTTTTTGCTCTTTTTTCTCTACAGGAGCAATGGTGTCAACTGCTTCTTTGAGAGTGGAGTTGTAGATATTGACCAGTTATGTGTATGAAAGTACGTTTTTAGGTTGTTCCTGAGTGATGAAAGGTAAATGTGGTAAAGAGAATGTATTCATGATAAATAGAAATGGCTAGATCAGAACTACTCATCGACTGCGCACGTTTCTTTAATGGATCGCTTTCATGTGTGACGAGTAGTGTTGCGGACCTCTGTTAGTGTCAGGATTTTACCCATTGGTAATTTAGGCCGTTCAGCAAGAGTCGTGTATTCACTCCTGTTTACTTGACCTGTGCTATTGATCCATATCTCTTAGAAGCCATCATATAGCTAGCCTGTGGCATTTTCTATTCTGAAGGAACTGCAGATGACTTGAGGGCACATTCATGGGCATAGCTGTACTTGTCTTTTGAGGAATTACCCTCACTTCAGCGGATTTTAGGGTTCCTGCTAGGGTGGCAGAAGGTGTATGCCTATACTCACGTTACAGATCAAGTGGGAGGAGTATTTGTTGGATCATCACCCCAAATATTTGAAAGAAGAAGAAGCTTTGCACTGTCGGCCTGGACAATCTCTACCACAGCATCACTGTAGGCTGCAGACCGGTTACTGCACAGCCACCTGAGGTGACGGTGGCCCCATCATCTTTGGTGCTTCCAAAGCAGTTTTGCAACATAAGATCTTGTGCAACGTTAAGCACTGCTGGATACAATGGTAACCTGGCCATCGTTCCCTGTCTTACCCACTTTTTAAAATTGTGGCAGGCCGCAGCACCCGGTTTAATTTTTAATTACATCAGATACTTCAGGTTTGTTTCAGAAAGAGGAAACCGTTTGAAGATACAGTCAAACCTCCAAATTTTTTAATCCAGTCCATGCCAGTGAATTATTGAAATGTGCACAGAATATTTCTCCAGCATTGGATCTTTCATGGATTCACATGGTGTGAATATGCCCAGTCGTCAGGCTAGGAATCCCCGGTTACTTTGACTTAGTAACTTTCCTATGGTAAAACTTGAAACCTTGAGTGTGCCATCGATGTCGTTGTGGGTGCTTTTGGTCCCCACGAATGGGACGTTGAGTGTATAACTCCGCCCCAGCAGCTTCCCCTCAGATTTCAACTGTCATCTAAGCTGTTGGGATTCTGCGTGTTTCTTTCCTCAGAGAAAATTACGTTCGTCAGAAAATTAACATTTCTTCAAATTTCAACATTCGGAGCAACGACGTCTACACACACACAGTTCAGGTTACAACCATGGAATCTTCAGGACCAAAGAAGTCCTTATTTAGGCCATGCACCACTTGCGGCCTAAAAAATGTATATGAGGGTGACAGACATAGGGAATGTCTTTACTGCCTCTATTCTGTGGATGGATGTGACATCTGCCAGGTTTTCTCGCAAAAAACACTTAAGGACTGGAACCGTCGCCTAATCTGTTGGCTCACTGAAGGAGCCTATCCGGCGTCAGAGGTTGGGTCATCATGGAGTGGGAGAGCAACCGCTCCCTCTGACAAGAGGTCAGATTTGAGGAGCCGGTGGCGAAAAAACAGAAGACAGGTGAGGCAAATCATCGTCGAAGTCCACAATGACGGCATCGGTGACGACAACTTCGTCAGGGTCGACAGCTTATCTCTCGTTGACGACCAACTCGTCAACGACCAAAAGAAATCATCCGGAGAAAAGCCTACGCACCCATCGACCATCACTATGACAGAGATTTCAGAATTACCGATGCAGGGCAGTATATTGCCCCCCAAAGTTATTTTGAAAACCCCAACTGGAGCCATGATGGAGCATGGCCAGGATTACCTGGGAATGTCTCCCATAGATTACCCAGATATCATGCCAGAAGAGATTTTGCAGCATGAGATTACGTCAAATTTTGAGCCTTCGCCAGAGGAATGTCCAGGTGTCATTGATTCCGATCCTGAAGAAGGAACTTCCAATCCTGTCAGGCTCACCTTGTCTCTGCAGGGACTTTGGGGCACGGTTGCACCCCTCCCTGGAAGTGAATTCCCCTTGTCAGGCTTCTTCCCCTGCTCGTGTGCTGTGGACTGCGCTGGTTGTGGACACTGATCCTGCAAGGATATGAGAGATTGTGAGAATGCTGCTGTATGACTGCTGTCTCTTTTGAATCCTTCTTCTCAGAATGTGGTGAGCATGTGCCAACCCATATAGTCTCACCTGTTGATTGATGATGGTGAGCTCTCCGTCCTGCTTCTCACTGCAGGGGCGCTTTTGATGGACCGAGTTCCTTCACTGGCCCATGTACGTGGCAGCCCAGACCGGCTGTGGCTGAACCACTCCTGAAGGTAAGTGTCTTATGGCTTTTAAATATTGTAATGTTGATTCTTGATTATTGTCCGTGTCCTTTTAATGTTGTCTTTCCTCTGCTTTCTCCCAATAGATGAAATGCGGCCCAGCAGTAGTTGCGGTGCATGAAGCGAGGCCAAATGGGAAGATAATGGAGTCCACAATGCTCCGACAGCAGGTGAGTGTTGGTTTAAGGTTAAGCGCAAGGATTTGTCTAAGCGCGACCTTAAACGTAAAGTCTCAGTGAATTCAAACCTTGTCTTCATCTTTTTCTCTTGCAGGCATCGTCTGTCACGACGTCGGGCTGGAGCGCTTCTTTCTGCAGGTCTGGAGATGGAAGATGAATGCCAGAGTCCACGATGATGCGTCCCGAAGGAAGCAGATTCCTCGGTAAGTGCTGCAGCTGGTAGCAGGAAACAACGTAAGATGCGCTCTGGTGAGTAGCTGAAAACAGGTAAAATGCGCTCAGGCTGGTAGCTGGAAACAGGTAAGGTGCGCTCAGGCCGGTAGCTGGAAATAGGTAAGATGCGCTTAGGCGGCGGTGAGCGTTATGCTGCAATAGCAGAAAAACGTAAAGCGTGTGCACGAGGGCTGAGCAGGCTTATATAGCCTAGCTCTGGCCACGCCCATTAGTCCTGACTCATCAGCCCCACCCTGCCACTCCTAAAGGATGCTTACACGTGCACTCTGACTCTCCCCAGCAGCCACACCCAACCGAATGCACGTGGGTGCCCCTGCAGGGGAAACAAAGTACGTGCACCAAATAAAAATGTGCTAGTGCACAGTTATTTATGAGCCTGGAGCCAAAGGCGCCAGGACTGAGTCCAGCTGGGCCCTCCATGTTGCATTGTTCCCAAGGGACAATTAAAGGTTGTGTTACCCCTTGCTCTCGTGTCCTGATGGTGCAGGGTCTGGGGTTCCGGGCCCATAGCCATGACAAATCCTCCTATCCAAGGACCATCTAGAGAGGAAGAGACACCACTAAGGTTTCAGACACCTACTTTGCCATCAACACCTGCTGGAATGGGCAGTATGCATCCACAAAACCCCCTTATAAACCCACAATCCTTGCTTTCCCTGCAAGTGATTACAACAATACAGTCTCTTTTGGGGCAGCTTGATGCCAGGCTTCCGCTCCCTCATGCTCAGACAATTGGGCCATATGGAGAAGATCAAGTTAACCCACAGCATCAAAGGGACCCAACCCATCCCTGTAGAGACCAGGGCATACTCCCTAGGATTCAAACACCTCCTAGACCTCCACCTCCACATGGATTTAGTCCACGTAGGAGAGAGCATGAAGAGGGGGAATGGTTGACACAGACCAGGACACTGGTCCGAGGGATACAAGTTCCACCGCCTCCTCGTCTCCACGCAGAGCCGACATGTGGGACACAGATGATCCTGACCAAGACGTGCAGGGTAGCCTGGCTCAACCTTCGCCTCCAGATGACATTGGGGCGTTTTACTCCATGATGTTTAAAGCATGCCAGAAGTTTGGTCTGATTCCAGAAGAGGAGAAGAAAAGACTGTTTCCTCTTCGACCACATGGGTAAACACAGGAAGGCAGTGTTTTCCATACCCATTCTGGATCACATTTGGCAGGAGGGCCTTCGTACTCTGAAGCATCCTTTTACAGAGCCGGCATTTAAAGGTAGGCTGGATAAGAAGTTTAAGGCTCCAGACACAACACCAAAATGCCTCACCTCGCAACCCGCTCCATAGTCAGTCATATCAGCGGCAGCAAGCTGCAAGGCTTGAACGTAGCATAAGTGCGCCACTCCACCACACAATGAAAACAGGAAAATGGATGCCTTCTCACCATTGGTGCAACAACTGTCAAAGCAGCAAATGCCCTGGCGAAAGTTGCTCTATATGATAAAGAGATGTGGCACCATCTGTCTTCTATGTTGGAACACTTGCTGGAACAGCTGAGGAAAGAAGCCATGCCGCTGGTGCGTGACGGGGAGAAAGCCTCGAATCAGCACAGCACAGCACAAAGTCATTGATTTGCCATGTGAAGGGGAAAATCTGTTTGGGGAGAATATTGATGAGGCCCTAAAAGCCAAGAAGGCAGATTCGGACACTGCTATGTCTCTTACAGCCCTTCAGGGCAGGCAGCCGTTTCACTCCTTTCGAGGAGCCTCAGGTAATTCAAGATTCTCAACCTCTAGAGACAACAAGAACTATAGTAGGCCCGGATACTACTCTCAGGGTTACAAGATGAACTACCAATCTTCCCAGCGCAACAGGGAATACCATAAAGGGCAACGAAAGCACGGATCTGCCACCTCCCAAAGAGGTAGGCAAAATAAGGTACAACAATGACTGCATCAGGGGCTGACAGGTGGGGGCAAATGTGGCTTTCTACCTCGATGAGTGGCAAACAATAACGAAGGACAGGTGGGTTCCAGATGCAATCCAGTACGGCCACTTATTGGAATTCAAACACACTCAAATCCCGATACCTCCCATGAAGTTATTTCACCCCCACCTTCAGGTTTACAGCAGGAGGTACGTCAAATGCTAAGAAAACGAGCCATCGAAAGAGTTCCTCCTTCAGCAAGAGGAAAGAGAGTATACTCCAGGTACTTCGTCGTCAAAAAACCAGATGGGAAGTAGCGCCCTATCCTGGATTTACAAAGACTAAACAAGAACATCAAAAAGCAGAAGTTGAAGATGCTAACCCTCCAGGTGGTCATAAAAGCCATTCAGCCCCATGAATACCTTGTGGCGGTAGATTTCAAGGATGCATACTTCCACGTGCCAATTCATCCAAGGCACCGAAAGTACCTCAGATTCATGGTCGGTGAGAGCAATTATAATGTTTGTCTACAGTCATTCGGCGTGAAATCAGCACCCAGAACGAACATTCACAAAGTGCCAGGCACCGGTAGCAGCCTTCTTCCGAAAACAGGCCCACCACGTCTACCCGTACTTGGATGATTGACTGGTTCGAGGTTCAACGTATCAACAAGTCTTGTCGTCTCTCAAACAAACAGAAACACTGCTCCAACAATTGGGCTTTACAATAAATTATACAAAATCCTGCACAGTTTCCTCAAGGAATTTGGTTTTCCTGGCGCTCAATTGCTTATGGACCAGAGTCTTGTCAGACTCTCATCAGTGAGAATCAAGAAATTGATAATACTAGCGAACACGTTCACGCCAGACAAGCTAGTCACAGTCTGCACATACATGGCTCTCCTTGGCACCATGTCCTCCTGCATTCCTCTAATTCCCCACTGCAGACTGCACATGTGTCAGTGCAAACGTTTCTGGCTACCAGATTGTGCCAAATCCAGGGTTCCTGGTCAGACAAAGTTACCATCACTCAGACTCAATCAAACACACTGAAGTGGTGGACATACACCTGCAATATTGCGAAAGGGATGCCCCTGCTGGAACCAAATGACCATTTTACGATTGTGACCGATGTCTCCCAGGCGGGATGGGGGCTGCACCAAGTCAAACGCCTCTGGACCCCCGAGGAAGCCGTCCTCCACATAAATGTGCTGGAATTACAGGCAGTGCATTGGGCTCTAAAATCCTTCCTCCCACTAATCAAGAATTCAGTGGTTCGTGTCCTCACGGACAACACAATCACAATGTTTTATCTACAGAAACAAGGCGTAACTCGGTCAAGCACCCTGTCCCAAGAAGCACAGACCATCTGGCATTGGGCCATCCAACACAACATTCTACTTCAAATCTTCAACCTGCCGGGGATACAGAACAAGCAAGCAGACACCCTCAGCAGGGATTCCTCACAGTCGCACGAATGGCAACTGCACAACATCCAGATAGCAAGATTTTCTCAATGTGGTGTCAACCCCTCTAGAACATTTCGGCACTCTCGACAACAAGCAGTGTGCGAAATTTGCAAGCAGGATTCCTCATCCCGACTCTGAAGGGGACGCATTTTCGTTCCCATGGAACGGCGTGTTCGCATACGCGTTCCCTCCATTTCCTCTCATCGGGAAAATGATACAGATGATACGCAAAGGTCACTGCAGAATAATCTTGGTATCTCCTTACTGGCCCAGGCAGACCTGGTTCTCGGACCTCCTACAACTGGCAGTGGACGATCCAATCCATCTAGGATCTCATGCCATTCTTCTATTCCAGAACAACGGGGTGATTTTTCATCACGATCCAGGCTCTCTCAAATTAACAGCGTGGCTCCTGACCACGCCGAATTCGGTCATTTGAATATCCCTCAAGACTGTCAGCGCATTCTAGCAATGGCTAGAGCCCCTTCTGCCAACATTTCCTGTAGCCGAAAATGGAAAACATTCTGTGCATGGTGTGCACAAGAACCCAATCTACGGCCGCTAGTTATACCACCTTATCAAATCCTTCGTTATCTGCTAAAGTTAGCTCAAGAAGTTCTAGCAATCTCTTCCATTAAACTGCAATTTCTAGATTTACATGGAAAAGAAGATCTTCCCTCTCTACAGTGACAGGCTAATCAAGCACTTCTTAAAAGGGCTTTTTCGTACCTTTCCGCCAAAGAAAAGGATTCCAGCTGCATAAGATAGGTTTCATCTACAATCTCCTTCTGCCACTCGAAGGCCAATAAGCCATTGCAAACGGCACCCAGAGCGCACTCCACTAGAGCCACGGCTGCCTCGGCGGCTCTCTGGTCTGGTGTACCCATCAGAGACATTTGCCAAGCGGCAACATGGGCAGTAACCCAAACATTTACCAGGCACTACTGCTTACATCAGCAACACGCTGAAGACGTGAAGATGGGACGAGCAGTCCTTAAATGGCTGTTCCCTTAAGGTAAGCCACGCAGCTTTCTGGGGTTGTTTCCTTTCTCTACTTACGTATGTGAACTTCTTGCATTAACGCAGGAAATTTGAAAGTATCTAATCTGTGTTTGCCTGGTTTATCACCTCCTAACATGTATACTGCTATAAAATCTATTCAAAGCATGTGAATCCATGAAAGATCCAATGCTGGAGAAGGGAGTCGTTTCTGACCTGTAACTCAATTTTTCCAGCATTGGTAGCTTTCATGGATTCACATGCGTCCTCCAGCCTACCCCCTACAGGCAAACATCTTCTACAGGTTTATGTCCTCTAGCTGGAGTGGTTAGAATCTGAGGGGCAGCTGCCGGGGCGTAGCTACAGACTCAATGTCCCATTGGTGGGGACAAAAAGCACTAACAACAACGTCGATGGGACACTCAAGGTGTCTAGTTTTTCCATAGGAAAATTACTAAATCAAAGTAACCGAGGATTCCCAGCCTGACGACAGGGAATATTCACAACATGTGAATCCATGAAAGAAACCAACGCTGGAGAAATGTAGTTACAGGTAAGAAACTGTTATATAATACACCTGTTTCTCAATTGAAGGGGTGAGGAGGATGTGCATCAATTCTCTTTCATGTTCAGGTTGCACACAGGGTTCAGGTAAACCTAATACCTGTGGAATATTTTCGACCACATTATGTAATCCATAAATGTACACCCTTGTTGGGTTTTTAAGAAATACAACTTTTTTTGCCTGTGGTCATTCTCATTTCATATGGAAACATATTTGGTATTCATTTCCAGAATTGCAGAGTGCAACAGATGTTGCAAAAATGAGCCGTAAAAGTGCCTGCTTTAATATCACTTTTTGAGCTTTGGGGCATTTCCCTTGTTTTTTCAGGCATAGCTTGGGCAAGAAACAGATTTACTGTTTCTGACTTGCTTGCCAGCTCCTCCTGCAAAAACCATATGGCTTTCGGTGTGCTTGGTATTTTCAGTAGGAATATTGTTAATGCACTTTTTGCACTGTGAAGGGCTAACACATGTATGGACATGTTTTCACCAGGTTTAACCTATTTCTTTTTGCACTTTTTGGTGCAAATTTTCACAATTTCTTGGGTTACACCTGAGTGCATGAAAGTGCAAACATAAGGTGTTCCCCGCCATGCAATTTAGACTGTTTAATAAATAACCCCATTGTGCTACTACTTTCGCTGTATTCACCTCAGATGTGTGACACTTTTAGACTCTTTAAGTGTTTTAGTGCACTTCCCACTATTAGGGGATGGAGTGCCCTTCTCGTCCACAAGGGACATAGTGCATTTCACTACTACCAATGAAGTAAAAAACTTGTGCACCTAGGAACCCCTTGCAGACGTTGTCAGGATCCCAAAGGGAACCCAACTCATGGGCCCTTCACTAAGCTTGACCCATAGAAATCTTGCCTTTTGTTACAGCAGTCTGAAGACCATTGCCTACTCTCCTGTCAGACCCTCATTGCCTCCTGCACACTGACACTGCTCCCTGTCAGGATGGTAACAAGTATAAAGAAGCCAAGACATAAACTGTAAAACTATTTTATTTGGAATAAAGATACACAGGATGGGCTATAATAGTAAAATGGGAGTCAGTAACTCAGAATTCTAGCTTTTCCCAACACATGAGCTTAACTCTTTCTTGGGCATGGGCTTCCTGCCCTAGTTACTCACTCCTCTCCCCTGAAAGGGCTTGGTTTGAGTTTTCCCCTTCCCCTTTAGGCAAATCCCCCAGTTTGGTCTTCTCACTTCTAGGTTTTAGGGTTTCCTGGGGCCTATCCCTCCAGGGCTTTAGAGATTCCCCACACCTTCCTTCTCCACTGTCCATATTAAGTTTGAATGCCCCCTTGAGCCTGTTTAATCAGTGTCCCTGGGTTTAAAGGGATCTCCCCACCTTTCTTCTTGCTTACTCAGGGTCGAACTGGGACAAGAAATATGCCCGGTCACCCAAAAAAAAGTGGCCTACCCCTCGCCTCATGACGCTTGACCTCTGATGACATCGTCATTTGACCCCACCCCAAAGTGACATCCCGGGAAGCGAGGAAACACAACCTTTCAACCTTTCACCTCTTGACAAAACAGGAAGCGGCATCAAATAGCATTGTTCCTAAGTATACTAAATTACTGTGAATTCAAGCAGACGTCCAAGGCCAAATGATAATGTTATTGTATTTTTTATAGAACAAATATGCATACAATATCACCCAACATGTGTTGGTACTCATTTATCGACCTAAGTAGGATGAAAGGCTTTTTGAAAAAAAACTAAAATTGGAAAAATATATCTTTTTTAAATTTTTCTTTTCTCCAAACTGGCCCAGGCATGGGCAGAAACCGGCCCCCACTCCCTAGGGACGATTTCAGCCCAGCCACGGGCCGAAAGGCAGAGGGGCCAATCCGACCCTGTGCTTACTCCTGCTCGAGGTCTCCTCTTCCAATCAATGGAGGAGGGTCTTCTCACCTTCCTACTGTGCATGTTCCTCCCTAACCTTGGATCACCTGCACAGGGCCAACTGGAGCCATCTTGATCTGTCTATCTATCAAGGTTTCTTGCTCCACCTCCTCCTGGCATACTCCAACCCCCTTCTTGTAGTGTTAAATCTCCTCCCGACTATGTCCAATTCCTTCCTGGTGCTCTCCCATCTCCTTCTTACTGTCTCCAACTACCTCCACTTCTCCCTTTCGTATCCCACTTCTTCTCTAAACTATCCTCAAAAAGTTGTGAAAATATTCTTACCACCTCCTTAAGATCCCCAAAATCCTTCTGTTTTCCAACCCTCTTCTGTCATTCTTTACCAACCTCTACCCTGCTTCTTTATTTATTTATTTATTTATTTTACATTTTTAAAGCGCTCACACAGCCCGCGTGCATCGCGGCGCTGTTACAGGAATTGTTTTTGTTTATTTAGTTGCGTAATTGTTTTTATCTTAGTTGCGTATTTATAATGCGCTTAAACACCCCAAGGTTTCTAAGCGCGGACCTGGGGATCGAACCTGTGGCGCTCCGTGCCGTTTTGCTTCCAAGGCGCGCACGTTGCCGCTGAGCTATCCTCCCGGGACTACACCTAATCTCTCCTCTCCATTACTGCTCTCCCCTCTCCACTACTACTCTCCCCTCTCCATTCCATTATTACTCTCCCCTCTCCACTCCACTCCACTCCACTCCACTTTCTACTTAGTCACCCTGCTTTCACTCCCTCAATTACCAAACAACCACTCTCTACACTTCCTCTTAAACTTCCACTCACCCACCTTACATGCAAACTTAGAGCATAGTATTACTTGCACCAACCAGTAACTTACCTTCTCTCCAAAACGTCTCCACACTCCAGTCCACCATACTTCCTCCTTCTGGTCTCTTGGTCTGCAAACCTCTCCTCTGACCTCACCCAAGCAACCCACACCTTCCAGTTTCATGTCCCCCTTCTTATCCTCCCTCTCCTCGTACCATTGGACTTCGTCCCCTAGCCAATCTCGCCTTGACATCCCCGCCTGGCAGATGTTACAAGTGTCAAAAGCCGTAAAAAGGGGCTAAGCCCGCCCCTTTCTTCCACAAAGGGCCGTTGTGCTGGGAAAATAGGGGCTCTCTTTGGACAGAGTCCGATTTGTGTTAGGGTGCCACATTGTGGCACAGCTCAGGTTAAGTATAAGATAATCTTTGCTTTTGTTAAACTGCTCTGCGGCAAGTTCCTGATAGCTTGTGTTGGGAATTTCTGCTGTCTCTTTTGGAGGTTGTCCTACACTGGTGCTGGTGACTCATGCAGTCCATCTCTGGAAGCTGGGCAGGCTTTATGTGGCTTTGTTTAGTGGTTCTCTCGGAGTCCTCTGCTGGGAGGCTCTGGTCGCCTGTTGTGTTGCGGGCGGTCTGCCCAGAGTAGAAAACCAAGATGATATTAACTGTGATTTATTTTATCCACATAGCAAGCTACCGTTAGGGATTTTCTTTCCTTTAACCTGATCTTGTGCTCCGTAATTGTGACTTTCATAGCTCTCGTGGTCATGAAAATATAAGCAAATTCACAGGGACAAATATTCATATAAACTTTTTTAGTAAGACAACTATAAAAATGTCAGACGTCCATTTTTTGTCTAGATACTGCACAATGCTGGTTTTCCTGATATATTTACATGAGCTAAATTACCGCTTGGGAAGTGATCCAACATTTCTGCAAGTATCCATTGTACATTGATCGTTTTATTTGTTTTTTCTAACCCCGTTCTGTTGGGGTAAATGGGATAAGGGGCTGCGGGGGTGTCCCCTGCTCCCTTTAAAATAATATGGGGTTCGCGGGGGTGTCCCCCGCAGGTTCAATTGGTTAATATCGGCGCATAAATACGGCGCCATTCTTGTATGGTGATATTTTTGCATCGATGTTAACACATGGAACTAATAATGATTGATCACTTTTTTATTCTGGTAAAATGTCTAGAAAATGTATTGACACCGATGGGTTTGCGACGGAGCTGGGCTTCTTTTGTTTCAGCAGATGTTCATACCTGACTTTTCAGTCAACTGGTTATCAACATTTTCAGTAAGCCTGTGGAAAGTAATATTATTTTAAGAGCAAATGCTTATTTAAAGTAATCCTCCGTTTTACATCAATTTCTTCTTAATCTAAGACATTTTCCATCAGGGATATTATCATTTTGGCTTGTAGGATGTTAACAGCCATATTGTAAAAGAGTGTTTATTTCTGTAGGTTTCCTATATAAATGTATATAATGTATTCATAAGTAAATCAAGAAATGCAATCTCTTTTACACTCTGATTGTTTGTAAATTTAAGGTTTTGGATTATCTATTTTATTGGATTATGGCATGGTTCGAACAATTTTAGCTTCCCACTGTTCCCAATCCAAATTATGATAATGTTGTCCATTTCTGACACCTTGTATCACATATTATTACTAAAAGAATTAGCATTGAAAATACATTTATTTTCAAAATCAGACGAATAAAGATTAACAAAATAGGGTGTTGAAGCTGTACTCGTGGCTGCCCCCTTCTGCTTTAAATACAGTGGCACACTTAGAAGAACATGTTTTTGGGTGAATGCTATTGTCAACAATTCTACAATAAATTACTTGGCTACAGTATGTGGGGTAAATCTCATATTCAAAGCTGAATCAATTATAGTAATGACCTAATTTTGTGGAATATTGGTGTACAAAAAATATAACTGTTACCAATATTTACCTTGCATGGTTGAATCCATGTCCCCTGAAAGGTTACTGGCATATATAGAATCCTGTATAAGTGCCATTGCTTGTTTTTCAATGGCTGCACAAACCATACATTCAATGCATTCGAAATAGGTTTGAGGGGCGCTGCCAGCCGGCTCCCGATGCTGACGTGCTGTAGGCTCTGTCAGCCGGCAACCTTATATCCCTTAATGCTGCTGTTTTAATTAGTTGTGACCCCCATAAATCAGACGGTGTCATCCCCCTTATATCCATGACCGGCAGAGCGACGTAGCAGAGACCCGATTGCCTCCTGACCGAAGTTGGCAGCGTACGGCCTCCGTCACCGGCAGTCCGAAGATGGCGGTGGTGCCTGCACTTTAGGCCCTAACGGTGGACCCCTGCTGCTGATTGCTTGGCTTTGCAGTATCGGCGCTCGGAGCCCTCACCGGAGATTCCCTCTGAGGCGTGTGCTCCTCGCCGGGTCCCCCAGAGTCGTAGTCCTGTGGCCTGTGCCCGGCGTGCTTCGACTCCTACAAAAGCAGAGCGGTACGGCTCACGAGACCCCCAGCCTGGCCGCACCCCCATAGTAAGTGCGCCCTCCTTGCGGCTGGGGCTGAGTGCGTAGATCAGCAACCAAACGCGTGAGCGGAGTGCCCCCTCGGTCTGCACCAGCAGATCAGCTCCTGTTTCTCACACGTCCCTTCCCGCATTGGAGAGGGGGCGAGAGCGGTTCTGGAAAGCGATCTCCCACCTGGAGGGCTCCGCTCCCAAGATGTTCCAGCGCAGCCTCTCCCCCTCCTCCCTCATCATCACTTTGCATGGCGGCGTCCGCCTCGCTGGGTAGCCTCCTTGGGGTCTCCACACCTTTCCCGCAATTTCAAAGCTGCAGCATCCGGGTGCTGCCCGGGACGGGGGGTTGCCTTCTGCCAGCAGGGCAATGCAGCGTCCTCGCTGGGAAGTCGAGCTACCCCGGTGTCGCTTAAACAAGTGTATAAGGACTGTTTCTCAATGATGGCACTCATCTGATTTGGTGAAACCATAAGCTTACTTAATAGCCACAAACATTGATGCCATCCTACGCAGAATGAATTAGTGCCTCCTTGATAACTGTGATAACAATTGCCTGTTGTGGGAAATTAAACCCTGGTTTGGCCCTTTCGCTTGCACCCGGGAACTTGGGGAACTCTGTGTCCTTGTGGCAAAGCTGTGTACTCCCACTCTTACAGGCTACCATCGGCATGGGGCTGCTGGAACTCTCGAAGTTTGTGTGGACTGTCTCGCTCAGGACCAGCGTTGTACATGACCTCCCTCTTCCTATCTTCGGCACCTGTACTGGTTGTTGGCTCTCCCTGCAACACCACAAACCATATTCTCTGATGCTTAAATCCCCCATGCAATGCTAGCTCTTTTGTTGTCACTGGGCACCTTCTCCCTAGCCAAAATTCTCCAGCTGTCAACAGTGGGGTCAGATCCTCCTGGGTATAGTTCTGCACCAACGGATACTATACAGCAGCAATAACCTTCCACCCTTGCTATGCCTAAATTTGCAGCCAAGGCCAAGACAGCAGACATTAAATCTCTTCTAGCTAAGCAGAACGGCAAGCCTAAGCATCCGCAGGTTATTCGGGCAGAGATTCATTCTCCCCCACCCCGACCAGATGGATTCCTCGCCCACTAAACTGAGCCTCCTCAACATGCTTGCTACCCTGAAAAAGGACATCACTCACAAAATCAAGGTCTCCAGTGACAATGTAGCTAAATCCATAGCTGACCTGAATACCCACATGCTGGGGCTTGTATCTCGAGTGAGCGACGTAGAAGCTACACTATGCAAACAAGCCCAGGACCAAGCTGAGCTCACACATTTGGTAGTTGGCTTGGAAGAACAGCTGGAATTAATCTGGCCAAGCAGGAAGACCTTGAAAATAGGTCGCAAAGGAACAACATCCGCCTGCAAGGGATTCTGTGCCACATCCAGGATCACAAACGGACTGATTATATATGTGACTTATTTTGATCACTTCTTGATCTCCCTGACATTGAGGAGCTGGGCTTAGATAGGACACATCAAGTCTATTCATCCTCCCAGCAGCATTGCAACCTTCATCCTGATGTACTGTCAAGAGTGCATTTCTACCAATAAAAAGACATAACCCTGGTGGCCGCACAAAAGAGGGAGCCTATCGAATTTCGAGGGGCAACAATATCTTTTTTTCACAACCTTTCACCACGCACCTTCGCTAACAGGCACAAGCTGAATGTAGTGCGGCCTGGCTTCAATCCCTCAAGGTCTGGTGTAGATGGGGGATTCCCTGCAAACTTCTCTTGAAATATCAAAATCACTGTGCCATCAGCTCTGAAGATGAAGTGGCTGAATTAATGGCTACCTCCACAGGGGCTCGATCACCGCATTTTATCACTGACTCACTCAAAACCTACGTCTGGTGGTGCGCCCAGGAAGCCAAAGCCGAGGCGGCACCTGCCAATGTCCCACCCAAGAAAAACTTGTGTTCAACACCTATTGATCAACTGAGGCCTCAGGTGCTAGACAGTGAATAACCATCATTGAGGGACCCTGCCAATAAGCTGCGTTTCCTGGTTGAAAATGTTTTGCCATGCTAAGGTTCAAAGTTCAATTGTTATAGTTTTGACACCATCTGTTGAGGGAAGGTGGGAGTTATGTAGGGTGCCCCATGGATTATCGCCCGATTCACCTATTTTACCCACAAGTCTGAAAGTGTTCTTATTTGGAAATATGACTAGGTTTACTTTAGTTGTGGGATTTTTATACTTTATCCCACGACTATGCACTCCGGCCACTCTCACATGCAATGACTACGATCTTCCCCCTATTAATTCCTTGGGGTATCTCTGATTATTTTTTTATTTATTTGCATTTTTAAAGCGCTAACACAGCCCGCAGGTGTCGAGGCGCTGTTACAGGAATATGGCTCTTAGTTGCGTATTTATAACGTGCCCAGAGGTTTCTAAGCGCGGACCTGGGGATCGAACCTGTGTTGCTTCATGTTGTCTTGTTTCCAAGGCAAGCATGTTGCCGCTGAGCTAGCCTCCCGGGACCCTATTCAAACCCAACCCGAAGTGATACATGATGGCATCTCCTGATCTACCCTGTGTGACCCTGAATGTAAAGGGCATAAACGCACAGATTAAGTGTAAAGCACTACTGCACAGGGTGTCCTCTATAGATGCAGCCTTGGTGTTTCTCCAGGAAACCCTCCTCCTAGCTAATGAGGGGGCATGACTCTGCAATAACAAATATCCCAGGATCTACTTTGCATCCAGAGGCCTTAAAAAGCAGGGAGTGGCCATCATGATGCCTAAGGGTACCCCCCTGAAAGTCTTAAATGTGCTAAGAGATAAAGAAGGTAGATTCATTTTAATCACAGCCATTTTGCATGAGCGCAAACTCACCTTGGCCTCAATTTATGCACCTAATGACAAGCAAAGAAACACTTGCGTATGAGCGCGATATAAATAAAATATCAATATCAATATCAAGATGCTTTTTTGGCGAATTTCTCTGGGGTATTGGCAGGGTTTGCAGAAGGAGAGGTGATTGTGGGAGGAGACTTTAACTGCATTGTAGACCCAACTATGGATAAATCCCTGGTGCCCACAGCTTATGATAAAAGAAACTTCCTAGCAATGACCACTCTGCTACCGGATCACTCCCTCATCGAGGCCTGGCATTTTTCCCATCCTGTGGAGCGGGATATACTTTTTACTCATCGGTTCACAGGGTTTTTCTCGAGGCTAGATATGTTCTTGATAACGTCTACCGGGTCGGACTGGCACATAAAATTGTCCCAGACACCAATGAAAAAGTGGCCCACCTTTGCAAATGACAATTCATCCACTTTGTGACACTGTTTGAATAGTAACCAAGGGGGAGTTGTTTGATAAAGTGTGATGCAATGGTGCATTTAAAGAATATTTATTCAACAACATTGGTCAAAACTACTAGCCGCACGGGGAAGTAACTCATCAAACTAGCCTGTATTGGCCATAAAAGTGGCCCACTTTGACCTAAAAAACTGGGCCACTCCAGCATTTTGTGTTTTTGGTTCGGCCATGGGCCTATTGCCCTATAGGGCAGTCTGAGCCTGGCGTCTACTCTCATCCCGACAGTGGTGGGGCTAGACATTCACCCTAAAGCCCTCTGCGACTACACCCTGCTTATTATCACAGCAGACTTAAATCCGATCTAACCCACGACCAAGCCCCTATGGCGGTTTAACAACTTTATTCTCAGGGATGTTACTATGAAAGTCCACACTTCTGAAGCCATAACTAATTACTTGTGAGAGAATGATACTGGGTCTAGAATTTAGAACGGTGTGGGAAGCTGGGAAAACTGTGGTCAGGGGAACCATAATAGAACAATCAGCTGCGATTGGCAGGGCCAGAAAATCCCATCAATCCCTCCATGAGAGCAAAGTCCGGGAGAAGGAACATGTCCTGAAGGGCCCCAGCGCTCTCTCCGAGACCTCAGGGTAGCAAAACAGGCATTGGAAACCTATCTCATGGAACGGGCAGCCCACTCTATACTGCTCACAAAACAACACTACTGCGCCTGGGGCAATAGGGCGAACAAGCTTCTAGTGGCCAAATTAAGAAAGGCAGCCACCATCAACTACATAGATGCCCTAAGGAATGTTAGCGGGGAACGGGTGATCAACGAGCTAGCAAAACTGCATATAATGGTACAATACTTTCGTAGGGTTTCTGCCACACATTCGGGTGACCACACCTGCACCTGGGAATTGATAGCTCAGTCGGCCCTCCCCCAAATGTCAGATGAGATGAAGAACCTCCTTGAATCACGTATAACAGCCTTAAGGCACAGAGGCTACCCATTGGAGGTGAGGAACAAGATTTTAAGTATTCTGCGGAATGAGGTGTGGGATGGGTTAGATCTAATGTCTAGAGGTAGGGTGTTCTAGCCTTTGGCTTCTACAACTGGGAAGCTACGTCCCCCAGCCTTTGTTCTTTTGAATTTCGGAACAGAGAGAAGGAAGGGTGAAGCGGAGCGTGTGGTCTTGATGTTTTGGGTTGGAGTTAACAGGTTGGTAAGATATTTAGAAGCTATGTTAATGAGGCATTTGTGGGTGGTTGCCATTGTTTTGAATTTGATCCCATCCTGAACTGGTAGCCAGAGCACTGGTTTCAGAGATATGTTCTCTTCTTCGTATGTTTAGTGCTGCTCATAGGGTGCTGTTTTGAGAGACCTGTAGATTTTTAATTCTGATAGTTGCAGTGCCGGCCAGGAAGATATTAAAATAGTCGAGGTTCGACAGAATGAGGGCTCTTGCTAAGGTTAGGCAGCTGTCTGCAGATAAGTAGGGTCTGCAGGCATTAATGAGTTTGGCAGTGTATAAGCGTGAACCCCCCCCCCCCACTCTGGAAGAAAGCTAAAGAAATGCTGAAGCGCAGGGACCTACAAGAAATCTCATTTCTGGGTCGGATCAGTGCAACCAAAAGGACCCTGCTCCCAATGCTACTTTATATCCTTCAGGCACTGTCAATGCATGTCCCGGAGTGGGACCTTCTTGAGCTCCAGAAGGCAATGGGGCAGTTCATATGGAGGTATAGACCCCCTAGAATCCCACGCAGGCTTTTCCACAGATCTCAGGGGGCAGGAGGACTCAACGTCTCGTCATTACAGAGATATTTTTGAGCAACACAGATTGCTCCAATGCTTGACTCGGCATCCGATGAGACGTCTCCAAAATGGAAACTTATCGAACAAAATGGCACCACCATTAATCTAGCTCATCTCCCCTTTCTCCCCCAAGAGGCAACACGCTTTCACCAGGGCCTGCTTATAAAAACGAATACCACCTGGCAAAACTGGGACAAAGCGTGTGCTCAGCGAGGATCCCGATCAGTACTGGGTCCGCTTTCCCCAGTCCTTCAGAATTCGGGGTCTAAGTAATAATGCTTTTGCTCACAGGGAATCGTGGGGGTTACTCCAACTGGAATATCTATATAAGAAAGGCACACCTCTCACATTTGTAGAGTGTAAAGAAAAGTTTGCCCATTTGGAAATTGAGTGATTCCGCTATTCCCAATTGCGCGACTGGATCACCAATAGCCAAACTAAACAGGCTGGATGCCGCCCTCCCATGGGGTTAGAACTTTGGGTACAAGAGGGACTATAGTTGCGAAAAGTTTCTATTTGCTGCTGCCTATTGTATAGCGCATCACCAGGGTATAAGTTCCCATATTTGCATCACTGAGAATGTGAACGTGGGCTACACATCCTTGAGGAATTATGGCAGCGAATCTGGGCCTGTGCTCATAAAAGCTCCCGCTGAACTCTGAGAGAGGCCCAAAAGTGTGATCCGTCCAGAGTATTTTGATTGCTGTTGGCATGGGTGTGGCCAACTAGGGACCTTAGCGCATATGTGGTGGTCTTATCCGATCATGCAGTCCTATTGGGAAGAGATCTGCTCCAAAATTAACGACATAACAGGCAAGCTTCTCGCAATGTGCTCTTTGACCCTGGTCCTGGGGGATGTCCATAAAGACGACTCCTTCCCCATGTCTGGCCCCAGAGCAGATCTGGGAGGATGTAGCGGCCATACCTGTCGTGCTGGCGGGTCAGAATATGCAGAAATAATTGCAATGGAGAAGCCGTCAGCCCTAATATCAGAGAGAATGGGCAGATTTCCTTGGACCTGGGCCCCTTCACTGACTTCATTCGTGAAAGAGGACACATGTTCTATAGGCCCCAGCTATTGAGACACCTATCTCTGGAATAACTAATGTACTGGGATGTTAATGCTGACAAATTCATGTCTTGAAGAGATTGGAACTCGCAGATGGGGAGGGTCCATTGTCAGATGCATGTTTGAACTATTGTGATAAAGCTGTTCTCAGTTGTATAGTAACACAACATTTTAAAATGTATTTTATTGCCCTTTCTCTTTCTCTTTTTTCTTTGGGGTTTGTTATATTTGTGAAAATGAAGCTTTGATGAAGCACTCATGGTGATACTAACTGTTGTTACTGATCATACCTATGCTGTCTATTGAAGCTTCAATAAATAGACAACTTGGAAAAAAAAGAAATAGGTTTGAAAATACAATGACATACAGATGAGGAGGGTCAATGAAGTCCATGTGTAATTAAAGAAGGTTGCAGAAAGCCGATCGCTGTGGATTTCCAGAATTTAGCTAGTCAAACTTATATTCTGAAATGAAATCCTCATCAGTGGCTTTAATTGTAATGGTTAAGATACAAGCCTTAATTTCCACTATAGGATCTTCACGAATAACTTGATAATGTTGGTCATTCTATATCGTTGGAAACACCATCTCATCATATTTGGAGTCATTCGTGGCAGAGAACCCGCCCCTTTTGTCCACTGGTTCCAATACGATGAATGCCTCAAATGTGAACAGCATGTCTTTGAAGTCCATGACTGCCACAATGCATTGTTTTGAGGGCCATACCTGCATCTCCTTATCCATGTCACAGCTCTGTGAGGGATCAGAAATGTGAGGCGGAAAACTTGGTAAAGGTTTTTCATAAGATGCCATTTTATTAACTCAAAAAGGTTTGACGAACGCCTCATCATCCCTACTCTGAAGAGGATTTCCCTGCCTATCAAAATAAACTAAAGGAAACATTCCAACAAAAGGAATCTGTCCCTCACACATACATACAACAAACATATAAAGAAAATATATGGCAATTCAAATATAACAAAAATAACAGTTATGTTCAGCATAAAGCTGATAACTGTTTCTCCTTGTAACCTGGGTGAGAACCCCATCCCCAGAGTCAAAGCAAGATTTTTAACCAACAGTTCAAAATTAGGAAAGTTCTGTCTTGCAACAAAGTTCTAATAATAATGTTCTTCTTACTCAAAAAGCCTCTCAGTTGGACATTGACCAACAGTTTAAAATAAACAAGTCTTTGTTTCGCCACTTATAGCAAAGAGTTCAACACAGCTTCTTCTTAGAAAACAAAAACACTTCCAGAGTTTATCTGTATCAACAGTAATGATTTGACAGGATCATTTTACACCAGTTTACAACATATTTTAGTGCTCTTGCCACTTCTTCTTCACAGCCTTTAACCACAACGCAGTACTTAAATGACCTCTACCTGGTATATTCGCCTGCCAGGACTAAAGAAATTCCTAACCCTATTACAAGTACTTCTGTGGTAAATTGTGCTTCAAACAACTTAGCAACGTCTTTTGACTTTCAACAACTTCAATATCGACTACTTCTGGGAAGACATGAAACACATTGGTGCTGTTTGTTCCACACTTGTGATTCCCACATGCAATGGGGGTTATGCTCCTCTCCTCCTGAATGTTTTCTATCCGGGGGCTGCTCTCCTGCCACTCTTGTTTTCCCACTCTTACATCAACCAAATGCTGAAAATGACTTTCTCTCACACCTGCTCTTCTTGGGCTTACACAATGCTTGCTTAGGTCTTTTCCAACTACTGCTCCTTTCTCACTCTGGCAACATAACTTACAATCAGCTTGCTTCTTTATTGCTCTCTCTTGGTTTTTGCAATTAAAATTCTTGTTAGCTTGTTTTAGTATTGTCCTCTTTGGTTTTGACAATGCTGGTTCTTATTAACTGGTTTTAGTATTGCCCTCTCTTGGCTTTGGCTATAATAGTTCTTGTTGGCTTCTTGTGATATTGCCCTCTTTTGGCTTTGGCAATTACTTTCACATTTGTAAGTATAATTCGAACCTTCTTGTCTGCTCCCATATCTCTTACTCTGCCACTTTAGCTTCTTTGTATCAGTTTGATATTCTTAGTCAGTTTTATTCTGCCACCTTAACTTCTTAACATCAGTTTGGTATTCCAAACCATTGTTTATGGCTGCGGGAGATTACGGTGCGTTCTGGGGTCATACAATGATGCTGAATTCACTGGGTCCTGCATACGCTTGCTCCGCTGCCACAGTGCCTTCTGCTTCCTTCGCTTTGCTCTGCACGGCAAACTGCTTCTCTTCTCCTCCCGCGGCCCGCACCGTTCGGGAGAGGAGCGTTCTGTGCTCCACAGACACTCTGGTGCTCGCCTGCCACTGGAACCCGAGTTATGATGGGGAAAGCTTTTTAACCTCATGCTTCCCACCACGCAAGCTCTGCATACAAGGCCTTCAAACTTAGAGACTCTCTCGGGACAATCATCCACTCTGGCAATAGCAGTGGTTCGGCGTTTCTGCTTTTCTGCTTCTTCTGCTGCCACTGCAGCATGGATTCTCTGCAGACACTCCACCTTCTACTACTCGTAATGAGGGGGACCTTTATACTCAACAGTCCCTCGCCTAAGAGGTCATTAGAATCACTAGACTGCATCTTGCAGTCTAGTGCCTCTCCATCCCTCTTCCTCGTCCCAGTACTTTGGGCATTGTGGGACATGAAGTCCCCAATGTTGAAGATATCTTTTCCTCGCATAGCTTCAATCTTACAATAGGATATTAAGATGCTAGGGTCTCTGGGAAAGTTAGTAAAGGGGTTTTCCCATTCCTCCTGATCTGATCCCCTGATGTGATCCCCTGAAGAACACCACCCCTCCACCCCCTGGGTCAGGATCAGGAAGCGTCTGCCTTTCCCTGGTCACATGAGAAGGGTCCCAGGCCAGGTTTCCCAAGGGAATGATCTCTGATTCATCACAGGTCATAGGTGGCACCCTAGAACATTACATAAGCACACTAATACTGCACTGTACAGACATAAACAATGCATATCAACACTGCACAAAATGTGAGGCATCTGTTTTTATCCCTTCAGTTTACAGCCCTATCTACCTCATTGCACCATGACCATACTCCTTTCCCAATTACTGGACTGTATGCAAACAAGGCGTATCATCACTGCGCAAAATGTAAGGCTAATTTTTCCCCTCTGTTTCCAATTTTTGTCGAGTGATCCCATTGAAGTTAGGTGGCTCCATACAAATGATAGCGAGCTGAGAGACATCCCTTACTCTACTGTACAGTAGGTCAACACAGCACAGAACGCTCATTCTGCTCAGTCATGGACAAGTGTAATGTCTGACTCATGTCGCAGTCTGCCATTTTCGGAGTTTACAAAGCACAACTCTATTCGTAGTTTAAATCCTGTAAAGAGGGGACAGCAGAGATTAGAGCAACGACACAGTTTGCTTGTCATTTGCTCCAAACAGGGGGTAAGTGATCTCAAAAAGTACCTTAAAGTACAGCAAAAAACTACAGCAAAGTAAAGCGAAATGTATGTTTAGTGTTCAGAACTAAGTAAAACACAGAACAGCCATAAGACATCCCATCAAGAAGAAGTACCACCGTATAAGTCAGAATTTTATATCCACTAAATTTTTATTTGGAAATGTAGAGAATGGAATGTGTCCATTGGGTTAGCAACAATTTTGTCTAAAAATTGTGGGTATCCCCATCTAAATTAAATAGGGGGGTACGGCATGCACGGGCACCACCTTCTTCATATTATTGTATAATACCCCTCTGCACCCAGTTACTCAGTTACTTATATTCACATCAGTTACTCATCATGATGCATACATATCCTCTTCTGTGGGTGTGCTTTCTCCCAATTGTGATGGTAGATGGTAGATTGTGTGAGGCAAAACCTGAGTATTATGAACCATTGCTCTATTTCTGTAACAAAATACTGTGAGGAACCAGGAATGAGACTTGGACACAGAGGACTCATAGTGATTGGCATACACCATGGGGTTGGAAAAATGCCTCACTATCCCTACTCTAGGAGTTATTTCCCTACTCAACCAAAACTAAGGGTTTGCCCTGTGTCATGATGTCCAAATCAAAAATGTCCTGCGTCTGAAATCTTATCCTAGGCCTCTCATTCTGAAAAGTAACTCTAAGGGACTAAGGATATTGTCTTTGGCTCTCCAAGTGCACAAATGTTCAAGTTCAAAAGGAAAAGTATAAATCCAACAAAAAGGCTCCAACAGGATAATGGTCACAGTTGTAGGTAATGACTCCCTACCCCAGGTGGTTCTTCACCAAAACAAAAGTTCAAAAGAATAACCACATTCTTTTTCCACACCTGGGGGAACAACTCCCTTCCCAAAGGTCCTTTCCACACTTTATGACACTTACAATCCGAAGGGCATCAATCTTCCAAGGGATTCTCCCTTCAACATATCTTATCTTGAATGCGGGGTTCAAACTGGCAGAGTACCTGGTACACTCTCCTGCCAGGTTCTCTTTCACCTTTATTGTAACCCACAATCCTAAGGGCATGAATCTTCCTTGGGATTCTCTTTTTCAGTTCACTCTACACACTTGAATTCTCTTGGCTTTGCCTGGTATACTCTCCTGCCAGGACTTTGTTATAATTGCAAAATACACACTGCCCCCTCTTTGGGTTTGCCTTAGGAGGAATGATTCTCTTTACCTGGTTCACTTCCAATTTACACAGCCTAGTTCTCTAGCCTGTGTGAGGAACCTGAGGGCATCCTCACTTCTTTTTCCCCGGTATACTTTGCTCAGGTGGCCAGGGAAAGGCCATTGCTTTTGGATCCTGACCCTGGGTGTGGATATGCAAGGGAGGTTCACCTGAGTGGAAGGAACTTGGGGAATGGGGAGAGGATGTCCTTCGGTGAGGCATGGTATCCCCCATTCCCTTTTCACAATGAACCTTATGTCCAAACAGCATTTGTAGGTTACTGTCAACCTTTTCCCTTTTCCTCCTTTCAAAAAGGTCATCAGAAATGCAATTTTTATACTGGGACGAGGAAAAGACAAACTTGGAGGACACAGCCTCATTTTGGACGTGATTAATAAATATCAGCCTCATCTTGTTAATGCAGACAAAAAGCTGCTCAATACTAAAATGAGGAGGAGACAACCGGGAGTTATGCACACTTCACTTCATTCAAACTAAAATATCACTTTGGTACTGAGACGAGGAAGAGAGCCTTGGAGGAGTTCAGTTTTAATAGCCAGGTATGTCCAGCTAAAAGGTTTCACCATGGTCAGACAATTAAAGTTGAGGACTCGCACCTGCAGTCAAAAATGATGACCACCCAGACGGCCTGGAGAGAAGGACGTGGCCTGGAGAAGTGGAGCGGGCTTGAGAGGAATTGGCTTAAGGGAAGCTCTGTCGAATAGGAGTGCGAGAGAGATGCCGGGTCTGAGGCTGGCTGTGAGAGGGTCCAAGACCCCCCTGTTCTCCCTGTCCGGTGCTCACAGCAGGAGCTGTGGGACACTGATGCCTCCCGATTGCCGCAAGTCGCTGAGAGAGCAAGTGGAGCTCTCATTAGCTCCCGATGGGGAAGAGCAGAGCTACACACTACAGAATTCCAGGACAGCAAGGCGGAGCGAAGCCGAGAAACCCAAAGGAGCTACTGCATACTACTGGTGAGTGAGAAGAAGGGAACACTTCTACCGGGGCACTCCAGGGACTAGACACGAGAGTGTATGAATGCTGAACAAGCTTAGAATGTTTTGAATGTTTTAAGTAGTATGGAAGACGAAAGACAGTATATTTGAATTCCAAAAAAGCTGCATGCTATTACAAGAGGTTTTGAAAGTTGAAACAAGTATAGAACAAAAGCAAGTCATGAGCACTTATGAAGGAAATAAAAGCAAGGTGGTACAAATGGGAATTACCACGGAATGAGATGTGTGAGCCATAAATGGTGGAAAAGCCAGAAAGCTATCATGAAGGATATGAAATGAGAGTGGAAGTCACAAGTGGTGGCCAAGACAAAAGATTTCCAATAAAGATGTGATTCGGAAAACTGAACATTGGCCAACTATAAAGAAACCCAAGGATAGGAGAGAGATATCCTGTGCTGGCAAAAGCCAGAGGAACACAGAAAGCATAATGAAGTGAATTGGGGCATCAGTTGCGTGACCTGTAATGGGCGGACCGTGTGGTCTGGCAACTGCTCCTAGACCGAGAAACCGCACTTGGAAAAAGCCATGGAAAGCAAATGTCAAGAAGTTTGTGTTTGGCAACAGTTGTTGAAGTGAATTGAAAAGGAGGAAACAGAGCCTTCTTTGTGAACCATTGAAAAGACTGGAGGAATAAAGATTTGAACTGGTATTGTTTTGAAACCTGGAAGATTTTGAACTGATATTGGTTTTGAAAGCTGGAAGAGTTGAACTCTTGGGCAAGAGAACCCCGAGATTTTCATTACGAAAAAACCTGAATAACCAAGAAGGTTTGAGTTGGTAAAGGGCTTCTTTACAAGCTGAAATATTTGCCCTCTTGGGGGAAGGAAACCCCAAGACGTTGTAACCTGGATTGAACTTTTGGGGAAGGGAGCCCTGACACTTTGAGAACTGTGGTGAACTCTTGGGAAATAGAACCCTAAGGCCTTTTTGAAACTGTTCAGAACTTGGGGAAGGGGAAGCCAACTATAAGCCAAGAGATGGAAGAAGCTCAGGAACTTTAATTTTGAACACTATTCCTTTTGCCATTGACATCCCTACACATTGTGTACAGTTAGTGGTGAGGGCAAGTATAGGTGTTGGACACAGACTTTTGATTTTAACTTACTGATGCAGACTATCCTTAATTTTCGTTAGGTAGGGAAATCCCACCTTAGTATAGGGCAAGTTGGGCCTTACTCTATCTGACATATAAGAAAAATAAAGCTTTCGATTAGAAAGTTGAATCTGTTGTTTATGTCTTACTTCATGATGCCTTCACACCTGCCAGATTTTCTTTCTTCTTATTCACTGTTTCTTTCAGTCATCTCTTTATGTCCTTCCACAGCAGGACCAGTGCCCGTCTTACAACAAAGTTTGTATTTGGCTTTTCTTTGACTTCTAAGAAGCGTGTCCTTGACCCTCGTTTGTCACTGTTCGTTCCTTCTATCTCGACACAGCATTCACCCATATGCGAAATGCTTCCCCACTTATTCTCTATGGGCTCACCATGTAGCAAGGGTGCTCCTCGCATCTCTCCTTCCTTCTCCTTCTCTGTTCACTAGCCGGGCGCGCGTGCAGTGATCCGGTTGCCTTTTGCACCACCTCTCTGTGCTTTCGGGTGCTTCATCTACCAGCGGGCATTGAACAGGGCACTGTAGTCAGCTTGCTCACTATGCTCGGTCCCGGTGAGAGCCTTCATGCTGAGTTGCCCAGTGTGTCTGCCTCTGGGATTCTGACCAGTGTCAGAATACAGTTGCAAGTTTCTCTCCCTAGCGACAGCCTCGCAGCTGTCTTTCTTTGCATCTCTGCTTTCTGTGTTCCGCTCGACATCAACATACGTTGCAGTGTGTCTCTCTTTTTCCCTCTCAGATGTGTCCATTTTAAAGTTCCAGGCACTGTTCAATAGTTTCCAAATACTAGATTGCTGCATTGGCTTGCCGTCTCTGATTCCCCTCACTACTCCATCCCTCCTCCTTGTCTCAGTACTTACAAGGGATGGATATTGAAAGATATTGGGCCTCATCAGGAGTTGGGCGGTAGCCCTTAAATCCGGTGATAACAGAATTAGCGGCACCAATACCGCTCTGCCGGATTACGGGTAAGCGCAAATACCGCCGGACACAAAATGTACCGGCGCAATTACAGCTGGTGCTATTACAGCCAGCGCTATCACTGCCGGCGCTAATAGCGCCGACAACACAAAGCGCAATTCCAGCCGTATCACAAGTGCAAGTACGGCAGTAGTAGAGCCGTAAACCAGAGCAAATACAGCCGAGATTTAACTCCAGCCTGCAGCTGGAGGTAAATGAACACAGGTGCCCAAAATGAAGCCACAGGTGCACCCAATGTAACCAGAGGGCTACATAAGTCGCACTGAACCCCAACACCATACTGTTTCCAACACCATGCTACCATTCATTGCTGCGAGCTGGGACAGGCAGCTGCTCATGCTGCGGCTGGGCCTTCCGTTGCTGGACATGGGGGTGGAGAAGGAGGAGGAGGATGAGGAGACGAACCGTCCAAGCAAGGCGATAATCCATCCCCAGGGTCAGGCCATCATCCTGGGGCCCTCAGTGACACCCAGTTGGTCACTCTTAACCGCCTGAACAGGGAGACCATCACTAAGCTTCTTGCCACAATCCAGGAAGACATAGGGAGCAGGATCAATATCTGTACAGCCGTGCCCCCACTGGTTAAGCTTGTGGCAGTTCCTGGGGACAAGCACCTTCCAGCACTCTGTGGCCATGCTGCATGGCATGGCATGGCACAGCCCACATGCTGTGCAGGTGCCGGATGCCCTCCTGCGGCACATGAACCACCATATTGCCCCCCCCCCGCTCCCACCACCCTGGCCTAGGTCAATGACATGAAGGCAAGTGTCTATGCCACCGCCCAACTGCCTAATGTTATTGCAGCCATTGGCTGCACCCATGTGGCATAGGTGGCACCCCAGTCCCATGAGGCCGTATGCAGGAACTAAAAGCACTACCACTCCCTCAATCTGGCGATGACTTGTGCCCCTGACCTCACCACCACAGACTGCTGTGCCCGCTACCCAGGTTCCACCCACGTCACCATGGTATAACGGAACAGCACACTGCGAGGATACATGGAGAGGCACAGAGGACAACGGAAGTGGATAGTGGGTGAGTACAATTTCCGCCACATATGCACATTGAAGCATCAGAGCTGCATTTGGGGGGGGGGGGTGGGTGATGGTGACACTGACAAGAACCATGGCATGACAAGTGGACGCACTAGCAGCACCCGGCCAGCACCTGCACCAATGACAGGGGTCATCCAAGGGAGCATGCACATGTCGGACACACACGCTGATGCACACATTCCGCTGCCATTACAACACACATGACCACATGTACTACAATTCATCAGGATTGCGGCACATCCACACTGCAGCACACAACAGCAGGCCTGCCAGTGCCAATGTGTGTGCAGGCAAAGATATGCATGTCACCATTGACAAAGGCTGCATTGGGATCGCACATACACATTGCATGGGCGGGATGGACACATGCATGCACACGTCCACCAGTGCCCCGATATAGTGTGAGAGCATACCCATGTTTGAGACATGTGACTAATGTCTGTATTCCACCTCATGCAGGTGACTCTGGATATCCACAACTGGCGTGGCTGATGACCCATGTGCGTGACCCACGGACACCACACAAGACCGCCTACAACCATGCCTACAGCCGAACCTGTGTGTGCATCGAGCGCACCTTTGGACTCCTCAAGGCACGATTCCGGTACTTAGATCGCACTGGCAGAGCCCTAATGTACGCCCTTGACAAAGTTGGCAAAATCGTGCTGGTGTGCGCAATGCTACATAACATTTGCCTGAGGAGAAATGAGCCACTATCCCCCGACACGGACATGCCCCACCCGGAGGAAGATGCAGATGAACAGCATGTGGCAGGAACCAGAGCAGCCACTCCCAGGGATGACGTGAGGGAAGGGAGACTGGCTCGGCAGGAACTAATAGACAATTTTTCTAGTCCAATACCCTGCCTCTGTCCACTCCAAGCACTGTGAATAAACTGCACATGAACACAATCAGGAATGTCCATGCATGAATGATGTTCAACAAATGTTTATCTAACTTTGTGCACCAACTATCTCCCCTCCCCACCACCAACACCCCAGCTCACAGTCCCCCCTGCCCCTGCCCACCACCAACACCCCAGCACACAGTCCCCCCTGCCCCCTGCCCACCACTAACACCCAGCACACAGTCCCCCCTCCCCCAGCCCACCAATACCCCAGCACACAATCCCCCCTCCCACCGCCCACCAACAGCCCAGCACACAGTCGCCCCTTCCCCCACCCACCAGCATCACCCCAGCACACAGTCCTTGCTCCCCCAGCCCACCACCGACACCTCAGCACACAACCCCCCTGCCCCCACCCACCACCAACACCCCAGCACACAACCCCTCCTCCCCCACCTTCCACCAACACCCCAGCACACAGTCCACCCTTCAAAATGACCATGGCATGGCCACTCAGGCAAAACGTTGCCATGTCTGTTGCTGTGACCTCTTCCCCTGACTCCCAGCAGCCAGTGATTTTGTGCGCAGCTGGCGCAGGGACTGACGCTGGGACTGGCGCATAGGAGTGCTCTCCTGAGATTCCTCAGTTGGCGTAGTAGAATGGGAAGGGATGGAGCCAGACCCCTGGAGCTGTTGCTGTTGGAGCTCATTGCTCTAATGGATGGCCTCTGCAAGGGCTGAGATGCATCCTTTGTGCGTATGCCGTCAATGCAACCGTACTGGCTGTTGTGACCCTCCAGGTCCTCGCATTATCATGCACCACCCTACGTGTTGCCCCTGGATTGCATTGCAAATGGCCTGCAAATGGCTGGAGTAGGTGTGGGCCATGGCCTCCATATCCCTTTGGCACTGTTCGATGTCCCCCAGCCTCTGCATAAGCATGCTGATTGTAGCCGTTTGCGGTGTTGGTGAGAGGGTGCGCTGTCGGTCTGGGCTTGCAACACGGGAGCCAATGGAGGGTGTGTCAGTGTCTGGCTCCGGCATTGACAAGCGTCGGCAGCATAGTGGGATCGCAGAGGTCTGGCTACGCTTTTGCCGATGTGGTGGGCTCTCCCGTGTGGTGGGGGCCTGCTGGTGGCGACTGCACCCCAGGGGTTGGTGGCGCTGCCGCATGATCAGAGTCAGGGCTGCTGTCACCCCGTATCTCCAATGTTACTGGACTTTGTGGCATGTCCTCTGTGGAGGTGTCCACAGCAGCAGAGGTGTTGTTGGTTGGGGTTGCGTGCTCCTGCTGTGATGAGAAGTGACTTTCTGTGACATCCGCCTATGTGTGGCGTGTCTGCCCCTTTGCGGGGTGGTGGTGGTATCTGTGTGCCGGGATGTCACACTCACAGACGGCCAGCCGCTTCTTTGTCATCAGACACCTTTAGCGTTGCTTGTGTGCTTGTAGGGGACATAGGTGATAGCGTTATGTGTCATTCCCACACGTGTTTTGGCACGCATAGCATTCAATACATGGTGTTGTGTAGGGACACAGGCAATTATGCCAATGGACAGTCTTGGCCAGGGGTGTTTAAATGTGGATTCATAATGATGCAGATTGGGGGTGGGGGATACATAGGGTGCTTGCATTTGGCCAGTGGTGGGATGGCAAGATGTCGATGCTGGGGAAGCTGTTGTCGGTTATGCATGCTTCTGATCCCCTTGCACCTATGTCACCTTCATAGGTGCAATTTAAATTGGGGAGGTGGCAGGGTACATGGCACTTGCAGGTCCCTGTGGGGCACTGCTGTGCTGCTGCCTTGGGTGTGTGGTGCATGGCACTTGGATTGGTCCCTTGGCTGGCCTCCCCACTGCTCGGACTCACAGGGGTGGCCTTGGTGCACTGGAAAATGGATGATTGGTAGGTGGCTGATGTGGCACCCACCCACTGCACCCTCTCGCAATGCCCGTCTCATGGGTCTGTACACTGGGTCATCTTGGGCTAGGCTGTCATATTTGCATGCACATGTGTTGGGGTGGGGGGTGTACACTCAATTTCTGCCTCCTTGCTGCTGTAAGGAACTCATGGTGGCAACAGTAAATACAGACACAAGTGATCACTGTTCAAGGGTGTTTATTGGACTATATAATGGGTGAGATAAACGCCCAACCTAAATCTAAATCTAAAATGGGAGCAAGCTACGACCATCAAATAATAATAAGGTAGTCCTAGTGGCGTCTTGTCAAATAAAAAGGGCCTATTATACTGTTAAGAGGGATTTCTGAACTCTGACCTGGAGGGGCAGAGGTTCAGAAGGCCAACCTAGTTTCTTGGAACAGGGTAACCTCTGGACAAGCCAGACCAATCTGGGTAGCTATGGCAGGCGGTCAAGACAGTCTCAAGAGGGGTGAGGGTGACTGAAAGACCTCAATGAGCACACAAAGCAAGGACACTTACAAATTACTCCAGACAGGTGTTATATTAAAAATATAGACACATTTATTACAAGGCCTTTGTAATATAGAATATAGCAAAGCATCACAATAATACTAAAGTAAACCAACACATCACAATCAACACAATATATATACAAGATCAGAGGGGTCTAACGGATTAAAAGGCACGAAATGTGTAGACCACCTAGATGGGGAGGAAAACAGGCATTGCAAGTAATCTTTAGACTCAGTTCCACATCAAGAATACAACTAAGAGGCAGTCCAAGCCCTACGAAGAGAGGAGCCTTATGCTCAATAGTACATGCACACGCTTGTGCCAAGGGACAAAATAGGGTCTCTTCGAGGATCACTAGCAGCTCAGGAAGGTGGATAAGGTCGATGAAGAACAAGTCCCCACTATTCAAGCAGGACCTCCACTTGCGGGCAGAGGCAGGTTGAGAGTGCGGGATGAAGTCGCTATTTTGCAAAAGCTGTGGAAAAGAAAGGGGCCCTTGGGGGCCACTTCGTGCGTAGAAATGGGCTCCTGCAGTAGGGGCCACCGGTTGGGGTATGGACTACCCACCGGTCCCCGATGCATGCAGACCCAGACTTCGCCAGTACAGTCCACTTCGCTGGCAGGTTCGAATGCGACAATAAGGACGTCTCGACACCGTGTAGTTTCTGCGGTACAGCGGGGATTCCCAAATGGGACAGGGGCGATTTCTCCTCTCCGGGTGGAGGAATCAGCCCAATTCCACTGTAGCAGGCTTCAGGGTCAAGGGGGTCACAAGTGCAGTGAACTTGCACAGGTCGTTGCCACAGCAGGGCAACCCGGTACCCCCGTTTACTGCGGTCCGGGCGCACTCGTCTCACTTCAGACCTGGGAATGCCAAGTGTACGAAATTCGGTGTGAGGGTGCCGTGGACACAGAGCAAGCAGTATACCAGGTTTTCGAGGGCTTCATCCAAACCGCGGCGGTAACAGAGCAAACGTCCTGCGTAAACTGGTCAGCCCACTGGTTGACCCAGGGACACTTCCGAAGAGGCTTACTTGCAGGGTTTGATGAAGGTGCCGAGAATAGTTGGTCCCACTAAATCAATGGGTCGAAGCGTCTTCGCAGACCTTCTAGGACGATCTTATGCAGAGGGGTCTCGCCGGACGACAGTGGGCTCAGGGTGCCAAACCTTCCAGCGGGTCACCAGCGGTTCCTCGACTCGGCTTCTTGTTGCAGGATACTTGGCTCCTTATCCTTTGTTCGTGTGAACTCAGGAGATCGACATGGTAGTGGTGTTCTCGGCCTCCTCTTATCCAAAGTTCCCTTCGTGCCAAAACGGAGAGGACCCAATGGGAGATCTGCTCACAAACACCCACTCCATACGTGGACCAATCACGGACCACGGTGGTCCCAGGCATTCAGGACACTCCAGACTCTCTGGCACCCAGGGTCTGTATTGGGAACAGACATCCCAGCCCACATCCTGGAGGCACACACACAAGGCATGCAGAAGCCCGCAAAAGCTTTGGTTTTCGTGGGAAAGTGCATGACCAAATAAGGACTGACCAGTCGGAGGGAGCCTTCCCCAGGTCGGCTCGACCTGGGGAAAGTGAAGGGGCAAGATGGCCAAAAGACAGGACAAAGAACCTCATGGTATGGCCATTTTGGAGCCAGGCCACCTATTCGTGCCAAACGCGGTAAGCAAGAAAGGGTGTAAAACATAAGATAAACGATAGCTGCCACCAGTCCTGTCCGTGAAACATCTGCACAGTTCATAAAAAGTCCAGCAAGAGTTTCTAGGGCCTTTGGAATGACTAGAGACCCAAGGGTGCGGTAAAGTAAGTTACATTGCACTCTTGTTACATGTTGCACAAAAGCTGCAACATGAGGAAAGGACTAAGGCAAACAAAGTCTCCCAGTACTGACTGTCTTAAGGGCATGTCAGTTTCCCCATAAGAAGTGAGCGAAAGCCCAGAGGAGTGTGGCTGAGGGCTGCGCTTCTCTGGCAAAGGTTAGATCAGGGTGTAAAACAGCAGCAAAAGGTCTGGGGGTTGACACCTGGAGGGAAAATTACATTCTTTTTTTTTTTTTAAACTTCTCTTTATTGGCAAGGAGCAGTAGCAGGTGCATTACATACTACATCAACAAACCGTGATACATGTTTAAGGGTACGGACAAACAATCAGTGCATTAGTAACAAGGCAGGCACATTCACAAAAACAAATCAAGTCCAGTGAGGGGAGCCACAGTTCAGCTTACACCCCTGTCTGATCTGGCGATCGGGGCGAGGATTAGAGCTCCAGATCAGCTTTGCTGTTCAAATAGCTACAGAACTCTGTCCACACGTTTTTGGGGCGAGCATTCACAGGCAATGTATTGATATAGTCCTCCTCACACACCTGTGTCCAGGTGAGAGCCTTTAGCCACATTTCTAGCGTAGGGGGGGGATCGCCGCTTCCAGCACTGCAGGATGCATCTTTTGGCCACTATGGCTCCCACGTTCAAAAATGTAGCAACCCGCCTTGCCCCCTCACCCTCCCACCGCCCCAATAACACAGCCAGGGGGTCAGGGTTGATCCGAAACCCCACCATCTCTGAGAGGGCCTCGAGCACAGCCTCCCAGAACGGGGCCAGCGCCCCACAGGACCAGAACATATGTGCGTGATCCACCTTGTTGGATTTGCATCTCTGGCAAACGTGGGGTTGATTTCGTGCGAACTTCCCAACCACCGAAGGAGTGTAATACAGGCGATTAAGGAGTTTATATTGCACACATCTAAATCTAGAGTTGAGGGAGACCCTGCGTGTGTGTGTACACATGTTCGCCCACATCTCGTCAGTGATTGCCAACCCCAGTTCCTGGCTCCATGCATCCCGAATCTTATAGGATGGTTCTGAAGTACGCTCTATCAACATTTTGTAAAGGGCGGATATCATGCCCCTAGCCACTGCAGAATTAGCAATGTAGCAGATTTCAGAGGGCTCTGGGGGTTCATCCGGGTATGAGGGCCACATGTCCTGCACTGCCGCTCTGAGTCTAAAGTATTGCAGTAACTCCAGTGGTGAGCCAGAGTGTCCTGGCCTCCATGTCTGCGGGGTGATGAATTTCCCCTCGGGGAACAGGTCGGAAAGTGCCCGATACCCCAGGTCCAGCCAGTGTTGCATGAGGAGTTTATCCTGTGTGGGGGCGAGGCCTGGGAATTACCATATGGGCAGCCATTTATAGTACGGACGGAGTTCAGAGTGGGGTTGCAGCATCTGTTTCCATGCCCTAATTGTGGTGGCCACTGGGTCAGCAGGGGCGTCGGATTGATACGAGTGGAAGAGCATCAGGGACATAACATTTAGCTCCTCGGTTGCCAGGATCTCGAGTTTGACATGAGGAGGTGGGTCTTGGTGTTTACACCAGTGAGTTGCGTGTTGGGCTTGTGGAGCAATCCAGTATCGGGCTATATCCGGCGCGTTAAAACCCCCTTTCTCGTACGGTAAAGTCATATGCTGCCATTTCCGGCGGACGGCCCCGGAGTGCCACAGGAACCGGGCAAACCCCGCGTGTAGGTCTGTGAAATAGTGCTTCCCGGGCCAGAGTGGGACGTTGGCGAATATATATAGGAGCTTTGGAACTATAATCATTTTGATTAGCGACAGTCTTCCCGCCAGGGACAGGGGGAGGTTACTCCACCTCTTCATTCTAGCTTCTGCATACTGCTCAGCAGCATCATAGTTGTCAGCCAATAGGGAGGCTCTAGACAGAGAGACCTGGACCCTGAGATATATAATCCCTTCTGGGCCCCACCTGTGTGGGAATTCGCATGACGGTTGAGGGGTTGCAGGTGTGAGAGGGAAGATATCTGATTTAGTGTAATTTATAGTGAAGCCCGAAAATGTACCTATTTTGATTATCTCACGGATGATTGGATGACTGAGGGGTCCCTGATGTACAGAAGCACGTCGTCCACATACAATGATATAATTTCGGGCGTGTCACGCAGGCGTATCCCCTTACGAGTATGTTTGTCTCTTATACTGTTTGCCATTGGCTCGATAGCCATCGCAAATAATAGGGGGGAAAATGGGCACCCCTGGCGCGTCCCTCTGTGGAGGGTGAAGGGAGCTGAGAGATGAGAATTAACCAGGACTCTGGCCACTGGGTTTGTGTAAAGCAGTTTGATATAGGAGAGCATGCATGGGCCAATTCCCATCTTCTCCAGCACCACCCACAGGTACTGCCATGAAACCATATCAAACGCCTTTTGGGCTTCTAGTGTCACGGCAACCGCGTTAGGTTTAGGGTCAGTTCTGGAGATGACATTGAATAGGTGCCGGATATTTAAAGCAGTGGAACGGGCAGGGACAAAGCCGCTTTGGTCCGGATGGATTAGGTACGTCATGATGGGGAGGAACCTGTTCGCAATAATCTTGGCGAATATTTTGGTGTCTGTATTCATTAGAGAGAGAGGTCTGTAGGAACCACACTCCTCCGGGGGCTTGCCCGGCTTGGGGAGTACAGTGATAATAGCCTCACGGAGGGACTGGGGGAGAGTGGCAAGGCGGAGGGACTCATCCCACACCTCATGCAGGCGCTGGGCCAGTAAAGCAACATGCTCTTGATAAAATTCAGCGGTTAGGCCATCCAGACCGGGGGCCTTGCCTTTGGGGCGGGCAGAGATAGCCTCAGTGATCTCATCAAGAGAGATGGGAGCGTCCAGCTGCTCTTTAGTGGCGTGGGATATATAGGACATGGGGATACTGTCAAGGAGACGATCCAGGTCCTGAGGGCGATGCGCACTCTGCGGGGCATAGAGGGCAGCATAAAATTCCGAAAAGGTCTCAAGAATGGGTTGGTCAGCCCAATGTTGGACACCGTCCTTTCTCCTAATACTGTCAATCCGGGTTCTGCCCCCCTCGATCCAAGCCAGCCTGGCCAGGGTTCGACCGGGTCTTTCCCCCTCGCCATACTTACGAGCCGCAATGGGTGGTGCATTATATCATATCTCCCTGAGGGCATGTGCCTCAAAGGTCTCCAATTCCGCACGTATCTGTGCCAACTTGGGCGGGGAGTGAGCAGAGGCGTATTCACGCTCTAGTTCCTTGAGTTTTGTCTCGGAGCGTTGTAAAGAGTTCCTAATGTCTTTCAGGACCCCTGCTTCCCTAGAGATACACATCCCTCTGATGAACACCTTGAAAGCCTCCCATCGGACCCCATCAGTTGTGTCATGACGTTTATTGTTGTAAAAAAACGAATTGATAACAGCAAGTATGTCAGCCTTAAAAACTATGTCATGTAATGCCTCCGATTTAAATCGCCAATTGGAGTGGCGAGGTAGTGCAGGCTGCAAGGTAATGTCGAGTGTCACTGGGGAGTGGTCTGAAAGCGTGCGTGGTAATATCTGCATGCTGAGATTCTTCCCCATCAACCCGGCCGACAGGAGGAAGAGATCGATTCTGGAATGACTTTCGTGTGCAGAAGAGTAAAACGTGTACTCCCTAGCCAGTGCGTTGAGTGCTCTCCAGGCGTCGATTAGGCCAGCTGGGCCAATGTGTGCCTGGAGCTGACGAGCGGCTCTGGATACCGTCCTGTGTGCAGTGCCTGATCTGTCAAGCTCAGTGCTTAGTTTGAGATTCATGCCCCCCCGCCCAAATAACTGGGATCCCGATGTATCTCAGAAGTAGGATATTGATGTCATCGAAGAAGTTGGGGGTGTCTATGCTCGGAGCGTATGTGTTGACCAACAGGCACTCCGTGTTAGCTAATAGACAATGGAGGATCACGTATCTACCCTCTCGATCTATGTGGCTAGTGCGTAAGGAAAATTCCACTGATTTGTGAATCAAGGTTAGGACATCCCTGGACTGAGAGGAGTATGCAGTGTAGATTTTATTGGCGCCAAATGCCGGTGCCAGAGAGAATGAGAGATGCGCAAGAGCGTGGGTTTCTTGTAAAAGGAGAATATTGACCCCATGCCTCTGAGCGTACGCCGTTATCCTGCGGGCCTTAGTGAAATTACTGAGCCCCCGAACATTCCAGCCTAATAGCCATGTTAAGACTTTATGGGACATCCCAGCATCGCGTAGCTTTGATTGTTGACCATATGATGGTTATTGATGCAGTGACACACCTTTACACCCTCCAAGCCACACTCTCCTTGCCATTTTTGAGATAACATCCCTCAACCTTGCCACACCCCACCCTCACTGCCCACCCCAACCAAGCAATGCACAGAAACCCACCCCAAGACCCAACACAGGCGCGCCCAACGGAACAGGTGCACACCTGTCTGCGCGCCCAACTGGGGCGCATCCAACGGTCATAACATGCCAAACTCGGCATTGAAGCTGCAGCGGGGGTCGCTGTTGCCGTTAACCCAACTTGAGTGTGAGATTGGTGCAATGCACCGTGGATCGTGTAGCGGTATCAATTAGTACTATTCAGGGAGCCATTACAACAGGTTACGCTTAGCAGAGGATATAGAGAATGCAAGGTTCATGAGTACAACAAGGGAGATATAGACAGCGCATGTGTTAGCGGCGCCTAAGTCGGACCACCTGTGCGGATCAGTGTTTGCTTCTTCATCCATCAACTATTGGCTCCTCGACCGAGTCGGGAAGCGGGATGTGGGCTTCGATGAATTTCACTGCTTCCTCTGGTACAATGAAAAAGTATAACTTATTGTGATGAGTAAGCTTCAGACGTGCCGGGAACAGCATGGCATATTCAATTTTCCTCTCCCTGAGCAACTTGTTCACACCGTTGAACTGCCTGCGCTCCATTTGCACACTGATGGAGAAGTCTGGAAAAATTCTAATAGTTTGAGATTCAAATTTCAGTTCCCCCTTCTCCCGGGCCAAGCGTAGTATATGGTCTCTGTCCCTAAAACTCAAAACCTTGGCAATGATCGGCCTGGGGAAGTCCCCTGGCTTGGGACGGGGGGTCAGCGCCCGATGAGTGCGCTCGATCGTGAAGAACGGGGAGAGTTGGGGATTACCCAGGAGGTCTCTCAGCAGATTTTCAACAGCCTGCTCCATCTTGCCCTTGAGGGCGGACTCCGGGACCCCCACGATGCGGAGATTATTCCGACGGGACCTGGACTCCAAATCATCGCATTTTGCCTTGACTTGCTTCATATCACGCACCAGTTCAGAGACAGTGTTCTGGAGAGCGTGCACTCCATCCTCGTTGGCCCCGATATGTGTCTCGGCCTCCGCCAGCCTGGTACCATGCTGATCCAATTTGGCCCACATAGAGGCAACACTTGCATTAATGTCATCCAGTTTCTCGTGGAATGACGCAAAGTTTTTCGCCATGGTTTCCATTACGGTCGTGAGGTCAGGCTGAGGGGGGCACAAGGGTGCCTCAGAATCGTCCTGGTTCAGGGGTGACCCTCCCTGCTCCTGTCTGGGAAGTGACTTAGTGTATTTGTCCATTGCCCCCGCCTTATTGGCCCCGCGTGATTTACTTGGCATGCTACGGGAGTGCACCAGAGCACCACGGGGCAGCCCTTGCAGGGTGTTAGGTCCGTGGTCCTTAGGCCCCTTGGGTACAGCAGTATCGGGACAAGAAGGAGTGCCTCAATCTCCCGTTAACAGGAATCCAAACTCAGTGTAGGGGTAGGGTTGAGCTGCACACTGGGCAAAAACGTTCCAGAGCGGGTCCACAGACTCCAGTAACAGCAGCAGGAGGGGGGCGTAGACAGAGGCCGCCAGGCAGGCACAGAGTTGGGTGGCCGGATGTGGCCATGGCCGGTCCCCAGCGGTGTCGCACCCCCTGGTCTAGGGAAGCCCCGGCAGTGCCAAAGGCGTTGGGTCCATTGAAGGAGGGCTGTATCCGCAGCAGCGTCGAGGGTCATGCAAGGGGGGGGCAGCGTCATGCCAAATCACGGGCCGGAGGGGCCACAAAGTCCTGTTTATCGCCCCAGGCCTACGGGTCCGCAGCAGCTTCATAAGTATAGGGACCCCAGATCTGGTGGGACTCACGTTGCAGGCAAGCCATGTGCGCGTTAGATACATGGGGGCTCAGCACACATCCACCGCAGCCCCCCACCTCCTCACCTGCTGGCACACAGTTCAAGTCTTTCAGCCGCGGCCGAGGCCTCAGCCGCCCCGGACCGCTCTCAGTGGACTGAGAAGAAAATATGCGGATGGGCCGCAGTGTCCAAGTTCGTGACGGGTGGCAGCAGTCAGCACAACACCATAGGCACCTCGTAGGGGGGCGGACGGCGGGCCAGGCGCAGGCGGGGTAGGCCGCGTTATCTCCAGGGCGGCGGGATCGCTTTGGCAGCCCCCATGGGGCTGGATGAGTCAATGGGGCAGCCACCAGCCAGAGTCACCAGCACACCACTGGGCGCATCCGCCGCGCCCGCCCGTCCACAGGGCGAGCCAGCAATGAGGAGCCGCCCGGGACAGGAACAACTTCAGGCGCACCTCACCAGAGGCGGGACAGGGCCGGGAGAGAAGCGCCGCCCAAGCGACGCGCAGAGGGTCAGGTACGCAGACGGCCAGGCAAGGAGGAAATATAGTCCGCCGCTCCAGCGGCCTCCGGAGGGCCGATCCTGCGGCGATAGAGTGTGGCTCCACAGGGCTCCAGAGGCAGACAGCCGCTCTGCAAGGATTAGGAAGTCAAAATCACAGCAGCATACAGGGGCCGGGCCCGCAGCAACAACACGCGGCCCGGCAGGCCTCAGTCAGCGGGGGGCCGGGTCAGGAGAAAGAAGGGCCCTGCTCGGTGATGAAGTAACGTTTTTCACCCCGACATGGATCAATATGTTGCTCCGGGGACGGCAAACACAATGCACTCACTCCCAGTGTCGGATGGTGCAGGGAACCGCTGATGCAGGCGGATATACAGCAGTCGGGCACGGAGCTTGAAAGCTAGGCATCCATCTTGCAGGCTGCTCAACAGCGCCCCCCTGACTGGAAAATTACATTCTAATATGAAATCTTTCCTAACATATACAACAAAAAAACTATTGCCAATCCTTACCACTAAGTTACAAAAATAGTGTGGGATAATGTTCACTAGAAAAGAAAGAAGTGTTCACAAAATGATAAGTCAGGATGGTATGGCTGGGTCTCCCTTCCCCATGTTTTGAGCACGGTACAAGGCGGATCTTCTGAGCCCAGCACACTCCTGGGCCTCTCCAGCACGAGGTTCTCAATTCCTGTTGAACAATACCAGAACCTTCAGGGGCCAAACCTCTTCTCTGCAAAGTCTCTTGCCTTAGAAGGCCTGATAGATTAGAACAACAGACAAATAAAAGTTCCATCAGTGGTTTTGCACCTTTGGGCGATTGCTCTTTGCCCCTAGGACCTCCCTCCACTGGGCTTGGATCCTCTTTGCAAAATGGGTCTCCCTCCGTCTGGTTCAGTACGGCCTCTCAAATTTCGCTCGTACCCTTCAGGAGTTTAAATGTCCTTTTAAACAAACAACACTGTGGACAACCCTCAACCAGGTTCCCTCTTATCGATACACTGTTCCCAGGTGTATTATTCTTCACCCCTACCCGTAAACAGCAAACAAACAAAAGTTCCTTCCTTAATCTTGTACATTGGGCGATTGCTCTTCGCCCTTGGATTTGCCTCCGCCGGGCTTGGATCCTTCTTGCAACTTGGGCCTCCCTCCGTCGGGTTCACTACTGCCTTTCAAATGCAGCTTGCAATATTCAAGAACCTTTAACACAGTTCATTATTTCCTAATACAGCTTGTGATTTGCTTCATCTTAACAGAAAGCGTGGATTCCCTTTTCCTAGCTTTCTTTCGGCATCCCTCTGTCAGGTTCACACTTGTCTTATTCTACACAATGTTCATGTTTGCCACCTGTACATTTCACTTTACTTTCTCACGATGCAGGATTCACTTCCCTTAGCTTTCTCTTGGCAATGGGACAGAGACTTTTGAGTGTACAAGGGATTTGACGTGACCCTTGTAGGACCACACTGACACCTCACACCACTCTGTTCTAGGGCCTTCTGGTACTTGCAGTTTCAAAGAAAAAGGGGCCAGCGGGAGTCCTTCGAATGTGAACTCCTGCAGCACTAGACCACTCTGTAGCTGGCCCTTCTCTGGCTTTCTCAAAGGTTCAAACATACACAAGTTCTTTGTTCTTGCGTTCATCTAATGTTGCCACTTGCAACCTTGGGCTCAATTTAATTTGGTTTTGCTATCAGCTTCTTCCGACTCACCAATTGTGTCGAGTCTGCTGGGTTGGCTTGCTTTTGGAGTCAAGGACGGTACAGCGGTAGCCAGTATGTCTCCCCACCTGTGTTATCAATGCGGGGACCCCAGTGCACCATTGACATCTGTTCATCCACACGCCAGCTGTAACTCCCGGTCTTATGATTTCCCTTTCAGAGGCTTTGCAGGTCTGAGTTGAAAAGGGCAAGGGCGGTTTCCCCTTTGTCGTCCCTCCAGGTCTAGCTGCCGTTGTCCTCCGTTTGGACGGCCGGTTCGTGTAGCGGTTTCCTCGTGCGTTCGGCCTTGCACATCGTGTGCTCTCGTGTTCTGCCTTTTATCCCTGTGGGGAAGGTAAAGGGCCGTCAGGTGTGTGTGATTATTGTCAATTGCCTGACCCTTGTGTTGGGACATGTCAGGTAAATGGCTCTGGTGTTATTCCGTTGTCTGTTACGGTGTGAGAAAGTTTTTGTCGAAAAAAGGGTGAGGGGGTAGAGCTTCTAAATATCCTACGGAGTAGGATGGGAAAAAAGGTGTTACAAGCAAGGGGGTACTGCATCTCAATCCTCGGCGTCCCACTTCCACTCCCCGAAGATCCCTCATCCAGGTAATCCTCCCCCACTGGTCCACCCCCAGGGACTGTATCCAGTAGTGATGGCTGTGTCCTGGCCACCTGGATGACAGATCCCTGGGGACTAGTAAGTGAGATGCCTTCAGGTTTCTCACACTGCCGACACCCACCTCTGCACTTCTGATGACCTCGATGGCCTCCATGTCCAGCACAGAGCTGACCTTCTCCACCCATGAGGTTAGTGCTAGTGGTGCCACAGTTCCTCTGCCACTGGCCATGCTCTCCTGCCGGTGCTGGGACAGCAGTCCCCGGACCCTGACCCGCAGGTCATTCCAGCGTTTGCGGCAGTCATCGCCGTCCCGGGGGATGGGAGACACTGCTGACACCTTTTCACTGATTATGTGACAGACGGCTGTCCAGCGCTGTGCGGATGTTTTACGCTGCCCAGGCCCATGTAGCTCATCGTGGTGTGCAAACACCTCATCGGCAAGCACCACCTCACAAAATGTTGTTTTTCGGATCCGATCGTGGGCAGCCTTGCCCCTGACCCTCCCCAGAGACATTCTGTCTGCTTTGCTGGTCTGGTTGGCTATCGGAAACTCAGATATTTAATGGATTGTGATTTTCAAAATGGCTGCCACATTGCTTCCCATCCGGCAGTGACTCGTTTCCCGCCGGCGCTAATAGCACTGGCACCGGGCGATAGCGCTATTTGCACCAGATTTTTCAGCTGTAGCATGTGTTTCGGCCCTATTTCCGCTGAGCGCAAATAGCCTTACCACCGGGGACTGATGTGCGTGCTCGCTATGTTGGGATTCTGCGCTATTTGCGCCAATGATCATGGCGGTAATGCTATTTCCGAGCGCATTTGGAGGACATCATCACCACCAATGCTAGATTTGGGGCAAAACCCTGACTCATAGTCATTTAGGAGATGGAGTTGTTTGATTCTGGTGAGTAGTTGTGTAGCAACTACTTTTTCCAAGATGTTGCCAATAAACGGGAGGTTCATAATGGGCCAGTATTGACTAGATCAGCTGGATCTAGGGTTGTTTTTTTTCAAAAGAGGTTGTTTGAGACCAGTTTCAACCAAGCAACAGTCTTTTCCAAAACACCCACTATACTTGTGTACTCAGTAATTGCATACAACTGAGAAGCAATGCCATTGATAGCAACAGGGTGAGTGGAAAGAACAATGTGGAGTAACATCCATTGCATTATGGCAGTTAATACCTGGGAGATTATGGAAATTAAGGCATGTCCAGGCGAGTGGTGGCATGTCTGTGAGGTTTAGTTGCCTGGGACCTGTACACCCTGATTGTGTACATTCTTCACATACCTCTCTCCCTTCTTCTGTCTTGAAGGCTGGGGATGTTGATGCTGAAGGGATACTTGCTTTGGGAGCTACAGATCAGGGTGCTCAGGGTTTCAGGACATGCTCATGGACTACCTCCTAAAAGGGCTGCTGCTTGTCCAACAGAGCAGCTCCTAGTAGTGTATGTAGTTGTTGAATGTCTTGCACAAATTGTGCTTCTCTATCCATGGTGCTTCATTTTACCAACTGCAGAAACTATCTGCGTTTTATGCTTTCCCCATTCCTTAATTGGTTATTGGTTCCATGTGTGGTCTATTGTTGTTTTTTTTGTTTTTATGGGCCTGCTGTGTCACTCCCTATCCCTGTCAACACCTGCTCAGAGCAGGTGTTATTTTTCTAATTATTTGTAGGTGTCAAAAGCGTATAAATTAATGGCGGTGGCCATCACTTTCTTGGATCTGTAGAAAGGCGCTAGGTTTGGGGTGTTGGCCATATAACACAAGTATCACTCTCTCTTTAGAGTCTGAGGCCATGTCCCTTAAATCAGGTCATGGAGGGGGCCTCTCCTCTACCAGCTCATGATTCTGGCTAGATTGCCCAGTTATGCTGATTTTCCATGGGTGCAGAGATTCCTCCAGCTCTTCTGGTGTCTCCCTTCATCAAATCAATGTGCCAGACCTTTGGGTGTAGACTGAGGGGGATTTGATGCCTAACTGTCGCACTGCAGGACGGTGGAAGTAATTAATGACGAGTAGGCTGCACTAGTATTGCTGATTTCTCATACACCATTATGCATATACTACAGATCCATTTTGGACAGACCAATGTAAGTTATCTAATTGATATGTCCAGTTTAATTTTCTACATCGGTAAGTTGTCATAGTAAAATTTCATAGTAACTAAATTCAGCAATTGTGTTATTTAAAAAGAAATGTTGCCCAATAACTCTGTGGTGTTTACTTTATCAAAACAGTGTAAGTACTACAAATACTTGTAATCCTATTCAGTGACCAGCCAAGGTAATGCCAGATCAGTTACTATAGAGAAGTTAAGAAGCAATCATACACATTTATATTTCATGGTTTAGCGCTGCCAAATACTTAGTCCATTTGTTTTCTTTAACCATATTCTTCTTAGTATTGAATATCACTGCAACATAATCTATAGCCATGTACAATAGCTTATGACCACAGAAGGGTATTCCCACTAAAGTGGCTGTATTGGGTGGCCTTAACAATTTAGTTTAAATAATTGAAGGATACTTCCAAGCCAACATCCATACCCAACATTGGATATATTGCAAAACATCCTCTTTCCTTTGAGTCTCTTGTCTCAAGCGATAGCATTCACATGGATGGCCTGCCTGCTCCACTGAAATATCTTCTGGCTCTGTGGACTAGTTATGGGCTATGAATGCTTACTTCCTGGATTCATTTTTATGATAGGTAGGCCAAACGTTTGGCACCTGGAATGGGAAATATTATTTTTCAATTTGAGGAATTTTTATCATGCGTGACATTCTGAAAACCACATTATTTCCGATTGGTGTATCTGTCACAAATGCAGTACATTTCACAACATTTCTGCAAATAGAGTAATTCTTGCAGCAATTCTCTCTAACGCATGGATAGAAATAAATGAAATGTTTAAAGAAAATAATCTAATATATTATTTTATGTTTCAGATTTCATGCATTTTCTGAAATAACAGAAAATAAGAACATTAGGTTCATAACAAAGGATCATAAAAGAGAGGATCTGAGTTCTGAAACTCCATTGAAAGGTGGCACACCACCAGGTAAAACTGGCATGCATAGGACTGACATGTATTGTGCATTCCTTGTTGTGATACTACCATGCAGTAGGGAATATTCTACTGAAATGTTTTTCTATATCTTTGCACTATTTTTGATAATGTACAAATGTTTGTTATCACCAAATGTGTTAATCGTTCTTGCCCTTAACATAATTAAATCCCGATGTCCAAAATGTATAGCCTGTTGATGGACGGTCTAATGCTAGACATAAACTGCCTACTTCCACAGTAAAAAGATATGTTTCCCACAAAACCATAGTTGATGTCTTGTCAGTGAATGTTCCCTTTTTAGAGAAGGGAACTCAAGAAGAGGTTAATGTTTGCACAGCTTATACTTAAGAGAATATTGGTCCTCTTTATGAGCATGGCAGTGTGGTAAAAACGGCAGAAAGTGCCTCTTTACCACCACGTTACCACATCTTTGTACTATGCGATGGGAGGTAAAGTGGAGGATGTAGCTCCAGTATTTTGCTGGTGGTATGCCCTCTACTTTACCCCAGAACTGGGCGAATGTACAGCACCAAATGAGTGCTAGTGGTAAATCTGATAAAAATCCTTCAAGTTTAATGGACTCCAAAAATGCGGATTTGTACTGCCATGTCATCACTCATAATTCTGTGATAATGCCAAGGGACTGAGTGGTGGTAATCACTAATGAGTTTGAAGGTAGTTCTGCAGATTATTTGCCAGATCACTGCCAAACTTGTAATGAAGCTTGGAGCCTAAAAATTGCCCCGTCAATGAACATGGCTATTATTGCACCAAGGAGAAATCTATTACAAGGAAATGCCTACAAATGCTTCATGTTGTCTCGGGAGGATAGCTCGGGGGCAACACACTCGCCTTGGAATCAAGACGACGCAGAGGAACACAGGTTCGATCCCTGGGTTTGCTTTTAGAAACCTCTGGGTATTCAGTGCGTTATAAATAATCAATCATGCCTCCTTTAGTCGTGCAAATGAATTTAGGAGCGTTTAGCAAGAGATCATTTTCTGAGCAGAGACGTGTGACAGCTACAGCGAATCATCATGGTTAGAGGGTGCTTTATCAGGGATCAAAGTGAGATTGGTTCTTTTCTTTGGTGGTAGATGTCCTCTGTGTTTTCCCATTTCTCAAATATCTGCCATTCCCGGGATTGAAATAAGAAACCCTTTAGTAATAATAGGCAATAACATTCATAGATATGCACATGGGGTCATAGAACATGGGGGATCTACGGCCTCTAGGCAGCCCATGGTGTACAACAAAGTTCAGAGCAGAATTCCTTCTGCTTGCCACGGTCCTAGGGCCTATGCCTCATTACGCAATGTTTGCCCTCTTAGGAAGGAAAGGGTTACCCTAAGAGTGTGCAATGAGGCCCCAATCAAGGACCGTACCAACCCTTGTGGCGACCTTTGCACTTGCAAAAGCTGTGATTAGTGTGTGGCAGAGTAAATGCAGGCCTTGTTGCTCAGTTAAAGCTGTCTACATCTGCAAATGTGCCAACCGATCTGGATTTAGCAGAGGGCCCCAGGCTACCCTAGGGTGCACTGTCTATGTGGTGATCTGCAATGTGTGCTGAAAAATGGACCAGAGGAAGGAGAGAACTCACTTTTAGGAAAGCTCCAGCAGAGCCTCGCCACATCATTATTATAAGAGTCTGCTTCCAAGGAGTTGACTGGTTGTGTACAGTGAAAATGATGGCCTTGTATTTTGATATTTCTTCATTATGTATTTATTTATTTACAGAGTTTAATATTGTGCTTCATGACATCTTTGGTCACATTCAGAGCGCTTGGTGTTTAACAAGTGTGCACTAAAGCATAACAAGGAACCAACCCCAGAATCCAGCCTGATTTAACTTGACTGGCCTTCTTTATTAGGTCACCTATGCCATATGGGTGGCAGATTCAGAAAAAGATTTTGGCTCAAGGGATGGTATGCACTGACACGTTCCCTTTGCTTGCGCCAAATACAGTTGCATGAAATTCACAAACCACATTTGAATGTGCGCATTATAGATGCATGCCCAATTTGCAACCCTTTGAGCAAATCAGGGGGGCTTCTGTGCATTTATAATTCACAAATGGGATGCTTTTTTTCAAATGTGCAGAAAACATAAGCATTCCCTGTGCCTGATGAGATAGGTGCACAGGAATGAGCAATGCAGGAGACTAAGATTCTTGACCCTCTTGCATTCTATCCCCCCACCAGGGGTAGAAATGCCTTTTTCTTTTTAAACATTACACATGTCTTTTAAGTGCCTGTCACAACATGGGTGCTGGAAGCTTTTCAAACATTACTGTCATGAGCATGCTCCTGGCACTAATGTATGCAAAGTGGCTGCTAATAGACCATTTGCGCTAACGCTCAGCACCCCACAAAACATGCAGGTAACCTTTGTGAATAAGGGGACCTGTGCATTTCCAAAAATTGGGCATCTAAAAAAAGTACTTGCTTTATGCTATTATCTGATGCCTGACTTTCTGGCAAACTAGCCCTTATTGTTCAGTCAAAGGCAAAATGTACGACATAGGCTTTCATGAGTTTTATGAACCCCAGGTGAGTAGACTCGGCTTTCAGGTTATGTTTGAAGACATTCTAGAGTTTACAGCCTGTGGTAGAGTGACATGGGGCGGGAGCTGAAGGTGCCTCCAGAGACTCCAGAAACTAGATAGGGAGAAGGCTGACAGAGAACCTTACCCACCGCCTACTTGGTATATGATAAAGATGGAGAGTAAAAGGAGTATGCCTTGCTGTGACCGAGGTAACCAAGCCCAAGGGATAGGAGCCATACTCACACTCTGAACTTGCATTTACCCCCCTCTCCCTCCTTGGCCGGGTGGCATGACAACAATGAGTGCAGCTCGACAATCCAACCAGAGCAGACTGGGAAGAAATTACTGTCTACTGTACCTGATGATGTCAAGAATTGCTAGGTCCACGTTGTTCATAATCTTGTATGCCCAGGAGGACCACCATTCTTCACTCCTACAAAAGAAGGGGTACTGGTTGAAACTCTTAGCACCTTTTGTTTGAACCAGTCAGGGCCACACCAACATGAAAAAGAACTGCTGTTTAAGTTTGCGAAACTGGACTCAGGACTTTAATCATAGTAAGACTAGGGAGATTGTATGTTGCAACCCAATTGGTTTTCCCCCTAGATCTTTGAACTGTTGTATTTAGATAAATCATTGATGAGTTACTCTCTCTGGTATATACTGAAGGCCTTACTCCAACCCTTGTGTTTGGGTGACAATAAAGCAAAGTTGTACCGTCATTCCTTGGGTTGCATATCTTCCTTTAATCTCTGCCCTGTAAAATATGGTTTTAGGAGGGGGATCAACATTGTAGTGCTATTGATATTGTTGTGACAGCTGGGAAAGAGGTTTAGCTTCATGCGACCTGAAGATACCAGTTCCCCGAGTGACCCACGAGAGGGTAGCCCTGAAATCTGGGCTATCTGCAATTCATTGCATAGATGTCGGGCAGCTATAGTATACTGGGACTATATGAACAGATCATCAACCCAGCAACTCACCCGTACCGGTCCAGAGGGGAGATGGCATTGGCCTGTTGATATTTGAACGTATTTACATCTCAGGCATTGAAAAAGTCAATTATTGTTCTTGACGAAATGAGGAGAGGTTCTGTTTGAAGCCACCCACTCCCAGATCAGACACATCCCAGCTGCTCTCATTCTAGAGAAGCTAGAAACCTCCATGTATTTTGTTGCAACTCAGCAGAATGATCTGCGCTTTGAGGAGAAGAGAATTAAGGCCCATTTTGCATAGAAAGGGACGGGTTACTCCATTGTGAGGCTACAAGATTAAAGAGAAGTGGAACCACCAGGTATCAATTACTCGTTCTCCCCCACACCCATTTTGACAAACTGTATTTGACATGGCCCACTCACATTTGACTTCAGGACACCAGGGAATGGCTAACACTCATGATTATATACTGACTCGATTTTATTGGCCCTGTATCAATCGACGGCTTTGTCAGTACTGTCAAACCTGCCCCATTTGCCAAACTATATCTAGGGTATATGTGGCACAAGCTCCTCTTTAACATCGCCCCATCATTGATGTGCCCTTCTCTTGGATAGGAATGGACATTATAGGGCCGTTATACCCATCATGGAGCTGCACTGATGATTATGCACATTTGCCAACATGGATACCAAACCTGGAAGCAATTACTTTTTCACTGCCATTGTTTGGGAACAAAAGATCGGATTCCGGGTAACTTGGTTGCCAAGTCGGCACTGCTTAAAGACCTGTGGAGCGCATGAATAGTGAATGGTCCATCCCCTGCCAAGGTGGCCCACAAGCATTCCCTGCAGCGCTGCTAGTGGATGCGCCCTGGGTTGAAGGAATTAATTGGGGCCCCTATGATGCAATTAACACAGGCTGCCCTGTGACATACGCAGCCCGGCCGTAAATAACTAAAGGGACTCCCCTATGCTGCTGCTGAGCAGCTGGTCTGCTTCAAGGACATGCAGCCCAGTTTACAAGGACTTTGAGCCGCCCACACACTGCTGCTGCTCTGCCTGACATCTGACCATTGTGAGGAATCCGATGGTGTCCTCTCCCCATGTGGCCAGGGGACAGCAGCCGATATCTGATCCTTACCCTGGGGGCGGCAATATGAGGCAGGATCACATGAAGGGAGACAACTTCTGGGAGAATTTCATGGCACCATTGGATGAGATATGGTTATCCCCTTAATGGCATACTGTTACACATCTCCTATCCACCTGGGAAGGATGCGGAAGACCTTCCAATGACAACTGTATGTGAGTCGACAAGATCTGAATTGACCTCTTGAATTAAAGAGAACACCTTCTCAGCCTCCACTAACAAGTCATCCACAGATGACTTGCCTGTAAAGGAAATTTTTCCAGACTTTGCCTGTAAAATAAAAAGAATGGACTTCTATTCTCATAACTACCCAAAAACTGCACTGAAGAAGATGAATGGAGTAATGCAGATCGACCAAGTCCAGGAACACAGGATGTGCTCTAGATGTTGCGAGCGCATACCTGTGACCGGGAGATTTAAACAAGTCAAGCAGCTGACTGGGGCACGCTGCTGCAGGAAGAAAGGTGCATCTCTCTGTGAGTTCCGAGAGAACCTGAGGCTGGAGAGAGAGCCATGATATGATATGACATTTATAACATGCCTGTACACAAGTGTTTCTAGACGCGACAAGACAAGGAGGGCAAACAAAGGGAGCAAAAACAACAATCTTTTTAGGCCTTGTGTCATTCAAATCGTTCAAGTGCGGGCAAGAGGGAGGGCAGAAGTGCCGTGGTGAGAGGGTAGGGGAGAAGTGTAGGTAACTCAATAAGTGCAGCCAGCGGGTGGCTCGTAAGCGCAGTGACAAGGGACAGTAGGGTTGCAGGTACAGACCCTTAGGTGCAGGGGGAGCCAAAATGCAGCGCAAGGGCACCAGGACATGCAGGAGCCTGGGCCCGAGTTTAGAGAGTAGCCAGGTGACAAGCACGCAGAGCAGTCAGGGAAATCAGCAGTGGAGCTGTACGGCTCAGGAACAGAAAAGAAAGGGAAGCTGATCACGAGCGAAACACCCTGTAGGAGCCACAGAAGCCTATAGAGGACTCCTTGGCATTTGAAGTTGTTTGTATGCAGTCGTCACCTTACTGGAAGTCTGAAGACATGAAGCAGGAGAGCCCAGCAGACACGAATCAGAAGAGCCCAGCAGGGACCGCGAGAGTCACAGAAGCTGAGAAACTGATGCAGCAACTGAGAGATAAACACTGGACAACCATTACCGGCTTGCTGCAGGAGAAGTGGAAGACGCCAGCCAGAGATGGTGTGTGTACCCGAGGGAAGCAGTGACGCTGGTGTGTATTGGTAGCCATGCCAAAACCGAATGGATATTAAGGAAGCATATGAGAGGGATAATAAAATGTAAAAGAACTCCTGGCAGGATAATATACTAGGCAGATATAATATTAAGAAAAGCAAAACCAAGAGACTATCCAGTATGGAGGGGTGTGTAGAGCCCGCATGAGAAAAGCCCTGGCAAGGAAGTATACCAGGCAAATAAAAGGTCTGATGAAGATACCTATATGTGAAAGCTTTGGCAGGAGACTATACCAAGAAAGTGTGTGCATCTAAGAAAGCCCTGGCAGGTGAGTATACCAGGCAGTTGCAAGTGTGTGTATGAAATAAAGCCCTGGTAGGGAAGTACACCAGGCAAGGACAATTGTAATATTGTACAGGAAATACAGGACTTCAAGAGATCCTGAGAAGGAGCTATCGGGATTTGTAAAAAGGCTTTGCTGATCACGAGAAGAGGAGTGAAACCCTGGCCGGAGAGTATACGAAGTATCCTAAACAAAACAAAGATAGAGAGTCAAGCTGCTGTATATATCAGTTGTGTCATTTATCAAGAGAAACCCAAGGAACTGATATTGTTGAATAAAGCACCAAGGGAATTCCAGGGGAAGGGGGCCACCCTCTGGAACAAGGAATTCTATCTTGTTGGAACTTTTGTGTTGGAGTTAGACATTTTCCTTTTTGAACATTTATGAACCACTTAAGGCCAAAGACTTACCCTTTTCACTCTAGAGTTTAGTTTATTAGAATGAGAGGGACAGAATAGTACTTCGGACACATGACTGTTTTGCTTTGGACATTCCGACACTGACAGACACATAGTTTTGGTTTTAGATAGGTAAACACCTCCTAGAACAGGGACGGGGAGGCATTTCCCCACCCTCTTATTTTAATGAAGGTCTTTGACAAAAACCATGTGTCCCTTGTGTTCGAGTCTCATTCCTGGCACCTCGCACCATCTGGAAGCAGAAAACCCAAGAACTGCAGACGAAGTAAAGATTTTGTATATAGTTGCAGTGCACTGTACAAAGAATTTTTATTTTTATTTATAAGGACTTTATTTTATATTTTTAAAGAACATTTAATATTTTTTTGTATACGCGGGTTCGTTGTAGTGATAGTGTATACAGTGTCTCCTGATTTCCCCCTTTTTAGAACAAAAGTTTAAAAACAGTTGAAGAACTGGAAGAAAGGAAATATCTAAATGCAAACTAATGGAAACGTACACCGGCATTTCTTTGTCAACCTATCTTTGTGTGTGTTTAAAGTTATTATAACCTAGCTTTTCTTTCCTAGAGGATTGGGGAATCTTAACCTTTGCTTTTCAAAGTCAAGTAAGTAGGGATTGCTGGAGACAGGTAAGTAGCGGGTGTTTAAAAGTAAGGTAAAGTGTTATAGTATATGGCTGTGCCTACCTACACCTGTCTCCCATTCTGTGCGTTGGGACCATTCCCCTGCCACATTCGGTGCTCCCCGTCCTGAAGTGCCAGTCCCGTGGCAGAGAGGAGAAGTACAAAGAAGGCAGCAGTGACTTTGGCTGCTTCCCTCCCTCTCACAGGATTTGCCACGTGTTGGTGTCTGGACGCTGGATCGGCCAGGTAAGCAGTCTTTTTCATGGCAGCGCTTTGCAGAGAGCTTGTCCCTCCCTCCTATGTGAGGGCTGGGCTACAGAAGTTCTAATGGTGCTCTGTTTGCACCACAAGCAATATTTTTTTAAATTTTTGAATGAAGGGTCCCTCGCGCGGCATTATGCGCCGGGAGACCCTTGATGTTTTTTTCTTTTCTTTGGTTTCTTTTTGTTTCTATTCCCCTACAGTGGGTTACATGCTTCCCCTTTAAATTATCCTTGGCCCGAGCATCGAATTTGCCTGATCTTTGAATCTTTCCAGCCATGATTTCCGTCCACAGGCCACTGGTAATGGTGGAGTACCCTGAATGTCAGGCACCTCCACCATTACCGCTGAACTCCCAGGAACCTGCTCTAAAGAATGAGGAACAGAAAACAGTGAGGACTGGACAATGAAACCTCACACTTGATCACTGGTTAATTGTATGCTAATTTCATCACAAGCCTGCTCTCCCCGGTGGGGCCATATGTAGGGTTTCCTCCTGACCCGGCATTGTGCACTGTAATGAGTCTGGGTCCCTATTTTCCAGTGAAGGAAAGGGCAAGGGTTCCTCTGCCAAGTCCAGCGTAACAGGGGCAATGGTAACAGAATCAGGATTAGTCTTCGAAGGAACACTTTCAGGTTGGAAATAAGGTCCCGGAGGAGTGGGACTTGGACCTCTGGGTGTAGGAACCCACACTAGTTTCTAATCTAGTAAAGGGTCTTGGCAGATGCCAAACTGATTGCCCTCAGTGTCGGAATCATCACTGGCTTCTGGTTGGCCTTCTGCTGGTCTCACGGTTTGGGAAGCTTGAGAACCTTCCAGGAATTGAGCCATCAAAGGGTCTTCCCCTTGGCCGATTCCTTTTCTGTGACTGCTGGGTCCATCTCAACCTTATCCCGACTCAGTGCATGTGATTCCAGTGCAAGGTCTTGAAGTTCCTTGGCTGTCCTTCGTCTCGCGGTCAGCAGACACAGAGGTCTCCTAACTGTTGCTCAGTTATGAACGGTTGAGGCTTCCACGTCTCAACTGCATTGCTCCATACTCTCTTTCTTAGGCTGCAGATTAACACAAGATCGCCCTCCTGCCCACATCTGTGGCAGAACTGCCACGGCTGGAGCAGTGCAGTTCGCGGTTGGTATTCTCAGGGCAAGCATGGCTCTTGAATGCGCTGGTAGAGTTAGTGTTCCTTCTCCCGGGATGGCAGTGCAGAGCCTATTCTGTGGACTGGTGGCCTGGATGTCACTATAGGTGGTGTCTTGGCCGGCACCCTTTGCAACTGCATGACCTGGATGGTCTGGTGTCAATCCTCCTCTTGATGTCTCAGGCTATTCTGTGGGGCTTTATATCGTGACACCAGTTGGCTGGGTAGACTATACACTGTGTCCTCCATCTCTCCTTCGAGTGTACTCACCTCCCGGATCAGTTCATCAAAGGAAGATTGTTTCTGGGTCTGTTCTCTGAGTCACTGCTTCAGCAACATCAGCATCAGTGATCTTGCTCCACACATTCCTTGCTGCTGCCTAGCCAGTTTCAGGCTGTTTGGCTCAACCTGATTCTGCTGGAAATCCAGCCACAGAATTGTCTAGGTCCTTGCCAGATATTCTGAGAGCCTCTCACCCTGTTAGAGGCGGTTGGCGTAGTACTTAACCATTTGCTTCATGCCTGATTCAGTGGCTCCAAAGAATCCATTTAGCATGTACACGATATTCTTCACTGTGGGTCTGGATGCATAGCATAGAGCGCCTGGATGACTCCTCGCAGGACCTTACAGACATTCTATGACGCGTCTCCTCGTCTCCCTGTCATGAGCGCTCCAGTTGTGGATCATCCACCCATTTCTGTTATTCCTCTTCACCACTCGGGGCATGTTTCTCACCGGAAAAGGTACTCAGGTGGACATAAGGGCCATGCTCTGATGGTGCGTCAATGGCCTCATCCAACACGTCCTTGAAAGCATCCACCATGGAGGATCCACCATGGAGGAAGCAATCAGTCTGGAGCCTATATCCTATGGTGTAGAACTGACGGGTGCACTAGGCCCAGATGAACTAGCAGTGCTTGTGGACGCAGCCATGATGGCACCTACAGTGAGTGCTGCGGGATGACTGGGTGCTGCGCTGTGCAATGCAGTGCCCCCGCCGCGACGGTCATATTGCTATTAGTACCCCGGCCCGCATTATGTGCGTGACCGGGGCACTAAAAGCATTTTTTTCTGTCCCGAAACGCTGCAGCGTTTCGGGACAGAAAAAAAAAAAAAACAACCAAGAAAATGGTCACCATGGAAAGGGAAAACAGAGTCCGTTTTCCCTTTCCATGGCGGCCATCGGGAGCAGACGCGCTGGGAACACAAGTGTTCCCAGCGCATCCGTTCCCGAATAAAAAAAGAAAAAAAAGAAGCAGAAGGTAAGTGGGGTTGGGAGGGCGGAAGGGAGGGAGGGGAAGGAAAAAAAAAACGTACCTGAGTCCCCGCTGGGGGACGATGGAAGCCTCCAGCCGTGTGGAGGCGCAGAGCGGGGATGGCCCCCTCTGAGTCTCCACACTACTGGAGCCTGCTATCGTTCCCCAGCGGGGACACAGGAGCAGAAAGGTAAGTGGGGTAGGGAGGAGGGAGGGAGGGAAGGAAAAAAAAGAGAAAGCTTACCCGAGTCCCCGGCAGGGGTGAAGGCAGCCTCTCAGCCATGGGGAGGCTCAGAGCGGGGATGGCCCTGCTTCAAGCCTCCTCATTGGCTGAGGGGCTGCCACGCCCCTGCCGAGGACAAGGCGGTTGGAATCCCGGCCGAGAATCGAAGGATTCTCGGCCCGGTAAGGACCCGGCGAGAGCCAATCAGAATGCTTGTTGCATTCTGCTTGTCTCTCGCCGGGTACTAATGAATGGTATGGATGGTAGGCTAGTCTGTAAGCCTGTCCAGTCATTTAATGCCCAAAGAGGATTGGACATTATTGGGTCTCCCCGGGAATTGTAAAGGGCAATGTCTCAGGGTCCACTTGTTTAGGGCCATAGCATACCAGTATACTGTTCCCACTAGACCAGGGGGTTTACCCTGGCACTTGCTCGGGCTGGTGAAGGATTCTAGGGACTCTGTCAACTTGAACACCTGATGGAGGGGTGTGTTGCATGGCTCATCACCGATAATAAAGCAATGTTTAGGCTTAATCCCCTGATCCCGGCTGACGTCCTGAAGGCGATTCATTGAAGATGGTGCCTGTCAATCGGATGTGGTGGTAAATCTGATAAAAATCTAAAACAGTGTTAACAACTGCATATACAAATCACCTTATCCACAAATTTGCACTAAATAATCAAAACCCAGAATCATACGTTAGTTATCTGTACACTAACCCCAGGAAGGAAAAGGGGTAGGAATGACTAGGTAAGTATGTTAGTTAGGGTACGTATAAGCCACATCAAATGTGATCTCAGCAGTGCCACCGAAAAAATGTAGCGGGGTGGTCCTAACGCACTGAATGCGAGACAGGTGTAGGCAGGCCCAGCAGTATATTTTTTTGACACTTTATCTTACTCTTAAACAGTTAACCCACCTCTTACCTGTCTCCACAACCTCTGTTTACCTGAGTTTGAGATCACCTTGGTGCACCTCTGCAGGAAATGTAAGTGGAATGAAAAGGCAAAGGTTAGGATTCACAAATGCCCAAATGGAAGAAACACTAGGTTATAATAACTTTAAATACACACAAGGAAAGGAAGACAATGGGCCTCATTACACGTTGTGCGGTAATGGAATACCGGTACCGGTAAAGATTTACCGGTACCGTTAATTCCCTAAGCCAATCACGACCCGAACCCACCGCTATCTGCGCACCCGTTAATTACGGTGCCACTAATAGCGGCAAGGCCGCGGGCGCGCGACCCCCAGGCCGGAATTAGCGCCATGGCGCTAATACCAGGCCATCACAAGCCATGCGGACATGGTATTAGCGGCATGTAAAACACCCAAAAACCCCTTACCGGCATGGCGCTAATAACGGCATCGAAAAGCACCCGTTAAGAGACCTGAGCAGTGTACCCATCAACTACAGGTGGACACAATCAGCACAGGTGCATGCAATGGAGACAGGCAGCACAAAAGAGCACACCACACCCCTACCCACACCCCTTCCCACACCAAGATGGTGCCAATAGCAGCAGCATGACATGACAGCCTTGACTACATGATAGCAGTGCAGCACCAACAACAACAGCCCACACCAGAGGTGACCCGTAACAGGTACCCATTCCTCACACCATACAGGCAATGCCAGCTATCCACTGAGGAGGTGGCTCCCAACACCTGTACGGAACCCACAGAACCAGCAGGAAGAGGACAACAATATAGTACATCCCTCCAATGACAGTGCTCCGCTGCCTAAGCGGCCTGGGTGTGGCACTCCTGTACGGCCGTGTCAAAGTGGCAAAGACAACCATGGCATGTGTAGAGCATCACAAAATGTGCATATGATGGAACGTGCCTATGCCACCTGAAATTGACATGCAACCACCAGAAGAGTATGATGTGGCTGAGGATGAGTGCGGGTGGAATGCCCCGGCAGGACATGAAACAGGCAGTGCCAAGGAGGCACACGATGTACATCAGCATCTGATTCTGTAATCTCATCATGCACCAAGGTGAAATAGCATGGACGTAGATGGGAATTGTTGCCCTGGTGCATGTTTCGAGGCCCACAAAGGACCCTGTCCACAATGAATGACACATACACAATAATGGAGACCACGCTTGGGTTTCAAACTCTGAACAGTGTATATTGAACATATTGTGGTACGAAAGTGCATTACCCAAACTCCCAAAATACACCCTTACCCCCCTCCCGCCTCAACACACCGAAACAGACCCATACCCCCCTCCCCCCTCAACACACCCAAACAGACCCTTACCCCCCTCCCCCCTCAACACACCCAAACAGACCCTTACCCCCCTCCCCCCTCAACACACCCAAACAGACCCTTACCCCCCTCCCCCCTCAACACACCCAAACAGACCCTTACCCCCCTCCCCCCTCAACACACCCAAACAGACCCTTACCCCCCTCCCCCCTCAACACTCCCATGTGAGTCTCATGACGTGATTGTGTCCATCGCCACATGTGGCACACGAATCCTGGTAGGCCCTATTTGCCAGTGCCTGCATCGTCATCTGGTGGTTGTGAAGCCGTGCGCCGCAGGTTCCGCATAGACCGGCGCAGGGGACTAGTCTGGCGTGAACTCCCAAACGAGGAGGGGCCTGGTTCTTCCTGGGCCGTGAGTGGGCACCGACGCTCAATAGCGTCTGCTATGCGGTTCATGGCCTGCCGCAGTTGGGCCATTTCACTGCAGATTCGGCTGGTGCATGCCTTCATGCCCTCCCTTGTCTGCTGTGCCAATGTAGCAATGTCCTCCCTCAGGCGGACTGTCTCTGCCACATGTTGACCTACTAGGCCACTCATCTCGTTCTGCCTCTGGTAGATGCTCGAGAGGTCATGTCGCTTGGTGGGTGCTGGTGGGATGGCTGATGCACCTGGTCCCATTGCACTTGCATCAGGAGAGGATATCTGGGGGCTCCATATCCCTTCAGGGGTGGGTGAATCTCCATGACTACCCGGACCTGAGGAGTACCTCGGGCTTGCCAGTAAGGGGCTTGTTGGTCTGGGGCTCTGGCTATCAGCATCAATGGCAGGTGTGTCCTCCTCATCTGAAGGTGGGGCCGTGGCTGCTGCTTCACCCGTTGAGCTGGTGGCAGCAGAGTGCATTCCCTCAATGCTGCCCTCACCTGCTGGGAGACACACTTCCGTGGGTGCCACGACGGGAGCAGCCATGGCCTGTGGATGCATGCAACTGGTGTTCCGGCTGCTTTTGTCCCTGTGGTCATGGACACTCGTCCTGGCTGCCCTTGTGGATGTGGCGGTGTCCCCTGTGGCATCCCTCCTTGCTTTTTTGCTGGATGTGGGAGCAGGTGTGGAAGTGCGTGCCTCCTCAGTGTCAGTGTGTGATCCTGCAAGGGTGAGAAATGTTGACAACCATCAGTAATGGGTCGACCTGCCTTGAGCAAAATGAATACGTCATGCCGTTCTATGCATTCCGGGCTCTTCAGTGTGGATGCAGGTAATGGGGATGTTGGGTGGGTCATGCATGAATGGGTCTGTGTTGTTTGGGCATGTGGTGATGCATGCATGTCTGTTTGTGGCTAGAGCCACGGCATTGCTATGGACACATGATTGGGGGGAACATCACACTTCACTGTGCATTGTTTGATGCATACACTCACCTCCATCGGACGAAACGGCCACGCCATGCTCCATTTGTCCAACTCCCTCAATGCATTCCACCCCGATGGTTGATGCGCATGTCTCCTCCCACTCGGTGAGCTTGATTGGCAATTCACTGCCTCCTCCTGTGCCCGTAGCCAGGTTGCGGTTCACGGATAGAATGTTCCGCACACGGAGCCGGAGGTCATCCCACCTCTTTCGGCAGTCTTTGACTGTGCGGGTTGTGGTGCCTACCGCGCTGACCTTGTGGGCTACCTCTTCCCAGATGGCCTTCTTCTTCACAATGGTCTCCCGACGCATGTCGTTGTTGAAGACGACATGAGCATTGTCTGCTAGTGTCTGTGTTAGCATCAGGAGCTCCTCCTTGCAAAACTTCTCCTTGCGTTGCCGCTCAGACGATTTTTTAATGGCCTTGGGCATCTTCACGGTGTCCTTGGTGTATTTCCCAACGTGGTTCCTGGTAAGGTGTCCTGGATAAGGGGGATGGCAATGGATTGTGTTTTTAAAGATGGCCGCCGTGCTCTTTCCCGTTCCGGTGCGATGACGCTATTTCCGTTTCCGCAATATAGCGGTGACCGCTATTAGCGGTGACCGCTAATGGCGGTCACCGCTATTTGCGGAAACCGCTATTTGCATGTGGCGGCAGGGCGGAAGTGCTAACAGCGCTTTCGAGGATGCCGTTAAGGGACTTTTTGGGGACTTTTGCGGCATGGCGGTAGGCTCATTACCGGCATGGCGGTAGGCTCGTGCCCGCGATCTCGTAATGGCATGCAATTTGCGGCCTCGTGCGAGGGCGGACACGCTATTTACGCCATGCCGGTAATTGCCGGTTTTTACCGCATACCGTGTAATGAGGCCCAATGAAATATTGGTGTACGGTTCCTTTAGATATTTCCTTTCTCCTAGTACACCAGAAGTTTTAAAACTTTTGTTCTAGAAAGGGGGCATCACAAGAAACTATATACACTATCATTATATCTAAGCATCTACATAACTAAAAAGAAACGTTTTTAAATATGAAATAGTCCTTACAAATATATAAAGAGTCTTAATACTGTGCCCTGTAACTATGTACAAAAACCTTATTTCGAATGGATTGTGTCCATCCACATATTCCTCATCTTAGATATCTTTAATATCCAGCTTCAGCTGCTATGGAAAATAATTTTGGCAGAGGGCGCAGTGCATCGATGCGATCGACTCGATGTCTGTCGAGGGCCTCTGTCTCAAGGATGAAGTCATTAAAGGTATACATAGCACGCGCATCGCCCGTTGGCTTCAGTTCGGTTTTTCCGAGTAAGCTTTCGCTTTGTGAACTACAGCGCGCTTCAGAAATTTCTTCGAGAAATATCAGAAAATCTCTTGGTCTTAGGCTCCGACAACCCCAAAGACCGGGTTTAAAAAGTGCCAAAACTGCGATGCCAAGATGTCGCAGACAGATCTGCATCGGGTATGCTTGTGGTGTCTCAGTGTGGAGCACAAGACCTCGGTCTGTTCCAAGTGTCAGTCGATGACTGGAAAAGCTCTGACAGTGCGTAAAGGGAAATTGGCGGCAGGCAGACGCCCCAAAAAAAAAAACCTTCGACTACCCCGTCGAACAACTTTCTTCCGACGAAGCGAGAGGCGACTCTCATAAACGGAAAAAGACAAAATGGTCCAGGACACAGAGTGGCTCCCACCACTCTTCGTCAGAGTCAAAGAAGTTGAAGAAAAGGCATCCCAAATCGCTTACTTCGACATCCTTGTCCTGTCCAACTCCTCTCCAGAGAAGACTATATCTTGTCCCACCGAGGCCTCTAGTCCGGCTGAATGGGAATCATTCAGACAGGAAATGCTCAAAATTTTAGAGAGCCAGAAACCGTTGAAGCAAGTAGTTACTGCACTTTCTGAAGCCGGAAATGGCTCAAGCCAAATCCTGCATGCCCTTGTGCCCGGGAAGAAGGCCAGATTTGTGTTGAGAGTCGTCGAGGCCTCATCACGATGAAAAGTCATTGAGGAATCCTTCGAGCCATAAATCACAGGACAAGTCGATGTCGAAGTCGTCGACACCATCGATGCCAGCGCTGCCGTGGATGCCATAGACGTCAAAAACATCTTAATTTGAAGTCATCGACAACTCCATGGCATCGGGCTCGAAACCATTGATGCCTTTACCTGAAATACAGAAAACCTTTACTCCTTTACCAAGGAAGGATTTCTTTAAGCCTCTCACTTCTATTTATGAGGACAATGAGCCATCTGATGATAATGATGTGCCCTTTGGTTTGCAGTATGGCACATCAAATGTACCTGATAATTTCATAGCAGAAGAATCCAGGTTGAGGGAACCTGCATGAAAATATACAGACAGCCATTGAAGTGGACACTTCACCAGAATTGGAATTTGGAAAGCCTGAATCAGATGAGCATGCAGATGCCTCTTACAGGCAATTAATGACCAATGTAGTGGATTATCTGGGATGGAGCAGATCTGCCGTCTCATTCAAACAGGATGACCCCACAGACATCCTGGACAAGGTTCTCTCAAAGGGATCCTATCCTACCTTTTCATGTCACTCTTCAGAAGAGAGTGCTAATTGGGAAGCACCAGAATAAAGTCAAATAAACCTGACAAAGAAATACCAAACGCGTCAAGCAGTGACCCCAGCTACTTGTCGAAACACCCTACCCCAGAAAGTCTTCAGTAAGCAGAGAAGGAGCAGGCAGCAACCATTACCTCCAAGTACTCTGTTTATCCGACCATCCCATCAGTTCGGGATGATAAACGGGTAGATGCCTGGTCAAGGAAAGTATTTTCTGCTGGGAGCATGGCTCTCAAATCAGCCAACTCCATATGTGCCCTTGCAAAATTCACTTATACTTTATGGGACTGTATTTCCATGGCATCTGAGCATATTCCCGAAGGGGAGGAAAGAGAAGGTGTCTTGGCCATTGTAAAAGATGGCAAAGAGACCATGTGTGAGTCTCTTCAGTCGGGTTTGGATTCGGCTGACAGCGCCAGCAGAGCCATGGCAGCAAGCACCGTAATACGCAGGTCTGCGTGGTTAAGGAAGTCTGGATTTACACCGGACGTGCAGTCTAGAGTCCTTAACATGCCTTTTTTTAAATAAATGTGTTTCTTATTTTCCAATAAAACAACATAAGAAACAACAAAGTTTGCTAGAGCTTGGTTTAAAGCATGTCAATCACAGTCCATACATAAAGATCCCGGTTAGCAGGGAAAGGATAGTGCCAGGCCACAGTTCCCTCAATGCGTGGTGGAACGACATCCACCCCTCCAGTTTGGTACAGTACGTGCAGGGGTGTATTTGGTCCCATTCTCCTTCCCCCGCCCATGTGTGGAAGTCCAGGGTCACTGTGGAGCCATTCGTTCACCACCCCCATCTGTGCTGCCCAGTAATAGGTGCAGAGACAGGGCAGACCAATTCCCCCTTCCCAAACCGAGTGCTGCAGGGTTTTGAGAGCAATGCATGGTTGTTCTCCCCCCCAGAGCAGCCCCTGGAGGATGCCATCAGTGGATGTAAAGATCACTTTGGGGCAGGGAGTGGGTCTTTCTGGAGAACATAAAGGAATCTCAGGAGCATCAGCATCTTAAAGAGGACTGCCTTGCCCATCAGTGTTAGTGGGAGGGATTGCCAGTGGACCTCATCAGCTGAAAATCTATCTATCACTGGTTGCAGGTTGAGGCGCAGGAAGTCACCCGGGTCTGGGCCTATTCGGATGCCTAGATACTCGAAGCCAGAGACTGAGATTAAGTATGGGCACTGCCTAGGGATCGCCCCATCTCCCCCCTGAAGAGCCACTTCACACTGACAATACTACTGAGCCGAGTAAGCTGAGGAATAAGGCTAGTAAGATTACCTCTACTGACTTGCAATGGCTCTGTCCCTTTAATGAGACCAGGCAGAGACAGGCACGTAATCCTAACTACATACACCTGCCACTTGTTAACACTCCCTGTCAGGATAAAAGGTTATGCACACAGGCCCACAGAGAGGGGGGCTGGGTGCGAGGAGGAGCAGCTCTTCCGGGGCTGATGCGAACCAGGACATCGAAGTTGCAAAGCCAAGGGGCTGATCGGCAGTTGCAGAGAACGAGAGAGAGCCAGGCCAGAATTCCAGACTTTCGGAAAGCCGTAAGCATTCCAAGGTGGAAACTGAGTGAGTAGAGAAAATATCCCTTCATTGTACTTCAAGGCAGCCGCTACCCTCGGGTGAAAGACTGAGTTGAGGAGGAGTGCAGGAGGCATTGGTAACATCCCTTCACTGCTACATGAAAGGCGTTGAAGAAAGAAACCCAATTAACATGACCAGTGAGTTATCGAAGGCAACAAAAGCCTGGTTTGTATTCAAAGCAAAAGTGACTCTTACAAGAGTTGAAGGTTGTGCATGTGCTGATCAAACATGTAATGGAAAAGACAATTGCTGAATTGTGATTAAAGTATACAAAGTAACAGACTGGTCCTGCGAGATGGAATCACTCATTCGAAAGTCTCTGTGAAATGTTTGAAGTTGTGATAAAACGGGAAACGAAGGCAAGAAAGTAACCGCGATCCCGAGCGAGAGTTGATTGAGTGAAAGCGAAGTATATGAACTTTGAATAGGCCAAGAGGGCAAAGTAAAGAATTAATAATTCCAAGAAATTACAACTACCAAGAAGCATTGGTGTTGCGAGGTAATGAAGATTGCTGATTGTTAAATTGTTTAAAGAGAGGTCAAAGTGGTCATGCAGAGGTCTTTGTAAAATCTTTGCAGTTTCGAAAGTCTTCAACAGTTAAAAGTTGGGTAGAATAAAACACGGGGAAGGGAACCCCCTCAAAGAGAAAAGAGGGTTTGAGCCTGGCGGGGGAGACCCATGTGAGAAATGAAATTACAAACGTATGTGAAAGGAAAGACAGGCTCGATCCTGGCGGAGAGAAGCCTGTGTTGAACTCTGGTGAAGGGAAAGTTAAGTGTCAAGAGAAAAACAGACTTGAGCCCGGTGGAGGGAAGCCTGTGTTGAATTGTGGTAGTAAAAGTCTATAGTAGAACTGTGCATTTGTGGCAAGGCGGACAAAGTTTAAGAACTTATTGAACTGTCAAAAGCTTGAAGCCCATGCCTCAACTGTTGAATTGTACCAGTAAGCCAAAGTGTGCAAGACTGTGCCAACCACCTATGCTTTTAATAAACTTTTGAGACCCCATGCTTCTGAACGTAGGGAAGGGAGTTGTTACCAAAGCCATTCTGACATTTCTTGTCATTGCGAAGGAGTGCAAGGTTAGTTTTTTTTTTTAGTATAGGCCTTTTTATTTTGACTAGACTGACTTGGACTTGTTTGTTATTTGTTTAATGGTCGAGACTACTCCTATTCTAGATTTAGGGCCAGTTAGGAACTCTCCCAACCTTACCAATATACAAAATAAAGGTTTTTTAAACTTGTATCCATTGTGTCTGTATCTGCTGTTGATATTGTGCCTTCCTTACACCTCCCTCCCAGGGCAGGGCACATATTGGAGCCCAGGCTATGGCAGTGAACCTGACGCCCCTCTCTCTCTCTGAGGGGGTGCTGCATTAGGAGGGCTCAATCTGGCAAGCAGTCTTTTTCTCTGCAGCGCTGACACCTAAGAACTTGCCTCTCCTGTCGTTGACAGAGGTTTCGTCAGCGGCGGTATTGCCGACGGGGATGTCATCGACGGATGGTGCGATTTAACCAATTTCTTGTCCTTTTTCTTTTTAGAAACAGATGGCAATCTTTCTTACAACCTGGCCCTCTTAGGGGGGTGAGGTCTATCAGTATTGTAGTTCACCACACTTCTATAAATGTCAGGCTCTGAAGGGGATTATTTACCCTCCTTTAACCGTAAGGCTAATCTTCCCTTTCTGTCTTTAAGAATTTTAGCACTAAAAGTAGCGCAAACTTCAGTCTTGTGGAATATGGTTAGGATAAAGGCAGTATATGTATTCAGTATGTCTATCCCTTCAGACCCATTTTTAATGTCACATGTTTGGCATGCCTAGAAAGGGGCTTTCTGTTTTTCCTCCATCTCCCTTTACAAATGTCAAAACCTACTTTTTTTCAAAAATCATCACCTTAAAACAGTGGTTGCAAGATGATCATTTTTGAAGAAAAGTAGGTTGTTTAAAGTATTTTCCAATGATGTAACTTTCTCTCAGGAGAAATGGCTCAGAGGACTCCTCAGCACGATATGCGGTTAGAATCCGAAGAGGGCCCCCTAGGTGGGGCTAGATGCTCAATGTCACATTGGCGGGGGCAAAATGCACCCAAAAGGAAAATGATGGGCTACTCAAGTGCGCCCAAAAAGCTTTATTATAAACTGTAATACTAAGGTTACCAAGGATTCCCAGCCTGTTGGCTGGGGCTATTCAAAGCATGTGAATCCATGAAAGATACCAATGCTGGAGAACAGGAGTTAGAGGCAAGCAAAATACTCCTTCTCTGTAGTGCTGAGTGGAGAACTTGTCCCACCCACCTATGTGAGGGCTGGTCTGCAACAGTTCTAATGGAACTCTGCTCGGGGCACAAGCAAGATAGCTTTTTTCTTTTTGAATGAAGGTTCCCCTGTGCAGCATCACATGCTGGTAGATCCTTTGTGTTTTTTTCCTTTTCTTTGATATCTTTTTGTTTCTCTTCCCCCTGCATGGGGTTACACAGATGGTTCTGCACATTCGTAAACAGCATGGATACCAAACCTGGAAGAGTACCTGCCATTTTCTGGGAACAAAAGATCGGATTCCTGGTTACTTGGTAGCCAGGATCGCACTGCTTAAAGACCTAATTCACCTGCAAGTTCACCAAAGGTACTCACCTAGATAAGGAGTTTGACCGGCTTAAGGTTTGGGAATTTCATCTCCTAGCAGGCCTGTCCCCACAAAATGTACAGGTGTGCTTTCATCAGTAGCTGGACACAGGGTTATACCTCCACACTTCTATCCAATCAAAGCATTGACCGTTTGCCACCTCCTGGGCTATGGAAATTATATATTCTTGTGCTGAGCCGTTGGCTAATTTATATGGCCTGTGCTTTGCATGCTCCTAGTCCAATAGTTACATGTCCAACCTAGGAATGCTAGTTGATCATCCCAATAATACATTTTTGAGCTATTGCATTACACCTCACTATGCCAAATACCATGCTAAATCCTTTGGACTTATTTGTATGCATTTTATGTTTTTATATATAGGCAGAAACAATGCTCTTTTGATCACAAAAGAATGTACAATAGATAAGAAATCAGATTTCACAGGAAGTGGTTAGCTTCTTGCAATGGGGTGAGTTTTAGTGTCATTCTGACAAGGTTGAGGAAGGGAATAAATGGAACAGTCAACGGGGACCATACATGGGTTGATTTACCAAGATTAAGGACAATCAACATTAGACGTGTTTAAGTGCAGGTAGGAAGTACAACCAGCTGTGTTAGGGATGTGACCTTGATGAATGAAGTGCTAGAGTGGTGGCAGAGAAAGTGAGGGCCAGAGTCAGGTTAGAGGCAAGGGAAATATGCTTGCTAGAAGGCTGATGAGAGGTAGGTTAAGAGAGTACCTCAGAGGCGAGGAGGCAGGCTTTAGGTTTGATTTTGAACAAATCCTTGTGGACTATTTCTCGGTCGTTCGGGGGGAGAGAATTGCATGCAAGTGGGGCAGTAAGAGAGAAAGAGCGGAAGCGAGAGAAAGCACAAGGAGGGTGAGGTGCTCCCTGTTTCGAATTATCAGCCATCCAACCTGGTAACGGTACGAGGAAGTAGGTGTGAAGTGAGGGAGTGCAAAGAGAGTCTTGGTAGCGAAGTTGATGATCAAAAAGCATAGTTCGGGAGACCAAAGAGGGTGCTGGCACAGTTGTCCAGTTTAGAGAAGACCAGAGTGGTTAAGAGATTCTTGGCGTTGTTCAAAGAAAGGAGGTGCCTGATTTTTCTTATATTTAGGAGGATTAGGCGAGCCGTCCTTGCAGGTCCATGAAGCTTCAATCAGTAGTCAAGCACTAGGTTGAAATCCATATCTTAATTGAACAGTAGAACTGAATATTCTGTGCATCTCAAACCTGGTTAACTACTGCCTCATCACCGTCTTTGTCAGTCTTATCTGATAGCAGGTTTAGGGGGTGTGGTAGAGTGGGTGGCAGTAGTTTTCAGGGGCACCATCCAGATCATGGCTCACACTCCTTGATGGAAGGGTGGGAATGTTTGTTCTTCTCATGTTCATTGACACATACAATACCCAATGGCTAATGTGTTATTGGCCTCCAGAAAGAAACTTTGACTAATTACACTCTATTCTTGAAACAATTTTGACAATTTTGACACTTGTTCTTCAGTTCCCTCTTTTTCCAGACTAAGAGATTTGAATTTGGTGGTTGGTGTGCCCAGACCACTTAGCTGAAGATGTATAGGAGTCTTTAGAAGCCCATGTTCTTCACCGTGAAGTTCATGTCCATACACACAGTAAAGAGCATATGCTGAACATCACCTACCCCTCTGATTCCTCTATCCAGTGGTTACAGATTTCCTCCATATCTTCATCTGGCCATTTCTTAGTCTCTTTTTCTTGGGTTTGATTCTGTATCACCACTGTACCAGACACAGTAGAAGTAAACGGATGTTCAGGGCTAACATCGTCCTTAGCTCGCTTTCATCCAGCCAATACAATACAATGGGCCTGCCCAAATAGTTTACAGTTACTTCCACTTGGCCAGCTGGAATTACATCCAGATTACAAATTGTGGTAAGGCAGTGCAAATACCAATTTTTTTAGTCCATATGAGTCCATGAGGATTTTTTCAGATTTACTGCAAGCAGTACATCCACTAAATTGAATTGGCCAATTATTGGTCTTAACATAGAGTATTTACCTCAAGCATCCGGCTGTAGGTAAATCCTTCACTATAAGTACAAGACTCAGAATTCGATGGTGCAGTAATTCCTTTGCCGCCAAAATAATTAGATTAATGGAATTACTGCCACTTTTTTACCATACAGTCAAACTTGTAATGAATTCCATTGTACCAACTTCTGAAAACCACAGCTGAAGGATGCCAGAACGCCTTCCAGGAATACTTTTGATATTTGTGAAGCCATTTAGTTTAGTTCCAATATACCCTTCACAGGAGCAAAGACACAGAGCTCCCTGGTTTCATTTAGGTATGAAACACGCAGGCTAATTTTAGATGGAGTAAGCACCATCTCCCAGCTGATAGGGTCTTATATGTGAAACACCTGAAAAGATATAAAAAGACCATTATCACTCAAAAAAGCAGCATTGAACTGATATGACTCACCAGCCACTGCGTCCAGACTTGTTTTCTTTGATAAATTCTCTTGCTAATCCTAAAGCCTTCTTCATGACTCTTGCCCAACCTGGAGAGCTGTGTGAAAACATCAACTCCCTTTTCTGAGAACAAAATTGAAATAATTTGCAAGTATCTTGGAACAACTGCTAACTGCCTGCTCTGTCCTTTACTTCACCAGGACCCAGGCTGTGAACAGAAAAAAGGATTTGTGCTTTAGATGGTTCAACTAGCTGCAATAGCCAACAAAATCCAGGATTTTAAACCTACAGATACTGACTTTACTCCACTGTCAGACTGGTTGTTGCTGCAGCACACAACCTATTTTGCAAAGGCTTTTGTCCTCTTATCAACCATAATTCTCCTCTGGTTTTATTCCTTTTCACCTGAAAACTGGCATTATTGTGCCTGTGCTTCGAAATAGGAATCCTGGGAAAATACAGACCCAGTATCAACTTGTTTACCATGTCTAAACATATGGTAAATAATAGGTAACCAACTACAGTTGTACCTTACTGCTACTATTCTTCTCTGAATGGGATGACTTCTGCTTTTCTTTCTTCCACTTCTAACCTTCTCCTGGGTGATTTCAACTTTTAACTGGACACCCCTGGGTCTGCAACCACTCTATTCACTGACCTCTGCTCCTCACTTTCCCTCTGCATTTTGGGCCAACCCACAAAGCTGGAAAAACTCTGGATGCCCTCATACACTCAGACATCTCTCCCCCATTAGTCACCTCTCTCTGCTGGTCAGACGACTCTCTCCTCTCCTCCCATCTGGGTCCCATTGGCCTCCTGACCGCCCCCCCCCCCAAAAGTCACACCAACCTTGTTCGCTAACACCCACCCGATGAAACGAGTGACTGCTGCTGCCTTCGCCGCCACCTTCACCCCATCACCCCCACCTCTGACTCTACCTCTACCTCTGACTCTGCCGTCAGCAACCTCCATCTTTCCATCACCAACACTCTTGACATTCTTGCCCCAGTCATGAGGATCTGTCTGAAACCTGCCTCAAAGCGTAACACTTGGTAAGACACCAAACTTGCAGCCCTGAAATGAAAGTGCAGGGCAGCAGAACGGAAGTGGCTAACCTCAGGCTCATTCTCTAACAAACTGGCCTGCTGCCTGCTCCAAAGGCAATACAGACTAGCCATCCGTGCAAATAAAAGAGCCACATTCAGGTATGGGTCTCCGATGCATCCAATAACTCGGCTCAACTTTTCAAAATCTGCAGGGAACTAGCCAACCCCTCAGCAGTCTCCTCTTCTTCTCCTTCCCAGGCCCTCTGCAAAGCACTGGCCTCACACTTTGCCATCAAAACTCAGGACATTCTAACCTCCCTTTCTACACTCCCTCGCAACTCATCTGACACCCCCCTCCACACCTCTCCCCCTCCTTCCTTCTTTTCCTCCTTCTCTCCTGTCACACCTGAGGAAGTTACCAGAGTTGTCTGCTCCACAAAGGTCTCTTCTAAACAGGTCTCCCCTTGCTCATCCAGGACCATCAAGGATGACATTGGCTCGCTAGGCCCTGCTCTTGCTGATTTCTGCAATCACTTTTTTATCGCTGGATATTTCACCACTCCCTTAAGCACTCACTTGTGCACCACTCCTGAAAACAGCTTCCTCTGACCCTACCTGTCCTGCCAGCTGTCGCCCTATCTCCATCACCCCCTTCCCGGGGAAGCTACTTGAGAAGCTGGCCTTTCCCCAATTTAGCTCTCACACTGAACTTGTTGGTAGCCTCCACGACCATCAATCTGGATTCCGAGCATCCAGAGGCATTTAAACTACTCTTCTGAATACACGCAAAGAGCTGCTTGCATCTCTGGACTCCATCTCCCCCGCTGTCCTTTTCCTTCTTGATCTCTCCATTGCATTTGATACAGTTAACCATTCCATCCTCACACAAAGTCTGCACGATACATTTGGTATCTCGGAACTGGCACTGGATTGGCTGTCCTCTTTCCTCACTAACCGCTCTTCCCAAGTCATCCTGGGCCCCTTGTCTCCTACTTGTATCTCCACCTGTGGTGTCCTCCAGGGCTCTATTCTCTCCCCCTGGCTCTTTAACATCTACCTTGTTCTCCTTGCACGCCTCATCTCCTCCTTCTTCTCCAACTTCTAGTGTTACGCAGACGACACACAGCTCTTCTTCAGACACCCTGCTGACCCTCTTGCACCCTCCATCATCCCAGCCTGCCTATCTGCCATCCAGTCCTGGTGCGCCTCCAATGATCTCAGCCTCAACGTCTGTAAAACTGAGATCCTTCCCATTGGGACCCCTGCTCCCTCCTTCTTCCCCTCACTCTGGCCTTCCTCCTTGGGCTCTCCCCCTGTGCCTTCAACTGAAGCCAGAAACCTTGGAGTCATCTTCGACTCCTCTCTCTCCTTCCTCCCTCACACTCAGGACATTGCCAAGAAGACCAACTATCAGCTCTTCCTTCTCAAAGGAATTCTACCTTTTCTCACTTTTCCTCAGAGGCTCAATGTTACTCAAGCCCTAGTTCTCTCTAGACTTCTGTAATAGCCTCCTCCTGAATCTTCCTTCTTCCACTCTGCGACCCCTTCAGCTTGTCCAGAATAGGGCAGCAAGACTTACCCTTGGCCTTAAGCCCAGGCACCGCATCTCTCCTGCACTAAAATGTCTTCACTGGCTCCCAGTTGCTGCATGGATTCAACTCAAATCCCTCTGCATCATCCATAAGGCTGTCTGGGCCCGGGGACCACACTATCTTCAACTTGATCTCACTAAATACTCTCCCTCTAGACCACTTTGCTCTTCTGGCACCAACTCTTTGTGTGTAAAGCAGAGAAGCAGAGACATAGCCGGGATTTTCTAACAAGTTGGCCATGGATCTAATGTAGTAGGGCCCATCCCAAAAGGGAGCCCACAGAGGGAAAGGAGTTTGTTCTGCCCCCGGCCGAATGAGTAGCAAGGAAGTGCAAACCAATCAAATGGGTTTGCAGGGTTTGTCCCCTGAGACATTTTTTAAAATATTGTGTTAACTTTGTGCATTTTACAGTACACTTTCTGTGACAAATTAGGGGGAAAAAACCACATAGTTTGGTAGGGTAAGACATGGGAACAAAATCCAGTAGACACTAGGTCACCAACAATGCACAGAAGCATTTTCCAACGCATTCTTAGAATGGGTATCCGGTCATTCCATCTAAACCCAAATCATCAAATTCTTTTCATCGAAATACCATTGCATTGAATGGCCATTTCCTTGAAAAAAATGTGATGGTTCCATCGACATGTTATGGGTAAGTATTAGGGTTGGGGTTGTGGCTAGGGTTAGTTTTAGGGTTAAATTAGGGTTAGGGTTGGGGCTTGGGTTAGTTTAAGGGTTAAATTAGGGTTAGGGTTGGGGCTAGGGTTAGGGTTGGGGTTTGGGTTAGTTTAAGGGTTAAATTAGGGTTAGGGTTGGGGCTAGGGTTAGGGGCTATGGTTAGGGTTGGGGTTAGGGTTGGGGCTAGGGTTAGTTTAAGGGTTCAATTAGGATTAGGGATGGGGCTTGGGTTAGTTTAAGGGTTACATTAGGGTTAGGGTTAGGGCTGGGGCCAGGGCTAGGGCTAGGGTTAGGGTTGGGGCTGGGGTTAGGGTTGGGGTTGGGGCTTGGGTTATATTAAGGGTTAAATTAGGGTTAGGGTTGGGGCTAGGGTTAGGGTTGGGGGGGAGAGTGCGGGTTGAGGGGGGAACCCCACCAATATAAAAATATAAATAAAACGTTACAAGGGGCTGGCCAGTGCTGAAATTTCAGCACTGGACAGTGCCATGTAACGTTTTAAGGTTAGTAAAAATGCTTGGAAATGCTACTTTTTACATGTAAAAGTGCATTTCCATTGAAACCAGTCCATGAATATTGTCGATGGACTGGTTTAAATGGAATTGCACTTTTACATGTAAAATATAGGTTGTCGATGTTTTGGCATTCGACTGTTTGTAGTCGATGCTTTTGCAAGTCGAACCTTTATTTTCGAGGGAATCACTGTAAATCCTTATAATGCCTTCTCCCAATATATGCCAGTACTCTGCAAGTGTAGAAAACCTTTCATACTAATTGTACTTATACATGACCATGCTGGTGCACATATGTATAACAGTATTCCCAAATAAGAACATCTACATATTTGCTTTGCCCAAAGTGCCAGTAATGACACTTTAACAAAATATGTTCATGAAAGCTCAGCCAATGTATGCCAGTATCCCCACATAAGAACATACGCCCGTGGGCCTAGCCTTAATACCTGTAAAAAAAACAAGCATTGTCAATGCAACAGTTTTGTCATGAGGCGTACTCCCGGAGAACCAGTCCAGGACCAGCGTCCCCGGAAGCAGACATCATGTTCCCGGGGAAAAGGCCAGCAACCCCTAGTAGGGGCCCTTTGGACACTGTCCTGGCGCCTTTGGCGCCAGGCTCATTTTGGACCTCAGTCCTGGCGCCATAGGCGCCAGGCTCATAAAGGGAGTGTTTATGTGAACTTACCTGATGCAGACCGTGCTGCCAGATCCAGACCTCTTTGAGGCCTGAAAGGGACTATTTTACCTGTGGCACTATTTTGCCACTCGGGCGTGGCCGGGGAAGAATACGTACCTGGAACTACTTTGGGGGCTATTTAAGCCACGCCCAGACAGCAGCTCACGCTTCGCGTTGTTCTGCACCTAGCAGCTGGACGCTCACCGTATCTGCTCCTGCATCCTGACTCCAGCCACGCCCGCCTCCATCCTGGAACACCTGAAAGGAAAGAAGAGAAGGGAAAAGGTGAACAGAAGAACATTACCTGCTTCTACCCGGAGTCCGGAGTCATCACGCAGGCGATCCTAAGGGAAGACATTTATTTTAAAGACGCATCGCGTTGCTCGCTGCAGCGCCACGTTCCACTCACCTGTTCACGAGGCATCTCCGTGCTCCTTAGCGACCATCTGCACGATCCGCCGCATACCTGCACCTAAGGGGGAAGAGAAGAACAAAAGGTGAGCAAAAGGAACATATTGAGGAAAGCCATATTTTCGCCATAAGACTTACCTGATTATTGTTGGGAGAATCTTTCCTCATCTCGGGTCGGCGCCGCTTCTTCGGCAGTACCGTACCCCGGCCCCTATGGGGAAAAAAGACACACGCATTAGTGGGTGAATATAAGGACATTAAAGGAACCACCCATCATAAACTCACCTGAGTTTACCTTTGGCGAATTGTTTCCTCTACGCGAAATCTTCACTCAGCACCTGTGATAAAAGGGATAAGAGACGGACTACTGAATATAAAGGCAAATAGAAAAGGAGGCCAACTCTTGAACTTTTACAACAGTATACTTACGGCACCTTGCCAGGAAAGTCAAGTAAGCTTGAATCCTCACCAATCCGAACACCAGTGAAGTAACTGGATATAATCGCACCCCTGCACCAGAAGCAGTATGGAGAGCTCGTCCTTTCAAACCTTAAGGTGAGAGTTAACGGGGAATTTCGGAGGTGGTCTGAGGATAGTGAAAGAGGGAAGTGGGAGGCCGACGCGCTACTCCGCAGGTAGTTAATTTCCTTTCTCCATCTGCAGAAGGATTCTCCTGCGAGTCAGACAAGTGAGATTTGGGGGTCCTGTCCAGTCGGTCTTCCGAGTTCTGCGCATCACCTTAGAAGAGGCCGCAGCAGTCCAGACCTGGTCAGCGTCTCCGTGGGAGTCAGATGAGCGTTACAGAACGCAAAGCCTTCCTACAATTTCCCACCCAGGCGCTATGGAGACTTCCGAGACTGATCAGTTGGCCCACCTATTGGGGGAATTACGGGCCGAAGTGCATTCCGCTCGTCAGGAGACTAACGCTCTCAGGAGAGAACTAATTGTATCTAAGGAACGAACTGATGACCTTGCCAGGCAGCTATTGCAAGGTCAGGCTGGACAAACTCCCCTACCAGGTTCAGGGGGTATTCCCGCCCCAGTGGTTTCAAGTAACCCAGTGCAAATTAATCTACCTGGAAATATGCCGTTGGCCCCACCTGAACGTTTTGCCGGGGACCCCAAAAGATTCGCCGTATTCATGAATCAATGCCGATTGCACTTCCTCTGCAGACCTGGGGCCTTTCCTAACGACCAAACCAAGGTAGCTTTTGTATTATCATATCTCAGCGGCTGTGCCTCCGATTGGTCAGTTCCACTGGTTACTCAAGAGGACCCAATACTCCGGAATTTTCAAGGCTTTCAGACACGCATGGAAAGATTATTTGCTCGGCACTCTCAGGGACAGGCCCTGGACAACGAACTTCTGTCCCTACGACAGGGTAACCAGGATCTCTTAACCTATATCGCAACCTTCAATAGGTTGGTTGTGGAGACTGGGTGGCCAGAGGATAAAAGAATCACTTTATTTCATTGAGGTCTACGTGGAGAACTTAAGGATGTCCTGGCCCAAGTTGTAAATCCGCCCCAAGACTGCCTGGAATATATAGACTTAGTGGTCCAATTAGATCACAGGCTTCAAAACAGAAAGGCAGATCGGTCCAAGTTTGAGACACAGGTGTTGGTCAAGACTCACGTTAACCCCAAGGGTGCCGATGTTTCTGAACCTATGCAAATTGGAGGGGTTAAAGGACCTTTAACTCAAAAAGAATGTGAAAGAAGACGGCAGATGCGATTATGTCTTTATTGTGGGGCTTCTGGACACTTTTTACGAGATTGCCCAGTAAAACCGCCCAAGAAGGCGGTAGGAGCCGCAGATAAGAACCATATGGAACCTGATTCGGGAAACGACCACGCCCGACAAGCGCAGGGGTCCGCTTGCCGAGCCTGAAAACTAATTCTCAGACCTCGCACTTCATCATGCCAATGGTCCTCGTAGATCCGGAACAGCCTGGGCGGTTGCATGCAATAAAGGCATACATCGATAGTGGGGCTATAGGAAACTATGTGGATCGTGAATTGGCTTCCAGGATCAACCTCCCTCTACGTCCTAAAACCAGTAAAGAGGTCATCACCACAGTAGATGGAACCGAAATCGCCTCTGGGCCGGTAACACATTCCACTGCAGAGGTGACAATAGTGGGTCAGGACCGGCATCGGGAGGCTGTTGTGTTTGACGTAATCAAGGCTCCACAGTTCCAGGTAATTCTAGGAATCCCTTGGTTAGAAACACATAATCCTCAAATTGACTGGTGAGCGAAGAGGATAACCTTTCCGGATTGTGCACAAACCTGTTATCCAGGAAATCCAAATATAGGCCTGGCTACAGTAACCCCTGCCACCTTGCAAATACCACCGGAATACCAAGAATTTCAAGACGTCTTCCGCAAGGAACAGGCCAACAGGTTACCCCCTCACAGGTCGTACGATTGCCAAATCGATCTGATGCCCGGTGCACAACCCCCTTGTAGCAGGATTTATGCTCTTACTGAACCCGAGAATCTTCATTTGCGACAATATTTAGATCAGTACCTAGCCAATAGTTTCATTCGCCCGTCAAAGTCTCCTGCATCCTCGGCTTTGTTCTTCGTGCCAAAAAAAGAAGGCGACCTCAGAACTTGTATCGACTACCGCGCATTGAACCAGATAACTGTTAAAAACCGTTACCCTTTGCCTCTGATCCCTGAACTTCTTGACCAGGTGAAGCATGCCTGCATATACACCAAGTTAGATCTCCGGGGGGCTTAGCATCTGGTGCGAGTAAAGGAAGGCGACGAATGGAAAACTGCCTTTCGCACCAAATATGGACTATTCGAGTACCAGGTGATGCCTTTCGGATTGTTCAACGCACCTGCTGCCTTCCAAAACTTCATGAACGATGTCCTTCGGGAACTCATCGATGTTTGTGTTGTCGTATATATCGATGACATTCTTGTGTACTCCTCTTCGGAATCTGATCACAAAAAGCACGTCAGGGCAGTTCTTGAGAAATTGCGCCAACACAAACTGTTTGCAAAACTTGAAAAGTGTGTTTTCCATACCACAGAAGTCGAGTTTCTTGGTTTCATCCTGACACCTAAAGGAGTCCGAATGGACTCGCGAAAAGTGGATGCCATCCTCAAATGGCCATCGCCTAGCTCTGTGAAAGGCGTTCAAAGCATGCTTGGCTTTGCCAATTTCTATCGCAGATTTATCCCGGAATTTTCACGTATTGTACAACCCATCACTGCACTCTTGAGGAAAAATAAACGCTTTGAATGGTCTGAGGAAGCCGAACAGGCCTTTCAGGAATTAAAAGCTAAATTTACCTCTGCACCTGTATTGAAACACCCGCGTCCAGATCTCCCATACATAGTCGAAACCGACGCATCCAGCTTAGCCATGGGAGCTGTCCTGTCTCAAAGAGATCCCGAAACTAACCAACTGCACCCCGTAGCATTTTGGTCCAGAAAATTCTCTGCACCTGAGGTCAATTATGCAATCACCGACAAAGAGTTATTAGCCATTAAGTCCGCTTTTAAGGCTTGGAGGCATTATCTTCTTGGCGCTAGACATACCATCACGGTGATCACTGACCACCGGAACTTACAATATTTGAAAACTGCCAAAGCTCAATCATCACGTCAGCTCCGATGGGCTTTGTTTTTTGCTGAATTCGATTTTGTAATTACCTACCGTCCTGGCAGCAAGAATGGCAAAGTGGACGCTCTATCCCGAATAGGAATGGGAGAAACAGATACAAACTCAGAACCTGTACCGATAATTCCCGAACAAAGAATTCTGGGCATGACCTCTTTACAAACACTGGAAGACATTCAAGCTAGAGTTAAACAACTCCTGGACCCTACAGCCTTGCAGGATTGGATTCAAAAGGGGTCTTACTTTACTGTCAATGATGATCTACCTTACTTCCAAGGGCGCTTATTTCTACCACACAAAGAATTACAAGAACTGGTTATTTCTCGTTATCATGATACTCTAATAGAGGGGCACCCAGGTATTGCCAACACGGAAGAAAAGGTTAAATGACAGTTCTGGTGGCCCTCTTGGCGAAAGGACATTAAATCCTTTGTGAGGTCCTGTGGTGTTTGTGCCCAAAATAAAGGTAAAAGAAAAAGACCAGCCGGCCTTCTTCAACCCTTAGACATTCCACCGGCACCTTGGCACACCTTGTCACTGGATTTTATTACGGACCTGCCTCCTTGTTATGGATATAACACTATTCTTGTTATTGTGGATTTATTTTCCAAAATGGCCCACTTCATTCCATTAAAAGGTTTACCTTCAGCTTCTGTCCTAGCCAAGGAATTCCTTGAAAATATCGTTCGTTTACATGGATTCCCGTCCATACTAGACTCTGACCGGGGAAGCCAATTCATTTCCCATTTTTGGAGAAAGTGTTGTCAGCTGGCACAAATCGACGTAAGATTTTCAACCAGCCACCACCCTCAGACCGATGGTCAAACAGAGAGGACTAACCAGACCCTTGAACAATATTTACGGTGTATGTTGCATCAATCTGAAAGTAATTGGAAGGATATTCTTTGGATTGCCGAATATGCATACAATAATTCAGTACATTCTGGAACTGGGCAAAGTCCTTTTTATACCTTATAAGGGCATCACTCTCGAACCTCAGATCTTGACTCGTCTCAAAGCCTCGAAATGCCCACAGTAGACCATCTGCATTCTACAATAATTCAAGCTTTCAAAGAAGCAACTACACATTTACAGCAAGCCAAGAGAAAATACAAGAAGAATGCTGATCTCCATCGAAGTGAGGCACCTCTATACCAAATAGGAGACCAAGTATGGCAGGCTACCAGACACTTATCGCTCAAAGGACCTCGAAATTTTAACCCAAAATATTTGGGGCCTTACTCAATTACGGCCATAATCAACCCAGTGGCCGTCAAACTCGACCTACCAGCTAATATGCGGATTCACCCTGTTTTTCATGTATCACTTTTGAAACCAGTACAACCTGGAACCCGATTAATCAAGCCACCAGAACCTATCCAAATAAATGGAGAACCTGAATTCGAGGTGAAGAACATTTTAGATTCCAAGGTGTCAAAGTCAAAACTTTTCTATCTAATAGATTGGAAAGGATACAGGCCTCAGGAAAGGTCTTGGGAACCTAGTGACCATGTACATGCACCTCGGTTAATAAAAAAATTCCACCGGAATTTCCCAAACAAACCGAAACCCCCGGAGAGAACAATCTTGGGAGGGGCCTTGGGGGGGAGTGCTGTCATGATGCCTACTCCCGGAGAACCAGTCCAGGACCACCGTCCCCGGAAGCAGACATCATGTTCCCGGGGAAAAGGCCAGCAACCCCTAGTAGGGGCCCTTTGGACACTGTCCTGGCGCCTTTGGCGCCAGGCTCATTTTGGACCTCAGTCCTGGCGCCATAGGCGCCAGGCTCATAAAGGGAGTGTTTATGTGAACTTACCTGATGCAGACCATGCTGCCAGATCCAGACCTCTTTGAGGCCTGAAAAGGACTATTTTACCTGTGGGACTATTTTGCCACTCGGGCGTGGCCGGGAAGAATACGTACCTGGAACTACTTTGGGGGCTATTTAAGCCACGCCCAGACAGCAGCTCACGCTTCGCGTTGTTATGCACCTAGCAGCTGGACGCTCACTGTGTCTGCTCCTGCATCCTGACTCCAGCCACACCCGCCTCCATCCTGGAACACCTGAAAGGAAAGAAGAGAAGGGAAAAGGTGAACAGAAGAACATTACCTGCTTCTACCGGGAGTCCGGAGTCATCACGTCGGCGATCCTAATGGAAGACATTTATTTTAAAGACGCATCGCGTTGCTCGCTGCAGCGCCGCGTTCCACTCACCTGTTCATGAGGCATCTCCATGCTCCTTAGCGACCATCTGCACGATCCGCCGCATACCTGCGCCTAAGGGGGAAGAGAAGAACAAAAGGTGAGCAAAAGGAACATATTGAGGAAAGCCAGATTTTCGCCATAAGACTTACCTGATTATTGTTGGGAGAATCTTTCCTCATCTCGGGTCGGCACCGCTTCTTCGGCAGTACCGTACCCTGGCCCCTATGGGGAAAAAAGACACGCATTAGTGGGTGAATATAAGGACATTAAAGGAACCACCCATTATAAACTCACCTGAATTTACCTTCGGCGAATTGTTTCCTCTACGCGAAATCTTCCCTCAGCACCTGTGATAAAAGGGATAAGAGACGGACTACTGAATATAAAGGCAAATAGAAAAGGAGGCCAACTCTTGAACTTTTACAACAGTATACTTACGACACCTTGCCAGGAAAGTCAAGTAAGCTTGGATCCTCACCAATCCGAACACCAGTGAAGTAACTGGATATAATCGCACCCCTGCACCAGAAGCAGGATGGAGAGCTCGTCCTTTCAAACCTTAAGGTGAGAGTTAACTGGGAATTTCGGAGGTGGTCTGAGGAGAGTGAAAGAGGGAAGTGGGAGGCCGACGCGCTACTCCGCAGGTAGTTAATTCCCTTTCTCCATCTGCAGAAGGATTCTCCTGCGAGTCAGACAAGCGAGATTTGGGGGTCCTCTCCAGTCGGTCTTCCGAGTTCTGCGCATCACCTTAGAAGAGGCCGCAGCAGTCCAGACCTGGTCAACGTCTCCGTGGGAGTCAGGTGAGCCTTACAAGTTTGGGCTTTTGTGTAGACATGGGAAAGGCACTTGCCAGACTAGGCCATAGTGGTATTAACTGGCCATTGATGGCAGCAGATGCAAAATCATATATTATGCTATGATATGATAGTTTATTTATATGATATTTTATTTGTATTGCACTCGTACACAAGTGTTTCAGAGCGCTAGTAGGCAAGGGAGGGGAACAGGGGAGAACACAACAACAACGATCTTACTAGGCCCAGTGACATTGAGAAAGCGCAAGTGCACGGGAAAGGGAAAAGGCAAAAAGTGCATGGAAGGGAGAGAGTGGAAAGTGTGGAGCAGAGGAGAGCAGATAAATAATAATACATAGAAAATGGAGGCAATAAACAGTGGTACTGCAGCCAGCAAGTGGCAAGTGCTGTGTTTAAGGCAGCACACTGGGTAAGTCTGATAAGTGCAGAAAAAGAAGAAGAATGGACAGGGCTGTATGGGTACAGATACAGTCCCCAGTGCAAGGAGTGGCCAAGAGGCAGTGCAGGAAGGTGGCAGGGTGAGCAGGTACCTGGGCCCAGGGGACAGAGGGTGGCCAGGCGCACAGTGCCAAGAGAGAGCATATCAGCAGGGGAGAGGGGGAGCGAAGGCAGAAGCAAAGAGGAAGGTCTTGAGGTTCTTCCGGAACCGGAGATGGTTCTCCTCAAGATTTAGATTGGCAGGGAGGCTGTTCCAGAGGGAGGCCACAGCCAAAGATATAGATCTACCCCCAGCTCGTTTCTGTGAGTTAGAGGTAGGGGAGCGAAGAGCCCGAGAGGGGAGGCATTTGCGGAGGGATAGCTGAAGGCATTTTTGACCCAGGCCCCAGAAAGCCTTGTGGACAATGCAGAGGGTTTTGAATTTAATCCTAGCATCCACTGGGAGCTAATGGAGAGATTTCAGGGCTGGACAGATACGATCCCAGGGCTTGATGCCAAGGACAAGTCTTGCAGTCCTGTTCTGATAAGTTGCAGAGGGCAGAGAGTAGAGGCAGGTAGATTTAGAAAGAGGCTGTTACAATAGTCCAGCTGGAAAATGAGTTGAGTGTCATCAACGTAGCACTGGAAATTTGAGAAGAAAATGGCAATGCAGTGGGCGAGAGTTTCCAGGTATTGGTTGAAGAGCCAGGGTGAGAGGTTAGACCCCTGGGGAACCCCACATGTAGAGAGGAAGATAGATGATAGGAAGGACCCCAGTTGGACCTGGGAGGGTCGATCAGAGAAGAAAGAGGTCAGCCAGGCCAGAGCCTGATCAGTGATGCCCAGGTTATCACAGAAACGATTGAGCAGGATGGTGTGGTTGACTGTGTCGAAGGCAGAAGAGAGATCAAGAAGGATGAGGACAGAGGGAATGTTAGAGTCCAGGTTGGAGAGCAGATCTTCACAGATATTCAGGAGAGCAGTTTCCGTACTTCTGGCCGCTCTGAAGCCATACTGGTGGTCATAGAGACAGCCAATTGATTCTGAATGAAGGTTAAGCTGAGAGATCATCAGCTTTTCCAGGTGTTTGCCCAGAAAGGAGGTAATGGAAATTGGGTGATAGTTAGCCAGACAGGAAGGATCAGCTGTGGGTTTCTTGAGACGAGGATGCTCTATATATGTGTTTCAAAGCGCTTCACGGCAAGGGAGGGAACAAGGGAAAATACAATGACATTCTTACAGGCCATGAACAGTAAGCATGTGAAATTAACGTACTCAGCCTGACGACATTTCAGATAGTGCTGGAGGGTGTGGGGGGGACAAGTAAAGGGAGGGGGGAGGACATAGACGAGGTTGCTATCATACTAGGTCCAGGGACAATTCTGATAGAGCAAGTGTATAGAAGAAAGTAAGGGGAGGAGATAGGAAAAGGGAGAAAGGGAGAGGAGGAGAGAACAGAGAGTAAGCAGTCAAAAGAGCAGAGAAGCAAGAGGGGAGAGCGAATACAATTGCAGAAGTCAGTAGTAACACATAATGTTGCAAGCCAGGATACAAGATGAAGATGGGAACAGCATGATTCAGGAACACCATGAGTACAAGATGCAAAGAAAGTCCAGCATGGGAGTTGAGAAAGGGTGACACACCGTGAATAAATGAAGCCCATAAAAGTCAAATTCAGCATTGGCCACAAGACGGTGATGGTGAAACCAGAATGTATCAGGTCAGACTCCTGCAGAAGTAGGCTGTAGGAGGGGGAGGGGAAGCAGGGTAGAACAATCAAGCAAAACAGGCAACACCTGTGTGCGGGAAGGGAGGGGGCACAAGGGAACATCACAGGGGGACCAGAGGGGGTCGGGATGGCCTGTGGGGACAGAGGAAGTAAACCCATGTTGGTGCATGCTTACCTGTTGTCTGAGCAGGGGTTTGGGCCCTGGGTCTTCCTGGTACAAACAGGAATTGCCCTTTTCTTCATCTGCCCTTCGCTTCGGACGCCTGGGCGAGAGACGCCCTTGATCTAAGAGTTAAGAGCAAGAAGGAAGAGGCAGGGCTAAGAAGGTTGGTGGTGCTTAGACCACATGACCTAGATCCACTTGCACCTGCTCCCCATCTTCAAAGGAAAAGAGGCTGGAGGGCTCCTTAAGTAGGGAGGAAAAGGGGCTGGCTGTGCGAGTACCTTGGCATCTAATAGCAGTGCCTGAAAATTCCTAATAATTATACAGAAGCCAAAACTGTTGGCTTCGCCAATGCTTGTTTTTAACAGGACTTCAGTGAAGGACACACATAGTGCTTGGAAATCGATTCACTGAAGGCATTTAAGACATTTTTATTACACCAGTAGCACGTTTGCAACTCAATTATTTTATTTTTTATTTATTGGGTATTTATAATGCACCTATACACAATGGGCCTCATTACATGGATGGCGGTAAGGGATTACCGGTACCGGTAAGACTACCGGTACTGGTAATCCCTTACCACCTTACTACGAGGCCCCTTTGTGGGTCCCTACCTTAACGGTTGGTTTTACCAGCCGTTAAGGAAGGAACCCGCAAAGCGACTCTGAAGGTAATTACGGTACTGCAATTTGCGGTACCGTAATTACCGCCTTCCCCATTCCCATTGAGCCCTATGGGGGCAAAAATGGGAATGGGGAAGTGCCATGATGAATGGGGAATTACCGCCCCCCCACACCTTGGAATGGGGCGGTAATTCCGCCATTCACCATGGCGGACTCGGTAAAATACCGGCGGCAACCATGGCGCTAATGGCGCCATGGTTACCGCCTTCCGTGTAATGAGGCCCAATGTGTTTCGAAGCGCCACCAGACAAGAGGGTGGGGGAACAGGGAGGCTTTGACACATTTAGATTGTGCAAGTGCAGTAAAGAGAAGAGCAAGGGGGAGCGAGAAGGAGAAGTGTCGGTCAGGGTGGAAGGGCCCGAGAGAAAAAGCAAGTGCCACGGGAGGCATTAAGCCATTGGGGGTCATTAGGACCTGGGCGCAAAGGGATACTGGGCACCGGTAATGACACCGGTGCCGGTAATTCCTTTGCGCCCTATTCCGAGGTCCCTTTGCGGGTCCTCCCTTAATGCCTGGTTTTACCAGGCGTTATGGACGGGACCCGCAAAGGGATACCGGGGTCAATAACGGTACCGCAATTTGCCGCCTTCCCCCTTCCCATTGAGCCCTATGGGGGCTCAAATGGGAATGGGGAATGGCTCTGGTGAATGGGGAATTACCGGTCCTGCCGACCTCGGACTGGACCGGTAATTACTCCCTTCACCAGACCGGAGTCGGATCGATTTTGGAGGCAGCCATGGCGCTAATAGCGCCATGGCTGCCTCCAAACTCGGAATGAGGGCCATTAACTCTCAGAAGACTACTTTAACCAAAAACCCTGGCAGGCACTAAGAGTGCAAAGTTTAATGGTATGGCCTGATTAAAGCAAGCTCAAAGAGTTCCCATGAGGAGGTGTTTTGGGCGGGCAGGGGCAAGAATTGGGTGGGAATGGCCATAGACAGTCAATGGATGAGCAAATACCCAAACAGCACATATAAGCTGTGTGCCCCTCCTCATATGCCATTTTTCCCAATCTGTACACTAATGCAATAGTTTATAGGCCAAAGTAAGAAAACAATTGCCGCAGTAAGAAAATATGTCCTTGCTGGCTCCACAAATCCCCCCCACCCCCGCCGCTCCCGTCACATGTTGTATTTGCTACCCTGAACGACCAGGTAAAAATATTTATGCCACAGTAAGAAAACATTGCCTTGAGGGCTGCACAAATGCTCCCCCATGTAAGAACACTCACTATCTTGCCTTTGAACTTGACACCAGTAAAAATAAATATTCCAAACCACAATAAGCGAACATGTCCACCCCTTTCCTCTGTAAGAGCACTCATCATGTTGCCTTTGGACTTGATACCAATACAAAAAATGTCATACCACAGTAAGGAAGCATGCCTCCCCATATAAGACTACTTACATGTTGCCTTTGCCATTAATGCAAGTACAAAATTCCATGCCACAGTAGTACATACCCAGCCCCGTTGTGGCACCCTCCTCCACCGCAACGTCTCCTTCGTGTAATAAGACTCAAGTTGACTTTGCCCAAAAATTGCAATGAAACATTTCATGCTCCTGTCTTACATGTTCATACATGAATGCCCCTCTGGTCCCTAATTCTGCATTCATACACACACATACACTCACCCACTAGTCACACACCCACACTGCTTCTGTCATTCACACGTGCACCCAGAACATTCAAAAGGCGTTCTCATTCACACATGCACTCGCACCCATCTACACCATACACACAACATTCATTCAAATGCATGCACTTACAGACAGTCCCCCTCAGACATACGCCCATTCCTTCACATGCACGGTGGCATGCCTACATTCCGATATACATATAATCCTTGCACACATGCATATACAAGCACATTTGTTTTTCCTCACCTGTTTCCCACCAGGCTCAACACGATGCTGCCTCCTAAACAGCTCCCTGCTCCATAGGCCTCAGCCTCCTCCAGAGGCACAGATAGGAATCAGGAAGCAGGGAGAGCTTCCTTGTTCCTGAAATGCACGAATGAGCCTGCACAGTGACATCTGGAAATGTCCATATAACGGAGCTGAGTGGGCATTTATAGATTTTGGGTGGGATTTTGGGTCTTGCCCGCTCAGGTCCTACCCTGTCTACGCCTCTGGTGTAAAGCCTTTTGCTAAAAAGAGGGCAGGGATCGCTCACGTCCCTCTGCGGGCTCCCTCCTTTGGTATAACCCCCCCAATCCCCTGTGGCTTAAGCAGGATCTTCTCAAATTCCCAAAGCTCCTTACGATTTTCCTCTTTTCCTCCTCCTTTTCTTCTGTGCTAATCCCACAGTTGCTGAATCGGTGTCCTTGGCCCTTATGCATCTTCAGGGCCTTGACCTCCCACACCAATTCTTCCCAGCTCCTGTCTATCCAGAGCACTTTGTATCTGCACACCCGCTGCTCTGGAGACTCGCACTTACACCTCCTGTGGCCCAGGCCGTATAGCACTCAACATTCCTAGTACTTTGTCCATGGCTCATCCACGAGCTCATACTCCGCAGCACTTACCCCCTCTTCCCTCTTCCTCTTCACTGCACTTGCACGTTCTGAATACTCACAAGGCATAGTAGGTTTGTCCCTCTTCCTCTTCCCCCTCTGCTCTTAATATTGTGTTGTAATGCATTTCCCACCCTCCTTCCCAATCTGCCCTATGAGCGTGTTGAAACTGTATATTCTTATTGTAGAAGCGCCTAACAAGCAAACAAACAACAATAAATAAATAAATAAATAAAATAAGTGCCTTTCTCCTCTGCAATCTGTGTTCCATTCCGACCACGGCACTGAAACTGCCTAGTTGGGATTTTGAGCCCGTGCACTGGCAGACATGGATGCCAACAACCAAGTTGTGTTAGTAATGCTGAACATCTTGTCAGAGTTGTAAACACTGGACCAAAGTCTTTTGCTCTACAGCATTGTGGCTTTGGTCCTCCTCTTGGAACCAATCCTGCACTGGTTCTACCCCTTTCATACTGTTTTTCTTTAATATATTTAATTTAGGCACTCTGAAATCTTCAAAAAAGTATTAAAACATAATGGCATAGTAATTTGCAGGTATTAAAGAGCATAGCATATTCAGTCATTGTGTACTGAAAATGTTGTTTATAAAGACATATCTGAGTGTTTGTATTCATTTATTTGTATTTATTTATTTCAAAATAAATAAATACAAATATTTGAGTTTCCACATTTTGCTGTATGCTGATCACATTAGTTTTCAAATAGCAGCAAAATGTTGATCAAATGTCTTTAAGGTGGGATTTGTTGCGGACCAACGTAATATATAGTTCTTCAAGGTTGTTGGCTCATAATAAAGCGTTCTACCACATCTCTACTGTGGGAGGCATATTATGGGTTAATTTCTGCAGTATGCATATTTTTCAAGCAACAAACCCAAGTTTATAAACGCATGTTTTGCAAATAAAACCTAATAAACAACCAGCCGGCTTTACCACAACTTGCATGCTGGTTATCGCAGATAACTCATCACAAACTGCCCTTCACAAAGTATTAAGTTCGTGGACAAGGCCACAGCAAATGCAGTATGTCAACGTTTAAACGACCGCACCTAGGGCAGCAGCCGATAATCTGGTTTGAATAATCTCACTTTGTAAGGCATGTAGTATAACATATTAAGGATATTACATTGTATTAGGTGAAGTTTAGAGTTATGATGTGTGTGTATTGATATAGCGCGTTCGCCACATCGATTTACATAGAACATTATATGGTAGGTCAGAAGAAGGACACAGATTCTGTTTACACATTTCACTGGTAGTTTATTTAAAGAAAAGGAATTAAACCTGACTTTCCCTAGTCTACAAGGGGCCCCTACCTAAAAAAAAACTAGCTAAGGTGCTCGTCAGTCGTCCATGAATGTCTATAAAAGAAACCGTCCACTGTCGACCTATCTGACCCTACCACTATTCCTGTTTTCTTCTATAAGGGGTGATCCTTCTCTCCCCCTCTGGTAAACTTGGCCGAGAAGGATCTTTTCCTTCTGGGCTATTTCCTATTTTCCTGAACAGTTAATAATCTTTTGCTCTTTGTCTTGATATGGTTTTACCAATTCCAGCTGCTTCTCAGGATTTCTGTTTATACCTAGTCATTTTAATCTATTTAGGCCTTTTTGGTATGAATTATTATGAACTGGGTCATTCCCATAATATTCCTCTTTCCATTCTCTCTGTACTGACTGTTGCGACTAATCCTTGGTAGTCGTCCCTTCTCCCCTAGGGGGAGCCCCTTCCCATGAGGCCAGGGAGTTGAGGCTGCTACCCGATAATCCCCCTGGGGGTGGTACTCAATGGGTTGATCTCATGGGGAGGGACCCCCCTATGGGACTAGGGACGACAATCCAGGACAAACACGGCCCCAAAGCATATCCCCACTTTCCTCATCCTCCTAACCTACACAGGGTCCCATAATCCCACACACTTCCATGTACCTCTGTAGGGTAGATGACCTGACCTTCCTAGAAAGTGCTGGGACTAGGAAGAGTGGGGACTACCTATGTGAGTCACATGCAGAAACGGGGATGAAGAAGAACACCAGTAACCCAGTTGAGAGTAGGAACATCAATACTGAGAGGAGGAAGAGGCGCAGAGCAATGCAGAGTGCCCCGGAACCAACATGAGCTGCCTTAATATGGAACAAGCAAGTTCAAGCCGATGATAAAAAGGGACAAAGGACTTCACAAGTTGTCAGATCCTTCCTAGAGGAACCAGGAAATTCGAATCAAGCTGAAGGAGCAGAGACGCTGGGAGTGCAGAGCCTGAGACGTCTTCCCGTGGTCACGACACCACTCCCTGCTTTTCTTGCTCTTTCTGCTGCAGGATGCCAAGCGTCCAGCTTCGATTCCTCTGTCTTCTTGGTTACCAATGGTAACCCGCCTGTTACCTCTCGGTCTCTCGCGTCTGCAGGATTTGGTGGTCTTGACTCTGCTACGATTTGAGGTCAGCATTCCTTCCCTTTTTGACATAGCCGTGGGGCTTCTTTGTGCAAGACGTGGTTCCTTTTTCTTTTGTAGATTCTCCTCTCCTCCATATGTCCTCTTCTTTGTCTCAGAGGAATGGGAGATTAAAAGGAGGTTTTCCATTTCGTGGTGGCAATAACACATATTGGGCCTCATTAGGACCCTGGCGCTAAGTGTTTAACGGCGCCGTAAAAGGCTGCGGCGCCGTTAAACAATTAGTGCCTTACTACGAGGTCCCTTTGCGGGACCCAACCTGAACGGCTGGTCTAGACCAGCCGTTAAAGTAGGGACCCGCAAAGGGACCTTGGTGCTAAGTACGGTACCGCAATTTGCGGTACCGTACTTAGCGCCTTCCCCAGTCCCATTGAGCCCTATGGGGCAAAAATGGGAATGGGGAAGGGCCAATGTTCAATGGGGAAATACCGCCCCGCCAACCTTGGAATGGGGTGGTAATTCCCCATTGAACATTGGCGGACTCGTTACGATACCGGCACCAACCATGGTGCTAATAGCGCCATGGTTTAGCGCCAGTATCGTAATGAGGGCCATTGACATTTTCTTCACATATCCTCTCCTCAGAAAGGTTTAAAGGTGTTATTTTGAAAGGTGCTCTAGGGAGTTCCTCCTGGGAATGGGAGTCCTCGTCCCCAAAGGGGGAGAATTCTGTACTTGCATTAAGGTGCTACTTACCTCTACCCCTATCGAAGGTATTTCCTAGCGGCCTCGCCTCCCTACCCTCATGGGGATTGGGGGGATTCCCCTTCGGGAGAAGGGACAATTCCTGTGATTCGTCAGAATATTTACATACACTATCACCCAACCGAAGTTGCACCTCATAAGACTGATTTGGCCTTGCTGGGATTTGAACCTGCAATCTGCAGATCACTCATAGATCAGAATAGCAAGCGCTCAACCTGCTGGGCCCTCTTACTGGCTTATATGATACATCTTTGGTTAAAAGGCGCATAAATTGCCATTACGTGTCAGTAATGTCAAATGTATGCAAGTTAGACGTCCAGTTAGCACGTTCCTTTGATGCAGTTCTAGATATATTATTTTGTACAAGCCTGTACAACACTGTAACTATATGAAGTCAAAGCATATGCTATAAATGAATGAGAAAGGGTCGTCAGGAAATGACGATCACTGAACCCTGAACTTGCATTGCACCTACTCCTCGGGCAGCCATTAGTTCAGCCATTCGATAAATCGACCATTGAGATAATATCATCTAGCACATTTTATACAAACCCTTGGCCAGACTAATTGTAATGATTTATTCATAGTGGAACCGACATCAGGGAACTGCCACATGGGTATGTTTTATCATACTGTTTGTTAACCTGCAAATTGCGAAAGAGTGTTTACCAGGCCCTTCAGGCATTTCTTACTCATAAAACACACAGTGCTGCACAACCGTCTGATCTTCCACCTATTTAGAGGTCACTTGCAGAGTGCCAAAGGGTTCCTCATGATCATCTGTACTCCTTAACATCTGCCTAGATGCACTATTACCGCTACTAGAAAAGCTGGTGGTAAATATTCAATCATACACTGATGATACTTAGGTGTATGTGATTGTCACCAAGGGAGAGAGGGAGCTTTCAGGCTTAGAAAGTGCTCTTTTGGGCATCCAATAAAGTATGGGTCAGTTTTTCTTAAAACCGAACTACAAAACTAAAATTATCCTCTCTGTAAGAAAGAAAAGCTTGCCCACGTAATTTCGCCTTTATTGTTAATCGAGCATCTGTTGAAAGTTATGGTGAAAGATCTTCGGTTAATACCCCGGTTGGTCAATGCTTTTCCCAGCCTATGGTCCTTTGACATTTAGTCCCCTTACTTAGTCAGCATCAGAGCTTTATTGTGGGAGCTGCCATAAACTCAAGGTTGGATGTCGCCAATGTGCTTTATGTTGGCTTATCCTCAGCCCTTATTACATTACTACAACAATTGCGCAATGTTGCACCCTGCCTGGTTGGCAGATTGACTAAAGACCATGTTACACAAGTTCTGCGATCTTTACACTGTCCCAATGTTCATTCAAGAATACAGTTTAAACTTGCTTAACTAGCTTTAAATACCAGAGAAAAATGCTATACACAACAATCTCAGAGAAAGATCCAGGGTGCCAATTAGTTTCCCCTCTGTGGCACCCACTTTCATCTATCAATAATTCAAGGTATACAATTTGTATCTCAAGTAGCAAAAGCATGTAACAGTCCTCGCCTTGAGTTAAGAATAGCTGTATGGTTCCTGACCAGATTTCCAGGCGGGCAGTAGACTTACCTCCCAAAACCGCAGCTGTAGATGAATACGAACACCTCTTCTAGGGCATTAGACTAAAAGGCGGGATAGCGTATCGAGACAACGCTAATCCCAGGTTGCGAAGGAAAAGTAACACATGTAAGGTTAATATGCAGAGCGTGGTTGATCGGAAAACCCTTCCCACAACAAGACTCACCCAAAATTCCAAGTGTTCCAAAGAAAATATCAGGAGCCACCGGCCAGGACAACTGCTCAAATGCATGGCTAGACCGGATGTAACAAGTCCAAAGTGCAAATCGCCAGGGTCCTGCTTGCGCCGGCACTATCAAAGAGCCCCAGGCTTCTTGCAGGGTTAGTACTCTTGGACGTTGCAGGGGAAGAAAGGATGGCCGGAGAGGTGTACTGTTTAAAGAGTATTTATTGAGGTAAGGAGCAGAGGAGCAGAGGGGGCAGGTGGCAGAGCAGTGCCTCTCAAGTCACCAACTTTCATAATTGTGACGTTCTGTGGCTTGCGCTGGTCACATGGGTGAGACCAGGGCAAGCCAGAGATGTAACACATCTTCCTCCTTTACATTACCAACAAGTAAGAACAGAACTTAGTACATTACATAATCCACAAACTTCACAGGCGGACCCCTCAACAAGGATCATGATTTTTTTCTGGATTGCGATCCATGTTCATCACTCACTTCTTCAGATATGCCCTCACTACCATTACCTTCTGCGTGATCCTCTTGAACAACAGGAATGTCCTTCTCCAGCATGGGGTCTGGCATGGATTCACATGCTCATGACTATTCCCCGTCGTCAGGCTGGGAATCCTCAGTAAAGAAAATATCAGTATCAGTTTCGTTTCTGATCTGTCTTTCTTAGTAGTAACCAATCACTGGTCTCTGGGTCATACTGCCCCCAGCCAATGACTGCCCTCTCCCTAAGCCCCGCCTTTGGCAGCCATCCTCAGATTTTTACCGCACGTTCAAGTTTTGGGAGTCCTCGTACTATAGCTCTCAAGTTTTTTCTGCGTTTCGTGCTTTTTCAAAGAGATTTATCTAATTTTTCGGTTAAATAGAGCCTCAAGCTCCACCGATTCTACTTCTGATCAACGGGGACCCGTTTCAGAATCTTCTATGCCCCTCAAGGGTGCAGTTTTCATCGAGCTACGCTTCTTGGAGGATTCCAGAAGTTTTCTGAGGCCTACCTCATGGAAATGGCCCAGGAGAAAGGAAGCTCGACACCGGGCAAGCTGTTCAGGAACTGCCCTGGATGCAAGCTACAGAACCTGTTGAAGGAGGACGAGCACTCGAAGTGCCTCTACTGCCTTCATGAAGACAAATTGCACGTGAAGAAGGACTGTGCGTTTTGCATGAACATGTCGGAACGGACCATGAGGGACCGTCGGACCCGTCTCGCCAACTGGTTGGAAAGCAAGAGCCCAGCAGGTGAGAAGAAGAAGAAACCCAAGCAGTCTTGTAAGTCCTGTGAGGGCGCCCCAGCGACGGGGGCCCAACAGAAGGCAAAGCACTGTGAGTCTGCGGGCACCGGGAGCGCCGAATGGTCGGGCTCCTCGGCTGCCAGGCAGGGCGCACCTTCACCGATGCCATGAACCGCGAGCCAACCCTCTGGCTCGGGGAAGAGAAAGTCCGAGAACCCGTCTTAGCTTCTGCAGAGACCTCGGTCGATCTCGAAGGAACCGGCCAAAGGGGTACGAGGCGGTGACCCTCAAGCGCGCCCAAGGTGGTGAAGGCCTTGATTCAACTGGCCAAGGCCTCTATTGAGGGTATCACTACAGCCCTGGGGAAGCCTGTGGAGGCTCCCCCAGTGGAGGCGACCTCGGGGCCTAGAGTTTCCCTGCCCCCGCGGAGGGAAGCCTCTTTTAAGCCCATCGAGAAGACCCCCGTGAAGACCCCGGTGGAAAAAGAGGGGGGGAGCGCTGGCCTTAAAGGACATGAACACGACCTCCGAGGAGGAACTGGTCGAAGTCATAGGGGCGGCCCGTCCCCACTGGAGGGATCCCGACGAGGGGGACTACGAGAGCGAGGGTTACGACGACGAGGCTCCGGTGGAGGAGGAGCAACCGACGCGTCTGTCGCAGCCAGGGCCACAAGACAACTCGGCGGCCATTTTGACAGCAATCCAGGCCTTATGCACAGAGATAAGGACCAGGTTGCCTTTGCCTCCGACGGATGACCCCGACAGAGCCGAGTCTGTCGAGAAGCCCGCCTAACAAGAGGAGAAGGATCCATCCAACTCTGCCTTCTCAGCCCTCACGGCCCTCTCAGCCTTTGTCTCCTTCCCCGACCCCGAGGGAGGACACAGGGACGGATACGGCCACGACGGGGACGGATGACGACGGTGGTGACGACGGGACTGGTCTCCCATCGCCGATTCCTTGGGCGTCTCCTCCTGACGAAATTGGCTCGTTTCACGCCATGATCGCCAGGGCATCTGAGCTTTTTCAGCTCTGCCCTGAGGAGAAGAAGAAGGAAGGCTTCCTTTACCAACGGCGTGAGGCCAAAAGGAAAACAGTCCTCGCGGTGCTGTTGTTGGATGACATCTGGGACGAGGGACTTGCCCTCTTCAAGAACCCATCCACGACACCTGCTAAGAGGAACCGTACGAGAAGAAGTACCGGGTCCCCGACGCCGCCCCTTTGTGCCAGACGGCGAGGGAAAGAAGCTGGATGCCATGGGACAACGAGTCATCTCGTCGGAGGCGACAACGATTAAGGCGGCCAACGCCCTAGCGATCGTGGCCCGCTACGACAGGGAGTTGTGGTACAAGATTGCCCCCCTGTTGGACTTCCTCCCGGGCGATAAGAGGGCAGAGGCCCTGGCAATCCTGCAGGAGGGTGAGGTGGCCTCTGACCACGCCATAACGGTGGCCACGGACATTGCCGACACCGGTTTCCGCCAATTGGGCAACAGTGTTTGCCTTCGACGGCGGGGGTGGCTCAAGGCGACGGATTTCCGCCAGGATGTACAGGCCATGGTTTTGGACATGCCCTTTGACGGCAACAACCTGTTTGGGAAGACAGTGGATGAGTCCCTTCAGGCCATCAAGACCGACACAGAGACGGCTCAGGCCTTGGGGGGTTCTACAACAATGACGTCCGCCCTTTCGGAACTCCGGAGGCAAGCAAGGTGCCTCCAAGGGATTCGGCGGCGGCTCCTCAACGTACCGTCAAGCGGCCGGCTCCTCGTCGCAAGAAGCCTACAGGGGACGAGGCAAGTCCGGAGGACTTCGCCGTCGTCGACAAGGAGGCCAAGGCAGCAAGGCGGCGGCCAAGCAAGACTGAACCGGCTGTGGTGTCGGGCCCCCACCGAAGCATCCCGGTGGGAGGCCGGCTGACGAAGTTCGTCAGCGTGTGGAAATCCATCTCCACCGACTGTTGGGTGCTCGATGCCCTGGCCCATTGGCACACACTCGAATTCCTAAAGAAGTGTCCCCGCATTCCACCCGTGGCCAGGAAGGAAAACCACGTCCCTCAACTACTGTTGGAAGTAAACGCGATGATCAAAAAAGGTGCCATCAAGCTCATCCCAAAGAGGCTTCGGGGCTCCGGAGTTTACTCAAGATACTTCCTCGTCAGAAAGAAGACGGGCGGATGACACCCCATCCTGGACCTGCGTCGACTGAAAAAGTACATCAAGGCACAAAAGTTCCGGATGGTCACCCTCCAGCACGTGCTGGGACAGCTGGAGGAAGGCGACTTCCTATCGTGGTTGGATTTGGAGGATGCGTACTTTCATATCCCTATTCTAAAAAGGTACCAAAAGTTCCTCAGGTTTGTGGTCCAAGGGCGGCACTACCAGTTCAAGGCCCTCCCGTTCGGACTGAAGTCGGCTCACAGGGTGTTCACCAAGTGCCTGGCACTGGTGGTGGCGCAGCTGCGCCTGCAGGGGATCCACGTTTACCTCTACTTGGACGATTGGCTCATCTGGGCAAAATCAAGGGAGCTCGCCGCAGAACAGACGGCGAAGACCGTCCAGCTGCTCACGGACCTGGGATTCTCCATCAACTTCCCCAAATCCCACCTGGTCCCGTTGCAGGTCGCACTGTTTCTGGGAGCCAAGCTCGATACAGTGGCGCGATTGGCCTCGCCGTCGGAGGAAAGAACAGCGGCCATCCTGGGCAAGGTACAGCTTCTGCTGGCCACGGACGTGGCCAGAGTGAGGTTCATCAAATCCCTTCTCGGGATGATGTCCTCCTGCATCTATCTGGTGCACCTGTGCAGGCTGCGGATGCGTCCTTTGCAGGGGTTTCTCGACGCCCATTGGATGCAAGCGACGGGCAACTTCGAGGACAAGATCTCCCTCAACGAAGTATTCCGCCAAGCTGTTCAATGGTGGGGCACCCGCGCGCATCTCACGGTGGGCACAGACTTTCACACCCCAGCATATCAGGTGACGGTGACGACGGATGCCTCCCTGGAAGGATGGGGAGCGCACACCAGGGATCTTCACACGAGAGGCCTATGGCTCCTGCAGGAGAGGCCGCTCCACATCAACATACTGGAGCTCTGGGCGGTGTTCTGGGCTCTCAAGTCTTTCCTCCCGTCTCTCAAGGGCAAAGTGGTGAGGATCTTCACCGACAACACAACCACGATGTTCTACATCAGGAAGCAGGGAGGAACCAGATCCCCAGCCCTGTCCAAAGAAGCACAGGACCTGTGGCACTGGGCCATTGCCCAGGGGATGTTCCTGGTACCCTTTCATCTTGTAAGGATGAATAACACCATCGCCGACTCACTCAGCAGGGAGCTGCGCTCGTGCCATGAGTGGGAACTACGCCAGGATCAAGTGGAAAAAACTCTTCCGGCGATGGGGCAAACCCCAAATAGACCTGCTCGCGACAGCGACAAACTCCAAGTGCCAGAGGTTCGCCAGCAGGTTCCCCCAGCCGAGGAGCATGGGCGATGCTTTCTCGTTCCTTTGGGACGGCCTGTTCCTTTATGTGTTCCCTCCGTTGCCGTTGCTGCTCAGGCTCATCAACCAACTCAAGAGGTCTCGGTGCAGGATGATCCTCGTTGCACCGAAGTGGCCGAGACCGATATGGTTCCCGGACCTTCTGGACTTGTCAGCGTCCCCACCAGTCAAACTGCCGATGGACGCGGATCTTCTCTCCAGAGAAGGAGGCGCCATTCTTCATCACGACCCGGAGTCGCTGAACTTGCAGGCCTGCCTCCTGCAGCACTAGAGTTTGGAGGATACAATATCCCGGCTGACTGCAGAGAGGTCCTTGCAAAGGCCATGGCGTCCTCAAATCTCAAGTGCTATGGACACAAGTGGAAGAGGTTCTCTGTCTGGTGCCGTGCACAGAATATTAACCCTCTCAGGATTACAGCCCCTCAAGTGCTACCATACCTGCTGTCGCTAGCCAAAGCTGGACTTTCTCATGCTTCAATCAAGATACATCTGGTAGCGATTTCCCGATACACCAGAACTACGGGGCGGTCATCCCTGTGGTCTCATCGCCTGGTGAAGGAATTTATGAAAGGACTGTTTCGATCATTCTCGCCGGTGAAGGCGCCAGAGATTCAGGCTCTATCCTGCAAGCCTCCATACCTGACCTTTGACGATACGAGGGTAGTACTGAGGACGCACCCCTCCTTCATGCCCAAGGTGCCGTCGGACTTCCATCTCAACAAGCCCTTTGTGTTACCTGTTTTCTTCTCGTCGCCTTCATCGCCGGCCGAGAGGATTTTGCACTCGCTGGATGTAGCTAGAGCGCTGAAGTTCTACGTGGACCGAACAAAGAGTTTTCGGAAGACATCACAGCTGTTTGTGAACTTTGTACCTGTGAACCAAGGGAAGGCTCTCTCGAAGGCTTCTATTGCCAGATGGCTCTCCGAAGGTTGCCCGGCCGTCCGAGAGCCCATTCGACTAGAGCAATCGCGGCTACCACAGCGTTCTTGTCTGGTGTGCCCCTGGACATCTACAGGGCTGCTATGTGTAGGTCGACACACACCTTCACGAGATTCTACTGCGTCGACCGGGATTCCAGGGAGGAGTCCAGAGTCGGCCAAGCAGTGCTGCGCAACCTGTTCGCTTAAGGTGAGCCTGGTGAGGAGGTAAGAAATGCTTAATGTTGAGTTTTGATGTAATGCTTAATGTTGAGCCTTTGCCACCTCCCGTGGTTGTGCATGTGTGTACTGCTATGTATTCTTATATTCATGAGCATGTAAATCCATGCCAGACCCCATGCTGGAGAAGGAACAAGTTGCTTACCTGTAACTGTTGTTCTCCAGCATGGGTCTGGCATGGATTCACATGCGAACCCTCCCTCCTACCCCTCTGCGGCTCTTCACTTGGTCATACTGCCACTTTACGTGCTACCAAATCTGAGGATGGCTGCCAGAGGCGGGGCTTAGGGAGAGGGCAGTCATTGGCTCGGGGCAGTATGACCCAGAGACCAGTGATTGGTTACTACGAAGAAAGACAGATCAGAAACGAAACTGATACTGATTTTTTCTTTACTGAGGATTCCCAGCCTGATGACGGGGAATATTCATGAGCATGTGAATCCATGCCAGACCCATGCTGCAGACCAACAGTTACAGGTAAGTAACTTGTTCCTTCTGCTCAATCTCTCTGTGAGGGACCACCAACTCTTCCCATGAACCACACATTCCTTCATCCCATGCACTAGTTGCACCCTTTCTATATGTAATAATATTCATGTTCCACCCTTCTCCATTTTCCAGATACACACACAAACCCCTACACTCGCTCACTCGTTTGGGACTTGAAAATCTTGACAACCCCTTGACAGTTTTCCCTGGCAGCTTTGTTCTACCCCAATCTCCTTTTTCAATACCCAGCATTTTGGCAGCTGGTTTATCACTCTCCGGCTGCATCATGCTCTGTCATCGGTCGGTAAACCGACAGTTGCCCGGCCGTCCGAGAGCCCATTTGACCAGAGCAATCGCTGCTACCACGGCGTTCTTGTCTGGTGTGCCCCTGGACATCTGCAGGGCTGCTACATGGAGGTCGACGCACACCTTCACGAGATTCTACTGCGTCGACCGGGATTCCAGGGAGGAGTCCAGAGTCGGCGAAGCAGTGCTGCGCAACCTGTTCGCTTAAGGTGAGCCTGGTGAGGTGGTAAGAAATGCTTAATGTTGAGTTTTGATGTAATGCTTAATGTTGAGCCTTTGCCACCTCCCGTGGTTGTGCATGTGTGTACTGCTATGTATTCTTATATTCATGAGCATGTGAATCCATGCCAGACCCCATGCTGGAGAAGGAACAAGTTGCTTACCTGTAACTGTTGTTCTCCAGCATGGGTCTGGCATGGATTCACATGCGAACCCTCCCTCCTACCCCTCTGCGGCCCTTCACTTGGTCATAGTGCCACTTTACGTGCTACCAAATCTGAGGATGGCTGCCAGAGGCGGGGCTTGGGGAGAGGGCAGTCATTGGCTGGGGGCAGTATGACCCAGAGACCAGTGATTGGTTACTACTAAGAAAGACAGATCAGAAACGAAACTGATACTGATTTTTTCTTTACCGAGGATTCCCAGCCTGATGACGGGGAATATTCATGAGCATGTGAATCCATGCCAGACCCATGCTGCAGACCAACAGTTACAGGTAAGTAACTTGTTCCTTCTGCTCAATCTCTCTGTGAGGGACCACCAACTCTTCCCATGAACCACACATTCCTTCATCCCATGCACTAGTTGCACCCTTTCTATATGTAATAATATTCATGTTCCACCCTTCTCCATTTTCCAGATATACACACAAACCCCTACACTCGCTCACTCGTTTGGGACTTGAAAATCTTGACAACCCCTTGACAGTTTTCCCTGGCAGCTTTATTCTAGCCCAATCTCCTTTTTCAATACCCGGCATTTTGGCACCTGGTTTATCACTCTGTTTGACTTCCACTCTCTCTTGTAACTCTTTGCATTGCTTGGTCCCACCTGTATTGTCTTCCTTCCTCTCTCACCTATCCAGGACACAACCGACTGCAGGGCAGTCTTCCCTGCATTCATTGGAAAGGGGAGTCTTCCATTACACTGTGGGGAGCAGTTTGGTAAGACACAAGGAATTTAATCAGCTCCCTTCTTGAAGTTCCAGTTATTCTGCATACACACCTGGACCAACTCCTTCACTCTCCTGTTAAATCTTTCAGTCATACCATTAGATTGGGTATGATATCGTTCGCTCAAAAATGTCCCCATCTCTCGCGATTTAAATTGTGCTCCGTTGTCCGACACAATCTTTTCTGGTGCACCTTCACTCGAACATAGTTTCTCTAAGAAAGTCAACACATTCATTCACCTCCCTCAAGGGTTGAACAACCGGCCACTTTGAGTAATAGTCCATCACGCGCACCAACTATTTGCAATCCTCTGGCAAAACTTGGAAAGGACCTGCTATGTCTATCACTATTTCTTTCCACGGCCCTGGAGGCAAATCCACAGAAGCCATTGGACTCACTCTTGTAGTTGGGCCCATGTCACTATTTTGGCACAAAGTGCATAATCTCACAACTCTTTCTATCTCAGAGTCCATACTCGCTCACCAAAAATGTGCCCTTATTCTTCTCTTGTAAGCTGAAATGCCAAGATAGCCTTCATGTGCAACTCTGATTACTCTCACTCTCAATGACGTGGGGAGAATCAACCCCTCACAACGCAATCACCTTGAACACAGATCTCATCTGCAATTTTCCTCATTGAGCATAGGTCACCTCTCAAAGCTCTCTCTGAAGGCCAACCCTTGACACAAAATTCCCTTGTTTGTCTCAACACCTCATCCTTCCTTCCTTCTTCACGCCATTCATCTCTTGAAATCGCCTTCTCACCACTCCACCCCACTTCAATGCTTATCTGCTCCTCATCCTCTATCCAAGGCACTTAACACTCTTCCTCATTAATACCTTCAGATATCACCGTTGGTAATCACGACAGACAGTCGGCTCTCACATTTTCCCTACCCGGAATGTATTCTATTTTAAATTTATAACTTTGAAGTTTGAATACATGTCTCTGCAGTCTCACAGATATGTTTGCACCCCCTCCTAGTACTAATATGTTTAACAACTGCTTATGATCTGTTTTGATAGTGAATTCCGTCCCCCACAAAAACATCCTAAAATGTTCCCCAGCCCAGGTGCACACCAGGATCTCCTTTTCAATAACTGAAAACATCTGTTTACGAACCAATAATGTACTAGACGTGTGTGCTACCACGCGTAACTGTCCCATAGCCTTCTGCGATAGAATAGCATCGAAAGCGTAACTGCTGGCATCCTGTCATGCTGCCTACCCCCGGGCATCTGGATCAAGCCCATCAGCCACGGGAGCAGGCATCCAGATATTTAATAAAACCCCAGCAGCCCCGGCTGGGGGCTGTCTGGGTTCAGTCCTGGCGCCTTAGGTGCCAGGCTCATAATAGAAATCAGTCCTGGCGCCATAGGGGCCAGGCTCATAGACTTTACTCACCTCATGCAGACCATGCTGCAAATGAATCCAAGCCAACGTGAGGCGTGGATGGGACTATTTTACTACAGGGACTATTTTTTACTCGGGTGTGGTTCTATGGATTCTTAACTGGAACTACTTTGGAGGCTATTTAAACCACGCCCGAACAGCAGCACATGCTTCGCGTTATTCTGCATCCAGCAGCGTAACGCTCATCGTGCCTGCAGTCAGCATCCAGTCTTCAGCCACGCCCGTCTCGAATCCAGAGCTCCTAGCAATAGAAGAAAGAAGAAGGAAAGGTTAGAAAACAGATATTATTTCAATCCTTACCTGAATTCCAGATCCATCACGTCTTCGAACTGGAAAAGACATTATTCTACACGCTGCGCATCGCCAGCTGCAGCTCCGCTCCATACTCACCAGTCCTCACAGCATTTTTCGATCCGGCGCAGCCTCCATCATTTTCTCCGCCGAATTCCACCATGTAGGGGACAAAAGAAACATAAGGTGAGCGAGAGAGCCAACAAATACAACCTCTCCACCATAGACTTACCTGATTAACAACCGGAGGCATTATTCTGTAACAAACCGCAACTTCTTACACCGCACCTGTAAGGAGAGAGAAACCAGCAATTTAAACACACGCATCTTTGGCCGGACAGTGTTGGGTAATACAGACTCCTACCTGAACACCATCAGCTGCCACAAGACAATCTTCCCTTGGACCCAGCTGTAACACAAGAAAGGAATGTACAAGAGTGAACATCGGACATATTGAACTCTTTGAACTTTATACTTACGGGTTCTCACCTGGAACCTCAGAGTCAATATTCATCCGGAACTCTTCCAACGCCTTCAAACCAGTGAAGTAACTGGTATCTACGCGCCCCTGCAATTCACGCAGGATGGAGAGCTCATCATTTACTTAGTGGGGAGAACAGTGGGGTGCCATAACTAAAATCCACGGGTGGCTAAATCCCTTTCTCCACTTGCAGGAGAACACTTCTACGGGTCAAGCAGACGAGATTGGACGGTCCAGTCCAGTCTGTCATCTCTGCACTACACTTCACGTTGGAGGAGGTCGCAGCTGTCTGGGTCCGATCGACGCCCCTGTGGGAGTCAGGTGAGCGTAACAGAACGCGAAGCCCGTCTACAAATTCCCACCCAGGCGTTATGGAAACCTCCGAAACAGACCAACTAGCCCAATTATTAGGGGAATTTAGGGCTGAAGTGCACTGTGCACGCCAAGAGACTAATGCCCTCAGGAGAGAACTGATTGTGTCAAAGGAACGCAAAGATGATCTTGCTAGACTGCTGCAAAATCAAGCTGGGCAAACACCCCTACCTGGACTCGGGGGAAACCCAGCTCCTGTTTCATCGAGCAATCCTGTTCAAGTAATCTTACCAGGGGCTATTCCTTTAGCTCCACCCGAACACTTTACTGGGGACCCAAAAAGGTTTGCAGTGTTTATGAATCAATGCCGCTTGCACTTTTTATGCAGACCTGGAGCTTTTCCAAATGACCAAGCCAAAGTAGCCTTTGTACTATCATATTTTAGTGGCAGCGCAGCTGACTGGTCAATTCCACTAGTCAACCAGGATGACCCTCGTCTTCGGGATTTTCAGGGTTTTCAAAGAAGCATGGAAAGACTATTCGCCAGACATTCACAGGGACAGGCCCTGGAAAACAAACTTTTATCCCTTCAACAGGGTAATCAGGATCTGCTAACCTATATCGCAACCTTCAATAGGTTGGTGGTGGAAACCGGATGGCCTGAGGAGAAACGAATTACATTATTTCATCGTGGGCTTCGGGGAGAACTCAAAGATGTTTTGGCTCAAGTTGTGAACACACCTCAGGATTGCGCAGAATATATAGACTTAGTGGTCCAGTTAGACCACTGACTTAAGAATAGAAAGGCTGATCAAGCTAAGTTCGAGAGTTGGGTGTGGGTTAAACCCAATGTTACACCCAAAGGAACAGATGCATGAGAACCTATGCAGATCGGGGGGGTTAAAGGACCCTTAACTCAAAAGGAAAGAGAAAAGAGACGGCAGATGCAATTGTGTCTGTACTGTGGAACTGCAGGACATTTTCTATGGGATTGCCCTATAAAACCACTCAAGAAAGTAGGAGGAGTTGCTGACAAACGGCAGATAGAGCCTGATTCGGGAAACGACCACGCCCGACAAGCGTAGAGGTCCGCTTGCCGAGTTTAAAGAAGGACACTCAGACCTCCCACCTAATTATACCAATGGTCCTAATTGATCCAAGGCAGCCATCACGTATGCACGCAGTAAGGGCATACATTGATAGCTGGGCCGTAGGAAACTACATGGACCACAAATTGGCCTCAAGGATGAATCTAACCCTTTGCAAAAAGACCGCTTCGGATGTCATCACCACAGTAGATGGAACTGAAATTGCCTCTGGGCCTGTAACTCATTCCACTACTGAGCTGACACTGTTGGGTCAAGATGGGCATCGAGAAACTATTGTGTTTGATTTAATCAAGGCCCCACAATTCCAAATAATTCTGGGAATGCCATGGTTGGAAACACATAATCCTTGTATTGATTGGCGAGAGAAGAGAGTGACCTTCCCAGATTGTGCACACACCTGTTACCCGGAAAAAACCTTGAACAAAAGCCTGGCCACCGTTACTAATCCAGTTGTGCAGTTACCTCAGGAATATCAAGAATTTCAGGATGTTTTTCAAAAAGAACAGGCAAATACCTTACCACCTCACAGATCATACGATTGTCAAATTGACCTAGTACCCGGTGCACAACCTCCATGCAGTAGAATCTACGCCCTTACGGAACCCGAAAATCTTCACCTCCGACAATATCTGGACCAATACCTTGCCAATGGCTTCATTCGTCCATCCAAATCTCCTGCATCCTCAGCTCTATTCTTCATGCCTAAAAAGGAAGGTGACCTTAGAACGTGCATAGACTACCGCACATTAAATCAGATTACGGTAAAAAATCGATACCCATTGCCTCTGATCCCCGAATTACTAGACCAAGTTAAGGATGCTTGTATCTACACTAAGTTAGACCTCCGAGGGGCATATCATCTGGTACGTGTAAAGAAAGGCGATGAATGGAAGACTGCCTTTCGCACCAAGTACGGGTTATTCGAATACCAGGTGATGCCCTTCGTGTTGTGCAATGCACCAGCAGCCTTCCAGTATTTTATGAACGATGTCCTTGGTGAACTCATTGACGTCTGTGTTGTCGTATACATAGACGATATTCTAGTGTACTCCTCCTCAGAATCAGACCATGTGAAGCACGTTCGTGCAGTCCTAGAGAAACTACGCCAGCACAAGTTATACGCAAAATTGGAGAAATGTGTTTTTCATTCTACAGAAGTTGAATCCCTGGGATTTATCCTGACTCCAAAAGGAGTTTGAATGGACTCTCGAAAGGTGGACGCAATCCTCAAGTGGCCATCACCCAGTTCTGTTAAAGGGGTACAAAGCATGCTTAGATTTGCTAATTTCTATCGCAGATTTATTCCTGAATTCTCACATATTGTACACCCCATCACAGCACTTTTGCGAAAAAACAAACATTTTTTATGGATTGAAGAGGCTGAAAGAGCCTTCCAAGAGCTAAAATCGAAATTCACATCTGCACCTGTCTTAAAGCATCCACGCCCTGAGCTTCCATACATAGTTGAAACCGATGCATCCAGTTTAGCCATGGGAGCTGACCTGTCCCAGAAGGATCCTGAAACCGGTCAACTTCATCCAGTAGCATTCTGGTCAAGAAAGTTCTCAGCACCCAAATTAAATTATGTGGTTACTGATAAGGAGTTATTAGCCATCAAGTCCGCCTTCAAGGCTTGGCGCATTATCTTCTCGGTGCCAGGCATACCATCACTGTAATCACTGATCACAGGAATCTGCAGTATTTGAAAACGGCCAAGGCCCAGTCATCGCGTCAACTTCGGTGAGCATTATTCTTTGCCGAATTCGATTTCGTGATCACTTATCGACCAGGTTGTAAAAACGGCAAGGCAGGTGCCCTATCGCGAATAAGGATGGGAGAAGTATATTCGAACCCGGAACCGGTACCTATAATTTCAGAACAAAGAATTCTTGGCATAACTACTCTACAGACTCTAGAAGACATTCATTTAAAAATCCAACAACTTTTCAATCCAGCAGCCCTGCAGGACTGAGTAAAGAAAGGCCAAGATTATTCAGTCATCAATGTCCTGCCTTACTATCAAGGACGACTATTTCTACCACACAAGGAACTACAAGAACTAGTCATCTCCAATTATCATGAGTCCCTTATGGAAGGACACCCAGGTAGCGCAAAAACTGAAGCTAAAATTAAAAGACAATTCTGGTGGCCCACCTGGCGAAAGGACGTAAAGTCATTTGTGATGTCTTGTGGTATCTGCACCCAAAACAAAAGTCAGAAGAAAAAAACCAGCTGGTCTTTTACAACCTTTGGATATTCCACCTACGCCATGGCACACCTTGTCTTTAGACTTCATTACAGATCTACCTCTGTGTAATGGATTTAACACCATTCTAGTTATTGTGGATCTTTTTTCCAAAATGGCCCACTTTATTCCTTTAAAAGGATTACCTTCCGCCTCGATTTTGTCCAAGGAATTTCTCGAAAACATTGTTCGAATCCATGGATTTCCTTCCGTATTGGTCTCTGACCGAGGTAGTCAATTCATTTCGCAATTTTGGAAGAAATGCTGTCAATTGGCGCAAATCAACGTTAGGCTATCAACCAGTCACCACCCCCAAATTGATGGTCAGACGGCGAGGACCAACCAGACTCTTGAACAATACCTACGTTGTATGCTACATCAAACCGAAAGCAATTGGAAAGATATTTTATGGATTTCCGAATACGCATACAATAACTCCGTACATTCAGGAACCGGACAAAGCCCCTTTTATACCATATCTGGACATCATCCTCGAACCTCAGAACTCGATTCGCCTCAACACTTAGAAGTGCCTGCAGTGACTCATCTGCACTCTACTATTACACAAGCCTTTAAGGAAGCAATAGAACACTTGAGACAAGCAAAGGAGAAATACAAGAAAAATGCTGATCGACATAGAAGTGAAACTCCACAATACCAGATTGGAGATCAAGTTTGGCTGGCTACAAAACACATACCTCTAAAAGGAACTCGAACTTTCAATCCTAGATATTTGGGACCTTACACCATTAAGGCTATTATCAACCCGGTGGCCGTCAAATTGGAATTACCCTCTAATATGCAGATTCATCCTGTCTTTCATGTTTCACTTCTAAAACCAGTTCAACCTGGGACAAGATTAACCAAACCACCTGACCCCATCCTAATAGATGGAGAACCTGAATTTGAGGTAAAGAATATCCTGGACTCTAAGATGGTTATATCAAGACTTTTTTATTTAATCGACTGGAAGGGTTACGGACCACAAGAAAGGTCATGGGAACCTAGTGACCACGTTCATGCACCTTGGTTCGTGAAGAAATTCTATCGGAACTTCCCAGACAAACCAGGACCAAGGGGAAGAGCAACTTTAGGAGGGGCCTTGGGGGGGAGTGCTGTCATGATGCCTACCCCCGGGCATCCGGATCAAGCCCATCAGCCCCGGGAGCAGGCATCCATATATTTAATAAAACCCCAGCAGCCCCGGCTGGGGGCTGTCTGGGTTCAGTCCTGGCGCCTTAGGCGCCAGGCTCATAATAGAAATCAGTCCTGGCGCCATAGGCGCCCGGCTCATAGACTTTACTCACCTCATGCAGACCATTCTGAAAATTAATCCAAGCCAACGTGAGGCCTGGATGGGACTATTTTACTACAGGGACTATTTTTTACTCGGGTGTGGTTCTATGGATTCTTACCTGGAACTACTTTGGAGGCTATTTAAACCACGCCCGAACAGCAGCACATGCTTCGCGTTATTCTGCATCCAGCAGCGTAACGCTCACCATGCCTGCAGTCAGCATCCAGTCTTCAGCCACGCCCGTCTCGAATCCAGAGCTCCTAGCAATAGAAGAAAGAAGAAGGAAAGGTTAGAAAACAGATATTATTTCAATCCTTACCTGAATTCCGGATCCATCACGTCTTCGAACTGAAAAAGACATTATTCTACACGCGTCGCATCGCCAGCTGCAGCGCCGTGCCATACTCACCAGTCCTCACAGCATTTTTCGATCCAGCGCAGCCTCCATCATTTTCTCCGCCGAATTCCACCATCTAGGGGACAAAAGAAACATAAGGTGAGCGAGAGAGCCAACAAATACAACCTCTCCACCATAGACTTACCTGATTAACAACCGGAGGCATTATTCTGTAACAAACCGCAACTTCTTACACCGCACCTGTAAGGAGAGAGAAACCAGCAATTTAAACACAAGCATCTTTGGCCGGACAGTGTTGGGTAATACAGACTCTTACCTGAACACCATCAGCTGCCACAAGGCAATCTTCTCTTGGACCCAGCTACAACACAAGAAAGGAATGTACAAGAGTAAACATCGGACATATTGAACTCTTTGAACTTTATACTTACGGTTTCTCACCTGGAACCTCGGAGTCAATATTCATCCGGAACTCTTCCAACGCCTTCAAACCAGTGAAGTAACTGGTATCTGCGTGCCCCTGCAATTCACGCAGGATGGAGAGCTCATCATTTACAAACATAAGGTGAGCTTACTGTAAGTGAATATCGGTGGTGATTAGTGGGGAGAACAGTGGGGTGCCATGACTAAAATCCACGGGTGGCTAAATCCCTTTCTCCACTTGCAGGAGAACACTTCTACGGGTCAAGCAGACGAGATTAGGCAGTCCAGTCCAGTCTGTCATCTCTGCACTACGCTTCACGTTGGAGGAGGTTGCAGCTGTCTGGGTCCAATCAACGCCCCTGTGGGAGCCAGGTGAGCGTAACTCATCTACACTCAACACACATATTTTTCCGCTCTCACAGTTCGAGCGGTAAATCCATTTTAATTTCTTCTTTAATATCTTGAAAACATTTGTCTTCCACTTCAGTCCACTGAAACACTGTACTCTTCCTAAGTAATTTCTTCAAGGGCTCTGTTTTGTCTGCAAAAAGATCCACAAATCTTGAGTAAAACTCTGTTAACCCCAGAAATTACCTTAACTGTTCTACATTCACTAGGTCGGGTGCTCCTTGTATCGCATCAATATGATTTTGTTTTCGTTTGATGCCATTCCCTGAAATACAGTGTCCTAAATATTCTATTTCCTTCACTTCAAACTTACATTTTACCCCTTTGCCCCCTTTTAGGGTCATGCTGCTACCTTCCAAAATTGTTACAACTTCTTAAGAGTACGATCATGCTCCTTTTCATTCTTACCATAGATCAAAACATCATCCTGGAATGCTACTACACCTTGTAATCCCCTGAAGAGATTGTGCATAATTCTGTGGAACAAAAAGAGGCACTCTCCAAGCCGAACCGCATTCTCTTAAATTGGTACAACCCATAAGGTGTTACGAAAGCTGTTAAAGGTTTAGAATCTTTATGCAATTTCACCTGATGATAGGCACTCGTCATATCCAAGGTGCTACAAAATCTAGCCTCGCCCAATAATATTAACATCTCTTGCAAATTAGGTAGGGGATGACAGTCAGCCACCACAAATTCATTCACATTCCTCAAATCCACGCATAACCTGATTCTTCCATACGATTTTTCTGTCAGAACCACTGGGGAAACACATTCTGCACACTCAATGGTTTCAATGATATCATCTTTCACCATATCCTCTAACAGTAAATCCAAATCTTTCCTCACTATAACGGGTAGCTTGCGCACCTTACTTCTCACAGGTACTACACCCTCCTTCAACCTTATCTCATGCTCAAATTTGCTCAACAACCCCAGATCCTTCTTAAACAATGTAGGATAGGCATCAATCATATCCTTACTCTTTCCTGCCCCAATACACAAAACGTGTTCATTTTCCCCAGGATGCAACTTCATCTGTAACTCTCCTTGCTGAATCCATCCTAGGATTGGTGCTCCCGATTCCACCATATACACTTTAGCCCGCCTATCATTGTATCCAATGTCGCAGAACACTGTAACGCTCACCTGATTCCCACGGGGGTTGTTGATCGGAACTGGACTGCTAAGGTCTCCACCAGCGTTATTCGTAGTGCAGAGACGGCTGACTGGACCGGCCTTCCTAGCTTCGTCTGCTTGATTCGTAAAAGTAGTTTCCTAAGATCAGGAGGAGGGGAATTAGCCACCCAGTGGATGCAAGGAAACACTTGTTTAATTTGTTCCCTCTAAGCACCCCGATATTCCCCTTTTGTTGTCTGACCTTATTGTTTGTAATGATGAGCTCTCCATCCTGCACCGAGCGCAGGGGTACGTAGAATCCCAGTTGCTTCACTGGTTTGAAGAGTTTGGGCGAGTTCCAGACGTGTTGGACTCCGTGGTAAATGGCAAGGAGCCGTAAGTATAATGTCTATAGAGTTCAATTGTCTGTTATTCACTCGTTTTTATCCCTTTTGTATTGCAGCTTAATCCGAGAAGAGTTCACCTGAAGTGCTGCAGGTTGCGCGTGGGTAAGAGTCTGTATTACCCAGCGTTGTCCAGTAAAAGCGGAATAAATGTCTTTAACAAGTGTTCTTTCCTCCGACAGGTGCGGCGTTAAAGAGGTGGAACGCCGATGAAAGATACCTAGGGGAGCGGTAACTCTGGTGAGTATAATATGGTTGCTTTGATTGTCTTTGTTAGCACCCGGCTCACCTTGTTCTCTTTGTCCCTTCCAGGTTCCACGGATGCCGTGATGAAATGATGGCTGCAGCGCTGAACCGGAGAGATGCAGACTGGTAAGTATGGCGCGGCGCGCCTGCTAGTGATGCGATGCTTTTATTTCCGACGTGTCTTTTCCAATTCTGAAGTGTGGCGAATTCGGGAACAGATGAAGATTAAAAGGTAAGTTCTTGTTCTTATTTCTCTTTCTTCTAGGATGTTGTCAGGTTCGAGGCGGGCGTGGCTGAGGACTGGATGCTGCAGGCATGGTGAGCGTCACGCTGCTGAAGTGCAGAATAACGCGAAGCATGGGCTGCTGTTCGGGCGTGGTTTAAATAGCCTGCAAAGTAGTCCCAGGTAAGAAGTTCACCAGAACCACACCTGAGTAAAAAATAGTCCCTGTAATAAATTAGTCCTATCCAGGCCTCACGTGGGCTTTGATTCATTTGCAGCATGGTCTACAGGAGGTAAGTAATGTCAATGAGCCTGGCGCCTATGGCGCCAGGACTGATGTCTATTATGAGCCTGGTGCCTAAGGCGCCAGGACTGAACCCAGATAGCCCCCAGCCGGGGCTGCTGGGGTCTCAATAAATGTCTGGATGCCTGCTCCCGAGGCTGCTGGGCTGGGTCCGGATATCCGGGGTAGGCATCATGACAAACACATAACCTACAATGTCAGTTTTGCCACCGCCATAACCTCCTGGATTGATGTCAGGTTTGAACATTTTACATTCCCCAAAAACATCCTTAAGGTCCTCTAACACGCCAAATGGTGTGGTTTTAACATGAGTCGACTATTACTCTGTTCTTATGTCCATCAAATGAGACCCAGCATCAAGGTCTTTCGCGATCATCCTGATCAAGTCCTCCATTGATCATCAAGATGTAATCAGCAGCTCCATCCTCATTTTTGACCGCATTCCCTTCAATATAATGCACCTTGTTCTTATGCCTCACAAAACACATCTTTGAGAAGTGCCCCTTTCGTCCACAATTTGAACAGTCTTTCTCCAAGGCAGGACAGTTCTTGTTGTTAGTGAGATGATCCTCCATCCCACACCTGAAGCAATGTCTCTTCTCTCCTCTTGGTTGGTGCATATATGACCCTTGCGCATCCTTTTTTCCTCTTTGTATCACCTTCTTCACTGGCCCAATAGCATAGAAGTCATCTTGTTCTCCACTTCGAGTGCTCTTATGCTTAGCTCTGACGCCTCTATGCTCCTTACTATTTCTATTGTAAGATGTAAATCCGGATTGACACCGGTCCAAAGTCTTTCTCTAATCTTCTTGTTCACCACACTCATCAAAATCTGATCCTGCAGCACTTGAGCTGGAGTTATTTTTTCAAATTCACATTTTGCTGCCAAACCTCTTAATGCTCCCACATCAATACATTCTCCTTGCATCTGTTTTCTTGAATACAAATTCAACCGTTCAAGAACTACATTTGTTTTCTCAGAAAACCGTGCTTCCAGCCTCAACAAACATAGGTTAAATAGGTCTTTATCTTCCCCCCTCCCAACCCGGAGGCAAGTGATTCATGAGCCTCACACCTTCTACTCCAATCGCTGATTTTAATAATGGCAGTTTTTTAGAAGCTAATAACTCTTCACCATTCTGTACATTTAAGTAGGCCTCAAACCTCCACAATTCCTATTTCATGCTGGGGTTTCCTGGAGACGGTAAAAATGGTATAGGCGGTTGTACTGCCATTTTTAAGTTCCTCCTCTCATATGCTCTGTCTCCCTTCATGTTGATTGCGATATAGATTTCTATTGGAGCGTTTGAGCATGCAAGGTTGATTCCTCTAATGAAGTGAGTTGGAGCAAGGAGTCCCTCAAGATGGGGGGAGGACTCTGGGTCTGGTGGGAAAACTCTCTCCTGTGAGAAGGGTAGAGATTAGTCGAGAGATCTCTCAGGCAAAGACTCTTTCATTTCTTCCGGAAATCTTTTTTTTTTTAAACTTTATTTTTAGGTATTTAAACCACAATACAACTTCACACCCACATTAGGGTGGACTTTCAACTTTGCGCCGTAACCCAGGACCCACCCTGTGCCCCCCCAACCCCTCCCTCATCCCCGTCTCCCAGATACAGTGTCCTCTTTAGCTGGATATGTGTCTGTCCTGACTCTCGCTCCAAGGATGTGGTAATACCATGGATTAGCCCTCACCGGGGGGTATCCTCCGAGTCTGAGGTGTCAGATGCGTGTTCCTCTGCTTCGCCCACCAAGAACAGTGTCAGAGGTCCCCAGATGTCTGGTGGACGGGCATGCAAAGGAAGGAGTTTAATGAAGTCTGTTTCAACGTCTTCGTAGTAAAGCATGTCTCTGCGCCAGGCAGCGACTGATGGGGGGGGGGGGCCTCGGCCCCATGCCATGGCAACTCTCCTACGAGCCAGAGCCAACAGAACCCTGGCCAGTTTCCTTATTGGAGCTGAAAGCAGCCTGGTCATGCCCAACAGTTTGCAGTTGTCGTCTCCAGGACCTGTTTCCAGAAAGGAGTTAACTCAGGGCACTCCCAAGCTAGGTGAACAAAGTTTGCTGAGATAGTCCCGCATCTGTTGCATTTTGCTTCTGCATCGGGGTGGTGTTTGTTGGCTTTCGCTGATGTGTAATATGTTTGATGGAGAAAGTTGAAGTGGATAAGTTTTAGGCGTGAGTTAAGCACCACTTTTTGAGTCTGTTTCAGGATATGGGTCCAGTCCTCGTCTGATATGTTAACGTGCAATGACTTTTCCCATCTAGCTTTTGCACCAGTGATGGCGGGGGTCGTGGTGGGAATAAGGGATTTATAGATCTGCGACACCAGCCTACCTTCACCTTGTGCCTGAATGACATTATGTAGCAATTGCCAAGTTGGTGGTTGACGCTGGAAGTCTGGCAGCAGGACCTGTATTGTGTAGCGAGTCCTGAAGTAAAGGAATACATCCAGAGCAGTGTTGCCCCCTTTAACCTTTACTTGTTCTGGAGTTAGAAAGCCCTCTTCTGTGAAGAGATCCCCTAGGGTTTGTATGTTCAGTTTGTCGACCCATTGGTGGAATACTTTCTCTGAGGTCAGTGGGACTTCGGGAATAAACTTGATGGGTAGGAGTGGAGTGTACCGTGAATGAACCCCGAGCTTCTGGGCTAGAGTCTTCCAGACTTTGTACGTCGTGAGCATCACATTTATCGTGGGACTTGGTACAGGCGTCTGACTAAAGACGACCGCGGTTAGAAAGTTAGGTGTTGCCAGGGCTTGCTCCACTTGTACATGAGGTCGGATTGCTTGAGAGGCATACCAATGGCTGAGGAACTGTGCTTGAGCTGCCCAAAAGTATCTCTCTAGGTCTGGCAGGGCCAGTCCCCCACTGGTGACCGGGAGTGTCAGTGTAGTGTGCGCCACTCTGGCTGGCTTGCCCGCCCAAAGTAGCTCGAGGACCAGGCTTTTCAGTTTTTTCAGGAAGGGTTGCTGCAGCAGCAGAGGAATATTGTTGAATAGGTATAATAGTTTTGGCAAGATCACCATCTTCACCAATGAGACCCTTCCCCAGAGGGTTAGTGGAAGAGACTTCCATCGGGCAACCTTGTCTTGGAGAGATTTGACCACCTCTATGTAATTATCTCGAAACACCTCCTGACAATTCAGAGATAGTTGTATCCCAAGGTACCGGACCTTGGAGGATTTCCATGTGAGTTGGAAGTCGTCTGAAAACTGTTTGGTGGCTGGGGTCAGTGGGAATACAATGGATTTTGACTGGTTGATTTTTAATCCTGAAGCTGCTCCAAATTTGATGACTTCCCTCATGACTGGATTCAGATTGTCTTCAGGGTCTCGAATGAACAGTGCACCGTCATCGGCGTAGAGGGAGATGATGAGCTTGTGGGGGCCTATGATGAGTCCCCTTTGCAGCCGCTGCTCCCGAAGTTTGGAGGCCAGTGGTTCCATCACCAAGGCGAAAATTAGGGCCGATAGTGGGCAGCCCTGTCTCGTGCCTCGTTGCAGATCTATTGGAGCTGATTTGGCTGTGCCTACAATAATACTGGCACGTGGTTTGGTGTATAGGAGAGAAACAAGTTTGATAAAGCGGGCTCCTAGGCCCATCCTGGTGAGTACCATGAACATAAACGGCCATTCCACCGAGTCAAATGCCTTTTCGGCGCCGAGGAGAACCGCCACAGCCTGCGATGAGGGATCCAGTGCGGCAATGACACTGAACATTCTCCTGATTCCAAAAGTCATGTTGCGGCGCGGTATGAAGCCGGCTTGATCTGCCAGTACAAGGGCGGGCATCAATGGCAGTAACCTCCTGGCCAGCACCTTGGCGAGTATTTTACTGTCAAGATTGAGGAGAGATATTGGTCGATAGGATGAACAGTCTTCCGGAGGTTTGCCCGGTTTGTGCAGTTGGCTTCACAGGCAGTGGGAGGTAGGTATCCTTTTTACAGCGCCTCTTCGTATACGGCCGCCAGGAGGGGAGCTAGGGTACCCGCAAATGACTTGTAGAATTCTCCCATTAAGCCATCCGGGCCCGGCGCTTTGGAGCTGGGGAGGGACTTTATGGCCTCTATAATCTCTTCTTGCGTGATCATCTCATTTAAGGGTTCACAGAAAGACTGTTCGACCCAGTATAGCTCTGTGTCTTCCAGGTACTCCAGTGGGGCGGTCGAGGACCTGCTAAGTCTAACACTGTAGAGATCCCGATAGAAGATCCTGAACTCTTCTGCTATCTTTTCATCGGTGTGGACCGACCCGCCTAGATTGGTCCGAATCTGTTCTATTTGAGCATGTTTGTTATTGGCTCTGATTAAATTTACTAGAAGGGCACCGGGTTTTTGTCCCTCTCCGTATTGACGGACTTGACTATTGCGATTCAGGAATTTAACCTCACGGTCAGCTGCGAGATTGAATTTTTGCAATTCTTCTTTCAAGGCTGCTGTTATTTTTGGGTCTGCCGTGTTTGTGGTCTGGAGCTCAAGGAGTTTTAGCTTCTCCTCGCTGGTTGTGAGCTCGCGCCTGATGAGCTTGAGGATGCCGTTTTCCTTGGTGTGGCAGACTCCTCTGATAAAGCATTTTAGGGACTCCCAGACCTGAGGAGGGGATCGATCCGACGTTGGCTTTGAGAAACACGTTGATCTCCTCCCTCAGCTCCGAGGCAAACACCTTGTCTCTTAACAAGCCCGTCTTGAAGCGCCACCGCTGTAGTGGTGGAGTGGAAGTGGAAGGCGTGAGGTTGAAGAAGAGAGGGGAGTGATCGGAGAGCGTTCTCGGATGTATACAGCACCGGTCGCATGACAATGGACCGCTTGCAGAGGCAAAGAAGTAGTCGATTCAGGAGCTCGTGTTGTGTATCAGTGAGTAAAAAGTGAATTCTCGCGCCTCGCCATTCGAGACTCTCCATGTGTCTAGCAGGTTGAAAGCATTGCAGATTTCTTTTATTTGGAGTCCTGCTTTGGTAGGAGGTTGTGGAGAAGCTTTTGATCTGTCCCTTATAGGATCTAGTACCATGTTCATATCCCCACCCCAGATTATGGTTGCCGGGTCCTGCGTGGAAAGCTGGGTGAGCACCCATCCAAAATTGTCTGGGCCATCTGTGTTTGGAGCGTAGGAGTTGACAAAGGTCACTTTCTGGCCTGCTACGATGCCGCTTACTAGGATCGCTCTCCCTTCAGTGTCTTTCGCTGTGCAGATCAGGCGGAAGCTCATCCTCCTGTGTATGAGGATAGCGACTCCTCTGGAGTAGGTTGAGTAGGAGAAGTATCTGTGGCAGCCCCAGCTCTTGGCCCACTGGTGGTCCTTCCCTGGGGGAAGGTGTGTCTCCTGAATCATGGCCACGTCTATTTCGTGACGTCTGAGGTATTGAAGTATTTTCCTGGTTTTAGCTGGAATATTGCCGCCTCTTATGTTCCAGGTCAGAACGTTGAATGGGGCGAATAAAACATCCTATTTACCCACTTTTCTTTGTCCGATGTTAGCCAAGGTGTGGCTTCGAAGTTTATTTTGCTAGGTTTGGTGCTTAAAGATTGGAACTTGGATTGACATGACGACACTTATAGCTGTCTGGGAGACGGAGAGCAGGGGGACGGCTGTGAACTGATGGCGGAAAACTTCCCTGGTGAACTCTGAGGGCACCGTCCACAGGCAGACCCCAACTGGCCCGTGGCGTTTCTCTCTTTAAGGTGGGCAACCCCCAACTGGCCCACAGGGAGATCCCTCGACAACCAAATAAAACAAAAAGCGAAACATGTGGATACCATGTCGCTGTGTGAACTGTACCCCGAGAAAACTCAGCTTGTAAACCAACTGGTAGCTGAGTTAACCTTGGAGAATGAACTGGTGCTGTGCCAGGGGCGCCGGGGGCCTTCCAAGCTTCCCCGCCCCGCGTTGTGTTCTTTGTGAATTGTACCTGTACTTTTGCATCTTGTTGCAAGCTTGTAAGCCGACTCTGGTTTCTCCGGTTTATGGTGGATTCCTGAGATTTCTGTCTCTTTGGGGCCTGGGACGGTTGGGATTTGGGTCGGGGCAGCCTATCTGGTCAAGAAACATGCTTGCATCGTCGGGCGTTTGGAAAAAGTGGCCCCTCTCCCCTTGCTGAACTCTGAGCCGTGCTGGAAAGAGCATCGAGTAGGGCATTTGATTGGCTCTGAGTCTTTGTTTGATGGCGGTAAAGGATTTCCTCTGGGTTTGTACTGTGGGAGAGAAGTCTGGATAAAAGTGTACTTTGTCTCCATCATGAAGAAGGTCTCCTTTCTCTCTAGCTAGCCGGAGGATGGTGTCTCGGTCCTTGTAGTTGAGTAGCCTTGCGATGATCGGCCTGGGCGGTGCGCCGGGGGCAGGTCTGGCAGATGGAATCCTGTGTGCTCTCTCGACTATGAATAGTTGGGACAGTGCTTCTCTACTGAAGAGTGAAATGCAGAGTGACTCCACGTATTCCTCCATTTTACCTTGTAGCTGCTGTTCTCTCACCCTGATGATTCTTATGTTATTCCTTCTTGATCGACCTTCCAAGTCTTCGCATTTGGCTATTGTCGTTTTCATTTGAGCTTCTAGCTGCGAGACTTTGGTTGAGAGGGACACTGCGCCATCATCTAGATTAGACACTCTTTGCTCGACCTCGTTTAAACGTTCTGAGTGTGTGTCCATGCGATGTTGTAGGTGGTCAACCCTGGAGGCGAGGCCATCCATTTTATTGTTTAAGCTTCCAATGCCCACTTTCAATTCCAATAGGAGTTCTTTGATTTCAGATGGGCTACCATCTGAGTCCATCTGGCGTGAGTGGCTGGGGGAGGGTATCTGGTCCTCACGCTGTACGAGGGCTTTAGGTGTTGCGCCTCCCTCGAAAGTTAATTTCCTCTGGGATTTATCATTTTTCCCCATTTTTAGTGCGGATGCGGTGATGTTTGTATGTACTCAGCCGTGTTTTGCTGTTCCAAGAGTGCCCCGCGGACCCACCCAGGGGAACTAGGATTTACCCGGCTGGGCAGACTTGTTGGGGGGTTCAGTTGTTTGGAGACTTGGCACCCCTCAAATGAGCTGTGTCTCGAGCGCTCTGATGAACACTCCGTGGGGACTGTCCTTGGTTGACTTGTGAGGGAGGCTAGGGCTCCTCCGCGGTGGCTGAGGCTTCGGCAAGCGGACTCCTCCAAGGGTGATGATGACTCAGGGAGGGGGTAATATTACACAATGACTGAAGGCCCAACTGTAGTACGGAGCGCGACCTCCCCCCTCCTCCGTACCTGGTGTCCTGGCTGGTCTCTCCGCCCCCCGCCGCCGGCCGCTGAAGATCTCAGGCGCTGGGGAGCTCTGGAGTGGTCGCAGCCGTCCCAGGCGCCGGGAAGCCTCGCAGGATGAGGGACGGACTCCGAGGATAGCGGAGCGCCGGGGGGGGCGAGAGCCGGGCCTCCGCCCCCGTCGAGCCTCCGCGGCCCTCGACAGCGCCGACGGGCGGCGCCCCAGACTCGGCCACTCCGCCAGTCGAGGCCCGGAGAGGAGCGGGAGCGGCCCCCCGCAGACGCGATGCAGGCCGACCCCTGCAGGAATTTCAACTCCCTCGTCACCGCGAGCCCACCTCAGGTGCCTCCTTGGGGACCAGGTGCTCGGTCCACAGCTCGGAGGGGGTCTGCTGCGTAGTGTCAGTTGCCTCGCCGGGCCGTCCACGCAGAGCTCGGTCTCAAGGCCACACCGGTCCTGTGCAGGCAAAGAGAGGCCGATTTTCACCAGGAATTCGGTGGGAGGCAGCTGGACAGGTCAGGAGACCAGGAGTCGAGGATTTGGGTCTTATTAGTACAGGGAACAGCAGAATTGTGCAGGATTGATGCGGGGCTAAACGGGAGCTCAGACCAAAGCGGCCATATTGGTTGGCTCTCTAGCGCCCTCTCATTTCTTCCGGAAATCCTGACTTAGGTCCTTCAGATCATGGGGGTGGGCCCACAGTCCCTTTAAATAGACAGGGTTAATGTGATATGCTGGAACATGCGGGGTCCGAATACATTCAACTCGAGAAAAATGAGGGCGCACCTCTTTCGTAAAGGAGACATTCTGATGCTGCAAGAAACGTGGCTGGTTAACCCAATTGATATTGAAGGCGTTACGATTCTTTTCCAACTAGCACTCCAAAAGCCAAAGGCAGACCAGCACGAGAATCCAAAGTGCTTTACAATACTAAAAAGGGAATCCAGGTTTGCAAGATAGCTATACAAAAATCAGAGGTCTCCCATCGAGTTGATTATTATGAATCTATATTGGAACCTCGTCTGCTCCAGGTTGCAGGTTTTCTGAGTGATCTGGCTGAGGTATTAGAAGGGATAAAGACAGATTTTGGAGGGATTCACATAATTTTGGGGGGTGATTTGAACTCCCAGTGTATTCCACTGGTAAAGAGAGGGACTATTCAAATATCAGAGAAAGGCATTTTTTTGTCAGCTCACCTCTTCAAATTCAATGTATCACAGAATATTGAGCAGGAAGGGGGTAGTGATCATTCTCATTTAGAGTTGGTCTTTTCTGATTTAGCTTCTAGTAGACAGGATAAACAGAGGCAGGCCGTGATGAACAGAAAAGGGAGAATCCGCCTGTCAAAGTATAAAGGGGAGGGGGAGTTTCTCAATACCTACCTTTTTAGATGTGCCAGAGACTACTCTTTATGAAAACTGTAAGCCCGACATCTTTGTTAAATTCATTTGGTCTATATGTCCTCCAAAGTGGGGAGGTGGGGGCAAAAAGCAACTCCACCGTCATTCTCTTGATGAGGAAACCACTCAAAGGAAAAAAACAACTGAATCAGAAATTAAGGATATTGAAGAGGTTGGAAATAAGTGGGGCTGAGCAGAAAAGGGAGTCTAGAACCCTTTTACATAACTATAAGCACTGGTTGGTGGGAAGAAGAATGTTGCGCCTCCAACAAGATGATGATCAGATGTTAAAGTTGTTGAGTAATAAAGACTCTTCTGGTCTGTTATCAACCAGTTGGAGGGCAATTCAAGCAGTATGCTCTGTAATTTGGTGTCGTAAAAGGGTTGGACGGAATATCTGTCCGTGGCCTTCAAAAAGCCTGAAGGGACCACACTCTTCCAGCTCAAAGACTCGGACTGGAGTCTCCCTATCGACGAACATAGTATGATGGACCTGATTCTGAGCAGTTCATCCTCAAAGGCCACAGGCCCAAACGGGTTAACCTATCAGGTTTTAAGAAGCAACTCTTTCTTTTGGGCGAAAGTGCTCTATTGGTTGTTCAGGGTGAGTCTAGCGAGCCAAACATTTGCACCCTCATGGAAATTGGCAATCATCATTCTATTGTTCAAGGGGGGTGACCGGACGGTGCCAGTGAATTACTGTCCGATCGCCCTCCTGGACATTGACAGCAAACTTTTCACGAGAATCCTTTTGGGTGAATTGGAAATTTGGGTGAAGGAAGCAAAGATCCTCTCTAAATATCAGACAGGGTTCAGAAAGGGTCTTTCAACAGCCCTCAACGGATTGGCACTAAATATTATGAGTGAAAAATCAGGGAGCAAGGGAGGACAAACACTCTTCGGGGCTTGGGTGGACTTCTGGAAAGCATTCGTCCAGGTTGACAGAAACTGCCTATGGGCAAAGTTGAGGATGTGGGGTATCCCAGAGGCACTACTGTCAATGCTGGTCGAGCTTCACAGGAACCCCACAGTTAGAGTCTGCCTCGACAACAAGGAGTGTTTGTCTGAGTTAATTAATGTCAAAACAGGGGTGCGGCAGGGTTGCTTAGGAGCACCCATATTTTTTTATTTATATCTAGCGGATATAGGGGATTAGCTGATATCATGGGCGTTGGCCAGTCTGGTGATTAATGGTTTTAAGGTGCACTGACTGGCTTACGCCGATGATGTGGACCTGCTGGACAGTACAGCGGTGGAGTTGCAGCGTCTTCTGAACAAACTAGACTGCTATGTTAGAGAAAATGGTCTTGCCCTATACCCTATCAAATCCAGGATACTTGTCTTTAGACTTAAACAAAAAAAGGTCAATTATTCTCATTGGGAGTTGGGAGGGCAGCGAATAACAAGAGCGGAAGACCTAGTTTATCTGTGTTATAAAATCTATGCTTCCTCAACCAACTTCAAGGTGGAGCAAGATGTACAAATGAAAATCCTGCAACTCATCCCTCAGATGAAAAAAAAATCAGCAAAATACTGCACATTTTCGATCCTCCCCCTAATTAAATATTACCAGGCTAAGGTGATTCCAGTAGTTCTGTATGGGCTGGAGGCGAAGGCCCATTTGTGGTATGTAGACTGGCAAAGATGGGAGGGTCTAATCTGGAAGGAAGCTCTTAGCCTTCCAACAAATCTATCAGTTTCCTCTATCAGATTTGAATTGGGCCTGCGATCACTAAAGTTCCAGGGAGATTGGAAGCTGATTTCTCTTTACCGATTGATTATGACAGCTCAAGATGGGACGCTTTATGCAGACATCAGATCCCACATGAAGAATAACAGATCCAAAATGCTTTCAAATCTGGGAACTTGGGTTGTGGAGGGATTAATTAAAGCAGATACGGACCTCCAAACATTAATCCAGAATCCAGTGAAAGCAAAAAAGGCTATGGATACAATGGACTGGATATTCACAATAGAGAACATGCGAACAAAGACTGGTGTAAAATCATTTTTGTCAGCAGACAAAAAATTGGGACACATTACAAAATACCTAGTGAAGTTTCCAGATTGGAAAATAAGAAAAAAGTTCTTCCAACTACGGTTAAATATTGTTAAAACTGGGGAGGTGCTCTCAAAAAGAGGAATGAGGGAATTAACCATGTTCTGCTGCAATGGCTGCAAAACTCTGGCGGAACAAACACTCTAACATCTGTTAATGGACTGCGAGGGAACGTGCAGGGACATCTTTTCGCCAAAATGCCTGGTGGTAGCGAAAGTGACATCACACGACCCTTGACCCCTGATGACATCACAGGAAGTGATGTCATTTGACCCCCACCCCGAAGTGATGTCGCGGGAAGCGATGGAACACAACCTTTCACCCGTTGACAAAACAGGAAGTGCTATCACATAGCACTGTACACTATGAAAAATATGGTTACGATATCACTATAATGTGATGTACATTTCATACAAGAATGGATCACCATATGTATCGTTAAGATCAGTGTGTATAGGCCCATATTACCAAATTACTGTGAATGCAAGCAGACGTCTATGACCAAATGGTTATGATGTGTTATTATATAGCACTTACGCTTTAGCGCTTTATATAGAAAAAATATACACCCAATTTCACCCAACCTGTGTTGGTACTCATTTATCGACCTCAGAAGGATGAAAGGCTGAGTTGAGGCGTTTAAGAACAAAGAAAAGACTAAATCAGTGACTCACCCCCTGAAGTGTGCCTGAAATTAACCTTTAGCAATTATTGTATAGAATTCCAGAAAGACACATTATTTGGTATTCCTATTCTTTCTTATTTAGGGTCAGTGCTGAAAGTGTTAGACTTGTGGCACTCCTGTTCTTATTTTTCTTCTTGTTTTTAAGGGGCCTGCCAAGAAAGCCAGAAGTGAAGAGCCACATGGTGCTGGATACAGCCCAGGAGCTTGCATTACACACAAAAAAAAAATGATTTTTCTTCTTCTTTTTTTTAGGGTTGCAAGGGAGACCCCAGAGGTCGCAAGGGAGACCTCAGAGGTCACAGTTGCGACCTCTGGCGACCCCTAAATGACGTCCCTGGGAACATGGCAGTTAAGATCTCTGTTATTTGCGCGATTTGGGGTGAACTCTGAGGGATTTGTGGCAGACATGTTTTGAGGTTGGCTAAACTAAGGAGAGAACCAGGCCCTTTTAATTGCAGTAATACAGGTGCTGGATAGATTTAACATAGTCTAAAAGAGCATAGCTGCTGTAAAGCGAGAGTAGTTACTTTCAAGGAGAAATCTATTGCAATGGCGTATTTTGATTCTTCTCTGGCCTGTCTCCTCCCCCATCTTCACTCCTTCTTCATTTCGTTTATTTTGTGTTTAATTAGACACTAGTTTTATGAATTGTGTGTTGCTTTTTATGAATTGTATATGTTGCTTATTCATGGTGATTATGAATTGGGTAAATTGAATTTGTAAAATGTCAAAGTGATGTGTATTTGTAAAAGGTAACATTTTTACCAAATACATTATAAAAAATAAAATAAAAAAAATATGGATTTCTATGGGGTGCCTTGTTTTCCTTTGTGCCTCACACTAAACCAAACAAAAATGAACGCCAGCCCCCATAACTTGCTTCAGCTGCTCTTTAACATCGATAAAGAAAATGCTGGTGGTGTTCTATCTTCCTTTTCATATATTTAAATTGTATTTATTTATTTCTATAAGATTTTCAATCAGATTGGCCCCTCTCCCCCTCCGGATGCTCCTTACCGACCTTCAGCAGTTTTCCATTAGCTCCAGGCACGCACAGGGTTTTAAAGTTCCAGTAATATTTTGTTTTTAGGAGAAGTCGGTGACTGTGCACATCGAAGTGCAGAGCAATGTGTATAAACACTGAGCTCAGTTACCACCGCCCACGTGCCCTCTGTTCCTGCATCCTCGTCACTACTTGTAGGGGAAGAAAGGATGGCCGTAGAGGTGTTTGATTGATTGTTTATTTATTATGCGCTTATAAACAAGTGTTTCAAAGCGCAACCATGCATGGGGGGGGGGGGCATATCGAATACAAGACAAACAATCTTACTAGGCATGGTCCAATCAGATTATGCAGGTGAACAGAAAAGGAAGTGCAGGGGGAGGTGTTCGGGGGCAGTAGGGACAAGTGCACCCAGTCCCTTCATAACATGGGTTAAGTGCAGAGAGATATCACTCTCATGGGTCGTAACCGAAGTGCAGTAGTACTGCGGCAAGTGCAAAGCCTGGGGGCAGGTGCAGAAGACTGACGAGGAGAACTTGGAGCCTATGAGGTTCTGAGGTACACCAGGCAGCCAGTCAGCAAAACAGAGGTAGAGGGGAGAGAGTGCGAGAGCAGAAGAGGAGGTTAGCAAGTTAGCAAGGGAGAGGGAGAGAGAAGGAGGAGGCGAAGAGGAAAGTCTTGAGGAGTTTCCTGAATTTAAGTAGATCTGGCTCAAGGTGGAGAGAGGCAGGGAGGCTGTTCCAGAGGGAGGCACCTGCAGAGGATAAAGATCCCACCCCCACATGTCTCTGCTTGGAGAAGCGGCTCACCCGCAGACAGGGTTGTTGCTAGGTCTGAAAAAGATCTGGTGCTACGTTAATGTTGGGACTGTCTGGACTCGGGGCTAGCTAGCCTTTTGGTTGTAGCTCCAGAGCTTCTATCCAGGGTTACAATCAAAAGACCCGAGCTATATCCCCCTCAGCCCCCCTCTAGCAACGCCTCTACCCGCAGAGAGTTGGAGGAAGACAAGCAGAGGGCTCGGAAAGGCGAGTATTTAGGGAGGGAGCATTGCAGATAGAGTGGGCCTAGGCCCCAGAACTCCTTGTGGACAATGCAAAGGGTCTTGAACTTAATCCTTGCAGCCACGGGGATCCAGTAAAGGGATTTCAGCGCCAGAGAGATGCAGTCCCTGGGCTTGAGACCAAGCATAAGTCTTGCGGTTCTGTTCTGGATGAGTTGAAGAGGACAGAGGGTAGATTATGAAGAGGTTGTTATGTTTAAAGATTATTTATTGAGGTAAGGAGCATAGGGGGCAGAGGCGGCAGAACAGAGCCTCTCAAGTTGCCAACTGTCATAATCAGAATGTTCGGTGGCTCACGCTGGTCACGCGGGCACGACCACGCAAGCCCAAGATTTAACAGAACTCTAGGGTGGTAGAAACAGGAGAACAAGTATCCACACACAAGAGGTTTTCCGAGTCTAGATGGTTTTGAAAAACAAACTGCTCAGTGAGAAACACTCCACTTTCAACTGGCAGGATACACAGGTGGCAATTCATACGTGGGAATGCTTTCAAAACTTGTGTAAAACATAAATAAATCCATGGTCAAGATGATGGGCGAAAATTGCCAAAACAAGGGAAATTCCAGAGAAAAATACTTTACACAATTGCTGAGTTAAAAAAAAAAACAGTAATTTAACAGATAACCCAAAAGAAAGCAGCCAATACAAGAAAAAGACAGCAGCTCGCCATCCGAAGTTCAGGCCATGCTGTTACCAAGTAAACATCCCTACAAGATTAAACAAGAGAACCAGAAAAAGAAACTAGCCCCAAACGCTCTTCTCAGGAAACTGGAGGTTATTGAGAAGCCAGAGCTGGCGTCTCTCTGCTCTCCTTTTTTCCGACCTGTCCGTAACTGGAAGCAGAACAGAGCGCACCCATGTGTCCAACTGCTGGCAAGCGTGATGATATCACGTGTCATCAGGTATGCTGGGATTTGTAGTCCCAGAGCGTTCACGGCTGACTGAATTGCCATGGCAATTGCCAGTGCTCATACAATGGACACGCAAAGGACCCACACCCAGGGGCTTAACAACAGCACCATCTCGCTACATTCTGATTGTCCTTAAAAACATTTGTTTTGCTAGGCAGTTCAATGACCAGTACCCCGAGACCCCATGCAGTATATCTCTGGATTTAATTAGTGTAATCATCAACCCAAAGGGTGAACCACTACATCTTGTTAATTGTGGATTATGCCACCTTTTACCTGTGTCCTTTCCTTTCCGGAATAATACAACATAGCAAATACTAAAGAAACATGTGCCAACTGGTACAATTTTTCAGCCTGGTAGGGCTCCCAAAGGAGATCCTTACCAATCAGGGGTTCCCCTTTATGTCGAAACTCCTGGGAGAAGTTATACAATCGTATGTCCATCTTTATAGAGACCCCAAATGGATAGCTTAGCGGAACAATTTAATCAAACGCTAAAAAATAAACTGAAGTCAGGAAGAGTTGGGATGACTTACTTCAATGGACATGCTTGCGGTTGGGAAGACCCCCTCAAGTGTCCACTGATATACTCCTTTGGAACTGGTCTATAGATGAGGCCACTCGGACCCACCTGGCATGCTTAATGAGAGGGAGGCAGAATTAAGAGCTCAGCAGTCATTACAGCCCAGTTGGTACAATGAAGCAAGGACGGCAATACCCTTGTCCATGAAATGGTAAAGCAGCACATAAAACAGGCCCAAGACAAGCAAAAAAGGATATCCGATCAAAAGCCCATACTACTTAAATTCCAAGTTAGAGACAATGTGTTGTTGCTAGTCCCCACCTTGCAGAACAAATGGTTGGCTTACTGGTATAGATAGTAACCAAAATTGTAAGCAAGCTAAACTGTTCTGTCCTGCAACTCAATGGAAGACAAATATTCCAGATCTACCACATTAGCTAGTCAAAGGAATGGAAAGAGGACAACACGCACTCTGTCATCTCTACTGTTGGAGCCTCTGGCGAGGACAAGACAATCTGCCTCATTACGAGTTTGGTGGTATTCTGGCAGTAAATGCAGGGAAATGGCGGCAAACTCAATGACTGTTACCACCACTTGGTCCCATGGAGTTACCACAGGATTGCACATGGCAGTGATTCCTCATTTTTGAAGTCCTTGGTTATTTTTTGCAGATCTACCGCCAGCGGAATTACTGTGTGATAAATCTGTTGATTTATGGAGTTGGCAGATGTACCAATGATAATTTGGCGCTGCTGGAAAAGTGTCAGTAATGACATTACTGCCACTTGTTTCCTGCACCGCCAACCTTTTAATGAGGCCCATGTCTACCCTGCCTCCAGTCAAGATAACTGAGGGATTGGAACCCTGACAAAACTGGACCTCTGGGTTGTTGTAGGACACTTCTAGGAGGTGTTCTCGAAATGTCCCAGGAGGGTACAATGTTTCTATTGGAATATCTGTAACCCACCTGGAAAATCCATCCACCTTTGACTCTTTCGACTGCAAGAAGCCTTTTAACACACCAGATAAAATTCAGAGAATACTCAACTTGTGAGTCATTGAGTGACATCACAGAAATTGGTCTTCACCAATTTTTCTGTAGTACAACTGAGTAAATGGCTCTTCTGCATGGATTTTCAGAAAGTAAACGAAATGTTGCCCATACCTAGGGTAGATGAAGTAATAGATTATATTGTTGCTTCTAAGCATATCTTCATTGTAGATCCATTTAAGGGGTAATGGCAGCCCCTCCTGGGGGATGAGCAGACAGCCTTCTCTACGCTTGAAGGTCTTTGTCAGTTCAGCATGCTGTCCTTTGGCCTACACATAGTGCCAGCGACATTTCAGAGTTTCTTCAAGAGTCTGTAAGCACCTATATCGGCAACATAACTCTATACATGGTAAGCCATTGAAAGAGAACATGAGTCCACATTATCTCTTGGCTCAGACCTTGCAAAAAGCCACACTTGCTACCAATCCCACTAAAGGTCAGTATGCAGGGATTCGGTTGATCACCATTGCAATTCAGGCAACCTCCAAAACAGAGCTGCTTGACTCCTAAATGCATGGCAACCAACAGTTTTAAGGCCTAAGCCCGTGGACCCTTAGTCTTGCATTCAAATAAGCGAAAACTAAATCTCAGTAAAAAGCTGCAAATGGAATGCAGGGATGGGTTTGAAAACCCACCTGCGGAGAAGGCTGGGTTAAGAAACAGGAAACAATCCAGTGGCCCTTGGAAGTCACAGGAGGGTCCCACTAATGGAGTGTGATATTGGATCTTATTGGCCTAGCTGCACAGTATAAAAAGAGCATGCTGAGGTTGTCCATGCTAATGTAGGAGAAGACGCCCAAAATGAGAGATACCAGGATACCCACAGAGAAGGAGGTGGAGGAAAGGAGAAGAATTAGGGAAATGATTGAGTTGGAAGTGAGAGAGAGAAATAGAGAGAGGAGTAAAAGGGTAACATCCTTAGATATTCAACGGCAGCAAAAATAAGTTGAACTACAAAAACATTCCTCGTCCTTCGACTTGACTGGAGAAGTTGTTCAAATTTGAGTTGCACCCGTCGCTGTACAAGAGGGCTACCTAATGATTTGTACCATTAAATCCACAAAAACTATCACCCTGTTCCTTCCTCCATTATTGAGAAGTTGGGGGAGGATTTGGAGCATGATAAACAGCTTCTTTACTGATTGGGGTCTTTCCTAATTTTGTTTACACCTTGATATGGCCTTCGAACAAATAACCCTATGAACTATAATTAAGTATTCTTTTATTAAGCGCTGAAAACTGGAGGCCAGTCTCAAAGCACGGAACCTGGATAAGAACCTGTGTGGTGCTGCGTTGGCTTGCTTCCAAGACAAATGCATTGCCCCTGAGCTATCCTCCCGGGCCATACATATTTGTAGAGTAGTGATTTGTAAGTGCAAGAAATGAGCACAGTCACTTCCTGGTAACCTACTACCATCCTTCCCCAAGTTTCAACATTTTGGAAAAGGTGTCCGCCTCTGAGCTTCAGGCTCACATCTACTCTCATGGCATTCTTGCTTCTTGCCAATCAGGCTTTCTTCCAAGATACAAGATAGAATCAACCTTGCTGGTTGTGTGGGATGATGCCCTTGAGGCAGTGGATGTGGGCAAGGGTGCCCCGCTCTACCTACTATACATCTGAGACGCATTCCGTACAATAAGGTCTAGATGGACTGACTTTTCTTTTTAACTATCAACACATGTTCTCCCATTGTTAAAATACCAATTGTGAGTGGAGCTTACTGTTCCTTAACCCTATTTGACAACTCTTACTCATCCCTTATTTACTGACCCTTCTGTGCCTTCCCTGTCATTTCAAATGTGCCTATTGTTTTAGGTGATACTCAACCATACATGAGACACTTGTGCAAAGGTGCGTTATAAATGCCATATCATATCATACATGAGCTTTACCAACCTATCGCACTCCAAGCAACTTATAAAACTAGGTCTCTGCCTGAGCGCCTTCCAAACCTGGATGTCATTTAGCTGGTTGCAGCTCTACCAAGGCAAAACAAAGATTCTTCTTTTAGATCCCTCTACGGGTCACAAAATATACTGATGTCGCCTTTGCGCTGCCTTCTTTTCTCTCTAGTGCCCTTATGACAGTCACCCTTTTCTAGAATCTTAGAGTCCTGACGAATGTTCTTAGATTCTCAGATTGATAGCGTAAAGAAAATGGGCCTCTTTCAAATTTAATAATTGCGTCATATCCCTGGTGGTGAGAGCACTTTGGTTTACACCTACCTGGACTACGGTAATGCCATTTATGCATATTTCCCAAGTACCAACATAGACAAAATCAAAGTGTCATAGAATGCGCTAGTGGAAAATATTCTGTAGCTGCCTATCAAAGACCAAGGGCCTCATTACGAGTCCGGCGGTAGCTGTGCCGGAAAAACCGGCAGGCTGCCGCCGGACCCAAAATCCCATTCCGCTTCTGTGATTACAACCCCGGTGATCCGATAATTCCGGAGGCGGAATTCCGTAAATCCCCATGCCCATGGAGTCCTAAAGGACTCCATGGGGACAATGGAAACACTGGTTACGTCTATGACGGAGCTGGTGTTTCCATTTCCACCTGCAGGTCAGGCCTGGCGGGAGTGATGCCTCCCGCCTGCAGAACTCGGAATCAGCCGGTCCGCAAACAACGGTACTGGTGGATTTACTGCCACTGTTGTTTAAAACCGGCAGGGTCATAATGAGGCCCCAATTCTCTGCAGAACACAGATCCTTATACCAGCTAAAACTTAAGGACAGAATATGCTTCATAATCTTCTTTTTTCTTCACAGATGAAAGGGAATCTAATCGCGAATATCTTGTAAACGACATCTACTGATACTTCCCCATATTCCTCTCAATCCTCCAGGCCTGTTTTGTCATATGGAGCCCTCGTCACTGGAACACCCTTCCCATGGATCTCAAAATTCAAGGCAACAACAGACTCTTTAACACACATCTTAAAACCTTTCTTTTTAACATAGAAACCCTGGTTGTGGTACATCCCTTCATTGAAGATCAGTGCTAAAAGGTGATTGAATGTGCAGCCTGCACTAAACAAATAGTATTCAGTTAGTCACTCACACCTATTTGAATTGGAGCTGCTGGTGATGCTCTCTACACTCACTCTGCACCATTCATCTTTGATTGTATTTCCGAGTCTGCCATAGACACACAGGCCTCCTGCTTGTCAGAGCTAAGGCACTGAATTACCTTTGGAGACATAGCTGACATCTACACTAAAGGTAACGGAGCAGGAAAGAGGACTTTCTTCTTGCTACCTGATGCCGTAGTACATTTTAATAAAATTAGTGCAATTGATCAGAAACATTATCATTGGATCATCATTAATCCCCCTCTTTACACATCCTTGCCTTCAGCTCAGTGCATCTAACTCAGGGAGCTGTTTATTAACCATCAAGTGTATCCATTTTAGTGATCACTTATGGAATGTGTAATTGCTTGCTTGAAGCAGGGGCGTTAACTTGCTATGATGACTTCTGACTAAACTAAAACATTCAAACCTAATTTGCCCTGATATTCTTACTCCAGCCTAACAGGAGTCAGACACATGGGTGGCATTATTCTTTTTAAAGACTTTTATTTGTACCAAAAGAAAGGAAAGAAAAGCCTATCTTTCCCTATTTACTATGAGGGGTTGCCCTGCCTCAACAAAAGAACACTAAGGACCTGATCAGGATGTCGATCAAACAAAAACATCCACTGTCTGGTGGCTAAACCTATTTCTGTCCGTTAGCCACTTTTTGTTTAGTTAGATTGAAAGTGTATCTCCTTAATCCCAGAAGGAGGTCTCTCCTGTTCTTATGCAAAAGAATGCATATAGTACAGTGTTCACTGTTCACAAGTTCAGTCAAACTTAAAGATAACGCAGTTCCCCACTCTCCTGGTAGGAACCTCTTCCTGGGTGCCTGGTTCCACTTATCCACAAAACAAAATTCCTCAAAATCCTCTGGAGAATTTCTCTTCCCCAGTCCATAGCACAAAATGATCCTTTCCAGTCTTTTGTCAGGTCTGATTCACTAACTTGCTAGACCTTACGATAGACTTTTCAAATGGTACACTAATTCTGGTTTACTCGTCTGCCAGACTTGTTTCTCACAACTTTCAGTTCCAGAGATATACGTGTTTTTGGACTCCAGCCCACTGGTTATGATTCCTCCTATACTGAGGTGGGATCTCGATCCTTAAACGTTACACTTTGGGCTTTGCCCATTTTATCTGGACCCCATACTGTCTTTCTTTGTCTTGGTGGGATCCTTGTCCCTTTGTTACCTAGTGTCCACTTGGACAGACCTGGTACACTCCCCTACCAGGTACTGTCCCACCTAGGTGCACTCTCAATGTTTGTATCTGATTGTATGTCTCTTTTGTTGTTCTCTTGTACCCCTCGTGCGTTGATGTGGTCCCTAGGGGACCCTCGCATATGGAAACAAGGCACAATCACCACAAACAAATTGATACGACAGACACAAGGTTGTATTCCCAAAAGCTAGGGTTTATTGCAAAGTGATGGTCAATCAAGCACTTTTGCGCCCCTGTATCTACGAGAAAGCTATGCTCATTATTCCCGACTTTCATTTCTATGTAGGGTCCTTTTTGATTCACGGGAATAGACACTGGTTCCGACCCCTGTTTTGGGCTGTCCTGTTGAGGGAACAACACATCATCCGATGTGTAATCACTACTATAAAACATATTTGGTTCTGTATCAAAAATGTTTCCGCCCTTTCCTCTATTCCGCTCACTCTGATTTCCATACTGTGGGTTCTGCTGGCTCTGGTTTTGGCTAAAAGCAGTCTGATTTTGAGCTTGGTTCTGATTCTGGGTAACATTTCCTTGACTATTTTGGTGCTGCTCCATGTTGTTTCTATTCTGCCCATTTGTTCCTGGGTGTCCCCTATGCTGTCTTCTCTGACCATACCCATTTCTATTTTGTAAATGTGGACATTGCGCTCACCAGTGACCTTCCTCTCTGCAGTACGCACACTGATTTAGTCCCAGAGGCCCTCCATGCATGTTCGAATTACTTCTCCCTTGCGTGTTTCCTCTCCCTCTATTGTGTCCCGTCACTTGCTGAAGTAGCACCCTTGTTTTCACATTCACCCTATCCTTCGCCTCTTTCTCTTTTTCTGTATTCACTCTGTTCTCATAATATTGGGCCATATGCAATACTTTGCTCAACGTTTTTGCTTATCATGCACTTTCTGATGTCATTATTAAGTTTTGAATTGGAGGTATTAACCCTCTCATGTACTTATCAACAAATAGTCTTTTACCTGCTTCGGTGCTTACATCCTGTCCACTTAAATCCGTAAATACTTCCTCAAATCTATTGAAATAATCTGTAGATAACTCATCCTCGCCCTGAACAAATGCAGGTAATTTGTCCCATACAATTCTTTTTTCTGGAACAATTTCCTTCAATTTTTGTATTATCCGTGCTGGTAATGCTGCCATATTTGGCGATGGTTTTTTGCCCGCTTGTCTATTCTTATCCTCTGCTTCTAAATCTTCCCAAGTGGCACCATAGGCCACCTCATCATTTACTTTTCTTATTTGCTTCCATATATCTGCTGGCACAACTTCTGGGAATACTAAATCTATATCATTCATCGTGAACATGGACGATCTTAAATAGGACTCTATTTCCTTATAGAATCCCGCCGGATTCTTCCTTAAATCAGGAACCATCTGTTGTATATTATTCACTTCCTGTCTGGAGAAGGGGATGTGCACATATTGTGCTGTATAATGTGCTTCCGTTACCTGCGCTGGAGCTCCATTAACACCAGGAACTTCTACTTTTGGTACAAAAGTAGGTGGGACTTTTCTCTTGGGAAATGCCGCACTCACTCCCCCTGGCCCCCTCTCATATGCAGTACTATTCCCAGATCGAGTGATAAGGCTGTTTCTCCTGTTCCATGTTCTAATGCTCTCTTGTATATCACCATCAATTCTGGGGGCCTAGCTTTCTTATCATCTATATCTTTGTCCTGTAAATATTCAACCATTTTCTGCAGTGCTTTTCTTTTCATTGGCAAGGGGTATTCATCAAATATTTAATGTATTTCCATTGTGGGAATACTAGGATCTGTGTCTTGGGGGCTGAAGAAATCGCCGCTGCACATATGGTACCGCCTCCTTTCTATCCCTTCTTATATCTCTATTCCTATACCCTGGCAGGGTAAACATTTCAGCATATGCATCGTCAAGTTCATTCTTAAATTCAAAAAGCCTGTCTACATGTTCCTTTATTTCTTCATCTCTCTCTCTACAACGTGCCAAAGCATTCAAATCCAGCAACTTCTGCGGCGGTACCATCCCAATTAACTGCTTCCATCTCCTTATTAAATATTCCCACATGCATTCCAACAATACCTGCCTTTCATTGCTCCTCCTGAAATCATACATCGAGTCCAGCGTCGACGTTTCATCATTCCCGTCTATATACATTGCTGCCTGTTCTTGCAATTCCCCTTTTCTCTCCCTGTTGATCGCACTAAGGGTCACTCTAGTGCACTCACTTTGTCCCGTCCCCTCTCTTCTTTCAGTGAGTTCAAGTTCAATAGGTGGAGGTGCGGATGGGACAGAAGCAATCTATTGGGAGGGAGGTGCAGATGGGACAATGGGAACGGGAAGTAACTGCTGTGGTGCTGGCTGGCTAATGGGAGGCGCTGGTTGTATGATCTGTGGCTGTGCAGTGATCTGAACAATAGGGAGGGGCTGAGCAACTGAAGGGGGCTGAGCAATAGTCACTGGTGCGGTCTTCTTAGTCTCTCTTGTTGGGCTCTCTCGCCTTGTTTCAGTTAGTATTTTGCTTATTAACTCATCTGATGAATGCAGCTCTTGTTTTTGTGGATATATCTTGTCTATACTTAACTGACCTCATCTGTCTGATTTTCTCAAATTCTCATCCCACTCCTCCCCCTGCCTTTCTTTCACTCTTTCTGTTTTCGACTTATGCCTGCGCCCATTTTTCTCTCTGCTTTTCCAACGAAGCATAGCTTCCTTCCTCCAGTCTCTAAGGACATCAAATGTCGCAGGACGTGTTTTCTTTTTCAACAGCATTTTTTCTAAATAATCTATCCTCAAAATCTCAAAACTCCCGTGATTCGGCCATTGTAAATCTTCCTCTTTTCTGGTTTGCCTATGCCAAATTTCACAAAACATTATCGCCCCCACACCATACTTCACATACATCTCATATGCCGGCGACCCCGCGGGGTGCCGCGATCCAGCCAGTTTCCAAAGATTGTCTACCGCAGTGGAAAAATCCCACTAAGGTGGACAATACCCCAGGCATGTTTTAACCTTACCCTTGGCTAATCAACCTTACGCTGGGCGTTTGATTTTGCAAAATCAACTCTCAACCAATATCAGGGTTACTTCGAATCAGGGCACGACTCACCTGATAAATCAAGTCGTCTTTCAAGATGCAATTCATCCGTATACTGACGCAACCAATAATCGTTGTGTCTGCATATCTTGGCTCACTCTGCCTCGTTTCGGGACCCTCGCCTCCTTGTTCTCTGGCCGGACACGTCGATCAGGGATCAGTTGTGTACAGATCTGCAAAGAAGTCTCATCACTTTCACAGGGGTGCGGCAAACACCTCTTGATCCCGGCTCGACCGTCTCTTCCTCGCCATTTTCTCCACCTTCCTTATTTTACAACGTACACGATGGAACACGTGGGGGAGGGTCCCTATTCGGGTGCCATTTTGATGTGGCCCGTAGGCGACCCTCGCATATGGAAACAAGGCACAATCACCACACACAAACTGATACGCCAGTAACGAGGTTGTATTCCCAAAAGCTGGGGTTTATTGCAAAGTAAATAGTCTAAGTTGGCCAACTGGGTCTCACGCCCCGCGATGTGTCTCCAGACCCCGAGAGATGCAAGAGAGCGAATCATTGTACAACAGTTACATATATACAAAATGGGCATCTCACAATCAGCAGTGACATATTCAATACCGCCCATAATGTATTTCCTTTGAATTGGGTTCGATGATTGACAATTGTGACGAGTATGACACCTTCAGACATTCATTTTAGCAACAGTTTGCAATTCCGCGAGCCTGCAGACACAATTCTTTGTTTTAGAGAACACATTGCTCCTGTTCTTGCAAGCAAGCTGCGTGCAGGGGAGAGACACATTCCAGCCCTCGCTATCTCCTAGTTTCTATTCATGTGCTAGGGGTCAACTCGCTCTCCAGGGCTCTACGGGGCTCAGGGAAGGGGGGGCCGCAAAGAAGAACATAATTCAAGCCATTAAGTGTTCGTTTCTACCATTTCTACCGCATGGGCTAGACTAGCTGGCACCTGTGTAATGATTAAATGCCTTGTTGCTTACTTCCAGGACTTGTGAGGAAGGAGACCGGGCATTGCTGTCTGGGTTGCCAGCGTTATGTTTCAACAAGTATCTCATGGCCTTGCTCTATGCATGAACAATAATGTAATAGTGGAGCAGAATAAGCTTTTAGCAAAGCAGTTTCAACAGAAGGCAAAAGGCGATTTCAATCACATCAAAATGGCCGCACTTTAGTCAAACTTATAGATGTGTATTTCTAATACCAAAAACATGAGGCGGTTGGTCTTCAGCCAACAAAATATGTTTCCTCCATCATTGAGGGGTATCTACTTTTTCGGGACTGACAAACCCTCCTTTTGACCGTATGCCAAACGCCTCATCCATACACTGCATCCTCTTCCGACCAAGTGTCTGATTCTGAGTCTCACATACTACTAGATTCCTCCTCGTTATCATCAATATTGATTGACATTAATTATTTTACTGTCTTCATTTCATCATTTATTTGAGTATCTGATTTAGTAGTGCTCTTTTTCGTTACTATCTGTACACACTCCTCACTTATTTCAGTGCAAATTATAGGTAAGCAGTGTATACAACAACAACATGTCATCAATATTCCTAGCACTGCTACTAGGATTGCAACTAATTTCCATCCCCATGAGCGTAATACTTCCCAGAACCAGGAGCTTATGTTCAATTCCCAACTTCCTTCTGGGGGGTCAAGGTCAGAGCTCAGAATGTGCAACTTTCTTATTGCTTCGAAAATCGTAGGGGAGGAATCGCTTACAAATACACAACATGCTAATCCCACGATTTTACAAACTCCCCCACGATCAACCAGAATTATATCAAGAGCCATCCTATTTTGGAGTGTCATTAATCTAATTCCTTTTTCCTCTAATGTCATATTGTATAATATATCTGTTGTTCCATTTATTGTTTTCTCTAATATTCTGGACAGCTGTCTTATATTATAGGAGTTTATTGCTTGGCCCCAAAATGGTATGAATGATTTTGCTATGTCTTCCGAGATTAAACCTCCTTACTCATCTCGCCGTGGTCTTGACCTGGACAATTTGGCTATATCTGCTGTTCTTGAAAGGAATATCCCTAGGAACAGACGTCCCAAGTAACAAGTACCTCCCCAGTTTCTAGGTAACCAGGGATACGCTTTTTCTCAACATATGAAATATACAGGGTCACCTACATAAACTGGTTCTACCTCTCTATCAAGAAATGCTATATTCATACATCTAGTGAATGTGCCCACTGAATAGGAGCCCTTTTTCCTCAGGCAAAAGGGAACAGAGCGTGGACTGTAAGTTACTTTATAGGAGGGAGGCACCATATCTTTATTTCCTTCTGGGTTCATATGAAACATGATTACAGATGATTTATAGGGCACAAATAATCTATCTTGTGGCATCACTACTGGTGTGATCAATCGTGCTTTATGAAATATAGAACAACCTACAGGTTTCATAATAATCTCCTCCAATTCTTTCATATTTGTTCTGTCTAATTGACCAGTTTCACTTTTGTTCCATTTCCCATACTATAATGCACTCAAGGACGCTTAGCATGCAGAACTCAATGGAAGTGGCTGCACATACCAACCTATTCCCTTACTACCATGCTGTGGCAAGTGGGCACACACCCAACAATTATTTTTTCTCAGTATTGAGTGAGTCATATTCATTATTAACAATAATGAGTTATTTCCATATCCTTCCCTATGTCTTTCTTCCATTGTGGACAAAGTGTAAGTAATTACATGGGCCGGGCTTTCAGTAGTGGAGATGTTTCTAATAGGCAAGAGCACTTCCAATGGGTGTATTTCTATTAAGTACCATAATACCAGTACTGTCATTATTGGGGCTAATATACTCATCACACACATGACTATTGTTAGGATCAGCATACAATTTTTTCGGCAATTTCTTTTTTGTAACCTTCCAGTCTCTATAGTTAACTCATTATCAGCGGTGGTGCAGGAGGGGGCAAAAGCTGGTTACGGCATTTTTTCTCTCGCCATCCTTCTTCTCCAACAATGTTCGCTGTGAATATCTCTTATCGTTGCACTCGCTCGAATGTCAATAAGTTCGGAAATGTCAACAGTTAGCTCTGCAGTTAGCTCTGCCAATTCTCGCAGCCTGATTTGCTATACGTTGGGCAAGATTTCTGTGCATCTGCACATTGCTCAAAGAACTCCAGAGCAGTTATCAATTGCCTTCGTACCATATGAGCCCCTCTTGTCCGTGAGGGGTGATCTGCACATGGATTCTTTTAGCACCAGGGAGCCGTGTTCTTGAGCTGTCCGATTTGCAGAACCCTCATGCCGCTCTCCCGTAGGCCTCCGGTTCCCACTTCATCCGTGATGGGAAACAGAGGCAACACAGATCAAAAAGAAATGCAGATTTGATCACTCCTTCTTCCGAGGCCGTAAATTATACCGCCTTGCTCCTGGTATCGTGTGATCAATGAATAGTGCGGGTGCACTTCCAGACTCAGGCTCAGAGTCAACCTGCGGCGCAATGACAGATAATGGGCGCCAGAGTGAGGATTCAGGCTTTGTGTCAGCCAGCAGTGATGCAAGTTCTGCTGGACAACGTTGGGGCACTCTTTACCCTTTATAGCAATTTTTTCAGGCTTCGTTTCAGGCTTTACTTCAGGGTCAGACAGATTTCGTGGCAAAGAACTGGCAACAATTTCTTTCGTTTCTGGGGCCGCTGTCTCTTTTTGGTCGTCTTGATCAGGCAGTTTTTTCAACGGCGATGGGATCTTCTTAGAATGCGTTGCATGTATCCACACCTTCCTCCCGTCCACGGGGATTGCAGTCTGTGTTGCCAAAAGTATCTGGTAGGATCCACGCTATCTGGGTGCAAGCGAGGACTTTCTATCAAAATTCTTCATTAGATCCCACTCTCCAGGTTCCAGTGAATGCCCCGGACTAGTGTACCTGACGGGGAGAGCCTTGTGCACCTGATGTTGAATAAAACGCAATTTCTGCATTGAAAGGTGACAATAAGTACTGAGCACAGGATATTCTACTTCTTTTAGCCGCTTGGGCTGTGGTGCACACCAAACATTTGCCGGCTTCCCCATTACGATCTCGTACGGGGAGGGCCCAATCCTTGCCTGCACAGATGCGCGCATGCACAGTAACGCTAGCGGTAATGCGTCTACCCAACGCATCTTGTTTCATGCACACATTTTACTTATTTTGGCCTTTAATATGCCGTTGTGACGTTCAATAAGACCGGTACTTATGGGGTGTCTGGAGCAGTGGAATCTCTTGTCAATCTGGAGACCTGCGCAAATCTGTAATATCACTGCACCCACAAAATGCGGGCCATTAGCTGGCCATATGACCCGGGCAGACCGAACCGTGAAAAATATTCCTTCAATATTCCTTCAACATTACTTTTGCAGTGCTCATGGCGGTGCAGTCTTTTAATGGATATGCTTCCACTCACTTACTGAACGCACACACAACCACTAAAACGTACTTCAAGTTTTGGCACCTCTCCATCTCTATGAAATCAAAATGGATTACCTCAAATGGCATAGAGGGAGGGCAAAAACTGCCTGTTGGAGTCACCGGCCCATTCCCCACATTGTGTTGCAAGCACGTAATACAATTTTGTACCAGTCTTTCTGCCTTCTTCTTTATGTGTGTGTTCTGCCATACTGTGGCTAAATGCTGGACTATCTTTTTAGAACAAATGTGTGTAGGACTGTGGGCCATTGTGACCATTGCAGTTACATAGGAGTTGGGCAGCATCCAGTTTCTACTCTTCTTGTCTACCCAGCAACCTTCTAGATCTAATTCTGCAGAGCCCTCAGCCCACTCTTGTATCTCGTCAGCAGTGGCTTCTGCCTGCATCTCTTTAACAGTAGCAATTCAATTTTCTATTATGCAGGGCACTTCCTCAGACTGTACTGTCAACATTTTGGTATTCAAATCAGTGGCAGTTTGCTTCTCAATCCTGTCTGCAAATGCGTTTCCCTCTCCCACTTTACATGTTACTTTTTTATGCGCCTCGCATTTCACTATTGCTAGGCTCTTTGGACCACGTAAGTGCAGACAGCAATCGTACAATCAATGGGCCATGTTGAATTCTGGCTCCATGGGATGTCAAGAAACCCCTCTCAGCCCACAGTCGGCCAAAGTTATCAACCACGCCAAAGGCGTATTGGCTGTCAGTATATATGTTTACACTTAGATTTTCAGAAATCTCACAGGCTCTGGTCAAAGCTATTATCTCTGCTGCTTGTGCACAGTTGTAGGGGTTTCTTTTGATTTCTACAATTCTTTTCAGTGCAGTTATGGCATAGGCAGCAGTTGATGTGCCATCAGGTAATTTAAAACAGGAGCCGTCACAAATCAGTTCTCCATCTGGCTCTTTTTGTGGGGTATCTGTTAAATCAATTCTTCCTTTCATTTCTTCCTCAGTGACCATTAAACAATCATGGGGAGGTGATTCATTCTCACCCAATTCTTCCGGGGGCAGTGGCATTAATTCTGCAGGATTTAAAGCGCTACACCTCATAATTCGGATGTTTCGCGCAAACAGGACAATTTCATATCTAGTCAATCTAGCAGATGTGAGGTGTTGCGTCTGCGTTCTATTTAATAGAACGTCTATGGCATGTGGCACCATCAAAATTAAGGTGTGCCCCAACACCATTCCTTCAGTTTGTTTCACTGACGCAGCAGCCACTGCAACAGCTCGCAAACAAGGCGGTAGTGCGCGTGCTACAGGGTCCAGAGTGGAACAAAAATAGCCGCATGGTCTATTTCTTCCACCTTGTTCCTATGTCAAAACAGCCAACGCGCAGCCTTCACTCTCATGTACAAACAATCTAAAAAAAATGTCATAGTTTGGTGTGCCCAAAACTGGAGCGAAACACAATGCAGTTTTGAGCAGATCAAATGCTCTCTGACATTCTTCATTCCATTGCAAAGGCATCACAGCATCCTTTTTTGTCAATGCCACCATTGGCTTCATAATCAATGCGAAATTCACAATCCACTGCCGGCAATAAGAAGCCATGCCTATTATAGCTCTGACTCATTTCTGTGTTTTTGGAATAGGCATACCAGAAATACTCTCTATTCTTTCTGGTGTCAGTCTTCTCCCCTCTCTCGAAAGTAGGTAGCCCAAATAAGCCACCTCCTTTCGACAATATTGGAATTTCTTTAAGCTTGCTTTATTGCCATGTGCTGCTAAATGTGACAACAATAAAATAGTACTTTTTTTACAAATCTCCTCTGTATCAGCAGCGATCAATAGATCATCTATATATTGTAACAATACACAAACTGCCGGTAATTCTAGCATATCTAGCTGTTCTTTCAATGCCCTGCTGTAAATACTCTGACTTTCTGTGTAGCCCTGTGGAATGCGCGTGAATGTAAATGATCGTCCTCCTAATGTGAAGGCAAACAGATATCTACTTTCCTTATGTACTGGAATGCTGAAGAATGCATTCTTCAAGTCTATAACACTAAAATATTCTGCCGAGGCGGGAATCATTGTCAGAATCGTGGTGACGTCTGGGACCAATGGGAATTGAGGGTCAACCACTTTGTTTAATGCGCGCAGATCAATTATGAAACGATATGGTACTTCATTACCTCCTTTCTTATATACTGGGAGAATGGGGCTGTTAAATGTGCTGCCTGTAATCTCTTCAATCACTCCCAGTTTTACCAAATCTGAAACAATACTTTTCAATCATTTCTCTCCCTCTGCTGAAATTTTATACTGTGTAATACGCGGTACCGTTACTCCCTCTTTTAGAACAATTTTTACTGGCTCTATATCAAGCATTCCACATCATTGTCATTCATTGCCCACATGCAAGTTGGCACTTTGCTCAATTCTCCTGGCAAAGGTTTGGACAAAAATTCAGACACTGGTACATTCTGTGGCGAAATTGTCAAGAACACTCCATCAGGAGTGCAATGGATAACTGCACTCAGTTTTCTCAATGAATTTAATCCCAAAAGATTTTCCCCACAATTTTCTGTTAAGAGGAATGGACAATATTCAGTGAATGGACCTAGTGTTACTGGTACTGATATGGGACACTGGATTGATTACTGGGGTACTTGCAAACCCTAATGAAATATTCTTTTGCCATGACAGTGGTATTTCCGGAACCAAGTGATGGTCTATCGAGCACTTTTGCTCCCCTGTATCTACGAGAAAGCTATGCTCTCTATTCCTGACTTTCATTTCTATGTAGGGTCCTTTTTGATTCACGGGAATAGACACTGGTTCCGACCCCTGTCTTGGGCTGTTCTATTGAGGGAACAACAAATCATCCGATGTGTAATCACTACTATAATACGTATTTGTTACGCTCACCTGGTTCCCACAGGGGTGTCGGGCGGAACTGGACAGCCACGGTCTCCACCAACGTGATGCGTAGTGCAAAGATGACTGACTGGACTGGCCCACCTAGCTTTGTCTGCTTGACCCATAGAAGTAGTCTCCGAAAGGCGGAGAAAGGGAATTAGCCACCCGTGGAATTGTGTAATAGCCCCTCACTGCGTCCCCATTTATCACCTCTGATATTCCCGTTCACAAAGCTGACCTTATAGTTTTGAATGATGAGCTCTCCATCCTGCGAGGAACGCAGGGGCGCTTTGATGGCCAGTTACTTCACTGGCTTGAGGATAGTGGAAGAGTTGTAGACAAATCTTGGCTCCAAAACTCCTGGCGAAGGACCGTAAGTATATAGTTCTTAAGAGTTCAAAAATGTCTGAATAATCACTCTTGTCCAATTCCTTTGTTTATCTTGCAGCTTAGACCCAAAAGAAGATAGTTCTGTGGCAGCTGAAAGCGTTCAGGTAAGGGTCTGTGCTATCCCACACTGTCCGTTAAATGATGCCAAAGTTTAACTCGCTGCTTTCTCTTTTCTTACAGGTGCGGCGTAAGAAGATTTGGCGTGCTGGTGAATAATACCTCCGGCGGTAAAATCAGGTAAGTATGTGGCGGCAAGAGATTGTCCTTGTTTGTTTCCCCTCGGCTCACCTTGTTGTTTTCTTGTCCCCCTTAGGTGCTGGAATGAGGCAACATAATGATGGAGACAGCGCCGGATCGTAGAGATGCTGCGAGGAACGGTGAGTATGGTGCGGCGCTGCTGCTGGCGATGCGACGTGTTTAAAATAAAGTCTTTTTCTCGTTCAAAGGTGCGATGAATCCGGATTTCAGTTAAGAAACCCAATAATGTTCTTGTTCTAACCTTTCTTCTTCTTTCCCTTCTTTCTAGGCGCTCTGGACTCGAGGCAGGCGTGGCACGAGGCTGGATGCTGACTGCAGGCACGGTGAGCGTTACGCTGCAGGATGCAGAATAACGCAAAGCGTGTGCTGCCCTTCGGCATGGTTTAAATATCAGCCAAAGTAGTCCCAGGTAAGTATTCCTCCACAACCACACCCGAGTAACAAAATAGTCCCTAGGTAAAGTAGTCCCTTCCAAGCCTCACATGGGCTTAGATCTCTTGCAGCATGGTCTGCATCAGGTAAGTTTTGACATATGAGCCTGGCGCCTATGGCGCCAGGACTGTTCCCCCATATGAGCCTGGCGCCATAGAAGCCAGGACTGTACCCACATAGCCCCTAACAAGGGTTGCTGGGCTTTCTCTGGGTAACATGATGCCTGCTTCCGGGGTTGCTGGACTTGGTCTGGATGCCCGGGGGTAGGCATCATGACAGCACTCCCCCCCAAGGTCCCTCCTAAAGTCATTCTTCCCCTTGGTCTTGGTTTGTCTGGGAAATTCCGGTGGAATCTTCTCACCAACCGAGGTGCATGCATATGGTCACTAGGTTCCCATGACCTTTCTTGTGGTCCGTAGACTTTCCAGTCGATTAAATAAAAAAGTTTTGACTTAAATATTTTGGAGTCCAAGATACTTTTAACTTCAAATGTGGGTTCCCTGTCTACAAGGATGGGGTCAGGTGGCTTGGTTAGTCTTGTTCCAGGTTGTACTGGCTTCAGAAGCGACACATGGAAGACGGGGTGAATCCGCATACTAGCAGGTAATTCCAATTTGACGGCCACCGGGTTGATAATGGCCTTAATAGAGTAAGGTCCCAAATATCTAGGGTTAAAGGTCCGCGTTCCCTTTAAAGGTATGTGTTTTGTGGCCAACCAAACTTGATCCCCAATCTGGTATTGTGGAGCATCACTTCTATGCTGATCAGCATTTTTCTTGTATTTTTCTTTTGCTTGCTTCAAATGTTCAGTTGCTTCCTTAAAGGCTTGTGTAATAGTAGCGTGCAGATGGTTCACTGCGGGCATTTCTAAGTGTTGAGGTGAGAAAAGTTCTGAGGTTCGAGGATGGTGCCCGTATATGGTATAAAAGGGGCTCTGTCCAGTTCCAGAATGTACAGAGTTATTGTATGCATATTCGCCAATCCATAGAATGTCCTTCCAATTACCTTCAGTCTGGTGTAACTTACAACGCAGGTACTGTTCAAGAGTCTGGTTGCTCCTCTCCGTCTGACCATCGGTCTGGGGGTGGTGACTGGTTGATAACCTCACGTCGATTTGCGCCAATTGACAACATTTTTTTCAAAAATGTGATATGAATTGACTACCTCGGTCAGAGACCAATATGGAAGGAAATCCGTGTATGCGAACAATGTTTTTGAGGAACTCCTTGGCCAGGATTGAAGCAGAAGGTAATCCCTTTAAAGGAATAAAGTGGGCCATCTTGGAAAAAAGATCCACAATAACTAGAATGGTGTTAAATCCATTATATGGAGGTAGGTCTGTAATAAAGTCTAACGATAAGGTGTGCCATGGTGTAGGCGGGATATCCAAAGGTTGTAAAAGTCCAGCTGGTTTTTTCTTCTGACTTTTGTTTTGGGCGCAAATGCCACAAGACATTACAAATGACTTTACGGCTTTTCGCCAGGTGGGCCACCAGAATTGTCTCTTAATTTTAGCTTCAGTCTTTGCGATACCTGGGTGCCCTTCCATCAGGGTGTCATGATAATTGGAGATGACTAGTTCTTGTAGTTCCTTGTGTGGCAGAAATAGTCGCCCTTGATAATAAGGTAGATCATTGATGACTGAGTAGTCCGGTCCTTTCTTTACCCAGTCCCGCAGGGCTGTTGGATCGAAGAGTTGTTGGATCTTTACCTGAATATCCTCTAGTGTCTGTAGAGTAGTTTTGCAAAGGATTCTTTGTTCTGAAATTATAGGTACCGGTTCTGGGTTCACAAATGCTTCTCCCATCCCTATTCGGGATAAGGCATCTGCCTTGCCATTTTTACAGCCTGGTCGATAAGTGATCATGAAATCGAACTCGGCAAAGAACAATGCCCATCGAAGTTGGCGTGACGATTGGGCCTTGGCTGTTTTTAAATACTGCAAGTTCCGGTGATCAGTGATTACAGTAATGGTGTGCCTGGCACCGAGAAGATAGTGCCGCAAAGTCTTGAAGGTGGAGTTGATGGCTAATAACTCTTTATCGGTAACCGCATAGTTTAACTCGGGTGCCGAAAAATTTCTGGACCAAAATGCTACTGGGTGAAGTTGACCAGTTTCAGGATCCTTCTGGGACAGGACAGCTCCCATTGCTAAACTGGATGCATCAGTTTAAACTATGTATGGAAGTTCAGGGCGTGGGTGCTTTAATACAGGTGCAGACGGGAATTTCGCTTTCAACTCTTGGAAGGCGTTTTCAGCTTCTTCAGTCCACAAGAAGCGTTTCTTTTTTCGCAAGAGTGCTGTGATAGGGTGTACAACATATGAGAAATCCGGAATGAATCTGCGGTAGAAATGAGCAAATCCAAGCATGCTTTGTACTCCTTTAACTGAACTGGGTGATGGCCACTTGAGAATTGCGTCCACCTTTCGAGAGTCCATTCGGACTCCTTTTGTAGTCAGGATAAATCCAAGGAATTCAACTTCCGTAGCATGAAAAATGCATTTTTCCAATTTTGCATATAACTTGTGCTGGCATAGTTTCTCTAGGACTGCACGAACGTGCTTCACATGGTCTGATTCTGAAGAGGAGTACACTAGAATATCGTCTATGTATACGACAACACAGACGTCACGAAGGACATCGTTCATAAAATACTGGAAGGCTGCTGGTGCATTGCACAACCCGAAGGGCATCACCTGGTATTCGAATAACCCATACTTAGTGCGAAAAGCGGTCTTCCATTAGTCGCCTTTCTTCACACGTACCAGATGATATGCCCCTCTGAGATCTAATTTAGTGTAGATGCAAGCGTCCTTTACTTGGTCTAGTCATTCGGGGATCAGAGGCAATGGGTATCGGTTCTTAACCGTGATCTGATTCAATGCACGTTAGTCTATGCACGTTCTGAGGTCACCTTCCTTTTTTGGCACGAAGAACAAAGCTGAAGATGTAGGGGACTTGGATGGACGAATGAAGCCATTGGCAAGATATTGGTCCAAGTATTGTCGTAGGTGAAGGTTTTCAGGTTCTGTAAGGGCGTAGATCCTACTACATGGAGGTTGTGCACCGGGTATGAGATCGATTTGACAATCGTATGATCTGTGAGGTGGTAAGGTGTTTTTTTTTTTAATTCAGTTTTTATTAGTTTTCATAAAAAAGAAAAGCAAGCTTATACATATAGTATACATTGGGCGCACGCCCATAACAACTTCAAAATATAACGGAGTCATAAGGCTTTAATGCTTTCAATCCCCCCTCCCCCCATTCTCGGGACTCAGTGACCACATATTAAAAGTCTTCTCTTCGGGCAGCACCGGCCGGGCCCGTGGCCAACTATATACAATCTCCTCCCATGATTCCCATGCAAAGGGGTCAACACCAAAAAAAAATAGTTTCGGGCCGGGTGGAGAAGTTCGGCTACCCCCAGGGCTTGTCCTCTGTGTTGGCAAACGCCTCCATGAATTGCAGCCAGTCGGTTTCGATCTGCGCACTTGAGCCTTGTATTGCAGCCGTTAGTTTGTTCATAAAGTAGATGTCCTTGGCCACTGCCACCCATTCCCTCTTTGTTGGAAGGGCTGGTCTTTTCCGGGTCCTGGCTCGAGCCGCTCTAGCCGCTAGCAATAGCAAGTGTGTCACGTCTGGTAACTTTTCCCAGTGCTCATCTCTGTGTTGCAGGCCGAAAATCACCAGTATGGGGTCCAAACTGTAGTCCCCCTCCCCCGCCTCCCTAATCCAACTTAGCACCTCTGACCAGTAGGTCTGGACCTTGTGGCACGTCCACCACATGTGCCAGTAGTCGGCTTTCTCCCCGCATCCATGCCAACACATTGGGACTATGTCTAGGAACATCCTTGAAAGAGAGATCGAGTCATACTGCCACCTGTGGGGAAGTACGACAGCGTGGGACTTGTATTGGCATGAAATCGATGTCTTGAAGGCCCTAGTACAGAGTTTCCCCCAAAGACCATCCCCAATGATGCAGCCTAGGTCCCTTTCCCATTTCCTCCTGAGGTTCCCGGTGGTTCTCTCGCGGGGGGTCAAAAGAGCAGTGTACAGGAGGGAGATGAGGCCCTTCATTTCCGTGTGGGAGTCCAATATTTTTTCCACCGGGGTGAGTTTCCTCTGTATGCGTTCCTTCAGGTTTGGGTTCATTAGGATTCCCTTAAGTCTGAGGTATAGGAGTGGCGAAAGTCTGCCGATACCTAAAGCCTCCTCTAGTTCCTGTATAGGTATGAAGGAGTCCACCCTCACCAGTTGGCCAACCCTGCAGAGCCCCGCTTCAAACCAGGACTGGTAATGGTCATGTCCTGGCATCTCTTCCAGAACTGGTGTGGACCATATGTGACTGAGTGGGGAGGGCCATGTTGTGACTCTTTCCTTGTGTCCCTTCCCTGCTAGTGCCTTCCACATAGTTCCCATAATCGGGTGGTCCCTAATCCTTCTCGGGAGTTTTTTTAGATGGACCCACAACCATTCACCTACGGTAACTGGTCTTATGAGGGAGTTCTCAATGTAGACCCACTGTTGGTGGTAAGGTGTTTGCCTGTTCTTTTTGGAAAACATCCTGGAATTCTTGATATTCCTGAGGTAACTGCATGACTGGAGTAGCGACTGCGGCCAGGCCTTCGTTCAAGGGTTTTTTCGGGTAACAAGTATGTGCACAATCCGGGAAGGTTATTCTCTTCTCTTGCCAATCAATACAAGGATTATGTGTTTCCAACCAAGGTATCCCCAGTATTATTTGGAACTGCAGGGCTTTGATTAAATCTAACACAATAGTCTCTCGATGCCCATCCTGACCCAATAGTGTCATCTCTGCGGTGGAATGAGTTACAGGCCCAGAGGCAATTTCAGTTTCATCGACTGTGGTGATGACATCCGAAGTGATCTTTCTGCAGAGAGGTAGATTCATCCTAGAAGCCAATTCGTGGTCCACATAGTTTCCTATGGCCCCGCTATCAATGTATGCCCTTACTGCATGCATACGTGATGGTTGCCTTGGATCTATAAGGACCATTGGTATGATGAAGTGCAAGGTCTGAGTATCCTTCTTCAAGCTCGGCAAGCAGACCTCTACGCTTGTCGGGCATGGTCGTTTCCCGAGTCAGACTCCATAGGGCTTTTATCAGCAGCTCCTACCACTTTCTTGGGTGGTTTTACAGGGCAATCCCGTAGAAAATGTCCCGAAGTTCCACAGTATAGACACAATTGCATTTGCCGTCTCCTTTCTCTTTCCTTCTGAGTCAAGGGTCCTTTAACCCCTCTGATTTGCATGGGTTCTGAGGCATCTGCTCCTTTGGGGGTAGCGTTGGATTTAGCCAACACCCGGTTCTCAACTTGGCTCGGTTGGCCTTTCTGTTCTGAAGTCTGTGATCTAACTGGACCACTAAGTCTATATATTCAGCACAGTCTTGAGGTGGGTTCACAACTTGAGCCAAAACATCTTTGAGTTCTCCTCGAAGTCCTCGATGAAATAACGTAATCCGTTTTACCTCGGGCCATCCAGTTTCCAACACCAACCTATTGAAGGTTGCGATGTAGATTAGAAGGTCCTGGTTACCCTGTCGTAGGGACAAAAGTTTGTTATCCAGGGCCTGTCCTTGGGAGTACCAGGCAAATAGTCTTTCCATGCTCATTGGAAAACCCTGATAATCCCGAAGAATGGGGTCATCCTGATTGACTAGTGGAATCGACCAATCCGCTGCACTGCCGCTGAGATATGATAATACAAAGGCTACTTTGGCTTGATCGTTTGGAAAGGCTCCAGGTCTGCATAAAAAGTGCAAGCGGCATTGGTTCATAAACACGGCAAACTTTTTCGGGTCCCCAGCAAAACGTTCCGGCGGGGCTAAAGGAAGGCTCCCCGGTAGAACCACTTGCACAGGATTGCTCGATGAAACAGGAGTTGAATTCCCCCCCGAGTCCAGGTAATGGTGTTTGCCCAGCTTGGTTTTGCAATAATTGTCTAGCAAGATCATCAGTGCGTTCCTTAGAAACAATCAGTTCTCTCCTGAGGGTATTAGTTTCTTGACGAGCGGCATGTACTTCAGCCCTAATTTCCCCTAATAATAAGGCCAATTGGTCAGTTTCTGAGGTCTCCATGACACCCGGGTGAGGATTTGTAGAAAGGCTTCGCGTTCTGTTACGCTCACCTGGTTCCCACAGGGTTGTCGGGCGGAACTGGACAGCCACGGTCTCCACCAACGTGATGCATAGTGCAAAGATGACTGACTGGACTGGCCCACCTAGCTTCGTCTGCTTGACCAGTAGAAGTAGTCTCCTAAAGGCGGAGAAAAGAAATTAGCCACCCGTGGAATTGAGTAATAGCCCCTCACTGCGTCCCCATTCATCACCTCTGATATTCCCGTTCACAAAGCTCACCTTATAGTTTTGAATGATGAGCTATCCATCCTGCGAGGAACGCAGGGGCGCGTTGATGGCCAGTTACTTCACTGGCTTGAGGATATTGGAAGAGTTCTAGACAAATCTTGGCTCCAAAACTCCTGGCGAAAGGACCGTAAGTATATAGTTCTTAAGAGTTCAAAAATGTCTGAATAATCACTCTTGTCCAATTCCTTTGTTTATCTTGCAGCTTAGACCCAAAAGAAGATAGTTCTGAGGCAGCTCAAAGCGTACAGGTAAGGGTCTGTGCTATCCCACACTGTCCGTTAAATGATGCCAAAGTTTAACTCGCTGCTTTCTCTTTTCTTACAGGTGCGGCGTAATAAGATTTGGCATGCTGGTGAATAATACCTCCGCCGGTAAAATCAGGTAAGTATATGGCGGCAACAGATTGTCCTTGTTTGTTTCCCCTCGGCTCACCTTGTTGTTTTCTTGTCCCCCTTAGGTGCTGGAATGCGGCAACATAATGATGGAGACAGTGTCGGATCGTAGAGATGCTGCGAGGAACGGTGAGTATGGCGCGGCGCTGCTGCTGGCGATGCGACGTGTTTAAAATACAGTCTTTTTCTCGTTCAAAGGTGCGATGAATCCGGAATCAGGTAAGAAACCCAATAATGTTCTTGTTCTAACCTTTCTTCTTCTTTCCCTTCTTTCTAGGCGCTATGGACTCGAGGCGGGCATGGCATGAGGCTGGATGCTGACTGCATGCACGGTGAGCGTTATGCTGCAGGATGCAGAATAACGCGAAGCGTGTGCTGCCCTTCGGGCGTGGTTTAAATGGCCTCCAAAGTAGTCCCAGGTAAGTATTCCTCTGCAACCACACCCGAGTAACAAAATAGTCCCTAGGTAAAGTAGTCCCTTCCAAGCCTCACATGGGCTTTTATCTCTTGCAGCATGGTCTGCATCAGGTAAGTTTTAACATATGAGCCTGGCGCCTACGGCGCCAGGACTGTTCCCCCATATGAGCCTGGCGCCATAGACGCCAGGACTGTACCCATATAGCCCCTAACAAGGGTTGCTGGGCTTTCTCTGGGTAACATGATGCCTGCTTCCGGGGTTGCTGGACTTGGTCTGGATGCCCGGGGGTAGGCATCATGACAGTATTTGGTTCTGTATCAAAAATGTTTCGCCCTTTCCTCTATTCCGCTCACTCTCTAATTTCCATACTGTGGGTTCTGCTGGCTCTGGTTTTGGCTAAAGGCAGTCTGATTTTGAGTTTGGTTCTGATTCTGGGTAACATTTCCTTGACTATTTTGGTGCTGCTGCATATTGTTTCTATTCTGTCCATTTGTTCCTGGGTGTCCCCTATGCTGTCTTCTCTGACCATACCCATTTCTATTTTGTAAATGTGGACATTGCGCTCGCCAGTGACCTTCCTCTCTGCAATACGCACACTTATTTAGTCCCAGAGGCTCTCCAGGCATGTTCGAATTACTTCTCCCTTGCATGTTTCCTCTCCCTCTATTGTGTCCCGTCACTTGCTGAAGTAGCACCCTTGTTTTCAGATACACCCTATCCTTCGCCTCTTTCTCTTTCTCTGTATTCACTCTGTTCTCATAATATTGGGCCATATGCAATACTTCGCTCAACGTTTTTGCTTGCCATGCACTTTATGATGTCATTATTAAGTTCTGAATTGGAGGTATTAACACTCTCACGTACTTATCAACAAATAGTCTTTTACCTGCTTCGGTGCTTACATCCTGTCCACTAGAATCCGTAAATACTTCCTCAAATCTATTGAAATAATCTGTAGATAACTCATCCTTGCCCTGAACAAATGCAGTTAATTTGTCCCATACAATTCTTTTTTCTGGAACTATTTCCCTCAATTTTTGTATTATCCGTGGAGGTAACGCTGCCATATTTGGCGATGGTTTTTCACCCGCTTGTCTATTCTTATCCTCTGCTACTAAATCTTCCCAAGTGGCACCATAGGCCACCTCATCATTTACTTTTCTTATTTGCTTCCATATATCTGCTGGCACAACTACTGGGAATATTAAATCTATATCATTCATCGTGAACATGGACGATCTTAAATAGGACTCTATTTCCTTATAGAGTCCCGCCGGATTCTTCCTTAAATCGGGAACAATCTGTTTTATATTATTCACTTCCTGTCTGAAGAAGGGGACGTGCACATATTGTGCTGTATAATATGCTTCCGTTACCTGCGCTGGAGCTCCATTAACACCAGGAACTTCTACTTTTGGTACAAAAGTAGGTGGGACTTCTCTCATGGGAAAAACCGCACTCACTCCCCACCCCCTCTCATATGCAGTACTATTCCCAGATCGAGTGATAAGGCTGTTTCTCCTGTTCCATGTTGTAATGCTCTCTTGTATATCACCATCAATTCTGGGGGGCTAAGTTTCTTATTATCTATATCTTTGTCCTGTAAATATTCAACCATTGTCTGCAGTGCGTTTCTTTTCATTGGCAAGGGGTATTCATCAAATATTTCATGTATTTCCATTGTGGGAATGCTAGGATCTGTAATCCATTTTAACTACTCTCGTATACATATTTTTAGTTTTTCACTCACCTGTCTTGGCAGCAGAAGAAATCGCTGCTGCACATATGGTACTGCCTCCTTTCTATCCCTTCTTATATCTCTATTCCTATACCCTGGCATGGTAAACATTTCAGCATATGCATCGTCAAGCTCATTCTTAAATTCAAAAAGCCTGTCTACATGTTCCTTTATTTCTTCATCTCTCTCTCTACAACGTGCCAAAAAGCCTGTCTACATGTTCCTTTATTTCTTCATCTCTCTCTCTACAACGTGCCAAAGCATTCAAATCCAGCAACTTCTGTGGCGGTACCATCCCAATTAACTGCTTCCATCTCCTTATTAAATATTCCCCCATGCATTCCAACAATACGTGCCTTTTATTGCTCCTCCTGAAATCATACATCAAGTCCAGCGTTGATGTTTCATCATTCCCGTCTATATATATCGCTGTCTGTTCTTGCAATTCCCCTTTTCTCTCCCTGCTGATCGCACTACGGGTCACTCTAGTGCACTCACTTTGTCCCGTCCTCTCTCTTCTTTCAGTGAGTTCAAGTTCAATAGGTGGAGGTGTGGATGGGACAGAAGCAATCTCTTGGGAGGGAGGTGCAGATGGGACAACGGGAACGGGAAGTAACTGCTGCGGTGCTGGCTGGCTAATGGGAGGCGCTGGTTGTATGATCTGTGGCTGTGCTGTGATCTGAACAATAGGGAGGGGCTGAGCAACTGAAGGCGGCTGAGTAATAGTCACTGGTGCGGTCTTCTTAGTCTCTCTTGTTGGGCGCTCTCGCCTTGTTTCATTTAGTATTTTGCTTATTAACTCATCTGATGAATGCAGTTCTTGTTGTGGATATATCTTGTCTATACTTAACTGACCACATCTGTCTGATTTTCTCAAATTCTCATCCCACTCCTCCTCCTGCCTTTCTTTAACTCTTTCTGTTTTCTACTTATGCCTGCGCGCGTTTTTCTCTCTGCTTTTCCAACAAAGCATAGCTTCCTTCCTCCAGTCTCTAAGGACATCAAATGCCGCAGGACGTGTTTTCTTTTTCAACAGCATTTTTTCTAAAAAATCTATCCTCAAAATCTCAAAACTCCCGTAATTCGGCCATTGTAAATCTTCCTCTTTTCTGGTTTGCCTATACCAAATTTCACAAAACATTATCGCCCCCACACCATACTTCACATACATCTCATACGCCGGCGAACCCCCCGGGGTGCCGCGATCTGGCCAGTTTCCAAAGATTGTCTACCGCAGTGGAAAAATCCCACTAAGGTGGACAATACCCCAGGCATGTTTTAACCTTACCCTTGGCTAATCAACCTTACGCTGAGCGTTTGATTTTGCAAAATCAACTCTCAACCAATATCAGGGTCACTTCGAATCAGGGCACGACTCACCTGATCAATCAATTCGTCTTTCAAGACGAAAATCGTCCGTATACTGACGCAACCAACAATCGTCATGTCTGCGTATCTTGGCTCACTCTGCCTCGTTTCGGGACCCTCGCCTCCTTGTTCTCTGGCTGGACACGTCGATCAGGGATCAGTTGTGTACAGATCTGCAAAGGAGCCTCATCACTTTCACAGAGGCGCCCCGAACACCTCTTGATCCCGGCTCGACCGTCTCGTCCTCGCCGTTTTCTCCACCTTCCTTATTTTACAACGTACACAATGGAACAAGTGGTGGAGGGTCCCTATTCGGGTGCCATTTTGATGTGGCCCCTAGGCGACCCTCGCGTATGGAAACAAGGCACAATCACCACACACAAACTGATACGCCAGACACAAGGTTGTATTCCCAAAAGCTAGGGTTTATTGCAAAGCAAATAGTCTCAGTTGGCCAACTGGGTCGCACGCCCCGCGACATGTCTCCAGACCCCGAGGGACGCAAGAGAGCGAATCATTGTACAACAGTTACATATATACAAAATGGGCATCTCACAATCAGCAGTGACATATTCAATACAGCGCATAATATTTCCTTTGAATTGGGTTCGATGATTGACAATTGTGACGAGTAAGACACCTTCAGACATTCATTTTAGAAACAGTTTGCAATTTCGCGAATCAGACCAACAAAACTGTCAGTAGAGCAATTAAACTGAAGGGAAGAAGGAGGGAAGGGCAGTAGAACTGAGAGGGAGGAGGGAGGGGTGAGGAGGAGAAGGAGGACGGAAACAGAAGGGGGGTATAAGGGCGAGAATGGGGTGGGAGGGAGATGATCATGGGGAAAAGATAAAGGAAGGAGGGGAGCAAGAAGGGGGAAGGGTTTCATGGTGTCGGATGGAGAAGGAGAGATTTAAGGAAGGAGCGGAAGGAGGAGAAAGGTAGGTATAGAGTGGATTGAGAGAGGTAAGGAGTTCCAGTGCAGGGGGGCTGGGAGCTGGAAGGAGCGGAAACGGGAGGGGGCACAAGGGGATGGAGGAACAGTGAGAAGGAAGTGGTCAGCAGAACGAAGGGAGCGGGAGGGAATGTAGAAAGAGAGGAGGGGGGAGAGATAAGGGGGAGCAAGACCATGGAGAGATTTAAAGACTAAGCAGAGGAAATGAAATGTAAGTTGTGAGTGAAAGGGAAGCCAGCCAAGGGAAGAAAGGGAAGCAGAAATTGAGTCTTGGGAGGTAAGGAGACAGAGGGTATGTACGGCAGAATGGTAGATAGATTTGAGGGGGGCGGGATGAGAAGTAGGTAGTCCAAAGAGTAAGGAGGAGCAGTAGAAGAGGCGGGAGAAGATAAGGGAGGAGATTAAAAGTTTAGTAGCATGGAAAGTGAGAGAGGGGCAGACTTTGCGAATATTAAAGAGGTGGTAGCGACAGGCACGAGAGGTGAGAGAGATATGATGGGAAAAGGAGAGAGAGGAGTCAAAGTGAATGCCTAAGTTGCGAGCGTGGGCAGAGATAGGGAGATTAGAGGGAGGAAAGTGAATGAAAGGTGCAGGAGAGGGAGGGGGAAGAGAGTTGGAGGGGAAGAATAAGACTTCAGTCTTATCAGTATTGAGGGAAAGAAAGCGGGAAGACATCCAGTTTCTAAAGGCAGTAAGACAGGAAGAGAGTTTAAGGTAGAGGTCGGTAGAGAAAGAAGAGAAGGAAAGGAAGAGCTGAGTGTCATCAGCATAGAAATGGTGAGAAATACTGAATGAGGAGATAACAGGGGCAAGGAGGGAGGTGTAGAGTGAGAAAAGGAAAGGGCCAAGCATCGAGCCTTGGCGTACGCCGTATTCCAAAGGCTGGGATGGTGAGGAACAGCCGCCCCAGGATTCAGTGAAAGAGCAGGAGGAGAGGTAAGAGGATAGCCAGTTAAGAACAGAGCCTTTGAATCCAAAGGAAGAAAGAGTGTTGAGAAGAAGGGGGTGTTCGACAGTGTCGAAGGCAGCAGAGATGTGAAGAAGAATAAGGACAGAGGATTGCTTAGAGTGTTGAGCGGAGAGGAGGGAGTTAAGAATGTAGGCGAGGGCCGTTTCAGGAGAGTGTTTAGGACGGAAGCCAGATTCAGAGGGGGTAGGAGAGAAAGACTGGTGACAAAGATTGAGAGCTACGAATAGGCAAGGCGTTCGAGTAGTTTAGAGAGGAATGGGAGAAGAGAGATAGGACGGAAGTTAGAGGTGAGAAGGGGATCAGCAGAAGGTTTCTTCAAAATCGGTAGGATAGTGGCATGCTTGAAAGCGGAGGGGAAGGTAGCTGAGGAAAGGCAGGTGTTAAAGAAGGAAGTTAAGTAGGGAATAAGAAGAGGGTAGATCTTAGGGATAAGAAGGGAGGGAAGGGGGTCAGTTGGAGCAGATGAGGGGTGGGCTTTGGAAAGGAGGATGGACACGTCAGAGCGGGAGACAGGTAAGAAGTCAGACATGCAGGATGAGGGGGAGTAGGGAGAGAGTTAAGGGGGGGAATAAGAAGAGCAATTGATTTTTTGCCGAAGGGCAAGAATCTTGGAGAAGAAGAAGATTGCAAAGTCAGAGGGAGAAAGGGTGGAAGAGGCTGAAGGATCGGGGGTAGGAGGGGAGAGAAGACGAGAGAGAGTTTGGAATATGCAGTGAGGGTGAGAGGCTTGGGAGTGGAGAAGGTTAGAGCAGTAGGAACGTTTAGCCGAGGGGAGACAACCAGTAGAGCGAGAGGTATGAGAGAAGGATGAAGAGGAAGTGGTTAGGGAAGCAGGGACAGTAGTGTTGTGAGGGGGATCCAGGTTTCAGTTAGACATAGGAAATGAAGGTTGAGACGAAAGAACATGTCCAAAACTGCAGCGGTCTTATTGCAGAGGGATCTGGCATTCCAAAGAGCAATGTTCATGAGGTTGTAGGGTTGAGCAGTGGGGGGGTAGAGAAGATTAGGACGGTGAGAGAGGGTAGTTGTGGAACGTGAAGAGTGGGGGAGGGGATTGAAGAGGGGAATGGACATGAGGAGGAGGGAGAAGGAGAGTAGGAGAGGAAGAGGATAATGGGGAGAGGGAATGAGGGGGGGAAGAGTAGTGAGGACGGTGAGAAAGAGTTTTGGCAGAATGCATAACAGAGGGGATGAGAGTGGTATGATGAAGGAATAAAGTGGAAAAGAAGGGGAGGTGAGAGTAGAGGAAGAAGGAGGAGAGAGAGAAGGTGTAAAAGGGAGAAATCAAACAGGACGGGGGAAAGAAACTAGGAACAGAGCAGCAAGGAGTAGCAGAGAAAAAGAAACTAGGAACAGAGTAGCAAGGAGTAGCAGAGCAAGAGGAGAAGTTAGAGGTAGTTGATCCTTTAGGATGGAAAGATTAAGGGTCAATGTAGGCAGCCGGAAGCCGCAGAGCGGAAAGGGTGAGCGGCCACAGGAGGCAGGAAAGGGAGTGATACTGGGAGTTGAAGGCCTAGAAGGTGGCAGGCAGCCAGGGACCAGGTGGTGGGATTAGATGAATCGAGGAGCTGAGGGGAATGGGTGAGCGAACACAGGAGGCAGGACAGGGATAGATACTGGGAGTGGAGGGCCTTGGAGTTGGCAGGCGGTAGGGGTCAGGCTGGGATCAGATGGAAGAGGCGGTGGGAGGTTCACTGTCGGAGTGGGGGCGGGCGACGCCGCAGTTGATCCATTAAGATGGTGAGAACGGGGACCAAAGCACATGCCGGGAGATGGTGGGCAGTATGATGGGTGGAAGTGGCCAGATGGTGGCAGACAAAAGTTCAGAAAGGAAGACCGGGTAGGAAGGCCGCAGCTATCATGCTTATGTAAGGTATAGATAGCTAGCACAGTGTGGGCTAGGAGCAGTGAAGAACAATGAGGGGGCGCTGGACGAGGTGGACTGGTTGGCAAAGGATAGAGAGCCGGGTATCACTCAGGAGCAGTTGTGGAGGTCCACTGCTCACATGTAGTTGGAGTTGCCGGTGGTAGCAAGGTGGACAGAAGCAGGGAACGGAGGCAGGAGATAGTCAGTGGAGGATTTAGACAAAGGCAGGCACATTGCTGGAGGAGACAGGCAGAATTGTAGTGTCCGTGTAGCTGGAGGTGGTGGCAAAGACAGACAGATGGGCCAGCGTAGAAGAAGATGGTCCAGCGCTGAGAAGGGTAGTCTGGCAGAGAGATCCTCAGAGAAAGCAGTCGTGGAGGTCCACTGCGTCTGTGCAGTTGGAGAAGCTGGTGGTAGCCAAGGAAGACAGAAGCAGGGGATGGAGGCTGGAGATAGTCAGTGGAGGATTCAGATATAGACAGGCAGCCTGCTGGAGGAGTCAGGCGGTCGGTGGTGACCGTGTAGCTGGATTTGGAGGCAGAGCGGGCAATGAGGCCGCAGCAGGCGAGACCGCAGAGTTAAGCTGGGCTGGCAGCAGGGACAGGGAGCCAGGCTGAGATTAGAAGTAGCCAGCAAGGTCCGGGGACCGCATCAGCGAAGAAGTTGGTAGTGGCTTAGTGTAGAGACAAATTTGGTCCTGGTAGATTAACCTGGTCCATGCTGCAGAATAACCAGGCAACAGGCGGCAAGCAAGGAGGCTGGGTCAGGACGGAATCGAGAGCAGTCAGCGAGGTCCAGGTAGAGCCTGAGTTGATGTAGTAGTGGGCCCAGATGCAGTCTGGCAAGGCGGCAGGTGGCACGCAAGGAGTCGGGCTGGACCACAATCAGGAGCAGTCAGCGAGGTCCTGGCTGAACCCGCGCTGATGTGGAAGTGGGTGGAGGCTCAGCAGAGGAGTCTGTGCAGCGGGTGGCAGCCAAGGAGCCAGGCCGGGCACGCTCAGGCATAGTCCGCAAGATCATGGCTGAACCCGCGCTGGTGTGGAAGCAGGTGGAGACTCAGCAGCAGAGTCTGTTCGCCAGATGCCAGGCAAGGAGCCAAGCCGGGCACGAACAGGAGCAGTCAGAAAGTTCCTGACTGAACCCGCGCTGTTGTGGAAGCAGGAGGCTCAGCAGCAGAGTCTGTTCGGCAGGTGGCAGGCAAGGACCCGGGACGGGTACGATCAGGAGCAGTCAGCGAGTTTCTGGCTGAACCCGCGCTGATGTGGTAGCGGGTGGAGGCTCAGCAGTAGGGTCGATTCGGAACCAGGATGATGGATCAGGTCGATAGAAGCCCCGACCCGTGGAGGTGGGCGGGCAGTTTCACTGATGCCCGGTGAGCCAGCGCTGGCGATGGAACGTGAAGAGGCCGCACCAAGGGGCCGAGATGGGAACAGCCGTAGGTAGGGCCCGCAATGAGGAGGTAGTGGGCAGTGGCTCAGCCGTAGAGCTTAGACGGGATCGGGTGAGAGAAGGAACGGCTCCTGTCATGGCACATTGGAAGCCCCGTCCCGTGGAGGGGGGCGGGCAGAAGCAGAGGTCCAGAGTGCCCTCGCTGGCAACGGAGCGGGAATAGGTCCTACCAAGGGGCCGAGCTGAGAACAGTTGAAAGAAAGTCTGATTTCAGATGAAACCTCTATCGGAGGAGCACCAAGGTATTAGGAGCTGGAACGGAGAAGGGTAATTTGAAAAATTGCTGTAGATATTGATTTATTTTGGTTTGTTTCAGCCTGAAGTGAGGTGGCGCCAGTTCAGGCGTCCGAGCTTCTGCGCCCCCTGCTGGTGAGCTGAGCTGAGCTGAGGAACCTGCTTCATGAGGTTCCTCAGCTCCCTCAATGCCCGCCTTACCGCTACAGCCCTTTCCCTACCTTTGGGACCTATCAGTGCAGTCTCTGGTCTCTTCTGGATGTGGAACGAAGCTTTTCCATTCCTGCTAAGCTCAGTGTTCTCCTTCTCGCAGTTCTGTAGCTCCAGTGTCTATCTCTCTCTTGCCTTTGGCTGCCGGCGTCTTTGTTCCTGGTTGGTTTTTTGCTGGTCTGGCTTCCTGTGTCTCCATCACTGGTCAGGTCCACCTCGTTAGAACCTCTTGGGTAGCTGTGACTGTCCGTGTGCCAATCTCCAGTCTTTGGGTTCCTCGGTACAGGACCAGCGTCTCTCTCCCTGTTCCTCCAGGGCTGGCTGCGCGACCTTAGAATGAGTCTGTCATGCCTTTTTACCATCAGGCTTGCCTTTGGACAGATGTACCGCGTCTGTTGTTTCTGCGGTGGGCTCTTGCTTCCTTGCTTCATCTTCCTCGTCACAGTGATATTTTGCATCAGGCTTGGATGATTCTCCTTCTTCCTCACCCCAGTCTTATTAAGGATGTCCTCTGATAAAACATAACAAATAGTGGTGCAGGGAATTAGAGGGACCTGTTTGGAGGTTAAAGAAGGTGGGAACAACAAAGCAGTGAATGAATACTGCACTCTCCCAGGGTCATTGTCACCAATCCAATGAAGTGAGCTCCACCCACTGAGAACCACCCCCAGGGGGACTATCGGGTAGCAGCCTCACCTCCCTGGCCTCATGGAAAGGGGCCTCTCGAATGGAAGATGTGACAATACCTTGGGATTCGTCACAGTACCCACATGTTTATGTACAGAAACACTGCAGTATATTTTATAAATAATTCTGCACGCAACGTAAACTTTTCTTTTAATATTTAGGAAAAACCATCCAAGTGCATTGTGAAGCTCTACTACCGATTGGAATTTACCCATTCTGTGTATATTCTACAGAAAGCTATTGAATTAGCAAACTTATTGTACCACATTACAATTCTTCATAGCTCTGTACTGGGTGGAAACCACATAAAGAGCCTCATTATGAGTTTCGCGGTGCAGTAAGAGGTGGCAGTAAAGTGGCTGTAATGCCGTTCTGGCACATTTCCACCACTTTTCCCCACTGGCAAACTACAAGTTTAGAGTTCAAGTGGAGGGGGTAGCACTTTACCATCAAATAATGGAGAATTACCACGTGCAGAATTATTACCTGTGATAATTCCTCCAAAACCCTGGTGGGGCTCTATGGACTCCATGAATGGGGATTAACTCTGCCATTATCCTACTCAGACTCTCTGTGTAAATCCATCGGACTGAGCGCCAGCAAGGGTAAATGAGTTTGGTGGTATTTCCGCAGTACTGACAAACACGTAATGAGACCCAAAATCAGCAAATATTTGGCATTTGATTGAGTTGTGCAATCCGTTAATGAGGCCAACGTAATATCTTTTGGTTCTCAGGAGCTGGTGTCAGAGAAGATGTTTTCCTGATTTGGCAGGAATTAGAGGAGGCAAGAAACACACTGATACAAATCCAGGCGATTGCAATGCAGACTTCATTGCATTCGGCGACACAAGGTAGTGTATCCATTTTGTTTCTTGCCATATCCTGTATTATCACATGTCATTTCTTTTTTTTTCAGGAAAATGCATATGGAGCTCTTTTTTGTGTTAACAGTTGTTCATACTTCACATAACTGCCGGTGTGAAGCGTTCTGTTAAGTGCTGCAGTGATGGCATTGTTTTAACATATCTTTTTAGTTTGACGATGCCATTCTTATCTGCAGCCATTTTTCATGCATTATTTTAATAACTCTCATTTTAAATTTGACAGAGAATGCTTCACTCTTGCATATTCTCCCTATATATATGTTTGAAACGCTTTCCCCATATAACTATTGGTGCAAGCTTGTCCACATACTAACTGCATAATGCACTACATTCAAAAGGTTTTAGATATGCCGCCGGCTTTTACTTCTAGATTAAAGATCAGCCAATATGCTGGTAGGAGGCTGGCTTGTGTTGCCCAGTAATGTTCTGATTCATGGAATTATTTGCGCGTAAAACGCAGATTTGCACGGCATTCTGCCCGAAAATCCCCAAACCTCAAACAGGGATTTTCGGGCAGAATGGGGCGCAAATTTGCATTTTACGCGCAGATAATTCCATGAATCAGGCTGGTGTTTTGTGCAACACCAAAACAACAGAAAACTGAACCAACATTTAGGGTTTGGAGAGTAAGATGATCTCTATCCCATCCCTACTCACTACGCAGCCAGAACCATGCAATACCTCACAAAGAAGGCCCCTTTCTTTTAGGCAAACCTTGTACATCCCTAAAATATTTAGGTCAATTGAGAATGTCAGTGTTTTAGCAGCACTGAGAGAGCTCATGCCTCATACATTCGAAACAAACAACTGGAGCTGGGGCATACATTAGCATTTGGTCAAGCTCTACCTTATTCAGTGAATAAGAGGTCCATGATTATGCTCACCAGGCATATACTCAGCCACACATTCCACCTTCTACATACACTCTGCCTTACATTGAATCATACCGACTGCTCTCAGATTCTTGTGTCTTTTCAAACATGTTTTTTAACAGCATGCAAGAATATTATAGGCATTTCTAACAATAACTTGCAGACCAGCATAACTAAAAGGGTTGTGGATTTCTAATGTTTCTGCAATCATACCACTCTCATGGCAATAAATGAACTTTTCAGCATTATATATTCATCTCTAACCCCCTCTCATGTGTGCTCATCATCTATACGAAACTCGATACATTCGGGGGCAAGCAGGTGAACTGTGTGGGACAGGGAGAGAAGCACACATTTGCGCACCATACATGCATAAATGCAACAATGTCTTGACCATACAGCATAGAGCTCTTCACCTACCTCTCTGCCTCAATATTGCAGTCCTTGCATCAAAGCACTTCATTTGCATTGACTGCCCTACGATTCTTCTTAATTTTCCAAGTTGGAGTCTAGGATCAACGTGGCCTCGACCACTTTCCTGCAATCACCTGTGACTAAGCGGCCATCCTTGCCTTGACAAAAATCAATAAAATGGTGACACAGTGGCATACTGACGGTGATCTGTCCAGCATCTGCATGTTATATTGTCTTTTATATTGTGCACATCACCACCCTTGTGATTTTAGAGTACCAATCCATATTCGTGTAGAGGTGAATTGTGACCCCGCTCAGGGTGGCATCCTGATCATAGTCTGTGGCATTAGAAGGACTCGGGCCAAGAAGATTGGGAAAGGGTAGGAGGGAGACAAAAATTAGCCAAAACCAAGCAATAACCATAGTGATTGTTGGGATATATGTACAGTTTTCAGTGTTTTGACCAGAGGAAAGTGTGATCAAAAGAAGGTATAAGAGATTCCCTTATTGGCCGGCAGAACTTTCATGGCAGTCATTACTTGTGTGGTGGTATTAGTTTAAGTCATGTTTTTAATGTGTTATGGTCTTGAACTGTATGTAAAACTTCCTAGAAGTCATGGAGGTACTGATCATATAATCATATTGAATCCCCTTCTATTGATAGCCCCCCACCCGAGCCATACCAGATTGGTCTTAGGCGGAGAAGAGAGAATAAATATTGCCCTTTTATTTATGGTAAATAGGCCACTGGAATGCCATGAGAGACAATTAAATTGGAGGTAAGGTTATAAAATATTGCTCGGCACGTTAGCTCCGTCAAAGGAAACATTCTCATTGAGGGCAACAGTCCATTCTAAGTTCCTGTATGCAGTCATCAGCACAGGCATTTAGGCCTAGCTATGATTTTTAGGTGTAAAAGTGATGCCCAAAGGAGCAGAAGAGCACACACTCTTGAACGTGCTTCCTAGGCCATACGGTTCTACTGACAAAAAAGCTGGTAAGTGCCAAGGACACTCTAAAATGAGGGTGGATTTTGATCTGAGGCTCTACTTGTAGGAATGCCATGCAACGGGCTGCATGGAAGTTCTTGAGGCATGTTAGGAGCTTTATATGGATGGTAATTGTAGTGTGGGAGGTTGGATTCCTCTTGGCCTGGGGATGGGCACCTCTTCGATTTCATCAGCAAAATCTAACCTTGACTCCCATTCTCAACCTGGGCTGCAGTTATTGTGTCCTATTAATTGAGGCCAGCAGGGTAGTTTTAGGTTCAGAAGGTTTGTTGAGCCTGCTTTTGCAGGTAAACATTGGGCAATGTAGCTTTTTATATGAAGTGAGTGCAGCTAACGTGTTTTGTTTAATTGTTTGGGGGAGTTTCAAGTTCCACATTTTTCCTTCCCTCTGCTCCCAGCCCTTGTCGGCAAATACGATATAACAAAACGTGACATAATATTGTATTCATAAATCTAAACCGCTGTTATATCCAAAAATTGAAAAGAGTGGGATACTTAATATACAAACAGATAAAATGAATAATTACCAAAACTCCCTTAAAAAACGATTAAAATGGCCATCAGTAAGAAAATAATAATTCGGAAATGAAGAACTAATATATATATATAAATCACCAACCTAGAAAGAAGTGGAAGTCCAAATAGAGAGAGAGCGAGAGTAACAGAGAGTAAGAGCATGAATTCTGGAGGAGGCTGGCGTGCCTACGCTTGCTCCCTTACCAAGACCAGAGAGTCTGGAAGGAGAGATACCCAGAAGGACTGTCAGTTGGTGGAGCCCTACAACCTTCTGGGAAAGACTGCAGAAGGCAAGATTCAAAGCTGTTCACAAGTGGAGCCCTGGAAGCAGAGACTAACCAGAGGACAGAGACCCATACTATTCCATCCTGATGAAACTAGATGACTGCAAGCTTAGGCCCTCCGCCAGCAATGTAATGGGATGAGAGACTGGTTCCCTGTCACGAGGACATTACAGTATCAGCTGCCTGAGAAACACCCATCACAGTAATCTGAATCCAAGTAAGCTTCACCTGGGACCTACCGATCCAAGGACTGGAAAAAGCCCTGCTGGGAACCTGAACGCCCAGGTCTGGAAGAAGACTTGTTCAGAATCCGAAAGTCCAGGTCTGGTTGATAACCTGTTGAGAATCCTGAAGTCTGGAAGAAAGTCTGTTGAGTACCTTGAGAGCAAAGATCTGGAAATAGACCTATTGAGAATTCTGAAAGCTAAGGTCCAGAGAAGTGCCCGTTGAGAATCCTGAAATCCAAAGCCTATGAGAGATGTCTGGTGTCCAACCAAAATCCAAGGTCAAAACTGGAGTGACTGCGAAGAAGAGGAGGGACATGCTGACAACCCTGGACTACGTCAAGGTCCAAGATGGCACCTGGAATCCAAATAGGGCTGTCAAAGGCCTCTGGAAATATTGCAGAAAACCTGAAAAGGCGAGAATCGGAAGAGAGGCATAGAAAAATGTGTCTAAAGGAAGTCTGAAACTGAAATCCTGGGAAAGCTCTGGCAAAGCAGGTGAAAGCAGAAAGGCATGAAGGGGAGACCAGAAGATGAGCAACTGCTACCAGAACCTTTCTCAGAGAACCTTTCTGTTGCTTTACGATAGGGACAGACTGAGAGAAGTAGGTTTTTAAACTTTGTCACTGGACCAGTCCTTGGTACTTTCTGTTGTTAGACTGGGAACACCATGTGGCTAAGGATTTATCAAGATTAGGATTTGCCTTTCTGTTGAACTCCTGTTTCAATATCCATTTTCTTTCTAGGTCTACCAGAGAAAATGATTCATAAGTTTAGGAATGACAAAATGCAGGGTGGACCCATATCCAGATTACTTTGTTCTTAGTTATCCCGACCCTTTTAGTTTGGGCTACAAGGTGTCGCTTATAGCATTTGAGCACTGATTCAAGTACAGATAGGGAGGAATGGCATCTGACGTGGGACATAGAGGAATTACATTTGAGGAGGGACACACAGTGTAAAGGGGTTGTTTAGTTATGAGCCCGTCCATTACCTGCCCATAACCATGCTAATCCCTATGGCAATTCCCATCCATTCCTGCCTCTCCCCCCCCAAAACTCCTCCTCATGGGAACTCTTTGAGCTCTGATCTTGCTTGAAGCCTTTCGATTCCATGCATCGTAAGGTACTCCAACGCGTCGGTCACGTTTTCACTTTGCCAAATACATGAAGTGAGAAGCCAACATCCGTAGAATAATGCATACAGTTCCAGATAATGTCAGTCATCACCTTCAAACAATAATAATTATTTCTATTCCCAAACGTTTTAATTTGCCCTACTTTTTAAGTTAAATGCTACTTTAAACGAATAAACTCCAAACTTTGATTGCGCTATAAGTTAAATCATATGCTTATATTTCTTTAAAGTACTTACATTATTTAACCATATTCATTTATATTCCGAAATAGTAATCCTGTGGTGTCATTGTGTAGTACAAAATACTCCTGCTCTAAAATGGCCTCTACATTAGTCACAGGAGCTGGGATTTGGGAGTTGTCGTGCTTATGATGTAGGCTGGCAGAGTCAGCACTGACATCTGCAGTTTGACAGACCAGGAAGACCAACCTGCAGCAGGGGTGTGCGAGCACTCTGCAGTGTGAGGTCATAGCTCACCAGTACCTCCTGCTGCTTCTCTTCCGTGGCTGTAAAGTGCTCTGCGGCTACCATCCGCCCTTTACCAGGTGAGTAGGGGGATGGGCGACAGCAGCCACTGCAAAAAGGAGGCAAATACATCCAGTATGAACCTGAGAGGGCAGTGCAGAGTCACCCCAAGGAGCAACTCAATGTTCTATATTTTTTTTAAGGAAAAAAGTGCAATTAAACATTATTTTGAAGAGTATATTTTTTTTAATTAATTTATGATATATTAAAAACTTTATCATACATCGAACATTTTTCCTGCTTATTCTCTAGCATCTAAGACAGTTTTAAGAGATTAGTCATTCCTGTCCTAGACAGAACAGTCATTTTTAGCCATTTAGCTCAAAAACCTATTTTAAAAATGTCAGCAAACAAACTGTGGCCGATCGATTTTGCCTTTCTAGAAAAAGGTACACATTTCATCTGCCTCCATCTATTGCCGATCCTCAATCAGTTGGATCATATGTCTGGTTCTTATATCGGTCAAGCCATGACAAAACAGTGATACATGGATTTCCCATAGGTCTGAAGTAGTTGGTTTGTCGGATATAGATCAAATCCTAAGCGTAGAAACTGGTTCCTGTACCTTAGTAAGACATTTTGGGACTTCGCCCTGCTTCTTGGTTTAGTTTCAAAGTGTTCATAGGAGACGATGCACGTTTTTTTCCTTCTGGGTTTTAATCCAATCGTGTCGCCAAAGCTTCAATTTCAATTTCCCTGGGAAGTCACTTAGTTCATCAGGATTAAATTGCAGATGCTCCAGGATCGACCGACATCCATCAGACCACTGTTGCTTTAAGATGTTATCAGCTCTATATGATTCTGTCTTTAGAATTTGGTAATGGGCAGCCTGGAGCTCAAGCATGCATTTATGAAAGAGGGCCAGTGTCTTCCATGTAGCCCGTGCTTGTAAAGAAGTGAGGCCCATTTCATATCCAATCAAGGCAGTCGAGATTAAATTCAGGAGCTTTAAATTGTTCTCCAAAAAGCGCCCTCTAATGCAGGGCCAGGCTTCTCAAGGAGTATGTGGAAACCCTTCAGCTATATTAAAGAAGGGACCACTTTCAGATGGTAGGAGAGTGCCAGCAGGAGGGATAACTTGCCATACATCTTTTGGATCCTCCTGCCTTGTCCAATTAGGATTTTCAGCCTAGATTTCAAAGACATCTGGCGGGTTTGATCACATCTGCTGTTATTAATAAGTGCCCCAAGGTATGTGATCTGGGCAGTCTTCATCAGCTGTTCTCAGCCCACATACCAGATGAACAAAGGCTTTGTTCTATTGCTTTGCAATCCTAGCACCATGATGCTTGTCTTGGCTGAGTTCAAGAGGGAATGGCCATCCCATGTTACTTTTACTATCCATCAGAGGCTTTGCCCCCTCATCCAATTCAAATAGTTTTTCATAAAAAGAAATCCATGCTTCTTCTGAAACAATGTTTGCCAAGGAAGCTGTATGCAGTAGGCCCGCCTCGTTCAGCATCTGCCACGTAGTTCTTACATCCTTGTTGGCAAGGGCTGCAAGCATACTTTCTGTATCTGTCTGCAGGAGTGACGCCTTATGCAGAGTCATCCAATTTTTGTATTTTTGCTTTCTTTTTTTGATCAGACTTATTTATTGATCTTCATCCAGATGACTAATCAACTTTAGTTCTTTTACGTAATAGGCACTTCTGTTGCTTTACTGCTGCGTTAAAAGGATGTTTATGAGGTGGAACAGTAGTCAACACCTTGGTAGGTGTTATAAATTCAAGCAGAAAAGGGACATAGTTGAGATCTCCTCTCTTAAGCTGATTACTATATTGTTCAGTTATAAAATAGATGTCTTGCTTTCTCAGCCTCAGGCAGTTTGCCCCCCTGGGTTGCTTCAACGTTCATAAATAGCTTGTCACTCACTTGTCGTTGCTTTCCATCCCAGGTTAGTTTCAGCAGTGCATGATCGCTTTCAGCCCAAGGCAAAACTTCAAACCGGAGATATCTAGGATAGCTGAGGTAGAAACAAAGACGTAGTCCAAAATACTGGAACTAAAGTTATTCGACCAGGATGTCCCCCCCCCCTGGTCTGTCCATTTAGGATATCTAAGTCTTTATCATCCATGAGCTCCAACCACTTCACGGCTCTAGTTAATCGAACTGATGGCCTGTTGAGCTGAGACGGCGGCAAGATGTTATTTGCCTGTATGCAAGGGCAATTCAGATCCTCCCCTACTATTATGAAGTGAGGGTTATAGTGCAGAGTACAATTGCCGATTGCATCAGATATCGTGTTCATAAAGTCCTCCATTGTAATTGCCACTGGATTCCAATAGATGTTCAAAATCAGGGCTCTTTGGGCTTCATCTTCTTCATCTTCCTTAATGATAACTGTCAGCGCTTGGAAGAACGGGATCGGACTAGCTGCTTCTATCACTCTAATCTCTGCTCCAATTTTCACAAGAGGGAGCAAGCCCACCGAGGGGCACCCTCTCATGCCTTTGTAGGCCGTGTTCAGAAAAGAAGTGTAGCCATCCAGAGACGCCGGCATAGTTAGCCAAGTTTCTTGTAGGCAGGTGACATCAAACAGTCTCGAAAGAATCATAGCGTCTGTGCGCAAATGAGACGTGCCCCTGGTGTTCCAGAATGCTAAACGCCATAATGTTTCTCATTGTTAATTGGATGTAGGTTGAGGAGCTTTAGGGTGACCCTGAGGCATGATAAGATTAGTTTTCCTTTGTTGTCAGTTGGTAGTATAATTAATTGAAAGATTGTTCAACAATTTTCCTGTTTGGTGCCTTGAATTTAGTGTCTGGACCTGGTCGCAAGCGTCAGGGATAAGTGTCCTGTCAAATGAGGGGAATTCTATATTTGCTTTACACTTGCCCTCGCTCATCATTATTAGATTATTATGCCTCTGCATAGGCCTTCCAGAATCCAATATCTTGAACTGCGAATCGAGATCTTTCTTTGGCATATTACTGAGATCAAATCTCATGAGCAGAAGCAGATGTGCCACTTCTAATAAAGCTGTTCTCACACCATTAAATGGAGACTTACCCTATCAGAAAAATTTTCCTTCGGGAACACAACTAAATTTATGTCATCTGACTGCAGAAACCGCAGTAGTGGAATTTGGTGTGAAAGAAACATTACGTTTGCAAAGTTCAAAATAAGGCCATCATCCATTGGAAAAAGTCTGTCCAGTAGCATCCTGCAGGGTCTTGTTTTTGTGTGGTTGATACCTGGTGGCTGTTCATGTTACTCTGTATTATGTTATTGAATTCGTTCCTAGTTGGTCGGTGTGTGTCCTCAACTTCCTTTTTATTGTCAAAGGGCCCCATCGGATCAAGGCCAGTGCAGGCCTGCTTCATCGAATTAGGACTTTTGGAAATCAGCATTTTTTTGTTTTTCCTCAAGAGTCAAAAAAAGGCTGCGAGTTTTCTTAGTCTTTAGCCTCGGGAACTGGGGGTTACGGATAGAGTTAGAGCTCAGATCCGCATCAGAGCCATAAGAGTTAACCAAAAGTTGAAATGTCTTCACTGGCAAATTCTCCATGTTCATGAGACATTAAAGGCTGCCTCATTGGTAGCTGTCTATCACTGAGCTCTTCCTCGTCGAGCGTGTAGGTAGAAACATTTGAACAATCCGCCATTGACTGATCAGAGATAGAGCCAGGTGCCAGTGCGCGTTCATTTTGATCACTTCTAAGTTTATCACCGGTGACCCCCTTTTATGGGACGCCCACTTGGGAAACCATTTTAACTTCAGTCCTGGTAGTAGAGCCACATGGAATCTGCAGATTTCTTATGAATACACAAACATTGTTTCCATTTCAATTACTGGGAAGAGGTATGTTTTTGTTTTTTTTGGTTCTAGGGGCGACTTTAGGTTCGCAGCTGTTATTTTAACTCTTCTTCCTATTTTGAAATATAAGAAATGGTTTTGATGAGGACTGTATGTCCAAGGTACCGTGCTCATGAGGAACAAGTGGATTAGAAAGGCGATCTTGAATTGAAATATCTTAATTCGTAACATTCTTAGCTGAGGTGCTTGCCACCTCCGTTCCATTTAAATTTATATCCATAGTTAATAGATGATCTTGAGGTCCTAGTGCAATATCATTTTTAATGCTCAAGGGTGTGCCATAGTCAGCGTGTGTTTCTCCATTACCCTGAGATAGAGACAATTCTATGCAGTCATCCTCCCCTGGAGGTTTGCCACCTGTTCTCTGTTTAGAAAACTACCCCATTCTCCTATTTTGCACCAAAGATTTAAGTTAGAGCAGTTCCAACACAGTTGAAAAGACATTTTTTGTCTGCTCTCTCCAGGTTCAAGGCGTCTTCCTGCTTCTTCTGAATAACATTCGCACATTCTGCCTTATGATCAACTCTAGATTGTAAAGATGTCATGAATGATTCAATAAATATAATTTTAGAATGAATCATGGCGAGAAGGGTGGCCTGATCTTTTGCATTTTCATTCATCGTCTCAGAGTTTAAAAAGCTGGGCCAACAAGATAGTGAGTGCCGCCATCATGTTGCAGTGAGTCTTAAATGCACCCTGTCTGACTTCGTCTGATGTTAGGGGGGAGAAAACCATGTCCTCCATGATTTGGGTCTCTGGGAGATAAGGGAGCAATACAGAGGGATGCATTGTCCGAGTTTCTGTTGTGAAGGAGATTAGAGGCAGAGATGACTTCGAGGCCAGGGCCTACTCTTTGCAATGTGTTGCTTGGAACGAGTCGGCCAATGCGTTATTCACACTTCATAAGGGAGATTCTACCCAGAATGACTGCTCCACTCTGGCCATATTGACTTGCTTACGCTTCTTTTGTTCGGCCATGGACCCGAACCCCTACCCCAGGATTTCCTTGGATGTGACTGGTTCTTTCTCATTCCTGTTCATTGTTTCTGGATGATCTAAGCCTGTCTTTGCACAGATAATAGCTGCCAGCATGGAATCAGAGGAGGTCATTGATGTTACGGAGAAAACAGGAGGGCACAGACCGCTCACCAATGGGGGTTTAGAAAGAAGAAAGGAGGGTGTAACATCCTGCTGTAAAAGAGTTGTTTGGGTGTCAAAAACGTCTGCTTTAGATTTGCCTGGCAATAAGGGGTCCGCTTCCCGATTCGAATGAGCAGTAATAGTAGGGATAGAGGAAGCCTTCGCCAAAGCTTCTCCTTCCACTTGATCATGTACCACTGAATCTTTAAGCACGTTTTCCCTTCATAAAATCTCAGCGTCAGTGAGGTCGAGAGAGATCTCAGTTGAAAAAAAGATCTCCGGGAGATCACAGGCAAAATTTCTGTGGATTTTGTCAATATCTCCTCCTCCAAGTTCAGTGCACAAGGGACCTTGACAGTAGTTGTCACATTTACCTTCAGGGCTTTTTTTCCCTTTAAAGCATGCGCGAGACCTGAACATTCCACCCCATCCTGCATCCAAGTTTTTGCATCTTTCATAGGTGGCATACGGACTCGTTTATAAGGAAGCATAGAAAAGGAGGATGAATGCAGTGAGCGTTTATCGGTGTTAGGGGGTTTAGTGGTAGGACTGCTCACCTGGGATTTCAGCTGCTGCCTGGTGCACGGCATCAGGAAAAATCTCATCGCTTCCATAATAATTCACTGTTATGGGGCACTGAGGCACACAATGGTCAAAGTCAGGGACCGTGGTCACCTGATCCTCCATGGCCAGCCAGGCAACATAGCCAATACTCATGCGCACTCCCTGTCGCTCTGCGACTGGAGTTAGGTTTTAAGCAGAAGGACTTCCCAACAACAATGGAGGTGGAAGAAGGACTTAGCTTCACAGAGCAAGGAACCACCGTAGCAAACAAAGCACAGAGAGTGTTCTCCAACCAGCCAACTCTCCTGTGCACTCCATTTCGCTCCACGACCAGAGTGAGGTTTTAAGCAGAAGCATCTCCCAACAGCGATGGAGGTCGAAGAAGCACTTAGCTTCACAAAGCCAGCAACCACCATAGCCAGCGAAGCACAGAGAGTGTTCTCCAACCAGCCAACTCTCCTGTGCTCGCCGTATCGCTGCGTGACCGGAGTGAGGTTTTAAGCAGAAGCAGCTCCCAACAGCAATGGAGGTCGAAGAAGGATTTAGCTTCAGAAAGCCAGGAACCACCATAGCAAGCGAAGCACAGAGAGTGTTCTCCAGTCAGCCAACGCTCCTGCACACTCCGTGTCACTCCGCAACCGGAGTGAAGTTTTAAGCAGAAGCCCCTCCCAACAGCAACGAAGATCGAAGGAGGACTTGGCTTCAGAGAGCAAGGCACCACCGTAGCAAACAAAGCACAGAGAGTGTTCTCCAACCAGCCAACACTTCTCCGCAATTTGCATCGCCCCAGGACCAGAGTGAGGTTTTAAGCAGAAGCCCCTCCCAACAACAATGGAGGTCGAAGAAGGACTTGGCTTCACAGAGCCAGGAACCACCGTGGCAAGCGAAGCACATAGAGTGTTCTGCAGCCAGCCAACACTCCTGCGCAGCCTGTGTCGCTCCGCGACCAGAGTGAGGTTTTAAGCAGAAGCACCTCCCAACAGCAATCGAGGTCAAAGAAGGACTTAGCTTTACAAAGCCAGGAACCATCATAGCAAGCGAAGCTCAGAGAGTGTTCTCCAGCCAGCCAACATTCCTGCGCACTCCGTGTCGCTCTGCGACCAGAGCGAGGTTTTAAGCAGAAGCACCTCCCAACAGCAATGGAGATCAAAGGAGGACTTAGCTTCACAGAGCAAGGAACCACCGTAGCAAACGAAGCACAGAGTGTTCTTCAACCAGCCAACTCTCCTGTGCACTTTACGTCGCTCCGCGACCGGAGTGAGGTTTTAAGCAGAAGCAGCTCCCAACAGCAATGGAGGTTGAAAAAGGACTTAGCTTCACAAAGCCAGGAACCACCAAAGCAAGCGAAGCACAGAGAGTGTTCTCCAGCCAGCCAACACTCCTGCGCACTCTGTGTCGCTCTGCGACCAGAGCGAGGTTTAAAGCAGAAGCACCTCCCAAAAGCAATGGAGACTGAATAAGGATTTAGCTTCACAGAGCCAGGAACCACCATAGCAAACAAAGCAGAGAGAGAGTGTTCTCCAACCAGCCAACTCTCCTGCGCACTTCACGTTGCCCCAAGACCTGAGTGAGGTTTTAAGCAGAAGCACCTCCCAACAGCAATGGAGATCGAAGGAGAACTTAACTTCACAAAGCCAGGAACCACCATAACAAACAAAACACAGAGAGTGTTCTCCAACCAGCCAACTCTCCTGTGCACTTCACGTCTCTCCACGACCGGAGTGAGGTTTTAAGAAGAAGCAGCTCCCAATAGCAATTGAGGTCGAAGAAGAACTTAGCTTCAGAAAGCCAGGAACCACCATAGCAAGCGAAGCACAGAGAGTGTTCTTCAGCCAGCCAACATTCCTGCACACTCTGTGTCGCTCCGCTACCGGAGTGAAGTTTTAAGCAGAAGCCCCTCCCAACAACAATGGAGGTCGAAGAAGGACTTGGCTTCACAGAGCCAGGAGCCACCGGAGCAAACGAAGCATACAGAGTGTGCTCCAATCAACCAACACTCCTGTGCACTTCACGTTGCCCCACGACCAGAGTGAGGTTTTAAGCAGAAGCACCTCCCAACAGCAATGGAGATCGAAGGAGGACTTAGCTTGTCAGAGCAAGGAACCACCATAGCAAACAAAGCACAGAGAGTGTTCTCCAACCAGCCAACTCTCCTGTGCACTTCACGTCGCTTCACGACTGGAGTGAGGTTTTAAGCAGAAGCACCTCCCAACAGCAATGGAGGTCAATGAAGGACTTTGCTTCACAAAGCCAGGAACCACCATAGCTAGTGAAGCACAGAGTGTGTTCTCCAACCAGCCAACTCTCCTGCACACGCCTAATAGCTGCACAACCGGAGTGAGGTTTTAAGCAAAAGCAGCTCCCAACAGCAATGGAGGTCGAAGAAGGACTTTGCTTCACAAAGCCAGGAACCACCATAGCCAGTGAAGCACAGCGAGTGTTCTCCAACCAGCCAACTCTCCTGCACACGCCGTATCGCTGCGCGACCGGAGTAAAGTTTTAAGCAAAAGCAGCTCCCAACAGCAATGGAGGTTGAAGAAGGACTTTGCTTCAGAAAGCCAGGAACCATCATAGCAAGCGAAGCACAGAGAGTGTTCTCCAGCCAGCCAACACTCCTGAAAACTCTGTGTCGCTCCATGACCGGAGTGAAGTTTTAAGCAGAAGCCCCTCCCAACAGCAATGGAGATCGAAGGAGGACTTGGCTTCAGAGAGCAAGGCACCACCGTAGCAAACAAAGCACAAAGAGTGTTCTCCAACCAGCCAAAACTCCTGCGCACTCTGATTCGCTCCGCGACCGGTCTGAGGGTTTAAGCAGAAACACCTCCCAACAGCAATGGAGGTCAAAGGACTTAGCTTCACAGAGCAAAGAACCACTGTAGCAAATGAAGCACAGAGTGTGTTCTCCAACCAGCCAACTCTCCTGCGCACTCCGCATTGCTCCGCGACCGGAGTGAGGTTTTAAGCAGAAGCAGCTCCCAACAGGTAATGAATGTCGAAGAAGGACTTAGTTTCACAGAGCCTGGAACCACTGTAGCAAATGAAGCACAGAGTGTGTTCTCCAACCAGCCAACACTCCTGTGCACTTCGCGTCACTCCGCGACCGGAGTGAGGTTTTAAGCAGAAGCAGCTCCCAACAGCAATGGAGGTTGAAGAAGGACTTAGCTTCACAAAGCCAGGAACCACCATAGCAAGCGAAGCACAGAGAGTGTTCTCCAGCCAGCCAACACTCCTGCACACTCTGTGTCGCTCCGCGATCAGAGCGAGGTTTTAAGCAGAAGCACCTCCCAAAAGCAATGGAGATTGAATAAGGACTTAGCTTCACAGAGCCAGGAACCGCCATAGCAAACAAAGCAGAGAGAGTGTTCTCCAACCAACCAACACTCCTGCGCTCTCCACAAGAGGTAACTCTTAAGTTTGACCAATAACTACTTGTAACCATCTTGAGCATCTAAACAAATGAAATGCCTATGGGATCAAGATCCCAAGCAAAGTTAATTCACCATGGAAGAGATAGTCATCTGGAATGACTTTAATTTGTTCACCTTCAGAAAATATCACAGCCTCCTTGGCACTTTACCGGTTGCAAGGTACATACTGGCTGTCATTCTTTGGCAGGCGCAGAACCCGCTGCTGTGAAGTTCTTTGTCATGAGTAGTAATTCCTTTGCCTAGACTGAGTTGGCTCCTAAGGTTTACATTAACCATGAGTGTGACTGTTTGGCATGCAGTCTCACTCATAGTCTACTGTCCTCATAGGATCCGCACAGATCGGAAGGAATTATCAAAACAGTACGAGTTGATACGAAAAACCTCAAATGTTGCTGAAGTTGATGCTTAGAACAAGGGGGGTCCTGGGTGACTCTTTGCCAGACATGAGTCCTGGTTACAAGAGCCTTACCCAGAGTCTTTAGCTCACTATCTTTCACAGAGGAGAAATAACCTAAACACATCAGTCTTTGTCCTGCCCTAGGGAAGTCCAGCACTGCAATGCTTAGCAATTCTCCTCTGAACAGGAGTACCAACAGCAACCCCAGACACGTGTTTCGGTCTGGTTGAACCTCATCAGTAGGGTGTAGCTGTGCCTCTCTAAGAATAGTGAGCAAGGGGTCCACTTCTGGATTCCCCTAGTAACTGAGGGTGAGACCCAAAGTTACTTGAAATATGCAAATAACAAGGGGGGTCCTGGGAGACTCTCTGCCAGACAGGAGTCCTGGTTACAAGGGCCTTACCCATAGTCTTTAGCTCACTATCTTTCACAGAGGAGAAATATCCTAAACACATCAGTCTTTGTCCTGCCCCAGGGCAGTCCAGCACCGAAATGCTAGGCAATTCTCCTTTGAACAAGAGTACCAACAGCAACCCCAGACACGTGTTTTGGTCTGGTTGAACCTCATCAGTAGGGTGTAGCTGTGCCTTTCTAAGAATAGTGAGCAAGAGGTCCACCTCTGGATTCCCCTAGTAACTGACGGTGAGACCCAAAATTACTTGAAATATGCAAATAACAATGGGGGTCCTGGGAGACTCTCTGCCAGACATGAGTCCTGGTTACAAGAGCCTTACCCAGAGAGGTGTTGATGCTTAGGGCATGAATTAATTGCACAATAGTTTTTTAGTTTGGGCTAGTAGGTGTTGCTTGTGATACCTATAAACCGAAACTATTACATTGGAGTACAGATAGGTGAGGAATGACATATGAGGAGGGACACAAATACTGTAGGTGTTGTTTTGTTATGTTCCCACCCTTTACCTGCCCATGGCCATGCCAATGCCTATGGCCATTCCCACCTATTCCTGTCCCTTTGCACCCAAAACACCTCCTTGTGGGAACTCTTTGAGCTCGCTTTAATCAAGCCTTACCATCAGGCTATACATTCAAAGTGGCACTGGAAGGCACTAGCCTGATGTATAGCCTGATGGTTTTATTCAAAGTAGTCTTTTGAGAGTTAATGGCCCTCATTATAGGTTTGGGAGTATCCCTCCTGTAGGACTCCTTAGGGGGCAGCCGGTATTACAGGCACCGGTAATACCAGCACCAGAAATACCAGCTGTTTTTTGCCGGTTGGATGCTGGAGGTAAATCAGGCCACCCAGTCTGCAAACTTGTACATGCCAGTAAACTGAATTACTGGCATGTTAATTCCAGACCAGCAGGGTCATAATGAGGCCCAGTGACTTAATTTGGAGTTGTAAACATGTTACTGTTGTAATACAAATATCTTACCAGGCCGGCTTTCAGCCACTCAAATGTAAAAGTACTCTGCATGTCATTCACTAATGTCCTGTTAAAAATAAGCATTGGCAAAGCCAACCTTTTTTGCCTGTGCATACGTTTTAAGTTTTTGCCAGGCACTGCTTCTAAATGGCCAGCTACTCGCACCATTTTGCACCTCCTACCAACAATGGGTAGTTACTAGGTGTTATAGTCTTGTTTCTTTAGTTTGTAATTACGAGCCACCACAGGTTATACGTTCTCATACATCTTTATTCATATATCAACTGAACTTCCTAAGCTTCACATTCTAGAGTCCTATTCCTACCATTCTACCATTCTAGATTCTAACTAAGCTACAACTATATTAATCTATGCAATGACAATACACAACACCACCCCCTTACTTATCACTGAACTGCTTCTTAAAGATGCCAGCTATCACATTTGTTCAATTAGTCTCGCTGGCTTGCGAACAATTCTTTGAGATCTGCTTCTCATGTTCAAATCATGGGGCTCATCCCCAATGTCCATGTTCCGTGAACTCGTACAAAAGTCAGTACAAGAGTTTTTGCCTTCAGTATCTACTCCGCACAAATCCACATCCTCATTACTACTTGTGCACTCTTCACTTTGAGCAGACCCCTCACCACAACCCAACCATTCCTCATCGTCCGCGTATAACCAGGTTAACCCAATATCCATGTCAGAACTATTTAACTCACTCATCCCATTCTTTTCACACTTTTTCCCTTCATGCCCACCCCGTGTGAATTTTTTGAAAAAGGATACATTTCTCGTGACTTCACCATCACTACCAGTTGCTGTGACCATGGATCCCTTTACATTTTTGACCTTCAACAGTGTTGGCCTATATTTAGAGTCTGTTTTCTTTCGCTGCTTCTGCCTCACAACCACCACATCTCCTTCCTGTAGCTTTATCTCTGCAGCCTTTCTTTTGCGATTAACCCACTCCTTGGTCTTCAATCGCTTCATTTGATCTCTTTCCCTGATTTCCTCATCTTCCTCGGCTGTGTAATCCTCCAATCTGGGAAGTCTGATTCGCGGCTTGTATCGGATCATCAATTCCGCTGGGGAGTGTCCTCTCATCTCGTGAGGAGCGTTTCTGTAGTTCTGTAGCATCTGTGAAACTGCTTGAGGAAACAAGATATTGTCCACCACAGCCCTTTGTCTGGTTCGTTTCAAACTACTCGCTTGTGGCCAAAAGGGTGTTAACTTTTGATGTCGGAATCCCATGTGAGCCACAAATTTACTAAATTCATGCCCTTGAAAAGGTGCTCCGTGGTCTGTTTTGATTATTTGTGGTATTCCCCACTCACTAAAAAGTTCATCTAATACCAACACCACATGATGAAACGCCGTAGACTGGACTTGTTTTAGCAGCGGAAATCTTGAGTATCCATCTATAGCCACTAGAAGATACCTGCCTTCCTCCAGTGGGCAAAACAAAACTAAAGCCACTCGGTTCCACTGTCCTCTGGGCAATGGTACTATCTTCAGAGGCATTGCTTTGGACGTTATTTGTCAGGCAAAACAATTCTGCATTGTATCTTCCACGATCAGATCCATACATGGAAACCATACTTGATTTCTCAAAATGTTCTTTGTGTTCACTACTCCCCTGTGTCCCTCATGAGCCAGCATCACTAAGGTCTTCCTCAAACTCTTGGGTGCTACGAGTCTATTCCCTCTTATAAGCAATCCATCTTTGGTTGCAGATAATTCACTGCTTATTTTCGCTAACTTCCTCAAATCTTTCATATCTCCTTCTTCCAAATCCTTTTCTAGGCCAAAGCATTGCCACTTCCCAGTCCTTGTGAGTCTGACTGCTACCTTTTTCATCGGATCAGTCCGGCTTCTATCCACAAATGTCTCCTTTGTTATCGCAATGGGCAGTGCATTTAATGAAATATGCGATATATACTCTTCCGCCTCCACCTGCATTATTGGATCCACCATGCTCACCGGATGTCTTGATAAATAATCGTCTGGATTCGCATCTTTCCCTGGTCTGTGCACAATCTTGTAATCGTATTCCTGCAATCTCATACCCCAGCGCTCAATCCTTGGGGGCATCTTGATTCTGGGATTTCCAAATATTGAAATGAGTGCTTGATGATCTGTCACCAAAACAAAGGGCTTTCCGATTATGAAATGGTTGAATTTTTCACAGGCCCACACAGCAGCAAGACTCTCCCTTTCCGCCTGCGAGTAGGCCTGCTCAATGTCACTTAGTGCTCGACTAGCCTAAGCAATAATCTTTGTTTGCTTTTCTTCTAATGTCTCATCAGGATTCGTTTGTGCTAGAATCGCACTTAATCCCACTGGGCTAGCATCAGCAATCACTTCAGTGTCCCATTTAGGGTTAAAGTATGCTAACTGTCTATCATTTGCCAGCTCACTTTTTATCCTCTGGAAACTCTCTTCACATTTTCCACTCCATGTATATGCTACATCTTTCTTTAATAGATGTCTCAAAGGCTCAGTCAGTGTAGCATATTCCGGCATGTATCTTGCACAATATCCTACCATTCCAAGAAAAGATCTCAGTTCGGCTACATCTCTTGGGGCCTGCAGTTTCAATATCACTCCCACTTTCTCCGGATCTGCTTTGATACCTTCCTCCGAGAATATGTGTCCAAAAAATGTCAGGCTTTGTTTATTTATTTCACATTTCTGTGCATTCAATGTTAGTCCACTCTCCTGTAACAGTCTACACACTTGTCGCAAGGCGTTATCATGCTTAGCCTGGTCAATTCCATATACAAGAATATTGTCGCTATAGTTTAACACATTTGGTACTGGTGCTATTACTTTCCTGATGGCTTCTTGGAAAATTTCAGCAGCTGAAGAGACTGCAAAACGAAGTCTCTTGTACCTAAATAAACCTTCATGAGTACTAAAAGTGGTTATTGGACGAGATTAATGATCAATCATCAATTGATGGTAGCCCTGGTTTAGCTCAAATTTGCTGAATCTCTTTGCCATGTTCTAACGAATGATCATGTCTTCTATGTTTGGGCCTGGATGTCTCTCCCTCAATATGGCTGTATTTGGTATCCTCATTCCACACAGAGTTGAAGCCATCCATCAGCCTTGGGAACTACCACCAGAGGAGAAACCCATGGAGTTGGGCCATTCTCAACTCTTTCTATGATATCATTATCCCTCAATTGTTTCAGTTCCTGTGACACTCTTTTCTGCAGATGAAAACCTACACGTCTTGGATGTTGTGGGACAGGCTGAACCGAACTATCAATGTGTAAATGTATGCTATTGGATCTCAACTTTCCAATTCCTTGGAACAATTTTGGGAATTCCACTTTCAGCTTTTCTAGGTCCACCTCTTCTTTCACTATGAATCTTATGGTTTGAGATTTCGACGGAATTCCTTGTATCTTTTCAGATTGATTGTATCGTACATCAATGAGACCCAAATTAGTTGCAGTCTTGCAACTGATGAGACACCTGCCAACAACGGTACTTTTAATGACATGTACTTTGGTTGGTATGCATTTCCCCATGTGAATTAAGTTGCATTGAAACAGTCCTATGTTCAACAATGGCTGTTCCGCTCCCCACTGAAAAATAGTGGCTCTCGAGGCTCTCAGAGGATACTGTTCGGCTACCTTTCGGTACATTTCTTCGCTCATAACGTTGACTGTAGCTCCAGTGTCCACCAAGAAAGGTATATCTTCTCCATTCAAATTCACTATTACTCTTATTGCATTCTTGTCACTTTCATGGTTGCCTATCAGTCTCACATACTCTCTGCTGTACCTATCATATTCATATTCTCTCTGGGAGCTCACTGGTTCTACTTCTTCCTCGTATGACATTGTTGATATTGGTGCATTCTCATATGGGTCTTCATATTTTACTCCTTCTTGAGTTTGTGATTCATCATTGATTATCATTCTCTGTCCCAAATCCTGTGTATTTTGATCAGTTCTTACAATCTGTAATTCATCCATGGCCCCAACGAATCCTGTTTGAGCCAATTGCGAATTTACTCTTGCCCCAGGATAAGACTTCATATCCCTCTCTGTAGGATTCCGCCCTCCAACACTTCTTTGGATATCATATCTTCTATTCGACATGACTTGTGAATTGTTGTTGTTAAATGGCATGTTTGTCCTTTCTCTGCACATTTTCTGGAAATGGTTCTCCTGCCCACATCATAGGCATAACTGGCCCATCGCGGGGCAAGGACCTTTGTGGGGAAATTCAAAGCCACATCGGTAGCACTGTCTTTCACTGTTGCCCCTGCGCATTAAATTAGGTGATCCCACTCCAGGATGTCTCATTTGCCACTGGACATTCCTATTTATGACAGCAATGGTGTCTATCTTCTTCGGGTTTTCTATGTTCGCCATTTGCGCGTCTACCCTCTCATATACTCTAGCCAGTTCCAGTATCTCTTTCATTGGTAGAGGTTTCTTTAACAGGTGCTTTCTAAATTGTGATGATAGGCATCCTTCAATCACCCTCAGCATTATTGCTTCTTCATCATTGAAGTTAGTAAACTCACAGAATGTGGTTGTCCGTTGCAGTCTTAGCACAAATTGGGCTATTGTTTCGTGAGGGCTTTTTGTGCATTTGTTAAAGACATATCTCTCATAGGGCCTCATTACGACCCAGGCGGTAAGGGGTTAACGGCAGCGTTAACAGCGCCGACCCTTACCGCCTGAGTACGAGGTCCCTTAGCGCCATGGCGCTTTTAACACCTGCTTTTAGCAGGTGTTAAAATCCATGGCGCTAAGGGACCATGGAGTTAATTACGCCACCGTAATTTACGGTGGCGTAATTAACGCCTTCCCCACTCCCATTATACCCTATGGGGCAAAAATGGGAATGGGGAAGGGTAAATGGGGATTGGGGACTTACCGCCCCACCAAGGTCGGAATGGGGCGGTAAGTCCGCCAACCACCATGGCGTAAACGTAGTTTACGCCATGGTGGTAAAGTCACGGCCCAGGCGATAACTTACCGCCTGGGTCGTAATGAGGCCCATAATCTCTATTGAGCGGGATTATTATCTCTGCATTGATTGCAGCTACCAATAGCGGATAAGTCATTCTCTCTTGGGGAGGAATCGTCTTGATGATGCTTTTTATTTCCTTCCCGACCAAATTTGTGAAAATGTCCATTTTATTTGGGGCATTTTGATCTCCTACAGCCCTTAGGAACTCCTCGAATTCCTCAATCCACTCTTGCAACCTCTGGCCCTGTGTTTCTTGTGGCTCCAGCATAAATGGATTTGGCCTTCTTAGATCATTTAATGGATTTGTTGACATTAGTGTGCTTGCTGCCATCTGGGGCATGCTCTGTTGTTCATTTGCATCCCCTGCAGAATGTGTGTCTTCCAGTGACATTTTGTAACCTTCTTGTTGTTTTTTTTGTGGATATTTATATGTGTCCTCTTTCTGCACTTTATAGCTGTTTTCACCTTCTTGCTTAATCGTGCATGTGTTTTTCTACTCACTATGTTGCTATTTTATCTTTAATTGGTGGCTTTCATCATTTATTTGTAATCATTTAATATTTTATTTTCCTTCTCACAGTTTCAGTATAAAATGTTTTCAGTCTTTGTCTGTTTCATTCTGTTTTTTCTTTGTTCAGGTTTGTAATTTTGTATCTCTTTCCGTTTCTGTGTATTTAAATGCCCCTCAATTCCTCCACAAATTCGTTCGTGCTGATTTAATTTGTAAAAGAAATAACGTTCCCAAATTGGTGGCACGTGTTTTTACATCCACGGGTCCTTTTCTCTAATGTTCTTTTGTTATTTCCTTATTATTGTGTGTACGTCTGCGCACGTAGGTCCTTTTCTATGTCTATGTTGCTCGCGCGTCAGCTCGCGCGTCTAGGTATGCTGCTTTTCGGCTTGAATGATGCCTCAATATCCCAAATTATTTTGCTCGGTCACACAATGCACGTGCTTCCCTTCTTCGCTACCGGAGGTTATAGTTCAACTTATTGCCGCTCCTCCTACCTTACGCTCAGCTGATTTAGCGAGCTGCGTGTCGTCTGTGTTCTCCGCTTTATCCTCTGCAACGGCACACCTCTGGCGCTTTTGTTTATGGTCGTCGCGGTTCTGGTTGCCTTCAGGTGAATCTTTCAATTATGCCCGGTTTATCCTCGTTGCAATTGTTATAGTCTTGATTCTTTAGTTTGTAATTACGAGCCACCACAAGTTATACGTCCTCATACATCTTTATTCATATATCAACTGAACTTCCTAAACTTCACATTCTAGAGTCCTATTCCTACCATTCTACCATTCTAGATTCTAACTGAGCTACAACTATATTAATCTATGCAATGACAATACACAACACTAGGCACAGCCGTAGTGGTATTATGTGCCTTTGCATGCCCACACCAAAATGCCATTGCCAATGCTTTTTTCTTTGTCAAGAGAAGCTATGTTTGTAGTTGTTACACCCCTAGGACCGGCACGCATTAATTCCAACTCCACCATGTACCGTACCTTTAATAAAGAGTTCTGAAACAAACCTATCTAGAGTCACGTGTCTCACTGTTTGGTCCACCACAGAAGAAGGTTATGAAACAGCTTGCAGAAAAGCTGAAAAGTCGTATTCAGTAATCCCAGTGTCTTTTAGCACATGACATGTTGCAATCCTGTACAGTACTTGTAGTTTGATCATATAATAAATTCCGAACTTAAAGTTTTTTAAGTAACTATAAATGAGCCTAAAAGCCAGGACTGGCAGATCATGTTACACATAATGTGGGTTCATTTGAGATTGATGTTCACTGCCCTGATTCATTAATGTTAGAATGGCATTTACAGTGCCACAAAAAAAAGGTGAACACATTGTTCGAATGGATTGTGTCCTCCCACGTATTCCTCATCTTATGATAAATCGTTATCTCCAGCTTCGCTGCTTCGGAAAACAAAAATTTCTCGGCAGAGGGCGCTGTGCTCAAGGTCGTGGCGTTGATTGTCCCTCGATGGACTCCGTACTCTGTCGTCGTCACCGATGGTATAAATAGCTCGAGCCACGCCCGTTGCTTCAGTTCCGTTTTTCCGATTGCTTTGCTATCGAGAACGGCGCGCTTGAGATTTTTCTGTGAAGAAAATGTCGTCTCTTCGACTCCTTCGACACCCAAGACTGGGTTCAAGAAGTGCGTAGATTGTGGATCAACAATGTTGATCCCAGATCCTCACCGGATTTGTCTCTGGTGTCTCGGTTCCAGTCACCGGAACGGCGACTGTGGTTCCTGCCAATCCATGACCGAGAAAGCTCTTCGTGAGAGGAGAGGTAAACTGTCGGTGGGGAGGGAAGCCTCTAAGAAGGCTACGTCCAAAAAACATAAGAAAGCGACTGATTTGAAGGAATCGGATCGCCATAGGCATTCAAAGAGATCTCAATCTAGGAGTAGATTGAGACACTCTTCTTCCTCATCCAAAAAAATGAAGAGGAGACATAGATCTCCCTCATCATCATCTTTCGAGCCGACCGAAGAAATTCGATGTCCGACAAAATCGGATTCTCCCAGAAAATGGGAAGAATTTCGTAAAAAGATGATGGAGGTATTCAAGAATGCGGCCCGACCCCCTCGAATGAACCTCGGAAGAGCCATACACCTAAGGTCGCTCCATTGGACGACAAAGGGAAGTCTAAGACTACCTTGGTAAAAACCAGTAGTGTCGAGGATACTCGAAAAACTTGAGTCGACGATAAGTCATCGAGGACTCTTCGAGAGTCGAGCACCTCTCCGGTGCCATATAAAAAACATAAGTCGTCGAAGGCTTCGACGACTTCATCGACGCCATTGGTGTCGACCGTTTCGGCATCGAAACCAAAAATAACCTTGACACCTGTATCAAAGTCATCTTCGAAGTCATCGAAGATTCCTTCGACAACTTCGAAGGATTTTTCCATTCCTTTGTCGCGTATGGTAGAGGAAGAAAGAAGATTTACTCCGTTGCCCACGTCAGACTTTTTTAAGTCCATGGGCCTCATTACACGGTAAGCGGAGAACCATGGCGCTATTGGCGGCCCATTCCAAGGTTGGCGGGCGGTAATTCCCCCTTCCACCATTGCCCTTCCCCATTCCCATTTTTGCCCCATAGGGCATAATGGGAATGGGGAAGGCACTAATTACGGCACCGCAAATTGCGGTACCGTAATTAGCTCCCTGGGTCCCTTTGCGGGTTGGTTTTTAACGTCTGCAAAAAGCAGGCGTTAAATTCCCCAACCCGCAAAGGGACCTCGTAGTAAGGCGGTAAGGATTTACTGGTACCGGTAAAATACCGGTACCGGTAAACCCGTACCGCCTACCGTGTAATGAGGCTCCATGTCCTCAATTTATGAGGAATCTGGCTCAGAGGAAGAAGAAGTCACACCCTTTGGAGTTTCATATGGCACAAAACAAGTTCCTGAGGAACTCATTGATCAAGAGCCCAAAATGGGAGACCTGAGTGACACTCTACATTCTGCCAGTGGAATTGACACCTCCCCAGAATTAGAGTTTGCCAGACCTGATCCTGCAGAACATGCAGACTCAGGGTGCAGGAGTCTTATGACTAGAGTAATTGAGTATATGGGTTGGGGTAACACTTCACCCGTTTTTGAACAAGATGACATGACGGATATAATTGTCAGAGGTCCTCAAAAAGATCCAGTTCTCCCCTTTCACTGGACTCTTCAGAGGAGGGTGGAGAAAAACTGGGAAAAACCTGAGAGCATTGCTGCTGCAGATAGTAATTTCCCCAAGAAATACAGACCAGCTGGTACGGATCCTGAATACTTAAACAGGCATCCGACTCCAGAAAGTCTAGTTATTCAGGCAGCATCCACATCAAAGCAAACTGCATATCCCACCATCCCTCCAGATAGAGAGGATAAAAAAGTTGATGCCTGGGCACGTAAAGTTTTCACTTCAGGCAATATGGCCCTTAAATCGACAAATGTCACCTGTACCCTGGCCAGGTTTACCCATACCCTGTGGGGCTGTATTTCGGCGGCGGCTGATCATATTCCGGAAGGTGAGGAAAGGGAAGGCTTCCTGAATATAGTCAAAGACGGGAAGGAGGCAATGGGGGAATGTCTCCAGTCTGGACTGGGTACTGCTGATAGTATCAGCAGATCTATGGCTGCAAGCATTGTGCTACGCAGATTTGCGTGGTTCAAGAAGTCGGGGTTTGCACCAGACGTGCAAGCCAGACTCCTCAACATGCCCTTTGATGGCTCGAGGCTGTTTGGCAGTAAGGCTGATGAAAGCCTAGAAAAACTTCAGACCTCGAAAGCGGCAGCTAAATCGCTTAGTGCCTCCTTGCGCCAGCCTCTAAAACCCTATTCCGGCTCATCTTCCTGGAGGGGTCGTTCTTTTCGTTACTACTCCTCATTTGGTAGAGGAAGAGGACAGGCTTCTCAAAGGGGCAAAAGAAACTTCCCTCGTGGAGCACGAGGAAGAGGTGCAAAATCAGCCTCAGGAGCGGCATCTGTACCTTCAGCCACTCCTGCAGCCGCCTCCAAATGCCTCTGAGACCTTGTTGCACAAAACACCAGTGGGAGGCAGGATCTCTCAGCATCTGAAGGAATGGCGGGGAATTACCTTGGATGCTTGGGCACTGGAAACAGTAGCTCAAGGTTACTGTCTCCCCTTCCAAAAAAAGCCTCAGAATCATCCACTGGGAGCCAACTCTGTAAAAACTCCAGACCCGCTCCTGCTGCAGGAAATTTTAACCCTGCTAGAGAAAGGTGCCATAGAACAGGTACCTGTAGCGGAGAGGAACAGGGGTTGGTACTTCCCATATTTTCTCATCCCAAAAAAGGACAGAGGACTGAGACCCATCTTGGACTTAAGAAACTTGAACAAGTTCCTCAGGAAGGACAAGTTCAAGATGGTCACTCTTTCTCAGATCCTTCAAGCTCTCCAACTCCAAGATTGGTTGGTATCATTGGACCTTCAGGATGCTTACTTTTATGTGCTAATCCATCCAAAGTACCTGAGGTTCGCGATTGGCAACTCTCATTATCAGTTTCGGGTTCTGCCATTCAGGTTGACCTCCGCCCCGAGGGTTTTCACCAAACTGTTGGCAGTTGTGGCAGCGAGTCTCAGGAGAGGGGGTATTCACATCTACCCCTACCTGGACGACTGATTGATCAGAGCAAGTTCTCCAAAACAAGCTCAGGAACATCTTTCGATCACTTGCCACTTCCTCTACAAATTGGGCTTTTCCCTCAATTTCAAGAAGTCCCATATGATACCATCCCAAAAACTCCAGTTTATCGGAGCAGTCTTGGATACTTCCTCGGGAAAAGCCTCGCCTTCCGAAGTGAGATCTCTCCACATCAAGCAGATGGTAACGAAGTTCCAGAATGCCCAACGTCTACTGGCCTTCGATTTTCTCAGGTTGCTCGGCCTCATGGCATCCTGCATTTTCCTAGTACCAGAGGCCAGGTTGAGAATGAGATCCCTTCAATGGGCACTCAGAACTCAGTGGTCCCAGTTCTCAGGGAATATGTCGGATCTTCTGCAAGACCCGAGCGCAGTTGCTCAGGATCTTCTATGGTGGGCTTGCAACAACAACATTCTCAAGGGAGAATTTTTTTGGCAACCATGGCCGTAGATAACAGTAGTGAGGACGCCTCACTCACGGGGTGGGGAGCACACACCAACGATCTGACAATCAGCGGTCGTTGGTCTCCATCAGAGTCCAAACTACACATCAACCTTTTGGAGCTGAGGGCAATTAGACTAGCGCTGAAGGCCTTTCTGCCCTCTGTACAGGGAAAGAATGTCCTTATAATGACGGACAACACATGGTGGCCATGTACTACCTCAACAAAAGAGGAGGAGTAGGGTCACTACCGCTGTGCAGAGAGGCAATGCAGCTATGGTTCTGGGCAATATGAGAAGGAATCTCTCTATCGGCAATTCACCTAGCCGGAGAGAAGAACACGGCGGCAGACGCTCTGCGCAGGCAGAGCACGGTCTCTCACGAGTGGGAGCTGGCTCAGGAAGTCCTTCTGGAGATCTTCACCCTTTGGGGAACCCCTCAAGTGAATCTGTTCGCCACTGCAATCAACAGGAAGTGCGATCAGTACTGCTCAAGGGAATTTCCTCAAAGAGGAGCTCTGGGAGACGCATTCGTAGTGGAGTGGAATTTTCCACTACTGTATGCGTTTCCCCCAGTCCCCGTGATTCCTCAAGTAATCAGGAGGTTGAGAAAGTTCAGGAAAACCATGATCCTAATTGCCCTGGATTGGGCCAGAAGGACGTGGTACCCGGACCTTCTGGACATGTCCATCTGCCCTCCAAAACGTCTTCCGCAAAGAGAGGATCTTCTCTCGCAAGAGGAAGGTCGGGTTCTCCATCCAGAGGTCAAGACACTCAACCTTCACGCATGGTTTCTGAGAGGTTGAGATACAAGGATTGGGATCTTCCGGATGACGTAATGGAAGTTTTGCTTTCAGCCGGAAGGCCAGCAACAAAATCTTTGTACCGATGTCGCTGGAACAGGTTTAGTAACTGGTGCAAAGATAAGGATGTGGACCCTTTTCAATGTGGCACTCCAGTAGTGCTCTCTTTTCTTTTACATTTAGCTAATCTGGGGCTCCAGATAGGAACAATCAAAGGATACCTTGCTGTGCTGTCCATTTTCAAGCGCAGCTCGGAAGAGGTTTCATATTTCAGAATACCATTAATAATTCAATTCTTAAAAGGGCTTACTAACGTATACCCTCCAGTACCTTTTCATGTCCCAACTTGGGATTTAAATTTATTACTAACATTCTTGACTTGCATACCTTTTGAGCCTCTGCACTCCTGTCCATTGAGGCTTTTAACACTAAAAACTGTCCTTCTTGTGGCCCTATCATCAGCCCGCATGGTTAGTGAACTTCAGGCTCTCTCATGCAAACCACCATATACTGTTTTTCACAAGGAGTCCTTAAAGTTAAACCTTCCGTTTTTCCAAAGGTAGTTTCAGACTTCCATTTGTCACAAAAAATAATATTACCAACATTTTATCCTCCTCCTCATTTGGGCAAGGAAGAAGAGAGACTGCATAGACTAGATCCCAAGAGGGCTCTTAGTTTTTACATCTCAAAGCTGTCTAAATTATGACAAGATGACCAACTGTTTGTGGGTTATACTGGTCATAAACTGGGTTTATCAGTAACAAAACAGACCATATCCTGCTGGATCATTTTGGCCATAATTGAATGCTACAGATTGGCGGGAAAAGACCCACCAGATGGGCTTCGAGCCCATTCTACGAGGGGAATGGCTACTTCTGCGGCTCTAAAGAGGGGAGTTCCGGCAGCAGATATTTGTTCAGCTGCAATTTGGAAAACAATGCATACTTTTATAAAGCATTCCTGCTTGGATACTACCTCCTCCAATGAGGTGTTATTTGCCAAGGCAGTTCTGCATTCTGTCCATGAAAACTGTAATTAGTACTCCCACCTCCAAAATTGCCACTGCTATGGGAGTCTATCATAAAATGAGGAATAAGTGGGAGGACACAATCCATTCGAAGAACAAGTTACTTACCAACTGTAACGTTCTTTCGACTGGATGTTCTTCCCACGTATTCCTCATCGACCCTCCCATCCTACCCCGCAGTACAGTTTACGTTTTCTTACACTTTCCTCTCACGAAGAATGTAACTGTCATGGGGCACGCCTGGGTGTTCCTCCTATATGTTCATCGAAAAAACAGAACTGAAGCAATGGGCGCGGCTCAAGCTATTTATACCATCTGTGACGTCGACAGAGTACGGAATCCGTCGAGGGACAATCGACGCCACGACCTCGAGCACAGCACCCCCTGCCGAGAATTCTTTTTTCCAAAGCAGCGAAGCTGGAGATAACGATTTATTATAAGATGAGGAATACGTGGGAGGAACATCCAGTCGAAAGAACGTTACAGTTGGTAAGTAACTTGTTCTTCTGCCTTTAACATGCACATTTCATGGCATTGTCAGGATTACAAAGTTGTAAAAGAGGTTTCTTTTTGATTGCAATTTACTTTGCAAAAAACAGATTGAAAACCAGTTTAGAAATGCTTCTGCCACAATTGGTCAGAGAATATGGTTTCTTCCACGCTGCCTTGAACACTGAAGGTGTCAGCTGCAGCCCAGTATTTTTTTATTTTATGTATGTGGTTTATTTAAACCTTTACAACCAGAAAAAAAGAACACATCATAAAAACACACATTATTAAAAACAAACACAACATTGATTCATAAAAGCATTTAAATCAGTGGTCTTCAAACTTTTTTGGCCGGGGCCCCCCGGAGCAAAATTTAGGCAGACTGGGACCCCCCAGAAATGCCAAATGGACAGTATGTATTGCGCGCTGTCACCTGCTCCCATCACAGTCGATGGACTCCCTCGTCCCAATCCTACCCAGTCCCTGGTCTCTCCCCACCCCATCACACACCCTGGGCTCTCCCCACTTTGCTCCCACCACTATCCCATGGTTCCCACCCATTCTGCTCCAACCATAGTCACTGGATTTCCGCCGTCCCGTTTCCAACAGTCTAAGGGCCAGTGGTGGCTGGTGATTTTTTTAAGTGGAGGGGCCTAACTATTTGCCCCAAAAATGCCATAGCGACCGAGCATAGTGAGGGAGCCCGAACCAATAAAGAGAGGTTCGGGGGGGGGGGTTCCCCTTGTGAATTTTTTTAAAATAATGAGTTAAAATTGTGCATTGTAGAGCATACATTTAACAAAAAAATGGGTAAAAAGCCAAACAATTTGCAATTGGTGCTGGGGGGCCCGGTGGGCAGAAATGACATTTTTAACTGGACATCTATGATAGATGTCCAGTAAAAAGATACCATCCCTGCCCCTGGGCCCCACTGGGCCCAACACAATCAACATGATTATATGTGTATGCAAGGCGCTGCACATTCATACAGAAATCACTATCATTCACACGAGCATCCATCACCATACACTCACTCATAACATAAGCATACACGCATCCATACACATGTTTAAATAAAAACAATGAACATAAACGTACCTTCTGCATTGGCCTGCATGTGGGTGCTGAAATGCCCTTCTCCAAACTGCTCTGTCCGTATGTGCGAGGAGGCGTAGGAACTCCCCCTCGGACACACAGACATGCAGTGCCCCAGCCAGCATTTCCAATGAGCTATGCAATGCTGGCGAAGCAAAACGCCCCAGAACTTGCATGGCTCAGTAAGCATGTGCGGGTGGGGAACTAAACTGAACTGTCAAAGGGAAACATCGTTTCACTTTGACAGTTCAGCCAGCCCAGGAGCACTCCATCAGCTGGAAAAAGCATCTGACGGAGTGCTCAATGTTTCAATGTGCTGGCTCCTTAGCTCCTCCATAATGGGTGAGGAGCCACTGGGTGGGCCCCCCATTGCCATTATGGATGAGCCGCCAGGCTCGGACTGGCCTACAGGGCAATGCCTGTACCAAAAATGTAAAATGGTAGTGTGGGCCAGTCAAAATGGGCCACCATTTTGGTCAATGTGGACCAGTTTGATGAGTTACTTTACTATGCAGTTAGTAATTTTGACCATTGTTGCTGAATATATCACAATTTACTTACATTTTAACACAAAGAACCCCCTTGGGTACTATTGAAAAAGTGGGCCTCATTACAACCCTGGCGGTAGCTGTGCCGGTAAAACCGGCACGACTGCTGCCGGAGTTGCATCCGGGTCCGGCACCCGCGAATGGGCAATTACCGAGTCATGCAGAGTTAGGCGAACCTGATATTTGCCCTTTAAATTTTAAATTAATACTACATTACTAAGTTTCTTAATAATGTTATGGATAGGGAGCCCTTTGCTGTATCAACTGGCAATTCCCCAAGAATTTATAAAAGCTGCCAGGGCTATACCTTTGGAAGGTGATACTGTATACAAACATCTTTTCCAGTGTTCGTTCACGTCCAACCAACTGAACGCACCTAATACTTTTTTAAAGTGTGATGTTCTCTTGGAGTGCATGGCTCGACATTCCATAAACAAGTGTCTAGCGGATTCAAGGACCTCTACAAGCAGATTCTGATCGATTGATCAGCCCTCTCCTTAAAAGTATTTCCTTTTTGGGTAGTAAATTCCAGCATAGGCGCATTATGAGTGAACGATAATACAAATTTGGGAACAATAATAAATAAGGTGCATTCATGGGATAGATGCTGTAGTGATGGATAGCCATGAAACAAATCAATGGTATTGGTCCAATCCCATTTGTTTAACGCTTCTTTGACTTTCGTCGGTCTTAACGCCAATAAATCTGTGTCCATATCAAGGTCGTTTAAGAGAGATTCACAATAAATTCTCAGTAAAGCTAAAAGAGACTAATCGAGCTCAGGCTTTATCCTGGAGAACAACATTTGCTTCAGAATACAAGGTATTGGGGCCAGAAGTTACAGGGCCTCATTACACGGTAGGCGGTAACCATGGCGCTATTAGCGTCATGGTTGTCGCTGGTATTTTACCGTGTCCGCCTTGGTGGATGGCGGAATTATCACCCTACTCCAAGGTGAGCATGGGCGGTAATTCCCCATTCACCAAGGCACTTCCCCATTCCCATTTTTGCCCCCGTAGGGCTCAATGGGAATGGGGAAGAAGGTAATTATGGTACCGCAAATTGCGGTACCGTAATTAGCACCAAGGTCCCTTTGCGGGCCCGTTCCTTAATGGCTGGTAAAACCAGCCGTTAAGGTCGGGTCCCGCAAAGGGACCTCATAGTAAGGTGGTAAGGGTTTACCGGTGCCCTTACCGGTACCAGTAAACCCTTACCGGCTACCGTGTAATGAAGCCCACAGTCTTTTGGTATAATGCTCTGATATGATATGGCATTTATAATGCGCCTGTACACAAGTGTTTATAGGCGTGACAAGACCAGGAGGGGGAAACAGAGGGAGGACAAAACAATGATCATACTAGGTCTTGTGTCATTCAGATCATGCAAGTGCAGGGAAGGGGAGAAGTGCATAGGGTGGGGAGGGAGAAGTGCAGGTAACTCAGAAAGTGCGGCCAACAGGTGACTCGTAAATGCAGAGAGAAGGGACTGTAGGGCTGCAGAAACAGACCACAAGTGCTGGGGAAGCCGAGAGGCAGTGCAAGGTGCAAGTGGACATTAAGGGACCTGGCCCACGTTCACAGGGTGGCCAGGTGACCAGTGTGTAGAGCAGTCTGGACATCAGCAGGGGAGAGGAAGAGAGAAAGCGGAAGCGAAGAGGAAGGTCATGAGTTGCTTCCGGGAACCAGAGGTGGTTCTGCTCAATAGGCAAATTCAGCCACTGAACCCAAGCCTCAAGAGATAAGAGCCCGAGCTCATATCTCATTGCAGCCACTGCCATCACATCATCTGCAGCCCGGTATTACAAAAGCACTGCTTAAAGTGAATAGTCTGTGTGAAGTAATTGTTTGCAACGGAAGGGGCTACCATATTAATGTTAATAGTTTGGGAAGGCCACGGGTTGGTTGCCCGCAATATCTTCAAGGTATCTATTGACATTAAGGGACAGGGGTAATTTACCTAATGCTAGGGTGACTCTTAATCCATTTGGCAATCTTTAGCCAGCAGAGAAACTGAACTTCTTTTGAACGAGAGAGGAGCCTCCTTCAAGGTTTTCCAAGCTGAAAGGTTGCGTGTGACCTGTTTGTGTCTCCCTTCAACAGTGCATCAATTTTGTATTGGATGAGTGCAGCAATATATGCATTTTTATGCATTTATATGCATTATTTTTTTAGCTATGCTGCAGATCATGGCAGAAATGGTTCTATGTCATAATCCTGCATAGAGCTGCATAGAAAAAAGGTTGCTTTTTTCAGGCTGTTTTTTTTAACAGCCTTCAATGGGTGGGTTTAATCCATTGTACGGTTTCTCCCCCAAACCATCCTGGTAACCACTCCCACACTAGCCCCCACTTTCTCCTTTGCTGGGTGTGATCAATCAGGGGGTTTCTCGTCCCAAACTCCCCATTGCTCCCCGCCCCCTCTCTTCCCTGCCACAAACATTGCGCCCCTGCAACCCCTTGTCCCCCGCCCTCCCACAGACACACACTGTTAAGATGGATTTTCAGAATCAGCCTTGTGGACAGATTCTGAGAGGCCACCCTATTATGAGTAACAGGAACAAACACTCATGTCTAGCCAAACTCTATCGGGGTAGTGTGACTGAACAGCAAGGCATAGACCTAGGAGGGTGTGATAGTGGTGAAGGGCTCAGTGAAGCACACATAGATCACTCTTAATAATACAAGGTATGCAGAATGTATAAACATACAGTTATTTATGTAGGGCTTAGACCACTCTTATTAATGAAAAACCACAAGTAGGTAGCACACTAAAACATTCATAACTACATATTTACCTTGGCATGCTCTGCTAAGATCACTAAAGCTTCACTTTTAAAAACAGCTACAATCACTTTTCAATATACTGTAAATCTAGCAAAGCTAGTGAATATATGAACAGAACCAGGTAATTCATCCATACTTTGAGAACAAATACATTGAGAATTACAAAGTACTTTAAAAAGGCATTTGCTTGCTAGACAACAAGGGACCTAGTGCCCTTAAGTTAGAGTCACAGGTCCCAATACAGGTATTTTCAGGAGGGGAGTCTCTTATAGGAAGAATGAACAAGTGTTGGCTTGAACCAACAAATAGTTATACGTGTTTCAAAATGTAGTACAAAACAAGCGGAAAGTCTTTTCAAGACCCTTTCCCAATCCAGCCACCTTACGAGAGACCCAGGGAGGATACCAGGCCAGAACACCACTGTTCAAGGCTACGCAAAAGGGAGATAGGGGTAGGACTTTAGGGCCATGCAACAATGGAGACAGAGTGGCCAAAACTGGTATAGTTACTCACCCCTTATACATCAATTCGCTCAGGGACCCCTGTAGGAGTTTCTGATATTGCTTGGCCTTCTGGATTTGTGTCTTGGTTGCATTGGAGGAAGCCCAGGGGTCGTAGGTGCAGAGGTCACTTCATGTGTCAGGTTTTTGTGTCAGGCTAGTTCGCTCTGATTGACTGGATCTGGATTTTGGACAGTTGGTCATACAGGACACACCGACTTTGGGATCACCATTCTGACGGTGACCTCAGAAGACTCACAGGATGCAATGGAAAAGCTGAGCAGCGATGGGCTCTTGAATAAAAAGGTGGAAGGTGAACCTTGTGGCAAAAATAAAGAAACTGATCCTGCAAGGACCATCTTTGTGGTAGAGAGCTGAAACTTCAGGGAAATGCTTCTTGTTCCATAAGCTAAAGATCTACGGGGGAAAAAACCTAATAACAGCACAAATATAATTTTACAGATGCAAATTATCAGACATTTGTAATTTTGCCAATGTTTTGTTCTCAGCTCAAATAATCTTGATACATGTGCTTTTATCAGCTTTACACTAGGGACCATAGGCTATTCACTCTCTTACTCTTACGTCACGTCCAGTTTCATCCATACTTCTGGGTGTTGTGAATTACCTGAAATACCTCACATAGTGAACCGCAAGAAACCCTTATTCAGGTGGCCAATGAAGGGCTGATCCACTGAGATCCCAACTCTATGGGTGAAAGAGCGACAACGGCTCACTGGGATGGGGAAGCCCAGGGTTGTACTTGAGGGAATAACCCAAGAGAGAAGCAGTATTCTACCAGGCATAACGTCCCTGAAGCTTTCTTTGGTTATTCTACATCCACCTCCCTTCTTCCAACCAACGCAGCTCCCTTAATAACATCCTGCCACCTGACAACTCCAGTAGACCATCTAGGAACCGTGTTACCCTCAAAACCCACACCTCCCAGAGTCATTGTTTTCCTGATTTCCACCCGAATACGCCCAACCATTTTTTTTCACTTCCCTATGATATTCTTTACCGAATACCCAATCGACCTTGACAAAACCTTAGCAATCCTGTCCCTTTGATTATCATTTCCTGTATTACCAACCTACTTGGACAAAACACTACTGTTCCCACAAACCCCCCTGTTTATTTTCGGACAATAATCCGGGTCATTCCAGTTTTTTCCACACACCCTACAAATCTCACCCTTCCGTACTTACCCACACCCCTTGCAAGGGAACTATAATCCTATACAACACCTCTTCCTCTCTATATCCCGTAGTATACTCAAACTCTCTAACTTCCGCCCTTTCTGACACAAGCACCTCTTTCCCTTTCAACCCTGTAGGCTATCTGAAAACTCTACCACCTTTCTCCCGACATAAAACACAAAGATTTAACACTAAAGCTGTTTACCTGACATGTCTCGATGCAAGGGTCAGGCAGAGTCAGGCAATTAACTAGAATATCACACACCAGACTGCCCTTTCCTTTCCCCACAGGGATAAAAGTTGGAGTCAGAGAGCACAGTACGAGCAAGGCAGACCGCACGACGAAACGGCTATACAGACCCGGCAGTTCAAAAGGAGGAGAAAGCCAGCGAATATCCAGATGCTAACCCTCGAAACCTCCACTGAAGGAATCATAAAACCGAGGACAATAGACAGAGTGTGTAGCAGCAGATGCCGACAGTACCCACAGCGTGTCAATGCTGATTAGCAGGAGGAAGGGAAGCTCTCTCGACCATGGTACCAACCTTGATTCCAGTGGAGAGAAAAGCCAAGTGGTTCATCACAGCCCGTGAGTCGAAGGGAGAACCGATAAGAACCGGGCTGTGTTGAATGAAAGTCGCGAAGTGGCAAGTTCAAAGAAGTTCAAAGAACTGTACATGTGTGAAGGAAAGACCAGCTGCACAGGGAACCAGCCCCACGTGGGTGCTAACTCGAAAAGACTCTAGTCGATTCCATAGTAAGTAAAACTACAGATACCAGAAGGACATAGGAGGGCTGCCAAAAGAGGTCAAAGTGGTCATACAGGAGGTCTAGCAAAATCCCCATACTATCGAAAGACTGATCTACAAACAGTTAGGAAGGAAAAGGGAAGAGAATCCTGCATGGTGAAAGTAAAAGGTAAGTGAATCCCGCCAATATTGAAAGTACTGAAACAGCAAGTGTGAACCCGAAGGAGGAATGCCAGAGAAGAGGGGCAAAGTCTAAATTCCCAACAAACAGTGTGTTGACAAACATGAACCCGGCCGAGGGATGTCCACTATGAACTGTTTGAAAAGACATTGAGAAACCAAGGGAAGTGAATCCCGCTAAAGAGAACAGAATCCTGTAGTGATGGAGGCTGAGATTCGACAAGGGTCTGCACCCGGAAGAGGGGGGCTCAGGGGTGAAGTTGTCACCCAATGTATATGTGAAAAAGCCATTGTAAACTTGGCAGAAGGGTACTGGCAGTCAAGAGTGATGCAAGCCCGAACGAGGAAGAACCAGGGGTGAAGCTATCACCCAAAGTTCATTGAGAAAATAACTGTTATATAATTTGTGGAATATGATACGTGAGGGGTCGGCGCCCAGAAGTGGAGGACCCAGGGGTGAACCATTATCACCCTAAAGAACTTTTATTTGGTTAAAGGAACTTTTGTTTTTACTATTTGAACATGTTAGGCCCTCGAAGGCAAGAGACTTTCAAAGGAAACGAGACTTGACAGCTGGAACAGAACAATTGGCTCGTGCTGAAACAGCTCAAGCGTGTACTGTGCTAGCTGAAATGGAACTGTCGGTTTGTGCTCCAAGATCCCACCTTACCCCTTCCTCAAAACGTGGGGAAGGGAGACCCTAGCTACCGCATCCTGACATATTATTTATGAACACTTCTTTCTTTCTTGAAAACTATCCCACACCCTTTTTATACTAGTTGTACGGTTTGGCAATAGGTTTCTTAGTATAGGCTCTTTTTATTTGACTCAACACCACTAGGACTGCCTTATTTTTCATTTGATGGTCGACGCTTGCTCCCATCTTAGATTTAGGTTTAGTTTAGGTGTTTTTCCACCCTGCAAACATTGTTTAATAAACACCCTTGAACTGTGATCACTTGTGTCTTTCTTTACTGTTGCCACCATGAGTTCCTTACAGTGTCCATCCTATGGGGACGGGGTGGATACTTTTGGCACACCAAAAAGAATTTCTCCTTTAAATGTATTGTGTTGCGTTGAAGGCAGGGTCGCGTGGGCGTGGCTAGCCCCGCTGACTCCGCCTACCAGCAACACCCCTCAGTCTTTTTTTGCGCATTGACAGGACTGGGCGTTTGGCATAGCGTGCACAATCATTTAGTGCATCACATATACCCTAGGCTTTTTTTGGCTTTATTTCCTTTAGTTCTTTCACCCATTGGCAACTCCCATCACTCTTTTATGGCGGGTGTCAAGGGTTTTCCGACCTGCACATCCTGCGACAGGCATTTTGCAGCAGCGGACCACCCACGCATGGACCCCCAGTGTTTAGGCCCTCATCATAGGTGGGTGGCCTGCACTTCCAACGTGCTTTCCCCAAGGACTCTTCGAAGAGACTCACGAAGTGGAGGGACATATTCAACTTGCCGCCTCCGTGTAAGCTAAAGGAGTTAATTTCTTTGGAATCTTTACATCGGGTAAGTCAGACACCCTGCTCAACTGGGAGGAACCACAGTCCGGTAGCTGCTAGCCACGACAGTGTGGAGTCAGATCCAAGGCCATTTTGGCTCATACCGGTGCCCTGAGCACCGAGGATCCAGCGAAAGATCTTACCAGAACCCACTACGAGGCCCTTTGTGCTCATACCATCAAAGTACCACGGCCCTCTCAAGGTCTAAGACCAGGCCGGTTGTACCAGAGGTGATGACTCAGCGTCTAAAATCAACCTGGCAAAAGCCTGATGGCCACAGTCTGAGGACTTTCCTTCACATTCAGTCACTGTGCATCGCACCGAGGATCCCGTGAGATTTAATCAGAAGCAGAGCTCTGCATTGAGTTGTACTCCTTGCACCTCCTTGCCAGCCCCAAGAACATGTTCTAAACCTTGCACAACCTTTCAAGAAATACCACTTCCTCCACTAGAGGCTCTGCCATTTCATGATCAGTGCCCCCCTGCACCTAAAACGGACATCACAGTCCGCACCAAGCAGGCGTGGACGTCTGTCATGGTTTCCCTCTTGGCAGAGGACATTTCAGAAATGTTCTCCCCGGACTCGGAACCTGCAGCTCTTTCCAGGCCGGCGCAGATCCAAAAGCCTCCTACTGGCTCCTACTGTATCCCAGGAGGATTTTGTGAGGGTAGACTGGTTCCCTATCACCACCTGTTCTACTTCTTACCGCATTCCAGCCACTACACTTAGGTTTGGGGCTCCTCCTCAGGTCAGGCAACCAACTTCGTGCCCTAGACCTGCTCAGCCTTATGCTCCTGCAACCAACTCCTCTTATACGCTCACAGCAGCAGGGCTTTCCTCCTCAGAGGGTAGATTCCTTCAAAGTTTTCAAAGAAAAAAGCATTCGGACCCTATGCAAGGGTATTTTTAGAATCTTGTAATGGAGGTGATGCTGCAATGTGCTCCTCTGCCTCAGGTACCAGTTGTCAAATAACTGGTTGCATGGATGTTGTCTTTAGATACTTATTGTGAGCGTTACATCCGTGCACTCTTGCAAGTGTCACTACTTCGACATACGTCCAGCTTGTCACTGAAGAACAGGAAGTATGAGTACCCAACCTCTTTCCACCCTGAGAATTGGGTACTTGGGAAAGGAAAGGGGCTGTTTCCCCCTCACCACGGGCTCGCCTCCTGGTATTAGCGTGGTGTAGAAGCAGTGGAACACTGAGCCGGGAGGTGGATGTACAAAGGCCGCTGTACCCAGAGGTAGTCAGGCAAAGAGTACCAGGAGGTTAATGCATAGTATAGCTGAAGAGTACACAGAGGAAGCCAGGCAAGAGTACCAGGGTAGTATTGCAGAGCAAAGGCTGAAGAGCGACTGGACCAAGCAGGGACAGGAAAGAGCACAGGCAGCGGTACTGAGATGAGGAGGAACCAACAAGGAATACTGGAGGTTGGTTTCCGCAACAGAAGATTTTTAGAGGATAACCATAAATGATCACGAACTTGAAAGGTGCATTCTGGGGAAAGATGTTTATCGCCTTCTTTTTGCCACTCTTTGGAGTCTTGAAGTATGGAAACCGTTTGTTGATGTATGTTTTGGATCGGACGTATCATGGCATCTGTAGAACAGGACTGCTGATGATAGTTTCCATGAGTAGTATCTTGGGGTGCTGGTTACATGTGACAAAAAAGGTTCAGTGCTTGATGGGTGAGTGCAATGAGCTGTTGTTAGCTATCTCAGATATGTTTCTAAAGACAGTTATCTTGACAAGGCATCCGCTCGCAAATTGAAAGAACCGACATTGTGGGTAAGGAGAAAGTCCTATTGAGCGAAAAAGAAGGCCCACTGAGCTTGACGGCTATCCTGACACTGTAGAGACTCTAGATGCTGCAGATTACGATGATCCGTCCGTATCAATACTGGATGTTGTCCTCCTTGTATATGGTGTCTCCATTCCTCGAATGCTCCTTTAATAGCTAAAAGCTCCTTCTCTTTCATGGCATACTTCACTTTACTATGCATTTATTTGTTAGGATAATAAGCACCAGGATGTTTCACCAATGTTTCTGGATCAGTCTGTAGCAAAACAGCTCCTATAGCCCTGTCAGATGTGTCAGCTTCGATGATAAAAGGTGCAGTGTCATCTGGATGTTGAATCTTGGGTGCTGTCATAAAGGCTCTCTTAATAGTCTGAAAGGCTTCTTTGGCTGGTTGATCCCATTGAAAGGCTGATTGGCTTGTAACAGGCAGGTAATGTTGAGGGTTATCTGAGCAAAGTTGGAAATAAAATCCCAGTAATAGTTGGCAATGACCCAAAAAATCAATGCAATGTTGATGGAAAGCACAGTTGTCTGGTTTGGCGTATAGATGATTTGCTTCAAGACGTTGTAAAACCTGGGACACATGTTACGGAAAAGATGTGTATGTCATCCAAATATACTCACATACATAGTCTGATAAGATCTCTGAACACTGAATCCATAAACCTGTGGAAAACAGATGGATGATTACACAAACCAAAGGGCATTACCCTGTACTTGTAATGCCTCTGGGAAGTCTTAAATGTGTTTTTCCACTCATCCCCCTCTTTTATCTGGTTGAGATAATATGCCCCCCAAAGATCTGGTTTGGTGAAGACTTTTGCATCTTTGAGGTACTCAAGGATGTCTCGAATAAGGGGTAAGGGATACTGATCTTTAGGAGTGATGTTGTTTAGCTCTCGGTCTCCACACACGGCCGTAAAGTTCTTTCCTTTTTGGGCATAAAAAACAGCAGTGCCCCGGCTGACGACTGTGGAGGGACAATGTATCCTTTCTGTAGACAATCCTTCAAATAATGTTGACGTTCCAGGCATTCCTTTGGAGAAAGAGAGTAAACCTGCCTATGAGATATGGATTTACCAGGGAGAAGTATGACATCACAATCGAACGGACGATGTGGAAGAAGGGCAGTATCTTCGTGTTCCGAGAACACTTTCCAGTAATTATCAAGTATTTGAGTTGGACAGAACAGGCTTGAGGGACTGAGCTGGTAGTCTCTGTTTAAATAGAAATCTCATTGGGAACATGTGCACAACATCACGTGGTGCACATCGTGGTACCAAAAATCAACATTTGTGTGGCACAGTTCACAAAAGGTTTGTGGTAAGTGAGCAATGGAAGTCCCAGTACCAACGGGTACAATGGTGTTTCTATAACATCAAAAGCCAGTTGTTCACTGTGTTGATTTACGATTAACCTGGCTGGTACAGAATGATGGGTAACGGGATCAGAGGATACTGGAGACGCACCCATCTATAAGGTCTGCTTTAGCTGGGATGGTCTTTTCTTTCAAGGGTGTCCCATGACGGAAAGCAAATGCCTGGCCAATATAGTTCCGAGAAGCTCCTGAATTCAATAAAGCCATTGTAGTAATATACTGCTGTAATGCATGGTTGAACAATTCTAAATCCAACATCGGAAGGTGGGTAACAGGCATAGGACCCTGATTGTTATTTGGAAGGGATGGTTGTGAGGGTAGGCTTGCTGTTCTCTTCCCAACAGACAGCAAGCCCACTAGTTTTCTTATGGCGTAGGGGGATGTACTGGACATGAGTCCAAAAAATTACCTGAACCCCCACAATACAGACCTAAATGGTTGGTCCGCTGTTGTCATTTCTCTTTCTCAGTTAGGGGGCCTCGAACTGCCCCTAAATGCATAGGTTTCAGCTGATGTGTTTCAGTAGGGACGACTGGAGTCTGTGTGGCTAGTCTGGGAAACGGATGGTTTTGGACATATTGTTTCTTGTCACCCCTTTTCTCCACTAGATGATGGTCCGAGGGTTCACTGGAATGGACAAGCTCATATTTATACTCCTCCCGAAGACCATGCCGAAAAAGGGTTCTCTGAGTCACCTCTGGCCACTGTGCATCTGCAGCCAATTGATGGAAAAGGCTTTTGTACAGGAACAAGTCTTGGGAGCCCTGTTTAATACCCACCAACTGATTCAGAGCTTTAGATACGAGATTTGGTGATTGAAGTGTCTTCAAAGGGCTTTTTTCAAATTCCTGAACATTTCTCAAAATCGGGCTGTTTGTTGACACATAACGTGCAGCAGTGATTGAAGTGAGTGGGAACTGTCGACTTTTATTTTTTTCTGTTTACCATTCCTCTACTTTTTACGACCATATTCACCATTGTATACAGAGGATTTGTCCATTCATGTATCTCTTCAAGTGTAAAGTTGTAATAGGAGCCTTAGTTACTAGTCAATTAGACTACGGAAATGCCTCAGATGTAATACTTGTCATATGATGCACTATGCTTTCGCCTGCACTCTCCCTTGCAAGACCACAGTTCTATTACTTTTTTTGGTATGCTTCTACCACTGATCGGCAAACTAAGCTAATGCACTACCAAGTATGTTACTCAATCCTTGCTTTATCCTGTGCAAAATGGGCTGGGTGGAACAGAAATTGTATCTTACAATGACTGCAAAATTTCAACAGTTTCCTTGGGTCTTCATCGAACTTCATGGAAGTGATATGGGCTACTGCATGTTCCATAGCTGAGGCAGAAGCCTCATGGGATAGAGCCGCTCTTAACGTAATGTTTTCCTGTTTGAAGGTTATGAGCTCTAAACAGAATGCTTACATTTATTCCCAAAGTTCCTGCAGGGCATCCATATCTGTGCAGGTAGGTAGGCGTCTTAACCTGCCAAATACCGGGTGTAGGGGAAGCATGGTATCAGAAGCACAACACTTGCAGAATGGATACAATTTGCAAAACCTTTATTCAAAATGTTGTGGCTGGAGAAACTCCTACTTTGCCCTATAACTAAGATGGGAGTAGTCTCGACCATCAAATGATAAACAAATCAGTCCTAGTGGAGTCCGTCAAATCAAAATGGCCTATTCGAACAAAACCTAATGCCTGCCCTATCTCTTGAACTAGCTCTCCTTCTCACGTTAGACCTCACTGAGTAAGGCTGTCCCTGTAGGCAGGATGACACACTCTGGCTATGTTTCCAACACAATAAACAGTTCCCAAGACGTGGGTTGAGGCCTGCCTGGCCTTCCACGTTAAAGTCTCTTTTCTTGACTTCCAAATAATGTTTCAACAAAAAGTTTGCAAAGGTCCCTCTCTGTTGGGATCAGACCTTTCACCAAATAGTTCACAAAGGTCCCCCTCTGCTGGGCTCAGACCTCTCATGACAAAGTTCAAGACAGACTTGCAAAGAGGGTCCCTTACCCAAGCTTGTTAAACTTTGATTCACCATCAGTCGGGCTCGTACCACTTTCGGATGTCGAAGACTTTCGAATGTGGGTGGTTTCCTTTTCAGACCACCGCAGGACCACTTTGACTCAAAGCTCACGTTTTATCTTTTACTCTCCCCTTATTTAGGAGTTTACTTTTGCTGTTCATTCGCTTTATTGCTTTAAACAATGTACCTTTCACTGAGACTTTCGAGTGGGCTACTTCCTTTCGCCAGACCACTCCGTTACTTAGTATCGCTGATCTCACAGCTGTCCTTACTTCAAAGTTCATTCTCAGGTCTGCCTTTCTTCGTGTCTGATTCACACACATGCAGCCGTCACTTGCAATATAATGTTGCTATTTCATTTTCTTTAACACACACTGGTTTCTCAGGTCGCATGCCAACTCACCGGCTGTGTGTGTCTCTTTCTCGGTTTTGCCATTTTCCAATTCACGAGTCAAGGTTAGTACCACAGGCTTGGCCTCACTTCCCCAACTATGCTGTTCACCCGGGAGGGTTGCTGGTGTTCTGAAACACAATGCAGTCTTCACTTGTTGAATCAAGCCTTCTCCGTGTGTCTTTTGCGGCCTGTCGGAGGCAACGACCTCCAGTAGGGAACTCTTGGGGTTTTTGACCCGCTGCTCTCATTCCCTGGTATGTTGCTCTGCTCCACTAGGTGTGCCCTCATCCCGGAAGTTCTGCTCATACTCGTGTTCTGCCTTGCTCAGAGTGTGTCTTTAGGTGTTGCCTTTTATTCATGTGAGAAGATCTAATTGGTATTAGGTGTATGCACTTGGAGTAAAGTGCCTGAATTTGCCTGACCCGATTAACGCAACATGTCCAGTACGATGTGGGAGAGTTAGTCCGGTTACTCTGTCACCCTCTTCCTCGGCCCCTTGTTTGTGTAAAAAGGGGGGTTGGGACTTCAGAAAATTCGAAAAAAAATAGGATGGGTCAGATAAACGAAAGAGGGGGGAACACCACGTCTCACCATCGGCTGCCTCACCCTCACTCCCCGAAGATCCCTCGCCCAGGTGATCCTCCCACACTGCTCCACCCCCAGGATCTGGATCCAAAGGCAATGGCTGTGCCCTGGCTACCTGAGAGAGAGATTCCCAGGGACTAGCGGGTGAGACACCATGTGGTTTCTCACACTGGTCTTGTCGATGTTGTCTTTCAGATACCTGGAGTCATGAGCGTTGAGTCTGTGCTCTCTTGCCAGTGGTGCTGCTTTCACATATGTCCATCTTGTCGCTGAAGAACAGGTAGTATGAGGACCCAACCCCTTTCCAGCCAGAGGATTGGGTCCTCGGGAAAGGGCCTAGACTGTCTCCCCCACATCACAAGCTCACCTCCTGGTATTAGCATGGTGTAGAAGCAGTGAAACACTGACCCTGGAGGTCGATGTACAAAAGATGCTGTACCCAGGCAAAGGGTACCAGGATGGTAATGCAGAGTAAGGGCTGAGTAGTACCCAGAGGAAGCCAGGCAATGGGTACCAGTATGGTAATGCAGAGCAAGGGCTGAAGGGTGACTGGACCAAGGAAGGACAGGAAAGGGAACATGCAGCAGTACTGAGATGAGGATGAACCAGCAAGGAATAGTGGAGGAATAAGGAATGACCAGGAACTGAACAAGACAAGTAAAGGGAAAGGAAGCAAAACGGGACACAGCACAGGAGTATGGAAGGAGGCAGGGTTAGGGGAAGGAATTGGAGACAAGGTGAGCAGGCAATGAGGCACAGAAAAGCAGAGAGCTTAGTCAGGGGACCAACTAAAGAACATTAAGACGCACAGAGGCGAGGTGGTTTCTCCTAGATATAGGGTTGCGTAATGAGTTATGTACGGGCTGTTGCCATGACGCTGTGACACTCCAGTGTCTCCTCTCACCAGGCTGCCTCCTGTTACCATGGTAACATGTGAAGACGGCTGTGTGCCATGCAGTCCATCCAGGAAGTGCTTGGGGGCGTGGCCAACAAACATGCGATGCGGACGTCATCTAGCGGTGCTCCTGAGGCCGCCAGCAATATCCTGGTTAAATCCTGCAAAGCAAACTACTAATTTTCCAAACACAACATATATGTGCGGTAGAACCTGGTTGGAACAGTTCGCTGAATTGTGGAACTGAACCAGGATCCAGATCCGAAGATCTAAGCAGTAGAAGTATCGTAACGGTAGACTACGAGGACTGCCCAAGATGGCCGGCGCGACCAAAAGGCGATGAGGAACGGCATGCGAGGGCCGAGACTAAGCCGAGACAGTCAACCAGTGACCTCACCCCTCGAGACAGCACTGCTGTGGAGACTCGCTGTGGGCGCGCTGTGATATGATACTGGGGGACCGACGTATGGACATTGTGAACTTCCTGAACACCATCGGACCCATACACCCTGAGCACGGAGACACAGCGACGTAGCTGGTGAGACAGACTCCGGCGGAGATGATCCTCGACGGGGACACCCACCAGCAGGGAGCAACGGAGCAGTCTGCCGGTGCCCCGGTGGGTGTTTATAGTCGGCGACAACAGGTAACACATGCCTGCAACTAAGGACCCGGCTAAATAAGGACCCGAACCATACCCTCTGTGCCTGGTACAGCCTGTCCCCCTAGACCGCTGCTTGTTCAACGCTCTGCGGAACACACCAACAACACGGCCCGAAGCGCGGTGTGGACTAGTAAACCCATGCAGGCGTCGTGCAACTGTTGAGGGAACCGGCAGCTCTCTCTCTCCGCTCCTCCCGCTACCACCCAGAGAAGGAGAACAGGACGGCGGAGCAAGTGCGGACTGCAGCTCTCACACCCAGGTCCCTCAGGAGTGAGAGGGGGGGCCCAAGTAACACCCAAGTTCGGCAGAGGCGAAATCCGACCGCAACACAGCTGCAGGTGTGCTGGCAAACAAAGTAAACATTCGCCGAATTAGCAGAGGCTCTTGTGGTGAGCAGACCTTTGTGTGTAGTGGGGACGTACTACAGTCAAACTGTGGGATAACCAATACGCTGTGCAATGCATGAATGCTGCAACATCCCTAACAATACATGCTGCTTCACCCTATGTGGACACTTAAGCACACAGAAAAGCCACAGAAGCCGAAACACGGTAGTGCCTACGGAACACAATAGACGCCTATCCCCAGCTGTGTGAGTGGCAAGAAAGGCAAACTTACACGCCATATATTGCAAATGACCTGGCAAATCCTAACGGCGGCAGATAACCTAGGCACCAAAGGGTCAAGCCGCCCGTGATCACTGACTCAGCAGCAGGCCATGAGGAGACGGAAGGGGGAAAAAACAAGCAACATAACTGTGAACACTTTCAGAAACCACGATCCGACCTGTGTACAACAACTGCAAGTGGACTAGATAGCAAACAACATTGTAAGAGCCCATGAAATCGCCTCCATTATAACCAACATAGGCAACAACAGAACCTGCACATATACCAGCACGCCACTGTCATACCCAAGCCTGGGGTATCTCTGTGGTGCCCCCATTGTGACTTGCGGCATCGACCCTGACCTGCATATCAACCTGCTGACTACAGGAAGAGGCTTTCTCACTGCGTGGTACTCACTGAAGACCCTGGTATGGGCAAGGGTAAGAGCAAAAAAAATCACTACACAAAGCAAAATGGAACAATACACGCTACCCACGCCAACCACTCCAGCGGAACAAGTCAAGTCTACTGATACACTGGACACTGACGGCAACCTCTCCCTTAAAGACGTGATCAACGCCATCGCTGGCTCGCGGTCATCTATGGAGAAAAAAATTGACAGTATCAGCACGGAATTATCCCTGTTACGACACGACCTGCAGAAACTTACCCCGCGCACGGGAGAGGCTGTGACCCGTATATCAGAGACAGAAGATGGTCTACGAGCAATAGGCCAACAGGTGAACGGAATGCTGGAACGTATGAAAACGCTGGAGGAACAGGTGGAGGAGGGAGAGGGACACTCGAGGCGTAACAATATTAGCATTCTTGGCTTGCCCGAGAAAACTGAAGGCCCATCCATGGAACTATTTCTTGAGCAGTGGCTATTTGACCTATTTGCACCAAAAACCTTCGAGATTCTTCTCCAACTGGCAGACCAACTCCCGGAGCACCACCACGCACAGTAATTGCTAGGATCCTAAATTATAGGGATCGTGACACCGTGCTCCAACTGGCCAGGACCAAAGGCTCTATAACCTACAATGGCTCTAAAATCGCTTTCTTTCCGGACTTCACCAGAAAGGTTCAAAAAGTAAGGCAATCCTTTGGCCCGCTCAAAAGATGATTGCAGACCCTAAACGTCAAATATGGACTGTTATTCCCGGCACAGATCAAAATCTATCATAATGGTACAACCGCACATTTTACGAATCCCAAGCAGGCGTGGAACTGGGCAGAGAATCACCTAGAAGGAGACTGGAAGCCAGCAATCATAAGAGACAATGGGCAAAACAGACCACGTCTGGACAGATCACCACACGCACGCCCATAACCGCGCCCAGAGGAAGCGCCCCAGATGGCTGATTAATAGAACGGACATTATCACCTCAGCTACCCCATGGCTACTTCCTAAGGAGAGACCTGATGTGACTTCAACGCTTATTCCGCAAAGCACAATGGCACCATCCTGCACCACAGACAGCTGGCGGCCCATGGCGCCCTACCACCCCCACAGAGGATTGTTTTGTGAAGAGAGTAAGCAAAGACAACTAGGGTAATCAGTATCAGTTAATGTTTAGTTTGATGACTGTCCGTTCTTGACAGTAGTCCTTTATTGTTCGGGCGATAGATACTTCAAGTTGGGTGGAGTATGGGGTGGGGGGACTGGAGTTTGTATGTTTGGGTTAATACTGGGGCTAACAGTCCTGTTGAGCAAACCTCCCTGGTAATAAGAAATATCACGACAAAAAGCGAACAAGGTGCCTCACGTGGTTCCATAATAAATGAATATAGCATGACTCCCATCACATGGATGCAACACACCATAACACCATGCAGCCAACACCCAGTGATACACCTTCCTCTCATCCCGAATGGCAGGCGCCCCTAGCGGAAACACTACCAGATCAATCAGGATCATGACATGGAACGTGAATAGGCTCAGCAGTGGCCATAAAAGGCTTAGTACTGCTACAATTAAATCGCCATGCACCGGACGCTGTATTCCTGACCGAAACGCACTTAGCAGGCACAAACTGCACCTTATTCAAGCGCACTAACTATCGCATAGCATTGCATTCGGGCTTCATCATGGGGTCCCGTGGGGTGCTCATCTTGATACACAAGAGGCTTTTTTACCCTTCTATCCATTACGCAAGATAAAGAGGGCAGATTCGTTCACGTAACTGGGACCCTCTGGGAACGCACCACGACCATGTTAGCTGTCTACACACCACTGACCTTACTGACTTCCCTAACAAACGACATCACACCCATAATCACTGGAGACTCCTCAGATCTCATGATAATAGGAGGAGACTTCAATGAGGTTATGAATACTGAACTCGACCAAACACACATCCGGACTAGGAATCCCTCCACACGCACCAAACTTGCAATGTTCATCCAGGAAGTACTTGAATGCAATGGACCCTCAATGTCTACCGTGGTTCCCGTTATCCCTGAGCCTGAGGGAACGCAGATCAGTCTTTAGAGGAAAGGTGCACCAGCAAGGGTAAAGGCGCCAGCCCATCCGAGTTGAGTGAGCACGGTGGGGCCTGACACTGTGGTCCCACTGCCACTTCAGGTACCTTCAGAGATGCTGGTGCCAGGGACACCACCTATTATTGTGCCACCACTGACAGATACCTCAAAAACAGTTCAGCCTTCTGTGCCAGTTGCACAGGACACTTGGGTAGACCTGTCTCCTGTGATGAACATGGACACAGGAGATGAGGAGGAGCGTGAGGAGGCTTTGTTATCCACAATTTCCACAACAGGATGGTGGGAGTTCTAGATATTTTTGGTTTTCCGCTACCAGAAACATCTGAGACAGAGCCTGGAGTGCTGACTGGCATGCTGTCGCTTAACAAGGTGAACATATCAGGTATTCCCTTGCAAAAGTATGTATTAGCTGAGGCCATTTGGAAGAATCCACACATTGCAACTGCTATAAGCTAAAAGATTGATTCCTGTTACCGGGAGCTTTTTGCAGATACCCCCTCTTTGTCCTCGAATCCTTAGCTGCAGTCATTAGTGGTTGTCTCAGCACCTATGTTTTCGAAGTCTTTCTCTTTTGCAACACAAACATCTGGCCCTCTCTCTAAGGATGACAAGCTCCTAGATTCTTATGGGAAGAAAATGTATGCCAGCGCATCGTTGCACTTGGGACAAGCCAACTCTGATGCTTTGTTGTCCGCAGCTAATCACAAGTTATGGCAGGAGATTGCAGATTTTGAGTAGTACCTTCCTGCGCATAGAGTGGCTACTTTTAAGTCAGGCCTCTCTGAGGCAAAGTTGATTGCACAAGACATAAGAGAGTCTGCAGCTCACCCTATTGATACCGCTGCTGGAGCTCTAACGATAGGGGTAGATCTTAGGAGATCTGTTTGGGCTAGAGCCAACCCATTTCACTACAGATGTGCAAGACAAAATCCTTGATTTGCCCTTCATAGGTAACGATTTGTTTCACTCCTCCACTGACAAGGAGTTTAATAAAAAGAAGACTTTCACAGTCACCACCAAGTCTCTTACAGTCCTCATGAAAGGTCCCCAGAAACCCTTTTATGGCTCCAGGGAGACACGGGGCGATTTAAAAAATATAACCATCTGTAGTTTACGTGGTTACCAGGAAAGGAGAAGCCGGCATTCTGACAGATCACCCAGCTTCCCAAGAAGAAAGTAGCAGAAGACTTTCAATAGAGGGTTCCTCTTCACGATCGCAACCTTGGTCGCAGAGTTAAAAAAACAATGATCCGATCACCCAAATCCACTGCTCCCCGGTTGCGGGCAGGATTACAGTGTTCCATCACAACTGGCAGGTAATTTCAGGGGATTCCTGGACTATGTCGATGGTCAGAGGAGGCCACAGACTACCCATTCCTCATCTCCCTCCTCCTCGCCCCCTCCTCCTCCCCCATGTGATGAATCCTGTCATCACTGATCCCCATCCCATAGTATCCTCCCATGTGGCAAGGGGAAAGTAGTCGCTACCTGATCCTGACCCTGGGGGTGGTATTTTCAGGGTTGATCACATGGGAGGAAGTAGCTGTCAGGGTAGAGTGGTGACTCCACAAGGAGAGAAGCGGTTTAATTCTCTTTATTGTAAAGAAAATCCCTTAATTTCAGAATTCTTGATAGTTTGCTGCCATTACTCAAAACCATCTGATGGAAAACTCTGAAAACCAAGCGGGCTGGAAAGGGAGACGTGGTCCCGCAGAACTGCACGGGTCTTGGCAGCAAACAACATGAGAGCCGATGCAGAGACCCAAAGAGACTCTTCCCAGAAGGGGAAGCTGGCCCCTCGCGAGCCTATCTCAGCCGATGCATGGTGAAACAGTGAGTCAGCCTAACATCGAGGGGACCCCCGGGACATGCATATATGCTAAAAAGCACTTTCACAGTGAATACCGAACAAATATAAATGAAAGGAAAAGGCGAATATGGTGCAATTCTCCTAACATGAGATGCCAGTTGGGGGAAACCTCTGACCAGCATTGTCTAAGCCTAAAGACATTGCCAAAAGAACAGGGGCAAATATAGTGCAATTCTCCTGACATAAGACGTCAGTTGGGATAAACCTGGAACCAACATTGCCAAGAGCCAAAGAGATTAGCTGGGGTACCCAGCGTTGCCTTGTCCTGATTCAGTGGTGTCTCATGTGCCCTGGATGATGTTGCTCTTGTCCTCATGTCAGCAAGTCTTGCTTCAGTTTGCTCTAGTGTCTCATTTGCCCTGGAGGATGTTGCTCTTGTCCTCATGTCAGCAAGTCTTGCTTCAGTTTTCTCTGGAATCTCATTTGCCCTAGAGAAAATTGCTCTTGTCCTCTGGTCGGCGAGTTGTGCTGCTGTTTGTTGTTGTGTTTCAGAAGCGCTTGATGTTGATTTTTGCTTTGCATCAGATGGAGCTTTTCCAAGTGATGTTCGTTTTTCGTGCAGCATGTTTTAGTCACTCTGGCTTCAGCACATTTGAGAGCTTTTCCAAGAAAGATTGATTGATTGTGCTCTCTTCTCGTGAATGAACTTAAGTAAACTGTAACCTTACCATTTCCCATATTTGGAGTGGCTTGAGAATAAAAATATATATATATTTTTTATTCCCTTTAAAAATGCTTTAATAAACACTTTCGAACTGTATACAATAGTAATACATTTCAAAGGAATAAACCAGGACATGGAACATTTTGCTTCAGACACTTTTCAAAATGTTGCCTCCTTCTAGTACCTACTGTAGTGAATCGGGGTGAGCATCAGTAAATGAGGGTGTCTACGGAGTGGATTTCTCTGCATCCAATCATAGACTGCAATCTTGTCCTAGACAAACGGGGAATCCATGCAAATTTGGTAGATGTGGGTTCAACTGTGTGGATTTGTTTTGCCGGAAAAACATACACACATATGTACATTCCGCTTTATATATAAAGATTAAAGAGGCAGCATGTGTATAATTCTCCTGAAGTTAGATGTCAGTTGGAGAAAACCTGGAACAAGCATTGCCAAGAGCCAAGTTACATTATAAAGGAGGTTGACAGAAGGAGCTTGAACAAACCCTCATATAAGGGATGCCAGTATGATGGAGATTGGTGTAAGTGCTAACTGAAGTCAACAAGGCTTGTGCCACTGAAGAGTTGCAATTATAAGAATACCTAAGAAGAGAGTGAATGTTGCAGAGAAGCCTCATAAGTGTATCAGGTAATGAAGGTTTTTTGAAAGGAGATACTGTTACGCTCACCTGATATCCACAGGGACACCACTCAGCCCTGGCTGGAAGATTATCACTCTCGAACCCTCTCCCTTGATAGTGTGTTGGACGAGGATAGCGCCTGCAATACAGGAGAACTGGATATAAGGCTTAAATGTCTCTCTTGGATTGATTCCCACCTCCCTCAGCCTCGAATTCCTCCCTTAAGTCTAGTCCCTCCTCCTCACCTTAATATTAGGTATGGTGTGCTCTCCGTCCTGCGTCTCTGTGCAGGGGCGCGTTGGAGGTGTGGGATTCCTGCAACCTAGTTGCTTCACTGGTGCGTTGCCACGTGTTTGGGTGCAGGCCTGCAGTGACTCCGATTTGCTTGATGAGGTAGGTACTACTGTTTTACACTCTTTTATCTTGTTATTAATGGCTCTAGTTTCTTTCCCTCAAATGAGTTAGAGTTTTGGCGTTGCAGTGCTGTATAGGATGAGAATCCCAGCGCGGCGCTTTCTTGCCTTTTCTTTTGCTAAGCTGTGCCTGCGCTGCTTCCTTTGCAGGTCGTTATGATGTTCCGGGCCGCTGTGATGTTCCAAGAATCAAGGAGAGCCTGCACCTGGTAAGTGGTTTTCGTTGTCCTTGCATGGCCGTGAGCGAGCGCTCACTAATAATGTCTCTCTCTGTCTTTTTCAGGTTGCTGCAGCTTTCTGAAGATGGATGCGGCGTTGTGATGAAGAATCCCCGGATCGCTTGTACTCAGGTGAGCAGCTGGTGGTAGTTTGAAGATGGAAGATTCAAGACCAAAGCCAGGCTGCTACTTACAAGTAAGCGCTGAATAATGGTGTTCTTCTTCTTCCAGATACAGGATTCAACATGTGGCAGGATGCAAGGTACACTGGAGATCAGAACTGGACACAGTGAGCGTTACGCTGCTAACTGCAGAATAACGCGAAGCATGTGCTGCTGTTTGGGTGTGGCTTATATAGCCCAAGTAAAGTAGTTCCAGGCAAAGTAGTCCCAGGCCCGGCCACACCCAAAACACTAGACCGCATAGCTCAGTTCTTTGGAACTGAGCTATGTGAGTGCCTCCATGTTAACTGAAATCCCAATCCAAATGTTGTGCTTCACATAACAGTATGAGCCTGGTGCCAAAGGTGCCAGGACTGGCTCCAAGAGAGTCCTTGATGGTGTTTTGTGGCCCTTGAGGCCACAATGGAAGCCTGTAACCTGGCCCCAGCCAAAAGGCTGGTTTGGCCATAATGACTAGGGGCATGAATCAGGACAGATACCTAGCAGAAGAGTACACCAGGGGATCTAAATGAACCAAAAGGGGGATATTCCTGGCAGGAGAGTGTACCGGGAAACTTACTTTAAGTTTGTGTTTTGAAAACAGACTTGGCCATATTAAGTTCTGGGTTCAATTGAACATTTTGTCTATCAGAAGCTTTCAAAAGACATGCCTTTGGCCATATTTGAATCATTGGTATGAAAAAGACATTTGGGTTTGCCACCCTGAAAAGTTGACCAGTGTTGTGAAAGGAATATTTGTTTTGTCAGCCTGCGGAAAGTGTTAGGTGAAAGAGACATTTTTAATGCCTTTAAGAGACTGTTCTTGATACAAGAACATTGTGAATAAAGTACCTGAAGCAATCCAGGGGAAGGGATACAACCCTGGATACAAGAAGTGTTTTTGTCGAAGTTATATGTTTGAGTTATTGCACTTTTCTATTAAGTTTAACATTTACCTTGCACTGTTTGCTTGTATATGTTAGTGTGAGGGTCAGATTGAGTTTGGACACAATCACATTCGGCTTTAGTTTTAGTTTTATAGGAAGAGACATTCACATTAGAATAGGGAAAGTTAGGCCTTCATCCAAACCCCTTTCTGTTAATAAAATGACTAGTGTTGAGAATGTTAGCTCTTTGTGTCCGCCTCTCTTTTCTGACCCCTCACATCTGCTGATTCAAAAAGGTTTGGCAACTCTCCTCCAGGAGATAACCAACCTCTTGGAGATCAAGGCGATCGAAGAAGGTCCCCCTCAAGAGCCGGCCCAGGGATTTAACTCCCGCCTTTTAACTGTCTCTAAGAAGAACTAGGCAGACCTGTGGCCAGTATTGGATCTTTCCTATTTGAACCTATCCCTTCCCTTAGAGAAATTCAAGATGGTCACACTAGCTCATATTCGGAACTCCCTTAACCAGGTATACTGGTTGTGCACTGTGGATCTAAAGGACGCATATCTTGTTCCAATATTCAAAGCGCACAACATCCTCTGATTTTCACTGGGTCAGCTGCACTATCAGTATCGAGTTCTCCGTTTGGACTCAATGCCGCTCCCAGGGTATTTACCAAATTGATGGCTCATATAGCAGCTCATCCAAGGCTCCTGGGTATTCACATTTACCTGTACTTGGACGACTGGCTTGTCAGGTCGGAAACATGTGCAAGGGCTACGGTCTCTCGCCAATAGCTGTTGGAACTTCTTATCAATCTAGGCCTATCAGTCAATGTCAAAAAGTCTAGATTAACCCCAACGCAAAACATCACCTTTATAGGGTTCAGATGGATGCAGCAGCGGGCAGGGTGTTCCTTATTGAATAGAGAATACAGCACATTCTATAAGCAGCTTCCACTTCCTGGGCCGGAACAGCACCTCAGTGTGGTGGTTTCAACATATTCTAGGCCTGATGTCGGCTTCTGTTTTAGCATTATGTTGGGTGTCCTGACCCACGTTTGAGCTATCATGCTGCAACATTTGGTGCTGTGGGCTTACAAAATCCAAGATGGTCAAAAAGCCCATATGTGCGCCAGAATCCAGGAGAACCACGCAGTTTGTGCGTACACCAAAATGGTTGCCTAACTTGCCACCCACCAGCGCCAGCATGATGGGCCAGGGTGCCATGAGTGGAATGGGTGCCAAAGGTAAAACAGCAGCGCCTGTTAGCTCAAAAACGCTTTAAAATTGCCTTTGGTTTCTCTGAATGCCAGCTCAAAATGCCTATTTTCAAACATTGCAACACATCCAAAAATCTCACTGAACACCAGTGGACATCTGGCAGAATGAAGTATGTGTGCATACAAAATCTGGGAAGATGAAGAGCCCAAAACAATGTTCATAACAAAACTGGCTGAGCTATGCATGTCAGCAGCCTAACTGAAACTGGATTAAAACCACCAAAATCGAAATGTTTAAATTAACTGAGTGACCTACTTTTGAGTGTCACGTAGTTTGTAACTGTTAAAATGTCATAGTTTTGAACTTAGAATCAGCATTCTAGCTGCATATGTAAAAATTGTATTGACTTAAACTGGGGAACAAAAAGTGACATTTTATCTGAAACCTGGCTTAAGGAAACTGGAATTCTGCCAGACAGCTACCCCCAACAGGAGTGGGGGCTTGCCCAACAAATGCATTCCCAGGCCTGGCTGCATTCTGTTGCCCCTGCCAAAAGGAGGTCACCCACTCTCTGATTGAATTACCAGGGGACTGCAAGAAACTAAACAAAGGGCCCAGGCAGATGGTTTATTGGGGGGGGTCGTAAATGGCTTTCTTTTGAACAAAGCCCTCCCTTGACTCAGGCAGATGTTATATTGGGGGCGTCGTAAAAGTGGCTTCCTCTTGGCAGAAACGGGGAGGGGCAGCCCCCTCTGAGGACAGGCTGAGCTTAAAGAAAGTGGATAGACTGGTTTCTCCACCATGTGACCTGGGAAGACACACCCCAGTTGGCCAGAATATGATTTTAAGAAAGATGTATAACTCATGGTGCGGACTTGTCAAAATTATCTAAATGATACCATAATTCTTGTGATTTTTCTGCCCACATTTTAAGAGGTTTTAGGACCCGGTGGTATGATCTGGGGGTTTACGAGCGGAAAAGAGGTTGTTACTCTAAATGTATGCAGGTTAAAAATCTAACACTTGCTTATCTAAATGCCCACATGCTTTGCACACAATTGTATACATTTGGAGAAAAATCCGATATGGGGAAAGCTACTAAAAAGTGCAAAAAGTTACCATTTCTTTACCCAAGCTCCTAGAAACGCCAGGGTCGGAACAGTGCCTCCCATCAGTAATGCATGATGTGTGTATGCAATGACAAAGAACTGTGTATCTGTGGAATATGTATTTGGGTCAAATATAGATTCATGTGCAATTTGACAGGGGAGTGTCCTTTCTGCAGGCCATAAAACAGCATCACCATGACTCACATTTCCTTTCCCCTATCAAGGAAGAGAGAAAAGCTTGACCAATGATTAGTTGAGAGAGGGGCTGGCTTAGTGATGCTGCGCACACACCCACTTTCAAAAGACATAAAAAGAGCCACTGGAAGCTAGAGAGGACATTCAAATCCAGTTGCTGCGGAGCGTTTTGCCGGACCACACAACATCCAGAAGATACCAGTTCCAGACTGACTCCAGCTACATACTCCAGAACCTAGAACTTATACTTTAGAACCTAAATCAGAGGCCTAAAACCACGAGCTGAGTTCTCTGCAGCAGGCCTCAAATCACTGCAAGCTACTCACAGCCGGGTGAGCTGCTTGAATCCCTTGCCAAGAACTTTTGCCAGGACCAGTGCAGAGATCCAGGAGCCGTGCAGAGACCGCTGTATCCGGACAGACCAGACCAGTGCCAGACCCGACCAGACCAGACCCTGCAGAACCGCAGACCCGGGGACCAGATCGCTGTGAAGTGCCGCTAGCCTGATTGATCAGATCCGTGACGAGACCCAGTCCTTCCAAATATATTGTGAGTACAGCTAGGACGGGGCAAAAACCAAATCTCTTAGTTTAAAGTAATATAATTCAATCTATTTAACCTAAGTAGAACTTCCTCCTAACTGTCACCTGTCATTTGTAAAGCTGCACCACTGTCATTTGTCAATTCTGCAGTTGCAAAGCTGTCACCTGTCATTTTGAGTTTACTTTAAATCCGAAAAACGACCTTTACAAAATCGTTCATATCTCTGGAACCGTTTGGGCTACGAACTTGGTTTAACTTTCCTCTGAAAGCTTAGAGTCTAAGCTTTCGAACAAGCCTAGAACCCACTTCCTACTCCTTATACTTTTTCCGCAATCACGATCGCACTCGCAAATTTTACCGCGATTTGCGATTTGGTTAAAAATCCAGCCACGTGTAACCATCAGCAGTCATTTCTTTCCTTGCTAAAAATTTGTTTGCCTCTTAATCACCATTTCTGAATCATTGCTAAAGTGAGCCTGAACTCATCCCAAGTATCTCTCACTCACCCTGAACCTCCTAAAGGGAATTAAAAGCATTTTCAGCATATTTCTCACTTCATTGCCACCACATTCAAAGCACTTGGGCCTGTGTTTTAAAACTCATACCGGTTTTCTCTAAGCCTGCTGGGGGGAACTGAATTTCGTATTGTATTTGATTGCATTCCTGAGAACTGTGTGCTCCTCTTTCCATCTACTTCCATGTCTTACATTGCATAGGGGAGGGGGGTCTATTGCCAGAGAAAAAGTGATTATATTATCTTTTGCTAAAATCATCTCAAGTATTTCTGTACTGCCTTTTATTCCTCTTTGCTTTTCCCTTGAAATCATAAAAGTATTTTTGCCACTTGATCCATCCTATACTAACTCCTCATTGATTATAAAGAAGTGTGCTAGTGTCAGATTACCCATTGTTGATTAACATCATATTTATAAGGGCGATATCGATTATTAATTTATTATAAAAGCGTGGTATCTATATTTTGTCTTATTTCTCAAATAAACCTTTTAAACTTGCAAAACAGAACTACTTCTTGGCTCAGTGGGGTCAGGGGGATTCTAAGAGAGGGGTGTTATATAGGGGTAGTCATCCAGAACTCATGAACTGGACATAAAGATATATCAATAAGGGTTTCCATTCAGTATCCCAGACTAGGCATTGACTTAGCTGTAGTGTTGAATTGAATCTTCTTACAAAGTGGGGGCTCGTCCGGGATATTCTGGGTTAGATTTACCATTTGTGCAGATTAATACAGTGTGCCAGCTGACCAGATACACATATCCGGTCGGATCACCACGCTGTGTTACGCTGTAAAGCACTCCTCAAAGGAACTCTCTAAGGAAACGGTCTGTTTTGCAAAAATAAAATACAAACTTCTGTAAGTCAGGAAGGAACTCAAATTCCAGAATGACGACACTGGTAGACATCAAAATAGCCAGAGAGCACTTCTTACATAAGCTATTTGTGAGAGGTGAGTGGACTCATCAGGACCAAACGGTCTGGTTGCAGGCAATTGTAACGCTCACCTGATTCTCGCAGAGGCGCCGGTCTTGACTGGGCGACTACCGTATCTTTGAAGGTGATGTGTAGCACCCGATGGGCTCTTTGGGCTGGACCTTTGTGCACTGTATGCCTGACGTGTAGAGTAAGATGTCTGCAGATAGAAAATATGGGGTTAATGAACTGGGGTTATTGGGGTGTCCCTATCTCTTTCCTCTTCTCTTCTCCTGTAGACCCCCAAAGGTTAACGCTCTCACCTTAGGTAAGTGAATGCCGAGCTCTCCATCTGCCTCGGGGCAGGGTGCTGTAACCAGTTTCTTCACTGGATAGGTAGCGCAGGCCTCTTGACTTCAGAGGACTGCTGTCCGTCGTTTACTGCACGAACGGTAAGTTTCGAGTCATTCAAATGTCTTTAAAGTCTTTAGTAATGATGTCTCTTGTTTTGCAGGGTTCCGGCGATGGCGGATGACGGGCTGAAGTGAGTTGAAGATGGAGCCCGTGTGATGAATAGAAGCGCCTGGAAGCACGTAAGTAAGCGCTTGTTGCCTGCTTCACGATGCGCTCTAACTGTCTTTTTATTTTGCAGGTACGAGTTCGGAGCGGCTGCAGGGTGCCGGAATACCCACTGGGTTAGATGTGGAAAGGAGTAATGGCACGTGAGTATTAAAGTTCCCCAATGTCTTTAAACGCACCTTGTTTTGTTTTTCAGATGCGGGATGCAGCGCCGAAGGCCTCCGGAGCGTGCGAAGAGTTGGTAAGCTTTTGCCTTTCAGATGCCGGAATGCTAACCTGTTCTTTCTTGTCTTTATAGGTGTTGCTGAAGACTGGATTCAGGATGGTAAGCCTTTTTCCTTAGGCCCAGGACCGGATGCAGAAGACACGATGAGCGTTCTGCTGCAGAGGGTGCAGAATAACACAAAGCAAGATTCATCCACCGGGTGTGGTTTAAATAGCCTCCTGTAGTGCTTAGGTGTCTCCTTCCACAGCCACGCCTAGGTAAGAAAAGAGTTCCTGGTAAGAAAAGAGTTCCTGCTTTCCAGTAGAGTTCCAGTGTTCTGAATCTAGGGAGTGGCTCCAGCCCCACCCAACAGGAAAAGTAGTTCCAAACAGAAGGGGATCAGAGGCTCAACTGGCAGGCAAGTAAGCAGCATGGTCTGCTGCAGGTAAGTCCACCCAAGCATTATGAGCCCGGCGCTTCCAGCGCTGGGACGGGCATATTTATGAGCCTGGTGCCACTGGCGCCAGGACTGGGTCCAAAAGGTCCCAATTGGGACTGGTTGGCACTCGGAACCTGGGTTATGGATCTGCTTCCAAGGGAGTTGGGAAAACCCTGACCTTTTGGAAGCAGAGATCATGACAGTACCCCCCCTTAAGGCCCCTCCCAAACCGGGCTTCTCCGGGGGTTTTGGCTTGTCAGGAAATGTTCGGTGAAATCTTTTGATTAGGCGAGGAGCGTGGACATATTCAGCAGGTTCCCAGGATCTCTCTTGGGGGCCGTAGCCTTTCCAGTCAATTAGGTAGAATAGTTTAGATTTGGAGATCTTGGAGTCCAGAATGCTTTTGACTTCAAACTCGAGTTCTCCATCAACTAGGATAGGTTTTGGAGATTTGGTTAGTCGGGTTTGAGGTTGCACGGGTTTTAATAGAGAGACGTGGAAGACCGGATGTATCTTCATGTGCGGGGGCAAGTCCAACTTGACCGCTACTGGGTTCACTATGGTAGTGATGGAATAGGGACCAAGGTATCTTGGGTTGAATGTGCGTGGCCCTTTTAGAGATAGATATTTGGTGGATAACCAGACTTGATCCCCTACTTGATAGTGAGGGGCTTCCTTCCGATGTTGATCTGCTCCTTTCTTGTATTGTTCTTTAGCCCTTTGAAGGTGAGAAACAGCTTCCTTAAAGGCTTGGGTGATTGTAGAATGCAGGTAGTCTACTGCTGGTGTTTCAAGATCTTGGAGGGGATCCAACTCCGATGTTCGAGGGTGACTGCCGTACAAAAGAAAAAACGGGGTTTTCCCAGTTCCCGAATGGACAGAGTTATTGTAGGCATATTCGGCTATCCAAAGGATATCTTTCCAAGTTTTTTCAGTTTGTTGCAGCATGCAGCGTAAATACTGTTCCAGAGTTTGATTGGTCCTCTCGGTTTGTCCGTCGGTCTGAGGGTGGTGACTGGTCGATAGTCTCACCTCAATTTGAGCCGACCGACAGCAACTTCGCCAAAAATGAGAAATAAATTGATTACCTCGATCCGAAATTAGAACCGAAGGAAAACCGTGCAGTCGGACGATGTTTTCGAGAAATTCTCGGGCCAGAGTTGCTGCTGTTGGCAAGCCTTTGAGCGGAATGAAATGCGCCATCTTGGAGAATAAGTCCACGATTACTAGAATCGTATTGTATCCGGAGCATGGAGGTAGATCGGTGATGAAGTCCATAGAAAGCGTATGCCAAGGGCGAGGTGGGATGTCAATAGGGCGTAAGAGGCCTGCTGGTCTTTCCTTTTGACTCTTGTTTTGGGCGCATACTCCACAGGACATTATAAAGTCTCTGATATCTTTTTTCCAAGACGGCCACCAGAAGTAGCGCTTGATTTTTTCTGAGGTCTTGGCCATACCGGGATGACCTTCCATTAAAGAGTCGTGATAACAAGAGATTACTTTTTTCTGTAAATCTTTGCTGGGTAGGTATAATCGTTCTTGGAAATACAATAAGTTGTCCTTTACTGCAAAGTCCTTTCCCTGCAGATGCCAATTCTGTATGTCTGCTGGAGTTACAAGTTGCCTGGCTTTATCCTTAACTTCCTCTATGGATTCTGTGGCGATTACACCCAGAATTCTTTGTTCGGGAATGATTGGTACAGGTTTAGGGTTGATCAAGTGTTCTTCCACTCCCATCCGAGAAAGGGCATCAGCTTTACCGTTCTTTGTACCAGGTCGATAGGTAATTATGAAGTCAAACTCGGCAAAGAATAATGCCCAACGGAGTTGTCTAGAGGATTGGGCTTTTGCGGTTTTCAAATATTGCAGGTTTCGGTGATCCGTAATCACATTAACGGTGTGTCGGGCCCCCAGCAGATAATGCCGCCAAGCCTTAAAGGCAGACTTGATAGCCAGAAGTTCCTTGTCAGTAATCGTGTAATTGATTTCAGGAGGCGAGAATTTGCGGGACCAAAATGCCACGGGATGCAACTGATTGGTTACCGGGTCCTTTTGTGATAGAACTGCCCCCATGGCAAGGCTTGAAGCATCAGTTTCCACGATGTAGGGGAGTTCGGGGCGAGGGTGTTTTAAGATTGGTGCAGAGATAAATTTAGTCTTCAAATCCTGGAAAGCTTGTTCCGCCTCGGTAGACCATTCAAAACGTTTGTTTTTCTTTAACAAGGCAGTGATGGGCTGGACTATTCGAGAGAATTCGGGGATAAACCTGCGGTAAAAGTTAGCGAAGCCTAACATGCTTTGCACACCTTTTACGGAGGATGGTGATGGCCATTTGAGAACTGCATCGACCTTCTTTGAATCCATACGCACTCCGCCAGGTGATAATATGAATCCCAAGAATTCAACTTCAGTCACGTTGAAAACACATTTTTCCAACTTAGCGAAAAGTTTGTGTTGACGCAATCTTTCGAGGACCATTTTCACGTGTTTCCGATGTTCAGATTCCGATGAAGAATAAACGAGAATGTCGTCAATGTAAACAACAACACACACATCTATGAGCTCTCTGAGGACATCGTTCATAAAATATTGAAAGGCGGCCGGGGCATTGCAAAGTCCGAAGGGCATGACCTGATATTCAAATAGCCCATACTTGGTGCGGAAGGCCGTCTTCCATTCATCGCCCTCTTTTACTCGTACCAAGTGGTAAGCTCCTCTAAGATCCAGCTTTGTATATATGCATGCTTTTCTGACTTGGTCCAGGAGTTCAGGGATCAAAGGTAACGGATATCTATTCTTAACGGTGATCTGGTTCAGGGAGCGATAATCGATACAAGTTCTAAGGTCTCCTTCCTTTTTTGGAACGAAGAACAAAGCTGAAGAAGCAGGGGACTTGGAAGGACGAATAAACCCATTTGCCAGGTATTGATCCAGGTATTGTCGAAGGTGAAGGTTCTCAGGCTCGGTGAGGGCATAAATTCTACTACAAGGAGGAGTAGATCCAGGTATCAGGTCTATCTGGCAGTCATAAGACCTATGAGGAGGTAGAGAGTTAGCCTGCTCCTTCCGGAAAACATCTTGGTATTCTAGGTATTCGGGAGGTAACTGGGGAGTCTCTGAAGAAATTGCTGCCAGTGCAACACCAGGTGGAGGGTGACAAGTAGAGACACATTCTGGAAACTGGACCGTTCTTGCTCGCCAATCGATCAGAGAATTGTGTTTCTCTAACCAAGGTATTCCTAGAATAATCTGAAACTGAGGGGCCTTGATCACATCGAACACGATCTTCTCATGGTGTACATCTTGACTTACTAGCGTCACCTCTTGAGTGGTATGCGTTACTGGCCCGGAGGCTATCTCCGTACCATCCACCGTAGTAATGACGTCCTTTACAGCCTTGGGACAAAGAGTTAGATTCATCCTCAAAACCATTTCATGATCCACATAATTGCCGATGGCACCGCTGTCGACGTAAGCTTCAATTGCATGTAATCGATCCGGATTATCGGGGCTAATGAGGACCATAGGTATCACGAAATGCGAGGTCATGGAACTGGTTTTCACGCTCGGCAAGAGGACCTCTATTCTTGTCGGGCGAGGTCGTTTCCCTGCTCAGAGTTTGTAACTTTGGTAACTGCAGCTCCTACTGCCTTCTTGGCAGGTTTCACCGGACAGTCTCGAAGAAAGTGCCCTGAGTTTCCGCAATATAGGCATAATTGCAACTGTTTTCTCCTTTCCCGCTCCCTTTGTGTTAGAGGACCTTTCAGACCCCCTATTTGCATGGGTTCCCCGGGGTCTACTCCTTTGGAAGGAGTTGGCGGTTTGGAAAATACTCGAGCATCAAACTTGGAACGATCGGCCTTCCTGTTCTGCAGTCTGTGATCTATTTGAACGACCAAGTCTATATAATCCGAACAGTCTTGTGGGGGATTCACTACTTGGGCTAAAACGTCTTTGAGCTCTCCACGTAGACCTCTATAAAACAGCGTAATCCTTTTGTCCTCAGGCCATTGAGTTTCCACTACTAGTCTATTGAAAGATGCAATATAAGCCAAAAGGTCTTGATTACCCTGTCGCAACGAAAGAAGCTCATTGTCCAAGGCCTGCCCTGTGAATGTCTTGCGAACAGTTTTTCCATACTAAGCTGAAAGGCTTGAAAATCATGGAGAACCGGATCATCTTGATTAACTAGAGGGATCGACCAGTCTGCCGCATTGCCACTAAGGTACGAAAGTACAAAAGCTACTTTAGCTTGATCAGTTGGAAAGGCTGCTGGCCGGCATAAGAAGTGCAACCGGCACTGATTGATAAATACTGCAAACCTCTTTGGGTCACCAGAAAATCGTTCGGGCGGAGCCAGAGGTACATTCCCAGGTAGGTTGATCTGCACTGGATTCATAGAGAATGTTGAAGGAAGATTTGCCCCTGATGCGGGTAACGGGGTCTGTCCGGCTTGTGACTGTAGCAATTGTCTAGCAAGATCATCTGTTCTCTCCTTGGAAATAATTAGTTCCCTTCTTAGAGCATTCGTTTCCTGACGAGCTGCATGCACTTCTGCCCTTAGTTCCCCACGTAACCGGGCTAGGTGGTCAGTATCCGAGGTTTCCATAGCGCCTGGGCGAGAGTTTTGCGGTAGGCTTTGCGTTCTGTAACGCTCACCTGATTCTCGCAGAGGCGCCGGTCTTGACTGGGCGACTACCGTATCTTCGAAGGTGATGTGTAGCACCCGGTAGGCTCTTTGGGCTGGACCTCTGTGCACTGTATGCCTGACGTGTAGAGTAAGATGTCTGCAGATAGAAAATATGGGGTTAATGAACTGGGGTTATTGGGGTGTCCCTATCTCTTTCCTCTTCTCCTCTCCTGTAGACCCCCAAAGGTTAACGCTCTCACCTTAGGTAAGTGAATGCCGAGCTCTCCATCTGCCTCGGGGCAGGGTGCTGTAACCAGTTTCTTCACTGGATAGGTAGCGCAGGCCTCTTGACTTCAGAGGACTGCTGTCCGTCGTTTACTGCACGAACTGTAAGTTTCGAGTCATTCAAATGTCTTTAAAGTCTTTAGTAATGATGTCTCTTGTTTTGCAGGGTTCCGGCGATGGCGGATGACGGGCTGAAGTGAGTTGAAGATGGAGCCCGTGTGATGAATAGAAGCGCCTGGAAGCACGTAAGTAAGCGCTTGTTGCCTGCTTCACGATGCGCTCTAACTGTCTTTTTATTTTGCAGGTACGAGTTCGGAGCGGCTGCAGGGTGCCGGAATACCCACTGGGTTAGATGTGGAAAGGAGTAATGTCACGTGAGTATTAAAGTTCCCCAATGTCTTTAAACGCACCTTGTTTTGTTTTTCAGATGCGGGATGCAGCGCCGAAGGCCTCCGGAGCGTGCGAAGAGTTGGTAAGCTTTTGCCTTTCAGATGCCGGAATGCTAACCTGTTCTTTCTTGTCTTTAAATAGCCTCCTGTAGTGCTTAGGTGTCTCCTTCCACAGCCACGCCTAGGTAAGAAAAGAGTTCCTGGTAAGAAAAGAGTTCCTGCTTTCCAGAAGAGTTCCAGTGTTCTGAATCTAGGGAGTGGCTCCAGCCCCACCCAACAGGAAAAGTAGTTCCAAACAGAAGGGGATCAGAGGCTCAACTGGCAGGCAAGTAAGCAGCATGGTCTGCTGCAGGTAAGTCCACCCAAGCATTATGAGCCCGGCGCTTCCAGCGCTGGGACTGGGCATATTTATGAGCCTGGTGCCACTGGCGCCAGGACTGGGTCCAAAAGGTCCCAATTGGGACTGGTTGGCACTCGGAACCTGGGTTATGGATCTGCTTCCAAGGGAGTTGGGAAAACCCTGACCTTTTGGAAGCAGAGATCATGACAGCAATCACGCAACAGGTCACTGAAACAGGGTCAGATATATGGGGAGATCAGGGTCCCCTACATGTGGCCCTGAGTGAACTATATATGGCCCCTAAAGCCAAAGATGAACATAATAAGATTGCCAGGATAGCAGCATATTTGTATCTATATATGGGAGCCATGCAGGACAAATGTGCTGAAGGCCAAGATCTGGCAAATAGGCAACAGCTGGCGTTAGAAAAGGCCCAATCTGACCTGGTCTCTTCTGAGCAGAGGCTGCAGAGGAGCCAGGAGTCAGAAAATGATAGCAGGCAGTACATCATTAAAATAAAAGAGGACATGGATAGACTGCAACAGGAGAAAGCTGACCAGGATACTAGATTTCTGGCCTTGCAGAAGGAGTACCAAGAAGGTTTGGACTCCCTTCTGCAGAGCCAGAAAAAGCTGGAGCAACAACTGGACTTCAACAGGGCATGCACAGAACAGGTAGCCACCCTGCAAATTCGATTAGACCGAGAGAAAGAGGAAAGCAATAAATTGATTCTGAAAGACCTGGATACCCAGGCAGAGTTTGATCAGGAGCACCAGAAAGCTGGTGCCTTCCAAAGGCAAAGGGACGACCTGGCGGCACAGATGCAGGCTCTTAGTCAGGAAAGGGACACCTTAGGCCGGGAAGTCTGCCACTTAAAAAGGAAAATGGAAGAAAATCACCTGGCCCTCCAGGGACTGGGTGACCTCCAAAAAGAACACCAGAACTTGTTAGAGCACACCAGGAGGGTGGAGGATGCTCTGGCAAGAAAGGAGCAGGCCAATAGGGACACAGCTCAGGAGGTAACCCTCCTGCAGCAGGGACTGGCCCAGTACTCCAGGACCAATCAGGAGGCACAGAGAGAAAATGAGGCTCTCTGTCAGCACAATGATAGGCTCCAGCAACAGGTAGCGATGCAGGAGAGACTGATAGAGTCGAGTAAGGCCTTAACTGAGGAACTGAAAGCGCAGGCTCTTGCATTGCAACAGGAAGCAGGGGCGGATAGAGATGAGGTTCGCTGGGAAAGAGAAACTCCTTAGCACAACCTCAGGAGCACTAGTACCAGAGGCCTTCATCTCTCCCAGTCCCTGGACTCTGCCACCCCCATGTCCCCTCGCGCACATGAGCCCAGGGCCACGGGGATGGCAGATTACTAACCAGCTAGAAGTATGGGGCTCATAGGCCAGTACCTCCCAGGAATGGATGGGTGGGCATCCGGGTATCCGGGCACCCAAGCACAGTGCAATTTAGTGGGGAACCCCAGGAGAGTCGGCCCATTAAGGGCATCCTGAAAACCTCTGCCCAGTTAGGTCAGTGGGGGGGATACCCAGCAAATCCTGGTAGCAAGGAGGGATCTGAAGACTCCTCTGAGTGTCACAGGACACAGGAGACCAGGTCCCCACATTCTGCCAGCCATTTCCAGGCCCGCAGAATCCGGGAAAACCTGGAAGATCAGACGGGCACCTCTGGGAGCAGTGCTTCTGAGTCAGAGGATGAATGGACCTGGGTTACCCGAACCAAAAAGGCCAATAAGGCAAAAAGGGCCTTGCTTAAGGACCCATTGAAACAAATAAAGGCAATCAGGAGTGTCATCACTCCTTATCATAAGAACGCCAAGTATTCCGTTAGGGAACAATTGGAGCTCTATGAGCAAATGATGGAGACTTTCCATTTGAAGGACAGCAGTAGCTGCATCCAGTACGTCAAATGGACATTCTCCCCAGAATACTCCAGTTTCTTTGCGGGGCTAGAGGACCAAAATCATTTAAGATGGTCCACCTATAAGGCGGCCATCTTGAAACATTTTTCTGTTCACAGAAATCCTCAAGAGGCTCGCAAGGCAGCCTACAATTTGCAATGTGGGGAGGATCAGGCCCCACAAGAGTTTGTGCAAGAATTAAAACGTGCTTTTGTGCAGACCACCAGAAGGGTGCACACGGATAGCAGAGAATTTATCAATACGTTTTTCCATGCCTTACCCAAATACATAATGACCCAGCTCGTGAGAGATTTTCATGAGAAAAGATCTTTAGACTGGGTCATTGAACAGGCTACCCGGATCTATGAGGTGCAGAAGCCTATCGAAAATAAAAATAACGCGCCGAAAAACCCCAAAACCAACAGCACCCCGGCTGCTGCCAAGGTGGCAGAGGTAAAGGTTGCCCCCGTTTTAGATTTGGAGATGGGGGGGCCTAAAAACCTGCCTGCACCAAATAATTCACAGCCCAGAAGGCCCTCGGGCCAGTCACAGACAGGGAATCGAGGAGGTAGTCCCACAAATGGGGTCCCCCGCTCCCCTGACTATGTAAGTCCCCGCTACAAGGGAAACCGACCAATCCTGGGTTATGTGTGGACTCCTCCAGCCCAAGGGGGGGGATCCAGCCAAGCACCTAACCCAGGGAACTTCCCTCCCAACTTCCCACAGGAGTGCAGAAATTCTCCAAATCCTGGGCAAAACTTTTTCCCCAGGTATCCACCCAATTTCCAGCCCCAGAATCATCCATCCTTCTTTCCCTAATTCCCTGAGCCCAGACAACCTAATCCGGGAGAGAGGAGGCCAAGGGTGGAGGGGTACCAAAATCTTCCCAACCAGGGGTACTACCAGAGAAGGGATAGCTACCCTTCCCGGGATCAGCCCAGGGGAGAAAATAGAGCCTCGTATCAGCCTAAGTGGGTTTCACAACTTGAGCGCCAGGTCCAAAATATGGCACGAGATCTGGGTCACATACTGAGGGCTCAACAGAACCCTCAGATGAGCATGCCACCGCAGAATGCCCCAAACTCTGGACCTGGTGCTCCAGAACAATGACGGGGCAGCACCCCGATAACACACCGGTTCCCAGGGAGGAGGCACAAGGGGAAGGGGGGTGTAAAGCCTTGGAGGAAGCTTCCTTCCCAACTTGTAAACAGCCCCTGGAAAACCAGGAACCGGAAACAAAATCTCCTACCCTGAAAGCCTGCCTCCCAAGGAGCAGAGGGGGGTAGGAGAAACAAAGGACTCAAACAGACCCACTTTGTGGAGGAGGTACAGGTCTTCCAATTTGAGGGAGAGGGATCCTCAGAGGATTCTGGGGAAAGGATCTTCTCCTTTAGAGATGGGGGAACTCCTCCCAAGGAAAAATGGGTCCCAAGGGATGCCAATTCAGACTGGGGAGATATGGAGACTGAGCTACCGCCGCCCATCATCTCATCCCAGAACCCACAATACCGAAATCCCCTGGTTCAAACCCATCCTGATGACTGCCTCCAAAAAGGGCGGGGCGGCCCAGAACTGGAACCAGGGGAACCCACAATGGCTCTTATCTCCAGTTGCCAACTTTTTCTTTCAGATTCCCAAGGCTCTCCACAGAATTCTGCCCAAATCCCTTCGCTAGCAATGTCCAAAACCAGAAAGTTAGCCTACCAGTTGTCCAAAAATGTGCATTATCTGTGCCCCCTTGAGGAGAAGGAGGGAAGATACTATGCCCCGGTACAAGTACAGGGGCAGGGTACAATTTTGGCACTGGTGGACACTGGATCCCAAGCTACCCTTCTGTCCAAAAGGGCCTTTGAGGAACTAAATGCAGGAAGGGGGGAGAATTACCAAATTCCTCTCACCTCTCTTCCTGGACAACTGCAGAACTTTGACGGGAAGGAAATTCCTGTCGAGGGGACTGCAGATCTGGACATCAAAATTGGGCGACACAAGGTGAAACACCCGGTCATAGTAGTGACTCCAGAGGGCACCCCTTGTTTACTAGGGAATGACCTCCTGAGAAGGTTGTCACCCCTAATAGATTGCGTAAACAAGGTCCTCTGGACCCAGACTAGTCGACCAATAAAATTAAAACAGAGTGTCAACCATGTTAGTTTAAACGGCACCTGCCACATGGTTGAACAAAAACCTGACCAAGTAGAATTTCACTTCCAGAACAACCAGATTCCAGATGTGACAGTAATAGCAGTAGGACAACAGACTGGTGATGGGGGGTCCTCTCTATTTCTGAAAATCAACCTTCCTTCCAGTTTAAGGTGGTATTCCACACTGGAAGGAAACACCCTGAAATTCTTTACAAATCCACAATCAGACATTCCCACTCCTATAGTCCAGAAAGAGGTGAAATCAGCTCAGAGCCTGGCTGATATTCAGCAAATTGGAGAGCAGTTGTTCATCCCTGTTCAGTTAAATGATGGGAAGGACTCTGTTCTCGCCTGAGTGCGTGTGAACAACGGTAAGAGCTTCATCAGCGAAGCCATGTTCCGCCAACTCCCAAAAGATCCAGCCATTCCCACATTCAAACTGATAGACAAATGGGAAATGGACCTGGAAGCACCCAATTCCAAACATCTCCTGCCAAGCAGGTGTATGCTCAAAATCTCCATTGGCAACAAGAGCATAGTCCATAATTGTTGGGTCGTGCGAGACATCACTGACGCCTTTTACTTAGGCAGTGACATTCTCAATCGCTTTGCCATTAGTTTGGATATAATAAACTTCAAAGTTTGGTCCCGATTAGCGGATAATCCCATGGGCTTTGATGATCCAGAAAAAGCATTTAGGTCAGCTCAATTGCTACCTTATGCAGTTGAAAATCAGATCAAAGAGGAAGTCACCATCCCAGAAAGGACCCGACAATTCTCCCTGGAAGTGAAAGTTGAATGAGGACAACATTTGAAAAACCCTGATGCTTACATACATCTAAACGCTTCTCTCCAACAGCAAGGGTTGGGGGTAAACCCAACTCCATTAGTCAACATAGAACATGACACCATTCTAATAGAGCTGGATAACAGCGACTTAAAGAGTATTACTCTAGCCGCAGGCACCATTATTGGAATGGCGGTTGATGACCGACATTTTTCCATCGATTTAGGAAATGAACTGTTAGGACCAATCCCCAAGGACTGTTTTGACAGTGACAGTGATGACAATACAACACCAGTCAGGATTTTTACCCGGCATGGGGGGAACTTCCTGGTGTACACTTCCTGCCCCTATGGTAAGGAAGATGTGACTTGTGACTTCAGGAGGGATGAGGTGATTTTCCAGGTCCGTGAGGGTTGCCTTTCCCACCTGAGGCCTCCAGTCCAAATCAGCACTCTGACCAGGGACTTCTCCACCCAGATGGAGGAGGCCACTGAGATAGCAAAACCAGAAGTCTTTCCAGGCTTCAGGCAGATGGTGGAAGAGAGAGTCAACCTAGCTGATGCCTGTGTGACTCTGGAACAAAAGCAAAAGTTGAAACAAGTTTTCTTGGATTTCCAAGATCTCTTTGCGGTAGACTCATATGACTGTGGCCGCACCGACATCCACACAACAACAATCCCCACGGACCCTGGCATGACTCCAGTGTTTGTGAAGCAATATCGCTTGCCTCTCGCATCAATGGAGTCCCTTACTGAAATAATTAAGAACCTGGAGTACCGGGGAATAATCCGTCCAGTTCACAGCACCTTCAATAACCCGGTGCTGGGAATATTGAAGCCAAACGGCCAGTGGAGACTCTGCGCCGACCTTAGGGAGCTCAACAAACGGGTCCATACTTCCCGATGGCCTCTGCCCTACATTGACCAAGGGCTGGCCCAGATTCAAGGGTCACAAGTATTCACTGCAATAGACCTGACCAATGGATACTGGACCGTGCCTGTCAGTAGGGAGGACCAATACAAACTGGCTTTTACCTTTGGGGGCCAGCAATACACCTGGACCCGGACTCCCTTCGGATACCTCAACTCCGGCAATGAATTCAACATTTTCCTACACAAGGCCATGCCCGACCTGGGTGCAAGGGGTAACCTGGCTTATATAGATGATGTCCTAATCAAAAGTTCATCTGTGGAGGAACACATAGCGGAGATCCGTTATGTTCTGACGCAGTTGAGGGCCGCCGGAGCAAAACTTTCCTTTCAGAAAGCACAGTGGTGTAGAACCCGTGTTTATTTCATAGGGCATGAGATTACTCCTCAGGGTCTCTGTCCCCAAGAAAAGAAAGTGGAAGCACTTCAGAAACTGAAAGACCCCACAACTCTGCGGGAACTAAGGAGCCTCCTTGGACTGACTAATTACAGCAGAAAGTTCATTGAGGGCTACGCAGAGATCACCAGACCACTGATTCATCTCCTGAAGGGGGGGGGGTCAAGTGGGAAGGGGGTCCAGAACAATCTGAGGCGGTAAGACAACTCAAAAGAAGCCTCTCACAAGCGCCTTGCCTAGCTTACCCTGTCAGAAACAAGGAGTTCTTCCTGGAGGCGGGGTTCTCTAATACGTGCTTGACGGCAGTATTATACCAAAAGCATGACAAGGTCAATAAAGTAATCTCCTATGCGAGCAAAACTTTATCCTCTGTGGAGGAAAAATTCAATGATTGTGAGAAGGCACTCCTGGCAACGGTGTGGGCATTGAAGAATTACCGCCCGTTTATCCATGGGGAACACATCATAGTGGAGCCTCCACACCAGCCTCTGCAATATCTCCAAAGTGACAGAATCCGGGCCGGAAATGTGAGTAATTCCCGAATTACTTCCTGGATTCTGTCAATGCAAGGCTTTCCTGTGGAGGTCAGATATGGCCAAAACAAGAAGAGTCCCCTCGTGCAAGGTCTGGCTGACTTGCATGATTGTGCCAGAGAAAACTGTCTCGAGGACGAAAGTCTAAAAATCAAGGACAACATGGAGGCATACCTTAATTCCCCACACAAAGTCTTTGAAGAAGACAAGTGTGAGGGAATGCCCACTGTCTATGTGGATGGATGCTCTTACCATGTTGACAACGACGGGGAGAAAGAACTGGTGGCTGGCGTAGGGAATGCATGGGTGAAGGAGTTTCCAGAACCCTCCGCTGGATACAAAATTGGTCCCCGAAGTAGTCAGGTGGCAGAGTTGATGGCTGTGCATCAGGCCATCCTCACTGCTGTCCAACATCAACTCCACGAACTGGTCATAATCACCGATTCGGATTATGTACGGAACGGGTTCGTGGAGCACCTGGTCAACTGGAAAACCAGAGGCATGTTATGCGCTAATAACAAACCCCTGAAACATGGGAAGTTAATCCAAAATATTGATGATCTGGTCACTTCGAATGGGATGACCATCTACTGGAAAAAGATCAAGGGTCATTCCAAAGTAGAGGGACCAGACAAAACTGGAAATGACTTAGCTGATCAGCTTCCCAAAACCGGGGCCATCCAAGGGGATCTAATCGAAATAGAGTCCCTGTTGGGGGAAATCCAGGTCACTGCTATCACTAGGTCCCAGACAAATGCTCACAATGATCTTTCAACTGCACAATGGAGCAAGGAGACCCCTGATGCTGATTTGATTACAGCTCAGAAGGGGGATCCAATTATTGGTAAGTTTTACCAACACCTTGAGGACCCTGAGAACCTTCCCCTGACGGATACCGATTAGATTGGGAAAGAGGACCTAAGAGTGTTGATGAAATGTCCAAAAATGTTCCGAATCCAAGATGGTTTGTTGGTAAGGAAATCCCAAGCTGGCCATGATCAGTGGGTGGTTCCTACCTCATTCCGAAGCCTGATGTTAAGTCACGCCCATGATGCGGCCACCGCCGGTCATAGGGGGTTTCACACAACACTGGAAATCTAAAGAGAGGTTGCATACTGGCCACACATGGGCCAGGACCTCAACCAATATTTGAAGGGTTGTCTTGTGTGTGTGCACAATTTCAGCCATCATCCCTCACGCACCATGCGCCTCTCCAAAAGATGGGTATGACACTGCCATGGTCAAATTTGCAAATCGACTTTGTAGGCCCTGTGATTCGCTGGTCTAGAGGAAACACGTACATGTTGACTGTTACATGCTTGTTTACCAAGTGGGTGGAATGTCTCCCAGCCCCAAACTGCAAGGCAGAAACAGCAGCTGCCCTGATGATTAACCACATCTTTTCCCGTTTTGGTCTACCTCAAAGGATTGAGTCAGATAGGGGTAGCCACTTCACCAGTGAAGTAATGACAAAGATGTGGGAGATACTGGGGGTTAAAATGAAGCTTCACATTCCTTACAGGCCAACTTCTTCTGGAGCAGTGGAGAGATACAACCAAACCATTGTGAGCATATTAAAGAAGTTTGTGGCAGATTCTGGGCCAAGTTGGGATATCCGATTACCTCTGGTCCTAATGGCCATCAGATCTACCCCTTCATCTGCAACCAAAATGTCACCATTTGAGTTGATGACTGGACGCAAGATGGTGCTTCCCCAGCATTTGCTCTACAGAACGCAAGAGCAAACGTTGATAAATGCCTCCACAACTCATGAGTATGTGGAGAATTTAAGGAAACACCTTCAACATGCTTTTGCCTATGCTCAGCGGAATCTAGAAAGATCAGCCGAGAGTATGAAGACCCACTATGACCTGAAAACTTCCAGGAAGGAATATCAGGTGGGGGACCGGGTCTATTTATACAACTTCCAAAGAAACCAGGCAAGACAGCGCAAATTTTTGCCTACATGGAAGGGACCCTTTGAGATTATAGACAAGATCTCCCCTGTGGCCTACAAGATCCGCATCCCCAAAGGCAGTTTGGCAGAGGGGGAAGACAAGTGGGTCCACATAAACCAGTTGAAGTGTTGCCATCCCAGGCACACTTAGCAGCAACTGGAGGAGTCCTCTGTAATCCCAGAGGGTACCGCTCCAGAGTAATTCAATTCCAACCCTAAAATATCCTACATATAGCCTATCAAATTCTGTGTTTCTCAAGTTTATGTGTTCCTGTCGCTTAATTTAAAAAATGTGCATGTTCATATCTGTTGAGTTCTAAAATAGATATGCCACCCCACTATATCAATGGTGGGGGAGAAATGTCCATGAATAGGTATTGCCGCTTTTCCTTTGTCGTCCTAGGAGAAAGAAAACCTGGAGACTGGCCAAGGAGGACGATCCGGAGACTGGGAGCAGAGACCCGAGGGGCCCAGGGTACCGCCCAATCCTCCCATCAGGACCAGCAAGGAGAACTGAGTGATCGACTGGAGGGAGGAAAAGATGCTGAACTGTGCCATTTACAGAATTGGAAGAAGATTATGCGGACATACCAGTGGGTGGGTCAAAACCTTCTGTGCACCCGACTCCCCATCGACTCAAATTCAAAGTGCAGTCGCATGGGGGGGGGGGCTTGTTGGGTGTCCTGACCCAGGTTTGAGCTATCATGCTGCAACATTTGGTGCTGTGGGCTTAGAAAATCCAAGATGGCCAAAAAGCCCACATGTGCGCCAGAATCCAGGAGAACCACGCAGTTTGTGCGTACACCAAAATGGCTGCCTAACTTGCCACCCACCAGCACGAGCATGATGGGCCAGGGTGCCATGAGTGGAATGGGTGCCAAAGGTAAAACAGTAGCGCCTGTTAGCTCAAAAACGCTTAAAAATTACCTTTGGTTTCTCTGAATGCCAGCTCAAAATGCCTATTTTCAAACATTGCAACACATCCAAAAATCTCACAGAACACCAGCGGACATCTGGCAGAATGAAGTATGTGTGCATACAAAATCTGGGAAGATGAAGAGCCCAAAACAATGTTCATAACAAAACTGGCTGAGCTATGCATGTCAGCAGCCTAACTGAAACCGGATTAAAACCACCAAAATCGAAATGTTTAAATTAACTGAGTGACCTACTTTTGAGTGTCACATAGTTTGTAACTGTTAAAATGTCATAGTTTTGAACTTAGAATCAGCATTCTAGCTGCATATGTAAAAATTGTATTGACTTAAACTGGGCAACAAAAAGTGACATTTTATCTGAAACCTGGCTTAAGGAAACTGGAATTCTGCCAGACGGCTACCCCCGACAGGAGTGGGGGCTTGCCCAACAAATGCATTCCCAGGACTGACTTCATTCTGTTGCCCCTGCCAAAAGGAGGTCACCCACTCTCTGATTGAATTACCAGGGGACTGCAAGAAACTAAACAAAGGGCCCAGGCAGATGGTTTATTGGGGGGGTCGTAAATGGCTTCCTTTTGAACAAAGCCCTCCCTTGACTCAGGCAGATGTTATATTGGGGGTGTCGTAAAAGTGGCTTCCCCTTGGCAGAAACGGGGAGGGGCAGCCCCCTCTGAGGACAGGCTGAGCTTAAAGAAAGTGGATAGACTGGTTTCTCCACCATGTGACCTGGGAAGACACACCCCTGGTGGCCAGAATATGATTTTAAGAAAGATGTATAACTCATGGTGCGGACTTGTCAAAATTATCTAAATGATACCATAATTCTTGTGATTTTTCTGCCCACATTTTAAGAGGTTTTAGGACCCGGTGGTATGATCTGGGGGTTTACGAGCGGAAAAGGGGTTGTTACTCTAAATGTATGCAGGTTAAAAATCTGACACTTCCTTATCTAAATGCCCACATGCCTTGCACACAATTGTATAAATTTGGAGAAAAATCCGATATGTGGAAAGCTACTAAAAAGTGCAAAAAGTTACCATTTCTTTACCCAAGCTCCTAGAAACGCCAGGGTCGGAACAGTGCCTCCCATCAGTAATGCATGATGTGTGTATGCAATGACAAAGAACTGTGTATCTGTGGAATATGTATTTGGGTCAAATATAGATTCATGTGCAATTTGACAGGGGAGTGTCCTTTCTGCAGGCCATAAAACAGCATCACCATGACTCACATTTCCTTTCCCCTATCAAGGAAGAGAGAAAAGCTTGACCAATGATCAGTTGAGAGAGGGGCTGGCGTAGTGATGCTGCGCACACACCCACTTTCAAAAGACATAAAAAGAGCCACTGGAAGCTAGAGAGGACATTCAAATCCAGTTGCTGCGGAGCGTTTTGCCGGACCACACAACATCCAGAAGATACCAGTTCCAGACTGACTCCAGCTACATACTCCAGAACCTAGAACTTATACTTTAGAACCTAAATCAGAGGCCTAAAACCACAAGCTGAGTTCTCTGCAGCAGGCCTCAAATCACTGCAAGCTACTCACAGCCGGGTGAGCTGCTTGAATCCCTTGCCAAGAACTTTTGCCAGGACCAGTGCAGAGATCCAGGAACCGTGCAGAGACCGCTGTATCCGGACAGACCAGACCAGTGCCAGACCCGACCAGACCGTGCAGAACCACAGACCCAGAGACCAGATCTCTGTGAAGTGCCGCTAGCCTGATTGATCAGATCCGTGACGAGACCCAGTCCTTCCAAATATATTGTGAGTACAGCTAGGACGGGACAAAAACCAAATCTCTTAGTTTAAAGTAATATAATTCAGTCTATTTAACCTAAGTAGAACTGCCTCCTAACTGTCACCTGTCATTTGTAAAGCTGCACCACTGTCATTTGTCAATTCTGCAGCTGCAAAGCTGTCACCTGTCATTTTGAGTTTACTTTAAATCCGAAAAATGACCTTTACAAAATCGTTCATATCTCTGGAACCGTTTTTACCGCGATTTGCGATTTGGTTAAAAATCCAGCCACGTGTAACCATCAGCAGTCATTTCTTTCCTTGCTAAAAATTTGTTTGCCTCTTAATCACCATCTCTGAATCATTGCTAAAGTGAGCCTGAACTCATCCAAAGTATCTCTCACTCACCCTGAACCTCCTAAAGGGAATTAAAAGCCTTTTCAGCATATTTCTCACTTCATTGCCACCACATTCAAAGCACTTGGGCTGTGTTTTAAAACTCATACTGGTTTTCTCTAAGCTTGCTGGGGGGAACTGAATTTCGTATTGTATTTGATTGCATTCCTGAGAACTGTGTGCTCCTCTTTCCATCTACTTCCATGTCTTACATTGCATAGGGGAGGGGGGTGAATTGCCAGAGAAAAAGTGATTATATTATCTTTTGCTAAAATCATCTCAAGTATTTCTGTACTGCCTTTTATTCCTCATTGCTTTTCCCTTGAAATCATAAAAGTATTTTTGCTACTTGATCCATCCTATACTAACTCCTCATTGATTATAAGGAAGTGTGCTAGTGTCAGATTACCCATTGTTGATTAACATTATATTTATAAGGGCGATATCGAGTATTAATTTATTATAAAAGCGTGGTATCTATATTTTGTCTTATTTCTCAAATAAACCTTTTAAACTTGCAAAACAGAACTACTTCTTGGCTCAGTGGGGTCAGGGGGATTCTAAGAGAGGGGTGTAATATAGGGGTAGTCATCCAGAACTCATGAACTGGACATAAAGATATATCAATAAGGGTTTCCATTCAGTATTCCAGACTAGGCATTGACTTAGCTGTAGTGTTGAATTGAATCTTCTTACAATTACCTCTTGCACGCCTCAAGATGAGGCGTCTTCAGCTTCATTTGACAGACTGTTGGGTCCAAGAGTGTTAAACTCAGTCAAAAATTGTTCAAATTCATCCCAGCTTAACATCGGATCTCCTGGGGTAAGGGGACAAACAGAATCTCATAGCGGGAGTCTCTTTTCAAGAACCTCCACACTTCCACACCATAACGTTTGACTCTTCCCTGACAGAGTGGGGGGGAGGGCACATTGCGTTAGCTTCCAACTCATGCACTTTGGTCTCCGTAGAATTCCCTTTTACACATAAACATTATCGAGCTGGTGGCGATTTTTAAGGCACTAAGGTTCTTTCTTCCCTTAGTTCAAAACTCAGCGGTCCTCATATAGACAGACAGCACCACAGCCATGTTTTATGTGAACTATCAGGGATTGACGTGATCCCCTCCTTTGTGTCAGTTGGGAATTCAAATCTGTGAATTAGCTACACATCAATGAATACATCTCCACGCCGTTCATCTATCGGGAGAATTAAACACAGCAGATGATGCATTAAGTCATCTATCACTCAGCAACCACGAGTGGGAGCCTAAGAACCCAGTGCTAAATTAGATATTTCAGGAATGGGGTCAACCTCAGTTGGCTCTGTTCGTGACCTTTCTGAACCACAGGTGCCTACGGTTCACAGCACTTTTAGGACAGAGTCCTCACTCCCTAGGGGATGCTTTTCAAAGATTTTTGGGATGCCGAACAATGCTATGCCTTACCACCGATTACTCTGATTACGAGAGTACTTTCAAAGTTCAGGAGGTCCAAACATCGCTGTCTGATATTGATAGTGGAAAATTGGCCCAACCATGTCTGGTACTCGGATCTGATATTGTTCAGTGCTCACGGGCCATGTCTCCTATCAGTGAGTCTAGATCTGCTCTCCCAACAGCAGGGGAAGGTGCTTCACCCCTCCCTGATATCTCTTGTTTTAGCAGCCTGGGACCTGAGCAAATAGTGTTTGCAGGCATGGGGCTTTCAGAGGAAAATGTAGCTATTATTCAAGTGGCTAGAAAACAGCCCACAAGGTCCCAGTACAAAAGCAAGTGGACTTGCTTCTGTTTCTGGATGCTTGAACAGTCACTCAATCCTTTGCAGTCTACCTTAGACAACCTACCCTCATTTGTGTCTTACTTAGCATTGCCAGGAGTCAACATACAATCTGTTGTACTTAACCTTTGGCTATCAGAGCTTATATTAGCTCTCCGAACTTTATGGTCTCCACTGCTTACCCACTGATCAGGAGACATCTTGGTGGATTACTAAAGCTCTAGACTCCAATTTCAAAAACCACACCCAGTCTAGGACCTAAACGTGGTATTGTTGGCCATGTCACATAAACTATTTGAGCACATGTCCACAGCTGACATGAAATATGTATCTTCCAAGACTGCGTTTCTTGTAGCAGTAACTTCAGCTAGGAGGATCTGTGAGATCTATGCGCTTTCATCATTGGAGTCATGCACAGTCTTTCACAAGGACAAAGTCGTTCTTAGGACACATCCTAAGTTGTTGCCCAAAGTTGTGTTCTCTTTTCATTTGAACCTGGAGGTGGTTCTTCCTACATTTTTCCCTTCCCCCCAATCAGAAGGGGAGAGAGTCCTTCATTCTCTGGATATCAGACATGCTCTGAAATTCTCGATCGGGCAAAGGAATTCTGTACAGCAGTTTATTTGTTTCCTTTGGGGTCATCAAGTAGGCGGCCACCATAGCCAGGTGTATCATCTCTTGTATTATAGAGTCATACAAGCTCCAGAGTAAACCAGTTCCAAGCAGCTTGCATGCTCACGCAGTTCGATCCAAAGCAACTGCGGTAGCATACCAAAGAAACATTCCATGGGGAGTCATTAGTAAAGCAGCAACATGGCGTGCCCTCTCTGCTTTCTGTAAACACTACTGCATGGATACTGCAGCCAGATCTGATGCTAAATACGGCCAGCCAGTTCTGCAGAATCTTTCTGCCTAAAGAATTGGGTTTCCTACCACCCAGGCAGATTAATGCTTTGGAATCTACCATGAGTATGGAGGAAAGGGGATGACACGTAAGAGTAAGAACAAGTTACTGACCGTAGTTACTTCTGTACTCTTAGTCCTTAGTCCCCTTTCCTCCATACGACCTGCCCGCCCTCCCCCAATAATTGTTAGTCAGGTTTCCCGCCTCACGGAACCAAAGAGTGACCGGTAATACCGACAGGCTGAGTCGACGGGGCTAGCCACTCCCATGCATTCCAGGCAACACACTAAAATTAAAGGGGAATTATTTTTGCTGTGCCAAAAGTGTCAGGTCCCATCCCCATAGGACGGACAACCATAATTATGGAGGAAAGGGGACTAAAGACTAAGAGTACAGAAGTCAAAAGGGTGAGTCATTGATTCTATTTTTGCAGACTTACGATCATTGTACCTAAGCAACTCAGATTGGAAGTGGTTGAAAATCCTGGCCAAACCCAAGTGAACATTATAGGTATTGTGACTGATGTTCATGGTACAGAAAAGGTCTAGGAAGTTCTCGAGTTGGCACCATCTGGTGGACACATGGAAAAACATGACAGTGCTTGCACAGAGAAAGAAGAGGAGCTGCTTTGAGGAGAGGAGTAAACATGGTGAAATGAAATAATCTAAGTTTCCGAATACGAGAAAATTACGAATTCTGAACAAAGCTTAACAAAATGTTAAGCGAACAAATGGCTTTGCCATTGCCTTCAGCAGGACCTTGGAGACCTTCCTGCACATGTCTATGTAACAGACTATATAATCGCTTATTTCCTGTTCGTGTTTGATGTTGAGGTTTGGGATTAGAAACCCATGCTTTACAAGGTAAATAATCCACCCACAAGAAGAAGCTCGACTGTTCTTCCTTACAAAGCCCTTCTTAATTTACCTTGCTGCAGTTTGTTGCAGCTTCATGTTACTTGGAACTTTTCAATTACTTTTTTATTGTACCTTATAAAGTTAAGGTCAGCCGACAGGCTACATTGGTTATTGGCTGTCAGTCATCTAAATTGTTTTCCACCGAGACAGATTAGAAATTGGGGCTCATTACGAGGTGGGTGGTAATACGGCAGCAATTCTTCCTCAGCGAAATTACCATTACTGCCGTGGTGTCGGGCGGAATCACTGCCATATTACAACTTGACGGGAGCGTGCACTCACCATTGACGTTAATGGTAATTCCGTACGGTGGAATTACTGCCGAAACGGTCTTGACAACGATAATTCCGCCCATATTTGGCAGAATTACCATTACGCTGTACATCGGCACTAATTCCGTCGGCAGAGTTACCACCAGCGGAAATAGCATCATTGCCAGAACGGGAAGAACGGCAGTGGTCATTTTGAAAAACTCAATCCGGTCTGAAACCATCACTTCCTGTAGTCATCCAAACCCACAGGAGAGTGAAAATATGTCTCAGGACAAATCCAAGGGGAAGTTGCCTGACCACAGTCTCAGGAAGCAAAAGTTCAGCAATGCGGAGCTGCAGGTCCTCGTTGATGAGATGGTGGCCCATGCAGAGGATCTGTATGGCTCCCGGCACTGCAAAACATCGGGCAGCCATCGGTGACAAGGTCACAGCTGTGGGCAGAGTCCCACAGAATGGTGAGGATTGCAGGAAGAGGTGGAATGACATCAAGGCCAGGGTCTGCTCCCTCCTATCCAGACATCGACAGGAGTCATTGGCCACAGGAGGCAGTACCGTGGACCCTCTTGTTCTGACCCCATGGGAGGAGAAGGCCCGCTCCATCCTCTGCATGGAGCGGATAGAGGGAGTTGGGAGTGTCGAGGCCGGAGACAGGAGCCAAGTTGCATCTGGTGAGTTTGAATGCCACCCCCTTCCCCTGACAATGCACTAGCCAAATGTCCATTCCAAGCATGTGTTCCTTAGCATAGATGGGCCCAATGGACAGGGGAAGATTTCTTCACATGTCAATGGGTTTTACACCCTCAGTAGACACTACACCCACCTAGCAGTGGCCATATGCATAGGCCTGCAATCGACCATACAACTCAGTCCGCACGTGTAGGCTGTCACCCACCATGTAGCATGTGTGACTAGCAAGCCCACGCGCAAGTATGCATGATGAGTAACAGCATACCATTGTTCACCCAACAGGTTCACATGTGATGCAGGAGAAGGATGCAGGCCCATCCACACCCAATGGACAGGCCTCCAGGGCAACACCAACAGTCACCACCCCTGCAGCACCCAACGATGGGAAGGGAAAGAGGAAGGGCCCAGCAGTGCCACACATGCCAGCGCTGGCAAGGCACCTGATGACACTGCTGCAGGTGCTGTACCCTCAGCACCTGCAACCGCTCTCCAAAAGCCAGACACTGTGGTCGTGAGAGGGCTGCCAGATGCTGGCAGGCACGCAGAAGGCACTGTGCATGCACCCAGCCACCTGGCCCATAATACCCCCTCTTCACCTGAGCGGGACACCCAGCCACTGTTGTCGTACATAGGGTGAGGGAGATGACAGAGAGCATCTCAGCCTTTGCCGAGGCAATGCAGGCCTGAATGCTTTTGGTCCTGTGATGCAACCAGCGGCCTGAGTCAGACCAATCCACCTCTGTCACCCCCACAGAGGGATCTCTGCCCAGCACCTCAAGGCGCCACCACACGCAATCTGGCTCCAAAGGTGCTACAGGACACTATTAAGGGCAAAACACCACACAAATGACAGTGCGGATGTATATTGGTACTGGGGAGGAGGGGGGCATTGAGGATGGTGTTGTGGAGGGGTAGGGATGTGTGTGTTTGGGATGGTATTGTGGGGAAGGCCATGTGTTGGGGATGGTGTTGTGGGGTGGGTGTGTGTTTGTGCATGTGTTGGAAATGGTGTTGTGGGGAGGGGGATCAGTGTGTGCGTGTTGGGGAGGGTGTTGTGGTGAGGGGGGACTTTATTTCATTATTATTTCAACATTAAATAATAGTTCACTTGAAGCAGTACTTGGACATTTCTTTTTGTGACGTGAATATATTTATAGTGGTGTGTAGCATGTGGCTATCAAAGTGAATTGAATTGAATTGATATTTTATTTATATCGTGCTCATACACAAGTGTTTCAGAGCAGGACAAGGCAAGGGAAGGGAACAGGGGAGACAAAACAATGATCTTACTAGGCCCAGTGACATTGAGAATGTGCAAGTGCATGGGGGAGCGGAGGGGAAAAGTGCCAGGAGGGGGGAAGAGATGGCAAGTGCGGGGCAAAAGGAGAACATAATAATTAATAATAAATAAAATAAATAATAAAAAGCGACAAAAGTGGTGGTGCCGCCAGAAAGTGGCAAGTGCTGAGTTTAAGACAGTAGACGGGGTAGGTCAGATAAGTGCAGGAAGGGAAAAAAAGGGGGGGCCCGAAGGACAGAGGCTGGCCAGGTGCACGGTGCCATCAGAGTACAGTTAAGCAGAGGAGAGGGGGGCGAAGGCAGAAGAAAAGAGGAAGGTCTTGAGTTGCTTTCGAAACTGGAGATGGTTCTCCTCAAGTTTTAGAGTGGCAGGGAGGCTGTTCCGGAGGGAGGCCCCAGCCGAAGACAGAGATCTACCCCCAGCTCGTTTCTTTGAAAAACGACTGACCCTGAGGGAGTTAGAGGTAGAGGAGCGAAGAGCTCTAAAGGGGAGGTATTTGCGGCTGGATAGCTGAAGGTATTTTGGACCCAGGCCCCAGAAAGCCTTGTGGACAATGCAGAGGGTTTTGAATTTAATCCTTGCATCCACTGGAAGCCAATGTAGAGATGTCAGAGCTGGAGAGATACGATCCCAGGGCTTGAGGCCAAAGACAAGTCTGGCAGTCCTGTTCTGGATTAGTTGCAGAGGGCGGAGAGTAGAGGCAGGTAGGTTAAGAAAGAGGCTGTTACTTACAATAGTCCAACCTTGAGAGAACCAGAGCTTGGGAGACAGTGAGCTTCTGGGGGAAGGAGAGGAAGGGCAGAGTACCTCTGAAGAGGTGCAGTAGGAAGTTAGATTTTTTAAAGACATCAGAGATGTGGGCGAAGAAGGAAAGTGTGGAATCAAAGATGACTCTGAGGTTCTTAGCCTCACTGGAGGAGGAGGGCCAAGGGAAGCCAGCCAGAGAGTGAGGGGAAAAGATGGAGAAGGTGTGTCAATGAGGAGGATCTCAATCTTGCTGGCATTCAGACAAAGGTCATTGGCGGAACACCAGTCTTGAATGGCAGTAAGGCAATCGGAGATGAGAGAGGGGGAGGAGGTGGCCGAGGGCAGCCTGAAAATGAGTTGAGTGTTGTCAGCGTAGCACTGGAAATTTGAGCAGAAAATGGCAATGCAGTGGGCGAGAGTTTCCAGGTACTGGTTGAAAAGCCAGGGCGAGAGATTAGACCCCTGGGGAACACAATAGGACGAGAGGGAGATAGATGATAGGAAGGACCCGAGTATGACCTGGGATGCTCAAAAATAATGTCATGGGTTTTTGCTGAACCATACGTCCATTCCTGCCCTCTTCCTGCCCACTGCATTGCAGTGCATCACCCACAGGCATTGAGCCATCCTCTTCTGGGGGTTGCATGTCCACATCAGGGAGCAGGGGGGCCATTCCGCCTAAGGCATATGTTGTGCAGCATGGCATAGGCAGGTACAATTTGTCCAACTTTTTCTGGCCTGTACATCAATGCCTCTCCAGTCCAGTTTAGGCACCGGAAACAAGCCTTCAACAGGCCAAAGGTCCACTCAATGCAGGGTCTGGTCCGGACGTGTGCCTCGTTGTAGGCCACCTCCTGTGGTCTCTGTGGATCCCGCACGGGTGTCATTAGTCATGGTAGCTGGGGGTATCCAGAGACACCTGCAAGGGCAGAGGTCAAAGGTGTCAGTCAAAGAGCATTGTGTTTATGTTGCCTTTTACAACAGCATCTTGAGTGACTTTCTGTGCATGAATTCTACGAGTATTGTCACACTACATGTCTTAAAAACACAGTATTTGCATTGTTGTGTAACACTATGCACCCGGCTCACGGCCAGCAGTTGTCACTTTGGTGGGCAGTGAATAAGTCGAAAACATTATGTCAAAAGACATAGGGCCTCATTCCGAGTACGGCGCTAACCAATGGCGCTATTAACGCCTTGGTTGACGCCGTACCCGGACCGGCAGCGCCTTGGTGGTTGGCGGAATTACCGCCCCATTCCAAGGTTGGCGGGGCGGTAATTCCCCAATCCCCATTTACCCTTCCCCATTCCCATTCTTGCCCCATAGGGCATAATGGGAGTGGGGAAGGCGTCAATTACGCCACCGTAAATTACGGTGGCGTAATTAACATCAAGGTCCCTTAGCGCCATGGTATTTAACGCCTGCTAAAAGCAGGTGTTAAAAGCACCATGGCGCTAAGGGAACTCGGAGTATGGCGGTAAGGGATTACCGCCACCGCTCTCGTTAGCGGTGGCCGCTATCCCTTACCGCCATACTCGGAATGAGGCCCATAATGTCAAAAAGAAAATTCAAAGAAAAAAAAAGTTGCATTTTTTTAATTTTTTATTTACATGTTTTTTTGGTTTCCGGAGGTAAAAAAAGGGATAAAACTAAAAGAAATTACAAAAAAGGGGGGCTGGGGGAGGGGAACCCCCCATTTCGAACAAAAAGCAACCCAAAAAAAAATTTGACATTTTTTTTTCTACTTTATTTTTTTTAGATATTATGTCTTTCGACATAATGTAATTCGAATTTATCACTATAAACCTGTCACTTTTAGGGTCTGTGATTGTCATGGCAGGATGCCATGGTGCCTGTTTTGGACATGTGCATTGCTCTCATGCATGTGCCCTGATGGTTGGTTAGCTGTACCTCTGCAGGTTTGTGTTGTCTGCGTCTATTCCATGATGGCTTCATATATCTGAGTACATGGGAATACTACTGCCAGTGTTCAATTCCTTTGGTGCAGTGTTGTACGTTGTGGTTCAATGAATAGGGATGGGCAATGAAACATTGTGGTACCTGTAGTCATGTGTGTGTGTGTTGGTAACTTGTTGGGGCAATGTGCACTGGCAACTTCATGCAGGATTGTCCATCATGTCCAAGCCCTGTGGGTTGTAGGCTGTAATGTGTGCAGTGAGAGATCGGTACCTGCATTTGTATTTGTATTTATTTATTTATAACGCGCAAACCAACAGGCCCGGAGGCATCAGGGCGCAATTTGTACAAGGTTACAGATATGCAGGCATAACAGAGAATCATTAAACATTTACACATGGGTGCAGGTATAACATAGAATCATTATATACATTTACAAGAGGATCTTATATACATATGTACAGTAGTTTCAGTGCCGATAGGTGATAATAGCGGTCGGCAAGTCAGGGTAGGTCAGGAAGAAGCGCGAAGCCGGCCTTAAAGCTGGTTGAAAAGCCAAGATCTAGTATTGGCTTTGAAGGTATTGAAAGAGTCTTCCGCTCTAATTGAAACAGGGAGGGAGTTCCATAACTTGGAAGCTAAGACGGGGAAACTTGAGCCCCCTGCTTTTTGCAATTTAAATCTGGGGATCGCTAGACAGTGGGATTGGGCTGTTCTTAGAGGTCGGGAGGTAGAGTGGCGCAACAGTCGACTACCAAGGTAGATCGGGGCTTTGTTGGCTAGGCATTTGTGCGTAAGGGCGAGTGTTTTGAGTGAAATTCTTTGTTTGACAGGTAGCCAATTTAACTTACTTCTGGTTTCTGTGATGTGGTGGTGTCGGGGAATGTTTAAAGCGGCACGAATGGCGTTGTTTTGTGTCGTTTGAAGTCTGTTCAGGTTCTCTTGGCTGGTGCCAAGATAGAGAGCACTGCAGTAATCAATTTTAGCCATAATAAGGGTTCTCGCTAGCGTAACGCTGTTAGACGTAGTGAGGAATGGTCTGCAAGCTGCGATAAGTTTGCATGTGTATGCAGATGCAGATCTGACAGCATTAGTTTGTCGGGTTAATGAGAGTGTGGCATCAAGGTAGAAACCTAACGTTTTGGTGTCTTTTGAGACACAAATGATATTACCATCTATGTTGAATGACTGATAGGATGGCTCTAGTCTGCTCAGGCGTTGTGCAGTGCCCAAGATCAGGATCTCCGTCTTGTCATCATTCAAGCACAACTGATGTTGGGCCATCCAGGCTTGGATGACCAAGTAGACGTCGTTAAGGGCCTTGGTGTCACCTAGATAATCACCAGTGATGGGGATGAGTATCTGGGTGTCGTCCGCATAGTTAGTATAGGAGACACCCAGATAGTCAAGCACATCAAAGAGTGGTTTCGTGAAAATGTTATAAAGTGTAGGTGACACACAAGATCCCTGAGGAACGCCGCAGTGAATCGGGGAAGGGTCCGCGGCTGCGGATGGGGCAAAGACTCTCATGGATCTGTTGCTCAGGAAAGATTTGATCCAAGCCGCAGCCGAGGAAGAGAAGTTGGCAGCTGAATGGAGGTGCTCGCACAGGATCTGATGGTTGACCAGATCGAATGCGGCTGAGAGGTCGAGAAGTAGTAGCATTGCTAGTTTGCCTTGATCCTTTAGAACCTCGATTTGAGTTTTAAGGTCTAATAATGCGGTCTCTGTCCCGTGTCTGGGGCGGAAACCAGATTGTCGTAGACCTAGCAAGTTATTAGTTTCCAAGTAATTTTGATCTGAAAGTATGCGGCACGGTCTAGGATCTTGAGCAGAAATGGTACAGTGGTGATAGGTCGGAAGTTGGTGGGAATGTTAGGGTCTAGGGAAGGTTTTTTAAGCAGTGGGATAACCCAAGCGTCCTTCAGATTGTCCGGGACAATTCCTGTTTGAAAGGAAGAGTTGATGAAGGCCGTGATGAATGGGGCCAACTCATGCGCTGAGTCCTTGATAGTAGGGGCTGGGCACGGGTCACCTTGGCAGTTAGTTGGTTTAATTCTAAGAATTATATTTTCTACCTCTGCCACGGTAAGCGGAGAGAATGCGAATGGTGTGATATTGGTAGAGTCTGGCAAGGGGGCCTTAGTGAGGGAAAGAGCGTGGTTGTCGCGGTTCAGGCTGTCCTGTTTATCTTTGATTTTGTCTTGTAGTGTGGAGATTTTATTTAGTAAGGCTGCTTGGATGTTGGCACACCATTTACTATCTTTCACGCATGTGTCAGGGGGGGCGACTGGAGTTTCAAGCTCTCTTAGGATTTTAAAGAGTTCCTTGGTGTTCGAGTCGGCTTGTATAATGCGGTTGTTGAAAGATTCCTTTTTTGCCGTGATGATGGCATCTTTGTAGGAGAGTGAGGCTAGGAGGAAACTGTCTTTATGCTCGTCTGAGGGGTGGCTTTTCCATCGATTTTCGGCACAGCGTTTGGCTTTGCGGAGCAATCTTAACTGAGGTGTGAACCATGAATTGAGATAAGCTTGAGGTTTAGCCTTTCTAAGTTTGAGAGGTGCTATACAATCAATGGCAGTTCGCATTGTTTGGTTGTAGGTGTGTGCTAGTGAGGTTGGATCAGAGTAAGAGTTGGTGGCTGTGTTAAGGGAAGGGAGTAACAATGGGAGGAGTTTCTCCTTGGTTATATCTTTTTTGCTTCTAGTTGGGAGTGCTGGGGCTAATGGTGACGGGATTCGTGGTGTGGCTTCAATGTTGAAAGTTATAATGTGATGGTCGGACCATAGACAGGGGGTATTGTTAAGGACCTTGATATTGCAATTGGAGCCAGCTACCCAGTCAAGTGTTCTACCTTTAATATGGGTAGGCTCTTGGATGTATAAGGTAAGGCCGAGGTCAGATAGTGCGATCTCCAGGTCAGAGGCCACAGGATCTTTTGAGTCACCAAGACCTAAGTTAAGGTCGCCTAGGATGATTGTTTGCGAATTGTTCTTTGTATTGTTGAGGAGGAGAGAGGAGATTTCACTGACAAAGGTTGGTGCTGGTCCTGGAGGTCTATAGATTAGGTGCATGGTGGCTGTTTGGTTAGGTGTGAGTGCTAGTTTGACAGACAGCAATTCGGCTGATGTGAGTTTGGAATCAGGTAACACTCTTAGGTCAAGAGTATTTTTATGGATGAAGGCCACACCGCCGCCTTTGGAAGAGGCGGTGGGGCGGTCACATCGTGTGATGCCGTAGTTCGGTGGTAGGGCTAACGCTAGTAAGGGGCCAGATGCGGCATGAAGCCATGTTTCGGAGATAGCTAAGAAGTCAAGGTCGGACGTGGTGATGAGGTCAGCTATGTCAAGTGCGTGTGCAGTGAGGGATCTGGCATTAATGAGGGCACCTTTGAACATGGGCAGTTTAACCTCGGTGGTGGTGGGTTTGCATGTGGTGGTAGTTGACAGAGATCCAGAAGAGAGGGGGGTTTGTTTCCTGGTGATGTGGCGGATGTGGCGTAGGCGTAGGCGGAATCTGGTGCCTAGTCTCTTATTTCTAAGAGAGAGGGGGCAGGGTTGGTTAGGTGTAGGTTTCCTAGCAAAGTGATCCAGCCATAAAGCTGGGTCGTTGAGGTATTGGTTGGTATGGCCTACAGTGGGTGCTGCCGGGCTCATTCTAGGTGACGCGAGAGGTCGTGGGGATGCCATGCTGGTAGAAGGCAGGTCCATTTTAACCCAGAGTGTGGAGGTTGTTACCGTAGGTAGCTGGAGAACTTGGGCAAGTCGAAGGGATAGTGTGTAGAGTAGTGGAAGGAGTACACTGACGTGCATGATGAAGGTTCTGGTCACCTAGGTGAGAGAGAAGAGCTAGGTGGCACAACAACCATGTACATAGACAGATCAAATTGGCAGTGAAAGGCAAGGGCCATAAGACTAAAGGCACAACATAAATCAGGGCAGAACACAATCAGTTGTGGTCTATTGGCGACCATAAGGCACAACACAATGTAAGCAAGCAATGTAAGGTGCAGCTTCAGGAGACATCTTCATATTCTAATCCCTAAGGTTGTATATATCTACAGTCCATAAATACTAATTTGAATTGCCATTACCTTCTAATAGTGAAGAACCTGGAGTGGAAAGGGCAGAGTTCCTGGCCCCTGGCTCCTAACAGGCACCCAACAGGCCTTAGTATGGCCTTTGTTGTGGCCGCCGGCGAATCCGCCTGCCGGCGGTTCCAGCTGATGAGATTGAGGCTCAGCCTCGGTTTCGCGCCGCGCTGCGCCCGGCATGGGCGAGTCAGGCGCCGTGTGGGGACAGGGTCAGGCGGGCCCTGTCCGTGTTGCTCGCTCGGAGCGTAGATCCTCTGCTGGGCTGGGGGTGCTGGGGGGGCTCCTGCCCTCACCCCACGATGAAGATGGATGGAATGGGGGGTTCTTGGGCGCAGGGACAGGCCTTAGTATGGCCTTTGTTGTGGCCGCCGGCGAATCCGCCTGCCGGCGGTTCCAGCTGATGAGATTGAGGCTCAGCCTCGGTTTCGCGCTGCGCTGCGCCCGGCATGGGCGAGTCAGGCGCCGTGTGGGGACAGGGTCAGGCGGGCCGTGTCCGTGTTGCTCGCTCGGAGCGTAGATCCTCTGCTGGGCTGGGGGTGCTGGGGGGGCTCCTGCCCTCACCCCACGATAAGGATGGATGGAATGGGGGGTTCTTGGGCGCAGGGACAGGCCTTAGTATGGCCTTTGTTGTGGCCGCCGGCGAATCCGCCTGCCGGCGGTTCCAGCTGATGAGATTGAGGCTCAGCCTCGGTTTCGCGCCGCGCTGCGCCCGGCATGGGCGAGTTAGGCGCCGTGTGGGGACAGGGTCAGGCGGGTCCTGTCCGTGTTGCTCGCTCGGAGCGTAGATCCTCTGCTGGGCTGGGGGTGCTGGGGGGGGCTCCTGCCCTCACCCCACGATGAAGATGGATGGAATGGGGGGTTCTTGGGCGCAGGGACAGGCCTTAGTATGGCCTTTGTTGTGGCCGCCGGCGAATCCGCCTGCCGGCGGTTCCAGCTGATGAGATTGAGGCTCAGCCCCGGTTTCGCGCCGCGCTGCGCCCGGCATGGGCGAGTCAGGCGCTGTGTGGGGACAGGGTCAGGCGGGCCCTGTCCGTGTTGCTCGCTCGGAGCGTAGATCCTCTGCTGGGCTGGGGGTGGTGGGGGGGCTCCTGCCCTCACCCCACGATGAGGATGGATGGAATGGGGGGTTCTTGGGCGCAGGGACAGGCCTTAGTATGGCCTTTGTTGTGGCCGCCGGCGAATCCGCCTGCCGGCGGTTCCAGCTGATGAGATTGAGGCTCAGCCTCGGTTTCGCGCCGCGCTGCGCCCGGCATGGGCGAGTCAGGCGCCGTGTGGGGACAGGGTCAGGCGGGCCCTGTCCGTGTTGCTCGCTCGGAGCGTAGATCCTCTGCTGGGCTGGGGGTGCTGGGGGGGCTCCTGCCCTCACCCCACGATGAAGATGGATGGAATGTATGTACACGCCTTTGACAGGGCATGCATTGTTGAGTTGTGTCTATGCACCCCCGCCCCTCTTTACATTGCTTTTCTGTTGTGCTGAGGGATACATTTGTGTGATGGCACTTGTACTCACCCTTTTATCCACATCATTGCCCTCTGTGACTCTCCATGTATCCAGGCAGTGTGCTGTTCTGCAGGAGCATGGCATCGTGGGTGGAACCAGGGAAGTGGGCACAGTAGTCTGTGTGATGAAGAGGTCTGGATCACAAGTGTTAGGCAGAAACCTGTGCAGTTCCCCTAGGGACCACAGCAAAAGGCTTAAGACTACAGGTGTTGGCAGTAAACCCAATTGGTAGCAGTCTGTACCACCCAGATCTACCTGGTAGCTTTGGCTGAGCAGCCAGACTTCTCTCAAGAAGAGTTAGACAGTATATAGGGTATACAAGTTAGGTACCAAAATACAGTAGCACAAGCAAACACTGACCAGAGTTTCGGTATCAAGTATATAATTATTTATTTAAATACACACTTATAAACACTCTAGCACTATTATTGTAAGCAAGTTCAAAAACACAGTCACTACTAATATATATACTTCCCTTAGTCCTTATTAGACAAGTCTTAGTTAACACCACTTATTTCCAGACAGAGGTGAGCACTTAACTAAAGATGGCACTCCAATAAGTTTAAGAAAAAGGGAGGGAAAAGGCAGAAATTAGGAACAGCACACAACACAATACTTTACAACAACTCAGCAAGGCAGGAAAGTCAAAGTCTACTTGTGAGCAAAAAGTTCAGAGGCCTGGCTCCCTCTTGGAGAGAGTAGAACACCAATGCGCCCAAGATCACACAGTTTCAAAAGGCTTGGAAAGTTTTGCAGAGAGTTTAAAAAGGAATCAGTTCAGAAAAGTTCAGTTAGCCAGCCTAGGGCCAACCCAAGGGGTAAGTTGAGGATTTAAGAGACACCCCACACAGACCGTTGTGAGGGAGGCCAGGCGGACACAGTACCTTGAAAGTGGAGAGAATCCTCCAGCGGGGGCAGTTGTTCCTGGCAGCGGGTGCAAGTCGCGGCGTCGTCCAGAGGAAGAGATGATCTCAATGTGGAGGAAAGCTGAATGTCGTTGCACTGCCAGGGAAGAAACCAGCCGCAGAGTTCTCCGGTAAAAAGGTACTACCCTTTTATTCGCGGTAGTGGAAAAAACGTGGTATCCCGCTTGCCGGGGTGCTTGGCACAGGCAAGGCGGCCACGTGATGCTCCGGGAAGGCGAAAAGGCGGGCAAACTGGTTATCCCCACCAGTCAAAGGAAGAAGACTCTTCGGGATGAAGATCTCCTCTGTCGTTGGAAGAAGTGGTGAGTCGGTTCAGCAGGGCTCCACCGGTGGTGTCATCGTTGTAGGTCGGCTCAGCTTCTCCCTCTTCGGATTCTTTGGTCCTGTGGCGACGTCTGAAGTCCCAGTCCCCAAAGCCCTGCTTTTATTCAGAAAACCCCCATTCATCAGTCCTAGCTGTCACTCAAACATGCTAAGTGGTGAGCCGGGCGGCTCACCACTGGGCCAATCACACAAGAGTGCGACTTGAGTTGCCGAGGCAACTCAGTCCAGGGTGCCTAAACCCCCTCCCACACCCCCTGTGGTACCCAGACAGAGTGGCACCACTTTTGGAGGCTTCTGTGGAGAAGCCCGCCAAAAAGTGGAACAAAGGGCTCGACTTGGAGTCACAGATACGAACACAAACGCCATTTCGGAACCGAGTTCTGGCAAAAAATACCAACCGGTGAATTAATATTAAATAAATAAACCGGCGGTATGTTTGAGGCTATGTTAAAAAGTATTAGCCTCGAACAATGGGAAAATCCCATAATAATATATTCGCGGTTGAATATAAAAAGTAGTATCCACTGCCACCAGCCAAAACTCGCTCAGGGGGGACTGGACAGTGCCCCCTCGAACAACAGATGCAGGGGCAATCGAATTGACCCTACCAGTACGCCCACAATATGATGGTTTGTACTGGTTCTGTTCACAATTTAGGACTAGTAAAGCCAATGGTGACTTTACATGCCCTGGGAGACAGTAATCAGTCCCAGGGTACTGAGTCTATGTTTGGGGGTCACTATGACACCCCTGCGTTACGGCACGGAGGGTGCTGTGTAACACACATAACAAAAATACATGAAGCTCTATCGAGTAAAAGACCCCATAGCCCATAAAACACATTCCAAAGTCAAAGGATATCTTAAATCATGTCTAAGAATGGGAGAAAAAGAGTCTCACTCTTAGCAGGAGAAAAAAATAAACCCCAAAAATCCAGGAAAGCTGCTGGGGGACTCACTAGGTTTGGGAAATTAGCCTTAACAGAGAATTCTCCCTAACAACAAGTAACCTGAAAATTGAGGGAGTGATACTGCTTCCTGTTGCAGTATTCCTCTTATGATGCCTGTGGGGCCACCAACGCCATGTGGGTGCAGCAATGACGTTAGGCATGTGGACTACTGCAGAAAAACGTGCCTTATGGCATGCTCTGGCACCAGCACGTTTGAAAATGTGGATTGTGACATTCCGTGCAACATGGCCACGGAGTGCTGGAAAGTGCCACTTGCCAAGAATTGCACAATGGCCACAAGCTTCAGCTGTTCTCATGTTGAGCCAGCTCTCTGTCATCCTGGATGAGGGTGAGCAGCTCAGTTATGGTCTCCCTGTTCAGCTGGTACAGGGTGACCAGCTGGTTGTCAATGTCCAGGGTGAGGGCCTGACTCGGGGTTTGGGAGCTCACCTTGCATGGCGTCTCCTCCTCCTCCTCTCTGCACTCTGTGCTGTTCTTCCTGCCTCTGTAGGTCAATGTGGAGCAGGAGCAGCTGCATGTCCCAGGTCGCAATGGCTAGTGACAGCATAGTGTTAGAAAGTGTGTTTTGGGGAAGGCATGTGCCTTATGTACCCTTCTTGAGTGGATTGGGTGCACCTGTGGCTTCATTTCTAGCACCTGTATGCGTTTACCTCCACCTGAAAGGTGCAGGTAACTTCACTGTGTTTTTGGTGGAATTTCTGAGGTATTTCTACTTGTAATGCGGCGGAAATACTGATTTGGGTCTGGGTGGTAATTCCGCTGACGGAATTTGCACCGTAGTGGAATCCGCCATGTGTTGACGCTAATTCCACTGGGGTAATTCCACCTGGGCTAATTCCGCCGGTGGAATTACCGCAGACTCATAATTGAACGGTACGTTAGTAATGGTGGCAATTCCGTTACAACCGCTTTTACCATATTCCACCCAGCTTGTAATGACCCCATTTGTCTACATTTGTATCTTTGTAAGAAGCACTGTACACTCCTCTATGAGGGGATTGGACTCCAGCACCCCAGAACAGCTTCTGCCTAGCCGGGCACATTACCTGTTAGCAAACGTTGTGTTACTTGTTAGGTGACTCATCAACTTCTGTATGTTCCCTAACCTTTACAGTAGGTGTCATAATGATATATTTGTTGTCATTATTTCCCTAGTGGAATGAGGCAAACATTTAGTCAATTTGTGAATATTTTGTTAAAGGTAAAGGATACAAATTAAATTAAATGAGTTTTACTTTGGAAATTATACTAAAACTACAGCACTGAGTGCCGCTCATAGAAAATGAAGCAAAATATCATATAGGAACTATGCAATCAATTTACTTTCCGCGTTTGTTTGTAATCTTCTGTAATGAACAAATTATAACAGCCTCTTACAGCTATGTGTTGTGGGGGAGGAGCTGAGTTTAAGTGATTACAGTCACATTCACACTCTAAATTAGACTTTTAACTGAATGAGCGCTAATAATTTATAATATTCATTTGGATACTATAGGTTAGCCTCATATGCCACTTATTTAAGAGAAAACAAAGATATGCTCAGTCAAAGTGAGTCAAAGTAATGAACAGCTCGGCACAGGAAAAAGGCATCCATGGCATTCTGCATTGTCTGTAAAGATCAGATGCTGCTTGATTATCTCACAGAGCTGAGTTGGTTGATATTCCATCGCCCAATCCTGGAGATGGCTGGGGTTTGCTCTGTGCATGCATGGTGGGTCAAAATAAGGGGAAACATTTGGCACGAAAAAAGATTGCATGGGTCTGGAGAGTAACTCCACAGAAATATTAATGTTTAGTCTCCTTTCTTGCATTTTATGAAGGTGGAAGGTTAATTCTCTTCTCAGATAGTCTTTTATGATCATCATCCCTCATTAGATTCTCTCTGTATTGATACTGAGAAAAGGTGCTTAAACTGGTAGAACGAGTAGACTTTTGATTCAGACCCTATGATGAAATTGTGTTTGCCAAACAGAGAGAGCCAGAACCACATTGGAAGCAAAGGGCATTGAAACATGCATGAAATAAACACAAAATGTTTATGTTGGTTGTGGGAGAGGGTGGAAAGTGGGGTGAATAAGGGTTCTATTGTGTCCTCGGAAATCAAAACATGCGTTGTCCTGCAAACAATAGTGTTGTGTTTGCTATAGGATTATTTTGGTTATTATTATTTTGTAGTCCTATTTAATCATTAAAGAGTGCCACAGAACTTTCCTATTTAATCACAATTGAATTATTCACTATTACATTGTTCTAAGTGAGATGGTGTGCTGGTAGTCCTTCCCCAAGAAGAGACAAATATTGACACATGTTGAGCAATTACAATGTTTGCACAAATGTATGTTGTCTTTATCATATAATGTCTGCTTAACATGAAGGCGTGTTAGATATGGGGGCCCGATGAGATCATTTATTCAAAACCTTTAAAATAAATTCAAAAGATTTAATCTTCAAACGTAATTGCTCCTCATCACATTTCTCAAGTTAAGCCAACAACTGCATAGCTCTATGTAAAGTTTGCAATGTACTATCTGTTTTTCTATTCTCAGCGTTCAGTGAGAACGACTGTGGTTTGGGAGATTCTCTAAACAATGTCAATAGTTCTAAGTTCTCTTAGTCTAAAATCCCAGTGACAGTGGGGGTCATTCCGAGGTTGGAGTTAAGGGATTACCGGCGCCTGTAAGGGCACCGATGGCGGTAATCCCTTACCTCCGTATTCCGAGTTCCCTTTGCGGGTCCCTCTTTACCTCCTGCTTTTAGCAGGAGTAAATTACGGGACCCGCAAAGTGACCTTGGAGTAAATTACGGCACCGTAATTTACGGTGCCGTAATTACCTCCTTCCCCATTCCCATTGAGCCCTATGGGTGCAGAAATGGGGATGGGGAAGGGCTATGGTGAATGGGGAATTACCGGTCCATCCAACCTTGGAATGGACCGGTAATTACTCCATTCACCATGCCGTTATTCCATGGAGTAAATAGCTCCATGGTTGCCAACCATGGAGCTGTTTACTCCATGGGGTAGTCCTAACTCGGAATGAGGGCCAATGTTTTTTTTTAAAAAATTCTGCATCTTAAAATATATAGCGTTAAATAATACCAAGAGGAAAAGCAATTATGTGAAATTAAACATGCTAATGAGACTGTAGGAACTGAGGCACTTTGCTACCTCTATAGTGATGTTTAACTAGTCTCCTTAATTTAATAGAATTGTGTTGCCAGAGTGCTGAATGAGTTTTAACTATACATGTGTATGTTTTGTTTGATAGTCAAGAATGAAAATCCATTCCGTAAGTCCAAATCAGAGGATTATGTGAGTTCAAAACAGTGGTTACAGAAGTACAGTCTGAAGGCTCAGAAGCTGACCCTCTATGATGCTCTAGCTGACTGTGCGTTCCGTCACAGTGATGGGGTTGTGGACATCAACATGAAACCAGAGGATGAGTCGTTGCAGACCGATGCGGTGAGTGCCATTTGAATGTCTGCAGCTAGTAGCACCTTACCTACAGATCAGTCTTCTTGATAATGCTGCCTTCCTTATGACTTTTTTGCTTGAAAAGTCTTTCTAAAGAATATCTTATGAAGGAGAAAAGACAGACCTGTAGAGCGACCAAGAGTCTGTAGGTAGAGTAAGTCATTGAAGAAAGTAAGGATTTTAAGTGAAATGAAAAGGGGCCATAGAAAATAAATGCAAATATTGTATTTTAAAGATTACTTGCAAGGTACCATGACAAAGTACCCTGCCTTATACTGGAGATTCCTTCTGGTGTTCACAGAGGGGTGTGTAACCCTAGTCACCCTCACTTAGTCCCCGACTATGGTAGGGGTCAGCAACTTGTACAACCAAAACACTACTGATACTTTAAGAGGTGTACAGTTGTCTAGGAAGGATCAGTGACCCCCATATGCAGGGTAGCAGCATCTGTCTTGGCAACATCTGAGGGTGTAGAAATACAGGATTCAAGACAACACCATTTTAGCAAGCAGCTACCACCCCACAAACACTCACTGCGCATAGGGGAGGACACACAGCTCCGCTTCAGAAGCAGATAACACATATACATGCATGGAAAGAAACTCTGGCATACCCGGCTTTGAAAGATGCACTAAGCATATAAATGAATATAAATGAAAGATAAGCCTAATGAATTAGGTACATCTGGTCCAGGTACCACAATTACAAGGGACCAGACCAAATCCCAACACTTTCAGGCCACATAGCTGCAGACTCTTGGTCTGAGCACAAACCAGTGGCAGGGGAACTCAGGATATTTAAGCACTCGCTTACCTGAGAGTGAGGTAGGTTGTTGCAGGAGTTCAGAGTGGGTTGGCGATTCAGGAGGGAAATTGAGGATGGATTTGAGAGAGGGGCAGGAGGAAGCAGAGTTAGATGGAAACAAGAGAGCGGGAGATGTAGAGATCAGGATGTGATTGGAGAGAGAGACATCAGGAGATGGTAGAAGGGAAACATTAGGAAGGGGGAGACTGACATCAAGCAGTGGTTGGAAGAAAACATCAGGAACTGGTTGGAGAGTGATCTGAGGAAGAGACTGGAGAGCGACATCGGGAGGGGGTCGAAGAAAGATTTCAGGTGGTGTTTGGAGGAAGAAATAGCAAAGTGCTTGCAAGTGAGAGCAGGATGGTTCCAATTGGAGAGGCACCGATCCAAAGGGATCAAGCTCACAGTAGGAGGAGGAACAAGCATGTGGTGTGGTGTCAAGGAGGGGCAGGACAAGAACAGCAGGAGAGAGGTGCTACAGCAGCTAGAAATCAGGACCCAAGTCAAGAGAAGTGACAATACCCTAATAGACACCAGAGAAACGATGTAAAGGACACACTCCAAAATATAAGTTATTGAACTATATACATTCAAGGCGAATATTCATATAATGCAAAGAGCAATTGATGAATACACTTTGGAAAAAAGTATATAATATAGAAACCCACTAATGGCCCTCAAAATATTATGAGAGACCATCAATGCTCAACTCAAACAAGAAATTCATATCTACTCAAAACATTTAATGAATCAAATAATATACATGTAGGAAACATACAAATATACTGTTGTAAGGAAGAACTTCAGGGGGCATCAGGCAAGTTCACTCAAGTTCCTTTATTTAGGAGTACATAAGTAGAGCCCCACAGGAGACCCACTGGCACACACCACCCTAGGTAGCTCAGTCCAACTACCTGAGCTGGAACACAGTTCACGTACAAACATTCCAGGCACTCATCAACATTCTCACAGTGACATCATTCACTCATGCATTCAAGGGATCAAGACATGACGCACGTCCCTTCTTTCATAAATGAAAGCACATATCTTAAACAAGTACATGCAGACTCTCAGCACCTAGAACCAACTATCACCAGCATGCCCGAATATCATTACAACATCCTCAAAAATCCGAATAAACCAGACACCTCCTGTCCAGAGCTGCCACATCCAATGGGCTACAAATACCACAAAGTTAAACCACTAAGCAGAAACAAAACTTCTTCTACCTGGGTCCGCCACCCAGAGGTCTCGAGACGGCCACTCCCGAGCACGAAACCGCCATCAAGAGTGCACACACCCCAAAAACGGGCTCTACCACACAAGAGGCAGAAAGAAATGACGACAGTCCTGCATTGTCCAAAGGATGGACCCAAACCATGTCAGATAAACCAACAACCACATCTTCTCCATAACCACTTTCACAGGGAAAATGCACAGGGGGGCAAACACCATACCACAAACGCCCACAACATTCACCACCACACACACCTTCCCCTTGTTAATAATAAAAAGGTGCATAGTCGGCGGGGAATAGTAATGTTCACCGAAGTGTACAGGTGAGATGGCAAAAGAACACACAAAAAAACTTTCACCAGAACTCCAAACTACAACTCATCCTGAAACACTGGCCAGACTAACACCTCAGCCAGAAACTTTCTAGGTGTCCTCTCCACCGAAGCAGGACCTACTAACCTACCAAAAGTCACTATTAGCCACCTATGAGCGTTTCCCAGATTACTGGGCCATTTGAACAACACCATTGAAGCTGAGATGGTAGACAGTAAGGAAGAACAACTAACAGATCAATGGGAAAAAAACAACAACAAACCGTGCTTCAACCCAACATCAAAACCAGTAACTGGTCAGGACACACTCATTTACTCATGACCAAAAGTCCCACTGACCAGATACACATAGCTTGGCAAAATTAACAATGGTTGACTGAAAACTACCTGAGCCCTGTACTCATCACAGGTCACCTGCAATTACAGGAAAATACCCAAATCAGAGGTGAATCTGCACACAGGCAAAATGCGATACCTGCTCACCTTACCTGAAAGTTACTGGCTGAGGATCTAGCTTTTAGCTGCTTTCGCGCAACAGTGCCAGGAGTGCTTGTCGTCCTCCTACAGGAACTGAAGTGCCATCAGCATGGGCTACGCTGCTGGCGTTCCTTGTAGGTCAGCTTCAGGTGGAACTATTCAGTGTGAGTGGACCAGTGCTCTAAGTTGTCTCAAGGGCAGGAGAGGAAAACAGTAGGCAAATTGCCTAGCACAGTGCTTACACGACCATTGAAGATGCTGTTGCCCAGGAGCTTCATTGTCCTCTGAGATCGTAAAGCCTTTAATGGTGTCATCGAGAGTCCGGCGAGTGTGGTAATCTCTGGAACACCTGTACGTGGCTCTGACTCTGTGCTCCCCACAGGTTTAGAAAAAGGAACCCTCCATCGTTTATACCCGTGATGACAGCTAGAGACGTGTCATGGAGGAAGTGTTTCGATTCCAGCGTGTATGGAGGCTCTAGCGCTCCCATTATCTGTCTCCACAGCCGTATTTGATACGTGGACTTCTCATGTTTTGGTAAAACGGAGTGTATTAAATCTAGGACGTCAAAGAGACCTCTACTCAACACAAGATCAATCTCCACCAGTAGGGAAAAACATATATTTATATCAAGGAGAAAAGATGAAACCAATAATTTTACTAGACCCTTACAATCAACAAATCCCAGATATTCTGGCAAACAAGTCTGTAAAAAATAGACTGTAAGCTGTAAAGTAGCAAAAAATAAAGATAAATATTTAATTGACAAAGTATAAATACAAAAATTATTAAACAGGTAAAAAACGACCCAACACAAAAACACAGTGGAGCAATTAGAATGCTACCTAAACTATATCAGATAAAAACTTGAAACGTGATTACACAAACCCAAGAGACATATTCTTAAAACAATAAACATTCTGCATGTGTTGTCAAAACAATTCCCAGCATGTTTCTGTTCTTCCACAGCCTCAAAAGGGCGAACATTCATCAGGGGAAAACCTTCTGTAACGTTGCAGGCTGCTTCAACACTGCAGGTGAATGGGTCAATTTTCACATCACCAGAATAAAGAAGTGCCTAAAATACAATAAAAGGGAATGATCTTAAGAAAAAGGGCCAACAAATTACTGAATCAATACCCATACCATGGTACAAATTTCCATGGCAATGGAGACTAGAGACAGGACAAAGCAAATATTGTCTATCTCACTGTTAATTCACAAAATGAACTACATAAATACCTTAACTGAGTATTTTCTTCAGGGGTATGCTGGCAGGTGAAGCTATACCACAAAACACCAGTCCATGGGTGTATCTGTTGTTACACGCGGAACATCAATTCCGCCCAATATTCGGTCAAGAAGAGTACTGAAGAGACAAAAAACCAACAACCCACATGAATACGAGTCGAGGCTGGAGACAATTTCACTATCACAGGAGTAATCACATATATTAACCTCATCCCGTGAGTTACCTTAAATCAGAAGGTTGAAAACGGCGATGGAACACATCTCGGGACACACCATGGCACCACTGACTGTAGGGTAGTCAATAATGCATGTCTTAGTCGCCTACAAATTACAAGTCAAACACAGACCGTTAAGTATTAGTTGCCCGCTGTAAAGAGCAAACCAATCACCAATAACCGAGCGTGGTTGTGACACCTGTGTCTAGTGCATATAACGTAAAGTATTAATGTGAGACATCCCACACTAACTATATCGTGAAGCCACTTCAGTTAAAAGGAAACTGAAGTTGCACGAGTACCGCAGCCAAGATAGGTACACCGTAACTAATTCAAAGCAAACATATCACCCGGCAGCGTGTATTCTCATAGAGGCACCAGTAACACATCTTACCAGGTGAGCACGGCAATTGCTGTGTAAACGGATCAAAACTCGTACTTCCTACATGCACCGGGGGACAGCCTCACCTCTAATTGCGACCGGCACGTCCGACAAATCCAGAACCCGGAAGTGTATGTCGAACAACAAAACTTTAAAAGGACCAATCCAATGAATCAGGGAATCGATATAAAAGACGGACTCCACCCAGGGTACCACTACGGCTACAGATTGATAACACACTACAAACATCAAAAAACTATTCCGCCATGAAAAAGAGTTCCACATAAGAACCCCAGTTGGGTAAATGAAGCCGAGAGGTGTAATTGCAGAGATAAAGAACCATTAAACCGCATTGAAGCAGCCTGCACACCTTAAAATACATAATACATAGCAGTGTCCATAACAGTATAAATGGTACAAAAAATGCAATCGCCACAATTTATGTATGCAATACACCTATTCACATACGACAGGTTGACATGAGTAAACAGGAGAACAAAATCAAACTAGAGAATTCCATTATTTAAAACAAAACCACAGATTCTTTTTGCACAAATATGGAAGTTTACACAATAGCATCTAAGGTTATTCTAGCACTCAATCATGTAAATATTTTAAATGAACATTCAGATTAAATTGACACAATTCAAATCCATAGCCTCATTTAAACCAACTTTATGGCTCTGTAATTTAAAAATCATCTTCTGTTCAAAATTGAGTAGCTTACAGTCTATCTCTTGTTTGTTCCTTCCACTAATCCTTTTCAGAATGTACCACATAAATTCTGTATGTAAGTGTTCTTTCTCCAAAAAATGTTTAACCAGAGGGGCAGTAATAGTCTTATTCTTAATGCAACTGCGGTGTTCAATCATTCGTACTCGACACATTCTATTTGTTTTGCCTATATATTGGAGGCCACAAGGGCACCTGATCAAATATATGACATTAAAAGTATTGCAATTTGTCATTTCATCAAAATTCCATACTAAATCTGGTAAAATTTGCAAGGTACTCTTCTCTTCTGTCTGTGCACACATGCTACATTTCCCACACGGACAATGAGCTTTAATTTTAGGCAAACCCCACAGAGTAGTTAAACGTACTTGTTTGTCCTGTGTTTCAGTTATGTCATTACGAACAAACATGTTCCATAAACGTTGCCTCTTCTTGAAAGTAACCAATGGTGGTAACACTTCTTTGCCATAATACACTTTCCTCCATGCTTTTTTAACAATCGTTTTGATTTTGTAAGACAAATCCGAAAAAGTGTTCACAAACACTGTACCAATCCCTCTTGTTTCTCTCTGAGTTTTTTCTAACAGAGCTTCCCGATTGTTATTATAGGCCCTCTTAGAAGCAGTTTTAATCACATGTGGGGGGTACCCCTTGTTCAACAATTTTTCGGTCAAGATATTAGTACTCTCACTATAATCTTCCTTACAACTGCTGTTCCTCTTTAACCTAAGAAATTGCCCAAAAGGAAGATTCATTTTCAAGTGTTTTGCATGATGACTGTTGAAATTCAGAAGGGCGTTTTTATCCGTGGCCTTGCTATACGGTTTGAATTTCAGAACACCCATAGAGTGGTAGATGGTAATGTCTAAAAAGTTGATTTCACATTCGCTAATGCATTTGGTAAACTTCAAAAACTGGTTTTGTAGATTCAACCAATCTACAAAACCATTAGCCTCTTCCACAGAGCCATCCCAATATCGTCAATATATCGGAGCCACTTCCTCAATTGATGTAAAAAGGGGTTAGTGGCCTGATATATGACAGCTTTTTCAAAAAATGTACATAAAGGTTAGCCAAATTTGGCGCCATAGCTGCCCCCATAGCGGTGCCCTCAATCTGTTGGAAAAACTTCCCTTGAAACTGAAAGACATTTTTGGTCAGTGCAAGTTCCGTGCACCATAGAATGAAACCATTACTCACTGGATGTCCATCTCGTCTGCCTAATAGAATTTCCTCTACAACCTGTGCCTTATGGTCCTGTGCCTTTTGTGTTGTGCCTTATGGTCGTTAACAGACCACATTTGATTTGTGTTGTGCCTTATGGTCGTTAACAGACCACATTTAATTTGTTTTGTGCCCTATGGTCGCTAACTGACCACATTTGACTTGTGCCCTATGGTCACTAACTGACCACATTTGATTTGTGTTGTGCCTTATGGTCATTAACAGACCACATTTGATTTGTGTTGTGCCTTAGGGTCACTAACAGACCACATTTGATTTGTGTTGTGCCTTATGGTCGCTAACTGACCACATTTGATCTGTGCTATGCCTCATGGTCGCTAGCTAATTATTACCTAAACCTGCTTGTTAGTCGCGCCATCTACAAGCCATTTTGCAAGTGTGCTTAACTTTGAACCCAGCACGACCCAACTAGCCTGTCCGCCCCAGGTACAGCTTACAAGTACTAGCGCAGCCTACAACATCTACCATCCTTCCAGTAGCCCGCCCCAAACCCATATCTGAATTATGCCAGCCTGGCTAGTATTCATCATGTTCCCTTTCTGCATTATGCCCGATTGCATGCCATGTAGCAGTAATAGTTTAGCATTTAGCAATGGACTCGCCAAGCTTGGGTGCCCCAGACACCACCCCGTTCCCTGACCCACACCCTTCCTGCCATCCCTGCCCTCTTTCCCCCATAATGCACCTACAGACCATAGTACTAAAGTCAGCGTTACTCTAGGTAACCCTACACCTAACCTCGCCACAGATGACCACTCTGAAAATATCCAGAACTCATGCAACATTCTAGAACATCGCCCTACAGCCCACCCTAACATCACAACCCGTAACGACAGACTAGGCTGTAGACTCCCCACTTTACTTAGCAAAATGACCAACAATCCTACAACTAAAACCACTAATAAAAACATAATTGCAAACACTGTGCCACTCAAAGGAGCTTTACTCAACGTTAGATCCATTGTGGCCCACCCTACGGAAATTGCCGATATCATCCAGTCCGCAGACTTGGACTTCTTTGCCACCACAGAAACCTAGCTTCATGCCGCAGCAGGCCCCTCTCTAACCCTCGCGGTTCCAGACAACTACTCCATCCTCAAGGCCGACAGACCTAACGCCCGTGGAGGAGGTGTAGCACTTATATTCAAATCTTCACTTGACATTAGATCTGTGACCTCCCTTCCTCTAAATTCCTGTGAACATCTATCCATTAAAATTCAAACCACCCCTAAGAATACTATCACCCTGGAACTAATATACAGACCTCTTGGTCGCACACAGGTTCCTTCAAGGAAGACTTAACCTCCCTCATAGCTGAAAAGTCTAAACCCCTATCACAGAATATTATTTTAGGTGACTTTAATCTGGGATATAATGATCCTCACGACACGCCAGCATCCTCCCTGGCTAATGCACTCTGCGAACACAACTACACCCAACTTAACACCCTACCTACACATCAGAAAGGCAGAACCTTAGACTGGATGGCTGCCCACAACTGTAACATTATCTGCAAGAACCCCCAACCACTTATATGGACTGACCACTTCCTACTCTCATTTGACATTAGCACTAATAACCCTCACCACATACAGTGCCCACCTGCACCAGCATGTCTGACGCGAAACAAGCAGAATATCACAGCTGAAGCCCTCATCCCACTACTTCTACTCACGCTAAACATGATCCCTTACACCTCGGACCTCAATCTACTAGTAGACACCTATAATAACGCCATGACCAAAGCTTTCAACCCTGTTGCCCTTCTAAAACTATGCAAAGGTAAACCTAAAGCACATCTTAACTCCTGGTACACACCAGAACTTAAAATAATAATAAATAATAAGTCCAAAATTGAAACCCTTTGGAAAAGGAACCCGACAGAGGTACACAAAACCAATCTCACAAATGCATCCTCCCTCTATAAAAAAGAAATAATTTGTACTAAAATGGAAGCCTACAATATAAGAATAAGTAATGCTAGCTCCAGTACCAAAGAATTGTTCACCATCCTGAAGGAGTTAGAAAACCCCATTCCACCCTCGGACATGTCCGTGAAGGACCAACTCTGGTGCATTAGCATCCAAGATGCTCTTGCGAACAAAATTACTGGCTTACAAACAAAAATTGAAAATAAAAGACGACAACTTTCCAATAGTAGCCCCACCTCTAGCCCCCCTATCCGTAGCTCACCCACCACCCCCAACACTAATCATGGATTCACCTTCAAAAAAGTAACCCCACTAGAAGTGCAAAAAATCATATCCTCCCTCAAACCGTCAAACTGCAAAGGGGACAGCTGCCCCTCACAGACCATAAAAGATGCAGCAAGAGACCTTGCTCCCTTCATTTCGAAGCTTATAAACGTGTCATTCTCCACCAATTCGGTACCTAACAATTTGAAACAGTCATGGGTCCTCCCGCTACTAAAAAAAACAGACCTTGGACCCAGCCATCCCTACAAACTACAGACCTATCACAACCGTTCCCTTCCTGTTAAAGATCCTGGACAGAGTTGCCTATTTGCAAATTCAGCATTACCTAGAGGCCAACCAATTACTTGGATTACGTCAGTCTGGCTTCCGGCCCCAACATGGAACTGAAACTGCCCTTGTTGATCTTAAAAGTCAGATTGACGAAATCAAAGATAAGGGCAAGGCTGCCATCCTACTCCTCTTAGATCTCTCTGCAGCTTTCAACTTGGTCGACCATAAAATACTTTGCAACCACCTCTCCACTGCTGCCCACTTTTCCCCCTCTGCCGTCCCGTGGATACAGTCCTTCCTGGCCAATAGAACCATGAGAGTCTTCTCTCCGGTGGCTGCAGCAGACCCTATCCCCATCACTTGTGGTGTCCCGCAAGGCTCATGCATCTCACCCACCCTATACAACATCTTTACAAAGCCCCTCTTTGATAAATTGGACCGTCTGGGTGTCACCTAAACAAACTACGCGGATGACACCCAGATACTCCTCACCATCTCGGGCAATTACAATACTGATGTAGCCAGGATCAATTAAATCTTCTCTGTCATTCAGGCATGGATGGCCACACATGGCCTCTGCCTGAGTGACGAGAAGACTGAACTTCTCATTGTTGGTTCACCGAACAACCTGCAAAAACTAAGCCCCAACTATTCTAACATCATAATTGATGGCAATACCATCCCAGTCGTCAAAAATGTGAAAACATTGGGCTTCTATCTCGATGCCAATCTTAACCTCACCAAGCAAGTTAATTCAACCGCCTCAGCTACCGCCTACACAGGAAAACTAATTAGAGCTTGTAGACCATTTCTTTCCTCTAACAGTTGCCTCACGCTAGCCAGAGCTCTTATACAATCTAAGTTAGACTACTGTAACAGCCTCTACATAGGGGCTAACTGAGCGATAATCAGTAAACTCCAAGTCCTTCAAAACAATGCGTTACGCTCAGTGCTAAACATTCCCAGGCATGAGCATATCTCGGCCACTAGAACTTCATGTAAATGGCTCTCTATCCAACATAAAAATGATTTGAAAATCCTCTGCCTCACTTACAAAGCCCTCAACCATCTAGCCCCTCCCTACCTTACTAATAAACTCACCTTGAAATCCTCCATCAGAACCACGAGATCTTCCAACACCTTATGTCTCACAGTACCTAGATTTACCTCTAAAAGATCCAGAGGCTCGAGCTTCACTGTCCTCGCCTCCCAACTCTGGAACTCCCTGCCACTGAACATTAAGTCATCCAAATCCTTCCTGTCGTTCAGGAAACTTGCCATTGGATGGCTTCTGACTAAAAGTCAACCTCTAAGCTAGACTTAGCTAGAAACTGTACGAACTGCACATGTCTCATTTTTGTTATGACTACTCTCTATTACCGCCACTTTCTGTATATTTTGTATATAACTGTTGTCTAGTATCACTGACTATCACAATGTACTGTGCCATGCAACCTGTACTATACCATAACCGCTATTACCACCACTGACTGTACATTTTGTATTTAACTGTTGTCTAGTATCACTGCCTACTACCATGTACTGTGCCTTGTAATTTGTACTAAGCGCCCTTTTACTCTCGGGTCTGGAGCGCTATAGAAATAAAATAAACAAACAAACAAACAAATCTCCAGAGTAGCTCTTTGAGAGATCATAGTGTAAAGGGATTAGATGTCCAAACTAATAAGTAAAGTTTGATCATGTACGAATGGTAAATTCTCTATTTTCACAATGGTATCTGTAGTGCCTCGAAGGTAACTCTGCATTTCCATACAAAAGGTCTTAAGTAAAAATCCTCAAATTTGGATAACGGTTCCAAAATCGAGTTAACCCGAGACACAATGGGGCGACCCTGGGATGTGTCAAATTTTTATGGATTTTTGGTAAGATGTAAAATACCGGTACTCTTCCATTTTGCCTAGTCAGATATTCATATTCCTGTTAACTGATCATTTCTGATTCAAAAGCACTTTGGGCTTTTCCTTTTATATAGCTTCCATAAGTGCTTTCGATGGATCCTCTGATAGACGTTGGTAACAAGTTTCATCAGCTAACAGTCTGTCACATTCAGCAACATAATCACATTGATTCATCACCACAATAGCCCCACCTTTATCAGCTTGTCTAATCACTATGGATTTATTTTGAGCCAATTTCATAGTAAGAACTTTTTGGGTATTACGTGTGATTAGAACTGTTTCTAAGAGGGCCTATAATAACAATCGGGAAGCACTGTTAGAAACAACTCAGAGAGAAACAAGAGAGATTGGTACAGTGTTTGTGAGCACTTTTTTGCATTTGTCTTACAAAATCAAAACGATTGTCAATAAAGTTTGTAAGAAAGCGTATTATGGCAAAGAAGTGTTCCCACAATTGGTTACTTTCAAGAAGAGGCAAAGTTTACGGAACATGCTTGTTCATAATGACATAACTGAAACACAGGACAAACAAGTACGTTTAACTACTCTGTGGGGTTTGCCTAAAATTAAAGGTCATTTTCCGTGTGGGAAATGTAGCATGTGTGCACAGACAGAAGAGAAGAGTACCTTGCAAATTTTACCAGATTTAGTATGGAATTTTGATGAAATGACAAATTGCAATACTTGTAATATCATATATTTGATCAGGTGCCCTTGTGGCCTCCAATATATAGGCAAAATAAATAGAATGTGTCGAGTACGAATGATTGAACACCGCAGTTGCATTAAGAATAAGACTATTACTGCCCCTCTGGTTAAACATTTTTTGGAGTAAGAACACTTACATACAGAATTTATGTGGTACATTCTGAAAAGGATTAGTGGAAGGAACAAACAAGAGATAGACTGTAAGGTACTCAATTTTGAACAGAAGATGATTTTTAAATTACAGAGCCATAAAGTTGGTTTAAATGAGGCTATCGATTGGAATTGTGTCAATTTAATCTGAATGTTCATTTAAAATATTTACATGATTGAGTGCTAGAATAACCTTAGATGCTATTGTGTAAACTTCCATATTTGTGCAAAAAGAATCTGTGGTTTTGTTTTAAATAATGGAATTCTCTAGTTTGATTTTGTTCTCCTGTTTACTCTTGTCAACCTGTCGTATGTGAATAGGTGTATTGCATACATAAATTGTGGTGATTGCATTTTTTGTACCATTTATACTGTTATGGACACTGCTATGTATTATGTATTTTAAGGTGTGCAGGCTGCTTCAATGCGGTTTAATGGTTCTTTATCTCTGCAATTACACCTCTCAGCTTCATTTACCCAACTGGGGTTCTTATGTGGAACTCTTTTTCATGGCGGAATAGTTTTTTGATGTTTGTAGTGTGTTATCAATCTGTAGCCGTAGTGGTACCCTGGGCGGAGTCCGTCTTTTATATCGATTCCCTGATTCATTGGATTGGTCCTTTTTCAGTTTTGTTGTTCGACATACACTTCCGGGTTCTGGATTTGTCAGACGTGCCGGTCGCAATTAGAGGTGAAGCTGTCCCCGGGTGCATGTAGGAAGTACGAGTTTTGATCCGTTTACACAGCGATTGCCGTGCTCACCTGGTAAGATGTGTTACTGGTGTCTCTATGAGAATACACGCTGCCGGGTGATATGTTAGCTTTAAATTATTTACGGTGTACCCATCTTGGCTGCGGTACTCGTGCGACTTCAGTTTCCTTTTAACTGCAGTGTCTTCACGATATAGTTGGTGTGGGATGTCCCACATTAATACTTTACATTATATGCACTAGACACAGGTGTCACAACCACGCTCGGTTATTGGTGATTGGTTTGCTCTTTACAGTGGGCAACTAATACTTAATGGTCTGTGTTTGCCTTGTACTTTGTAGGCGACTAAGACATGCATTATTGACTACCCTACAGTCAGTGGTGCCATGGTGTGTCCCGAGATGTGTTCCATCGCCGTTTTCAACCTTCTGATTTAAGGTACCTCACGGGATGAGGTTAAAATATATGTGATTACTCCTGTGATAGTGGAATTGTCTCCAGCCTCGACTCGTATTCATGCGTGTTGTTGGTTTTTTGTCTCTTCAGTACTCTTCTTGACCGAATATTGAGCGGAATTAATGCTCCGCGTGTAACAACAGATACACCCATGGACTGGTGTTTTGTGGTATAGCTTCACCTGCTAGCATACTCCTGAAGAAAATACTCAGTTAAGGTATTTATGTAGTTCATTTTGAGAATTAACAGTGAGATAGACAATATTTGCTTTGCCGTGTCTCTAGTCTCCATTGCCATGGAAATTTGCACCATGGTATGGGTATTGATTCAGTAATTGTTTGGCCCTTTTTCTTTAGATCATTCCCTTTTATTGTATTTTAGGCACTTCTTTATTCTGGTGATGTGAAATTTTACCCATTCACCTGCAGTGTTGAAGCAGCCTGCAACGTTACTGAAGGTTTTTCCCTGATGAATGTTTGCCCTTTTGAGGCTGTGCAAGAGCAGAAACATGTTGGGAATTGTTTGACAACACATGCAGAATGTTTATTGTTTTAAGAATATGTCTCTTGTGTTTGTGTAATCAAGTTTCAAGTGTTTATCTGATATAGTTTAGGTAGCATTCTAATTGTTCCACTTTTTTTTTTGTGTTGGGTCATTTTTTTACCTGTTTAATATTTGTATTTATACTTTGTCAATTAAATATTTATAGACTTGTTTGCCAGAATATCAGGGATTTTCTTTGTTGATTATAAGGGTCTAGTAAAATTATTGGTTTTATCTTTTCTCCTTGATATAAATATATTGGTAAAATGGAGGACAGAAGGAGTTCAGAAAGATGCTGGAACGGGAGATTTACTGCAGAGGTCTACTGCAGTAAGAATACATGTGAATATAGTATTTGTAAAATAGTTTTTTGTGCACGTTGAAATGCCACATGGATCAGATTTTGCATGGTGCTTTGATTACCCGTGTTCCGACATGCTTAGTGTCTTGCATGGATATCTTGCACTACTGCCTCGGTAGGGAACTGAATTTGCAAAATCAGGCATTAGGGCGCGGCCATCTTGTGATAATCTGATCAGTTGCCGCATCGCCCGGGTTGGACTACCCTGGCGGCACTAAATCATATCCCCCGCCCCTGAGCCTGACATCACTAGACGCGTACCTCCCATTTGACAACGCCAAAGCACGTCTCGTGTCAACATTCTCTGCGCCTCAGCTAATGACGTGTCACCATGGAAATGGCAGGATGCCTCTTTCCTCAATAAGTATAAACAGATTGCTTCATAACAGACAACATCAGATTTTCTTTTCGATTCCTCTCACTGTATTTCTTTGAGTATTCTGTGCCTCGTTTCTGTGCTCTGGTCAGCTACCTTCATTGCTTGTAGCCCGTGCAAACATTATTATTTATTATTATTATACCAGTACCATTACTATATATTATTTTAATTTGTTTCCCCCACAATGGCAACAATACAGCCCTACCAGTACGAGCCGGAATATTCCGAGGCGGAATTACTCAAAAGAGAAAGATGCGGAAACGATGGGGCTTCGGACGACAGTTGGGAGGATGATTCAACAGATGAAGAGCCTGGTCCTAGTCGCATGGATGGCATTTCGACCTGGTGTACCTACAATCGGTGCGCGCTAATGCCAACCGAGGAGGAGAACTGCTGCTGCCGAGAAAACTCTGGATGCTTGTCCTACATATCGCAAAGCGAGCCACGGCCGCAATGCGTTACCGAGCTGCCAGACTTCAGGGCAGCCTGCCTCACACGTTCCGTGTTGAGGATTTTGATGGTGCTTATGCACGAACTTCGCGCAACAGTTCGCCCTTGGAATCCAAGTAACGAGTAAGTATACTCTGGTTGTGATGTCACTTAGGCCAGTACTATTTCAAGGTTGTCTCCTATATTGTCATAACTTTAATATATCATTGTCAAACCAACTTAGGGCCTCATTACACGGTAGGCGGTGGACCAAGGTGCTATCAGCACCTTGGTCCATGCCGGTAAAATACAGGCACCGCCTTGGAGGAAAGGGGAATTACCGCCCTATTCCAAGGTTGGCGGGGCGGTAATTCCCCCTTTCCCCATTGCCCTTCCCCATTCCCATTTTTGCCCCATTGGGCATAATGGGAATGGGGAAGGTGCTAATTACGGTACCGCAAATTGCGGTACCGTAATTACCACCCTGGTCCCTTTGCGGGTTGGTTTTTAACGCCTGCTAAAAAGCAGGCGTTAAAGTACCAACCCGCAAAGGGATCTCGTAGTAAGGCGGTAAGGGTTAACGGTTACCGGTACCATTACCGGTGACCGTTAACCCTTACCGCCTTCCATGTAATGAGGCCCTTAGTCTTGCAATTCTCTAGTAATATTCGTATAATAGTCGTTCAATATTGTACCGTGTCTAGGTAGCATTTGCACTGGCAACAATGCCATTGATACAAGAATTGTCATTGGCAACTACGGTTTAATACACTTATCTTGGTCATTTAAAAACAGTTTGTATGTTTCTCTTTCACAGGTGGTACAGGCTCGTGGCCTATCGTTCATACACATGGAGGCTTGGACACCGCGTTCTACAAGTAATACCTGTTGGTGCCATTAGAGACACATTCCCCAGTGACAGCAGTCAATACAGGGGATTTTCCCTCACTGTGCTGCAACCTGAACTTTATAATGTGTAGTACATTTGTGCCATAAAATTAAGAAACAAAATAAAGCACTAGAGAATTTTTATCAATGGTTGTTTCAGTTTTTCAGTAATCAAGTGTGTCTCCATTCAGCAGTGTTCCGGCCCTTGTCTGCACGCCTCAGGCCCATCCATACCCCCTCCATTATCAAAGGCAGTTGGCACCAGTGGATGTGCGCTGCCAAAGGGGGCTGGCAGGGGCGGGAACAGCCAAGGTGCCAAACACCATGTACACTTCAAAGGTATCTTCCGCACAGGGGCCATTCTACACATGGCCTATACAGACCTGTGTCTCCAGGCAGGATCCCCTGAAGCAGGCCGCGCCCTTGCAATCCACATAAGACCACAACAAATACACGTCATTCATTCACATACACACCCTCTTTTCTAATTGTTTATAAACCACTTGATATTTATCATGAGAGCATCTTTCAGCACTGCAAGTCAACTTGTGAACGTGCTACCTGAGAACCTCGGTGACCACTGCGAATCTACTCGTCATCGTGCAACCTGTTCTCCTGCCACTAAGTACCCTGCTTGCTGAATCTAACTGTTTGTTGGTCAAGGTAAGGGCATGTCTCCTAATCATATCTCCTTGATCTCTAAATTTCGATCTATTTCGAGCGAAAGTACCCAGTAGTGTTATGTTCATTCGTCTCATTGCCATTGACTTGAGTTTAATTTGTTATGTTATCAATATATCAATTGTCATCAGTGTCAATTGGCATTGAATTGCATCCTTAGCGGACCGTGTCAATATTATAAGCATGTTTCCTTTTGATGTACGATAGCACATTCAAGGGACGAGTAACATGTTCTGATTTTTGTCACATCAAAGAATTGTTTATGAAACCTATCCTATAATAGAGCCGCCCACGCTACACTGGTTTTGCTGTGGTGACCAAAACATACCTTGCATAGAAGAATGTATGGTATTATCCTTCTTTCTCACGTTTTTATTCACAGTAATTTTTGAATAATGTTGACCTTTTTTTGTTGCAGAATTTACAATGCCTGCATGTGCGATTTTTCGGTTGCCTTTCTAAGACCCATGAGAAATCTGAAGGCACTACAATGCATGTATTCCCAAAGACTGTAGATCGAATAAGAGAATGGGTTAGATATTGCGGATATGCGTTGGAAGAGCTTGAAAGTAGAGTCAAAGATGTCTTGGAGGACAAGAGGGTTGATCGATTCCGCATCTGCAGCCTGCACTTTACCCAGAATATGTACGACCCATCCATGTACACAAAGACTCAACTCAGAACGACTCGAAAATTGCTCCCAAATGCAATACCGACTCTATTCGTTCACATGCCGCCTCAAGTGAGTCACAGTTCCGGATTTAGCTGTAGCCCTTTGGGTCATGAACAGGTAACTAAATGGACGGATTGGGGTTTTAGGTGTTTTTGTCCCTTATAATACTTTTCATATTAGTAAGATTGTATTGCTTTTTAAATAATGACCATTTTGCTAAACATCTGTCCTTGGTTTTAGAAGCCTCATAGAAAATTGATTTATGGGCACATATGCTATAGTGTCCTTCGAAATAAGCATAATGTTTTCGTAATCTGTCTACTTACATGCCAATTTTTAAAGATTAGCATTGCTAAATCAAATAATATTTTCCCTTTACAACTCCATGACTATCCAGCGAATATGAAGGAGCAAGATTCAGCATCCATGTCTTGCCTGGAGTCAACAACCACTTCGAGCGTGTATCAGGTAGTCTTACTTAGCTATTCAGTTCCCGAATAGTTTTATGCATGGAATTTGAGATAATCTGATCATATTTACGTACCGTGTCATTCGTTTACACAATGTTTCATTCGTGGATTGCTATTGATATGTACCAATGTCTGCGTCACAATGTGTGTGTTCCTTTTCAATTTTTTCATCCATACTAATGCAGGTACTGTGTTTCAGGGAGATGCTGAAGCTTTGACTACAATTACATCATCCCTTGTAGTTGATCCAGAGCCAGAGATATGTGTACTGACAGTTCCCTCGAATGAAAGAAAGTCGGTCCTAGATCTGATACTATTAGACAGTGACAATATTAGAAACAAGCAGTTTTTGCAAATTACTTGCTTGCAATATTTCGAACAATTTGAGATAATCAGATCATATTTACATACCGTGTCATTCGTCTACCCACTGTTTCATTCATGGATTACTATTGATATGTACCAATGTCTGCGTCACAATATGTGTGTTCAATTTCCATTGTTTCATCCATACTAATACAAGTACTGTGTTTCAGGGAGATGCTGAATCTTCGACTACAATTACATCATCCCTTGTAGTTGATCCAGAGCCAGATGTATGCGTACTGACAGTTCCATCGAATGAGATAATCTCATCATATTTACATATTAAGCTGGTTAAGTGGCACAGCGAGTAGAGCGCTCGCTTTGACATCCGTGCAGAGCCTGCTAACCCAGGTTCGAATCCCGGCAGGGCCAAACTCAGCCTTTCATCCTTCCGAGGTCGATAAATGAGCACCACACACCGTGGGTAATAATAAGCAGCGCTCAGATACCTGAGGGTTCGTAGCGCTATATAAATGCCAAATTATTATTATTATTATTATATCGTGTTGTTCGTTTACACAATGTTTCATTCGTGTTTTTTTTATAGATATGTACCATTGTCTCTGCAACATTGCGTGTGTTAAAATTCTAATTTTTTCAACCATACTAATACAAGTACTGTGTTACACGTAGATGATGAAGCTTCGACTACAATTACATCATCCGTTGTAGTTGATCCAGAGCCAGAGGTATGAGTACTGACATTTCCCTTGAGTGATAGAAAGTCGGTCCTAGCTGTGATACTATTAGACAGTGACAGTATTAGTATTATTTGGCAAATTGCTTGAGTGCAACATTTCGTAGAGTGTGCTTCGGACAGTCAACTTTGATCGAGTAAACTAGCCACCAAGCAGGTGAAATCCCAAATGTATATTTTGACTAAATGACATACACGATGTACGGGTTTATCTGTGTAAGACATGTGTTTGAAGGAATAATTTGATTTCGAATACAAATGACTTAACAAATGACTTATTTTAAATGGATACTCTATTCTAGGGATGTATACAAGATCCAGATATAAAAGAGGAGGCACGTGGATCCGAGTAGCTGGACCAGCTTGCTGTTGCTGACATTACAGTAAAGGTTTCAAAGAAAAGAAAGAAAAATAAGGTAATTAATAAACAATTTCAATTTTTAACCAGTGTTTTGTGCTGGGGCCTTCATAATATGCTTTTTTTTAATGTAAACTATCCAATACTGTATGTTGGATTTACATTGAATATCTTTTTCCAACCTGTCTTCTAGTTGCCCGATAGTGTACGGACTATGCAGACACAGACAGTGACACAAATGAGATATGCTGCTTGCCAAACTGATTTCACCATGGAGCATCTATTAATTGAGGTGCGGCATGTTCAGACTCGAGGTGCATTTGCCCAATGGCCAGAAAATTAATTTAATGTGACTGGCAAAGCCAGCAAAGTGTTTTTGGACCATTGCTATAATGCGTCTGCTCCACCAGATGAAGATGAAACTGAATGTATTGAAGATGCTTTTGAATTAGTCGCAGACCACTTGACACAATCCACACCCGCTAAAAAAGGGCCACCCAAAAACCAGTTGACATTGATGTTTTCTCTGATTCAGGTTCAAGCAACAGACGCTGAAATGTCAGAGACTGATGCATCAATACAATTGACCGAGGACCTAGACAAAGATCTCGACTACAGTATGTCCAGTTTGGCTGATATGTCAACCACAGTTCAGTCAGAAACAACATTAATGCCGGATGACAGTCTAATAAAGCAGGCTAAATACATAATATTCGACAGCAGCTTGATGGAGATTATAAAGATGCTGAAATGTGTACATTCAGTGAGAGGGGAAATATGTGGGAAGCCATTGGTGAATGTGACTCGTGTATCACAAGGCAGTAACCTCAAAATACATGCCACCTGTGAAATGTTCCGTGAAAAATGTTCATGGTCTGCTCAACCAATACTGGGGAAACTGCCAGCTGGCAATCTACTGTGTGCAGCAGCTTTACTTTTCAGTGGCTCTAGTTTCATTAACTTGTCCAGTTTCTGTCAATTTGTGGGACTCCATTTCTAAAACGCATTACTACAAATATCAACGTCAATATCTATTCTCTGCCATTAGTGAAGCTTGGAAAATTGAAAATTGAAAAATTGTCTATTCAAAGTACATTCTCCGAAAAACGGTTCAGATTAGCTTGCGATGGACAGTGTGACAGCCCCGGATTTTCAGTAAAGTACTGCACATACCACTTTCAGGACATGGACAGGAGTTTGGTGGTCGTGCAGGTGTCCGAATGTAAATCCTCAGTGGCCATGGAGAAACTTGGTTTTCAGAAATCACTGGAAGATCTACAATCGAGGGGAATGCAAATCAGCCTCATAGCCACTGATAGACATGTTTCAATAGCCAAGACAATGAGAGAGAGGTTTCCAAATATTCGCCATCAATTTGATGTATGGCACCTTGCCAAATCCAAAATCTAAAGAATCCCACAAACCAGCTTCCTTCCCTTGCTGTTCAGAGTGAGTTACCCTAGATGCATATAAACTTGCTCATGTACGCCCCTTAACCAAAAAACGGGCGAATAACCATGTAATTATCAAAAATATACATATTTTAATGTTTAAAAAAACACATCACATTCACAATACATTTTTCTTAAAAACAACACAACAGAGTGATCCGAACACATTCTGAACCACGTATCTCTGTGTATGCACAGTCCACAACTTCTACAAATGGCAGAGAAGCTGACAGTTCAAAAACCTTTTCTATGCCTGACTATGGGGTATTTTTATATTTTGACCACCACTGTTACTAATGCCCTCCCTGCTTTCTACGGGCAAAAGGCTTGCCAAATCCATCAATAAAAAAATCTTAGCTGCAGGGAGAAAAAAAGGTTCCGAAAGTATTTGACAGTGGTCCCAGTCTTTCAGCAACCATCTTTGGTGGATCTCCAAAACTTGTGATGGGTCTGTGGAAATTCTACTAGAAAAGTGGCGGTCACTGACGCACCACTGTTCCAATGTTCACTCTTGGACAGAAAACCAACATTTGCACCAATGTGAACATGGCCCTTTGTCGCCGGAGCAGGAACGGAAGAAGAAGAAGTGGTTGATTCCATCTTCGCCTCCACACAAAGCCCTTGAGAAGATTGTGTTTGATAAAACTCTATCAAGAAATCTGAAGGGACTCACAGAATTCTGTCATACACCTAAAGCACAGGCCAAAGAGATTGCATTTCGGCATTCAAGGGATGAAATATAGAACATTACTAGCTGTTTCAGCGCATAACGAGAATGTAGGACGTGAACCATCGAGGACTGCGGCAAACCTTGGGATGCTTCGCTACACTATGGCCTTTACAAAAAGAAGAAAAAATGGATGGTCAAGCCAGTATATGATGAAATGGAATTTAATTTTGTGAAAGATCTTATTATTAATGTTTTGGAGATGTACAATCATGGAATTGTGTGCGATCTTGTTCCAAGTACACATACATTGCCACAAAACATTGCCAACATGCCCTGTCCACCTAAAGCAGAGCTTGTGGAACAGTTCAAATCCAGGTACAAATGATTACCATCTGTTTTTTTGATCAACAATGTTTTATGAAGTGTCCAAATAAAGGATCCAATTTGTCTGTTAAAATGTATCCTCTTTGTTAATATTTTTTTCAACTAGTGCAGATTTGACAATTGCCTTACAATGTAACGCTGTGCTTTCACAGTTCACAGTTTCGTCAAGCTACTGTGGGACCTTCACTGATCGTGGGAGGGCCAGATGGATAATAGTGTGAAAGAAACTTTGCAGTTCGGAAGTTGCATTACCATACAGTTGCCCAAGTAGCTGAATAACTGCTCGTCCCACAAAAGGGATGAGACCTAGGTTACATGAGGGAAGGAGTCCGTGATATAAGCAGAGGTGGGGCTATTGCTAGACACACTTTGACTCCTTTTTGTGTACCCTCGACTCCAATTTTCGAGTAGGGCGCATTCTGTCATTGCCATGTTTCCCCTACCCCTCAGCAGCGCCACGATCATCGAGCCAGGACAGCCCACACATTTTTCCTCCTGTGCCCGTGCATCACAATTCCAGTTCTCATGGATGCGGTGAGCCAAGATGTTGCAAACTAAGAATGTATCTTCATTCTGAGTGAAGGTCACCAGCTTTTCATTTTTGCTTGTGAGTTGAGGAAGCCCACGCATCGCACAAACAGTATAAGGTTCAATTGTTTTTTGACCTTGAGAGAAAGGGACATTCCGAAAAGGAATTGAATCAAAGAAGGGGTGTAATAATATAAGATATGATAAGGTACTCTATTCCAAAACTGGACTAAGGAACATGTAAGTTCAGTTTATGAAAAATCGTTGATGCGAACGGAGTCTGCGTTAGGGTCTGCGTGACAGTCTTAGTTACGCCAAGAGAATGGAAATGCCGAATATAATATAAGTTTGACTTTCGACGATTTTATACCCGAACGAGCATCAATTTATCATTAGCTGACCGTTATTGCTGGGTTACATTGTACTTGTTTGTTCTGTGTGGCATATTGCAATGAAACGCAAGTACAACCTTTGTGTGTACTGGGCTTTCTACCGGGCACATGGACAGTCCAGCATCGAGATGCATGTAGACCACCGCTCGGTTCCCCCAGGTTCAATGCTAATATTTCATTAAAATGCCATCTATGTGCGCCTCGAATTGTAGCGTCAGCTTCCCTATCCCGTTTAGAGCTGAACATGCTCCATAGCACTATCCTCGGAAGCAAATTGTGTAGTACATTCCACGTTGTTCTCTCTCTGTTCACATTGTTTCACGTCTGTGCTAATAGTTAATTTTAACTCGATGCCGAATTAATAAGTAAAATGATAAATTGTAATAAAGATCGGCTACTGAGACACATTTCTATTATGTTTTCCAAACAGGTACATCCTGCCATTCTGCGATTGTCAATGATTCCAGATACCAACTGATGGTTTCTTCAACCAGCTGCAGTTACATGTCAATAACTGGATTGGATATATTTGACTCTTTTTTGGGACGATCGCCGTTATGCCCTTATGCGGTACCAGCGATTAGGAGCAACATAACATCCTTTACGGTGGTCTAGCCCCAAGTTGATGCACAAGACCTGCAATTCACTGTGCAACCAAAGTGCTTCTTTTACCCAAAAAGAACACCTTGTGTACCCAAAAGGAACACAGCGTGACTCAGGATAAACATTTTCGGATCGAGAGCAAAGAAAAAAAAATCCAATTCCTTTGAATATGGCAATAGCCCGATGTTCTCGGAGCGTTTATTGTGAAATAAAAGTACTTTACAAATTGTACAGTCTTGCTGTTTCCTTTTAAAGTAGTTTTATATTCCGAATTGTGACACGCTGTGTTGTGAGACAGTGGGCCTCATTACGACCCTGGCGGTAAGGGGTTTACGCCAGCGTTAGCTGCGCCGACCCCTTACCGCCAATTACGAGGTCCCTTAGCGCCATGGAGCTTTTAACACCCGCTTTTAGCGGGTGTTAAAATCCATGGCGCTAAGGGACCATGGAGTTAATTACGCCACCGTAATTTACGGTGGCGTAATTAACGCCTTCCCCACTCCCATTATGCCCTATGGGGCAAAAATGGGAATGGGGAAGGGTAAATGGGGATTGGGGACTTACCGCCCCGCCAAGGTCGGAATGGGGCGGTAAGTCCGCCAACCACCATGGCGTAAACGTAGTTTACGCCATGGTGGTAAAGTGACGGCCCAGGCGGTAACTTACCGCCTGGGTCGTAATGAGGCCCAGTGTGTGTTGATTTCCGGGTTCTGCGTCACGTCACGTAGGTGATGACTGGGCAGTTTGCCTACGCTGCCCAGTAACGTCACGGAGAAAGGCGGAGAATATCACTAGGTTTGGTGATGTCAGGCTCAGGGGCGGGGGATATGATTTAGTGCCGTAAGGGTAGCCCTGCTTGGGCGATGCGGCAACGGATAAGATTATCACAAGATGGCCGTGCCCTGCTGCCTGATTTTGCATGTGTACAAAAGAGGAAAACTAAGGTAAGGTGCATTGGAAATGTTTGTGCGATCGATCAACGTATGCTCAAAAACACATGCCCGAACCCTCGGGGCAATAATGTTTCTGAGCGCACTATTCCTTTAAGGATTCCTCCATCCTAAGTGCAGCTTGTTCTTGTTTTATTTGCTGATTTGAAAATGCTTTTGTTTTTGGAAAGAAGGGAGAAATGGCTTTCAAGTCAGGGTTAACAACTTTGGAGGAATTGCAGGTTTAAGGAGTACAGTATTGTAAGGACTCTTAGAGTGTGGACTTATAAGAACTGGTCTTAGTGTTTTGTTTTGTTTTTAAAAAAGCAAAAGAAAACATGTTACAATTAAAGGTTGTGCTGGATATAGGCAGTGCATTTGAACAATTTGAATAGTGGCAAGAGCCAGGAATGCGACGCGTACACAGTGGATTCATGGTTTTGGTCAAAGACTTTTATTAAAATAAAAGGGGGTTGGGAAATGCCGCTCTCTCCCTACTCTAAGAGGTGTTTCCTTACCTAAAACCAAAACTAAGGGTCTGTCCAAGGACAGGATGTCTAAAGCAAATCGACCTGTGTCCAAAGTACTATACTGGCCCTCACATCTAGGAAAAATAACTTGAAGGTGAAAAGGGAAAATGTCTTTGGACTTTAGTAGTGCACAAATGTTCAAAAAAGGAAATGTGCCACTCCAAACAAAAAAGTGTCCAGAAGGACAGAGTTCCCTGTTCCATAGGGTGGTTCCTTTCCCCTGGATTTATCTTCACTCTTCCGCGTTTCTTTTGATCAACCACAGAAAACAACTTGGCTGTTACTCCATACCTTACTCGGATACCTGTTGTATTCTCCTGCCAGGTTTCCACTTCCTTTTGATGCATTTTTGCAGCCTTCTCACTAGTCCTGTTATATCCTGATCAGGACTTTCTCAGGTACGGTATAGTATACATGGTTCAGCTTGACCATGCCTGGTATACTTTTCACTCAAAGATACTTGCAACTTGTATCTGCCAGGTAACTCTCCTGCCATGGCTTCTCTTATTTGTATATATTCTTATAACTTGGGTTTGCCTGGGACTCTCACCTGAAGACTCTGGGTCCGAATCTGAGGGGGGGGATTGTCTCGTGCTTTGTCTTTCTGGAGTATTATCCCTGAGCTTGCCTTCGAAGAGATAAGGGCGGTCCTTACCTGCCAACACTCTTTCCTCCAAAGTGTTCCTGAAGGGAGAAAGTGGCAGCCAGGAGGGGAACCGCCCCCTGTAGAGGGAAAAGCCAAAAAGGCAGAATAATCCTCTTAGGATGAAAAAGTTGTAAGGCGATCCTTGGAGACTGCAGTGGACTGAAGGACAGGTGATCCTAGCTGCAAGCAGTCTTGAATTCAGTGATGTAGCAAGGTCCGAAGAAGGGCTGCACTAAGAGAGGAGCGCAGGAGGGCTTGGAAGGCAGGCTAAGCAGCAAGAATAGCAGAGTTGAACAGCAATGGGAGAGTCAGCACCCAAGCAGAATAAGGCAAGCAGCGGCAAGGGAGGGACACAAGAGAAGAGAGCAGAGCTAGACAGAGGGAAAACTCACAGCGTCTTACCCAAAAGACCAACAGGGAAGAAAGCGAGTTGCTCCGGCTCCAGTCTGACTTCATACATCTCAACAAGGCCGTCATCTTGGAGGAAACACTAGAACATTGCTCGCGGTCTTCGAACAACGTGATGGAACAACCGATGTCCATGCTTCCATCTGCTCCATAACAACCGTTGGCTGGTTGTGACAGTATGCCCCTTCCTTATCTGGCCAGGTCCCGGCTTCCAAGAATGTCTGCGATGGAATTGATGTACAAGGACAGGGTGTGGAGATGAGCCACTGGTTCCCGAGTCGTTTCCTGCACGGAGCACCCTTTCCAAAGTACCAGGTATTGGAGCAAGCTGCGATAGTACCTGGAATCACATATCTATGCTACTTTATACTTATCCGGTTCTGTGGTTGGAGCGGTTGTTTGAGCATTGGCAGTCACAGGGTGAAAAAAACTATCCGGGACATATGTCTTCAATAATGAAGAGTGAAATACAGGATGGATGCGCCTCTGGAATATTTCCGGGACATTGACTAGGCCGAAGGGTATGACTTGGTATTCGTATTGCCTGAAGGAGGTCCGGAACGCAGTCTTCCATTAATCTCCTTCCTTTATACGCAATAAATGGTAGACACCACACAAATCCAATTTTGCGAACAAAGTTGTGCCCTGCACTGCTTCCAGGATGTCATCTACGAGAGGCATTGGGTATCGGTCTTTTATGGTTACATGGTTCAGGCCTCTGTAATCAATACAAGATCTAAGTTCCGAGGTGTCCTTTTTAGGAATAAAGAACAAGGAAGCCCCTTCCGGATCAACCCGTTGGTTAAATTGTCGTCTAGATATTTCCTCAAAGCAGATTTCTCCAGAAGTGACAAAGGGTACATTCGACAATAAGTTACCACACTGTCGGGAAGTAAGTCGCAATCCTCTGGTCTGTGTGGTGGGAGTTCCCGAGATATATGATCTTCAAACAGATCTGCGAAACTCTGATAGGCATTAGGGATGTTGCTGACTTTGTGAACTACAGAATGAGAGAATGTGGGACACAGAATCAAAGCAGTCTTAAAATCGGCATCGTTCAATGTGGTGTATCATTGTTCCTTATAATATGGCAAAGGAAGCAGACTGTCAGGGTAATTCATAGAATTTCGCAGAAAAGTGTCGCAAGCGGCTGGCGCAGAGTGTCCGCGTGCGATTGTCTGCGCCAGGCACGTGCGCTAAAACCGATTTCCGCGCACAGCGTATTCATGGATTTTAGGCTCCCAAACCAGCCGTGGCGCAGAGTATCGCAGCGACCCTGCAGCAGCGCCAGTAACGCCCCCAAGAACGCCCTCGCGCAAGGAAAAGCCATCAAAATCGCTAAATCATCGCAAAGGGCAGCGCTAACCCTGGACCAGTCCACAGGGCTGCCAAACAAGGAACGCAAAGCGGGTAACGTGCATATCAGGGGTACGCGTGAAGTTATACACGCGATTAGCCAGGGTACGTGTATTACAGGGGTACGCGTGAAGTTTTACACGCGATTAGCCAGGGCACGTGTATCACAGGGGTACGCAGGAATTATCACACACGATTTGGCTGGGTACGTGTATTACAGGGGTGCGCGGGAATTATCACACGCGATTTGGCTGGGTACGTGTATTACAGGGGTGCGCGGGAATTATCACACGCGATTTGGCTGGGTACGTGTATTCCAGGGGTGCGCGGGAATCATCACACGCGATTTGGCTGGGTAGGTGTATTACAGGGGTACACGGGAAGTTCTACACGCGATTCGGCTGGGTACGTGTATTACAGGGGTGCGCGGGAATTCTCACATGCGATTTGGCCAGGTACGTGTATTACAGGGGTGCGCGGGAATTATCAGACGCGATTTGGCTTGGTACGTGTATTACAGGGGTGCGTGGGAAGTTCTACACGCGATTGGCCAGGGTACGTGTATTACAGGGGTACGTGGGAATTATCACACGCGATTTGGCTGGGTAGGTGTATTACAGGGGTACACGGGAAGTTCTACACGCGATTCGGCTGGGTACGTGTATTACAGGGGTGCGCGGGAATTCTCACATGCGATTTGGCCAGGTACGTGTATTACAGGGGTGTGCGGGAATTATCACACGCAATTAGGCTGGGTGGGTCCTCACAGGTGTTCCCTGTACACCCTCCACGGCCCCTGCAGGCAGCCCACAAAACAGGGGACTACCCTGCACACCTGCTCATGTCCCCCTGCACCCCCACCCCCCAGCAGTGCAGGGGCAGCCTCCACCAGGCCCCCACCCATGTCTCCCACCCCCCCAACCCCCAGCAGTGCAGGGGCACCCTCCACCAGGCCCCCACTCATGTCCCCTATCACCCCCACCCCCCCGCCACCAGGGGCACCCTCCACCAGGCCTCCACTCATGTCTCCCACCACCCCCACCCCCCAGCAGTGCAGGGGCAGCCTCCACCAGGCCCCCACTCATGTCTCCCACCACCCCCACCTCCCAGCATCCAGGGGCACCCTCCACCAGGCCCCCACCCATGTCTCCCACCACCCCCAACCCCCAGCAGTGCAGGGGCAGCCTCCACCAGGCCCCCACCCATGACTCCCACCACCCCCACCCCCCAGCAGTGCAGGGGCACCCTCCACCAGGCCCCCACCCATGTCCCCTATCACCCCCACCCCCCAGGGGCACCCTCCACCAGGCCCCCATCCATGTCTCCCACCACCCCCACCCCCCAGCAGTGCAGGGGCACCCTCCACCAGGCCCCCACCCATGTCCCCTATCACCCCCACCCCCCAGCCACCAGGGGCACCCTCCACCAGGCCCCCATCCATGTCTCCCACCACCCCCACCCCCCAGCAGTGCAGGGGCACCCTCCACCAGGCACCCACCCATGTCTCCCACCGCCCCCACCCCCCAGCAGTGCAGGGGCACCCTCCACCAGGCCCCCACCCATGTCTCCCACCACCCCCAACCCCCAGCAGTGCAGGGGCAGCCTCCACCAGGCCCCCACTCATGTCTCCCACCACCCCCACCCCCCTGCCACCATGGGCAGCCCCCACCAGGCCCCCACTCATGTCTCCCACCACCCCCACCCCCCAGCAGTGCAGGGGCACCCTCCACCAGGCCCCCACCCATGTCTCCCACCACCCCCACACCCCAGCATCCAGGGTCACTCTCCACCAGGCCCCCACTCATGTCTCCCACCACCCCCACCCCCCGGCAGTGCAGGGGCAGCCTCCACCAGGCCCCCACTCATGTCTCCCACCACCCCCACCCCCCTGCCACCATGGGCAGCCCCAACCAGGCCCCCACTCATGTCTCCCACCACCCCCTCCCCCCAGCAGTGCAGGGTCACCCTCCACCAGGCCCCCACTCATGTCTCCCACCACCCCCAGCCCCCAGCAGTGCAGGGGCACCCTCCACCAGGCCCCCACCCATGTCTCCCACCACCCCCAACCCCCAGCAGTGCAGGGGCAGCCTCCACCAGGCCCCCACTCATGTCTCCCACCACCCCCACCCCCCTGCCACCATGTGCAGCCCCCACCAGGTCCTCACAATCCCCAATCATGTGCGTAATGGTCAGCCTCCACAGCCAAAAAGCCCTACCAAGTAACCCATTCACCCACATGGAAATGGAAATCACATGTTACACCCCCAATGTTCATGAAGCAAATGAACCCATGTCCGTCACACACATATTTTCCAATTGAATGGGAAAACACACAACATGACATGCATGAAACCAATGAGATGAAACCACACAGTGAATAATGGAAAAAAAAATGTATTGGAAAAAAATACGAATGCTAAAGAAAGAAAACTAACTACAATGTAAATGTGAAAAAATAAGCTGCATGTCCGCATAAAAACACAAAACTAGAAAATCAAATCCAAAATTTTTTGTCCAAAGTGAAATGTAAAAACTCTCCATGCAACAAAGAACTATGTACAAAAATAACAAGGGTCCATCATCACAACTGAACTAAGGAAACCTCCTAAAAAACCTACCTAAATATCAACTATATACAAAAAGTGGAGCAGTGTCCGTCGACTCCAAATCATAAGAAAAAACAAAGGAAACCTAAAACAAAAGAACTATATACAAAGGCGGCGGGCAAGTCCAGCGGCTCACTCCGTGGTGTTCCGGGCCAGGGCATCATCGAACTCCTGTTCGATGTCCCGGAGGAGGTCCAGTTCCATGGCCCCGAGGGTCCGCAGGGACGACGCCGTGTCCTCCTCCAACCCCCTGCGGATTGCCTTGAGGCACTCGGCCCGCCTCAGGGCCCTCCGCATGGAGTTCTCCGCCCTGACCATTGTGAGCCGCGCCTCTTCCGCCCGCCGCCGCTCCGCACCTATGGCGTGGCCCAACCGCTGCCACACGGAAGACACTCTCTGTCCTGGGTCCTCCTGCCCTCCGGCCGATGCCTGCCCCTCCGATGTCGAAGGCCCCGAGCCTTCATGGCTCCCACCATGTTGCTGCTGCTGCTCTGCCTCTGCCCGTGCACTGCCTCCTGCTGCCTGCACATCCTCCGCCGGCTGGGGTGCAGTTGTTGATGTGTTCACCCCTGCTGGACGTCCGACTCCCGACTGTGGCAGGGATGCCTCCTCCACCAGCCTGGCCGCACTGTCAGAGGCAGCTCCACAGGGCACCCAGGTGACTGATGGGTGGGAAGATGGCACAGAGGATGACTGGCGCGTAGGGGGTCCAGTTGAGGAGGGGGTCGGAACAAGCCCCATCAGACGGAGGAATCCGGTCTGGGTGACCTGTCCCAGCAGGCTGACGTGGTCAACGAGCCATTCGAGATGACGTGCAGTCTCTCCATGAAAAGACTGCAGGTCACCTCGCATGGCCCGTTGACGCAACGCCACACCAGCCAGGACAGGCTCAACCCGGACCTGGATAGCCACGTCCGCAGGCAGAGGAAGGCCAGTTGACATCAGCTCATCCCCTGCCTGGAAACGGGTCTGGACGTAGGCATCCCTGCTGGTGCAAGATGATGCAGGGACAGGATCGGGGACAGGATTGCACACAGGCACCTCCGCGGCGGCCTGTGCTGCCTCCTGTCCCTGGTCCTGGACTGCACCACTAGCACCAGTGGGATCCCCACCTCCAGACCCCGTCTCTGGTGCTTGCACGGCCTCCTCCTCCACCAGACCCCCCACCAACCTGGATGACTCCGTGCCATCTTCCCCTGTTGGGCCCTGTGGGGTCCCAGCTGCCCCTTCTGCTGCCGAGGAGTCCAACTCCAACCTCCGCCTCTTGGACCTCCCCCCGGCAGCTGCGGCACCGGACTCCTCACTCCCCGACGAGATGACAACACGGGAGGGGAGCCGGGCCTTGCGTCTCCGGCTGGCGGTCGGATCCCCGCCGCTGTGCTCCACAGCACCTTCTCCGCCCTCTTCATCAGTTGACGCTGCAGACAGGGAGAAACAAAACACAGGCATCAGGGCACTGTACAATGGACACATACACACATGACAGTTGCACATGAGTGGCATTGGCAAACCTCAGACATGTCATCACAATCCCCAACACACATGTCATTGCAACTCGCACACATGAGCCATACCACAGCCATATCGCAACTGCCACCACCATCCATACACATACAACAGCATGAGCAGCCAAAGGTGACCCAGACATCACATGCAACACAGGAAGTGCACCACACATGTACACACACCACCACACTTGCTTGCATGTGTACACCTCTGCCAAGTGTCGCACTGTTCAGACGGGCATCCATGTCACATCTGCCAATCAGGCTTACACATACCGCAGTCACATGCATCCATGATGCATCACTGTTGCACCCTTGTCAAATACACACACATGCACATGTACACAGTGCTCATACATGCAGCCCAAAACGACATACATGCGTGACATCACGGACATGTCTACTTACATACACATACATACAAACATGTGTGCACGCACAACTGCATTTGCCATGCAAGCCTACACACACAAGCACCATCCATGTCTCACACATTACAGCCCTCGCATGTGTCAGCCCCACGGCCATGTACACCCCCACCCATACTCGACCCCATACAAACAGATGTGCAACCTGCACAATACCGAATAATCACCACACGCACTGCTCACAATCAGGATGCATGTACACTCACCGCTCGACTCCAGACGGGTCTGCTTCTCCAGGACCTGGACGTGGAGCGCTGGGGATATGCGTTCCAGGACCCCCATCTGTTCTTCCGACAAGTGGCCCCGGCGCCCCTTGGCATCCGCTGCCTTCAAGAGGCGCCGGGCCTTGTTCAGGGTCCTGGACCTGAAGTCCTCCCAGCGCTTCCTGACATGTTGTAAGTCCCGGACTGCCACCCCCTCCGCGTTGATGGCAGTCACGATGTCAGTCCAGATCCGAGTCCGTCCTTCCTTGTCGGCGCGGGAACTTCCGAAGAGGGCATCATACTGCCCCAGGACTTGCTCCACCAGGACACCAACTTCGGTGGCACTGAAGCTGGTGCCCCTCTGCCTCTCTGGCCGGGGGTTGTCAGTGGTCACAGATGGTGTTTGCCCCGACATGACAACCCCAGAGGCAGGAGTGGGTGGGCAACTGGGTCCTGGGGCTGGGCTGTGGAGCGATGGAATTCCAGTCGGGAGTCTTCGGTTCCAGCAGGGGTGGTCACAGCAACAGCACCCCTGGCTGATGTGCAGGCAGCAAATGGCAGTGCACGTGGGCAGCAGGCAGTCAGGCAGCAGCAGATGGTAGGTGGGAGCGTGCTCGGGGCTCTGGGGGGCAGTAGTTCGGCCTTCTGGGCAGGAGCGTGGTCTTCCGTGTGCTTACGCGTGGCCAGCTTGGTACGGAGTGATTTGGCACGTGAAAATCCTGCACGTCAGCGTGAAAATCGAGGAAAGGCCCTTAGCGCGTAAGCGCGTCAGCACGCATACGCGATTCTATTGGACCAAAGGCCCTCAGCGCGTAAGCGCGTCTGTGACGTGACCCGCACGGGTGTTTCCCACACAGCACGTGATGACAGAGCACACGTGGAAAGACTGCACGTCAGAGTCTCATCGCGTGTGATTGGTGGAAATGGCCCTACACGCAGAAGTGACAAAGCGTGTAATTGGTGGAAATGGCCCTACACGCAGAAGTGACAAAGCGTGTAATTCGTGGAAATGGCCCTACACGCAGAAGTGACAAAGCGTGTAATTGGTGGAAATGTCCCTACACGCAGAAGTGACAAAGCGTGTAATTGGTGGAAATGGCCCTAGCGCGTACACGCCGCGTAAGTGACGCTGGACGTGTGGCCCTGTATAAAAGGTATGTGTAGAACACGTTTAACTTGTACGTGCTTTTCGTGGAGAGCGAGTGGGTGAATTCTGTACTTCTTGTCGTTTCACACGTGATTTACTTCACGGCGTTTCAAGTTCGTATTCCCTGTTACCTCTGACAGCTTTTTCTCTTTTTTCGCTTTTACTGGTTTACCTGGGCCTGTTCCCTCAAACAGTGTTCCCTTCTACTGTTGTCCTGTCTCCTCAGACAGCGTACAAATCTTCTTTTGGCGGGGTGTTGCCAACCAAACGTGCTCCTTTTACACGCTCGTTTACCAGGCAGACGGTGAGTCACGCACGTATCTAACATCTGTGCTTGCCCCGTGTGTAGCCTACCCCTTCAGAGGTCATTCTAGGCTGCGTGTGACACGCATACGTTCATTCTTGTGTTACTGGGTGCCACAGCGTAGTGCAGGTTTTTCTTTCTGCACACGTGGTCTAGGAGGGGTTGCGTGCACGTCATCTCCCTTTTTTGGGGCTCCTGTGCGTAGCGTGACCCGTCATCTTTCCCCAGGGGTTACAATCAGCCTTGCAAGAGCACTAGGGTACAATTACCATCTGGTACCCAACCCCTTTGACCCCCTATTGCCCAGGACAATAGTTTCCAGCCACTCCCATACGCACATTTACATCAGTGCCATGGCTGGGAGGCGAGGATTCCGTAAGGGTGGCAAAGGTGGAAGAGCCACAAGTGGTGGCCGTGGTGGATCCGGTAGGGGACGTGGTCGTTACTTGCAGGGTGAGCCTGTCCCCCCATGTGTGGAGGACCAGTCAAAGGCACCCATAATCCCCCCCACCTCCCGTTGAGGCTGATGTGGCTGACACCATCCATGCTCAGCCCTTGTTGGACCAGCCCATTGTGGCACCAGATCTGGCTGACTCCATGGCTGACTTCCAGGTCAGCAGGCCTATGACACGTGCGCTGGTGCACGTTGATGTCACCATGCCACGTGCATCTGGGCCAGCAAGGTCATCTGCTGCACCAAGGAGGCAGGGCGGAGAGGCTGCAGGGGCAGCTGCGGCTCCATCCACCCCAGCCCTCACACACCCAGCCAGGACAGTGTCGGTCCTAGTCCATGCTGCTGACATTCCCCCTGACACCATCACACTAGAGCCAATGTCTGCACCAACTCCCATGCTGAGTGTGCAATCCCACACTCCTGATACAGAGTCCACCAGGGCTCCTGCCCCTTGTGTCCAGAGCGGCGCAGGACACTCAGGATCACCACCACCTTCCAAGCGGAAGAGGAAGAGTGCTCGTCCGGCACTGGCTGATGCCCCAGACACGGCTACACAGTCCGGCCCATCCAGGAAGCCCAGCTTCACGGATGACGAACTGAATGCACTTGTCGAGTATGTGTCCGGACATGACAACGAGATGGTCATTGTTGCAGGATCCAAGACCACACCTGCACAACGCCAGGCACACTGGCAGACCGTTGCGGACATCGTAAGTGCCCTTGGAATCGTGAGGCGCACAGCCAATGATTGCTATAAGCGCTGGAATGACCTAAAGCGCAGGGCAAAGAGTAAGCTGGCCTCAAGTCATGCCGCAACTCTAGTGACTGGAGGTGGGTCTCCAGTAGTAGACATGGAACTCACTCCACATGAGTCAGTCGCTGGGACCTACGTCACGGAGGAACAGATCCAAGGCGTGGGAGATCTGGCTGATTACGAGGCATTGTCCGGTGAGTGCACATGCATGTGTGTGTCATCCATGTGCATGGTGTGTGTGTGAGGGCTTCTGTTTGTGTGCCAGGTGAGAGTGTGTGCGCCTGAGTCGTATGGGTCAGCCATGTGCTTCATGCAATACTTCCTGCGCAGCTGCATTTGGCCATAGCAGTATCCCTTCTGCCAACAGTAGACATCTAGCCCAACTGCACGCCAGTTGCCCTTGAAGTGTCACCTTGCCACAACATAGTTGCTTATTTTTCACTGTTCATTCAGTCAGTTTGTTTGCATTCCACCACTTTCACTAGGCATGTCGCTGTCCACTAGTCACATGTCTGACATGGCTATGGTAAAGTGGAGTGACTTTGTTACCTGGATATCATTTGTACACACATGTCCCTGTGCAATTGGACCATTTCAGACTGGCAGCTCCAGGTGAAAAATCTGACCTGTTAGAATTAGAAAAGCGATTACATGCGGGAACTGGACTGAATGAATAGGTGCTGCCCTCCTCTCCATCTTCACTCAATAGCAATGGTACATGCCATCTGTGTGATGGCATGTGTGTTTCACCTGGCAATCACAGGCCAATGTGTGATGCCACTGCCAGGCAGCATGCAGAAAATGTGTTCATCTTCCATCTTGGTGTCATCAGTGTGTGCCATTTGCCTGCACTTCATACGCAGTGAGGGTGCATGCATGGGAGGGTTTTAGTCATGTGGGACATGTGTCAATCAAGTACTGGTTCTCTTGCTTCTCAGCCCTCATTGTGTGCCATGGTGCTAATGCCTGTTTCCATTTCTTTGTTTTCATGTCTTTGCAGGGGAAGACGCACCTGATACTGCTGGGGTTGTGGAGATGGTGCAGACCCAGGAGGGGTCCGAGGGCCGACCAACCACCAGTGAGGGACGTGGTGTGGTGGTGGGGGAGAACCCACAAGTGCTGCAGGTCGTGCTCTCAAGGGGTGTCTCTGGCTGCACCTCCCCCGAGCTGTACTCAGGTGTTGATTCGGATGAGACCTACGTGCCGTCGCAGGTGAGTGTTCCAGGGAGGGATTCTGTTCTGTCTCACCCACCTGCACCAGGGTCAGAACCCTCCATGGGGATGTCAGTGTTGGCAGCTACGCCTTCGGTGGTTACGGATGCAGGGTCACACTCCGCGACATCTGATCCTGTTCCTGGGCCAGCAGATCAGAGGGGGAATGCAGTCCTGCAGCCTCAGGCAGTGCCGGCACAGCAAGGCGCAGTTCGCCTTGCCCCAGACAGGTGTGGTGCCCGCCGACGTGGTGGCCGTACGCCACCCGGCAATACCGCATGGGAGCAATCCATTTACGGTATGGCAACCCAACAGGCTGCATCATCCGAGATGATGGCTCAGGCCATGGATAGGGTGGCCACTTCCATTGTCCCCCCAGAAAGGCTGATGGAGCGACTAGAGCAGGCAACCGACTCCATCTGCCAGTCACACAGGGAGGACATGTTGGGGTCCAACAGGGACAGGCGGGCGGCACTGGCGACTCTGCAGGAGGCCATCTCCATTGAGTCCCAGGGCCACAGGGAAGCCCTGAGGCAGGAGCTCCTTCACCTCAGGACGACTCTTGTTGAGCTTGAGGCTTCAACACACCAAAGGACAGAACAGCAGCTGGAGCGTCTCACCCGTACGCTCTCAGCTGAGATGCAGGCAACGAGGGCGGAGGTCCGGGCATCCCGTGAGTTGTTGCATGGGGACCTCCGCACACTCATCCTCCAGAACCAGACCTACCACACCCGCATGCTTACAGCCATGGAGGAGCAGACTAGGGCCTTGCGTGGGCTGCCTCCCATAGTGCAACCACCTCCGGATGCAGCTGCACAGGGTGATAATAGCGACAGCAGTGATACTCCCACAATAGGGTAGCCGTGTGGGCCATGAGCCCATAGAGGTGTTTTATCTTCCCAGGATCCACGCAGGTGGGTTCTGGTGTGCATCCTGTCCTCGGACCTCCTGGGTGGCCTCCCCAACCCCCCCGGGCCCATCAATGGCCATTTTTGATTGTTTCTTATTTTTATTTTTATTTTTATTTCTTTTATTCCCAATTTTTTTGGGACGATTTGTTGGCTTCCATGGTTCCTGTGGGCATACGCTGCATTGTGGCTGGGCACATGCAGGCTTGTAATGTATTTGGTTCAGATGCTTGGGTTTGAGTCACACACACCCCTCCTGCTTCCCGTTTCCATGGGCTGGCAAAGGGTGTGCCCAAGTGACAGTGAATTACACAGTGACGTTGGACTCCCATGAGCTGTGTGGGCAGTCTGTAGTCAATACTGTGTATACATTCCTAGTGCATATTGCTGTTGTGTTGTACACTGCATGTTGCATTGATGTGTAACTCTTCTTCTGTGTCTACCTCCCAATTTGCAGGTCCCTTCCTCATGTCTACACAAGGACCTCTAGTCTGGAGATGGGGTCCATGTTGGCAGCAGTGCACCTACAACTCTACATGGCGCCAACACTGCACAGTTGGTAGTGGTGGGAGTGCAGGCATTTCCAGGTGGTGAGACTACTAATATGTAACATTTGTGATGTCATGTTAATGGTAGTACGTGCTCAAGTATGTTGTTGGTCCGGCATTGCTGTGAGCATTTCAGGTGTTGCAGGTTTCTAATAGGGACACTGTACATAGTGAGACTAGTGTCATGTTGTGGGGATTACTTTGTTTACCTGCAATTAGCATGACATGGCACGGTGTGTCGTGTGGCGGTGCTGGGGTTGGGTTGGCTGACATGGCACTGTCCTCTTGTTGCATTTTGCAAGTGGGTATTCATTTTAGCTGCTTCAATGTGTAACTTCACAAAACTGCATTGGTGGTGTCTGTGTGGGTAGGGATGCACACATTGTGACACTTCCAGGTGAACAATCTCAGGCTGATATGGTATTCACGGTTCATTCTCCAGACATTCAGGATCAGTGTCAGGTTGAGTCATCATTGATTGTCAGATGGAATGTGCCAGGGCAGTGTGCACTCCACAGGGGTGTGATTTCTATGTGAAGTAATTAGCCACTAGCTGTGTACGGGCTGCCTCCCCCCGTGCCCTTTTCCCTCCCATGCGCAGCGGCTGTGCATGTGGTTGGGGATGTGGGGCCACCACCATGTCCACGGCCAGGCCCCGGCATGTTGCAACGTTGTGCAGGACACATGCTGCCACTATGATCCTGCACACTACTGGGGGAGCGTATAACAGCTGCCCGCCAGAACGGTCAAGGGAGCGAAAGCGTGACTTTAGCACTCCGAATGTGCGCTCCACTATGCCCCTGGTTGTAATGTGGGCTGTCTTATATCTTACCTCGGGTGGCGTGGTGGGGTTCCGAATTGGCGTCATCATGTGGGGGCTGAGAGGGTAGGCACTGTCCCCTGTGGAGGTGGTGATTGGTATCATTGGTGGGGTTGTGACCTTGCTCAGTATCCAACATGCATGCATGTGCAGTGGCATACATACTCACCAAGCAGCCATGTATCGCCATGCCGCCCAGCTTCTAGGTCCAGGCTTAGGGTGGACATTCGGTAAATGAAGCTGTCGTGGGTGGAGCCGGGATAGTTGGCATATACTGAGGTGATGATTCCCTTGGCATTACATGCTACCTGCACGTTGATGGAATGCCAGTGCTTGCGGTTCCTATAGATGTGCTCAGATGCCCTGGGGGGATGTAGAGCCACATGGGTGCAGTCGATGGCACCTAGCACTTTGGGGAATCGTGCCACAGCGTAAAAATCCAGGGCGGCAGCATGCCTTTCTGCAGGTGTTCTGGGCAGGTATATGTGCCTGCGGACTGATGGGCGTGCAGTGATGATGTTCAAGACCTGGTGTAGGCAGCGTGACTGGGTGGCCTGTGACACCCCACCCACTATGGCACTTGTCCGCTGAAATGATCCAGTGGCTAAGAAGTGCAGTACATTGAGGACCTTCTCCAGGGGGCTGAGTGCTTGGGAGCACAGGGTGGGTGATGTGAGGTCATCCTCCCACTCACTCACCAGGTCCAGTATAATGTGTGGTGGAAACCTGTACCTCCCATACACCTGGTCATCAGGCATCCCGAAAAGGCTGGTTCTGGGTGTGAATATTCTGGCCCTGACTATCCTCCTCCTCCTCCTTTGGTAGCCCACTGCCACTGCTGCTAGGAACGGTATGTTCATCCTGGCGTCTGAGCTTGTTATTGTTAAAGTGCGCAAATTTATGCTTTGCGCGTGTTCTAGGCGAGCGTGTGACCCGCGCACCCCTGGAATCCAGTTCCCAGTCCAATAGCTTGTGGAAATTCACACGCACCACGGGATACAGGTTCGCTGACGTACTTGCGTGTGTAAGTGCCCGCGCACCCATGAAATACACGTACATAGGCCAATCGCGTGTACGCGCACTTTTGTCCAATTACACGCGATGACACTCTGACGTGCAGTATTTCCACGTGTGCTCCGTCATCACGTGCTGAGTGGGGAACACCCGTGCGGGTCACGTCACAGACGCGCTTACGCGCTGAGGGACTCTGGTCCAATAGAATCGCGTATGCGTGCTGACGCGCTTACGCGCTAAGGGCCTTTCCTCGGATTTCACGCTGACGTGCAGGATTTTCACGTGCCAAATCACTCCGTATCAAGCTGGCCACGCGAAAACACACGGAAGACCACGCTCCTGCCCAGAAGGCCGAGTTACTGCCCCCCAGTGCCCCGAGCAGCCTCCCACGTGCCATCTGCTGCTGCCTGCCTGCCTGCCTGCCTGCTGCCACCGTGCCCTGCCATTTGGTGCCTGCACATCAGCCATCTGCAGGGGTCCAGTTGCTGTGTCCACCCCTGCTGGAACTGAAGACTCCCGACTGGGATTACATCGCTCCACAGCCCAGCCCCAGGACCCAGTTGCCCACCCACACCTGCCTCTGGGGTTGCCATGTCGGGCACTTCCACATCTGGCACCAGTGCCAACCCCAGGCCAGAGGGGCAGAGGGGCACCAGCTTCACTGACAACGAAGTTGGTGTCCTGGTGGAGCATGTCCTGGGGCAGTATGATGCCCTCTTTGGATCGTCCCGCGCCAGCAAGGAAGGACGGGAGAGGATCTGGGCCGACTGTGTGGTTGCCATCAACGCGGAGGGGGTGGCAACCCGCAACGTCCTGAAGATCAAGAAGCGCTGGGAGGACTTGAGGTCCAGGACCCTTGTGAAGGCCCGGCGCCTCGTGGAGGGGGGCCGGGGCCGCATGAGTTCCATCCAGATGAGGGTCCTGGAACGCGTACGCCCAGCGCTCCACGCCCAGATCCTTGAGAGGGAGGCCCGTCTGGAGTTGAGCGGTAAGTGTCCAAGCATTACTGTGTGAGACAGGGCATGTTGCGGTGTGCTGGTTCTATGATACTTGCCTGTATGTGTGCCATAGGCCATGTATGCATGTATGTGTGCAGGGACATCATGGTAATGCATGTGCGACCAGTGATGTGTGACCCACATGGTTGTTGCATGTGTTCAAATGCCGCATGGGGAGCCCTATGCAGATTTTGAACATGAGAGCATGCCAGTCTCTGTACCTGGACATGGGTGGGGGTGAGGGATGGGTGCTGATGTATATGGTAGCCATGTCTGTGTGCCTGACCTGCGTGTCTGTGACTTGTGCATGCCATGGATGCATGACACATGTGTGTGACAATGCACAGATTCAGTGAAGCAGCCAAATTACCCTTGTATCCGCTGTGTTTGGTGTGTTTGGGGCCAGATGGATGTGACTGAGGTGAAGTGTGTGCATGTGATAGGCATGAGCCATGATGCATGTGAGTTACATATCATTGAATGTTTCAAGAGTCCATTGGACATGCATGGAAATGTCCATGGCATGCACCATGCCTGTTACTGTGTGTGTTTTGCCTGGACTGACCCATGTGTTGTGGAGGGACATGATGGAAGTGTACTTTGACAGTGGTGCTCATCTGCTATTGCTTCCTGTCTAGGGGACCATTGTACAGTGCCCTGATGCTTGTGTTCTTTGTCTCCCTCTACGCAGCGGCTAGTGAAGAAGAGGGCGGAGACGGCGCTGTGGAGCAAGGCGGCGGGGATGCCCCCACGGCTGCAGCGGAAGGGGTGGGTGAGCCCCCACAGGGGCCTGCTACGGTGGGAGATGGTGAGGAGCCATCCAGGTTGGTGGTTTGCACAGAGGAGGAGGAGGCTGCCACTGGGGCACACATGGGGCCTGGTGGGGGCATCCCTGCTGGTGCAAGTGGTGCAGTCCAGTGCCAGGGGCAGGAGGCAGCACAGGTCATCGTGGAGGGGCCTGTGCATGTCGCTGTCCCTGACCCTGTGAGTGCACCACCATGCACCAGCAGGGATGCCCCGTCCCAGGCCCGTCCGCAGGTAGAGGGGATGTCCATGTCACCTGACTCCCCTCCACCTGCGGACGTGGGAACCCCTGGCCGTGTGGAGAAGGTCCTGATTGGGGTAGCGATGCGCACGGCTGTGATTCGTGATGCCGTGCGTGCTTCCCGGGAGGAGGACGCACGTCATCACGAAGTGCACCGTGCCGACGTGGCCCAATTGGGATCGGCCATGTTCGGGGGTTTCCTGCATGTGTTGTCCAATCTGGCGGCCCTCTCCTCCTCTGTGCAGGCTATACACCAGTCGTTCTCCTTGCCGTCTTCCGGCCCAGATGCCACCAGGGCCCCCTGTGGACCTGCCCCGACCAATGCAGCCAGCTCGGTGGGGATCCCATCCCTGCCACAGTTGGGAGTCGGAGGTCCAGCAGGGGTGGACAACACAGCAACTGGACCCCAGCAGATGGAAGATGTGACAGCATCATCGGGCAGGGCACGTGCACGACGGCATCGGTGGTTTCCATCAGCCTGGATGCCGTCGTGCTGGCAGAGGCAGTGGCGTCGGAGGCAGCAGCAGGCTCGACGTGGGAGGCATCATGGCTCGGGGCCTTCAAGATCAGAGGGGCAGGCATCGGCCGGAGGGCAGGGCAACCCTGGGATGGTGGTGTCTTCCGTGTGGGAGCAGTTGGTCCAGCGGATAGGTGCGGAGCGGCAGTGGACGGAAGAGGAGCGGCTCACCATGGTCAGGGCGGAGTTCTCCATGCGTCGGGTGTTGAGGCGGGCTGAGTGCCTCGAGGAAGCTCGCAGGGAGTTTGAGCTGGACATGGGGTTATCCCTGCGAGACCTCGGGGCCAGGACAGAGTCCCGCCTCCAGGACATCGACATGGAGTTCGATGATGCCCTGGCCAGCAACATCATCGAGTGAGCGCAGGACTTGCCCACTGCCTTTGTATATAGTCATTTAGTTAGTTAGTGTTAGGTTTCCTTTATTAATTTTTGTATTTTTGGACCGCTCGGACAATGGCCACTTTTTTGTATATATTATTTTCATTAGGTAGTAGTAGGTTTCATTTATGGTGTTGGGCTCATGGACCCTGGGATTTTCATGTATATAGTTTGCTTTTTGAAGAAACATTTTTTTTATTAATTATTGTGTTCACCATGAGGAAATGGTTTTTCATTATTTTACTTCCACATGATTTTGCTTTGGACAACATTTGTTTTTGGATTACTTTGTTTTTTTTATTTTTACATTTGTTCTCGGACATGGACCATTTATTTTGTTATCCCCATTGTTGTATGTTTGATTTTTTTACTTATTTTTCATCTTTAATACATGTTTTTTTAACTTTCACTTGTGGTATTTTCTCATTGGTTTCATACATGTCATGATATGGGTTTTGACATTCACTTGCACCCATTGTGTATGTGTGTGTGACGGACATGTGTTCATTTACAGACTTGCCATTGGGGTTGTATCATGTAATTGCATTCACTATGTGGGTGGATGCAATCCTTGCCTGGGTGTTTGTGCTGGGTATGCTGGCCATTACTGCCATGATTGAGTATCGTCAGGACCTGGGGGCAGGGGGACATGTGTGGGTGCCTGGTGGAGGATGCCCCTGCACTGCTGGGGGGTGGGGGTGGTGGGTGACATGAGTGGGGGCCTGGTGGAGGGTGACCCTGGTGGCTGGGGTGTGGGGGTGGTGGGAGACATGAGTGGGGGCCTGGTGGAGGGTGCCCCTGCACTGCTGGGGTGTGGGGGGTGGTGGGAGACATGAGTGGGGGCCTGGTGGAGGGTGCCCCTGCACTGCTGGGGTGTGGGGGTGGTGGGAGACATGAGTGGGGGCCTGGTGGAGGGTGACCCTGGTGGCTGGGGGGTGGGGGTGGTGGGTGACATGAGTGGGGGCCTGGTGGAGGCTGCCCCTGCACTGCTGGGGTGTGGGGGTGGTGGGAGACATGAGTGGGGGCCTGGTGGAGGCTGCCCCTGCACTGCTGGGGTGTGGGGGTGGTGGGAGACATGAGTGGGGGCCTGGTGGAGGGTGCCTCTGCACTGCTGGGGGGTGGGGGGTGGTGGGAGACATGAGTGGGGGCCTGGTGGAGGGTGCCCCTGCACTGCTGGGGTGTGGGGGTGGTGGGGGACATGAGTGGGGGCCTGGTGGAGGGTGACCCTGGTGGCTGGGGGGTGGGGGTGGTGGGTGACATGAGTGGGGGCCTGGTGGAGGGTGACCCTGGTGGCTGGGGGGTGGGGGTGGTGGGAGACATGGGTGGGGGCCTGGTGGAGGGTGACCCTGGTGGCTGGGGGGTGGGGGTGGTGGGTGACATGAGTGGGGTCCTGGTGGAGGGTGACCCTGGTGGCTGGGGGGTGGGGGTGGTGGGTGACATGAGTGGGGGCCTGGTGGAGGCTGCCCCTGCACTGCTGGGGTGTGGGGGTGGTGGGAGACATGAGTGGGGGCCTGGTGGAGGGTGCCCCTGCACTGCTGGGGTGTGGGGGTGGTGGGAGACATGAGTGGGGGCCTGGTGGAGGGTGACCCTGGTGGCTGGGGGGTGGGGGTGGTGGGTGACATGAGTGGGGGCCTGGTGGAGGGTGACCCTGGTGGCTGGGGGGTGGGGGTGGTGGGTGACATGAGTGGGGGCCTGGTGGAGGCTGCCCCTGCACTGCTGGGGTGTGGGGGTGGTGGGAGACATGAGTGGGGGCCTGGTGGAGGGTGCCCCTGCACTGCTGGGGTGTGGGGGTGGTGGGAGACATGAGTTGGACATGGGTGGGGGCCTGCTGGCAGGTGCCCCACAGTGATGGGGGGTGGGGGTGGTGGGGGACATGAGTTGGACATGGGTGGGGGCCTGCTGGCAGGTGCCCCACAGTGCTGGGGGGTGGGGGTGCAAGGGGACATGAGTTGGTGTTCATTAGTTCAAGGAGACATGTGCCTTTGCTGGGGGGCATGCCCATGTTGGGTGGGCTGCCTGCGGGACATGACCAGGGATGCAGGGTAGTCCCCTGTGGTGTGGGCTGCCTGCAGGGGCCGTGGAGGGTGTACAGGGTACACCTGGGAGGACCCACACTGTCAAATCACATGTGGGACTCCCCGGCACCCCTGAAATACACGTACCGTGCAGAAATCGCGTGTAAAACTTCCCGCGCACCCCTGAAATACACGCGCACAGGCTATTCGCGTGTGGAACTTCCCGCGCACCCCTGAAATACACGCGCCGAGGCTATTCGCGTGTAAAACTTCCCGCGCACCCCTGAAATACACGCGCACAGGCTATTCGCGTGTGGAACTTCCCGCGCACCCCTGAAATACACGCGCCCAGGCTATTCGTGTGTGGAACTTCCCGCGCACCCCTGAAATACACGCGCCCAGACTATTCGCGTGTAAAACTTCCCGCGCACCCCTGAAATACACGCGCCCAGGCTATTCGCGTGTGGAACTTCCCGTGCACCCCTGGAATACACGTAGCCCGCTCCCCCAGGCCCGATCGCGTGAGGAACTTCACACAAACCCCTGTAATACACGTAGCCCGCTCCCCCAGGCCCGATCGCGTGTGAAACTTCACGCGAACCCCTGTAATACACGTAGCACGCTCCCCCAGGCCCGATCGCGTGAGAAACTTCACGCGAACCCCTGAAATACACGTAGCACGCTCCCCCAGGCCCGATCGCGTGAGAAACTTCACGCGAACCCCTGAAATACACGTAGCCCGCTCCCCCAGGCCCGATCGCATGAATGACTTCACGCGCACCCCTGAAATACACGCGCCCAGGCTATTCGCGTGTGGAACTTCCCGCGCACCCCTCAAATACACGCGCCCAGGCTATTTGCGTGTGGAACTTCCCGCGCACCCCTCAAATACAGGCGCCCAGGCTATTCGCGTGTGGAACTTCCCGCGCACCCCTGAAATACACGCGCCCAGGCTATTTGCGTGTGGAACTTCCCACGCACCCCTCAAATACAGGCGCCCAGGCTATTCGCGTGTGGAACTTCCCGCGCACCCCTGAAATACACGCGCCCAGGCTATTCGCGTGTGGAACTTCTCACGCACCCCTGGAATACACGTAGCCCGCTCCCCCAGGCCCGATCGCGTGAGAAACTTCACGCGAACCCCTGAAATACACGTAGCCCGCTCCCCCAGGCCCGATCGCGTGAATGACTTCCCGCGAACCCCTGTGATGCACGTACCCTGCTGAAATCGCGTGTGAGACTTCCCGCGCACCCCGGTATACACGCACACGTATTTTTTGTCAGCGGGTGTCCGTGTTTGTGGGTACCCCTTTGCACGTCATTTTTCCTGGAGGGCCACAGTATGGGACATTCATCATGGCAGTATATAGGTGCTATTTGTTGGCGCACCTTTTGGCGCACATTTCTTACAGCCGCAGAGACGCTACCGCCTGCTTTCTTGTGGCGGTCGTGTTTGTGCCTGTGCGCTGGTTTGAGCGTGCGCTTTTTTCCCCTATTCTATTCCATGAATACGTGTTGTAGGCGAGCGTGTGGGCGTTCCGCGCACTTGTGCCCTGTACTTCCCCCGTGACGCCCACGTTTTGGCAAGTTGTTCCCCATTCCGAGTGTTACGCCCGTGTTCCGCCTACTTTTGTTGCGTGCGCCGCGCTATGTGCGAATTTCGCTGTGGCCTGTGCCATTTTCGCTGTGACCTGGCGCACGCTGTTAGATGGCCTGTGCGCCAACGTGCGCCGCGCACTTTTTTATCGCACATCCGCTGGTTTTCTCGCGCACGGCCTTCCATGAACCGACGTGCGCTGCTTTTCGTGCGATTTTCGCACTTGCACTGCGATTTTCGCTATTCCACTGCGATTCGCACGTTTTTGCCCACTTGCGCCGCGCTAATTATTCCATGAATCGGCCTGTGTGTTGTTTGTCCAGTTTATGGTGGGATTGTGTTTCCGTAACCAGTGGATCTCCAGATTCAAGGGGAAATGTGCTGCCTGGATTAAACGTGTGTGTTGGTGAACAAGCCTAAAGATGTTGTCTGTTGAGTAATAGGTCCTGAACACAGAGATTGGTCGTCCACGCCTTCCACGGTTTGATTCACCGACTTCTCTATTAGCGGTAAGTCATGTTGTTCGGCCCATTCTGTGTCCATAAAGACACCTGCAGCTCTGCAGGCTAATAAAGCAAAGACTACTGTGGATGGGTTGTTTGGCCACTGTAAAGAGACTTGCAAAACCATCAACCTGTCATCTGTGGTCTTTTGATTCGAAGTAAGGTATACCCCAGTCTCCAGTCCCATCTAAGGCTGGGGTCTGAAGTTTCTCTGCCTTCTTGGGGGACTTTGGGACAGTCACGTAGTAAATGTCCTTTCATGCCACAGTATAAACATAAGCCTTGATTTCGACAATGTCGTCTTTCCGCCGGTGTAAGAGGCCCACAGGCAGCTCCTATTTGCATAGATTCTTCTACAGGGGGAACTTCATTATAGGGGGTTACTGGGTTTAATCGAGATGTCCAGGTACTGCCACTAGTCTTTCTTCGTTCTTCACATTTCTCGTTATGACGGTATTCAATCTGGAGGATCAGGGATATCACTTCCGATGCTGGGCGAGGAACTCTGGCGAGCTCATCTTTGATGTCCTCAGTCAATCCTCTCCTAAATATGGTGAACACGCTGAACTATTAAGGGGTTTGGTGGGAGGGGGGCGGAGAGATTTCCTGTGTGTTTTGTAAGGTTTTATGATGTTTCATGGTTCAGATTTATTCTTATTTTTTGATTTGTGCGTATAACTAGATGTTTCTATGAAGGTAAAATGAATAAACTAGTTATAAATATGGTGAACTGTGCCATCTCCGGGCAGGAAGCTTCTTGTGCCAATTTCTTAAATCTTGTCATGTATGCCAAGACATCCATACGGCCCTGCTGTTGGTCAAGCAGGGACTTGTAGGCATTGAAGGTGACTTCTTGTCTTTCAACATTTCTTTTAAGGCATGAACAAAGGCTGCATGTGACGCCACTGAAGGGCTGGTGGTGATAACCAACGGAGTGGCCCATGATAGGGCATTCCCTACCATGCTGGATACCATAAAGCCGATCTTGACCTTATCCATTGAAAAAGTGGTGTCTCTAAAGGAAATATAAACGGCAAACGTGTCCCAAAACTCCTTTAAACAACCTGGGGATCCATCAAACCTCCTCAAAGGTAGAACTCTGACCGGAGCATCGGCCACTAGGGCATCTCTGGTTGTAATCATATGCTTCACAGTGTAATTCTCTGCTTTTAATGACTGTACCTCGGCAGACAACCCCTGGATTGCACTGATGAGTTCTTGCATCCGAGCCATCTCTGTAGAGCCACTTGGCGTTGCAAACTCTCACCAGAAGACTCAGGGTCTGACTCCAAGTGGGGGGATTTTCTCATGCTTTGTCTTTCTTGAGTCTTACTCCTGAGTTTGCCTTTGAAGAGATAAGGGCGATCCCTACCTGCTTCCACGCTCCCCTCCAAGTTTTTCCATAAAGGAGAAAGCGGCAGCCAGGAGGGGAACCGCCCCTGTAGAGGAAAAAGCCAAAAAGGCAGAAAACCCTTTTAGGATGGAAAGGTTGTAAGGTGATCCTTGGAGACTGCAGTGGATCGAAGAAGGGCTGCGCTACGAGAGGAGTGCAGGCGGGCTCGAATGCAGGTAAAGCAGCATCAATAGCAGAGTCAAACAGCAATGGCACAGTCGGTGTTAGGCAGAAACCTGTGCAGTTCCCTTGGGGACCACTGCAAAAGATTTAGGACTACAGGTGTTGGCAGTAAACCCACTTGGTAGCAGTCTGTACCACCCAGATTTACCTGGTAGCTGTGGCTGAGCAGTCAGACTTCCCTCAAGAAGAGTTAGGCAGAATGCAAAGTATACACAATAGGCACTCAGATACAATAGCACAAGGAAACACTGACCAGAGCTTTGGTATCAAGGTATATAATTATTTATTGAAAAACACACTTATTGAAACACTCCAGCACTATTATTGTCATTCACTCTAAACACAGTTACTATTATTATATATACACTCCTTATTCCTTAACAGACAAGTCTTAGTTAACACCACTTATTTCCAGACAGAGGTGAGCGCTTAACTATAGATGGCACTCCAATAAGTTAACGAACAAGGGAGGGAAAAAGACAGAATGTAGAAAAATGCACCACACTAATACTTAGGAACTCTTAAGCAAGGCAGGAAAGTCAAAAGTTACTTGTGAGCCAAAGTCCATAGGCCGGGCCCACTCTTGGAGAGAGCAGGGCACAAATGCACCCAAGATCACACAATGACAACAAGCTTAAAAAGTCTTGCAGGGAGTTCAGAAATGTTTTAGTTAGGCTCAGAAAAGTTTAGCCAGGGTGTCCCAGGCTAACCCAGGGTCGAAAGCCGGGGGCTAAATCTACCCCGTACAGTCGGTTGCAAGGGAAGCCAGGCGGAACACGGTACCTTATGTGGAAAGGATCCTCCAGCGGGGGCAGTTGTTCCTGGCAGCGGGTGCAAGTTGCAGCATCGTCCAGAGGAAGAGAAGATCTCGACGTGGAGGAAAGATGAAGGTCGTTGCACTGCAGGGGAGAAACCAGCCGCAGAGTTTTCAGGTTAAATGTACTACCCTTTGATTCGCAGTAGTGTAAAACGTGGTATCCCGGTTGCTGGGGTACTTGGCACAGGCAAGGCGGCCACGAGATGCTCCAGGAAGCGAAAAAGGAAGCAGACTGGTTATCCCCACCAGTCGAAGGAAGAAGACTCTCCGGGCTGGAGATCTCCTCTGTCGTTGGGAAAAGTGGTGAAACGGTTCAGCAGGTCTCCACTGGTGGTGTCGTCGTAGCAGGTCGGCTCAGCTTCTCCCTCGTCGGATTCTTAGGTCCTGTGGCGACTTCTGAAGTTCCAGTCCCCAAAGCCCTGCTTTTATGCAGAAAACCCCCATTCACTCAGCCTAGCTGTCACTCAAACATGCTAAGTGGTGAGCCGGCCGGCTCACCACTTGGGCCAATCAGGACGGAGTGCGACTTGAGTTGCCTAGGCAACTCAGTCCAGGGTGCCTAAATCCCCCTCCACCCCTCCTAAGTACCCCAGACAGAGTGGCACCACTTTGGAGGGCTTCTGTGGAGAAGCCCGCCAAAATAGTGGAACAAAGGGCTCAACTTGGGTTGGAGTCACAGAAGCGAACACAAACGCCATTTTAGAACCGAGTTCTGGCAAAAAATACCAACCGGAGAATTAATATTAAATAAATAAACCAGCGGTATGTTCGAGGCTATAGGAATTAAATAATTAAAGTTGGTAGCCTCGAACAATGGGAAATCCCATAGGGATATATTAGCGGTCGAATATAAAAAGTAGTATCCACTGCCACCAGCCAAAACTCGATCAGGGGGGACGGAGACGTGTCCCCTCGACTAACAGACCCCGGGGCAATCGAATTGCCCCGGCCAGTACGTCCACAATATGATGGTTTGTACTGGTTCTGTTCAGAATTTGAGACTAGTAAAGTCAATGGTGACTTTACATGCCGTGGGAGACAGTAGTCAGTCCCAGGGTATGGAGTCTATACTGGGGGGTCGCTATGACACCCCTGTGTTACTGCACTGAGGGTGCTGTGTAACACACATCACAAAAACACATGAAGCCCTATGGAGTAAAAGACCCCATAGCCCATTAAACACATCTAGAATAAAAACACACTCAAATCATGTCCAAGAGTGAGGGTAAAAGAGTCTCACTCTTGGCAGGAGAAAAAAATAAACCCCAAAAATCCAGCAAAGCTGCTAGGGGACTCACTAGGTTAGGAAATTCAGCCTAAACAGAGAATTCTCCCTAACAGTCGGCACCAGGGCAGAATAAGGCAGGCGGCGGCGAGGGAGTTAAACAAGAGAAGAGAGCAGAGCTAGACAGAGGGAAAACTCACAGCATCTTACCCGAAAAACCAACAGGGAAGAAAACGGGTTGCAACACAAGTTGCTCCGGCCTCCATTCATACAGATGAACACGCCCGTCATCTTGGAGGGAAACACTAGACCGTTGCTCACAGTCTTCGAACACTGTGATGGAACAAACGATGTCCATGCTTCTATCTGCTCCATAATGACTATCGGCTAGTTGTGACAGGTACACTCTCCTGCCAGGGCTTTCTCACTTAGGTGTATATTCTTGCACCTTTAATCTGCCTGGTATACTCCCTGCCAGGTCTTTCTCATGTGAGCATTGCACACACTTGCATACTTGATATTGTCTTGTATTTGTACTTTCCTGTTTTGAATCCCTGTAGTATACTATACTGCCAGGGTTTCTCTCATAGGTGTATTGCATACACTCACAAACTTGACAGCCTTTTCTGTATATTCTTTTATGCCTCATTTTTTTTGGTCAGCACCGAGAGAGGTAGCGTTCTCCAGCCAGCGTCCTTTAATCAGCTGATGTGCCGGTTTAAATTTCCTGGCTACAGGTAGGTTTCTGTAACAACTTGAGCGCAGCTTGTGCTCTTGGCCTCCACCGATCTTCATTACTCAGCTCATCTTCCTCGTTACAGTATTTACACCCTTGAGGAACTAAAAGTCTGTTTCTGATAACTTGTATGTGGAATTTGGTAGATTATTGTTAGTAATCTTGAAGGGCAAGTCAGTCCTTGATGTATTGTGTGCAGAATTTGGGAAGATGTCTTCGGTGTCTTTCTTAGGTTGGTGAGGGGAGGAATGAAAGTATGCCATTGGGGCATGGGAAATGGCAGGAGTATCCTCAAACAAGAAAGGGGGATACCGTGTTGCATCTGATGATGCCACAACACCCCCCCGCCCAAGGCTCACCTGCCCCCATGTGATCCTTCCTCATATAGCCGCCCCTAAGGTCAGGATCAGGTAGCTACTGCTGTCCCTTGGTAACATGGGGGGGAGAGGTCACCACCTGGAAAGGGGTGATGACACCATCAAACTCATCACAATAGGTTGCTGCTTAGTGCAGTGTGGGCACATCATAAGTAAATGTTGTGTCTGTGTTTTGTCTTATTAAGTTGTATGAATGCTCAAAGTTAGCAAGTTAGAGTTTAGCATCTTGAGGATTTGTAGGTTTATGTAGTTTAAGACTACAAGTACTTTTATGACTATATCTAATTTATTAGATTCGTGTTTTTGTGTGCAAGTGAACACCATTTATGACTTGTTGATCACATGATTAAGTAAACACGCATGCTTGTTGTATGCATGCTTGTTTTCTGGTTGAGCAGTAGGTTGAGTGTTTATCTTGGCATCTAGTGTGAGTGATAGGCCGGCATGTGAGTTTATGGATTATTTTACTTGCTTGTCAATTGTACACATTTGTAGTAAGTTTAGCAGGATCCTGTATTTTGGGTGTATGTTTAGTGTTGGTTTGATTGGTTTTAGATTTGTGCATATATAGTAACAGCGTAATGCACATTCGTATGCATATTAATAAACAATTGCATTGTTGGCATTATAAAGTTAAGTCTACTCATACTAATCCCCCCAACTTACCCTACCTCCCCTCGAACTGCCCCCCGGCCCTGTGTTGCCTGTGGTTTTAGAGTTTAGTCTATGTACTAAGTGGTTTTCTAGGGTTGAGCTATTTGTACTGTCGATGGGGGTGCGTGCTCTGTCTCTGTTTTTGCTGTCGCTGATGCAAACAATGTCTGTGTCAGTGTATTCCATGCTATTATATCCTTGTTAGTGTCCGAGAGGCTTAAGTGTGCTGCGCACCGCCAAATGGCTGTTTCGGCCAGTGCCCATTTTTGGAGGTCACGCCACCAATCTTCTATATTGGGGTCTTTTGGGGACATCCATGTCATCGGTATGCTGCGTTTAGCTAGTATAAACGCTAAGTCTTTCATCTTGGAAATGTAACGTATATGGTTGGGACGCGTAAAGCGTCCGACCATACAGGCTGAAGGTGACAGTGGGTACATGTTAAGGCCTCCTCTATTCAATCTAGTTGCCAACCCCTCCCAGTAATTCTGTATTTTAGGGCAAGATCAAAACATATGTAGCATGCCGGCTTCCGAGGATGCGCATCTAGGGCAGTATTGTCGAGCCGCACCAGGGAATCTGGATATTCATAGAAGAGTCAAATATGCTCTCTGCGTTACAAACAATTGGATCAATTGCAATCTGGCATTCCGGGATACTTTCTTATGGTATCACAATAGCTCTGTCCAGGGCTTGTCCTGGAGCGGAGCTCCTAGGTCTTACTCCCATTTGACCTTTATGGTAACGTCTGTGGAGGGACCACTGGTTAGGAGAAATCCATCTAACCTAGAAATAGTTTGTGCTCATCCGGCAATGTCGTACAGGGTATCGATTATAGAGTGTGCTTCCAATATCTCATTGTACATTGACCATCTGCGTATAATCGCATTTTTTATGGTGCAATACAACACGTATAGGCTCTGGTGGAGGCCTGTTCTATCTACTAAATCTTGAAAGGTTGTGAAGGAGGTGTCTGTAAGTAAATCCCTACTGTGGCAATGCCTTTGGGTTTCCAATATGCCCGAATTCCTAGTTGTGCCTGGGTTGCTGCTGGGACCATTGAAGCTAAAGGAATTTGTACTGAAAATGGGTCCTGATCGGTTTGGGGCCTTTTGTTCCATAACAATTCTTTCAGGAAGAAGCGCATCACCGCAGGTTGGAGTAGCTTGGTGTATAAGGTGGGTTCATCTGCTAACCAGCGTACCAAAAATTGTATCTGCCCTGCGATGTAATAAAGCTCAAAGTGAGGTACTCTAATGCCGCCCTCTTCATAGCGTCTTTGTAGTGAAACTAATGCTATCCTGCATCTACCATTCAGGAATTCCCTGCATATGGAGTCTATAGTTTTGAAGAAGGCTTTAGGTTTGTCATATGGGACATTTACAAAGTAATGTAGGAGCCTCGGGAAGGCGACCATTTTTAACTGTGCGGCTCTGACCGTCAAAGAAAGGGGAAGTGTGGTCCAGAACTTCATTGAGTTCCGTATACCCTCTAGGTCTTTTTGTGTGTTATTGATGTGTTCCTGAACAGGGTCATGATAGCTATTGACTCCTAGGTATCGGTACGTGGGGGTGCTCCAATGTAGATCAAGCACTAGTCATTTGTTTAGTTGCGTTTTGGCTTGTCCAGCTAATGGAAACAGAGATGATTTCTACATACCAATTGTGAGGCCTGAAATCCGGGCAAAATGCGCAAGGGCTTTGTTATGTTGTGTTATGTTATAATATTTATATAGCGCCAAAGCCCTAGGGCATCCAGGCGCTCACTCACAAACAGGATAAAAAAAAGACAGGCAAGGTGACCGATGTTTACATGAACAATGTCATTTTCAAAGAATTTCTAAAGCCAGATGAGTTGTTTCTTCCCTAAGTGCTTGAGAAAATTCATTCCATGTATATGCCACAAGCACCGGTTGTTACTCACCGGCCGGCGAGTGATCTGGGCAAGCGACCAGGACGGTTGTACTGGATGTTGCTTGAAGAGCTCGAGATGGAGCCTCCACCTGAGCCTCCTCTCTGTTGAGGGAAATAAGCTCTTTTTGATGATATGACTCTCTGCAGCACTGAATCACAGACAGAGAGACCGATCACCCAAAAGAGCGGGTAGAACACACCGCCACGGACCCAGCTAAAAAGAAAAAGACAAATTGTAAATACTTGGGGAGAGCAAAGATCACCACAAGAAAAGCCTCACAAAAGCAGAAAGTACCTGGGTCACTTGTAATTGAAAGTACTGAGTGCCCCTTGTAATTGAAAAGGAACAGGAATGAAATTTCCCCTTTAAGTATAGAAAATATATTAGCTTCTATTTTGATGGTTCAGGTAGGATATAATAAAGAAAAGTTAAGGAAGTCTTACCAGAACAGGAATTGAAATAACCTAATCAATCCAGGCTTGAAACAACAGAGGTACAAAACAATAAACAGGAAGGTTAGTAGGGATGCTATACCCGGGCGGCACGAGGAGCGCACTAGATAAGGGTAGGTGCACTTCTCAGCAAGGCGTCCCTGTGTGCACTTTCAGAAATGAGTCTTTGTGTACAATCTGCAAAGCGTCCTTGCGTACACTTGAGGAAATAAATCCAAAACAACGGAATGGAGTCGGAATCCACAAAAGAACACTGGAATTGAAGAAGGAAATAGTTCACAGTACTTGGAGTCAGCTGGGAAGGTGAGGAAGGTGAAGGCGGTGGTAGGTAATTCAGGACAGAAGTTTCTGTACGGGAAGAAATAGCGGTAGGCAATCCAGTGGACAGGCAGCGAGGTCTGGTGCACAGGCGGGCTAAAGACAGTACAGAATCAGGAAGCAAGGAAACCGTAGGGCAGGCAAAGGTCCGGTACACAGGTAGGCAGAAGAATTGAGAAGTCTCAAGGCAGTCCGTAACTGGAAAACAGGAATTGGTACACGGGAAGGCAATGATTAGGAAGGCACAGAAGATGAAACTTCGGATGCCGGTTGCAACGTTAATTAGAAGCAGCGTCCTTCCCGCTGAAGTGCCTAATATTACCCAGGAGGCGGAGCGCCGTAAGCCCGTCAGAGCTCACGTTCCGAATAGTCGGAACTACACGCAAAAGGTAGGTTTCCTGGGAGTTGTAGGCAAAGGCTGGGTTGTCGATACCTTTGATGTTGTTGAGCCCAATCTCCAGGGTAACCGCCACCGAGAGAAGTAAGGGGCCGAGAAACGTCGGATACTGTGGCGAAGCGTCACGACTTTGGTAGGTGCCTTGAAAGTGGTCTGTTTCACCTGGCGTGATGAGGAGGTGCGCGGGTCATTCAGACCCCGATGTGTGACAGCATCCACCCCCAAAGGCAGCGCCAACCCCTTGCGGGCATGAAAGCGGCGCAGAAGCACAGGAGATCGGATGTTCCCCAATGGTTCCCAGGATCTATCCCCCGGGCCGTACCCCTTCCAATCAACAAGGTAGAACGGACGACCCCTGCGCAGCTGGAAATCAAGGATATCCTCCAACTCGTATTCAACATCGCCATCCACCCTGATCGGGGGAGGACGAGCAGGCAAACGAGTAGAAGGCGGGCAAGTCTTGACCAAGGACACATGAAAAACCGGATGCACTTTCCAAGATGAAGGCAGAGAAAGCCGCACAGCAACAGGACTAATCACCTCAGTGATGGCATACGGACCCACGAACTTGGGAAGGAGCAAGCGTTTTCCAGGGATCTTCAAGTTGCGAGTAGACAACCAAACTTTTGCACCCACTTTATAACTGGGAGCAGGAATCCTATGCGGATCCGCATATTTTTTTGCTTTAACCTGAGCACGGAGGAGATGTTCCAGAACAGATTTGCGAACAGATTTGAGATCCAGAATACAAGCTCGTGCAGCCGGGTTGTCAATGGGAAGTGTAGGATCCAGGGGCAATGACCGAGGATAGTAGCCATACAAAGCAAAGAAAGGAGAAACACCAGAAGCCGAATGTCGCGAGTTGTTATAGGCAAATTTTGCAGGTGGCAACATCGCCAACCAGGATGACTGGAAATGAAGACAGAGACAACGCAGGTATTGTTCAAGAGTTGCATTGACCCTCTCGGTTTGCCCATCCGTCTGCGGATGATAAGCAGAACTCAACCTGTCATCAACACCAAGAGACGATGTCAAGGCCCTCCAGAAGCAGGACTAAACTGAGGGCCGCGGTCCGAAACCACAATGGAAGGGAGCCCAAAGAATCGGAAAACATGCTTTAGAAACATGGAGGCCAATATAGGTGCAGAAGGCAGCCCGGAACACGGAATGAACAGTGCCATCTTAGTGAAATAATCAATGACAACCCAAATAGTATCAAAGCCATCCAGAGAGGGCAGATCGACTATAAAATCCATAGAGACCATATACCATGGTTTATGTGGTACTGGAAGAGGCTGCAACAAACCCAGAGGTTTAGATCTAGAGATTTTAGACTAAGAGCATACTGAACAGGAGGCCAAATAATCAATTACGTCGCTGGATATAGAAGGCCACCAAGCCCAACGGCGCAAAGAGTCAAGGGTTTTTTGTTGTCCCGGATGAGCCCAAGCAAGTGCGCGTAGACGCGTATCACCAGGAGGTAGAAACAATCTGCCCTGGATGCAGGGCAAACCCTGCACTATATCGAGGTTGAGAGCCTCACAATCCCTTGCATGTGAGGAAACCCACTCAGATATCAGGGAGCGTAGTGGAGGTCGAGGAGTGCACCCACAGACCACTCTACAGGGTAGCAGGAGAGAGTGGTCGTTAGTTTTACCACCGGAATTGGAAGAAAAACGTGACAAAGCGTCAGCACAAGTATTGAACCAGGCTGGCCGATAAGTAATGGTGAAATTAAATTGTGAAAAGAAGAGATGCCAGCGAGCCTGTCTAGCGGTAAGACATTTCATGGACTTGAACCCAAGGAGACTCCGATGATCTGAAAAGACCGTGACAGGATGACGCGCACCCAGCAAATGATGCCTCCATTCAGAAAAGGCGTCCTTGATGGCCAACAACTCTCTTTCCGTGATGGGGTAGTTCTGTTCATGTTGAGTCAACTTCCTTGAATGAAAAGCAACCGGATGGATTTCACCTGAATCGGGACAACGCTGGGATAGTACTGCCCCTATGGCGGAGCCTGAGGCATCGGCCTCCACTAGATATGGTAAGAGCGGATTTGGATGTTGCAGTACTGGAGCAGTCGAGAAGGCAGCTTTCAGAGCTTCAAAGGACTGTTGCGCCTCCGGACTCCATTGAAATGTCCGTTTAGAGCTGGTCAATGCTGTCAAAGGAGCTGAAATGGATGAAAACGAGTGAATGAATCGTCTGTAAAAGTTTGAAAAACCCAAAAAGGATTGTAAGGCCTTGGTAGTAGTAGGCACAAGCCAGTCAAGAACAGCTCTGACTTTAGAACGGCTCATCCTAATTCCGTTATTAGTAAGGTCGTACCCCAAGAACTCTACTTCAGAAGAATTGAACACGCATTTTTCAGCTTTAACAAATAAATGATTGTCTCGTAGTCTCTGAAGCACGAAGCGAACATGGTCAATGTGTTCCTCCATTGAAGAGGAGTATATCAAAATGTTGTCTAAGTAGACAATGACAAATTGATCCAGACAGTCATGAAAAATATCATTCATGAATTCCTGGAAGGTAGCAGGTGCACTACACAGCCCAAAGGGCATCACCAGGTACTCAAACAGTCCGTACCGGGTCTTAAAGGCTGTCTTCCACTCATCCCCCTCTCGTATTCGAACAAGATTATATGCACCTCGAAGGTCCAGTTTAGTGAAAACTGCCGAAGAACCAAGCTGATCCAAAAGAACAGATATCAGCGGAAGAGGGTATTGATTCTTTACAGTTATAGCGTTCAAGGCCCTGTAATCAATGGAAGGGCGAAGATCGCCTTCTTTCTTAGGGACAAAAAAGAGGGGAGATGCCGCAGGAGATTTAGATGGTCTGATGAACCCAGTAGTCAATGTCATGATCTCTGCTTCCAAAAGGTCAGGGTTTTCCCAACTCCCTTGGAAGCAGATCCATAACCCAGGTTCCGAGTGCCAACCAGTCCCAATTGGGACCTTTTGGACCCAGTCCTGGCGCCAGTGGCACCAGGCTCATAAATATGCCCAGTCCCAGCGCTGGAAGCGCCGGGCTCATAATGCTTGGGTGGACTTACCTTCAGCAGACCATGCTGCTTACTTGCCTGCCAGTTGAGCCTCTGATCCTCTTCTGTTTGGAACTACTTTTCCTGTTGGGTGGGGCTGGAGCCACTCCCTAGATTCAGAACACTGGAACTCTTCTGGAAGGCAGGAACTCTTTTCTTACCAGGAACTCTTTTCTTACTTAGGCGTGGCTGTGGAAGGAGACACCTAAGCACTACAGGAGGCTATTTAAACCACACCCGGTGGATGAATCTTGCTTTGCGTTATTCTGCAACCTCTGCAGCAGAACGCTCATCGTGTCTTCTGCATCCGGTCCTGGGCCTAAGGAAAAAGGCTTACCATCCTGAATCCAGTCTTCAGCAACACCTATAAAGACAAGAAAGAACAGGTTAGCATTCCGGCATCTGAAAGGCAAAGGCTTACCATCCTGAATCCAGTCTTCAGCAACACCTATAAAGACAAGAAAGAACAGGTTAGCATTCCGGCATCTGAAAGGCAAAGGCTTACCTACTCTTCGTGCGCTCCGGAGGTCTTCACACTGCATTCCGGCATCTGAAAGACAAAAGTTTACCAACTCTTCGCACGCTCCGGAGGCCTTCGGCGCTGCATCCCGCATCTGAAAGACAAAACAAGGTGCGTTTAAAGACATTGGGGAACTTTAATACTCACGTGCCATTACTCCTTTCCACATCTAATCCAGTGGGTATTCCGGCACCCTGCAGCCGCTCCGAACTCGTACCTGCAAAATAAAAAGACAGTTAGAGCGCATAGTGAAGCAGGCAACAAGCGCTTACTTACGTGCTTCCAGGCGCTTCTATTCATCACACGGGCTCCATCTTCAACTCACTTCAGCCCGTCATCCGCCATCGCCGGAACCCTGCAAAACAAGAGACATCATTACTAAAGACTTTAAAGACATTTGAATGACTCGAAACTTACCGTTCGTGCAGTAAACGACGGACAGCAGTCCTCTGAAGTCAAGAGGCCTGCGCTACCTATCCAGTGAAGAAACTGGTTACAGCACCCTGCCCCGAGGCAGATGGAGAGCTCGGCATTCACTTACCTAAGACATCTTACTCTACACGTCAGGCATACAGTGCACAGAGGTCCAGCCCAAAGAGCCAACCGGGTGCTACACATCACCTTTGAAGATACGGTAATCGCCCAGTCAAGACCGGCGCCTCTGCGAGAATCAGGTGAGCGTTACAATCAAGGCCTTGTCGATGTATTCCTTAAGTACCTTGTCTTCGGGCAGTGTAAGCGAGTACACCCTTCCTGCTGGTATCTTAGCTCCTGGCACTAAATCGATAGGGCAGTCATAGGGTCTATGAGGGGGCAGAACATCTGCACCCCCTTTGTCAAAGACATCCCGGAAGGCACTGAATTCTAAGGGAACATGGACTTCCTTGGCAGTAGTAATGGCACCGATAAATGCATTGGAGGCTGCCAATGCCTCGCAAGAAGACACCGGACACACATTCGAGTCCTGAAAACATTTTTCATTGCAGACCGGGGAAGGAAATTGGACAGTTTTTGCAGCCCAATCAATGGCCGGGTTGTGATAGCGTAACCATGGAACTCCCAGGATGACCCGAAACTGGGGTGCTTTGATCAAATCGAAGGAGATAGTCTCCACATGTCCGTCTTCTGTTTGCATGCGGACGAGAGACGTGTTTCGGGTTACCAACCCAGAGACCAGAGAAGTGCCGTCCACTGTGTGGACCGCCTCTGGTTGGGCCTTATCTAATACAGGAACCTTGTTATTGATGGCGTAATCATAGTCCATATAATTCCCTGTTGCCCCAGAATCGATGATAGCCAGAGAAGAAAAAGAAGTGTCAGAAGTTGCAGTAAATACTACTGGCAAAGTGACAGGGGCGGAGGCAGTACCATGAGAGTCCAATGATAAGATTCCCGGCGTAGGGACTCTGTCTATCGCCGGGATTTGGCCTTGCCCGCCTTCTTGTTGGGTTTCTTTGGACAGTCTTTCAGCTGGTGTTCGGCCGAGCCGAGGTACACGCATAGATTGTGAGAACGTCGATACTCACGTTGTGCAGGGGTTAGAGGGCCCCACAGCGCCCCCACTTGCATTGGCTCTGGAACGGAAGATTGCGTTGGAACAGGGTCAAAGGTGGGAGTTAAGTTTGCTTGTGGCTTACGTTCTCCCTTCCTTTCGGACCTTCTGGCGTCTATCTGCAAAACTAAATCCAAAAGTTCTCCAAAAACAGTAGGAACCATGGGGACAGTAGCTAGGGTGTCTTTTAATTCCTCAGACAGCCCTTTATAGAATACTGCCCACTTCTTCTCCTCAGGCCAATCTGCTTCAGCCGCCAATTGGTTGAAACTAGTGAGGTAGGTAAACAGAGAGGATGTGCCCTGGCGCAGGTTCTAAAATTCCACGTCAGTGGCCTGTGACTTGTAGCGGGTATCAAAGACCCTGTTCATGGCTGTGATTAGAGCATCACAGCTGTATAGAACGTAACTGTCAGATTCAAGTACAGGGGTAGCCCAAGCAGCTGCCGTCCCCCCAGATGAGAAAGAATGAAAGCCGCCTTTGTCGTGGAATTGGGGAAAGCAGTTGGGCGGCAAAGAAAGTGTAGTTTACACTGATTAATGAAGGTACGGTATTGTTTTGGATCACCTGTAAAACGCTCCGGGGGGGGGGGGGGCTAACGGAAACTGTGTAGCCATAAGCACAGGGTTTGCAGAAAACCCAGAGGCGGCAGCCGTAGGGGCGCCAGAACCTGAAGCCGTAGCACCAGAGGAATCTATGGCCAGAGTCTGAGAAGCTGGAAACCTCTGCAGGCTGTCAATCCTGTGATGCAATGCATCATGCGCTGCCGTCATATCCGTACGGAGTTCAGACACCAAGCGAACCAAAGCGTTCAGAGGGTCCGTCTCTTCCATGGCTTCTGATTTTGTTACTCACCAGCCGGCGAGTGATCTGGGCAAGCGACCAGGACGTTTGCACTGGATGTTGCTTGAAGAGCTTGAGATGGAGCCTCCACCTGAGCCTCCTCTCTGTTGAGGGAAATAAGCTCTTTTTGATGATATGACCTCTGCTGCACTGAATCACAGACAGAGAGACCGATCACCCAAAAGAGCGGGGAGAACACACCGCCACGGACCCAGCTAAAAAGAAAAAGACAAATGGTAAATACTTGGGGAGAGCAAAGATCACCACAAGAAAAGCCTCACAAAAGCAGAAAGTATCTGGGTTACCCACTCCCCTTGTAATTGAAAAGGAACAGGAATGGAATTTCCCCTGTAAGTAGAAAAGATATTAGCTTCTATTTTGATGGTTCAGATAGGATATAATAAAGAAAAGTTAAGGAAGTCTTACCAGAACAGGAATTGAAATAACCTAATCAATCCAGGCTAGAAACAACAGAGGTACAAAACAATAAACAGGAAGGTTAGTAGGGATGCTATACCCGGGCGGCACGAGGAGCGCACTAGATACGGGTAGGTGCACTTCTCAGCAAGGCGTCCCTGTGTGCACTTTCAGAAATGAGTCTTTGTGTACAATCAGCAAAGCATCCTTGCGTACACTTGAGGAAATAAATCCAAAACAACGGAATGGAGTCGGAATCCACAAAAGAACACTGGAATTGAAGAAGGAAACAGTTCAAAGTACTTGGAGTCAGCTGGGAAGGTGAGGAAAACCAGGTGAAGGCGGTGGTAGGTAATTCAGGACAGAAGTTTCTGTACGGGAAGAAATAGCAGTAGGCAATCCAGTGGAAAGGCAGCGAGGTCTGGTACACAGGCGGGTTAAAGACAGTACAGAATCAGGAAGCAAGCAAACCGTAGGGCAGGGAAATGTCCGGTACACAGGTAGGCAGAAGAATTGAGAAGTCTCAAGGCAGTCCGTAATTGGGAAACAGGAATTCGTACACGGGAAGGCAATGATTAGGAAGGCACAGAAGACGAAACTTCGGATGCCGGTTGCAACGTTAATTAGAAGGAACGTCCTTCCCGCTGCAGTGCCTAATATTACCCAGGAGGCGGAGCGCCGTAAGCCCGTCAGAGCTCACGTTCCGAATAGTCGGAACTACACGCAAAATGTAGGTTTCCTGGGAGTTGTAGGCAAAGGCTGGGTTGTCGATACCCTTGATGTTGTTGAGCCCAATCTCCAGGGTAACCGCCGCCGAGAGAAGTAAGGGGCTGAGAAACGTCGGATACTGTGGCGAAGCGTCACGACTTTGGTAGGTGCCTTGAAAGTGGTCTGTTTCACCTGGCGTGATGAGGAGGCGCGTGGGTCATTCAGACCCCGATGTGTGACAGCGGGAAGGAGCGTCTATTTGCCTTTGCTTTCTTGAGCCTGGCCACTTCCAAGAGCTGAGCAGAGGTGGATCGGAGGTTTCTAGTAGACTGGTGTATAGAGACTTTTTCCTTTAAATAGCTAGGTGCAGATCCATAAATGCACTTGTGGCAGAGGAACAATAATTTAAAAGAGATCCTGGCTGATATAGGCAACCAGTGCAACTCCTTCCTGGCGAAAGTAGCTGGTTAATTCCGTTTCATGCCGTAGACAATACGGACGGCTGTGTTGTGGATTTTTTGCAGTCTAGAAATGTCCTCCTTACTGGCACCACCCAGTAAGGCATTGCAATAATCCACACGTGGAAGAATGACAGCCCTTACCAGTTTAGCTCGATTGTTTTCTTAAATTAGCGGTGCCACCTGCCATAGCACTCTCATATAATATTGGATGTTTTTCACAATGGCATCTACTTGGACATCTGCATTCCGGGTTCCTTCCAAATATGTGCCCAGTGTCTTTACCTTATTGACTACCTCTATCTGGCTGCCCTCCACCAGAAAACTAGAGAAGGTGGGGGCTACGTTCTCCCTAGACTTCTTGGATCCATATATCATAAACTCAGTTTTTCCGGCATTTAAACACAACCAATTTGTGGTCATCCAGTTTTTTATAACTTGATAGACCTCGCTAAGTTTGTCCTGATCCTCCTGATAGTCTCCTGACAGCTCCAGTGACAACTGGAAGTCGTCTGCATAATTTGTAAAGAAAAAGCCCAATCTTTCTGGTTCTCTGCATAGGGGTACTATGTAGATGTTAAAAAGTAGGGGGGATAAACATGCCCCCTGGGGGACTCCACATATAATGGTCTCCACCTCAGAGGATGAGTCTCCCCAGTACACCCTAGATCTTCTTCCTTCCAGGAAAGATTTGACCCAGTCTATCGCCTCATCAGCAAGTCCACCTGTGTCTCAGAGCCGCTTCAGTAAAATCCCATGGTCTAGCAGATCAAAAGCTGTGGACAAATCCAATAATATCAGCAACCCAGATCTACTTTTCTCCACTAACGTCAGCAGAAGGTCTGGAGATCTACCAAGGCACTTTCCGTGCCGTGAAAACGGCGGAAGCCTGATTGCCTTCCATGCAACCGACCAGAGTTTTCCATATAGAGTTGGAGGTTGGTTGTAGCCACCTTGTCAACCAGTTTCAAGAAAAACAAGGTATTTGTAATGGGCTGAAAGGAGCATCCTTAGGATCTAGACCTGCCTTCTTCAACAGGGGTTTCACTGCCACAGCTTTAATAGCTTGTGGAACAATACAGTGCCTAAAAGAAGCATTGATAAATCTGCATAGGAACGGTGCAAAAATATCCAGGTGACCTAAAATTATCTTAGACGGGATAAGATCCCCTGGACAGCTAGTGGGATTCATAGCTCTCAACATATTAGTGGTTTCAGCAACTGATATCTCAGGGAATTTAAAACCTATCGAGGTTAATTCCTGAATAGGGTCTTTATCCCTGGATGATGAAACATTAGTTGCATGACTCATGTCAACACTCACTGTGGTGAGAGGGTCTGTATCTAGTTCCTGCCTCTCTAGCTCATTTATAATTTTATTTTGAGCACATAGTAATTTGTCGGAAAAAGCTTTCTGCGTTCTAGTGTAGTCATCCTGGGTAGGGGTAATGGTATTATTTAGTACACTCGGTTTCTCCCATGACCTAAAGAGGCGGAAAAGTTCCTTAGTTTTGTTTCCTGCCAATATTTCTATCTGGTCTTTGTAATAGGTCAGCTTGGTTTCCGTAATTTTATCTTTGTAGGCTTTTTCGTGAAGTTTCCAAGCCATTTTATTGTTTATATTTTTGTCTTTTAGCCAAACATGCTCTGCGTGCCTTTTACTGGCTTTTAATTTAGCCAACTCTGGCGCAAACAATTTTTGGTGATAAGCGGCTTTCCTAGTTGTTCTAGACTTCATGGGTGTGACTTTGTCCAATATAAATTTCATCTCCCTGTTATATAGCTCAACACGTTTATCAGGATGATCTGAGTCACTTGTTATCATCATGAGAGCATTCATACATTTTTCTGCAGCGAGAGCCTTGTAGTTTCTCTGTACAACTATACACAATGGTTTGTGTTTTGGCTTGGAAGATGGCGGGGGCTGTATTTGACCAGAGATAATCGAGTGATCCGACCATATACAGGGTGTAGTCGTAATCCCAGTTAATGCTATGTTATAGCTAGCCATCCAATCAAGGCTATTCCCATTGATATGCGTGGGATCATTGTTATGGACCAGGATATTATTATTGTTAAGTAATTTTTCCAGTTCCTTGGCTTTTTTATCCTTGGTGTTACCTTTCCACAAATTCAGATCCCCTAATGGTATTATGGCAGAATTTGTCTTCTGCATCGCATTCAAAACATTGATGAGATCTTCATTAAAAGTATTCAAATCGCCTTTGATTATGATTTCTAAGTTGTCTTCCGGGTTTTGAACATATATAAGCATGTCATTGGCGTACAAGGATATCAAATGGCGCATTCCCTGAACTGGTATGCCTGCTTCCATGTATTCCGTTCTTACGTATGCAGCCACCGGCCCCATAGCTAAAATGTACAGCAGTGGCGACAGTGGGCAGCCTTGTCTAGTGCCTTTCTCTAGTACCCAGCGCTCTGAGAATTAGTGGTCTGTCTTGACTCTTGCTACAGGGTTGGTATATATTAGCCTCACCCACTGTAGATAATACAGACCGAAGCCAAACCTACGTAGTGTAGCGTATAGCCAGTCCCATTTGATGAAATCAAATGCTTTTATGGCGTCCAGTGCTGCGATAGCGCACAGTGTATCCCAGAAAGCGGTGCTGTACATACGTGATGTAAACGTCTTAAGTTCCAGGACATATTTCTGCCTGGTACATATCCCGTTTGATAAGGATGCCCCAGTGTATGTATTATCTTTTTAAATCTATTAGCTAGCATCGCCGTTAGCATTTTGCTGTCCTGGTTGAGCATGGAAAAGGGTCTGTACGCGCTACACTCTTGTGGCGGCTTGTTGGGTTTCAGAAGGGGTATAATTATTAATTCCCTTAAGCTGAGTGGGAGGGGGCCGGATTCATGCTCTTCATTTGGAGCGTTCAGGAGATGTGGGGCTAGGTCTGCAGGAAATTCCTCACTAGGCAGGCCATCTGAGCCTGGGCTTTTCCCAGTAGGTAGTGACCTTATTGTGTTTATTAATTCTTCCACCGTGATTGGAGTATTCAGGTCGCAGATTGCCGCTTCGTCTAGCCTAGGGAAGCATATCTTGCTTAACACTTCTTCTACATTTGTGTGGGTGGCCGTGGGCTTTTCCTGATATAAGGTTCGGTAGAAATCCTGAAAGACTGCGTTGATGCCCTCTTGGGTGTTACATGTGGTGCCTTCTTGTGTGTGTATAGAGTAGATGGGTACACGTTGTTCTTCTTTCTTGTATCGCCTGGCTAGCAGTCTACCTGGTGTGTCTCCCTCTGCGTGTTGCCTCTCTATGTATTTGATGTAGCTATGCTTGCCCAGTCTTTCCCTACATCTCAAGAATTGTTAATGCAGAACTGTTTCGTTTGCCTCTTTGTCTACCTGATCCATATGGGATTGTGTCAGATTTTGCAGTGCCTCTTCCATGGCGACAGTTCTCTACAAATCGTAGGTGGAATGCTCCCTGATTTGGCAATTGCAGAACCTGTAATGACCACTTTTAAGGCTTCCCAAAGAGTACCTGTTCTGGATACGCTGCCATTATTTTGTAGTAAATCTTCCGTAATACTGTCTTTAATGTGGTCCCTGAAAGGGGTGTCTTGTAGGGCCTCGCTCCTCAGCTTCCACATCGTGGGTGGGGATCTCGGGGGTGCATATTGCCATTTCAGTAACTCCGATAAGACTGTACTCTTATATTCTGCTGTTGCCAGTTTGTCCGTCAAATCTCTACCTATGAAGAAATAATCAAGCCTGGTGTGGACAGCATGCAGGAAGAGGCCTGCAAGTAGTGTCTGGAGTGTGGGTGCAATGTTCTCCAAATATCAACCAGCTCAAATGATGTCAGAAGCATTTGCAGGGACCTGGCCGGTGCGGTGGGTTTTTGGAATTTTTTGTCTGACCTGTTTATACATGGATTCATGACACAATTAAAGTCCCCTCCCCATATGATGTTACCATTTCTGTATGGGTCAATTCTTGGGTATACCGCCTGGAAGAAATCTGCTGTGCTATGATTGGGGGTGTATGAATTCACTAGGCAGGTATCCACATTTTCTAAGAGCCCCTGTATGAGTACCATTCTGCCCCCATTGTCCGTTTAAACTTGGTTACCTTAAAGGGTACTTTGGATCCGATCCATGTTAGTACCCCGTGAGCATACGCTGAGTACGTGGAGCCTATAACACGTCCCCCCTTATTTTCTGGCAATTAGCGCTTGTTTCTCTGCCGTAAGGTGAGTCTCCTGTAATAAGGCAATGTCTATTTTATGCCTACAGAGATATTTTTAGACTCTATTCCTTTTCACATAATTGTTTAAGCCCCGGACATTCCAGGTAAGCAGTTTATGTCACTAGCCATCATCAACTACTCGCTGTGATTGGGACTTGACATTGGAACCAATTAACAACACCCTCTCTCTACTCCTTAAAGCATGTACAATCAGAAAGGAATTAGTTTGTGTTTTGGTGGCTAATACAGGCAAAACAAGTTCCCTTTTAACTTCCCCAACTAACAACAAACGCCCAGCATTGTTACCCATGCTCAGGCGTGTCTACCTCTCTCATCTGTCTCCGGGGTCTGGTCCTGAGGCATGTACGCAGCGGTTGGACACAGAAATAAGCGTCCAAGGAAGAAAAACTCTGAGGGCGGGTTGGTAGCAGCCGTGGGATGGGTCTTCTCCTTCGGGAATGATGATTTAGTCCATGAAGTGGGACCTGCCATTTAAGCAAACTGGGTGATAACTGTGGTCTTAAGGGACGGCCAGCTACACCAGCGACCCTCTTGCCCTGGGGTCTATAGCCGGCGCTAGGCAACTTCTTCCTTTTGTCGAAGTTTGGCAATCCGTAACCTGGTCTCTGGGTCGTGCCTGCCCCAGCATCCAAGGCGTCTTTGTGTTTAGATGGGATGGCGTTGTCGTCTGTTAGAGAGCAAATCTTCTCTCTATCTATCCATGCTTGTGCCTCTTCAGGGTGGTCAAAAAATAGAGCGTGTTTTTTGTAAAAGACCTTTAGTCGAGCAGGATACATCAACACGTATTTCAAGCCGGTATTTAGCCGATGTGAAATGTGCTCTTTTTGTTTGGGCTTGGAAGGTGTAGTCGGGATACACTGCCAAGTCTACTTATGCTCTTCGAATTGTGCCTCCTTGCATTCAGTAGGATAAGATCTCCTCCCTGTCTTTATAATTTAGGACTTTAGCTATTATAGGATGTGGGGGTGCTCTTGGTGGCGGCTTTCTAGTGAGGGCTCTATGTGCCCTTTCTATTGTGAAGCCTTGTGAGAGGTTCCCGGGTCTGGTATCATGCAAGAACATATTCTCAATATAAGTTGTAGGGTCCGTTCCTTCTTCTCCTTCGGGTAGGCTGACAATGCAGATGTTATTTCTGCAAGCTCTTCTTTCGGCGACCTCTGCCCTGCTTTCCAGTAGACTGACCTTCTGTTGCAAGATGTGAACTTGGCCGTGATTTTCCTGGGTCATTACAGTGTTTTCCGTCAGTTGCTTTTCCAGGTTCGTGGTTCCTTCAGATAGTTTCCTGACATCCTGGCATAACAGCCCCACATCAATTATAATGGCGTCTATCTTGGTACCCAATGAGGCTTTCAATTTCGCAATATCCAGTAGAATTTGGTGGTTCGTCTCCCCAGCCTCCTTTGCTTTATCATGTGTCGTCGCCATGTTGTACGTAGGCACTTGTGGCTGGGTTGTGGTGTAGCTGTCTATTGTTGTTTGATTGCTCTTTGATTTTGCTGCCTTAGGAGGCATTCAGCTTTCTTTATATGTTACAATGTTGTGCCTAAAATCATAGATGTTACAGCTGCGTTGTCAACCATTAGCTCGTAGGGACCTTCGTGTAGTTGTGTTATGTCACCAGGCTCCTATCCCGGCTCCTCCTATAATGCCTTATCTTAGTTGGGAGTTGTGGAGAGGAGACTTCTGGTGCGTGGGTTTTCTTATGGATTACCTCCCTGTTGTATCCCCGGGCGCCAGTACCGATTCCCATTACTCCTCAGTTTATTCCGTGAGCAGGGGGTATGTTTCTTTAAGTGTGGTACGGGTCCTCTGCTTTTTGGCGTTGGTAAAAGATTCCTATGCCCCTCTGGGGCAGTTTGCCTTTTTATTATTTTGGCAGCGGGGGAAGCTTTGGCCAGTCAGCAGTTCATGCCTTGGCCAAATTACAGGAATTGTCACATTTCTAACCCCCTTACTGTCTTCTGCGGATTTGTGGACTCTGCGTTATTGAATGTTGCCACATTGGGCCATCTCGTGTGTAGGTGGTTCTCTGGGAGCCGTTGTGTCTACTTATGTGCTGTACAGTGGGAGCAGTGTGGGTTTCAGTATGGTCTTGCGTGAGTGTTCTCAAACCCGTCTCTGCATCGAACGTCCTACTCGATGCACTGGTGTTCTAATATAAGTGGTTCACCTCTCTGTCCTTGCTTTATGGGTAGGCTTATGTCTACAAGCGTCTCTTTCTTAGGATGCCCTCTAAAGCTTTGGGTGATTTCTCAATGCCCTCAGCACTTCTCACTGACAAGCTTGCAACGTCTCCGATGCGGCCGCCATTTTGATCCCCCTCCGGCAGTTCGCCTCTGAGACTCGCAAGGTGTTTCCTCATTGATCTGCTGGAACGGGCTGTCCCTCAGAGGATTCTGCTCCACCAGTGCTCAGATAGATCGCCTGTCCTTTTATAAGTTGTTTGGACCTGTCTTCTTTGGCGGATGATGCCAGATCAGGCAGGAACTCACCGAGAAGCAGCCTTACACCATGGCTGATAGCCACACCCTCCAATCTTGTAGTGTTATGTGCATTCTACATCATCTTCATTTTTTTTTTGATAAATGCTTTTGGGTTTTCGCTGCATTCCATGAAGGTATTTGGCAGGCTCCTTTCTTTTATTGCCTGCGTTCAGGTTCACCTCCTGTTTTGTTGTTGGGTATGTAAGGTGACCTGTAGTGATTGCAATGCTCGTTGGCTCGTGATCAACCAGTGGTAGTTTTTGCCAACTGTGAGAAACAAAAGGGTGTCTCACCCGCTGATCCTCATGTACTTGTCATCCAGGTGGCCAGGACATGGCCATCGCTTTTGGATCCAGTTCCTTGGGGAGTACCAGTGTGGGAGGATCAACTGGGTGAGGGGTCTTCGAGGAGTGGGGTGCAACAGCCGATGGGGAGACACGGTATTCCCCCTTTTTTGTTCATCTAACCCATCTTATTTTGTAGGATTTTCCAAAGTCCCAATTCCCCCCACCCCCTTTTTACACAAACACTGGGCTGAGGAAGAGGGTGACTCAGAGTAACCAGACCAATTCTCTCACATTGTACTGGACATGCTCTTTTAATCGGGTCAGGCAAAGTCAAGCGCTTTACACTAAGTGCATACACCTGATACCAGATAGCTCTCCTCACATGAATAAAAGGCAACACCCACAGACACACTCTGAGCAACGTGGAGCACAAGTACGGGCAAAACCTCTGGGACGAAGGCACATCTACTGGAGCAGAGCAACGGACGAAGGACGAGAGCAGTGGGCCAAAAACCCCAAGGGTTCCCTACTGGAGGTCGTTGCCTCCAACAGACCGCAAAAGACACGTGGAGAAGGCCAGATCCCACATGTGAAGATTGCATTGTCTTTCAAGGACGCCAGCGCAGCCCCCCCGGTTGAACGGCAGAGTAGGGGAGGCAAGGCTAGTTCTGTGGTACTAACCTTGACTCGTGAAATGAAAATACCAAAACAAGAAAGAAACACACACAGTCTGTGAGTTGGCAAGCGACCTGAGAGACCGGTGTGTGTTAAAGCGAATGAAGAAGCAACATTGTATCGCAAGTGAAGGCTGCATGCGTCTGGATGAGACATGAAGAAAGGCAGACCTGTGAAAGAATTTTGAAGAAAAAGCGGCTGTGAGAACAATGATACTAAGTAACGGAGTGGTCCGGAGAAAGGAAGCAGCCCATTCAAAAGTTTCCATGAAAAGGTACATTACTTGAAGTTATAAAGCAAACAAACAGCAAAAGCGAATTAAGCAAGAGTAATTGTGTACTTGGATGTCAAAGGGTCTTGCGGTGGTCTGTAAAGAGGGCCACGTACATTCGAAAGTCTTCGACTTCCAAAAGGGGTCCGAGCCCGATTGAGGAAGAACCGAAGTACAATAAGCTTGGGGAAGGGAGCCCCCTGAGCAGGTTTTTGTTTAACTGTGATGTGAGAGGTCTGGGCCCGACAGAGGGGGACCTTTGTGAACTTTACATTGGAATACAAATTTGAAAGTCAAGAAAGAGACTTTAATGTGGAAGGCCAGATGGGCCTCAATCCACGATTTGGAACTGCTTAGAGTGTTAGAACCCGAGCCAGAGTGTGTCACACTGCCTACAAGGACAGCCTTACTGTGTGAGGTTGAACGCGAGGAGGAAAACTGGTTCAACTACCCTTATTCTTTTGAACACTGATTTTCCCGTTGCATACATTTCTCCTTTTTACACTTTTTGTACAAGAGATAGGGTAGGCATTAGGTTTTTGTTAGTATAGGCCATTTTGATTTGACAGACTCCACTAGGACTGTTTTGTTTATCGTTTGATGGTCGAGACTACTCCCATCTTAGTTATAGGGCAGAATAGGCGTTTCTCCAACCCCAACATTTTCAATAAAGGTTTTACAATTTGTATCCATTGTGTCAGTGTCAATACTTGTGATGCCATGCCCTCCCTACAGTACAGTACCCAACTATGCCTCTAGACAGGGATGGTACACGTATTGGTTCATGGGCAAAGAAAGTCTTTTTGGCTGGAAGCATGGCATTAAAGTCTGCTATCTCCACATGTTCACTAGCAAAATTCACATTCACCCTGTGGGACTGTATAGCTATGGCAGCTGATCACATCGCTGAAGGGGAGGAAAGAGACGGATTCATGAACCTGATAAGAGATGGAAAAGAGGCCATGTGTGAGTCTCTTCAATCAGGTCTGGACTCGGCTGACAGTATCAGCAGAACCATGGTGGAAAGTACTGTTATACGCAGGTTTACGTGGGTGAGGAAGTCAGGATTTGCACCTGACATGCAATCTAGACTCCTCAACATGCCATTTGACGGCTCACATTTATTTGGTAATAAGACTGATGAAAGCCTTGAAAAGCTGCAGACCTCAAAAGCAGCAGACAAGTCCCTAGGTGCCACCATGAAGCATCCACAGCCATTTCAACCCAGCGGATCATCTTGGAGGGGTAGGTGCTTTCGATTCTATTCCTCAGTTGGAAGAGCAAGAGGACAGGCTGGTCAAAGAGGACGAGGGAGAGGTGCAAAGTGTGCCCAAGCAGCAGCGTCTTTACCATCAGCTGCTGCTTCAGCTGCCTCAAAACCTCTCTGAGTTCTTGACTCACAATACCCTGGTGGGAGGCACGCTGTCACAGCATCTGAAAGAGACCTTGGAATCATCCACCAGGAAGCCATTTGCTAAATGTTCCAGATCCATTCCTGTTGCTGGAAATGTTTAGCCTGCTAGAGAAAGGTTCTATAGAACCAGTACCTATAGTGGAGTGGAGCAGAGGATGGTACTCTCCCTATGTCCTAATCCCCAAGAAGGACAGAGAATTGAGGCCCATGTTGGTCTTGAGATACTTTAACAAGTTCCTCAAGAAGGACAAGTTCAAGATGGTCACACTTTCTCAGATCCTTCAGGCCCTGCAGCTCCTTGATTGGATTGTGCCATTGACCTTCAGGATGCTTATTTTCACGTGCCTATCGATCACAAGCACAGAAAGTACCCGAGGTTCACTGTTGCTGGTTTTCATTATCCAATTCGGGTTCTGCCATTCGGGCTGACCTCCTCCTGAGGGTTTTCATGAAGCTGATGGCGGTTGTGGCAGCGAGTCTCAGAAGAGTGGGGATTCATGTCTACCCCTACTTGAACGATTGGCTGATCAGGGCATGTTCACCCGAACAGGCCTGGAACATCTCAGCATAACCTGCCACTCTCTCCACAGACTGGGCTTCTCCCTCAATTACAATAAGTCCCACATGATACCATCTCAGAGACTCCAGTTCATTGGAGCAGTCTTGGATGCATCCTTGAGAAAAGCCTCGCCACCCGAGGTGAGGGCTCAACACATTTTGCAGATGGTCACCAAATCCCAGAGTGCCCAGCGTCTTCCGGCCTTCGACCTTTTGAATTTGTTCGGCCTCATGGCATCCTTCATGTTTCTGGTGCGCCCGAATGACCGTCTTCAGGTTCCAGGCAGAGTAGCGCAGGATCTCCTGTGGTGGGCCTGTGAGGACAACATAACGAAGGGAGAACCTTTTTGGCAACCACGGCCGGAGATAACAGTAGTGATGGATGCCTCACTCAGTCAGCAGTCATTGGTCTCCATCGGAGTCCAAATTACATTTCAAACTTTTGGTGCTGCGGGCAATCAGACTAGCACTGAAGGCCTTTCTGCCCTCTGTGCGGGGAAATGATGTCCTTATATCCTGATAATGCCGGACAAGATGGTGGCCATGTACAACCTCAACACGAGAGGAGGTATAGGGTCCCTACCACAGTGCTGAGAGGGTTTGCAGCTCTGGTTCTGGGAAATTCAAGAAGGAATCTCCCTTTTGGTGGTTCACCTAGCTGGAGATGAGAACACGCCGGCAGAACCCCTCAAGTGGATCTGTTCACGACCAGATCAACCGGAAGTGCGAACTGTACTGTACTGTACTGCTCCAGGGAATTTCTCTCAAGAGGAGCTCGGAGTTTCCACTTCTGTACATGTTTTTTCCAGTCCCTGTCATTCCTCACGTGATTAGGCGGTTGAGACAGTTCGGGAAACCCATGATCCTAATTTCCCTGGATTAGGACAGGAGGACATGGTACCTGGACCTTCTGGACATGTCCATCAGCCTTGCAAAACATCTTCAACAGAGAGAGGATCTTCTCTCGCGAGAGGAGGGTCGGGCTCTCCATCCAGAGGTCAAGACAGTTAACTTTCACACAAGGGTTCTGAGAGGTTGAGATACAAGGATTGGGACCTCCCCGATCACATAATGGAGATTCTGCTTTTGGCCGGAAGGCCAGCAACACAATCTTTATACTGCTGCAGTTGGAACAAGTTCTGCAGCTGGTTTAGTGAAAAAGATGTGGACCCTATAAGGGAGGCATGGTATCACAAGTACGACACTGACACAAGAGCTATCATTTCAAAACCTTTATTCAATTTTTGGGGTTTGGGAAAACTCCTACTTTGCCCTCTAGCTATGATGGGCGTAATCTCAAACATCAAATAAAACACAATCATAGTCAGTGTGTGTCAAATCAAATGTCCTATACTAACCAGACCTAATGCCTGCCCTACCTCTTATACAAAAAGTGTGTAAAGGGGAATAAGGATAAAAATGGCTGAGTCAGTTCTCCTCCCGACGTTGGACAGCACGGAGTAAGGCAGTCCCCGTAGACAGGATGACACACACTGGCTCAGGTTCTCATAAACAAAAGCAGTTTAAAAAGTGGATGTTAAAGTCACTTATTCCAGCGCTCCAAAAGTTCTTTTACAGTTCAACCAAAAGGTTCAGTTCAAAAGGTTCACATAGGTTTCCCTCCGTCGGGCTCGAACCTCTCAAAGCTTGAACAGTTCACATAAGTTTCCCTCATCTGGGCTCAGACCTTTCAATCACAGCACTTGCAGGGGTTCCCTTCCCCAAGATTAATTCACATTCGTTAGGTGTTCCCTTCCCCTAATTTATTACACTTTTGGTCTCCCTCAGTCGGGCTCAGACCTTTTTACTGATGTTGAAGACTTTCGAATGTGCAAGTCTTTTACTATAGACCTCTGCAGGACCACTTTGACTTTCTCTTCTGCTCACACTCTTATGTTATTTGCCCCAGTGTCTCTTGGTAGTTCAGCACTGCAAGCACAAAAGTTCAAAGAAATCTTTCTCTTCAAGCATTCAACTTTTTACTTCTCCTTTTGCTAGGGTTCATCTTGACCATTGTGCATTTCAGAGTTTGTTCACTTTGCCGCTTTGTAACAAAACATTTCACATTTCGTGGAGGCTTTCGACTGGGCTACTTCCTTTCCCTGGACCACTCTGCTACTCTGTATCACTGGCTTCACAGTCTACAGACACTTAAAAGTTAATCAATGGTTAGCTTTCTTTCACTTTCATCAGCACAAGCACAGCCTTCAATGGTGAGATATACTGTTGTAAATTCAATCTTTCTTTACACACACACACTGGCTTTTAATGTCGTTTGCTAACTCACCGGCTGTGTGTATTCCCCTCTTGTCTTTTTTAGCTTGAATTCACGAGTTAAGGTTACAACCACAGACTTGGCCTCGCCTTCCCAACTCTGTCATTAATCCGGGAGGGTCACTGGCATCCTTGAAACACAATGCAATCTTCTTGCCTGAGATTTGGCCTTGTCCGTGTATCTTTCATGGCTCTTCGGAGGCAATGACCTCCTGCAGGGATCTCATGGGTTTCTCTACCCTTTGCTCTCATCCCTTGATCGGTCGTTCTGCTCCAGTAGGTTTGCCTTCTCCCCGGAAGATCCGCTGCTTTTCGTGTTTCACCTTGCTCAGAGTGAGTCTCTATGTTCTGCCCTTTATCCGTGTGGGGAGAGCTAATGGGTATCAGATGTATGTGAATAAAGTCAAGTGCCTGACTTTGCCTGACCTGATTAGTGGGACATGTCCAATGAGATATGTAAGGGTTCACTCTGAGTCACCCTCTTCCTCTGCCCAGTGTTTGGGCAGAAAGTGGGGGGGTGGGTGGAGTTGGGACATTGGAGAATCCTATAAGATTGCATGAGATATGGGAACGGGAAATGGGGGAATACATCGTCTCACCATCGGTTGCCCCACCCCGACTCCCCGAAGACCTCTCACCCAGGTGATCCTCCCACACTCGTCCATGCCCAGGGTCTGGATCCAAAGGCGATGGCCATGCCCTGGCCACCTGAGAGAGATCCCCGGGAACTAGTAGGTGAGACACCCTTTGGTTTTTTGCAACTCTTTTCAATGCGATACACCTATGGTGCTATCTATTTTGCTGCATTTAGCTAATCTGGGTCTCCAGATTTGAACAATTAAGGGTTATCTGGCAGCGCTTTCCATGTTCCAGCGCACCTCGGAGGAGGCATCATATTTCAAGATACACTTAATTACTCTGTTTCTTAAACGACTCGCAAATGTGTTTCCTCCTACACCTTTCCAAGCACCACTTGGGACATTCATTTGCTCTTAAAGTTTTTGACATGTGCTACTTTCAAGCCACTTCATTCCTGCCATTTAAGGTTGCTAACTTTCAAAACTATTTTATTAGTTGCGATAACATCAGCCCGCATGGTGAGTTGCAGACCTTATCCTATAAACCTCTGTTTACCACATTCTACAAGGATCAGGTTTTCCTTAAAGTCAAACCCTCATTTCTACCTAAAATTGTATTGGAAAATCATTTAGCACAGAAAATTGTGCTACCAGCCTTCTGTCCACCACCTCATCCTGGCAAGGAAGAGGAAAGGTTTCATAGACTCGATCCAAGGAGAGCTCTAAGCTTTTATGTTTCAAGAATGGCAAAGTTACGCCAACACAACCAAATTTTCATAGGATATGCAGAACACAAACTAGGTCTGTCAGTTACCAAACAAACCCTATCAAGATGGATAATACTGGCTATTTCAGAGTACTACAGGCTAGCTGCAAAGGATCCCCCAGTGGGTTTAAGGGCTCATTCCACTAGGGGCATGGCAACTTCCTCTGCCCTTCAGAGGGGAGTTTCGATAAAGGATATCTGCGAGGCAACTGCCTGGTCTACCATCCACACGTTTACAAAACATTATTGTTTAGACACTTCTAACATTGAAGGAAGAGTTGGGAAGAGTGAAAGACCTAAGGGATTTTCACTATACAGAACCTTGGGGAGCAGGGTAAGGGCACTCAATGATGAAATACGACATCCCCTTCCCTTTGAAATCTCTTCCGCATCCTATTATACAGGAGTTACGGATTTCCAACTGCTCCCCCCCCACCCTTTTCTGTCAAACACTGAGACAGGGAGGAGAGAGAGTGGGAGGATAAGGATTACCAACGTAGAACCACAGACACAGAAAACAGACTCTCCTCTTTCTAGAGTAGAATGTCCCACTAACAAAGCCAGGCAAAGTTAGGCCTCCCTTTACCATCATGCACACCTGAACATGATCACCACTCCCAGAAAGTATAAATGGCGGGGCAGGAAAGCACACTTTGAGCAAGTCAGGGATGCTGGAAGGTGCCAGAGAGAACCGTAGTGAGCTGCAGAAGCCCCGGAAGACCTGGAGGAGGAGAAAACCACCCAAACACTGGCGCTGCTATTTGAGAGGAGACTGTTATGTGTGGGAGGGAGCTGTACTTCCAGAAGGCAGGACCAGGTGCAGCTGGCGGTACCTACAGCAGAACTCCTCCCCTGGGGGCAGATAAGCTAACCCAGCTACAGGAGGGGCAGGAGGTAAGACCCTGACCTCATTGAAGCATCCCCCATGTGTCTCCTACTGCTCCCAAAACATGGAATGCCATATTGGGGAGCTGTGAAGTGGGAGCACAATGATCACAAGTGTATTCTGGGACTCGGAGTCCAAAAACATACTTTTGAAGATTGTGAACTTTGTGAGAGGGATCTGAGCCTGGCAGAGGGAGACCCTTGTGAACCTTGTGAGAAGGGCCCGAGCCCAGCGGCGGGAGACCCTGTGAACTTTGTGGGATCGGTCCGAGCCCGATAGAGGGAGTCTTTGTGAAATTTTGTGAGAGAAACTGGCACCAGAGAAAGAGTGGTCCAGTGCCACATGGGCACTCATTCGAAGGTCGCTGGCTGGTGCCCCATCTCCCGACCCAGGAGAAAAAAACAAGTACCAAGAGGCCTTAGGGGAGGCTGGTGTGATGTGTCAAGGTGGTCATACAAGGGTCAAACCAAACCCCCTGTACAGTCGAAAGTCTTTGACACATTGTGGAGACAAACGTCAACCCGACTGCGGGATGCCTGCGAATTGGGGTGAACCCTACCCTAGAACATTGTGATGAATGAACTGTGCAGAGCCTGACTGGGGGCTTTATAGAAAACGTGACGGGGGGCTTTATAGAAAACCTGACTAGGGGCTTCAGAGAGAGCCTAACTGGGGTCTGAGACCCAGACTTAGGTAAAGGGAAGAACCTAAGGGGTCTAGAATGACTTTTTGTTAATGATAATGATGTGTTATTTATGTAGCGCCTTAATCCAAAGAGCATTACAGAGCACATATTTACATACAATATCACCCAACCGAAATTGGTACTCATTTATTGACCTCGGAAGGATGAAAGGCTGAGTTGGTCTTGCCGGGATTCAAACCTGCGACCTGCAGATCACGCCCAAATCGCAGCAGCGAGCGCTTAACCCGCTGAGCTATCTTACCGGCTTGTTGGAGTGTGAACTGTGGCAAATGTGAACTCGACGGCGGGATGCTAAGAGAAGCTGAGGGAAGTAAACCCCCCGTTTTCTGATGAGATTTTGAATTTGTGAACTGTGGAAAGTGTAAATTCGACTGAGGGAATTGTGAAACTGGCGTTTGCGCCCGGCTGAGGGGAATGCTGTGCGAATTGTGATGTTGTGAAGCACGCACTTGCCATAGAATAACAGAGTGACCCAGCGATACATGATCGCCCTTCGAAAGCCTCTGTTTAAACTGGCAAGTGCTTTGAGAGGCTAACGCTGAAAGAAGGATCGGAGCACGGCTGAGAGGAATTCTAGGGTGAAGAGTAATCACCTGATGTGAAGGTTACCAAAAGAAACTGTTTGTTTTGATGTTTTTGGCATATAAGGCCCTCTGAAGCAAGAGACTTTGCTTGAAATAGACTTGGACACAGAAGGTCCCGATATTCAGAAAAGGAACTGTAATGTTGTGCCAGAGAAGCCCAGCAGTGTGCTGTGCTCCAGAGTCCCACCTTGTCCCGTGCAAAAAACGTGGGGAAGGGAGACCCCGGCCATAACATCCTGATTTATCATTTTGTGAACACCTCTTTCTTTTCTTGTGAGCATTATCTCACACTATTTTGTAGCATAGCGGTAAGGATTGGCAATAGTTTTTTGTATAGGCCCTTTTTATTTGACTAGACTCCACTTGGACGGTATTATTATTATTTGATGGTCATAGCTTGCTCCCATTTTAGATTTAGGTTTAGATTAGGCGTTTATCCCACCCATTTTACAGTTTAATAAACACCATTTAACTGTGATCATTTGTGTCTGTCTTACTTGGATACCATGCCTTCCTTACGGAAGGCAGTTCCATGCTCCATTCTTGACAAACAATAACACTCAAATTCTTGCACCCTTCTCCAAAAGAACTTAATACTTATTTGGGAGTCTATCATAAGATGAGGACTACGTGGGAGGACACAATCCATTACTTACCCGTGGTAACGTTCTTTCGATTGGATGCTCCTTCCATGTATTCCTCATCAACCCTCCCAATCTACCCCAATGTAGAATGTCCAGGCATTAGATTTTGCGCTCTTTTAAAGTCTGATAAATTAAAGGCACTTAATAATGTCATTAATTCTGCGTATGGGTGGCATAAAAACAGAACTGAAGCCAACAGGCACTGCGCGTTGTACATATACTCGGCATTGACATCAACCGAGATGGAAGTCCTCGAGGGACATCGGGTCTACCGTGTCGACGCACAGCACCCTCTGCCAAGAAGAACATTTTTTTCCAAAGCACCTGAAGCTGGAAACTAAGATATCATTAGATGAGGAATACGTGGGGGGAATATCCAATTGAAAGAACGTTTCCACTGGTAAGTACCTTGTTATTTCACCACTTTGGTACTGGGATGAGGAAGATGCCTGCAAGGAGCTGTGAGAGTCAGGCATGTCCCTTTATTTATGGTCAGGCAGGGCAAATGAAGCATGCACACCTGCAGCCTGTCAAGGGGCTGCAGGTGAATAAAAAGAGACCAGCTCAGCAAATGGGAGAATAACAGGGGAAGCAACAGTGAGAGCTGTGTCTGGGAGAACAGCAGGAGACCCTTGGGAGGAGGCAGCTGTGGTGGGACCGGAGAAAGAACCAGGACGCCGGCTGTTTTCCTAGAACACTTGTGCAACCCAATCTGAGTGGGCTGTGCATATGCCACAAGCCTGTGAGCTTCCAGAACCCAGCATGAGCAGCAGGAGCTGTTGGGGAGTCCGGAGTGCAGAGGACGCTGTCCGTGTCCATCAAGAAGGGTCAAAGGTGCCAGTGTGAGGAAGGAAACACCTATCGAGCAAGCGGAGCTCACACCAGTGTATTTCGTGGCTTCAAAAGCTGAGAGGAAGGGCGCTGGAACCACCGGGGAGAGGCGCAGAAGGGTGGTGAGTGCCAGTAAGACGCTCCAGCACTGGTGCGCTCCCGTAGGACCGCAAGGGAATAACAGTCCGTGAAAGTAAGCAAACAAATATCTATTGAATACTGAACTAATTGGAAACTTACCAATGAGACAAACACATGCATATTGAATACCAAACTAAATGGAAACTTAACATTAAAGCTACATAAGGGCACATTGAACAACAAACTGAAAGTAAACAATATTGAATGTATGTTGCACCACGATTTAACTTAAACCTTGAAGTCAAGTACATTAAAGTCTGGAGGAAACCAAACGGTGAACTTTAATTAGTGAATGCAGTGTGATAAGGCCCCAGTTTGGCAAGAGGTATATGGCACGTGGTGGCAGAGCCACAAGGCTATCAAGGAGACACCAGAGGGGTGCAAGATGATACTCTAAGCCAAAAGGGCAATAAAAGGAATCAAGTGAAGGTGACTTGGTGCATAGGAGCAAGTGCCAAGGAACCTGTGTTGGCTGGGTGGACCATATGGTTTGACAAATGTGCCTAGACCAGAGAGCCCTGAATGGTGAAAGATAAGGATACAGTGAAACAGCCCAATGAAACCACTGCAAATAAGCTGGTGCAGTACGCCAGAATGAGGGTCAGGTTGACCTAGTGTTTTGTTAAGACTTTTTGAAAGACTGAAGCAAGTATAAGTGGTGAAGGTGACGTCTTGGGGAAGGGCACCCTGATACCTGAACGACCACACTTGTTGGTTTGGGGAACCGAGTCTCAAGGCCCTTTTTGTTTTGGATTGTGTTACTTGAAAGTTGGGGAAGGGAACCCAAGGTTTTGTGCTGAACTATATCACCTTGAACTGGAGAAAGGTATACTTTGAGAATTTTTTGTGGAACTTTGTTATGCTTGGGGAAGGGAAGCAGAAAGAAAGGTGTGAGCTGAAGAAAGCTCAGAACTTTGAGTTGAACACTGTTTCTGTTAACTTTAAAATCCCTACACACTTGTTAGCTTTAGTTGTGAGGGCAAGGATAGGGTTTGGACAAGGATGGACTTTTAAGTTGCAATCTTTGACTCAGACTTTCCTTAGTTTCATTCAGGTAGGGAAATCCCATCTTACCATAGGGCAAGTTAGGCCTTCAACCATCCTGACATTTAAGTTAATAAATATCTTTTGTTTGAACTTTAAGTCTGTTGTCTGTGCCTTACTTCATGATGCCTTCACAATACTTAGAAAAACCACACATGATGTCTGTGGAGTTGCTTGGGCTAACTTGTTAACTTCATTTGGTCTATGCATTGTGAGGATGTAAGAGTTGGACACAAGGCTGGCATGTTGATTGGCAAATACTTTTATTAATAACAAAAAAACAGGATTTTCGAAGGATATCCTAGCTAGCCCTATCTCTAAGAGTGGCTTCCCTGCCTCAACATAAGTAGCTAATGAAACCATCTGTGTCAGAATGTCATAAGAAATATTCAACGTCCTGTGTCCAAATCCAGACCTGTCGCTCACAAACGAAACGTGATATAAGATGAAAAGGGAAAATGTCTCTGTGCTGATCACCCATAGCCCTACTTTGTAGTTCTCCATCAAAGTTCAAATGAAAAAAGGGCCCCAAACAAAAAAAAAATCCCCAAAGTTCAAAGGGTTATTTCCTTCCACCTTTAGTCTCTTAAAGGGTTCACAAATACGTCTCTATTCTCTTGGTTGAAAAAAAATGGGTCCCAGACCCTGTGGTGCCAACCTAACTCTCTTTGCAGTGATGAATAGGAACAGACTGGATACTGTCTTCCAAGCTGAGTCGAGGGTTCAAGACCATTGTGAGCAGGCCGGCTTCCAGGCACTGCAACGAGAAGAACAACCTGGATGTCTTGCCCAAGCTGTGTTGAGGGTCCCAGACCCTTGTGAGCAGACCCAGCTTCCCGGTACTGCGACAAAGAAGAACAGGATTCAGATCTTCCTCCCAATTGTCACCGGTCCCATACCCTGTTCCCAGTACCCACTTGCTTCACTCTTCTGCCAAATAGGGTACTTAACGCTTTCGCTCTCTCACTTGTCTTTATCTGACTTCACTTTGACCCACACCCTTGGTTTACTCCCCTGCCAAAGTCTAGGCATACCACTCGTACATTCAGAGTTCATATCCCTCTTTACTGCTGTTGAGGGTGTGTTTCTCCAGTATGAGTCTCAGACCCCCTTCACCTTGTTGCTCTGTCTCAGTGAAGAGTCACACAATACTTTACCTAGGGCCTCATGTACCCTGTGGGTCTCCCCAACCTTGGGCTTTGCCAGCCTCGTACCTGCAGGGTCTTGGCCGCCGCCCTCTGTTTTTTGCAGGTCTCCCAGGATCTTCAGCTGTCTCTCTGGATCACCGGGACTTTCCCCGGTCTTCCGAGGGTCTCTGTAGCAGTTCGTCATTGGTTTCTATGCATGCCAGCACCCTTGGTCACCGAAGAGTGTAACTCCTCTCCGGTGTACTTCCTGCTTCGTGGGTCTCTCGCATGTGCGTTTCTCTTCCGGACACAGTCTGATTCTCTGCTCTACCCTGCAGCACGTAGCTGCCGAGCTGTTGTCCAGGCCGAGATGAAGACGCACTCACCCTCTTCCCTCTCTTGTTTTAAATGACACCTGGCCAATCGGATCAATCGAGAGACTAGAGCAGGTATGTTGGTTCACCTGAATGTTCCTCATTGCTCTTGGCCTCGTCCCAGTGGCCCCTACATGGGATAGAGAACAAAAATACATGGGCGCACTAGGTAGTGTGTTAAGGGAAGGTTGACAAGGAGAGGTGGAGGGTTCAAAGGGGTACCACGTTCTCCCGGGATCGTTGCTACTCTCCACGGGGTCCCCCTCCTCATGAGATCTGTTAGGACTGATTTTCTATACTCTGGCCTGGTAGACAGATGTATAGAAGGCCAACCTATATTGTGACAGGAACAACTCTGGGAAGCTGTAGCCAAACAAGACTAGGTAGCAGTGACAGGCGGTCTAGGGTAAGTTCTTCAGAGGGGGGTGAGCTTGTAAAGGGTCCACAATGAGGTCACACAATGGGAATCACAGATTACTCTTAGACAGGATGTATAAAAATACAATTCTTTATTTATGACCAAAACACGCTATAGAAAAATGGCTACAAGCAGGTAGACGTATCACACAACAATATCAAACTAAATACATATATATATTCACTTTGTTATATGGCATAATACAAATAAGAAACTCCTGCAAAGGAAAGGTTAGACAAGTATTATGCACAAAAAGGTCAGCAGAGATGATTCCAAACTAAAATTGTCCAGCCCTAAATTGCCTGGGGCCTTAGTTCAGGATATAGTTCGACAGAATTTAGGATGCAGTAAAAAATGCAGTTAGGGTCTCTGGGGTCCAGGGAAGGGTTCTAAAGGTTAGGGATCAATTTAGAGTAATGCCCAAAAGTAGCCCCAACAGTCAGATGTCTTGCACAAGCAAGCAGTGGCAAATCCAAAAGTGTTAGAAATAAGCTTTATTATAAGCCCATTGACTTATAATGGGAGTATAGGGGTAGGATAGAAACTCTGCAACTTACCCCCCGTATTCCAATTCTTCTCCAGACTTGGCAGAACAAAGGAAGAGTGTCCAATATTGCTTTTCCTGCCTAAAGCTACAGTCCTCGGTTCCCAGGGGATGCAGGTTCGAGCTGATCTCCGGTTGGTGTCTTTTACTGTTGCAAGGACTCTCGGTCGAAGAATGCAGAACAACTCGATGTAGCACCCCTCTCAGGACTGGACTTGGGTCAGGTAAGCAATTTTCAGACGGTGGTCACTGCGCACGTCTACGTAAAAGGACTCTGCAGCCCTGGTCAGACTTTCCCTCCTATCTCGGATCCCCTTGATGCTAGGATGCTGAAATGTCGCAGCAGGTAGTCTTGCAGTGCCAGCTGAGGCTCCCCCAAGTTTCAGGACGAAACTAGGAACGGTGACGCCAGCAGCACCATAGCATAAAAACAAAGCTGGTCAGGCACAGGATGGTTGCAGGGCACTTCCGAAGGCTTCCTTTGGCAGGGCACCGAGCAGACGTCCGGAATGGATGGTCCCTCCACTCCAAGGGTCGTATCTCCTTTGCTGGATTACTAAAGATCAAGAGCAAGACAGGGCTCCTCCAGGACAGCAGCAGAAGTTGGGTGCCAGAGCTCCTTCCGTCGGGTCTCAGGTCTCTTCGCGGGTCTCGCAGCTGAATGGGATACTTGGCTCCTTCAGGTTTCTCAGGGATCTCTGAAGAATGGGTGCAGGGGTCCTCTTCTTATCCTAAAAACCAGGTAAGATCTGAAACTCCGTTTAGCCAATAAGCAGCACTAGTGCGCGCGCGCACACACACACACACACACACACACCCTCCCCCCACCCACAACCCCCCCTCCTCCCAGCAGTGGTCCAATCAGGACCACTGATGGGAACATTCATGCATACCACTCAGACACACTGAAACTAGTTTGTGGATTGGAGTCAGACAGACCCAGCCCACATCCTGCCAGCAAATACACCCACAGCCCTCTAGTAACCCGCCAAAAGCTTCTGCTTTCCCCGGCACTGGTAGTCATAATGATTTTCCTGGCCTCAGGCCATTACGAAGGCTAAAAGACACGATGGCAAAGGAACAGGCGAAAAATCTTGCAGCACGGCCATGTTTCACCAGTAGCCACAGTTAGTAGCCAAACGCTGGGGAAAAGTCACTGCTGCCACCAGCCTATCCCTTTAGCACACCTAGAGTAACCAAAAATCTTCTTTTAGTCTAGGGCAAAACAAAAATACACCCCAGTGTACTGCAGTGTAAACTCCTGTGCGCAATGATAAAAAGTTACCACAAGTGATACAAAAGGAACCAAAAGTAGTAACACAGAAACACGACTAAGGGAAACAATGTTTGCCAGTACTGACAGCCTGAAGGACATATCAGTTTCCCCATAACATATGAGCAAAAGCCAGTGCAGTGAAGCATAAGGCTTCACTGCACTGCAGAAAGTACAGGTCAGATAAAAAAAATAAAAGCAAAAAGTTTGGGGGTTCCATAAAGATGGAAGGTAAGGTGCAGTAAAGAGAAATCTTTCCTAAAATGATCCTCCCACTGAATACCACCCCCATTGGGACTATCGGTTGGCGGCCTCACCTCCCTGGCCTCATGGGAAGGGGCTTCCCCATCTAAAGAAGTGACAATATTCCGAGGTTCGTCACTGCATGTTGAATGGTTGCTGCCAAAATGACCGGTAACTTCACTGGAGTCTCTACTCGCAGTTCAATAATTACATATTTGTCTCCCACTCTTTTTTTACATATGAGATTGACATGAACATTCTTGCATGAGAAGGAAGGGATCATTACCCTTAATAGCGCATATTCGGGATAAGAGCAGCTTGCTTGCCAATAGATTGTGCAGGACCTCTTGAGGTAATTTCGGGCAGAAATAGGCTTAAATTGACTCTACATAATATGCACATGGTGAATTTAGAATTGCGTGACCTTGAAACAAGACACCTAAACACTGTGTAATAGATATAGATTCTGGGAGACAACCATAACCCAATTGATGAGAACACACTAGAAGACCTATCTAAAACTTACATGATGAAATACATTCACGCTACTGGCGACATTGTCAATATAATTGTCTCCAACATGATTTTTAATAGAAAGACACAATTCATATGCATGTCCCAACATAAACATTTTGATATAGAGATAAGGGATGCTCAGAGGAATTTGAGAAGAGACCTTAGACAGCTTGGACAATTACATATGACTTTTGTAGACTATACTAGGGCAGTGAGAACAAGCAAGGTACTCTATAACAATTGGCTCAGAGCCCATTGGAAAAATAAAATAGAGTCAATGGCAAGCACTGATCTCAAGCATCAGGGATAAAAATGTCGGCCTTCTGGAGAATGGTTAAGCCATTTCAGATCTCATCAGTCCCTATAGCTGGTGCTACCAAAGAAGCTTGGGTTAAATACATAGGCGAGAATTGGCAGAACCATAAGTACTGCAAACAACATCACATTACCAAATGTAAGATGGCATTACAAACTACACATCAGGGAGCTAATTAAGATCATCACCAGACCGAACAATTCCCAGGGCCTGTTGGGCTGTGTAACACTCATTAAGCTGAATCCTCCCTGGTGGGCGCAAATAGTTCATGTCTTGTTTAATGCCATTAGCCACACTAGCTTACTCCCTAAAACCATTTTAGAGACCCATTATTGTAACTGTCTTTAAAAAGGGACTCTGTAATGACCCTAAAAATGACAGGATTTTAGCCATGTTGGACGCTCCGGCTAAAATATTTGCCTGCGTATTCCTAATGGAGTAGACTCACTTGCTATTGAAGTCCAGCATTATAACATTTAACCAGACAGGGTTTTGGAAGGGCAATGTCACCAATATCAGTACACTGTGAGGTTTTATGGCAAATCCCAGCAGGGTTATTTAAGATGATATCTGCGCTTTAGACAGATAATCCTATCAGAGCCAGGCTGTCGCATATGGGGGGGGGGCTAACAGATAGATTGCAAACATATGTAGGACTAAAACAGCACTGGATCCTTGCACCTGCTCTTTTTAACCTATACCTTTCCGCCTTGTCTAATGCACTAGTCACTAACAAGGCTCATCCTACCAGAGTAGACATGATCCGCATCCAATGGCCAGGGTATGCTGACAACCTCTGTGGCAAGCCAGAAGAAGCACTCGGACCAGAGGACATAGGTTTCAAGTCTTTTTTATGTAACTGTAACTTAAAGAAAATTCCACACTAACCCTATTGCTAGAGGGGGATTCCCTGCCTAACAAACTAAACTAAAGTGATAGTCATTAGTTCGAATGAAAATAGACTTCTGTCCAAATCTATCAGCTAACTGGCCTTACCACTTATCAAAACGAAACAATAAATAGTTGGAGTACTCTGAACACTTAGGCTTCTTGGAAAAAAAGTCTCCACAGGTATTCCAATGACCTTTCCCTGGAAGTTCCAGTGTTTCAGTCGTCTTAACAGTTCTGCCTTAATATCCAATTCTTGTCAAGTTGGTTCCCAAAACAAACGGCCTCATTACACGTAGTGCGGTAAGGGTTTACCGGTACCGGTAAGGGCACCGGTACTGGTAAACCCTTACCGCCTTACTACGAGGTCCCTTTGCGGGTTGGTACTTTAACGCCTGCTTTTTAGCAGGTGTTAAAAACCAACCCGCAAAGGGACCAGGGTGCTAATTACGGTAGCGCAATTTGCTGCACCGTAATTAGCGCCTTCCCCATTCCCATAGAGCCCTATGGGGCAAAAATGGGAATGGGGAAGGCAATGGAGAAAGGCGGAATTACCGCCTTCCCAACCTTGGAATAGGGCGGTAATACCCCTTTCCTCCAAAAATTACTGGCATGAACCATGGTGCTAATAGCACCATGGTTTACCGCACTACGTGTAATGAGGCCCAAAATGTTTTAGGATTTTTTAGGTGGAGGGATATTTCACTGATCCCTCTTCTCCACGTATCTTGGCTGTTTATCACATTCAGAAACTGGGTGCCTCTATGCTTCCCTTTTATCTGCTTCCCATTTCCTTCCTGGGGATACATTGATTTGCTGGGCTTTGTGGTTTGAATCTGATTCCTTTTCTCCCCATGTAGTCTCTCTACTTTACAAGTCTCTTGGGCCTGGACAACTCACCTACCTTTTATCTTGAAGGGTCTGCCCCAAGTAACATGGGACTCTTAAGGGAGGTTTCCCATTGTGTGTCGCTCATCTTCTATGGACACAAGCGGTTGTTGCTTTCTGCTTGTCGGGACGTTCTCACTCCTCTCCGCTTCCTCTCTGGGAACGGAAAAAACGCTTTGTTTGGTTCCGTAGTTCAACGTCGTATTCGTATCTGCTTTATGAGTGAAGAATCACTCCGCTCTTTTCCCCTGGTCTCGGCTGACGTTTACATGCTCCTGGCCCACCATGTTTGTGGTGTGGTCGCACCTCCGGGTAGTTGTCGGCAGGCTTCACCATACCTTCTAAGATCTGGCCCCACTCCGAGTCTGCGCAGCGTGTTTTCATCCGACGCTCCCTTCCTTCCACACCACTGCTGACTCCACGGTTCAGCACGGCTCTTTATTCTCATAGCTGAAACGAGAGGGGGCGGATTGTTCGTCACAGGATGTTAAATGCAAAGAAAGTTCTACATTCTCTGAAGTAAAACGTGCAGTGGTTTCATCCACATCAGCTACTCCCATGTAAGCAGACAATGACCGTCATTATGAGTTGGCCGGTCCGGTAATAAAGTGCTGGTAACCACATACACCGGCACCTTTCTGGACCAGCCAACTACAAGTCTGCCAGTAGAGGCTCTGATCTACCGGCAGGCCTGATCTGCTGTTAGATCAGGTCCCTAGCGGCAGATAAATGCCTGAATCCCCGGCACCAGTACTAACGGTGCCAGTGATTCGGGCAACCCCATCCCATGGAGTCCTGTGGAGCTCCATGTAATATCCCGGTATTACCCGGATATCAGAAGGCGGAGACGGTACGGTTGTTTCCCCATATCCTGCTGGAATTACCTGCCAGATACCAGGAATCTCATAATCTTTTCGGTAGGGAGTTCTACACTGGAATTGGAGTCCTTGTACCCTAGAGGGGAGTCAGTGAGGTCCCGCTGTCCCAAACCCCTAGGGATGGTTTTACTTATTGAGCTCACCGCTCCGGCCTCAAAAGGGGTGGCTCCCCATAGGGAAGAAAGAACAAATTCACACCTGGCACTATTAGACTGTAACCCCAATGGCCTACAACAATATCTTAATATCTTGTATACCTATTCCACTAAGAGTTGACTAGCCATTAACAAAAACAAAAACAAAAGTATGGTATTTTAATATGGATGAAACAAGCTATCCAAAAAACACAGTTGGAATGTTATATCACTGCCATTGGAAATAGTAACACAATATGATTTCCTTGGAATTACAATTGATTGTAGGCTCAGTTTGAAAAAATGAAAAAACTAAGATAACACAACAGCTTGGAGGAATCACAGCCTTCTCTAGGAAATATTGTGTCTATTCGCTGACGTCTGTAATTGATGTATACAAGGCTAAAATACCTCCAGCTATCCTCTTTGGAGTGGAAATATGGGGACATATGTACATCTCAAAAATGGAGGGATTGGAAGGGCCATGTCTTAGAACCATAATGGCAAGCCCCAGTAAACTCCCCATTGAATATTTAGACACAGAATTTGGCACCACCAGTTTTACCAGCTTGCTAAAAGTATTTTGCCTCAGTCTACTCTGGAAGTTAAAGAATTCAGCTCCTGAGTTGCTCACACACTACATTACCAATTTCTATAACAGCAACCAAGATTGTATTAGAGAGTCTTTGTTGGTTATCCTAGTCAAAGATGCAAGTAATTTGTGCAATCACACTGATCTCTTAAATATCTCCTTCTTGAGATTGAAAACAACCATAAAAAGGACAATAACTGATTTAGATGTTGAAAATGTATTTACCAATCTGGCAGGCAAGTCTCTGAATAGAGTATATATTCTCCAACACTCTTTGGTTATCAAATCATACTTATACATTCAGGAATTACCTGCAAATTGGATCTTAAAAGACTATCTAAGACATTTGTTTTACAACGATAACACTTTGGGACTAATGGGAGCAAGAGAGGGTCTGTACCAGGATAGAAGATTATGTAGACTATGTACTAGAAACTGATAAAGACGGCTATTAAACTTATTTGTAGTACAATAAAAGACTGTACTAGCATGTAGTTATTTACCAAGTTTGAATGTAATATGTGATACATTATGGGAGCGCTTTTTTAGCAGAAATGTTATATCCTTCCACAAAGATGTGGCTTAATATTAAATCCATATATTTTTTTTTATTGATTTAGCTGACGTATCAACTTTTCAATTTTATATACAATTTTTTTCATTTAGTCACAATTGATTAAAATTAATACAAAATGGAAAAGTAAACACGTTTCGCTTTTAACTACCAATCAAAAGTTTGATAAAACATGAAACATAAAAAAAATATAAAATATACATATGGAATTGCACAACTTAAAACTCCAAATTGAGAGCTTTTAAAATAATTCCACTGGTGATCTGTTTTTAAAGCGCCCAGGAAAGGACAATGTTCTTTGAAAAAGGTCTGATGTATATCTGACAACTTAGGGCAAGTGGTAATTAGGTGTTGAAGAGACTCATAAATCTTTCGATTGAGACAAAACCGACAAAATGGCAGTTCTTTGGGTATGAGTTTACGCCTGGCTTGCAGTTCGCGAAGCTGCCAGAGATTAAAGTGTAACCTTAATATTGCATTTCTCATGGCAGGCGAAAGAGATTTTAACAAATAGGACTCCATACTTTTTAAAAAAAAATGTTTTTAAACTTTGGTTTTATTGGCATTTTCTTAATTTAACAAACCGGGCTGAGTAACCCATAAGGCACACAAAGCGATTGACTGTCCCGTTCAACCCTTAACCCCCCTTCCCTCCTCCCCCCTCCCCAACAATACCCCCCCCGCAATCCTGATATAACTTCCAACGTGAGAGACAATGAGCGGCCTTGTCCTCTCCTGTACTCAGGAGACGATGTGGTAGGAGACCATTTTTGCCGGCTGAGGTCGACGTTGCCGTTCCCCCGGTCGTGGGCATTCCAAGCGAACCCAGCTGGACTCCGGGCCCCCCCCCCCCTTGGTGCGGGCCAGTGTCTCAAGTCAGTGGACGTCCCATCCCCAAGATTGTTGCACCCCATACCAATTACAATGAGTCATTGTTCACCATGGCTGTGAGTTTGTCCATCAAGAACATATTCTTTACTTTCTTCAGCCATTCATCCTTGGAGGGGGGTTCCGGGCTCTTCCACTTCTGTGCCAGGGCCACCCTCCCCGCCCGCAGCATTGTTTCCACCATCCTTGGATGGACTCCATACTTTTGACATGTTTCGGATAGAAAAGATATTTGCAATGAGTTCTATACTTCAAACATTTGTCCCGAGTGGCAATCCAATCCCACCTATATAATGTTTGTCTAGCTTTATCTGGGTTGGAGATTAGTGTCTCTATTGAAATCTCAGCTTTGCTTAAGGTCAAATAAATCTCTTTTAACCAGTTTTGTACAAATACATGATTCGTTGTAAATATGTAAGTTGACAAGGTTTGAAGTATATTAACATAATTTGTCGATATCAAACATTTACGAAACAATGTACATAATCTCCACAAATAGGCAGCATGGAGCGAAATCAAGCCAAGCTCATGAGGGAGCCATGCACCTGGAATGCACTGAGGCAGGAGTAGAACGCTACGCCAAAATCTGGCCTCTAATTTATCTAAGGCAGTTTGGGGCCATATTGGTTGAGTTTCAAGGCCATAAAGCAGACATGGAGTGGCCTTTTGAAGCCAGCATATTAGAGCCGGTTTCACTGTAAATGTACCATAGCGAAATAAAATAATTTCATCTGAGAAATAGCAGTGACCAATTTACGCTCCACGCTGTCTGCTTACCCTGTCGCATGCAAATTTCCCTCAAAGACTGTGCCCAAATAGGTATAGCTTTGGACTATCAATAGTTTAGTTTCCTTGACTGACCAACACATTTATTCTGAGTTGTTTTAGAAGCAGAGTACATAACAATTTGTGATTTGTTTGTGTTGATTACTAGTTGATTTGCATCGATGTAGCTAGAAAATGTGTTGAGCAATTTTTGAAGACCTGATGGTGTTTTGGCAATTAATAGTAAATCATCCGCATACAAGAGTGCTTTAATAGCAGTAATCAAACATGCACAGACTGTTGCCAGTCGGTAACCCTGTGCTGCACTCCTAATGGGAATAAAATCCCAACTGGTGATTCAGCCTAGCTAAAACAAGGGGACTCCCTTATGGGAATACTAGTTCAGTAGGACAAACTTTCAAAAACGTTTTAAGAAAGGGGGGCAGCTTTTTCAAGTATTAAAGTATTACAATGGTGCTGTAGGTCCCCAGTGAACATAGAATTCAGCTGGGCTCACAACCGGTAATAAGTTGGCCTAGGTGCCATTAAGTTGTATCATTCACATTGAAAGTCAATTCAACTGCACACACTTCAACGTGTAAAAGGTGTGAGCTTCAATTAATTCAATTCACAGGATACTAAGTAAAAGTAAGTTTATAGTACACAAACAAAGGATTGCATTTCAGTTGATCTGGACAGAATGCTCTGTAACAACACATATACACAGTAGGTAACAAAAGTAAAATACACCTTTTTAGCAGTATAGTCTGACTGGGCTATTCACATACAAAGACAACAGTTGTCCAATTTCAAATTCCCTGCTTCTGAGCAATCACATTTACTCAGCTCAGAAGTATATTCCTAAAGACACTCCTATTAAGTTTGTCAGTGCCAACGTGTTTCGGATTGTAGGAAATCCATCTTCAGGGCAGGATGTGTTTTTAGTTTCAACAAGATTCAAATTTCAGTTTTCAAATTTCAGTGGGGTTTCCTAAAGGTATAAGGATACACTAATTAGATTCATGCAGTGTTTGGAGAAACTCAATTAAGTATCTCACAGAGGTAGAGGTAAACTAACCTGCTTTCCTTGGTACCCATAGAAAGATTATGGCCACCTGTATAGTTAAAATGACATGACCGAAACAGCTTGTAAGGATCAGATCATTGGTGAGGAATTAGATTTTCAAGTGTTGTGAACATAATTTAATCGTAACTCACCCGGTCAAAAGACCGTAGATGTCTCGCCGGGTGTAGTGGCAGTGTCGGGCAGTTACTTCAACCGAGAGCGACTGCAATTGTGAAAAAAGAAGAGGAGAGTGACTTCAAAGCATACATGCTAGTAGTAAATGTTGTTGGGTGAGAGGTGGAAAAAGCTGCCTCTATACACTCATTCACTCATGGTGACATTATAATTACTAGTGCTCGCTTCGGTTATTGTTGTAACTTACTTGTAAGTAAAGCAATCACCTGTAGAACACTAAGTGTAGCAGCCTGCCTCGAGGACGCACTGCACAGCTCACCCAAGCTATTATCGTTGCCCAGGGAACCGACGCGCATGCGCATCCCAACGCGGACCGCCATCTTTATATGGGCAAATCCGCCAAAAGATTCTATTCAGGCCGATCGTGGTGCTGCGTGCGCGCGCCTCAGCAGTCGTTGCTAAGGACGCGCACGGAGCATGCGCCACGTTGCCAATGGTATTGGATATGTAAATAATTCCACTTTGTAAGGATCATGGTTATGTCGAGTGATCAATCAGAGTACCAATCAATCAGAGGAGACAGATTTAGCAGGGGGAGGGGCACGGCAGCAGTTGTGTAGCTGCCTCGTGCCCCTACCCACCGTTCAAGTACTGAAGAGTGACAGACCTATGGAGTGGGTCGGTCCTGAGGCGCCGGCCTGCAACCTTCCCACCTGGACTGTCAGTCTAGTTATCAATATGGTAAGTTAAGGCGTGTTCTATAGTGGCGCTGTAGGTGCAATATACACACCATTTTTTTAGACATTCTAACAAGAACCGCTCAACTGTCTCATGTCATGTCCATTACAACTCTAGGGAGCCTGTTGCTCTGAAGATTCCCCTCTTCCCTCCCATTCATTCACATTTAAGCTCCTGGTCAGTCGCCAGTTCACAATCTACCAGGTCAATGCCCGTAACAGTGGAATGGATTAATTATAAAGTTTTCACAACGTGAGTCCTACCAACATGAGGGTTTCCTATGATGAAATTCCATGGTATCACATATACATTTGAACCCTTGAACTGTATGCAAGCCGTTAGCTTGGTATGACTCTGTTAAAAAACACACTATTTAAAGTACACCAACAAAATGAACGTGGATTGGATTAGAGAAAACACATTAAGTCGAATTCACAGTTCATGCCCCTGGGACTGAGGCAATCGAGCAGGTCAATCCAACTGATCTCCCTCTGGAGTAATTTCTTCTGTATATCTCCCCCTCTCGGACTTAGTTTGACCTGTTCCAAGATCATACATTTGAGTTGGGCAATTGAATGCCTTGCTTCAACAAAATGCATTGCCACCGGAGATCTCAGATTTTTGGTCCGGATATTGGACTTATGTTCAGTCCAACGTAGTTTAGCCTTTCTTGTGGTGATACCCACGTAATAGAAACCACAAGGGCATTTCAGAGCGTAGACCACATTCGTGGAATCGCAGGTGCATGAGTGTTTCAGCGTGATTGGTTTACCAGTGTGTGGATGCGAAATGATGTTTCCTGGTATAATGTTACTACAATGTTGACAGTTATGACATGGTTGTGTACCTTTATGTTTGGTCTGTGTGATTGGAGTGGTCGATAGCTCTGCTCTCACCAGGCTGTTTCTTAAGGCGTTACTGTTGCTATAGGCAAAAATAGGAAGATCTTGAAAAAGGGGTTGGGTCCTCGGGTCCATCTGCAGCATGGGCCAATTTCTTTGAATGATACTCCTGATCTTCTTACTCTGTGCTGAGTATGTGGTGACATATACCATAGAGGCATCCTTCTTGCTGATCTTGGGTGAGAGGAGGGTGTCCCTCTCAACATTCGCCACTTTCTCTTCGATTTGTGCCAGCTTGGACGGGTTGTAACCTCTCTCCCTAAATTTCTGACGTAATAGAGAAGACTGTCTCTGATATTCGGTGTTTTCAGAAATGTTCCTCCGGTATCGTAAAAACGGACTCAAGGGAACACTGTCAATCGTCCTTTGAGGGTGGAAACTCGTTGCCAATAGAAGGCTATTTCTATCAGTTGTTTTGGTGAAGATTCTTGTCTCTGTACAACCCGTCCAAGCTGGCACAAATCGAAGAGAAATTGGGTTGAAAATTATTGTTATGTATAGTATAAAAGCCTTCTGAGCTATACTAAATAAATAATATAAATAAACATTGGTGCTTGACATTTCTGGAGTGTGCGGGTGCGTTTTATTGGCGCTATTTTGTGCTACTCAGCGCGGCAGTGCTTTGTCAATGTTTGCTTATATATCCATCAGTGGACTACCAGTTCATTTTCTTTTTAAAGTGCGCCACTTCACTTCAACGATCACGAAAAGAGAGCTAAATGTAGAATCGGCTTGGCTCAAAGGAGCAGACACTACCCATTTCACAAGTCAAGACCTGGCTGAGACACAGCATGGTCTAAGGCTGTGCAACCAGGACCCTAAAGACCTTGCAAAAACATTCCCTTTGTTATCAGTAAAGCCTTTGTTATGTGTGATGGCCTGAACATTTCCAACTGAAAGCCGCCCTTCAGCACTGCTTACCTAGAAAAGATGTGCCCACTGCCAAATCTGTTAAAGTAACAGAATAAAGACCACTTTTAATTATTTGTTTATACCCATGATGTTTACTAGCTTGACATGCAAAAAAGGAATGCTTTATGTCGATAGTCAAGTGACGAAATGGAAGTTTGTGACAAGGAATCTCCATAACTAGCAGGGTTTATTACACAGCTTCTTTTAGTGTGGGTCTAAAAGTAATGAAAGTACACAGGTGTTCAATAGATGTTTCAGGCTTGCATTATTTTGCCTTTTGGGACTTAAAGGTTTCCTTTCAGGATGTCAAAAATAAAGCTTCTATGATATTCTTTTAGCATAACATGTTTTTATAAGGATTAACATGGCAGGTTGGTGCAATTTGTGCAGTTTGCAAGCAAACTCGATGGAACAGTATTAATGTAGGCCTTGCAATCCAAAACCTAAATAGTTGTACCAAGTAAAACTTGGAAGGTGTGTGGTCAAGTACTTAGATTGCAGAGTGGGTCAAAAACGTTGCTTCACTGTTTAGCCAAAGTGTGTGATCCTGGCCAAAATGTTTTATCTCACTCTGACTTGACTGCACACATTAGAGTCCTTGTTAGTGATTACATTCACACTGTATGAGAAAAGACGCCTTAACAATAGTGCAGATTTTATGATTTCAGGGCCCATCCCTTTTGCAGTAGGTTTTATTGGAGTTCTTCAATATGCACAATAATAACAATACTGGCCACATTGTACATCATAACACACCAGCTCTATGCAATAAACAAATGCTTAATTTAGGGAAAGAGAAAGCTAAGAGCACAACTATGGAATAAGTCATAGACAGCTCTAACAAAACAACCTGCAACTCAGAAACACAAGCATTAGCAAAGCCAATAGATATGAATATGAATGTATCTTTGACATATCTGACAATGTTATGTGTATGCGAATGCATATTATTCAATGTGCATGTCTTCTGCAAGTAAAGTATAGCAGAGCCATGAACTGTAGACAGTTGCCTGAGGGCTTGATAGACTATTTATGATACCCATTCCCCCTCTGGCGCTGCAACCCATATTGCTGAGTCCCACGAAAAAAATTAGGTCCAGCTGCCACATAATCACGGACTTAACAGTCCTCTCTGCACCTGTACACAATTCCCTGCTTGATTTTTATAATGTTTTAAACTAGTCATCTCTGCAAGTTATTGAATAGCCACCAAATTCTAATTACTATTTGCATGAAATGTACTGCCTTTTTATTTTCATGTTTGCACAGACTACGGTCTATCTGGGGCTTCATCCGCCATAGCGCTTCTAAGCCTTAACAATGGCAGTAGCGCTATACAAATATCAAATAAATGACATACATTTTATGTGTTTTGAAGAAATAAGTCCTGTAATCCATTATTATAATAAGTGATGGCCACTTTGTCATGGTCCATGTGGTTTTCTATGTGTGACCAGATTCTTTTGCGCTTAATACACTTTTTTATTAATTCTCTTTTGATTAATTATTTTTGTGGCTGGAATTCTAATTTTGAATACTATAGGCTGCACAGCAAAATCTGCCTGAACTTAACTTGGTTATATTACCATTGAACATTTCATCAATTGACATAGTGCATTGGAAATGAAATATTAGCAAGCCGTATGGACTTCTGTAAACTAATAAGTCAACAGGCGCAAACCCACCTTTCTCTTTGGGTGTATGCAGAGGCATAAATGAGTCATATGTGGTCATTGCCTATGTCCCATATCTAGAAAAATGTTAGAGACAAGTGTTACACAATTAGAACTGTCTTTAGTAAAATACTAGAAGCGGAATACTGTCTTATAGCAAAGAGTGTCTGTTATGCTTTTTCATTACAGGAGAAGATGAAGACGCTTGTCAGTGCCAAGTACTGTGACCGATTTGTGCATGCTCACTGGAAAGATGGGTCTGTAGTACATGTGTATGTCAGCAGCGAGAAGTGCAGATGGTATGAAGAAAAAATGAAAATAGCACTCGAGCAAATAGAGAAAAGGTGGGTTTCTTATAGTTGTCTCAAAAGTGCTACATAAAGGCTATTCGTTATTAATATTCCTGTAAAATACTGTGAAATACTTCAAATAAGTTAGTTTTTAGACAGTGATAGTGACAAATTAGCCTTTTTATTTATTGTGATTTATCCACTGTTATTTATTATTTAATATCTTTATACATTACCGAACATGTGTTCTTGCAGCTACTTAAGATTTGGTTGTATGCTTTTAGCATTGTTTAGTTATTTCTGAAGTGCAAAGTCCTCTACAAAAGCAACAGTACACTGTTAAAAAGTTTAAATAAATGTGCATGAAGGCAAATTATACATATACATTAGAAAGTTCATAAAATACAAAATATTTAAATAACTGAAAGACATATCTTGCAATAATAAAATATGTCAGAAACATGTATGTCAGGGAATTGAAGACCGTAGAATCCCAAGACGTCAATGCAACACCAATATGTCTACAAGGCAGAGTTTCACGCACAGGATTTAGTTACATACATTGAGCTAAAAAAAACTTTGGGGGCATAGGCTTAAAATACCTAATTAAGAATTTTATATTTTTGACTCATGAAAGCTCTAACCTTGCCAGTGACTCGCTACAATTGGCCTATGAGCTACTCAACACCACCAGCACGTCGGATATCTTTCATACACAATATATCTGATTCTAAATGGAGTTAACGTCTTCAAAGTGAGCCAGTAAAGAACAACGGAAATAGGAAAAAGGTGATCAAGCTTGTTGTCCACTTCATAAAGTGAGTTGTATCAAAAACAGATTTTGGAATAATCAGTGAGCACTTTGGTATACGCCCTGAAAATGTGCGATGAGGCCATGGCTGGAAATTGGTGGCCAGTGTAAGATCAGCAAAGTTTAGGATTTTCAATAAATTAAATTGATATTTCTTGGTGTATGGTTTAAACTATGCTAATTCTGAAAGTAAATCTAAAGTTGTTTGTGTAGCAGAGGGGGCATGCTATGTTGCTAAAAGAAAAATGAATGACATGACAAACCATCAGTAGAAACGGTGTTGAGTTTATGACACAAATTACCAATATTTTCAAAATGAAGGCAGCTATACAATGTTAAAGTTTCAATACCTTTGTGTTACCAAATTTGCTCTTTAAGATTTCTATGCATCTTCAACTCCCCACAGTGCCCATAACCTGACATGACACAGACATCATTAATGACCTCATCAATCACATACTCAAGAACATGACATATGGTGTAATATGTGTTCTAGAGATTTCCCTTAAGGCCCAGTGTTCAGGGTTCTCGGGTATATCTTCTGGACTCTGTTATGAACCGCCGTCTACGTCCTTTCTGGACTTCGTGGTCCCTGACACATAGGGGATTGAACTCAGTAATCCTTCCAGCATGGCCGCTTGATGCGGAACGCTGCTTACCAGTCTTTGCGTTACACGCTCTACGTTCTACAAAACAGACACGCCCCCGTGGCTCTGCGCGTCTCAACGCTACTGCTCGCCGTAGCTGGACGTGTGCTGCCAGAGTTCGCTCAGGGTTTTTTTCCTGATCTCTATTCCCGGTTCCTTGTTTCCTCCTCCTTTTCCTTTCATCCCTCAACTTACCAAAACTTTCCTGGATTTATGCCCGCGCTCGAGCCACGGGTTCTGTGCCTCCGCGTGCGGACATTGTTCCTTCCGGGTTCCGCCCTGGACAATCTGAACGAAGCACGCTGGAATCCGAAGACCCGCGCGCAGGCTTATACAAATCCCGGACCATGCGGAAGAAGTCACAAAAGAAGGTCGTAAGTGAACAGGAAAGACAGGTGAGAAGGAGAGAGACTTGTGACAGATTGAGACAACTAAAAATTGATACGGATACAGGGATGGAAGCCACGGTTCAAGACCTCATGTGAGGCATGCAGGAACTCACCATAGAAGTTCAAAACCTTAAGGCTGAGATCGCTGCCTTAAAGCAGCTGGTATTGTCTCGTGATTCTGCTACCAAGGAAAGTATTTTATTGGGAGGAGTGGTGGACAAATATGATGGCGCTCCAAAGACCCTTTGTGCCTTCCTTGATTCTTGCTTGGTGCATTTCACCTTCAAGCCCTACTACTTTTCCACCCCTAGAGCAAAGGTGGGGTTTATGATATCACACCTCATTGGTAACGCATTAACCTGGGCAACTCCCCTAGTCAATTCGGGCGACGCCCTCCCGGATGATTACAATGGATTCGTGGAAGCCCTAAAGGCCATGTTTGATCGTCCTGAGCAGGTTTACAGCGCTCAGGAACGTCTACTTGATTTTCGACAAGGATCCCAGGATATGCTTACCTATGTCACCCATCTCAAACAACTTATGAAGGAAGCTGATTGGTCCCAAGAGGCTAGCTTCACTCTCTTTCGCAGAGGCTTCAATGAAGAAATAAAGGACGAGCTAGCCAGGGTAGCTCGCCCTAATTCCTTCCAGGCCCTCTTGGACCTTTCCTTGCAAATAGATTTTCGAATCCAGGAAAGAAAGGCAGAGAAAAAGAAGTCGAAATCATCATTCCAAAAAGCTGTTACAGACCACCCTTCTAGCCCAGAACCCATGCAACTGGGGGCATTCCATGAACCCATTACCCCACAAGAAAGGATGTGCCGTATTCACACTGGACTCTGCATGTATTGCGCCTCCGATAAACATCTTGTCAGAGAGTGCCCTATTGCTCCTCCATGGCGTTCGGGAAACGCCAGCTCCCGATCCTAGATGGGGCACAGTTTCGGGAGAATGATGTGTGCTCCACATCAATTCCTTCCTTGAACTCTCCTGGACCAAACAAGCTCGTGATTCTTCAGGCCTTTCTATCGCCTTCCAAGAAAGAATCTTACCCCATTCTGGCATTAGTGGATTGTGGAGCCATGGGTATATTCATAGATCATGATTGGGTCACTACTCACAACATTCCACATTAAACTCGAGAGACGATGCAACCAGTAGAGGCAATTGATGGAAGACCCCTATCTTCAGGACCCATAACCCTTCAAACCAAAGAGATCCTACTCTCTATAAATCATCATCAAGAGAGGATCAAATTTGACATCATAAGATCTGCCCACTATCCGATGGTTCTAGGCATGCCCTGGTTACAGAAGCATAACCCCTACATCAATTGGGCAGCAGGCTCCTTGTTTCTTGGTTCCGAACACTGTATGTCCCACTGCCTATTCCTAGATTCCTTACCAAAGTCCTCTGAAAACTCGCAAGAAATCCAACAGAGTCCAGTCACTGTCTCTAACATCATCCGAATTCCCAGGGCCTATCAGGCTTACACAGATGTATTTCCGACTGCCATAGTTCATGCTCGTCCTCCTCACAGACCTGAGGATTGTGCCATCAATAATGAGCCTTCAGCAGTGATCCCTTTTGAAAGAATGTTTATTCTATCAGAACCTGAAAAAAGGGCCCTCCGGGAATACCTGGATACTAACTTGGAAAATTGCACCATACGACCATCCAAGTCCCCGGCGGGCGCTTCGTTATTTTTCGTTCCCAAGAAAGATATCAAGGAGCTTAGACCATGTCTAGATTACCGTGGCCTTCCCCTTTGTACTCTCAAGGACCGCTACCCATTGCCTTTCAGTTCGGATATCCTGGAAGCAGTAAGAGGTGGAGTAGTATTCACAAAATTAGATCTCAGGGGTGCCTACCATCTAATTCGTATAAAGGAAGGTGACGAATGTAAAACAGCCTTTAGAACACCTTTTGGCCATTTTGAATACCTGGTTATGCCCTTCGGACTTGCTAATGCCCCAGCGGTCTTCCAACGTTTTATGGACCGGGTGTTTTCTGACATGCTGTTCCTCTTCGTCATTGTATATCTGGAGGACATACTGATTTACTCCAAGGACCATCTGAAACACGAAGAACACGTAAAGGCAGTTTTACAACGTCTACGTGAAAATAAGCTCCTGGCCAAACCCGAGAAGTGTCTTTTCCATGTATCAACTGTTCACCATTTCAGATTCATTCTTTGCCCTAAGGGAATTGGAATGGAACCCTCAAAGGTAGATTCCTTTCTATTCTGGCCCGTTCCAACTACTGTAAAACAAATTCAATCCTTCCTGGAGCTTGCTAACTTCTATCTGAAATTTATACCAACCTTTTCGGAGATTGTACATCCTATTGTTACATTGCTAAAGAAGGATACCCCCTTTCAGTGGACCTCAGCCCAAGATATGGCTTTCCAACGCTTGAAGTCGGAGTTTACACAAGCTCCCATCTTAGCTCAACCCGACATTGATCGCCCTTTTCTTGTGGAAACTGATGCTTCCAACTACGCCATCAGAGCAGTCCTAAAACAGGAACTTGATGATAAGTTAGAACACCCCATCACCTATCTTTCTCGCACCTTGACTCCGAGTGAAACTCATTATTTACGGCCTGGAAAAGGAACTGCTAGCCATCCGCCAGGCTTTCACTGATTGGCGTCATCTTCTCCTGGGAGCCAAATACCCGGTACAGGTCCGCACAGACCATCGAAATCTTCAAGTCCTGTAATCCCTAGAATGTAGAAACAGTCGTCAAGCCCGTTGGGCCTTCTTTTTTGCTCAATATCAGTTTCAAATCCATCATGTCCCTGTTACACACAACATAATAGCCGATGCCTTATCCAGACGTCCTGATTACGAAACCCTTGAGGATCGGACTTTTCCTAAAATGTTTACCCACACAATATTTGTTGTCCAAGCAATCACACTCCTGGAGGATATTCAAATTCAAATTCAGTCCTCTGAAACCTGGAAGGAGTTTAAGAGAAACAATCGATGGAAACTCAAGACAAGGGATGGATATCTGTTCAAGGACAATCGCTTGGGCATCCCCACTCCTGGACTGCGGCAAAATATCACAAGCCTATGGGCCTCATTACACGGACGGCGGTAAGGGTTAATGGTTGCCGTTAATGGTACCGGTGACCGTTAACCCTTACCACCTTACTACGAGGTCCCTTTGCGGGCTGGAGACTGTAACGCCTGCTTTTTGCAGGCGTTAAAAACCAACCCGCAAAGGGACCAGGGAGCTAATTACAGTACCGCAATTTGCGGTGGTGTAATTAGCATCTTCCCCATTCCCATTATACCCTATGGGGCAAAAATGGGAATGGGAATGGGGAAGGGCAATGGGGGAAGGGGGAATTACCGCCCCGCCAACCTTGGAATAGGGCGGTAATTCCCCTTTCCTCCAAGGCGGTGCCAGTATTTTACCGGCATGGACCAAGGTGCTAATAGCTAATAGCACCTTCGTCCACCGCCGTCCGTGTAATGAGGCCCTGTGTCATGATACTTTTCATTCAGGACACCGTGGCATCACCAACACCCTCCGTTCAATACAAAGACAATTTTGGTGGCCGAGGATGAAAAAGGATGTCCGGATTCATATCCAGGCATGCACAGTCTGCAATCAGAGCAAACATGATAATAAGAAACCGGCAGGTCTACTGCTTCAACCAGCAATACCAACAAGACCCTGGGAGTTCATCGCCACAGATTTTATCGTGGAACTGCCATCTTCCAGGGGATACACAACTATCATGGTTACCATTGATTTGTTCACTCATATGGCTCATTTTACACCTTTATACAAAGTGCCATCCTCATCTGAACTCACCGGAATCTTCCTGGAACACATATTCCGGCTTCATGGGCTACCCTCCAAGATCATTTCTGACCGAGGACCAAAATACATATCCCAGTTCTGGAAACAATTATGTCGTATACTGGGACTCCAACGTGCCTTGTCCTCAGGTTATCACCCACAGACCAGTGGAGCCACTGAACGTGTAAACCAAACTCTGGAACAATATCTTTGTTGCTTCGCCACCAAGGTCCAGGATGATTGGTCACTCTTAATACCTGTGGTCAAATTCGCCTGCAACAATTCGGATCATTCAGCTATCCGCACCAGTCCTTTCTTCTGTAGTCAAGGACTTCATCCGTCAGTTTTACCTTCCATTCTCCCACACCCTACCCCAGTTCCTACGGTTGATTCCTGGATTGAAACCCTTATTAATGTACACAAAGAAGCAAAGGAGCACTTAGAAAAGGCCCAAAAAGACGTTAAACATCATGCTGACTCCAAAAGAAGACCTGGGCCTTCTTACTCAGTAGGCGATAAAGTCTGGTTATCCTTGGAACTCCTTCCTCGACATCTGCGACCAAATAAACTGGCTCCGAGCTATTACAGCCCCTTTTCTATAAAAGAAATCATCAACCCAGTGGCCTTTCGACTTTGGCTACCAGAATCATGGAAAAGGATCCATCCTGTCTTCCACACCTCTCTATTGAAACCATATGTTCAACCCTCTCGAACTGCTCCAAGATCTACCCCAGTGATTATCAATGACCAACTCGAATATGAGGTTTCCAGAATCTGTGACTCTAGATACCGACGTGGTCAACTACAATATTTGGTCGAATGGAAAGGGTACCCTCCCAGTGAGCGCAACTGGGAACCCGTGTCAAACATGAATGCTCCCAGGCTGATTCGAAGATACCATCTTATATATCCGGGCAAACCCGGAGGAGCTGGAATTCAGAGGAGGCATACTGTCATGAACCGCCATCTGCGTCCCTTCTGAACTTCGTGGTCCCTGACACATAGGGGATTGAACTCAGTAATCCTTCCAACATGGTCGCTTGATGCGGAACGCTGCTTACCAGTCTTTGCGTTACACGCTCTACGTTCTACAAAACAGACACGCCCCCGTGGCTCTGCGCGTCTCAACGCTACTGCTCACCGTAGCTGGACGTGTACTGCCGGAGTTCGCTTGGGGCTATTTTCCTGATCCCTATTCCCGGTTCCTTGTTTCCTCCTCCTTTTCCTTTCATCCCTGAACTTACCAAAACTTTTCCTGGATTTTCGCCCATGCTCGAGCCATGGGTTCCGTGCCTCCGCGCATGGACATTGTTCCTTACTGGTTCCATCCTGGACAATCTGAACGAAGCACGCTGGGATCCGAAGACCCGTGCGCAGGCTTATACAAATCCCGGACCGTGCGGAAGAAGTCACAAAAGAAGGTCGCAAGTAAACAGGAAACACAGGTGAGAAGGGGAGAGACTTGTGACAGACTCAGGCACAGCTAGTGATTCCCTTTAGCTCACCAGGCCCTCCAAGTGGTACTTGTGGCAGAGCAGCCTAGACTTAAGACAAAGGAAAGTGAAGTAGGATGGATCACAGGTACAGTGCACTTTTCATTATTACAAAATAAGAGATGCGCCACACACTATATTTCTTTATAAGTAATCTCTTTTTAAGAAAAGGCAAAGAGAAACATATTTCTCTTTGCCTTTTCTTAATAATAAGGTGTACTTGTACAAAATAAGGTGTACTTGTACATTAGTGTATTAAGAGAATAATACACTAATGTACAAGTACACCTTTGTAAAAATTGAGAGAATGCAGTGTAGCAAGTAAGAATTATTTTTAAATATGGTTGGTTTCAGAGTCAATAGAACAGTCCTTCCTGAAAGCGAAACCGTAAATAACAGGAAAGTAATGCCTTTCGATTCAGTTGGACAAATTATCAGGGACCAAGAGAGACCAGTATTGAAAATAGGAGCAGTCTTTGGTGGAGGTGTGTTAGCTGAGTGCAGAAGTGCCCCAAAGAGCGGTTCCTGCAGTTCTGTTGGACAGAGACCCTCAACTGCCCTTGTGGACCGACTTCACACTCCTCTCCGAAGGACCTTTCATACACACCTGCTTCCCTTAAACCTACTGCTTACACAGATGACTTCCTCTTGGCCTCCCTCATTAAACAACTCACTGGCCCAGCGCTCAACGCAGTACTCGGTGTTGTTAAAGATTCCCTTGGCTAACGTGCATTCCCAGACATGTTGAAGACGGGTTTCATTTGACCCCTTCTTAAAAACCTTTGCTTTACCCAGAGAACCAAGCCAACTACAGAACCTCCTGTTTATCAGGAAGCTTATCGATAAAGTAGTTTCAACCCCAGCTATGTGCCAAACCCAAACAGGTTGGCCTCCTCTGCGATTGCCAGTCTGGCTTCTGCTCCATATGCAGCACTGAGACTGTGAACAGATGGGCTCATTCAGATCCAACTGACTCCGAGCAATGTGTGAGATCCCCCAAGGTCCCGTCCTCTCCCCGATCCTCTTTACGCTATACATGAAACACTTGGGAACTCTCCTAAATTACCTGACCATATCCATCCATCAGCGCAGTGATGACACTCAGCTGTACCTTAAGATCAGTGGCTCCCAGGGCATTGTTCGCCTCTTTGAATGCCTGGCTACCATCCAAACACAGATTTCAAACGCCTGCCTCAAATTGAACCCCACCATGACTGAATTTGTCCCCATCTGTAGCCCATCAAAGAACAACTCATACAATAATAGCTGGATGGTGTGTGCCTGGCAGGATTCCCAACTCAGCTGTTAAACTCAGCCAAATCCCTGGACTTCATGTTTGAGAGTAGCCTTTTCTTCCAAAAGCACATTGATCGGAAGCTGCAAACCGCATGGCTACTGATCTCTGCACTCTGCAAAATCAAATCTTTCATCCCCTAGCATGACCTCCGCATTGGTGGTCCAAGCCCTAGTGATCCCAACATCGATGGGGGAAATGCACTCCTCACTGTCTTTCAGCTGCACACTTGGCCCCCCTCAAGGCAACCCACCACGCTTCAGACCGTATCTCTCCAACACTACACACGCATCACAGGCTTTCCCTCCTGGCAGCAACTGAATTTTTCACCCTCAAAGCAGTGTCAAACAGGACACCATCATACTTGGTGGCTCAACTCCACACCTCTAGAGACTCTTGCACCTCACGTAGCAAAGCTATCAAAAGGCTGGAATCAAAGCTAGCCTGTCAAGAGAAGATGTGCAAGCAGCCCTTCTCCTGCCATGCACCGACTTTCTGGGATTCAATCCCATCAGAGGCTTCACATGCTCCACCAGCCTCCAGTTCCCCAAAACACTAAAAACATGGCACTTTCAACAATACCTGCCGGACAAATAAGAATCCCTCTCCCCCTCCTGTGCTACTGTATAAAATGCCACATCCAATGCTGGTACCCTCCTGTTGTAAAACGCCCTGCTGCTCTTGAGCTGGATTTGCTCCATAAGGAATGAAATATAAGAGTTGGTGGCCCAGAGATGCCGAAAGAAATTAAGAAAATACTGGTCAGCAGTACCAGAGGGTTAGGAGAGCAGTAACCTGGGACCTGGGACTTGGTAAGCAGTTCTGCAGGATGCAGTTGACTGTTACCAGGGCTGGTTGCTGTTCACATTGCTCAACGATCACTGAGCACTGCAGTTACAGTGCACTGATGCAGATGAGGCCCCCAACCCTGGGAAGGACGATTATTTGAGATTTGAAGATTCCTGGGTTAGGGGTTGGAGCCAGAGGGCTAAAAAGAAGAGGTGGCTGTGGGCAGCATTATTGGTGATGTGGAGCTCCGACCTCGTTCTCCAGCACAGGGTTCGGCTTGGCGAGACCCACTGAAAAATGGATGATGAAGGAAAGTTGAAGAAAACGCACACAAGTGGGGCTAGTCGCAGAACATGGATCTGAAAGGCAAGTTCGGAGATGTGGTCACAGTATTGAATGCTGAACTGCCTCTAAAGCTTCCCAGGTGAAGGGAGACGGAACTGGAGCACTTGTCTGCGGTCCTTTAGTGAATATTCTTGGGTCAGTTCTGCTCGGAGAGGCTTCAGGGTTCTGGTAGCAAAGAGGTCTTTGCTTCAGTATCCAGCAATGCAGGCACAATGGAGAGCATCACAGAGATGAGGCATTCTAGAGAAGCTGTGATCCAGTTGTCTCCACTGGATCAAGGGAAAGGAATGCTGCTGTGGGTTCCTTCTGCTCTTCTTTGGTGAGGCAGAGCTTCACCATTAGATTATTTGGCACATCAAAGGATGCAGAGGCACAGCTTCGGTCCTTCCTCAAATAGCATGCCTTCCACAGTGCAGGTTCGGAGATCTAGCTTGTAGACAAGATGAGTGAGCAAGGGGGATCTGCTTTTATCTCCCTCAGGAACGAGTGAGTTAACACTGCACCCATTCATACAGCAAGTAGGAATGGATGCAGTGTTAACTCACTGGTAGGAGTAGGGGTAGTTGTAGTAGCACAAAACTATCACCAGTAAACAGTTTATAGGTGCTAGCATAATTCAACCAGTGAGGTGGCCAGTGTAAGGAAGCATGGTATCAACAGTAAGACACACACAAGTGACCACAGTTCAAGGGTGTTTATTGAACTTCAACAAGGGTGTGATAAACGGCCATCTAATCTACAGATGGGAGCCAGCTACGACCATCAAATAATAATATTGCAGTCCTAGTGCAGTCTTGTCAAAATAAAAAGGGCCTATACTAAAAAACATATTGCCAATCCTTATCGCTAATTACAAATAGTGTGGGGCAGTGTTCATCAAAAAAGAAAGATGTGTTCACAAAATGGTATGTCAGGATGTTCAGGCTGTTGGCCTCCCTTCCCCACGTTTTCAGCATGCGACAAGGCAGTTCACTCAAGCAAAGCACACACTCTAGCTTCTCCGGCACAAGGATACAGTTCCATTACGTGCATCAGGGCCTTCTGTTCCCAAGTCTCTTTACTTCAAAGTCTCTCAGTTCAGGGGGCCTGATATACCAAAACAAAACACAAAGTTCCTTTCCTTTTATAAATACTCAATTCAGGTGTTTCACCCTGGATCCCCCTCACCCAGGCTCAGATCCCTTTTATATCACGATTGTTACTGTGGATCCCCCACTTCCGGGCTCAGAACCCCTTCTTACAATGTTCAGAGAATATTCTTTCACGGGTGACTCACGGTTCAGGCCGGATTCCCCCCTCAGCCAGGCTCAGATCCTTCCTCTTACACAATTAGTCTCCCTCAGCCGGTCTCAGACCAATTTCAGTTTGCATCAAACTATCGAAGACACAGGGTTTAGCTTGACCCATTGCAGGACCTCTACGATCTCAAAATTCTGACCTTCGAATGAGCACTCACATGGCACCGGACCGCTCTGTCTATGTTATCTTTCTTGGCCACCAAAGTTAAGTCACTCCTCTGCTTTTCAATTATATTCTCATCGCTCATCACATACGTTTCACACACTGTTCTTTTTAGATTTCTTCATACATTGTTGCCGCTTGCAATCTTGGTTTTAACACAGGCTGGTCTGGAATCAGTCTCTCTGACTCACCGGCTGTGCTGTCTTTACTTGCGCTGCTTTGTTGTAGGAGCTAAGGGCAGTACCACTGTGGCAAATGCTCCTCCCTGCATTGGATATCGACGCGGTAGAGTTGTGGGTCCCTCCGACACACAATGCAGGTTTATTCAGCTTTAGTCCCAGGTCTTAGGTTTTTTATTTTGCAAGGTTCAAAGTAATGGTCTGAAAAGGTTAAGGGCACTTCCCTCCTTGCAACCCTTTCTGGTCTTGCCATCTTTCTCCTTGTATTAAGCTTCCATCTTGGAACTGCTGCTTCCTCGTGTGCTGTGCCTTGCTCAGGGTGTGCTTTTGTGCTCTGCCTTTTATCTGTGTGGGGAAGTGTGATGGAAGTCAGGTGTGTGTAATGATCAGTGACCTTGCCTGACCATTGTATTGGAACATTTCCGGTATACGGCTCTGGTGTTAGTCCATTTTCGCTCATGGTGAGCTGTCCGTGAGAAAGTGTTTGGGTCAGGAAAGGGGGGGGGTTGAGTTCCTAAGTATCCTGCCTGGTAGGATGGGGAAACAGTGTTACAGGGAAGGGGATACCGTGTCTCACCATCCAGTGTTCCACTCCCCGAAGACCCCTCATCCAGCTGATCCTCCCACACTGGTCCACCCCCAGGAACTGGCTCCAAAAGCAATGGCCATGTCCTGGCCACATGGATGACATATACCAGGGGAATAGCGGGTGAGACACATTCAGGTTTCTCACACCAGCCAGTGGCAGACCATCCCATCAAGCATACCTAGGCATTCTGGAAGGGTCTCTCACACAAAGGAATACATCCACACTGTTCCAAACGGGCATATGCCTGTCAGAAGTGGCTTCAGGCTGGCTGTAGCCCCCAGTCCTGGGACACGCACACTCCTGTGGCTAAAGATGGCCACCTCCTTACACATACATACATACAAAGAGGGACACGGGATAGTCATGTGACCCCTCAGGTCTTTGAGGTAATAACTACAACCTCCATCTTGATTAATGGGGAGGCAGTCAAGAAGGACCCAGACAGGTGAAATGGAGTCACCCATTGGAACTATTTTACACAGGCGAAAAAAGTACCACCAGCCTGACCACATGACTAACAGAGAGAGAGTACTGCCTCTGGGAGATTAAGGAGTACATTTAGGGTACCTCAACCTTAGGAGTTCAAACTACTTGCAAGTCAGAGCACAAAAACATTGTGCCAGACTCTCAGTCATGTTTGGGATTAATGTTGTCTGGGAGAGAAAGGGGGGGTCCAAAAATCAACAAAAGTAAAAAAATAAAAGATCACACACACACTCTCACTCTCTCACAATGGCCATTTGACCTCCCTGCTGTTCATATAGCCACATGCCCTCAACAGACTCCTAACATGTAGGGGATTTCCTAGAGATCATTGAAAGACCTTTGCAAATTCCCCATCTATCTACCATCTATCTACTTTATATTTTCATGAAAGATCAGGCAATTGTGACACAATGGAGTTTGGTCTCCTCTTTTAAATAAATATGGCAAAATCTAAGAAAAACATGGCTAAATGTACTACCTCAACTACTGCCACTATATTAAAAAGGCAATAAAGTGATTCACCCACTCCCAATGAAGAAGGTATGGACCCAGCCCTGTTAGCCATTTTGACTGAAATTACAGCTTGAAAATCATGTATGGAGGCAACCAACAATAAATGCTAAATCTGGACAATAAATGGTCAGCTTTTGACTCCAGGATCTCTCAAGTGGAGCGCAGAGTGAGTACTGCGGAAGACATCACGAATAGAGCACAAAAGACAAAACTCAGTCAAAGCACTTCAAAAGCACTCAGAACACCTGGAAAACAGAAACAGAAGAAGCAATCTTCGCATTGTGGGCCTTTCAGAAGGAATTGAAGGAGAGGATACCATTCTTTTCCTTACTAATATGCTATCTAGACTATTTGACTTCCCCCCTTCACTGCAACTTAACATTCAAAGATCTCACAGGATTGGTCCGCTATGACCTCAGACTAACCCTTTCAAGGGCTTTAAGAACTCTTTTATTTTTGCTCTCCTGGATTTTAAGCATGTGCAGCGTATAATAAAAAAGATCAAGATGACTAAACATCTCACTTGGAATCGAAATAATATTTTCTTCTCTCGAGATGTTACAAATTCTACTGCTGCGAGAAGAAAAGAGCTATTAGTGCTAAGGCCCGCCTTGAAACAACTTAATGCCAGATATGGAATGGTTCATCCTGCATCCTTAAAAGTAACCAATAAGGGCCACACTACCTCTTTTGACAACCTCGGACACCTAAAACAATGTATTCAATCTCAAAGGTCGGATGAAATGGATACCGCTGGTCCATCCCTAAATAATGCAACATAAAGTCTCCTAATAAATGTCGACTCTCTAAGCTTAACTATATGGGAGCGCTGCCTTGGATGGCCTGGTCTTGCTGGGTTCCCTTCCCTCGTTACTGTTCTTTGCTTCCGACATGAGATATTTTGGCTGTTTCCAGTTACCCATTTTGTTTTGTCACACCACCATGAGCTACGATTTACTTTTACTCATCTTCATGTTCTTGTTTGTCATCCCTTTTTCCTTATGTATCTCCCTTTCTTGTAATTCTTTCCCCAAAGGTATCACACTATTCATAATTGCTGGAAAGTTCATCAATACTGTTTGGAAATCCTTATATTTATATTATCCCGCCACTCAATCAATTTTCTATTTAAGGTTCATATTGTTTACTTCTGAATTCCTATGTCTACAAACATATCATCTTGGAATGTTAGAGGTCTTCACAATCCCATCAAAAGACAAAAGGTACTATCATATCTGAATAAAAATAAGCCTTCCATTGCTTGCATTCAAGAAACACACCTTTCAACATTACAAGCTACCAAGCTCTGGGTGGGTAAGGTTTTTGCAAGTCGGCACAGGGTAAGTCAAATTGAGTTATTATCCTGATAAATAAAAACTTAGCAAGATTATTAGCTCAGAGTCCGATGATTCGAGTAGATGGGTTCTTTTGGATCTCCTCTTTCACTGTACTTACTACTCAATTCTGAATGTATATGGTCCTAATTCATCAGATCCTAATTTCTGGAAACAACTTAAGAACGTTTGCTTCGCTGAAATGTACAAACGCCTATCTATGTGGGGACTGTAATGAAATATTGGATCCATTTCTGAATAGAAATTCTAAATCTCCTTTTAACAATTCAAAATCTCACAACCAATTCCTAAGTGTTATCTCTGAATTAGGCTTTGCTGACACATGGCTCCTGCAACACCCAGTCGGACATGGAGTATACTTTTCGTTCTTGTCCCGATGACTCATTTTGTAGGATTGACTACATCTTTCTGGCTTACTCCTTAGCTGCCAGCCTAATCCATTCATCTATAGAATGTATATCCCTATCTGATCATGCCCCTGTCCGTATTAAATTTAGTGACACCTATCCTATTACCAAATCAAATAGATGGAGATTTAATTCGGCCTTATTAAAACATTAAAGATTTGCTCCCTTCCTGACAAATGCTCACAATAATTATTTTCAGATTAATAAAGCAACAGACACTTCTATACCTAATAATTTGGACTGATATAAAGCAGTAGTTTGAGGTGAAATGATCTCCTTTGCGGCAAGAAAACAGAAGGCAATGAAACATGAATCTGAAGAAATTCTAAGAATATTAAAAATCCTTGAAAAAAGATATATATCTAAATCTTCTAAGGAAACTCATTTCAGTATAGTACAGCTAAAAATAAATATAACATGTCAAGGCATAAATTAGTTTTCAAAGATTGGCTAGCAGAATTTGCTAATTAAAATATTTTTGATTAGCAAATAAACCTATTTGATTAGCAATTTTGTACTCCTATTTTAAATGTCACCAGAAGTTATTTTTACCCCAAGACATACAATTAGCAAGAATACAGCATTTCTATGTACCTCTGAAGTAATACGTTTGTGCAATGAGTGTAAAATGTAAAGGTTCACTGCATGAATGGACTACATCAATAGATCTGATAAAAAAGCTCTGTAAACCTTTTTCAGTTCAACGCTCTGTGCATCTGGGTCATGCAGCAATCAGTGGTGCATAGTGCAGTGTCCATCTCAACAAGACATCAATAAAGACGCAATTGTGCTTGTGTCCTTTTTATTTTATTATCAAGTTTCATTTAACTAGTGTTTGGCATAAAACAGTCACAAGCAACTGCCCAAGATGAAGACAGCAGCTACAATGAGCTTGTGACAAATTGGGGACATTAGTTATCTTATTCTGCAGAACCAGATGGCTAGATGCCAGTCTCTTGGTCTGCCCAGGTCATTGAGGCCCGGATGCAGCACCTACCAGTTTCTAGGGCCATTAAGTTTCATCTGCGAGACAAATAGGCCCAGCAAGTTAACATGTAATCATCCATTTGTGGTCTGGCTTATTGCAAGACAGCAAAAACTGATTTAAAAGATCAAAATAAATGATCTAAAGAGGGAGTGCCATCCCAGACACCTAAAAGCCAACAGAAAAATCATCGGGTGCCCAAGAGGTCGGAAATCTCTTCTCTAAACCTATGGCGCCCAGGCACCGCATTTTGTGACTCCACGGCATTGTTTGAAGTACTGAGTGGCAAGTTAGCAGCAAATTGTGCAATGTAATGCCCATTAGGCCACTAACACTGCCTAAGAATAAATAATGCAGGTTTCTGTTCTTGCAAGCACACTGGTGTGGCTGGGTTGGATCAAATGATTTGCCTAGGATCACACAGTTTGGTTAAGCAGTGAAGCCAGAATTTGCCAGCAACTTACCACATACCTTCCAAGCTCTAATTAGTACACATTTGTGTTGTGTTTCAAGAACCACAAAATGGTTGTTTATTTGCAAATAACACAAATCACTCAAAGCAACCACCTTTGGGGGAGTATTTGCACCACCCTGAATATAAGACTACAAGTGGCAGGCCCATAACACAACCCGCTTGCAAAAGGCCTTTTAATATTGTTCCATTCTTGTAAGGCGCTGCCTATCGCACCAACACAAAAGATGTTTTATTAGTATAAAAAGATGTGCTATGCTTTTCTTACCTCTCTGTTGACTCTTCGTTTTTTGGCATAGTCCGTGTGAAGGTTCACTCTTTCCTGTTAACGTCCTCTACAGACACATTCCAATGTCTACAAAACAGACAAACAGCAACTGATTACCCACAGTAATGTGCTTAAGTGGCTGGAACTATTTGTCCCACCGGAACGGGTAGGAGAAATATTATTGCCAGCCACTTGCTAAGAACAAGCCCTACAATCAGGGACAGCATCCGGGCCTATGAGCCTCAGGGATGTCCACAGCAACTAACCCATGTTGCCAGTTTGCATTGTTATATAATAACACAGCAATTTATATATACTTTTGTTCTGGGGCTTAATGTCTTAGCTGCATTTGCGGGAGCCCTTCCGGCCGTCACTTCCTTTGGGGTATACAGAAGTGTTATCACCTCATTGCCTTTTCACACGGGTTCCTCCACAGCAGGTACTTGCTGACATAGGCTTTATATAGGATTTATAGCTTTTCAGTGGGTATTATTGTTTGAAATTCCTGCTGCCTGGCCATTTAGTGATAATCGGCGGCTGTTAACCCCCCCAGATTATTTCTTTGTCATTTCATTGGGGAAAATTGATGTGACATCTACTATGATGTCATCATATGCTACTTACTATTTTTGAAACTGGTCTCAGAATGTTGGCATGTCACAGTCTATCAGATTATCTAGATGGATAGCAGTGTGCTTAAAAACTGCAGTTATCTGACATACAAAGACGTTCCAAAATGGATCAGGTTTCACTGGAACCCTGGCTTTCAGTCTTGTGATTAAATGCTTGTGGCTCCTTAATCACGAGACTGAAGGAATATCTAAAGGCCCTCTGCAGCACCATGCTATTATTAGTGCGGGCCTGGGTGATTAGAAAGTGGCAATTATTTACACCCACTTTCTAAGCACCCAGGCCCTGCACTAATAACATCTTATGGTGCTGCAGAGGGCCTTTAGATAATCCTTCAGTCTTGTGATTAAGGTGCCACAAGCACTTTAATCACGAGGCTGAAAGCCAGGGTTCCGGTGCACCCTGATCCATAATGGAACGTCTTTGTAATGCCCATCAGGCCACCATAGAGTGACCAAATTTAAAAAGTAAAAAACTGGGACATGGCAACTAACATAAAAGTAGGACTAACTCTTGAAAGTGGCTGTCAAGGCACTACACTTCAGTAGCGTTTGGAGGTGAAGGGGGTTTAAGTGTTGCTGTTCAAAGAAACACATATTATAATACATTTATTACAAACTAGCACTATCTTAATTTGTAAAATAAAGCATGTATTCTGTGCGAGATTGTGCATTCCTGCCTGCAAGCTATAAAGACCTACTACAAAAAACCGAGACCACTGCAGTTTCCAATGCGAACATAATCTTGAGAAAGGGGGACAGAGCACCAAATACTGGGACAGTCCAGGCAAAACAGGGATGTCTGGTCACCGTAGGCCAACAACATAGCCTGCTGCAGATGGCATTTTAAATGTTCTTTCAGTCTCGTGATTAAAGCGCTTGTGGCACTTTTAAGCACTAGACTGAAAGAACATTAAAAATGCCCTCTGCAAGCAGGCTTTGTTATTACTGCAGCGTACTTGCCAACCCTACTGATTTAGGCAGGGGTGGGTGACATATCCTACTGCTTTTTACAGGGGCAGGTAATTTACGTGACTTCAATGTAGGCTGCTTGATACCGGCCCAGGACAAAACATGCAACACATTAGTTAGCCTGTCTGTGGGATGGGCGGGTAAGTGATTACTTTGAGTGATGGGCTCAGACCAATCCAGTGACCTGACAGCTACATGACTTTGCCCTGCACTCTGGCCGGGACAGGCCTTAGGTGAACCACCAGTGAAGGCAAGTGGCAGAGCGTGCTACCATCACACATCATCTGCATATCAGACTGAGGAGGGTATCAGTCTCCATGTTGTTCAGTTATATATCTTGCACTGCAGGAATAAATATGCATTGCCCGGGCTGCTGCTACAGAGCAGTGGCAAGCGTTGCCTACCAGCTCTGTGTGATTACCTTCTGTGAAGGTAGGTAATTGGTGTTAACTTACATTCAGAATTATACATTTTTACCATTTGACCATCTTTCCATCTTGTGCTGTTGGACGGGTTGTGTATTTTAGAACGCTCCAGTCGTGCCAACAATGTATGTTTTGTATTTTCCTGTGATGTAATTGTTATGCAAAGCATTAGTTTTGAAACTTGAAAAATGCTACATCTTTTTGGCCACAGAATGTTGGTAAGTATGCTGCAGGCCTGGATGCTTGGAAAGTGGCAGAAATAATATTTCTCCCATCCGTTCGGGCGGGAGAAATATTATTTCCAGCCACTTTCTAAGCACCCAGGCCTGCAGTAATAACATAGCCTGCTTGCAGAGGGCATTTTAATTTTTTTTTCAGTCCCGTGATTAAAGCGCTTGTTGCACCTTTAATCACGAGACTGAAAGAAAATTAAAAATGATGCCCTCTGCAAGCAGGCTATGTTATTACTGCAGGCCTGGGTGCTTGGAAAGTACCAGTAAATAATAAATCTCCTGCCCATACAGGCGGGAGAAATATTATTTACTGCCACTTTCTAAGTGACGGTAAATACAATGGGCCTCATTACAAGGTAGGAGGTAGCCATGGTACTGTTAGCACCATGGCTACCCCCTTACCGCATTCCGGGTCCGGGTTCCTGAAATAGGGACTTACCGGGTCATTCCAATCTTGGAGGACCCGGTAAGTCCCCATTCCGGGAACCATTCCCCATTCCCATTCGAGCCCCCATAGGGCTCAATGGGAATGGAGCTAATAACGGTACCGCAATTTGCGGTACCGTTATTAGCTCTGAATTCCCTTAGCCGGTCCCTTCCATAACTCCTGGTAAAACCAGGCGTTAAGGAAGGGACCCGCTAAGGGACCTTGGAATAGGGTGATAAGGGATTACCGGCACCGGTGGCCTTACCGGTGCCGGTAATCCCTTATCACCTACCTCGTAATGAGGCCCAATGTATTTAGCCCAGCCCGGGAGCTGCTGCCTGCACACTGTCAGTGCACCGAGCGTGGAGTTTAAATAAACAGGCACAGTAATCTGTGCCTTTTAAGAACCGAGCGCAGAGTTTAAATAAATAGGCACAGTAATCTGTGCCTTTTAAGCTCTGCGCTCGGTGCCATAAATCATATCGCAGTTTCTGCGACATGATATTAAATTTAAAACGCAAACCAGCGGTATCGTATCGCAAATTGCGATGCAATACCCCTTATTTTATGCCTTGCATGTGCTAACCTGTTAAAATATAAATCAAGATTGTATACATTTTCCAATGAACCTAGTAAATCCGTAGCCTCCTACTTCAAAATTCAAAAAAAGAAAGAAGCTGGATCACAGTAATAAAAGATTTCAAAGGTACTTGAAGATGTGTAGATAAAGAGATTATTAATGTATTTAGTACATTTTATTATCAATTAAATTCCTCAGAGTCCACTTCTAATGTTGACTCTCTTAACTCACCCATAACACAAAACGAAATTATCAAGGCAATACATGGGCTTAAAAAAGGCAAGGCGTCAGGACCCGATGTATTTCCCATTGACTTTTACACTCATTTCTAATCAATTCTTACTCCCAGACTATTTGAACTTTTCTCTCACTTTATCTCATACGCAAAGTCTGAAGGCTCCTTCACATGAGCCATGCTTCTGGCATTCCCTAAACCTAATAAAGATCCTGAATTATCACAAAGGTAGAGACCAATTTCCCTAATTAATACTGACTTGCAAAATATTTGCAAAAATCTTAGCAAATAGATGTCTCCCCTTTTTGCCTAAATTAATTAAACAAGACCAGGCATCCAACATCAGGATCTTTCTGGATGCTTTGAATGTTGCAGCACTCTCAAGCGATCCCCATGCAGCTGTTGCCTTAGATGCTGAAAAAGTGTTTGATAGAGTTGAATGGGAATACTTGTTTGAAGCGTTACTACGGCAGGGTCTTCATGAAACTTTTATATCCATGATTCGTGTTCTTTATTCAAATCCCAAAAACAACTATATTCATAAATGTTCAGATGTCTCCCTTTTTTCCTTTAGGTAGAGGTAAACGGCAAGGATGTCCTCTTTCTCCTCTATTATTTATTTTAGCCCTTGAACCATTTTTTAGAAACTATTAGAATACACCCACACATCCGGGGAATAACTTTTGGTGATTTGCAAGTTAAATTGGCACTTCTTACGAATCCTGAAATAAGTTTAGGCAATATATTCAATACAATATCACGTTTTTCATTAGCCTCAGGGTATAAATTAAACATGGATAAATCAGAAATTCTTTCCCTGAATATTTGTTGCACTAAACATCTTGTCCAGATGAGATGCTGTTCTAAGAAAATCAAATATCCAGGACTGCAAATGTTCGCGTCAGTTAAGCATATCAAGGAAAATACTAATATCATATTAACCAAAATTAAAACTCTTTTAGATTCCTGGTGCCCATTATATCTATCCTGGTGGAGCCGCCTCCAATCCATTAAAATGATGATTTCCCTGATTATTTTATAGTCTATTTATGCTTCCTCTCCCAATTCCAAGTAAATTCTTTAAAGATGTTGATGCATGCCTTGCCACATTTTTGGCGGGTAAGAAAAAACATACAATCTCCCTATGAAATTAAAGAGGAATGTTATGTGTGGAGGGGTAGGATTTACCTCTTTTACTAAATATCATTCTGGCTTTATACTAAAGCAAGCACAGAGCTGGTTTTTGTCAAGCTGAATATTTTGACACTCCGACATGAGTTTGAGTTGGAACTAACATGGTTTGGCGCTTCTCTTTATTTGAATGCCATTTATTTACTACAAAAAATAGATTTATTAAATACAAAAATGTTCAGTTTACTGCTAAACAGATTAGAATGTATCTCATCTTTACTATTCCCTCAAAGTGGGTGTATCACAGTTCATTTGGTTAAATAACTTCATCCGAATTAATGGGAACACTTTTGGGGGGAAAAGTTGGATGCTAAAAGGAATCAAATTTATACATCATCTTTTTAATCAAGGTATACTGCTAACTTTTAATGAATTCAGGGTGTAATTCATCACTCCTAAGTCTTTCTATCGCCAATATTCATACAAATCAATGTTGTAGACAAAATCATATGCAAAACTATCAGTTTTCAGCTTCCCTTTTTTTAAAGACCTTACTAATGACTTAACTGAAAATCTCCAATGGAAAATACAGCAAGAATGGCGACAAGACTGCTCAGTAACGTTTGAAGACTATGCCTGGCCATCTTTCTGGAAAACAAATATCAACCATAACTATTTCATCCAATCTAACCCAAACTCTTTTCTTTTCCCGACATAAAATTTTTATTACCCCTGCTATGCTTTTTAAGTGTAAGATATCTTTGCATAATAAATGTTGGACTTGTTGTGATGGTGAAGGATCGTTCAAACATATATTTTTGGAATGTAAATATACTGAAACATTTTGGAGCAATGTATGGCGCATCATTAAATGTATCTTTTCTTATGTTGTAGAAATGTTCTTTTTATTTTCATTTTAAGAAGACAAACTATTCAAGATTCTATAAATGTTGGCTATCAGAGCCTTATTACCTAGGTAAGTAGTGACACATTTTTCAAAAGGAATTAACTCTCTAATAACCACCTGTTTAAAAGGGGGGGCCAATATCCAATGGCGTACTTGGTAATATTGAAAATGCTCCCTATCATCTAGGCCAAAATCCAATTTACACTGTGTAAAAGTTTTAAAATCCCTGCCAACAAACAGATCATGAATGTTCCTGCATCCTGCTTGCTTCCATTTAAGAAAGACCCGAGGGTCACACCCTGGAAAAAATCTAGGGTTAAAAAATATTGGAGTAATCGGTGAGGGGAATGTGGTTAGCCCATTTCCTCTCACCGCCCCATCCCATATCTCCTCAACTAAATGCGTGATCTTACTCCTATGAATATTAGGGGAGTGGTTGTTTTTTGCATGCCATAAAACTTCCGCTAGATTTGGACCCCCAATGCCTGTTCCATTTGTAGCCAACATTTCACTTCATCTGATCCCAACCAGTCTTTAATTATATGCAGCTTTGCTACCTGGGAGAATTTATATAAATCAGGAAGGCCCACACCTGCTCTCTCGGTGGGGGCAGTCAAGACTTCATAGGCCACTCTGGGAGGTTTATTATTCAAAATATAGTCAGAAATTCTTCTACGTAGCGTTTTAAAAAATGCCATGTGGATTCGTATTGGAAGTGCTCGAAAGAAGTATAACATTTTTGGAAGAATGGTCATTTTTATGACATTCATCTGTCCAAGCCAGGAGATTGAAAAACAGACTCCATTGTCTAAGTTGACTCGTGATTACTTTCATTAAAGGGGGAAAATTAGCTTCATGTAAGCCTTGTAAATCTGGAGTGATTGTAATTCCCAAAAGCTTAATTTGACCTTTAGCCCAACCAAATGTAGTCTGAATATGTAAAAAGGATACAGTGGTAGGGGGCAAAGATAACATTTTGTATTTCCAATTTTGCCAAATTAATTTTTAAACCTGCAACCGAGCAATAGTACTCCAATTCCTGTTCTATTCCGAGCAATAATCCTGCCGGTTTTGAAATCAATAATAACATATCATCAACCTAAGCCAAGATTTTGTGTTCTATCCCCCTAAATTGTATACCCTGAATATCTAGCGTTTGTTGAATTTATTCTAAAAAAGGCTCCAAACCTGTGGCATACAACAGTCGTGACATAGGACAACCCTGTTATGTTCCACGCTGAAGGGAAATTGGGGGAGAAAGTTCTCTATTAATTAGTAACCGTGCCATCGGAAGGTTGTAGTTCACTTTGAATCCAGCCATAAACTGAAGCCCGAACCCCATCTTAATCATAACCTGAAAAAGGAACGACCACTCGACTCAGTCGAAAGCCTTTTCGGCATCCAATGATAAGAGAATCGCTGGTATCTGTTTATTTGCCACTTTTTTCAACACATGCCATAAACGCTGTATGTTGTCATGTGTCTGCCGTTTTTTTATAAAACCGGACTGATCTGGCTGTATAATGGATGGAAGCAAACCCTCCATCCTAATCGCAAGAAAGTTCGAATATATTTTAGCATCAGTGTTAATAAGGGCGATAGGCTGATACGAACCACACCTACCTGGGTCCTTACTCAGTTTCGTAATAAGTATTATCTTCGCTTCTTCCATCGAGGGAGAGATGCTACCTGAGCTGATGAATGAATTAGAAAGGTACACTAATCTTGGAACTAATACCTTCCAATATATCTTTTAAAATGAAGCAGAGAACCTGTCGGGTCCTGGAGACTTATTCGGAGGGAGTACTTTAATAACATTGAATACCTCTTCAGTAGTAATTTCTTTTTCCAAAATGTCTCGATCTATCCGCGAGAATCAGTGAAGTTCAACTGTCTGCAGATATAGTAGCTGGGACCGTTCGTCTGGGTTCTCGGTATGATATAAATGTGAATAAAACAAATGAAATTGCGCTATCATTTGAGGAGTTTCCATAGTGATACCCCCTTCCGACAAATGTATCAATTGACAGTTTGTAGGGCAATCTTCTGGAGTAGTTGTCTCGCCAAAAGCGTATCTGCCGTATTGACCTTGACATAATAGGATTGACGCATGTACAGCAGAGATTTCTCTGCTTTTTTCGTGAAGAACAGGTTAAGTTTTGCTTTTGCCACTCTATGTACTTTTAGAATTGCAGGATCCATACGCGATTCCACTTCCCTCATTACCTGTTGTAATTCTGCTTCCAGTGTCTCTTCCAACACTATTCTCTGTCGCCTCTGCTATTAGGGTCCCACGGATTGAAGCCTTAAAAGCATCCCATACCGTATTGATAGAAATATCAGGTGTCATATTTTGATTGAAAAATTCCTTTATTTTAGCCTCTACGTTCCCCCTTACCACTGCATCCTGAAAAACTGTCGACGGTAATCGCCATGTTCATACCCTTTGAATCATCCCTGCTATGTCCAACTGTATAGTCAGTGGAGCATGGTCCGGTAATGCTATAGGGTGACAAACCATAGATGTAACTCTGCCAAGAAGAGGTTTGAAGACCCAAGCATAACCGATGCAGGAGAATGAGCAATGCACATGCAAAAAAAGTATACCCTTTAGAATCCCCCATTAAAGCCGGCCAGACATCTACCAAAGCCAAGTTAGCAAACATTTGTTTTAACAATTTGGAGGGTGTAGAGTACATCGAGGAGGTAACTTTACTCCGGTCCCGTGGGGGGTCGCAAGCTATGTTAAGGTCACCTAGAATTATTATTTCCTCCTCACTAAACATTTCAACTTGGGCTATAACTGATTTCAAGAATGTCTCCTGTCCCGTGTTAGGAGCATATATTGATGTCACTGTCACTTTTTTGGGGCCAACCTTCAAAACAGCTGAAACATATCGTCCCTCGTTATGCATATGCATTTTCAACACTGTATAATGGGGACCAGGTTTCAATGCTAGAAGGACCCCCGCCACTTTAGACTTAGCGTTGGCCTGTATCATCAGCAGGTATTGTCGAAGTCCATCTATATTTAATGCCCCGGTCTCGGAGTACTCTGATGACCAGCTGCATCTCTCGCCTTTTCTGGAGAGTTATCTGGGAAAGATCTTGCTAAAGCTGAATTTCCGTCCCATTATGGGAGATCGTACTATGGGCCTCATTACACGGAAGGCGGTAATGGTTAACGGCCACCGTTAATGGTAACGGTGACCGTTAACCATTACCGCCTTACTACGAGGTCCCTTAGCGGGTTGGTGCTTTAACGCCTGCTTTTTGCAGGCGTTAAAAACCAACCCGCTAAGGGACCTCAGAGCTAATTACGGCACCGCAAAATTGCGGTGCCGTAATTAGCGCCTTCCCCATTCCCATAGAGCCCTATGGGGCAGAAATGGGAATGGGGAAGGGCAATGGCGGAAGGGGGATTTACCGCCCCATCAACCTTGGAATGGGGCGGTAAATCCCCTTTCCGCCAAGGCGGCATAGCGCCTTGGCTCACCGCCTTCCGTGTAATGAGGCCCTATGTCTCAGGCCGTTTTCAATATCAGTTTCTTTTGTTGATTTGAGGTGCAGGCAGCCAAAATGTCACATGGACGAGCCCCGGGGTCACTCTTTTTTGGGCCATTCTGGTGAATTCGATCTATAGAAATGAGAGGATTCACCTCACCTGGAAGTAAATCTGCAAAGATCCGGGTTTCTTCTTCTCTTAACTGAGAGTCCAGAATTGTCTCTGGCAAGTTTCTCACTATAATGTTTGACAGACAGGACCTATTCTCCAAATCTTCGTATTGGAGTTTAAGATCCTGCGTTGCCCTAGCAAGGTCCCCTAGTGCAATATCCGTCTGTTTGCTGTCCTGTGTCAGACCCTGAATAGCCTGTTAATTAGGCTCAACCTGCTCATCTAAGTTGGCAATGTCCTTGCTAAAGTCTGAGAGTGATTGCCTTATTTCTGACATAAACGATGTAAACTTTGCCTGAAAGGAAGCTGAAAACGTTTCCTGAAATGCTTGAAAGGTAGCAGCAAAATCTTCTTTAGCGGCTGGCATTGCCGTTTCCTGGAAGTCGGTATTGTGGGGTAAGGCTGATTTCCCCTCTACACCTAAAGAAGACGCGTCTGAGCCTGTTACACCCCAAAGCCTTTGCAAAGGATTTTGTTTGGTTTGTAGATCCGTAGGAGGCAATGATGGGAGAGTCTTTTTCTTTCCCCTCGGCATAGGATATCAGGTAAGCAGCAAAAAAATGATTAGAGATCAATGTTGATACTGCGTCCTATCAGAGCCACTGCCGTTGCTCAAGCAAATTGACTGTTTCAATAGGTCAAAGGGATATGTCAAAAGTCTCAAGGATTAGATTTCTAATATGGGTTCACTGCTTTATGTTCCATTACCAGCCTAGTGAAGCAATACACCAATATCCAGGACTTCACAGCTGGCCTCAGTCCTTTAGTCGAACAACTTCAATGGATCGACTGTCCACCTCCCCCTTGGATAGCACCTCAGAATCCAGGCCAACATCCAAAAAGCACTATCAAAATGTTTTAGGGTGGTGCATATTGTTACATGCTCAAAAACTCCTTTCCAGGGATGCAAAGCAATGCTACCCTATGCGGCCCAGAAAACTATAGTTATTAAAAGTTATATGCAGCCCGGTAGCCAGCCTTTTCGCCGTTATGGACCCACAGACCCCCAAACTATAAGCCCCACCTCCACTCGAGCTGAGTCCAAGTTGTATATCTTGCTTTAAAAGTACATAGCATTAATTCCACAGCTTACAGCAGCTGTCTCACTTGGGCTTTCCTCCGTTGTTAATCTTGCTGATGCAGCCCCTCCCTTGGAATTTGTCCTGTTTGGCAGCTGCCTCAGAAAATCTCGTTCCTCCAGAATCCCCACGTGGTGCTTCCCCCACCGGCTCAAACTGTTAACATTATTCACATTGCACGGGACAGTCCTGCAAAGTCGCCGGCGTACCTCACTTCACCTCTGCTCTTCCATGTAAGGAGCACAGCCTATTCCGATCATTGGGCCTGCATGGGGGAAATACGTGTTGCAGCTTTCTGCATCAATGAAGCTGCAAGCAGCCGCGCTGCAGAGAGAGATCCAGTGTGTCTCTAAACCGCCAGCACCATATGCCTCCGCAGCCTTTCCGCTCAATCAGGTGGTAATATCCAGATCCCTCCAACACCCGTTCGTTCCGGAATCAATGTGAGATCCGCTCCCGGCGTTCAATGCCACGCCCCATCGAAGCACGCTGTACGGCTTACAGCATATCTCCTTTCCCTCAATCTTCTTTCTAATACTCGCCGCTTCTAGTGATCTGTTGAGAGGGTCCCAATATGTTGATCATAGCAGCCAATACATTCTGAAGACATTGCCGGAATTTCAACTGGCCCATGCCACTCACATTAGCTGTGGAGGAGGAGAGAGGCACAGACACATCCTCAAGCTGTGGCGGCCATCTTGGAATCCATTAAATGTATCTTTAAGTTAGATGAACCTTTACATTTTAAAATCTTATACTTAGGTAGTGCCCTCTTTCAACATCACCTAGACTCCCACACTTCTTATTTATTTGATTTATTTATTCTAATGGCAGTTCAAGTTATCACAACCGACTGGAAAAAATCTGACCTGATTAATCATAAAATATGGTGGAACTCCATGTGTAATATACATAGATTGGAGGGATGTATAGCTTCAACCCCAATACTGTATCACAAATATGAATTGAAATGGAGAATGTTTCTTGACTTCCTTACCTCAAATGATTACTCTATTTTAATATAATATTATCTTTGTTTTAATGATTACCCTTATCCTATCTTCCCCTTTCCCCTCATCCTCCCCACTTCCTTACTCTCTTGCCTGTATTGTTTGTTATATGTTTCCCCGCCCCATTAATCGTTTGAAATATCTTTCTAGTTCTGATTTATACATAGTCTTAATCCAATGCGTCAAGTCTTGATACAACATTTTAAGTTCCCTAAGTATTACTACTATATAAGGTGTTCTGATTTGTCATTCTTTGATGTACTATGATGTACATGCATTGTTTTTATGCCTTCAATAAAATATGTTAACACAAAAAAGTATTTCCGTAACATTTGCTATTACACGAGTAAAAGAAACACTCCCATTCACACGCGCCTGTTACTTCCCATTGTTCTCTTGTTAATTAATGTAATTAACAACTTCAGCTCACTTTGACTTCTACACAAGTGAAGATTTTACTGGATACTGTTACAGGCAGTAAACGCGTACGGAATCAGAATGCCAAGTTTGACTCACCCGCTACTACACTCGTTGTTAAGCGGGTTGCTCGACTTCCACGACTTCGAGCACAGTGTCTACTGCTTCCGGCTTCTCTGGGACCCACACCCTGTTCAGGTGTCTCCAGTCTGGCCACTCACTCAAGTAGCCCCTCTGACTCCTGAGACCTGCGACTCGCCCACAGCTCCTCGCTTCCATCTCCGCCACTTTCCGATGGCAATCAGGCTCACATGGGAAAAGACAGCCTCTCTGCACTTCCTCCGCTGTTCATTCTCTGCACTTCAGAGTTTGGGGCGCGCACCGGTGAAGCCCCGTGAAGTCCCGCTTTGCCCGCTGCTCTGCTGCGTTCTCCATTTGGATTTGGATTTGTTTCCTTGGATATCATTGGACTCTTTTGACCACAAGGCACTTTGTCAGACTAGTGTGGGCGTGCCTATAAAATAGAACTCGTGCGCGCACCGCGCACGCGCACCGGTGAAGCCCCGTGAAGTCCCGCTTTGCCCGCTGCTCTGCTGCGTTCTCCATTTGGATTTGGATTTGTTTCCTTGGATATCGTTGGACTCTTTTGACCACAAGGTGAAGACCGTGGTCGCATTGACTTGCTGTATATGGACTTGGGGATATATATATACATATATTATATTATACGTGTGTTAACTGTCGTTTCTATTTACTTATAGGCACTTTGTCAGACTAGTGTGGGCGTGCCTATAAAATAGAACTCGTGCGCACACCGCGCGCGCACCGGTGAAGCCCCGTGAAGTCCCGCTTTGCCGCTTCGCCGCGGCGGCGCGAGCAAAGCGAGGGGCTTCTCTGAGAAGTGAGTGATTTTATTGTGACATTATTGTTAGGTGGCTGCACCTAGCACTATATATTTCTCAAGACTACAAAAACCTTGTAATTCTGGTGGTTTACAACAACTCTGCTCACTTTGCATTGAAGCATTGGCATGAAACGTAATATTTATAACTTGCGCACTGGGATGCCGCCCTTGCCTAAACTGTTCGCCAAAACAAGTGGTGTGAACCCGAATACGAGTATAACCACAGGTGTTATTACCACGTGTGTGAATGACTTGGGCATGAAAAAACCCCTAATGGTTTCTGTACCATTGCATGCGAGCGAATTACATGTTCAGGCCGTCCCCTGTGTCTCGACTCCGCGAGCTACAGGGGCCGGGCCTGTGGTTCCCCTTGTATCCAAAATTAAAAAACGAGTAACCTCTCGTGACACTACCACATCTAGACAAAAAAATGTTTCAAACCTGAAAGATATTAGATTTTTTTACCCGGACTGTGTAAATTCTAAATCCATCTCACAGTCCTCTCAAATTGTTAAGCAAGAGGGCCCCAAAATCTCCAATCAAACACAAGAAGTGTGTGGCTCTACTGTGCATGTCTCACTCTCTGACAGCACAGTGTTAAGAAATGATTCTGTGGCTTACTACCCACCCTCGAAACATAGCTTTGAGGTCACAAAATGTTCAGAGGAAATGGCGCTTATCGATCTGTCTCCCCCTGATTCTGACCTTTTGTTAAATCAAACATTGGGAGGTCTGTTCTTTTCACCTAAACTATTCTCGGCTGGGGGTTGCACTAGATCAAATTTAACCTCTTCTTTTATTCATCCCACTCCACGGAAATTTTCCCCAGTGAATCAAATTCCTCCTTGCTCAAACATCTCTAAAGTGTTGGAACTAACACTGGGTGCTATGAACCTAACAATGCAAACCTTGACGACTCTATTTAACACATTGAATTCCAAACTGGATGTACAAAGCACGCAATTACTATCAGTGCTGGCTTGGCAAGCCAAACAGGAAATAATCTGGGCTAGTCAAGGCTTGAATTTAAAGGCAAATCCTTGGAACCCAGGGTCGACAGTTGATCAGTGTTTATCGCCCATCATGTTTCCGCCGGCGGTGGATCTAACTTCAGCTCCTAACCCTATGGTTGGTCCTCCGGTGGTGGATATAACTTCAGCTCCTAACCTTCTGGTTGATTTAACCTCTGTTCCTAACCCTGTACCGCTAATAATGTCACACAATTCAGTGGCAAATGTGAGCTTGGATCAACAAGGAGTTGATCCTTTGTCCCCAATCACTGTGGACAATTCTGGAATCCTGTGCTCACTTCCTTATATTGGTCAAATCATTAGAGAGGCAACTACAGAAGTTATTGAGGATGTTGAAGACCTGACGCCAACTGAACCCCCTCAAGCTCCATTCAAAATATTTTTCAAAAAATCCTCCATCTCGGGCTCTAAGACTTGTCTGACCAATAAGGAACCAACCAAAAAAACGAAAATTATGCAGTCTGCTCTATCTAAAAAAGCTAAGAACATTAAAAATACAGAAATACCTACCTCAGCAAGCTCTAAATCATTTTTTAATATGCTTACTTTACCGAAAAAACAGGCCCAGAAAACTTCATGTGTTATTACCAAAAAATATGCGCATCTGAATCAGCTGCGTAAACTCACGCTCGATTGTGCTGATAAAAATCTTGTTGCAGCTGAACCCTATGCGCCATTAGATCATCTAGTGCAGGCTGTTCAAAATTACGAACTCGCTGAAAAGCAGCAAGCTCATTCTGAAATCCAACCATTACAATCTGAACAGCCAGTTGGGTCTAAATCCGAGTCTTCCTCTAATACAATAAATATAGAATGTGTGAAACCTCAGGGCGCTATCAGGGAAATCAGTAATAGTTGCATCTTGACTCAACCTCCTACACCTTCACTGTCTCCTTCTGCTGGCTGTGAGCAACAGATGCTAGCAAGAAGACGATTAGAAATTAGAAACTAAGTTGATGCCTATATGAGTGCTTTCACAACTTTATCGACTCTCAAAGCTCCCATGCTTGAATCTGCAGTATCAACAACTTCTACTCCTCAGGTATCTGAACGTATTGTTACGTTTAAATGTAATGATGATAAAACGACATCATCAGCGGATTCACCGCTTCCAAGTCAGGAAGCAGAAATTGCTTTGTTAATAAATTCCTTACGATCTAAAACAAAACAACCTGGTCCTACTAACTCAATTTTAGTCCCTAATAAACCTCTGATAAAATCCATACTGAAAATAAAAACAGATAAAGAATCCAATATTGCTCTAGTGTTGGGCTGTCGACCTGCTCCATTTCCTCAGTATGTACTTAATAGACACAGCATCCTACAGGTGTTTTCTGATATTCCTATGCTACAAGATATTGGATCGGCTGACATTGCTCAGGTGGAGTTTTTCAATGATAATGTAGTGAGTACAGCTTGTATCTGGCTGACGTCCCGTGTTATTAGGAATCTGATATCGGACGCCAAAGCCCAATTACTAGATCTTGGATTCATATTACTATTAGGTCCTTTGACTCCAACCAATGGCCCTCTTTGTGTAGAATCCTGGATAAAGTCGGCGTCTAATGAACTTAACAAGGCACAAAGATTTATTGAGAATAACACCGCTGTAGTCACCTCGAACCAATGCTGTTGTAATTGTGATTCCAGAAGCTAACTTCCATGCAAGGTCAATAAAGCTCGGACCATAACTCTAGTGTCTTGGAATACTCGCGGCTATCGTCATTTAATTAACAATACACAAGACCCTCTCTCAAAGTATGATGTGATCCTTTTGCAAGAAACCTGGCTTTTATCTGCCCCTTCATGGGATAACCATGATTTACACTTTCTACCAGCAATTAAAGGTGTGATGGGTCGGCCTATGTCTGGCCTTTTGACTGCCGCTAAACTATCCTCACAAATAAGAATTATTTTCTCATTTGCTCCAAATTCCTTTTCACAACTGACAATTATATCGTTAGCAAAGACCTTGTATGCGATTATTAACTTGTACTGGAACCCGATAGGCATTGAGATGCGAAATTTTTTACTTGATATATCCACTATGTTAGACTTCATCATATTAGCACCTAATATCAAGCATACTATTGTTGCTGGAGATCTAAATTTACACTGTTTACAGGGCAATATATTGCAAGAAAACATCAGGCAAAGGTTGTGGGAGAACTTAATGCTCTCCAGAGGGTTTTGTATGCTGAATGGAAGCAAATTTGATACTGGTGGAATGGCCTATACGTGGCAGCAGGGGTGGAAAAAAGCCTCAATTGATTATATCTATGTTGACGATAGGCTGTTCTCTAAAATCAAATCCTTCAAAATTGAGCATAACTCGAATAGTGACCATTGCATTCTCTCTATTGAATGGGCAGTTGGTGTTTCTCTTTTAAAGATTCCTTCTATAACTGACCGGGGGCATATGACGGTATCCAATTCTTTAAACCGCCTAAATTGGAATGAAACCAGCCTTGGGAAATTTGATGATTCTTTGCGCACAGCCTTTTGTCACTCACGAAACAGCTCCCAAGTCAATTCTGTTCCTTACTATGACCTTATGCAACACTTCTCCAACACTAAAATGTGCAAGCCCAGGGTGTCTAAGCACATACATATGTTCGATCTGGAAACTAGAAACAAAAAAACTGAATGTCGACTTCGAAAAAGGGAGGCACTAAAATTGCCTTTGTGTAGGAGGTTTGAAGCACTCAATAAAGTTAAGATCACATATAGAAACTGGCGGCGACAGCATCGTAGTAAACTGTTTCAGCGTGATGGTGAGCAAATGCTAATGCTGACTCGTAACAGCAATGTGACGCAAATTTGGAAAGTAATAACTAATACCTTATCTCCGATCCAAATATTGTCACAAACGCAGGGTGTGCCGGAAGCAATCTGGCTTAGCTATTTTTCCAAAATGTATGCGCTTCCGCCTAACTCCGTGAAATTAGACAACACATTGCCTCAACAATCGTTTCATATTAACATTTCCAAAGCCGACATATTCTATTTCATCAACAAAATTAGCCTATCTAGAGCTCCTGGACCTGATGGCCTGTCGAACAAAACTTTCAAGCAACATCCAGTCTTGTGGACATCGATCTTATATCAGATATTTGTTAACATTAATGTCACCCAGGAAATCCCTCTGTCATGGAAACATTCTCTTATTGTACCGATCCATAAAAAAGGTGACCGCTCTCTACCTGAGAATTATAGACCGATTGCATTATTAGATGCGCCTGTTAAATTATACAGCCGCATTATTTTGCAAGAATTAACCAGATGGTCAGCGGTCTCCTTTAAAAGAGATCCTTTTCAAACTGGGTTTGTGGCGGGACTAGGGACCTCTGTAAACTTGATAATGCTGAACATGATTAAATCTAAATATGCCCACTTAAATCAACCATTATATATGGCTTTTTTGGACTTTCGGTCAGCTTTTGACTCGGTAGACAGAGCACTATTATTCCAAAAGTTGCAAAACTATGGCTGCCCGTCATCAGTGTTAACAATAATTAAGATGTTACATTCAAATACATCCATGCAAGTTAGGTTGTCCATTGAAGGTATTCTTTCGGCAAATATTGACACTTTAAGGGGCCTTAAGCAAGGGTGCATCTTAGCATCTACTTTATTTAATCTCTTCTTGCTAGACATCGGTAGTACCTTTGAAGAAGCAGTCTCAGACGCTCCTAAACTAGGCACGCAAAAAATCATATGGCTGCTTTATGCCGACGACCTGGTTTTAATATCGCAAACACCGCGAGGTCTTCAGAACTTGTTAATTAAACTGGAGACGTATGTTGACAAGAATAATCTCACAATTAATGTCAGCAAAACACAAATAGTGATCTGCCAAAAGAGAAAAGACAAAAAAATGGGCAATTATCAATGGGTTTTGAAGAACTCGCCCTTAAAACTTGTCCACAGTTATAAATATCTGGGCCTACCCTTTTCCGGTACTGTGAAAAATCAAATTTATTTTGACACATTAAGAGCAAAAATCTTGATGTTAACATCACAGGCAAGAATAATTTTGTACAGATTTGGCAAATTCACTACAACTCATATAGTTACATTTTATAATCAGAAAGTTGTCCCGATTGTTTCTTATGGAGCAGAAACCTTCCAGCCACGGCGAAGGGACGTTTGGGATTTACTGGAGGGTAAATTCTGGAAGGCAATCTTTTCCTTACCTAAGTGCACTCCGATGTGCCTTCTAAGGTACGAGTTGGGACTAATTTCATTGTCTGCAGTAGTGGTGTGGAAAATGTGTAATTTTTATCGGAAATGTCTACTTGGTTTTGAAAAGCCAAATATTTTGAGAACGTTAGCAACTTATATGCGCTCATCGCATGATGCCTTCCCCAAGGAGTGGGTAAAGGGCATTTTGGGATGGTTGGTGGAAGCTGACGTTTCAATTGAGCTGTTGTTAAGTAACCCTGATAAAGCAAAGAAAAAAATGTATTGGCATGATTGGATTACAACTTATCAATTATGCTCTAACTATGCGGACTATGACTTGAATCTTTTTCCCCCAAAAAAGTATAAGCAAATGGCTTGTTACCTCTTAAAGTGTCCATCAAATTTCGTCTGCGTTGAAATGTTAAGAACACGTCTAAATTTGCACTTAACAAATCAAATCCTTGCTAGACGAGGTATAATCTCTAAAGAACATCGATTTTGTCGATTTTGCCAAAATAAAAAACAAACAGAAACCCTGATACATTTAGTAGTAAATTGTCCTGCTTTAAATGGATTGCGTGAACGCTATTTTAGTAATTTATTGCAATTGACTTGTGATCGTTCTGAATCTGAAATCTGGACCATTTTAATCACGAGTAATCGAACTGCAATCCACATTGCACTTACACAGTTTATAAAAACAATTCTGCCATACAACCATGTAGTATGAGTGGCCTGTTGTTAAATGTGGATTTTTTCTTATTTCAGTTGATTTCTTGTTCTTAAATTCTTTTATGACTATGATGATTCTTTGCAATTTATGTTTGTTAACTGGTCACGCAATCAGTGGCTGAAGGTTGTGACATTAAGAGGATTGATAAATTTGAAGAATTTTCTTTTTTTTTTTTTCTTTCTTATTTATTTATTATTATGATTATTTTTTCTTTCATTTCTTTTTCGATGTAAATATTTGTAAACCAGTAAATGTATTTGCTATACATTGTATTTGTTATATGTTAAGAAATGTTTTGTAATCTAAAAGTTATTCTCTTTGAAAGGTTGATTTAATCAGCCAATCAAATAAAAAAAAAAAAAAAAAGAGTTTGGGGAAATGAAACGTGACCCTTTCAGAACAAGCAGGTGAAATCTGCTGCATCCACGTTTCGGCGTCCCTCTGGTTCTCCCACTTATGCTTGGTTTGCCAGCTCTGTGCCTTCTTCTTTCTACCTCTATTACTCCAGCTTGCACTTGAGTCACAGTTCCAGTGCCTTCTAATTGCCTGCACCTGAGGGGACCTTTTATACCACCCAGGTATGGGCTGTTAGGCACAATTGCCTGACTACTGCTTCTGCATGCCTCTTCAGTCCTCTTCATCGTCCCAGTACTTGTGGGATTATGGGACTCATAGTCCCCAACAACAAAGTTCGTTTTCCCAACCAACCTCTGCTGTTTGGCAAACAGCCATCAGAAGTGTAGGGTTACGGGGAAAGTTAAGCAGGGAGTTTTCCCATTCTTCCTGGTCTGCCCCCCCCAGCCCCATGTGATCCTCCAGCAGTACACCACCCCCAGGGTCAGGGTCAGGAAGCATCTGCCTTTCCCAGGCCACATGAGAAGGATCCTAGACCAGGTATCTGGGAGGAATCATCACTGATTCATCACAATCAGTTAACCGTTTGAGTGCCCTCAGGAGGTACTTAAAGTTTTTTTTTTAAAAGTGGTTTCTTTTTGCTCTTAGAATGTACATCTATGTGTCCTGTTTTTAGAGTAGTAGACCCTCCCCAAGTTACAGGGGAAACCCCTTGGCAAAATATGTTCATTAGGCCTAGCATTCTGCTCTTCCTTCAGGTTTGCCATTTGCTCCTGGAGAGATGCAGTCAACGTCTCCTCCATACCCTTTAAGCAGGTCTGTAGATCTTCTTTGCTAAGGGCCATTTCTTCAGATGGCCTCATCTCCCTTCTCTTGTAGATCCGGTTCGACAGAAGCTGTCTCTACAGGGGCCCATTGCCAGCACCTCTCTAATTGGCCTGTCCTTGCACTTTTCTTAACGTTTTGTGACACTGGGGTTTGCTTCCCCCTTGTTCCGGGCATTGGAGTGTGTGCTGCAGTTATATGACTCTCCTGGGGCTAGCTTGTTAACTAGCGCCTTCTCATACTCTTGCTTAAATGGCTAACCTTGAGAAAACTGCACCTCTGTGTCCATCTCACATTTCGGGCCCCTGACAATGTCCTCACACATTAAGCTTGTTTAATCAATTAATTCTGATTTATATAATTGCAAGACCTTTAAATTATGTGAATACCCCAAACTGAAGGCATCAATATGCACCCACTGGTTCATGTTATAGCCCATTCCTTATTGCACCATTTCCCGGACCAAGCCAAGCAGGTGTTAAAGCCTTCCCCAACACTCAGGGTTGATCTTACCTCTGGAATGACACATTGACTTGTCAGCACCTGTACTCTCTATTAATGTAAAATGTGAAATTTCAGTTATTTATGTTCCTCCATCAAGCCTTATTTTAACCTCTTTTTAAGCCCATTTGCAAATTTGACCTGGGATGTTTTTCTTGAAAATTGTTTGTAAGGTAATTTCCCTCCTTTATTTATGTTCCATTAACAATGGGCCTCATTATAAGTGTGCCGGTCCTGCCGGGCACAATGGCCATGGTAACCAGACCTTCGTGGAAGCACCGGCACCGTTGTTAACGGTCCCGGTGCTTCCGTGTTCCCCATTCCCATTGCTGCTCAGTTTGGCAACTATGCCCCCCCCCCCCCTTCAGGAAACTACATCATAATTTACACAATGACTTATCAGGAGTTTCCAAACACACTGACTGATTCAGAAAGAAGTTACAATTAGTAGCTCTGACTTACTATTACTTTACTTTACTTTATTTCATTTGTATAGCACACAATGGACCCAAAGGCGTGATGGCGCGTACAGACATACAACAGAAAATATAACAACATAAAACAGAAAAGGGGTGGGCAAAAGCAAGGAATAACAGCATATCACTAGCAGAAAGAAAAAAAAAAGAAAACTATGGATGAATGCATCCTTGGACATATATTATAGACATATAAGGACCATTTGGTCATAAAATAAGCAATGCCTAATCGAGGTGAGGAGCCTAGAGCATCAATTTACAGTTCGAGCAACCCCTCGGGAGATATTTACATGATCTAAAATAGGTAGGTAAAGTGCTAAACCCGCAGCCCACTAGGACACAGTCACTAGATTTCAGAGAGCACCAATCGCTGAGGTCAATCCTGCGTACAATCTTCAGGTCTGATGTTCTAACTACTCCAGGTCAAGTTCTTTGACGTAACCAAGCGAGTACCTTATTTCGCAATGAGTCTCTTGATTCTTTTCCTTCCGCCTTCTGAACATTACATTTGTACCTTCCTGGTGTGCAGACTCCTAAAGGTCACCTGTTTGGTGTTAGATCCTAAAGATTGTTTGGCAGGAATTTGGCCAGGATTAGGAACAGGCAAATCAAGAGCCTCCCATGAAGGATCACCCACCAAGCAAGGAGCTAGCAGAATAGTCTCCAACTGCTGGGGCAAGCCTAAAGCGGTAGGCACTATATCAGCTGTTTGGCAGCCCTGGTGAACACCAAACTGGAGAGGTGTAGTTTGTGCAGAGTTATTGTTCCTTCATGTTTTAGTTGGGTAGGCTTCTGCCGGTGTGATAGTGGTGGAATAAGCGTGTTAACAGTCAACATCAATTTCTGAAAGTCTTCCATATTGGAGCAGGCTGCAATGTCCCGCAGCATCTGCTCCTTAAAAAGACGCCAAGTCTCTGATACATGAGGTTGCAGCCCCCCTATCTATCCTTACTGCTGAGTCACCGCCCGTCTGGTTCCCATTTAAAGATTGTTTGGTATGTCCCGAGTGTACACCCATCAGTGTATGGCTTTCAGCATTAAAGGAGTCCTTATTTACGGGAGCAGACCCAATACTCACTCCTTTATCGGAAGGATTATCAACTTTTGGCTGTAAGAACATCGGTATGCGTAGAGAAGCGCATGCATTATCAACATTGTTAGGTATGTCATTCTTGAACTCGTTCAACAGATCTTTGTTGATATGCAGCAATTTGGTGAAAGAAAGCTGTTCGAGCAGGAGGTTCTGTCTCCTTTTGGTGCTATGTGCCAGGAGTTCTGAGAGCCCATCGTTCCTCCTATGAGGGGCAACGGGTGATGAAGGCAAAAAGGGTTCCTCGCTAGTTGTAGCGTTAAGAAAAGGGCTGGGGAACCATGCCCCAGTAAGAGAGCAGGTGCAGTTACCAAATGCAGGGGAAGGAAGATCAACTGAAGCAAGAAGTAAGCAGAAATAAGCAGTGACCTGATCGGGACAATAATAATCGCCGGAGAGAGGCCAGCAATGGAGCCGCTTACCTGCCTATACTACCCAAGCCGAGTAGCGCATTGGGTGTATAGCAAAAGTGTGCTCGCTGCTATCCCGTACACCAAGCGTCAGACGTCAAACACCATCAGTGTTGGGAGACAGCGGGGTGCTGGCGGGACTAGAATGCGGGAGGATTAGGACTATCAGTGAGCTCTGGAACTGCGGGGAGGGGGTAGAGAGCTGTGGGAACGCTAATGTTGTGGCCGCGTCCCAACAGTTTAGCGCTCCACTCGCTGCTCTCTGCTGCACCTCCACACCACAGAGAAATTAGAGGAAAGCACCCTAAGCGTGAGGCACGTCGTGCCGCACCGCCTAGTACGGCCGCCTCTGACATGCACGGCAACTTACTCTTGGTGTTAGGGAGAGCTACTGAGAGTAGCTTCTTTGGCTATCAAAGAGCCCTCTCCAAGAATAGATCAAAGGTTGGTCAGAGTTATTGATAGTAAATTCTTTGTGAACTGGCCCCTTGATGTGCACTGCATTTCAGCAACATCTTATGAACAGCAACATTATTAAAAAAGCAACTCTCCAAGTAGTGATATATACATCTTTTGGATGGTGAAAGATATACATAATCAGAAATTGACTGGAATAAAGAAAGTGTTTTTAACATTATTGTTGTTTTATGCAGGTCATTGGGCCTCATTCCGAGTATGGCGGTAAGGGATAGCGGCCACCGGTAACGAGACCGGTGGCGGTATTCCCTTACCGCCATACTCCGAGTTCCCTCTGCGCCCTCGCCTTTAACGCCTGCTTTGAGCAGGTGTTAAAGTCGAGGGCGCAAAGGGGCCCCCAAGCCAATAACGGTGACCGTAATGAACGGTCACCGTTATTTGCATCTTCCCCATTCCCATTGAGCCCTATGGGGGCTCATTTTGGGATGGGGAAGAGCCTTGGTGAATGGGGAATCACCGCCCCGCCAACCTTGGAATGGGGCGGTGATTCCGCCATCCACCAAGGCGCTGCCGTTCCGGGTACGGCGTCAACCAATGCGTTAATAGCGCCATTGGTTAGCGCCGTACTCGGAATGAGGCCCATTGTCTTTTTTCCAGCCTGATTATTGCGCCTGGCTGGTGTGCTTTGATGTGCACCTTTATGTTGTTCGGACAGCATTGATTTAAGGGGCAGTTATAGGCAAGGCAAGGAAGACTACGTTGTGGAGAAGGAACGGCTTTTTGGGTTTAAGTCTGCATAGGTCAGCTGTATTCTTGCCCATTTATCATTTCTCTGCCAAGTTTATTTTCCTGTTGAATTGGCTAATTCATTTCAAGATGGTGAAGAGCTGCATTAACAATAGGACTGATAAATGCAGTCTGTCTGCTCTTGGACCTGTTAAGAGAAACGAACTTGAGGCTAAAGTGCGACAGAGGCCTTTGCCAGCACTTTTCTACACGTCCTTCTGACATAACTCATGATACCCACGCTATAGTACCAGCATTACAGGTAAGTTTCATTTTCTTTCATTTCACAAAGGGTTACAGTAATGTGTTCTTATATATTATAATGTGACATTGAGCATACACGTGTTAATTAATTTCAATTGCTGCATTTCATTCTGTTAATGGAAATGTGATTTTTTACATGATAGTTTTACTGTTATGTCTAGATGCCTCTGCTACAGTACAGTTACAAACTGCAGATGTTAAATTAAAAACAAAATCATTATAAATCAAACCCTCTCTGCCATGTTCTATGTGTTCAGAAGATGCAGTGTCAATTACTGAGGCTACTGACAAGAACGTAGGTGTTCTGAGCATCAAGTTCCCTGGACACTAAAAAGGAACTTTGAATACACCGTTGTTTATCTCTACCTTGCCTTTTGTGATGGAGACAAACTTTTGACTGTCACAATGCCCAGGAAAAGGGGCCAATAACGTGACAGCAGCGAGCCTGGAGATGGTACAGGGTGGGAGCAGCAGATCCCCTCCTGAAGCTAATTGCCATATCCTGTTCTAAGGCACGTAGCCTCTGATCAGAAGACACAAAATGCTAAATTACAACTATGCTTCTGGTCAATACCCTGATCCTAGCTCTTTCATACAGGTTGGATGAGGAGATGCCAACAGTTACAGACTTATGAGGCCTAGGCAACGCTTGTGTCATGGCAGACCCAGCAGTTCTACTGTTGTTAGCATGTGACACGTTCGACCTTTTATGTTAGGGAGGTGCCCCAGAGTGAAAGAAGAGCCCAGCTCTTGCTGCCACTAATGGAACACAGAAAGGTGATAGCTGCACCATGCTATTGCATGGTCTTACCTGCAATCCGGGATCCCTGTGAGCACTGGACAGATCCATACCAGAAGTTGACACACTGGAGAAAGGAGTAGCAAGGAGCAAGGAGAATCAGGAAATCACAGAAGCGGGAATGCCACAGGGAGCTGTTGATAGAAAATGAAGCAGGGCACCATAGAGCTGGCAATTTGGTGAGATTTCACCCTGATGTCAAAATGGCCGACTGGCTTTATTTGGTCTTGTGAAGGTTGTAACCGCAGTATTAGGTTCATAGAATTAATTGAGCAATCCAACTTATGCGAAGGGCCCATAAACGTTTCGGAAATCCTAGACCAATCACGAATAAACAAAAAAATGTAACAAAGCATTAAGGCCTAAAAATGTGCAGGTGAAGTAGGATTTCGAGGCAGATCAGGAAAAGCAAATTAAGCAGGAGACTATGTCCTCCAAATGCCAGTAGTACTAGAAGGGAAAGTCAGACCTCAGTAGATAGTAGGAGAGCCTCAGGCCGTAGCTAAGAGCTAGGAACGGTAGTCTTAAAGTTGCTAAGTCAACGGGGCGGGCTGACCCATGTCACTTTGTTGAGGCTGAGAAAAGATCCCAAGTGCAGGAATCCCTTAGCTTCTTGAGTGTAGTTGAATGGAAAAGCTTGCAGGCATGAAGAGCGCCATATCCCTTAAGAGTGAGAAAGGCATGATGTCCTTTATTAGTATGAAGGGCACTATATCATTTAAAGGGGAACTGGGTCTATATAACTCAGATCAGGAAGAAGTTGGCTAGGCATCATTGTTCTGGCTGGATTACAAACAGCAAATAGGGCTTTATATTCATGTGCAGATGTTTCATGGCAAATAAGCGTCTGGGTGCTGTATCACTATGACTGTAACCTGAGGAAATAAGCTTCTGGGTGCAATATCCTTGTGGCTTTGAATTAAGACATGGTTTAGAACTAAACTCCTGGGACTGATTTGAGTTTAGAGAAGCTGGGGGACACCTGTATCCCCATGAGAGAAATCACCCTGAAACTTTGTTTGACCCACCCTGATCCTGGTAACTTTGAACAGCCATTTCCAGTTTTGTTGTAGACCAGCTCCTAGACCCTATATGCGTTTATCCCAACCACTACCTGTTTGTGACTAAATGAAGTGTGACGCTTTACTTCAGGTTAAGCGTTTTGTCGGTCTACCATACAGCTTCCTTCTGATTGAAGTGCTATGCATATGACCTCTCTCCTCATGAAAGACTGGTACATAAGTAGGGCATATAGTCACCGATATAGGGTAACTCCAATTTCATCAGAGAAACAATAATTAAGTAACATGTAGGAAGTCTTCATTAGTCAAGTAGATATCAACTGCTTAAAGGGTCTGTACATTCAAGCTCTAATGTTATTTCAGTGTCACACCTCAATTCCTCTCACTTTCTGTTTCATGCCATTTCTCCATTTCTGGATCTTGGATGCATTCTTTTACTTAACACAATGATGTCAATTTATCAACATGTTACAACAATGTGAGGATGACCAGTCAAAGCGTGAGTAGAAAATGAAGAGTAGAACAGGTAAAGTAACATATTGTTTCATTATGATTACTAAATAACAGGTGGTAAACTAAAGTCCAGTTATTAAAAACCACTTAAAAAGCACCAACCGCTTGTTAGTTGGGCTATACTGTGGTTTAAGGGTGATTAACATGGGTGATGGAGGGTACAGTGCCAACCAAGCCCTCGGTTATGTAGTATTCTTATTAAGAGTTTAGAAGGTTATTAAAAGGCAGCTATTTTGGAGTCAGGGTTATGTAGCACTGTGACATCTGTGGCTTGGTATAGATAAATGGTATAAGATGTTTATCTATAACCTTTGACATTCCTACTTTTTGCATACAATGTAGTTCGGCATTTGGACTCAAGTTATGTTTGCTCAACTGTCTTCTTGGAAATATTCGCATACATATGCCATTCAAGAGCACAGAGTCACCAAAATGGTGTTGTTTTTTTATACACAGAGTAACATGGTTGCAGCATGGGAGCAGGGAACTCTTTGGCACAGTGGTGGAAGATCAAGTATGCATCATGATCGACACGTCTCAGTCCATGAAAGACAAGCTCTCGCTGGTGAAGGAGAAACTCTTCCAGTTGATGCAGGTCAGATGCAGTAGATCACATTGTGTTCCGTCATATGCATAAATGCAAATGCCATTTCTCAGAGCAATTACATGAACTTAGTAGTAGAGCTAAACAATCGCAAGCAATTTTGTAACTCCATCTGGTGTAATTGATTTTACTTTGGGAAGGGGATTACATATAATTGATAATACAGTGACAATTATTTTCAACAGGAACAGCTAAGACACAAAGACAAGTTCAACTTTGTGAAATTTGATGCACACGTGGCTTCTTGGAAAGAAAAACTTGCTGATGTTAATGAAGAAAACTTAGAAAACGCCTGGTTTTGGGTGAAAGGCCTGCAGGTAAAAAAGAGCTGCAGGCGGTTCAAAACACGCTTTTTATGTCATATGTAGTGTACATGTCAAACGCATAGCTTGTACGTTAATCTTCAGAGGTTCTGGTGACATTCTACTTGAGTTATACAAGGCTGCATTAAGATGATCCTTGACAAAGAAAGCAGGAGCAGACAGGAGCGATCACTTGTTGAAAAGCAGGGGCAAGGTAAAGTACCATTTAAATCCTGTGGGAAATCAGGAGGCAGTACATATGATATAACAAGGGCACTGGTTATAGAAGCCTCTATTTGGTTTTTCAGGTTATCAATCCTTACACATTTAATGAGCTAGTGTGTACAACATCACTTCTACGCAGTGAGCTATCGACTTACTTCCCTTGATAGTGAACTACTGGATTAGAAGTAAGCAAGCCATCAGTAATTTGATTCACGGAGTAAGTCAAAGTAAAAAATTAGAAATTTACAGCCAAAAAAGCACTTTTTTGCTAAATTTCACTAAATGCTAATTCTTAAAGTACTAGCCTAATAAAGTTACATTGGCTTCCTTTTGTCACGACAGTAAATTTTAAATTGGCATGAAAAATATTCCCTAAGGCAAGCCAGTGTGCTTAAGAGTCAAACCTCCTGAACTGGGAGGGTACAACGTAATTTCATCGCAGGATTAACCCTCACTGGGCTTTTCTCCGCAGAAATTCTATCGGAAATAAAACTAAACGAATTTTTAGGGATATATATATATATGGGGTGGGGGTATTCGTATATATAAAAACATTAAATGGGATGGGGTTTGGGGGAACCCCCCAAAAATAAAAAAAAATAAAAAAATTTGATGAGTTTTTTCGATGGAATTTCCGCGGAGAAAAACCCAGAAATGGTTAATCCTTGGTTAATCCTGCGATGAGATGACATGGAACCGACTGGGGACCACGGTTCACTTGATGAAAAAATCATAAGCATCTCTTTGCATCTGGACTACGGATTTAATGTTTTGTGACACAGAGATTCTTGGGTTTGGTAGGGTGGGAAAATTAGTGGTTCATGTAAAAGATAAAAAAAATAGATTACACAGCTTTTCAATTACACTTTCTTCTGCCAAGCCCCTTCCTTCTTTCCCCTCTGTACCAACATCACTGTTATGTTATGCTATGTAATGTGTTGGTATTTCTAAAGCACGCTTTCACCGTAATGGCCTCTTGGTGCTGCGTCGCTCTACACAGATATCCCCAAAAATAAATATGACACTAGCCTAACTTTTAACAAATAAATGAGTCTTGAGGTTACATTTAAATTCTGAAAATTCGGAGATTTGTCTAACCTTAATGTGACAAGGATGTCGTAGCCCCTGCTTTTTTGATTTTGGTTAATGAATAAAATGATATGGGTAATTCCATCTCAGAGATGATGATCTGCTCGCAAGATCCCACTTTAATAAGCTCCATGCATAAAGCACAGTGACTTGCCCCCGCTGCATCAGTCTCCTGATCTTCAGCTCCTGCTCTCCAGTGGCAAAGAGCAGGTTCAGAAGTCACAAGTGCCCCTTTGACAGCTGCTGTGACAGTCAAGTCAGTTCATTGCAGAGGTTGCATTTCAAGTCTGAACTTCTGTTCCAAAAGTACATAGTCATGAGGAATTACTATTCTGGTGGCAGTTTAATAAAAACATGATTCATTGCGAAACACAATTCGTAGTATATATGCTATAAAACGTCTTTGCAAAATGTGGTATGTGGGAAACACCATTTATTTGTTTAAAATTAGAATATTACAGTTTATAAAGGTAATTATTAATCAAGATTGCACATTTCCTGATGTAGACCTGCCAAACTTTAATTTGTTTCCCATCAATACCCATAAACTAATGGGGAAAGGATCAAGAGAATAAGTAACAATGATTTGTATTTGTATTTATTATGTTTATATAGCGCTTTACGCCAAAGCGCTTTACATGATAACAACAAGAATACATTGAAGATGAAACAGTAGAAGCAAATTACAAAATATGAATCAAACCAGTAAAACAGTAAGTAGAACAATTTGCCTTTGAAGATAAATGAGAAAGGAGGGGGTGAAGAAGGGGAAGGAAGAGGAAGACAGGAAGAGGAATAGATGAAGATGCAAGGAGGGGAGGAATCATAAGAGGAAGCGTAGCAGGAAGAGAAAGGTAAGAAGAGGAGGGCATGAGGGAAGAAAGAGAAAGGTGAAAAGAGGGGATAGGAGTAACAGGGTGGGGAGTGGAGAAGAAGAGATTTGTACGGAAGGAGGAATAGGTGGGGATGGAGTGGATAGAGAGAGGTAGGGAGTTCCAGTATAGGGGTGCAACGAGCTGAAAGGAATGGAAACGAGAGGAGGCACATGGGGGCGGGGGAAAAGATAGTAGGAAGGGATCAGCAGATCAGAGAGAGCGGGAGGGAGTGTAGAACGAAAGGAGAGAGGAGACATATGGGGGAGCAAGATTGTGAAGAGATTTAAAGACAAGACAGAGGATGTGAAATTTAAGTTGGGAGGGAAAGGAGAGCCAGACAATGTAAGAAAGCGAAGAGGAGATGGAGTTGTGAGAAGAGAGAAGACAGAGTGTATGGATGGCAGAGTGGTAGTGGGATTTGAGGGGGGCAAGATGGGAAGCAGGGAGTCCAAAGTGGAGAGAAGAACAGTAGAAAAGACGAGAGAAGATGAGGGAGGATATTAAAAGTTTAGTGGCATGGAAGGTGAGAGAAGCGCAGACTTTACGAATATTGAAAAGGTGGTAGCGACATGCGCGAGAGGTAAGAGAAATATGGTGCGTGAAGGAGAGGGAGGAATCAAAGTAAATACCTAGATTACAAGCATGGGCAGAAAAAGGTAGATTAGAGGGGGAAATGAATAAAAGGAGTGGGAGATGGAGGGGGAAGAATAAGACTTCAGTCTTATAAGTGTTGAGAGAGAGAAAGTTGGATGACATTCAGTTTTTAATGGCAGTAAAACAAGAAAAGAGATTAAGGTGGAGGTTAGGAGTGAAGGAAGAGAAGGAAAGGAAAAGCTGGGTGTCATCTGCGTAGAAATGGTGAGAAATTCCAAAGCAAGAGATAATAGGGACGAGAAGGCAGGTGTAAAGGGAGAATAAGAAAGGGCCAAGAACAGAGCCTTGCGTACACTGTAGTCCAAGGGAAGAGTAGAGGAGGTACGACCGCCCCAGGAGACAGCAAAAGAGTGTTAGGAAAGGTAAGAGGAGAGCCAGTTGAGGACGGAACCTTTGAAACCAAAAGAGGAAAGAGTGTTGAGAAGTAAGGGGTGATCAACGGTATCAAAGGCAGCAGAGAGGTCGAGGAGGATGAGGACTGAGGAGTAGTGAGCAGTGAGGAGGAGTTGAGTGCTTAGGGCGGAAGCCAGATTGAGAGGGGGGGGAAGGAGAGAAAGGTTAGCGACAAAAGCAGAGAGCCGAGAATAGACTAAGCGTTCCAGAAATTTAGAGAGGAATCGAAGAAGTGAGAATGGACGGAAGTTGGATGCAAGATGGGGGTTAGCACAAGGTTTCTTCAGAATAGGGATGATAGTAGCGTGCTTGAAGGCGGGAGAAGAGGTTACATCTTCGGAATAAGGAGGGTGGGGAGTGGATCAGAAGGGGCAACAGTAGGATGAGATTTGGACAGGAGGGGGGAAACATCAGAATGAGTGACAGGAGAGAAGTCAGACATACAAGCTGCGGGGAACTGGGGAAAGAAGGAAGGGGAATAAGAAAGGGAGGAATTAATGTTTTGGCGAAGAGAAAGAATTTTGGAAGAGAAGAAGTCAGCAAAGTCAGAAGGAGAGAGGGGAGACGTAGCTGAGGGGTCAGGAGTGGGTGGGGAGAGAAGATGAGAAAGGGTTTGAAAGATGCGTCGAGGATGAGAGGCTTGGGAGTGGTGAAGGTTAGAATAGTATGAACATTTAGCCAAGCTGAGGCAGGAGTCATATAGAGAGTGGTAAGAGAAATAGGAGGTTTGGTTAGATAAAGAGGGGAATTTGAGCCAGCGACGCTCGAGGCGGCGGAGGAGGCGACGCATGGGCAGGAGGTGAGGGGAAAGCCAAGGTTGAGAAGGTTTACAAGTAGGACGAAAGGAAGAGAGCGGGTAGAGTTGGTCAAGACTGTAAGAGATAGAGGAGCACAGAGAGTATAGGGCTTCATTAGCCGAGAGAACGGAGAAATCAGAGAGAGGGGGATGAGAGGAAGAGCAAGTGTCGAGAAAGAGAGAAGGGCTAACGTTACGGAGATCTCGTCAAGAAAAGGATGTGGGCGAGGGTGACGGAGTGGGTTGAGGGAGAGGAGGAAAAGGGAGAAGGAGAGTAGAGCATGATCAGAGAGATAGTTGGGTAAAGTAGAGATGGGGGAGGAGGAGTAGGTAGAATTCAAAATAAGATCAAGAGTGGAGCCAGAAGAGTGTGTAAGAGGAGAAGGGAGAGAGGAGGTAGGAGTCAAAGATGGAAAGAAGAGGGGAAGGATACGGGGGAGTGGAGAGGTGAAGGTTGAAGTCGCCAAGTACAGTGTGCGGACAGGGGGAGGGGGAGATAAGAGAGAGAAGGTGGTCAAGGTCATCGTAAAAGGAGGAAAGAGGGCCAGGACGTCTGTAGATAATTAGAAAGGAAATAGGGTGAGGGGAAGTAAAGGATTTGTAAAGTTATTCAAAGGAAGGGAAGGTTGGAAGAGGCTATGAGGAGGTAGAAGAAAGGTATTTAGGGTGGAAGAGGAGACCAATGCTGCCGCCACGACCTGAAGAACGGGAGACATGAGAGAAGGGGGAGGAGGAGGAGGAGGTGGTGAGAGAGGCAGGAACAGTAGAGTTGTGAATGGGAATCCAAGTTTCGGTTATACAGAGGAAATAAAGGTTGAGTCGAAAGAACATGTCCAAGACAGCTGCGGTCTTATTGCAGAGGGATCTAGCATTCCAGAGAGCAATGTTGATGAGCCTGGAGGGTTGGATAATAGGGGGATAGATGAGGTTGGGACGATGAGGGAGGGATGGAAGGGGATGGGTTAGTGGGGGAGGGGGTTGAGCAAGGGAATGAGGATAAGGGGGAGGGAAAGGAGAAGAGGGAGTGGGGAGGGAAGGAGGGCGGGAAGAGTGGGAAGAGTAAGGAGGACAAGGAGAGTGGAGTCTGACAATGCGCATGACAGAGTGGGGGAGGAGAGTACTGTGATGAAGAGAGTGTAGGGGAGGTTAGAAGAGTCCAGGTTGTAGCAGGCAGTCAGTGGGGAACAAAGAGTCCAGGATGTGGCAGAGGGGGCCAGCCGACAGGAAGGGCTCAGAAGGTGGCAGGCGGACCACAGGTCAGAGGGTTCAGGTGATGGCATGCATCCCGTGGGACCGAGGGAATAAGATGCTCAGGTAGTGGCAGGGTGCTAGCGGACAGGTAGGGCCCAGGTGTACACAAAATATCCTAAATTGCTTCTTTGGTAGTAACTAACATTAAATCATGCTTTTAATTACAAAACAGGAGTAATTAACCAGCCAATAACAACTTTGAATCTCAGATAACCCTGTACATTTACAAGAAAATTAAATGGATTCTCGACATGTTTTTTTTCTCTATTGTTTATTTTTCCTTTTATTTACCTTTGATTCCTTGTCTCCTTTCTTACAATAGTTATCTCCTTTATTTCCTTTCTCACAATTAATTAAACAAGTGACAGATTGTATTTGAAGATCAACTCTACACTGTTCTTTTTTCAGAAATGTTAATTTGTTTTTTATTCATGTCAACTGGGCTTGTCAACTGTAACCATTTTGGTTAAAAATATTGATCATTGTATGCCATAAGAAATGAAACAATTACATATACCTTAATATTATGAGGGTTTAAGTGTTTTTAACTCTCTTTTGAGGGCTGTACATTCACCAACCTTCAGATGGGGTAAGTACACACAACCTAAAAGGCAAGCCAAGTCTCTCTTAAAGTAAGTAACAAGACAGAGCAGTCATGCTTAACTCAAGTGAGTGCACGTAGGCTGACAAAAGGTTACAATTAGTCCACACACTTATTCATAGAAAATAGACCACACTGATATACTGACAAATATACACCTTTATTAAATTACATACACACATATATTCAAGGAAAAAACTTTAGTTGGAGGGATGTTAAGGTGAGCCATACATTGTAGCAAAATCTTTGAAATTCAAGGAAAAAAGTTTAGTTGCAAGGACATTAAGGTGAGAACTTAACACAACAAAACCCCTGAAATTCAGCTAAAGCCGTCTTAACTTCACACCCCTGTTGCGCAGTCTATGACCACAATGATGACATCACAGATCACATCAATGATGACATCACTGGTGACAATACTAATTAAATTGAATATAACTGATTACACCCCTTTTCGGCACTGTCATTTTGCTGCGTGCCGATTTGGCGCAGCCATTCCGCTGCAGCGCCTATTTCAGCACACCCTTTTCCGCGTGAAAACCCTCATGCCAAATAAGATCAATGTACTGCACTGCAACAAACCTCGCCACCTCTCAGTTGCGTTGCTTTTCTTTTAATTAAATTAAATTAGTTAAATAAAATATAAACAGACAGCCCTGAACCTTGGTCTGCCAGATTTCAAGGCCCAGCATTTAACAACTCGGCCACAATGGCTTGCTGCTTCACAGGGCATACATTTCATACTTAGCCTATAATTTAATATGTTCAATGATAAAAGGCTAGGTATGAAACTTGTGAGAATCCAAACAATAATACCATTGTAGCATAATGGTTAAGTGCAGCATCTCGAACTCCTGCAGGCCAGTGTTCTCCAATTTTCTGCATGAATGCGATAATTTTTTTTTCATTTCTTTTTTTCTGGTTTATAAAGTTGCCCCGAAACAGTGTAGTTCTCTTTTTGAATATATGCGCCGTCTAAGGGGGAATGTGTGGTGTGAGGTTGTGCAGGTTATCTGAGAGGGTATGCATGCAATGTGTGTGTGTGTGTTTGATTTGAGTGTGTGTGTGAGGGATTGTGGATGCAGTGTGCATTTGCTCCGTGATGGTGAGTGTTAGTGTGTGCGCAGGCCTGTGCACCCGTGTGTGTATGTGAGCATTGTGGCACGTCGAGTGTGAGTTTTCAGTGTCAGTGTGTGTGGGTGTGGGTGTGTGTGTGCTTGTCTCCATGTAATTCATAAGATGCCCATCCAGTTCTTGTTTTTTTTGTGCATTTTGTGACTTGTAATTTTGTTTTGTCCATCAAGTGTCCTATTGTACAAGTGTCATGAACCGCCGATTACGTCTTTTCTGGACTTCGTGGTCCAGATGCACCGAGGTCTGAACTCTGTGTTTCTTCCAACATGGCCATCTCTTTTGAAACACTGCTTGCCAGCCTTTGCACGTTACGTGCAACTTCCTACTAAACAGCCACGCCCCCGCGGCTCTGCGCGTCTCAATGCTACTGCTTGGAGTAGTCAGACGTTTGTTGCCGGAGTACGCTCGGTGCTTCCTTTCTAGTCCTTGTTCCCAATTCCCAGATCATATTTTCCCGTTCGTTCCCTTTCCTTACCCTCCTACTTCCGTGCTTCCTTCCTGGATCCTTTCTGTACTCGGTTCTACAGTACTTCTGTAACTCCGAGTCAGGACATTATTCCCTTCCTGGTTCCCGATCCTGGATGTTTGAACGTTACCCAGCACAGGACATTGCAAAACTCACGCTGGAATCTGAAGACTCGCACACGGGCCTGTATAAATCCCAGACTGTGCGAAAGAAGGCAGTCACTTCCAAGAAGGTTGCAAGTAAAACAGGTGCGAAGGGGAGAGACTTGTGACAGATTGAGACGCCTCAAACCTGATACAAAGGCAGATATGGAAGCCGCAGTTCAAGACCTCATGCGAGGTATGCAGGAATTAACCACTGAAGTCTAGAACCTTAAGGCAGAGAATGCGGCATTAAAGCAGTTAGTTTTATCTCGTGACTCTGCAGCCAAAGAAAGTGTTGTGTTGGGGGGAGTAGTGGACAAATACGATGGCTCATCAAAAACCCTCCGTTCCTTCCTTGATTCTTGTTTGGTACATTTTACCTTCAAACCGTACTACTTTTCCACCCCAATAGCTAAGGTGGGATTCATGATATCACATCTCACGGGCAATGCCTTAACCTGGGCAACCCCCTTAGTCAATGCGGGTGATGCACTCCTGGATGATTATGATGGGTTTGTGGACACCCTTGAGGCCATGTTTGTGCGCCTAGAACTCGTTTATAGTGCACAAGAAAGACTGCTTGAATTCCAACAAGGGTCCCAGGATATGCTCACATATGTGACTTGCTTTAAACAACTAGCAAAAGAGGCCGATTGGTCCCAAGAAGCCAGTTTCACCCTCTTTCAAAGAGGTCTGAACGATGAGATAAAGGACGAATTAGCTAGGGTGGCTCGCCCAAGCTCCTTCCAAGCTCTCATGGACCTCTCCCTACAGATTGATTTCCGGATCCAGGAAAGAAAGGCAGAGAAAAGGAAGTCTAAGACAACATCCCCAAAGACAGTACAGACCACCCCTATAGGAAAGAAACCGCTGCATCACAGGCCTCAGTCCAGAACCCATGCAACTAGGCGCCTTCTGAGGACCAATTTCCCCCCAAGAAAGGATCCGTCGGATCAATACTGGGCTGTGTATGTATTGTGCCTCTGATAAACACCTTGTAAGCGAGTGTCCTATTGCGCCGCCTCGGCGTTGGGGAAACGCCAGCTCCCAATCCTAAATGGAGCACAGTTTCGGGAGAAAGGTGTTTGCTCCTTATCAATTCCTTCTTTGAACTCCCCAGCACAGAACAATCTCGTGATTTTACAGACATTTCTGTCACCTTCCAAAAAAGAATCCTACCCCATCCTGGCCTTAGTGGATTGCGCAGCCATGGGAATTTTCATAAATCATGATTGGGCCCTCAGCCATCACATTCCCCAAGAAACAAAAGAGGTAATGCAACCTGTTGAAGCCATTGATGGTAGACCCTTGTCTTCAGGACCCAAACTCATCAAACCAAGGAGATTCTACTTTCGATAAACAACCATCAAGAAATGATTAGATATGACATTATAAGATCTGCCCACTATCCCATGGTTTTAGGCATGCCTTGTCTACAGAAACACAATCCATACATCAATTGGGCAGCAGGCTCCTTGTTTCTTGGATCAGAACACTGCATGTCCCATTGTTTATCTCTTGCCACCTTGCCAAGCCCCTCTGAAAATCTCCAGGAACCCCAGCAATCCTCGTTAACAGTCTCCAACATCGTCCAGATTCCCCAGGCTTACCAAACATACTCAGATGTGTTTTCAACGGCCATTGTTCAATCTCTCCCACCTCACAGGCCTGAAGATTGTGCCATTGATACTGAACCTTCAGCGTTGATTCCCTTTGGAAGAATGTTCATTCTATCCGAGCCAAAAAAGAGGGCCATCTGAGAATATCTGGACACCAACCTAACAAACGGAACTATTCGGCCTTCCAAGTCCCCAGCGGGAGCCTCTCTCTTCTTCATTCCAAAAAAAGATTCCAAGGAGCTTAGACCATGTTTGGATTACTGTGGCCTCAATCAATGCACCCTCAATTACCGTTACCCATTACCTCTTATTTCAGACATCCTGGAGGCAGTGAGCGGTGCAGTCCTCTTCACTAAACTCGATCTCAGGGGTGCCTACCATCTCATTTGTATAAAAGAAGGCGATGAGTGGAAAACAGCCTTCAGAACTCCCTTTGGCCACTTTGAGTATCTGGTGATGCCCTTTGGACTTGCCAATGCCCCGCTGTATTCCAACGTTTCATGGATTGGGTTTTTTCTGACATGTTGTTCCTTTTCATCATTGTATACCTAGACGACATAGTGATTTACTCCAAGGAACCTCGGAAAAACCCAGAATACGTCGTCAAGGCAGTTCTACAACATTTACGTGAACATAAGCTCCTGGCCAAACCTGAAAAATGTATTTTCCATGTATCAACCGTTCACTACCTCAGATTTGTTTTTAGCCCAAAAGGCATCGGAATGGATTCTTCCAAGGTTGATTCCATCCTGTCTTGGCCTGTTCCTACCACTGTGAAACACATTCAATCCTTCCTGGGGCTAGCTAACTTTTACAGGAAATTCATACCCACGTTTTCTGACATTGTGCACCCTATTGTCACACTTTTAAAGAAAAACACTCCGTTTCAGTGGTCCTCAGCTCAGGAGTCAGCATTTCAATGATTGAAATCGGATTTCACTCGAGCCACTATCCTAGCTCAACCTGATACAGACCAACCCTATCTAGTTGAAACTGATACAACCGACTACGCCATCAGAGCAGTATTGAAACAAGAACTTGATGACAAGATGGAACATCCCATTGTCTATCTCTCCCGTATTTTTACTCCCAGTGAAACTCATTATTCTGTCCTGGAGAAGGAGTTGCTAGCCATCCGACAAGCCTTCACTGACTGGCATCATCTCCTTCTGGGAGCCAAACACCCAGAACAAGTCTGTACGGACCATCGGAACTTACAGGTCTTACAATCCTGGAATGCAGAAACAGCCAACAGGCCCACGGGGCCTTCTTTTTTGCCTAATATCAATTCCAAATCCACAATTTTCCTGGAGCACATAACCCCATAGCTGTTGCCCTGTCCAGGTGTCCTGATTATGAGCCCCTTGAGGACCAGGCTTTTCCCAAGATGTTTCCTAACACAGTGTTTGTTGCTCAAGCCATTACACTACTGGAGGATATTCAAGCCAAGACACCGTCTTTCGAACTTTGGAAGGAGTTTAAAGGAAGCAATTTAAGGAATCTCAAGATGAAGGACGGATTTCTATTCAAGGAAACACGGCTGGCTATTCCGACACAAGAGCTGAGACATAAGATCACAAATCTATGCCATGATACCCTCCATTCCGGACACCGTGGAATCACCAACACCCTCCGTCGTATACAGAGACAGTTCTGGTGGCCAAGGATGAACAACGACATAAGAATTTATGTCCAATCTTGTGCAGTGTGCAATCAGAATAAATATTATAATAGAAGACCAGCGGGCTCATGTGCAATGGAAGATGCACAACTATTATTAACCCATTGGTTGTGCAGCTCAAAAGACCTTCTTAAAATCATGCAGTGATTGGGTGAACATTTCCATGAAGGAGGCCACATGGATCAAAGGCATGCCTGTTAAGACTACATAGTTCAGAATACAGAGTGTTTACCAAAATATACTGTTTTAAATTGTGCTGGTCCTTGGTCTGCCAGAGTTCAAGGACCAGCATTCAACCACTACGCCACAATTGCTTAGTGCTTCATGGTGCATACATTTCATACTTAATGTGAGAAACCAGAGGGTGTCTCACCCGCTAGTCCCCGGGGATCTCTCTCTCAGGTTTCCTTGGGGAGTTGGAAACCTCATGGCGAGACGCGGTATCCCTTTGCCTCTAACACCTTTAACCCCCCTACCAGGTACGAGACGGGGAACTTTTACTCCCCCCCTCGCTACTCAAACACTGCTACACAGACAGCCCGCTCTGGGAGAAAACAGTCTGGTACCTGAGCAATATACCTGACCTGTCCCACTACCATGGTCAGGCAGAGTCAGGCAATTACCTTTGACCATATACACCTGACTTCAATTGAACTTCCCCACATGGATAGAAGGCGGAGCGCGAGGCACATTCTGAGTGAGGCAAAGCACGCGACGCAGCAGTTCTTCCCGGGCAGCAGCTGAGCCGATCGAGAGAGACGGCAGACTGTGAAAGGAGAACAAGGAAGCAGATACCCTTGACCTTTTTGGCGAGTGATGGTTATACTCCTAGAAATCTGAAAGCAGCATGTGTAATGCCAAGAAGGGAAACCGAAGAATCTTGCATTGTGTGTCCGAGATAACGGGGGCCCTCCTGTATGACTGGTTGAGTAGGGGAGGAGCAGCAGCTGCTGTGGTATCGTCCTTGGCTCCGGAATCAAAGCCGTAAGCAGAGAAATCAACACAGCCGGTGATTTGAAGGAAACTGTATGAAGCCGATCTGTGTTGAAGCGAAGGTTGCAAGCAGCAACATTTTTACACGAAAGAGCGAACGTTGAAATGTTTGATGAAAGACCCGGGTAAAGGCCAGAATTGTTTGAACATTTAACGTGAACTGAGATGCAAGGTAGCAGAGTGGTCCGACACTGCGTGTGTGTCCAATTGAAAGTCTCTGACTGATAAATCCCACAAAGAAGTGGCAAAAGGAAATTTAATGTGTGAATGTGAAAATGAAGAATAGAAATCAAGTAAGAATTTATCGTAGTGGTCCTGCGAGGGTTTAAGTGAAATCCATCGCACAGTCGAAAATCTTCAATTATGAAATAAGGCGAAAGCGAGAGTGCAAGGTCCGAGCCGGATTGAGGTAGACCTATTGTGAATTTATCGAACTGTGAAATAAGGAGAAAGCGAGAGTGCAAAGTCTGAGCCCGATCGAAGGAGACATATTGAGAATTTTGGTATAAAAGGGGTACAAGCCCGGCTGAGGGAGACCCAGGGTGAATAGTGCACCCAAGACTTTGTAAACGTGAGACTCCTGAAGAGAAAGAAACTTTGATGTTGTGTTTTGTATCCAAGACATTCTATGAATGAGAGACTTTTGAATGTAAAGAGATTTTGTTGCAGAAGGTCCTGGTTTATATCCTGATCTGCATCCTTGTGCTGGAGAAGCCAGAGTCTGTGCTAAACTCGAGTGTGCCACCTTGCCCTGTGCGGAAAACGTGACGAAGACAAGCTAATTGTCCAGCTGTCTTGACATATTAGTTCCTGAACACCCTTTCTTTTACATACATCATTTTCCCACACCATTTGTTTAAGCGGTAAGGATTGGCAATAGTTATTTTTTATGCTCTTTTATTTTGACAGAGACTCCACTAGGACTGTGTTATTATTATTTGATGGTCGTAGCTTGCTCCCATCTTTAGATTTAGGATTAGATAGGCGTTCAACCAACCCATTGAAGTTCAATAAACACCCTTTAACTGTGGCCACTTCTGTCTGTCTTCACTGCATGGCCTTCCTTACAATATCCTACAATTTAATATGTCCAATTGTAAAAGGCTAAGTATGAAACTTGTGCGAATCCAAACAATAATATCACTGTAGCATAATGGTTAAGTGCTGCATCCTGAACTCCTACACGCCAGGGTTCTCGAAGGCAGCGTTTAGCACAAATGTGTTTTTATTTTGTTTTATAATGTTGCCCAGAGACGGTGTAATACATGTCCGATCCTGTTTTATAATGTTGCAGTAAATACATTTTTTTCACGTTTAATCCATATTACAAAATGCAAAGTGCCTGCAGGTTCATGTCAATTGTGACCTCTCACGCCAAAACATCCTTGCGCCGAGAGGTTCATGCACCCAACTGGCTGCATCTAACTGGGCGTGCCCAAACGGGGCCCGGGGTAAAATGTCTGCGCCATAACAGTGCGCGCCTAACTGGCTGTGTCAAAATGTCCTGCTGTGCTGCAAGCCCCTTGTTTTCTGGCCAGTCTCTTGCTGACCGTTGTGATACATTGCACGACCCAAACTAACCGCATTGAAGCAGCAGGGAAACAGGAAAAAAATTACCGGCTGCAAGATTAAGATATGCCCAGGTACTTTCTGAACCCATAGTGACAATCAGAAGCTGGCACCCATATATATATGTGCAGTACTGCTTAGCTTCTAAGTGAGTAAGGGGCTGGCCCCCCTCAGGCCATTATGCTCTAAGCGGTCTTGTAACTTTCCCTCACTTATTAGGCACCATGGCCTGAGTGGGCTGGCCTTTTCATCACTTTGTAGCTAAGTAGGGTCGGTCCTGGTTACTGCACGGATGGACCCGTTTCACCAGTGATTTTTCACCCTCAATGTCACTGTAGCTGTAAAAATATCTATTTATTTTGTATTATGTATATAAGATTGCAGGCTTTGAGAAATCCCAATGTTTTTAATTGATGCCCTGTGCAATTAAATTATTTGCAGAGGATCACACACTTTGGTTAAGCAGCGTGGTACAAGCCCCTTGTTTTATGGCCGGTCTCTTGGTGACTGTTTTTCATACATTACACAACCCCAGCTAACCACATTTAAGCAGCACGTAAAAGGGAAAATAATTACCAGCTGCAAACATAACATATGCCCAGGTACTTTTGCGCCCGTCGCAAAAATCAAAAGCTGGCACTCATGAATATATGCACAGTAAGTGAACATATATCTTGAAGTGAAATATACAAATGTAGTTCAAAAGACCTACTCTCTAGACGGATGTGCGCACGACAAAATAGCATTGGACTTTTAAAAAAAAAGTTATGTACACCAGAAAAATAACCGTAGAGTGAAAATGTTCCAATAAATATGCTGGCAGAGTATAAAAGGTGCTCACATTTTAAACCCAGCAATCTGTCATGAAATATTCCCTGGAAAACTAAATCCCAATACGAAACAAGTGCTTCTGGTCATGTGAGTTAGCATCTGCACTGTGAACATGACAACCTGAATAAAATCTTAGTAGCCAAATACTTGAGCAAGCTTGCCAACCTAATAAAGAACCAAGGGGTTCCGTCCGATTGCTCTGAAAAAAAGTTACGCTGTCCACCCACATGTGTCCTTTACTGGTGCCATGAAAAGCAGCCACAATCAGTGGAATATAACTGTCCCAGTGTCCAGCATTGCAAACTCTCTTGCCACATTGTGTGCAAATACTCATGACTTACTTTCCCTCTCATCATTTCCCCTCCTCACCCCCATGTGACTTGAAAAGTACACATACCATAGTGTCACTCAAATATGTAAATCCTTATAGAACTGTGTTAGGCAAAATGTGTACAACTGTGGCATTATTCCCCCATCTTGACTATGAGACTACAACTATCAGAATGCAATTCAGTAAAAGGCAATAAATGGTCTCTGAGTGCAAAACCTTCAAGGTATGACAGGAGCACGGTTTAAAAAATAAATATGAGATATTTAAAACTAAGAAAGCACATGGCATTCAGGGCTGTGGATTGTCTCCCATCCATGCAGTAACTGGGACCAACCCTGCTTAGTTTCAAAGCGAGGAAGGACCCAGCCCCCTTATGCCATGTTTCTCTAAGTGGTCTTGTAATGTGGGATCATGTATTAGGCAACGTGGCCTTAGGGGCTGACCCCTTCCTCGCTATTAAGCTAATCAGGGTTCGTCTCAGTTACTGCCGGGATGGCAAACCCACTGTTGCTGTAAAATATCTATTTCTTTTTCATTATTGACTGGGAGATTACAACTACCAGAATGCAATTCAGCAAAATACAAAAAATGGTCTCTGAGTGCAAAACTTTCAAGGAGTGACAGTAGCACGGTTTAAAAAAATAAAATAATTTGATGCCCATTCAGTCGCCCATCCATGCAGTGACCGGGACTGACCCTGCTTAGCTTCAAAGCGGGACTGACCCTGCTTAGCTTCAAAGCAAGGAAAGAGCCGGCCCGTTTCTCTAAGTGGTCTTGTAACTTTGGCTCATTTATCGGGCAACATGGCCTGAGGAGGCTGGCTCCTTCCTCACTTTGATGCTAAGCAGCATCAGTCCTGGTTACTGCATGGAACGGAGACCTGGATGGCAATTGTGTGATTGTTCACGTCCAACATCACTAAAGCTGTAAAAATATCTTTTGGAAAAAAAACAGTAACTGCACATACCCTCGGCTATCCTTGACCTTTATAGCCGCAAATATAGCCGCGAATATCAGCAAAGCGGCTGAAGAAAATAATGCTTTCCTGCCCCCCCCGGCACTCACCAAGTGCCCCCCTCATCTCTGCCAGCTCCCCCCACTCCCCAGATGGCTTCCTCACCTCCCCTGCCTTTTCCCTTTCCACCCACAACAGACACCATTTCTGTGACGCAGTTTGCTTTCAGATGTCGGCTATTCAAGGCTATAGCCGAGGCTACAGGAAGCTTTGTGTTACAAACTCAGTCCATAGACCCCCTCAAACTCCCAAATTTCACTTAGTGCTGTGAGAAATCAGAAGGTGTTTCACCTGCTAGTCTCCGGGGATCTCTCTGTCAGGTGGCCAGGGCACAGCCATCGCCTTTGGATCCAGACCCTGGGGGTGGACCAGTGTGGGAGGATCACCTCTATGAGGGGTCTTTGGGGGGTGGGGGTGAGGCAGCCGATGGAGAGACGCGGTATTCCCCCCTATTTTGTATATCCAAACCATCCTATTTTTTAGAATTCACTGAAGTCCCAACACCCCTCCCCCTTTTTACACAAACACTGTGCTGAGGAAGAGGATGACTGAGAGTATCAACATTAACTTTCACACATCGTACTGGACCTGACCTGCTAATCGGGTCAGACAAAGTCAGGCACGTGACTCTAGGTGCATATACCTGATACCAATTGCCTCTCCTCACACGAATAAAAGGCAGAACCCAAAGACACACTCTGAGCAAGGTGGAACACGAGTATGGGCAGAACTTCCCCGAATAAGGCAAACCTACTGGAGCAGAGCGACGGACCAAGGGGTGAGAGCAGCGGGTAGAAAACCCCAAGAGTTCCCTACCGGAGGTCGTTGCCCCCTACAGGCCGTGGAAAACATGTGGAGAAGGCCAGGTCCCACAAGCGAAGACTGCATTGTGTTTCAGAGATGCCAGCAACCATCCCAGGTGAACTGCAGAGTTGGGGAGGCGAGGCCAAGCCTGTGGTACTAACCTTGACTTGTGAAGTGGATATCGCAAAACCAAGAAAGAGAGGCACACAGCCGGTGAGTTGGCAAGTGACCTGAGAGACCGGTGTGTGTTGAAGTAGTGTAAGGAGGGCATGGTATCAAACAGTAAGACAGACACAAAGGATCACAGTTCAAGGGTGTTTATTGAACTTTAATTGGGTTTGAAAAACGCCTATCTAATCCTAAATCTGGGAGCAAGCTATGACCATCAAATAATAATAACGCAGTCCTAGTTGAGTCTGTCAACATAAAACGGCCTATACTAATAAACCTATTGCCAATCCTTGCTTCTAAATACAAATAGTAAGGGAAACAACGTTATGCAAAAGAAAAGTGTTTAAGAAATGATATGTCCGGATATTCAAGCCATTGGTTTCCCTTCCCCACGTTTTCAGCACGGGACAAGGCGGCACACTCAAGTTTAGCACACTCTCTTGCCTCTCTAGCACGAGGATGCCATTCAAAACCTCAACATCAGGGCCTTCTGTGTCAAAAGCTCTTATTTCAGAGGGCCTGATGCAACACGACAAACATTAAAGTCCCTTTCTAACTTCTCTCAGGTGATTTACTGTGCACCCGGGTCCCCCTCTGCCCGGCTCAGTCCCACTTTGTCACAAAATCTTCAATTGGTCTCCCTCTGCTGGGCTTGGACCAAATGTATCTACTTTTCAAAACGTTTTCTACTTCATCCAAATCAAAGACTTTTGACTGTGTGCAGGGTTTTACTTGACCTGTTGCAGGACCACTTCGATTCACAATTACTTGTTTTCTTCTTGATATAACCTTTTCCTCACTTTCACTTTTGCCACCCTTCAGCTGGATACCTTACAGAGACCTTCGATTGAGCACCCACGCGGTGCCGGACCACTCTGTCAAAGGTATTGCATCTTACTTTTAAAGTTCAATCACTCATCAGCAGTTCACTTTACTCGCGTCTCTTATCACACGTGTTTTAACAATGTTCGCCATACAATTTTGCTGCTTGCAACCTTGGCTGCAACACAGACAGGTCTTGTATCGGTCTCCTCAACTCACCGGCTGTGTTGATTTCACTGACGCTGCTTTGTTCTTGGAGCCAAGGACGGTGCCATGGCGGCTGCTGCTTATCCCCACCTTGATAATTGGTGCGGGAGAGCCCAGGGTATCTCTGACACACAATACAGGATTCTTTAGCCTGGTTTCCTGGTTTTAGGCATTTGATTCTCAAGGTCTCTGGAAAGTAACGGTTCCTTGTCTAAAAGGTTAAGGGGAAACTTCCCTCCTTGCAATCAACTTCTGTTTTGCCATATCTCGTCTCTTTCAGCGGCCTTCTTGAAACTGCTGTGTCCTCACTCAGAGTGTGCTCTCATGATATGCCTTTTATACATGTGGGGAAGCTTAATGGAAGTCAGGTGTATGTGATGGTCAGTAATTGCCTGACCTCGCCTGACCATTGCATTGGGACACGTTAGGTATACTGCTCAGATGTTAGTCTGTTTTCTCTTATAGCGGACTGGCCATGTGAAAGTATTTGTTTTGTGAAAGGGGGTAGAGTTCCTAAATATCCTACCTGGTAGGACGGGGTAAAGGTGTTACAGGGAAGGTGATACTGAATCTCACCATCCAGTGTCCCACCTCCCGAAAACCCCTCACCTAGGTGATCCTCCCACACTGGTCCACCCCCAGGAACTGGATCCAAAAGCGATTGCTGTTTCCTGGCCACCTGGATGACAGATCCCAGGGGACTACAGGGTGAGACACATAGTCTATTCTCACAGTAGTAACATTATATCACAAGTGAAGGCTGCATGCGTGTGGATGAGATGCAAGCAAAGGCATACCTGTGAATGAACTTTGAAGTAAAAGACAGCTGTGAAATCAGTGATACTAAGTAACAGAGTGGTCTGGCAAAAGGAAGTAGCCCACTCGAAAGTCTCTGTGAAAGGTACAAAGGTACAGACGCAATAAAGCAAATGAACAGCAAAAGTGAAATACAGAAGGGAAAGTGAAAATTGAACTATAACCTTTGAGTCGAAGTGGTCCTGCAGTGGTCTGAAAAGTAAACCATGCACATTCGAAAGTCTTCGACACCTGATAGTGGCCTGAGCCTGACAGAAGAAGAACTGATGTGAAATAAGCTTGTGGAAGGGCCTCCCCACCCCGCAAGTTTGTATTGAACTGAGAGGTCTGAGCCCAGCAGAGACGGACCATTGTGAATTTTTTGGTTGAAACATTATCTTTGGAAACAAAAGAAAAGAGACTTACACGTTGAAGGCCAGGCAGGCCTTGATCCACGTTATGGAACTGTTTATCATATTGGAAGCTGATCCAGAATGTGCCATCCTGCCTACAGACAGGGACAGCCTTACTCCGTGATTCCTATCGTGGAGAGGAGAGCTGGTTCAACCACACTTCTTTATTTTGAACACTGATTTTTCCTTTTGCATACATTTCTCGTTTTTGCACTTTTTGTACAAGAGATAGGGCAGGCAATTGTTTTTTTTATAGCATAAGCCATTTTGATTTGACAGACTCCACTAGGACAGCATTATTTATTATTTGATGGTCGAGACTACTCACATTTCAGTTATAGGGCAAAATAGGAGTTTCTTCAATCCCAATCATTTCAATAAAGGTTTTACAAAATTGTAACGCTCACCTGAATCCCTCGGAGGCGCAGGTCCGGGCTGGGAGATTTCAGTGTCTTCTAGGGTCACGCGCAGGCCTCTGATAACACCCTGGATGGGCCCTCTCCTCACCGTAATTTTGACCCGGAGGGTGAGGTGTCTGCAAGTAGGAGAACAAAGGGTTAATGTACGTCTGATTGGCCAATCTGACTTTTCCCTTTCTGGCCTCCCCACGTTTCTCGTAGGCGGAATGTGCTCACCTTAGATAGGTGAAAGCGGAGCTCTCCATCCTGCGTCTGTGCAGGGGCGCTAATGCCAGTTGCTTCACTGGTTCATAACCCAGCCTCTTGATTGCAGAGGATGGAATCGGGGAGCAAGGCCGTCGTTAACCGCACGAACGGTAAATGCTTGAATATGGAGTCTTTTTATATGTCCCCTGAAATGTCTCTTGCCTTTGCAGGTCCGGTATGCAGATACGGTAAGCGAGAAGAATACCGGAGCTTGTGGAGGCACGTGAGTAAAAGAATGTTGTTCGAAGTTAAATGCACTTCTTAATGTCTCTTTTCCCTTTTTCAGGTAGCCGTAGCAGCCGGCGTTGGAGATGGACGCCGAGGTACGTGCCGGAATAGAAGACACGTGAGTAGTGATGGCGTACTGTGCCCCAATGAAGTCCTTCTTGTTTTTGCAGGTGCGGTTGAACAGCGCTTGGCGGAGATCGAGGCGTAAGTAGCACAGGTAAGCAAAATATCACGGAGGTTCACTAACCAATGTCCTTTGTTTCCGCAGGGTTGTCGGAGTATGAAGAGTGCGGCACGCGGCCTCAGGATGCACCGATGGACGAGGTAAGTGCAGCGCTGGTTTTGCCTTGTCCTAACCTGGTGTCCTTGTTCTCTTTCAGACACTGCTGAAGACTGAAGACTGGTTTTCCGGGAGGTAAAATAAAGAATTCTTGTTCACAGATGCTGAAGCTGAAGATTCTCTGGAGCTGACACGGTGAGCGTCCTGCTGCTAGTGCAGAATAACGCGAAGCACGTTGCACTGATCGGGTGTGGTTTAAATAAGCCACTGGAGTGCTTAGGTGTCTCCTTCCACAGCCTTGCCCAGGCAAGAAAGAAGTTCCAGCTCTCAGGATAGTTCCCGTATCCAGTCCCAGGGAGTGGTGCTGGCCACACCCAGAAGGTAAAGTAGTTCCAGCCAGGAATGGATGAGGATCTCATCCTACAGGTAAGTGAGCAGCATGGTCTGCAGCAGGTAGGTCCACCCAAGCACCATTCCTCTCAATATGAGCCCGGCGCTTCCTGTGCCGGGACTGGGTTCCCTTATGAGCCTGGCGCCACTGGCGCCAGGACAAGGTCCAAAAGGCCCCTGTGGGGACCGGCTGGTGCCTGGAATGGAAGTTGTGACCCTGCTTCCCAGGATGTTGGGCTGGATCTGACTCCTTGAAGGCAGCGGTCATGACAGCACCCCCCCTCAAGGCCCCTCCCTAGCTTGTCTTCTCTGGAGGCTTTGGCTTATGGGGAAAAGTTCGATGAAACTTCCTGACTAGACGAGGTGCATGGACATATTCTGAAGACTCCCAAGATCTCTCCTGGGGGCCGAATCCCTTCCAATCAATCAGGTAGTATAGTTTCGATTTGGAAATTTTGGAATCCAAGATGTTTCGAATTTCAAATTCGAGTTCTCCATCAACCTGGATTGGCTCTGGAGGTTTAGTCAAACGGGTTCCGGGTTGCATAGGTTTTAGGAGAGAAACATGGAAAACGGGATGTATCTTCATCCGAGTAGGTAACTCCAATTTCACAGCCACCGGATTTATCACAGCCGTGATCGTGTAGGGTCCTAAATACCTTGGGTTGAAGGTGCGTGGTCCTTTTAGGGATAAATGTATAGTGGACAGCCAGACTTGATCTCCTACTTGATATTGAGGGGCCTCTTTTCGATGTCGATCCGCTCCTTTCTTATACATTTCCTTGGCTCGTTGAAGGTGGGCTGTGGCTTCCTTAAATGCTTGAGTTATTGTCGCATGCAGATGGTCTACAGCGGGTGTTCCGAGAGCTTGAGGCGGATCCAAATTAGAGGTTCGAGGATGAATTCCATACAGCAGAAAAAAAGGGGTTTTTCCAGTTCCTGAATGGATCGAATTGTTGTAGGCGTATTCAGCAATCCAAAGGACATCCTTCCAAGTGCCCTCCGATTGTTGCAACATGCAGCGTAGATATTGTTCCAGAGTTTGATTAGTCCTCTCAGTCTGCCCGTCAGTTTGGGGTTGATGGCTGGTGGAAAGTCGTACATCAATTTGCGCTAAACGACAACAATTTCGCCAAAAATGGGAAATAAATTGGCTCCCTCGATCGGAGATTAACACTGAAGGGAATCCGTGCAACCGGACGATGTTTTCAAGGAATTCTCGGGCCAAAACGGGAGCTGTGGGTAAACCTTTCAGTGGAATAAAATGAGCCATTTTTGAAAAAAGGTCCACGATTACTAGAATTGTGTTGTATCCAGAGCAGGGGGGTAAATCCGTGATAAAATCCATTGAGAGAGTATGCCAAGGGCAAGGTGGAATGTCTATTGGGTGTAGCAGACCTGCTGGTCTTTCCTTTTGACTCTTGTTTTGTGCGCAGATGCCGCAAGAAGCCACAAAATCTTTAATATCTTTCCTCCAAGATGGCCACCAAAAATGTCTTTTGATTTTCTCTAAGGTTTTGGCAATTCCAGGATGTCCTTCTATTAGTGAATCATGGTAGCAGGTGATAACCTGCTTCTGTAAGTCAACACATGGCAAATATAGTCTTCCTTGGAAATACAATAGATTCTGATCTATCGTAACATCTTTTCCTTTCAGTTGCCAATTCAATGAATCTTCAGGAGTTATTAGTTGACTGACTTTCGCTTCGATATCTTCAAGGGATAGCGTGTTGATTACACCCAGTATCTTTTGTTCGGGGATTATTGGTACCGTCTCTGGATTAGCTGTGTGTTCGTCTACCCCTATTCGAGAAAGGGCATCTGCTTTTCCGTTCTTATTGCCTGGTCGATACGTGATCACAAAATCAAATTCCGCGAAGAATAATGCCCAGCGGAGTTGTCTCGAAGATTGGGCCTTGGCTGCCTTCAGATACAGGAGGTTACGATGGTCAGTGATTACAGTGACAGTGTGCCGGGCTCCCAGGAGATAATGCCGCCAGGCCTTAAAGGCGGACTTAATTGCCAGAAGTTCTTTGTCCGTAATTGTATAGTTGATTTCGGGGGCCGAAAATTTGCGGGACCAGAATGCCACAGGGTGTAATTGGTGTGTTTCGGGATCTCTTTGTGATAGCACAGCCCCCATTGCGAGGCTGGATGCGTCTGTCTCGACGATATAAGGAAGTTCTGGACGAGGATGCTTCAAGACTGGAGCTGCGATAAATTTGGCTTTCAATTCTTGGAAGGCTTGTTCGGCCTCTGGAGTCCACTTGAATTTTTTATTCTTTTTCAGGAGGGCCGTGATGGGTTGAACTACCCGAGAGAATTCTGGAATGAATCTCCGGTAAAAATTAGCGAAGCCCAACATGCTCTGTACTCCTTTCACGGAAGTCGGGGACGGCCATTTGGTGATAGCGTCCACCTTTCTTGAGTCCATGTGAACTCCATTGGGTGACAAGATGAACCCCAAGAATTCGACTTCCTTTACATGAAAAGTACACTTCTCCAATTTAGCAAACAAGCGGTGTTGACGAAGTCTCTGTAGAACCGCTGTGACATGTCTTCGGTGTTCAGCTTCTGAGGATGAGTATACCAGGATGTCATCGATATAAACAATTACGCACACATCAATAAGTTCTCGGAAAACATCATTCATAAAGAACTGGAAGGCGGCCGGTGCGTTGCATAGTCCAAAGGGCATTACTTGATACTCAAACAATCCGAATTTAGTGCGAAAGGCCGTCTTCCATTCGTCACCCTCCTTAATGCGTACCAAGTGGTAAGCTCCTCTGAGATCTAGCTTTGTGTATATGCAGGCACCTTTAACTTGGTCCAATAATTCGGGAATCAGAGGCAAAGGATATCTGTTTTTGACTGTAATCTGGTTCAGGGCGCGGTAGTCGATACATGTTCTCAGGTCACCTTCTTTTTTCGGAACGAAGAACAAAGCTGAAGAAACTGGAGATTTCGAGGGACGAATAAATCCGTTAGCCAGATACTGGTCCAAGTATTGCCTGAGATGGAGATTTTCTGGCTCAGTGAGAGCATATATTCTACTGCACGGAGGAGTAGATCCAGGTATTAGGTCTATCTGGCAGTCGTATGACCGATGCGGGGGCAAAGTGTTGGCCTGATCTTTCTGGAAGACGTCGCGGAACTCTTGGTATTCTGGAGGCAATTGGGGACTCTCGGAAGCGATGGCTGCTAGCCTGATATCGGGTCGAGGATAGCAAGTTGGGGCGCATTCTGGAAACCGGATGACCTTGGCTCGCCAGTCTATCTGAGGATTGTGCTTTTCCAACCAAGGAATTCCCAGGATTACTTGAAACTGCGGGGCCTTGATTACATCAAACACGATCTTCTCCCGATGTCCATCTTGGCATAGCAACGACACTTCCATGGTGGTGTGAGAAACCGGTCCGGAAGCTATTTCTGTACCATCCACTGTAGTGATTACGTCTTTAACCATCTTAGAACATAGAGGAAGATTCATCCTGGTTGCCATATCTTGATCTACATAGTTACCGATCGCTCCGCTATCAATGTATGCTTTAATAGCATGCATGCGATCTGGCCGATCTGGACTTATGAGGACCATAGGCATTACCAAATGCGAGGTCAAGGAACTGGTTTTAACGCTCGGCAAGCGGACCTCTACACTTGTCGGGCGAGGTCGTTTCCCGATTCTAGTTTTTCAGCATTCTTATCGGAAGCTCCTACAGCCTTCTTGACTGGTTTCACTGGACAATCACGAAGGACATGTCCGGAATTCCCACAGTAGAGGCACAGCTGTAATTGTCTTCTCCTTTCCCGCTCCTTTTGGGTTAATGGTCCTTTAACAACCCCTATCTGCATGGGCTCCACGGAATCCTTTCCTTTAGCGGAGCTCTGAGGTCTTGAAAATATTTGGGTTTCAAATCTGGAACGATCGGTCTTCCTGTTCTGTAGCCGGTGATCTAATTGGACCACTAGGTCGATATAATCGGAACAATCTTGCGGAGGATTCACCACCTGTGCTAAGACATCTTTAAGTTCTCCACGCAGCCCTCTGTAGAAAAGTGTGATTCTCTTTTCCTCCGGCCACCTAGTCTCAACCACCAGTCTGTTAAAAGATGCTATGTATGCCAGGAGATCCTGATTCCCTTGTCTTAGTGATAGGAGTTCATTGTCCAAGGCCTGCCCCTGTGAGTGTCTTGCGAACAACTTTTCCATACGGGTCTGGAAATCTTGAAAGTTATGGAGGATCGGATCATCCTGTGTCACAAGAGGAATGGACCAATCTGCAGCACTACCGCTGAGATAGGAAAGTACGAATGCTACTTTGGTTTGGTCTGTTGGGAATGCGGCGGGTCTACACAGAAAGTGCAAGCGGCATTGATTAAGGAATACTGCAAACCGTTTTGGATCACCAGAAAAACGTTTGGGCGGGGCCAAAGGCACATTCCCTGGCAGATTAATTTGCACCGGATTATTTGAGGTTGTAGGAGTGTAGCTCCCTCCCGAGTCAGGCAGAGACGTCTGTCCCGCTTGTGTTTGTAACAACTGTCTGGCCAGATCATCCGTTCGCTCTTTGGAAACGATCAACTCCCTTCGTAAAGCATTTGTCTCTTGGCGGGATGCCTGTACTTCAGCTCTCAGTGCCCCAAGCAATTGGGCCAATTGATCTGTGTCCGAGGTATCCATTGCGCCTGGGTGGGAAATTTGCGGTAGGCTTTGCGTTCTGTAACGCTCACCTGAATCCCTCGGAGGCGCAGGTCCGGGCTGGGAGATTTCAGTGTCTTCTAGGGTCACGCGCAGGCCTCTGATAACACCCTGGATGGGCCCTCTCCTCACCGTAATTTTGACCTGGAGGGTGAGGTGTCTGCAAGTAGGAGAACAAAGGGTTAATGTACGTCTGATTGGCCAATCTGACTTTCCCCTTTCTGGCCTCCCCACGTTTCTCGTAGGCGGAATGTGCTCACCTTAGATAGGTGATAGCGGAGCTCTCCATCCTGCGTCTGTGCAGGGGCGCTAATGCCAGTTGCTTCACTGGTTCATAACCCAGCCTCTTGATTGCAGAGGATGGAATCGGGGAGCAAGGCCGTAGTTAACCGCACAAACGGTAAATGCTTGAATATGGAGTCTTTTTATATGTCCCCTGAAATGTCTCTTGCCTTTGCAGGTCCGGTATGCAAATACGGTAAGCGAGAAGAATGCCGGAGCTCGTGGAGGCACGTAAGTAAAAGAATGTTGTTCGAAGTTAAATGCACTTCTTAATGTCTCTTTTCCCTTTTTCAGGTAGCCGTAGCAGCCGGCGTTGGAGATGGACGCCGAGGTACGTGCCGGAATAGAAGACACGTGAGTAGTGATGGCGTACTGTGCCCCAATGAAGTCCTTCTTGTTTTTGCAGGTGCGGTTGAACAGCGCTTGGCGGAGATCGAGGCGTAAGTAGCACAGGTAAGCAAAATATCACGGAGGTTCACTAACCAATGTCCTTTGTTTCCGCAGGGTTGTCGGAGTATGAAGAGTGCGGCACGCGGCCTCAGGATGCACCGATGGACGAGGTAAGTGCAGTGCTGGTTTTGCCTTGTCCTAACCTGGTGTCCTTGTTCTCTTTCAGACGCTGCTGAAGACTGAAGACTGGTTTTCCGGGAGGTAAGATAAAGAATTCTTGTTCACAGATGCTGAAGCTGAAGATTCTCTGGAGCTGACACGGTGAGCGTCCTGCTGCTAGTGCAGAATAACGCGAAGCACGTTGCACTGATCGGGTGTGGTTTAAATAAGCCACTGGAGTGCTTAGGTGTCTCCTTCCACAGCCTTGCCCAGGCAAGAAAGAAGTTCCAGCTCTCAGGATAGTTCCAGTATCCAGTCCCAGGGAGTGGTGCAGGCCACACCCAGAAGGTAAAGTAGTTCCAGCCAGGAATGGATGAGGATCTCATCCTACAGGTAAGTGAGCAGCATGGTCTGCAACAGGTAGGTCCACCCAAGCACCATTCCTCTCAATATGAGCCCGGCGCTTCCTGTGCCGGGACTGGGTTCCCTTATGAGCCTGGCGCCACTGGCGCCAGGACAAGGTCCAAAAGGCCCCTGTGGGGACCGGCTGGTGCCTGGAATGGAAGTTGTGACCCTGCTTCCCAGGATGTTGGGCTGGATCTGACTCCTTGGAGGCAGCGGTCATGACAAAAATGTACCCATTGTTTCAGTGTCATACTGTTGATAACATGCCTCCCCTACAGTGCCCTCTAGCCACCCCCTACCTCTAGCCTGATGGCATTTGCATGTTTTTGACCTGCAAATAGCTTTTTTCCTGTGTTTCATTTTCCCATATCCTCAGCTGAAGCACGGATATCTCTCTCATCAAGAGAAAAAAAAGATGGCGGTCGTTTCATTTCTAAAAACCCCTGGTTTTGGTTAAATCCCCAAAATATCTCTATTTTTGGGAAGGGGCACCCCATCTCCGACAAATATTGAAAAATCTACTGCACGGAATAACCCCAAACCATGAATGGATTGCGAGTCAACGCTTCGTGCCCAAGTTGTTTCAAACCTGGTCCAAATCCGTCCAGCGGTTTGGGCTGTGCGCTTTGGCAAAAATTGACCTTCTTTGTCTATGAGAAAATGAATAGGAAGAAGGCCGCAATTTTGTAAAAAGAAATTTGGGCGGGGACGCTTAATGCGTTTTTTTATTGTTTTACTAAACTTTACGAAACTTCGCATATTGTGGGGGTCAGTGGGTTTTTAATCACTTTCGAAATGTCGGCCAAAACCATTGCTCGAATCAAAAGTTATTACCGATAGAATTTTGAGGTGTTCGTATGGGAGTCTGACTCACCTAAACTATAGGGTGCTATTCCCGCCCCATTATCTGTTAGTTCAATTCATACTTTAGGGAGACATGTAACACACAGTAAAATGTATGAGTGTATGTATAAAAAGAGTATATTTTTGTAAAAGACAGAACGCTCACTTACTGTTTTGTAGGTCCACTATCTAGTGGTAGGCACATTACATATTAGAGACAAGCGGTGGGAAGAGAAGGGTGCCAGACATTATAACACACAGTTATATTAGTCAAAATAACACGAGGAAAGACACAGTATTTCTGAATCTCTAGAACATAGTTTTTGGAACAAACTTATGTGCACCTCATAGTCAATGTAAGCTCTAGACTAGAGAGAGAACATTTCTAAAACACAGCTCGAGGGCACCAAAAGCCAGGATTAATTTAGTCTAATTGCACCAGGCGATTAAACCTCAGGAAAAAATAGATGGTGTTTTTAGTAAAGGATACATTGAAATCAGACATTCAAATTAGCAGAAGTGGAAGTCAATACTTTAAAAATACATATAAAATCCGATGTGCAAGCTATAATTATGACCTTTAGCCTCAAACCCACTGCATCCAAACATGGGCAAACCTGAAGAAATGTCTCGGGCAGGTAAGTACACCCAAAGTCACTTTAATGTGAGTAGAATGTTCCCCATCGACGTCAAAAGGGCAGAGTCCTAGGCAAATCCGTGTTTATGGATAAAAGGAAGTAAGTCACAGTGTTTACCCATAGGTGTTGTAAGAGGATTCAATTCAGCACTACAGCCAAGTCAACGCCTAGTCTAGAATACTGAATGAAAACCCTTATTGATATATCTTTATGTCCAGTTCATGCGTTCTGGATGACTACCCCTATATAACACCCCTCTCTTGGAATCCTCCTGACCCCACTGAGCCAAGAAGTAGTTCTGTTTTGCAAGTTAAAAGGTTTAATTGATAGTTTCAACAATAGGTATATATATCACACTTTAGAATAAATTAATAATTGAATAGCACACTTAATCTGATATGATAAAGATTAACAACGGAGAATCTGGCACTAGCACACTTCTTGATAATCACTAAGGAGTTGACATGAAATGGATAAGATAGCAACAATACTTTTATGGTTTCAAATGGATGCAATGTGGAATGAAATGCAGTACAGAAAATAACTTGATAGGATTTCAGCAAAAGACAATGTAATCACTTTCTTGGACAATTCACCCCCCCCCCTTTTATGCAATGCAAGGAAATGGAAGGAAGGCACACAGTTCTCAGAAATGCAATCAAATGTGATTCAGTTCACCCCAGCAACTTAGACTACAGAAGTTGAAAACACAGGCCCAAAATGCTTTTATATGTGCTGGCAATGAAGAAAAAAAATATGCTAAAATGCTTTTAATTCCCTCTAGAGGTTTAGGGTGAGTGGTATCTAGTTAATATTAGCTCAGGCTCACTCTAGCAGTGATGCAGGGATAGTTTTTATGAGGCAAACGATTTTTTCAGAGGAAAGCAAAAGCAGCTATCTTTTTGCAAGTGGAGAAATTTTCAAATCGCGGCAAAATTCGCGAATGCGTCTGGCGCGATTACAGAGGAACTACAAAAATGAAAGCCTAGGATCTCAGCTTCCAGATGAAAGTTACTGCAAGTCTCTAGCACAAACGGTCACGGAGATATGAGCGATTAAATAAAGGTCGTTTTTCAGATTGAAATTTTAAAGTTCAAAAAGACAAGTGCAGCTTGCAACTAGAAAATGACAAGTGACAGTTAGGAGGCAGTTCTACTTAGATTAAAATAGCTTGAATTATATTATTTTAACTAAGAGATTGGTTCTGCACAGTCTTGCTAGGTACTCACACTATATTCTTGAATTAGAATGGGCCTCGCCACGGATCTGGTCAGGTTTTAGACTGGACTCTGGTCTGGTCTGGTCTCTGCACTTCACAGTGATCTGGGTCAGCTCTCTCTGGTTCTGCTAACAGGTCAGCTCTACTCTGCTGGTCTGGTCTGGGTCTCTGAAGGTTGATGGAGGTAAAGTATGGATTTTCCCGGCAGAGCTTCCAGCTGCAAATGGATTTGAAGGTCCCTATCTGTCCTGTCTGTCTGCTTTTATCTGTTTTTTGAAAATGGGTGTGTGTGCAGCATCACTAGGCTCTACCCCTCTCCACTTGTCATTGGCCAAGCTTTCATTTCTCCCCTGATTGGGGAAGCTAAGTTGTGTCAAAGTGATGTCATTTTACAGCCTGCAGAAAGTCCACTCCTCCTGTCAACTTGCACACAAATCTAGATTTGAACCAAATACATATTTGCAGAGGTACATATTGTTTTAAAATCATATGCACCCCTCACATATCACAGGAGGTATCCCCTGTTCAAACTCTGCTCTTCCTGGGGGCTTGCATTCAGAAATGGCACATATTTGCACTTTTTAACTGGTTTCGCAATTTCGGACATTAACCCAAATTTACACACATGTGCGCAAGGAGTATGGACATTAGTTGATGAAGTGTCAGATTTTTCACATGCACACATTTTGAGTAATATCCTCTTTTCCGCTAAAACCCCCCTGAACATACCAACGGGTCCTAGCACGTCTTAAAATGTGGGCAGAAAAATCACAAGAATTATGGTGTCATTTAAATAATTTTCACAAGTCCGTACTATGAGTTATTCATCTTTTTAGAGTTATGTTCTGGCCCCAAAGGGGTGTGGTTTCCACCCAGCACAAGGTTGAATTTCTGGTTTTTCCAGTTCTGCCCTCCCCTTTACTTCCAGGAGGAAGCTACATTTGCGACATCTGCAATAAACCATCTGCCTGGGTCAGGACAGGGCTTTGTTCAGAGCTCTTGTATTCTGTGGGGGCTCCCCTTAATTCAATTATCAGAGAGATGGCATATCCTTAGTGTGGCCAGCAAAAGGCAGATAGGCCTGGGAACACAGCTGTGACTCAAGTTTCACTCCTGATGGGGGGTAGTTGCCAGGCAAAATTGGAATCTCTTTAAGCCAGTTTTTAGCTACATGTCATTTCTGTTCCCCAGTTTAAGTCAAGACATTTTTTTACATATGCAGCTAGGATGCTGATTCTAAGTTTAAAACTATGACATTTAAACAATTGAAACCTATGTGACACTCAAAGTAGGTCACTCATTTCTTTTAAACATTTAGATTTGTAGTGTCTTTCAGTCCAAAATTACTTAAACTGCTGAAATCCACAGCTCAGCCAGTCTTGTTATAAACCTTCAAGTCACTTCAGAATATAACTTTACATTGGATCCACCTCTTAAAATGTCTTTCTTTGGCATGTTTTGGGTTCATTTATTCAGTTTTCTACAAAAAGTAAAATCTGGTGTTGTTTTAAAACGCCGGCTTTTGGATAGTGGTGAGTACTGGTACTGCACCCCTTTTTGGGATTTAAGAAAATGAATTCCCAACAGTTATGGGTTTGCTTTTGGCAATCAGCATTGCCACTCCCAATGGTTTCAGACTACTGTGTGGGTAGTCCACTGGTGGTTTTAGGCAGTGTCCTTCTGTGCCCATAACATCGGCAAAAATGAGTGGCAGCCTATTCTTCATGCATTTCCCTGTGCATTTTCTGGGAAGCTCTGGCCATCATGATGTTTTCCATGTCAGTACTGCACAGTTTTGAGGTAGGGCTCGGATGCATGGGTAAATACATCCCACAGTGTGAATCCAGCGGCAAAGTCTCACAGGGGAGACCTGAGTAGACTGAAGAGCTCCAGAGGCAGGTTCGAGAAGCAGCAGCCTCAGGAAAAGATGCAGTGCAGTGGGATAAGCGCCATTGGAAGTCAATGGGGAAATGTGGTTAAGAAGTGGCTGCAAGAGGTTTGATGACAGACCACAAGGACCCCTGAGGGTAATTATTATAAATCCTGAAGCCCAAGGTACTCAGTGTTGATTTATTGAAAAGACGGTGCCAGAAAGGCAAAACAACTCAGTGAGTACAAGGTTTATGTTGCAGGTGCTGTTTACAGAATCTGAGCAGCCAGGGATTTGAACCCCCCCTCAAGCAACGTTGACGCAGAAGGGGGAAAAGAAGAACATTTGCTCTTCCTAGGAGTAAAACCGTTAAGTCAGAAGCAAAATCAGGTAGAGAAAGATGTATTCAGTGTAGATGTAAAATGTTGATTATCCAGCTGTCAATAAAACTAGTAATACCGACGTCAGTCTATTGTTTCTCTGCTTCCTGTACATCTTATACCATGCTTTCAGGCTTTCCTGCCATTGCTAGGAGGAAGTAGGCTCTGTCTGGATATTTCACATGTGCAACAGATATATCCGTTTTAGCTCAGACACTGGTATATTTTAAAAACATATTTATTGAGAAAATAGTAATTTTCTTTTTCTTTTAACCATCTTAATGAACACAAAATGCATCTAGGCTGATATCCATCTTTCATTAATTAATTGTTCACAAAAATACTCAGAATGGTTGCAATTGTATTTTACTCTCTTAGTTCATTAAAACATGTCTGTGTGATGTACATGATGTACTTAAAAGTTTACTGTTGCACCAAACCTGAATTATGTTTCGAATAGGTCCCTCTTTGTGTGCCTATAATCTAGGTTTTGGGACTTAAAACCATTGCATAAATAGCTTGTTTTCTTTCTCTGTACTTGGTGTACTGTATAATCAAAGTAGAGTTTCCCAAGTGCTCCCTTATCTCTGTACTGATCTTAGTGTAATTGCTTATTGTCTAAGAATTCTTTTCTCTCTCAAAATGCTTTCCATGTATCTCTTTGAATAATGTAAATTATTAATTAAATTTTAATCGTATGTGTGTGTTTCTAAACAATCATTTTAAAGAATTGTTTCTATTTTGGCTCGGCTTGTTTATGACTGGTCATACCCATTTATGGTCATATTCTGGGCACACAGGCCACTGGCCAGGCTGGCAGGCTATGGCTACTTGCCACTTTGAGGGCACAGTGGTCACTGGCTGTTTTGTGAGCATGCAGGGGTCCTAAAGTCATGTTTCTACTTCTACGAATTTCTGCAGACCATCTACAAACACACCCTGCATGCGCAGAGCGCTGCGTGGTGGGCCAGCAGTGTGTGTTGGTGTTTGAGCGTTTGCGGAGCAGCGGTAAGGCGTAGATGCTGCTGTACTGCTAAAATTACTCACATACTGCTTTTGGAAGGTAAGCGTTACACAGCCTCACGTTAAAGTGGAAGGACATGATTTGATCTTGGCAAAGTGTTTGAGCGGTTACAGAGTATCCTGTTAAAAATTGGCTGTGCCCCTGGGGAACTTTGCCAATTGCTGTCTACACTGTGAAAGGTGGGAGCATTGCACTAAACCAACCGCTTGAACTTCGGGCTTATTTCGAACTTAAAGTAAGTTTGTTCATCGGCACAGTGGTGGACACATCTTTAAAAAAGAACGCCGTGCAGTAACAAGAACAGCTTGTTAGCTGGGGGAGGACAGACCGTAGAGCCATTGACCACTACTATTGACTTGCCTAGACAGTTTAATTTTATACCTGGTATTTATACTTGAAATATGTACATTACGGGTGCCTGAGGGGTGACTGCAGGCCTAAGAGCCTTGGAGCCTCCTGGCGACCCAATACAGAGAGTGTACTGCTGGAAAAGTAGCATTTTGTGATCTTGCTGGTATAGGTCTTGGTATAAGACCTTGGGGCGACTGCAGGCCTTTGAGCCTTGGAGCCTTAGGTGATCCAGCATAGAGAGCACATTGCAACAAAAGTGGTTTTCTTTCTCGTAACTTTGTTGTTTCAGGACCTTGGTGTGACTGTGGGCCTTAGAGCTTTTGAGCCTCAAGGTGCTCTACCATTGAGAGCATATCGTTTAAATAACGGTCTTGCAAGGACTAGGAGTCATACGAGCTTGGGGTGACTGTGGGCCTTAGTGTTTTTGAGCCCCATGCCCATACTGAGACCCAGTGGTACATGAGAAGTTGACCTTAGGGAGATCACGCGTCCTTATTCAATTGTCGGAAAAAATGTGTTGGTAAATAAAAGATTGAAGAGTATTGTGTCAGTGTTGAGACACACAAGTATTAGGGCAAAATTGAATGTCATTAGGCGTTTTGACAGAGACCAACATGGAAACAAGTCTCAGAAATGGCAAACGCTTGATGGCAATGGTGGCAAAGAAGAATAATGTGCACCTGAAACCGCAACCTAGAAATGAAATAGTAGCGGATGTTAGGAGTTCTGATATTGGTACAGACCCCGTAATAAGGGAGCTCTCCTTTACAATCCCGTGAATAATGCCACAACTGTCAAAATTCAGAAAGAAGGAACGGGTAGCTTCCGTCCCTGGATGAGCTCACTCGTAAGACCCTATCCAGGGTTTCCAAATAATGTTTGAATCAATTAGTCACTTTCATGCCGTTGAATCAAAATTCTGTAATTCTTTGTGTGGTTTTTCACACAATGGACGGAAGTCCGAAATGCATTGGCTAAAACTGTATGACACTAACGAGTCAGGAATAAATAATGATATTTGAGAAAAACCACACAAAGAATTACAGAATTTTGATTCAACTCCATGAAAGTGACTTATTGATTTGAACATTATTTTGAAACCCTGGACAGGTCTTACGAGTGAGCTCATCCAGGGACGGAAGCTACCCGTTCCTTCTTTCTGAATTTTGATAGTTGTGGCATTATTCACGGGATTGTAAAGGAGAGCTCCCTTATTACGGGGTCTGTACCAATATCAGAACTCCTAACATCCGCTACTATTTCATTTCTAGGTTGCGGTTTCAGGTGCACATTATTCTTCTTTGCCACCATTGCCAGGGACGGAAGGTACCCGTTCCTTCTTTCTGGATAGTGCTATTACCTTGTGTCGAGGCTACAGGGTGAGCTCCCATAATAATTGCGAAAAACCAGTGAAACTGTGAAGAGAGACACCTATGACTACCTGAATGGTGAGGTGTACACCTGGATGGATAAGTACCAGACTCTATTCCAGAAGAAAAAACATCAAGGAAGCACAGATAACACTTCAAGTACAGATTCTGAAGACTCTAGAGACAAACAAAGCACCGCAGAGAAAACGTCAACATGGCGACAAACAGAACCATAAACATCACCGGGAAGAGAATCAACTGTGGCCCCAATTTCTTTAGGATGAGAAACAGGAAGAAAAGAACAAGACGGGGGAAAAGAAAATCAAAGAGTGGAAACCAGGGGAGCAAGACAGAAGAAAACTTAGTGGTTAATATATCTTCTAGAATATTAACTAATGATGAGGTAATCTTGCTTCAGAAAGGCTTAAATTCTGTCCCTACACATAGCACAACTATGTTTGAAACCAAGGTTGACTTATTTAAATTGGTAAGAAAACTAAAATTGAAAGTGTTTTTCGATGAACTTGAAATGGTACAAACAAAAGAGCAAGATCAGGAAGAATTACAAGAATGCAGAAAGAAAAGTAATTTCATGCTACCAATAAGTGTTCCATCAATAGATATTTTCCACAGACAAGTACTTAAAGATCAGAAGAAAGTTTCATTTAAACGACCAAAGCACAGCAATTTGAAACCTAATGAATTTAAGTTGCTTAAGGGTCTGTTTGGAGATGATGATATAACTATACGCCCTGCAGATAAAGGGGGAGCGCTTTTAATCATGGACAGTCAAGATTATCACAATGAATGCATGGACCAATTAATGAATTCTGATGTATATTCAGAACTGGATAATGACCCTATAATAGAAATATTGAAAAACCTTGAACTTTTGGAGAAAGCTGAAGGACTAGGTTGGATAAGTGACAAAACAAGATGCTTTCTCACTAATAAACACCCAAGAATACCAAACATTTATACATTGCCCAAGATTCATAAACATCTGACTAAGCCACCAGGTAGACCCATCGTCTCTGGTGTGGATAGCGTATAACAACCACTAGGGCAATATATTAACCAATTTTTACAACCACTCTTACAGAAAACGGATACCTACATAAAGGACACAACTCATTTTCTGGAAAAATTGAGGAAGAACAAATACACAGCCGACTCGATCATGTTCACCATTGATGTAAAGAGTCTATATACGTCTATCCCACATGACTTAGGTATGGAAGCAATAGAGTGGTTACTCTTAAAGGAAGGTGATCTGAAGGCAATCAAGGAATTTATTCTTGTATTATTACAGTTTATCTCTGAAAACTCTTATTTTCAATACAGAAATAAATTTTACATACAAACATCTGGGACAGCCATAGGGGCTTCAATGGCCCCTACATATGCAAATACTTTTATGCATAAATCCGAAAAGGAACACGTTTTAGATCACGCAATATGGAGGAATTACATCTCGATGTGGGTCAGATTTATCGACGATATTTTTGGAATATGGATCGGCACAGAGGAATCTCTCAATGATTTTTTCACATACCTAAACAGTGTGAACCAGCGGATAGAATTCACACATGAAATTTCCAAAACTCAAATACACTTTTGGGACGTGTCCATACAAATTCAGAACAGCAGTTTCTTAACTAATATTTACAGGAAAGAGACAGACCGCAACAATCTTCTCCACCGCTTAAGTTTCCATCAACCAAGTCTTATCAGGAATTTACCCTTCAGCCAGATGATGAGGGTGAAAAGAATTGTAAATGACCACACAACATGTGAAATAGAAATTGAGAATATGGGTGAAAGATTCGAAGCAAGAGGGTACAAACCCTTAGGGATAGTGGCAGCAAAAGAACGTTTAATGAGACCCCCCCAACAGTGAAACAAAGAAGGAGAAGAAAGAACCTCATCTAGTCTATGTCTCATGTAACTCTGTACATAGTAACAGAATTAAAAATGTGATCAAAAAGAATTGCAGCGCGCTGACAAGCGACTCGCAAGTGGAACACCTGTTCAGAGAAATGCCCACCTTTGCGTATAAAAGAAGTGCGAACTTAAGAGACAGATTGGTGAAAACAACACCTGGAAAGAAAACACTAGAGACGGTAAGAAAAGGGACATACCCGTGTTTACATTGTAGCAATTGTAATCTCATAAGGAAAGGAGACATCATAGAGCACCCACGCACAGGCGAAAAGATCAAATTAAAATGTTACGCTACATGTGATACGCCAAACATAATTTATGGAATCAAATGCCCATGTGGCATCTATTACGTAGGTCAATCAAAAAGACCAGGAAAGCTACGGTGGAATGAGCACAGATCATGTATCCGGAATAACAATGTAAATTCAGCGGTGGCAAAACATTGGAATTCAAAGAAACACAACATCAGCCAAATGAGGACACAGGTTTTAGAAGTTATCCAACAACTCAATGCACATGAAGATCTGGCGAAAAGACTTAATCAACGAGAGTCATTTTGGATTGATCGCCTTGACTCCTTGAGACCAGGGGGTATAAATGAAGAGTTGAATTTCATGTGTTTCCTGTAATTTGAAGCTGCAAATGAATATAATTTGTAATATGACTTTCAGGATTTTTGATATGCTGCAAATGAATATAATTTGTAATATGACTTTCAGGATTTTTGATATGCCAAATTTGCTACCAGCAGAGAGTCCACGACACATCCCACAGGGAATAAGCCCCCTGTGGGACGTAAGGCAGTGACATACTGCCAAACAGTGGATTTGTGCTGACGGACAACCTTAAAAGTCTGTGAAAACACGATTTTGTGAGATATGCAGGAAGATAGTATCGAAAAATCGAAAAATGTCATTGAAATACATGTATGCAAACATTGTATATACCGTAGGTGGGAAAGGTGAAGTTGTAAAGAAGAGGATGAATCGGTAACATTGTAAATAACACCCACTACTGCTAAAACATTGAGCATGAGAACGTATCTGAACTCTTCTGAATGTATGTGACCACACAGGCCCTATAATTCACTCGTTTATTTGAAGAAATACGAAGGAATCTGCAGATCTGTACTTTGAGCACCCTTTAGAGTGCTCTTTGAAATCCACACAGTGAACCAGTACCATTGGGGCTCTGGCGCATGCGCGGAACCCGAGAGTGTAGTGTACGTGAGTTACGCAAGCGCGTTTAGACAATCATCGGGTTTTAGAACTGCTTCTTTAGATTTTTAATGTTAATACCAGTAAGTAATCAGTAAAGCGTTGCGAGCACTTACGAGGTAAACATCTCACAGCTGTGTTTTATGGAGAACGATAATACAGTGCACAAAAGAAAGAGACAGTATGTCGCGCGCATGCGCGAAGAAGACTAGTGTTTAAAAACGCTTTCAGTGATGGCGGCAGCTCTTTTTGGGTAGCCAGCTCATTGTTGCAGCACGGAGAGTGCAAGGTAAGATAGCGCATGAGAGGGATGAGTAGATAGTTTATAGAAGAACCATATGGGGACCTAATATGAGTACTTAACCTTACAGGTAATGCAGGCTGCTCAGAAAATATAGCAGAGTGGAACAGCGCTCTGGGTGATAGAAGGCATACAGGTAGTGAGTTTGAAATTTTAAATTTTAAATATACATGCAAAGTAGACAGCTGAATAATGTACTACAATGAATTTTCTTTTGTTTTTTGTTTTTTGTTTTTTGAATTTCACCTTGGACTGCCACTATCACCTGGTATGTGTAATTTATATTTCATATTCTGCTTGTGTGGTTTTACTTTATGATGGATAACTGATATGAATTGTATCAATGTATAGTAATATACTGATGGGATATTTACTGGTTGTGGATAGCAGTGTTAGAAGCCTTGACGATGGACGGAAGTCCGAAATGCATTGGCTAAAACTGTATGACACTGACGAGTCAGGAATAAATAATGATATTTGAGAAAAACCACACAAAGAATTACAGAATTTTGATTCAACTGCATGAAAGTGACTAATTGATTCGAACATTATTTTGAAACCTTGGATAGGGTCTTACGAGTGAGCTCATCCAGGGACGGAAGCTACCCGTTCCTTCTTTCTGGATAGTGCTATTACCTTGTGCCGAGGCTACAGGGCGAGCTCCCATAATAATTGCGAAAACCCAGTGAAATTGTGAATTATTTAAAGAACAAGTGGTGCCCACCCTACTCCTTGCTTTTGTATTTACAACTATCAAAATTACCATATAATGCATCAGTATCACACATTGAAGAACAAAACCCATGTTGTATGTCATCTCAAATACCTCAATCTACAAGAAATTATGAAAAGGTATTATATCTAAGAGAACTGAATGGCCTACATGACATTGGGGATGAGATAACCACATCCAGTGAGGATCAACAACACGAGATGTTTTATACACCTGAGAATATAGCAAATGGTGAGATTGCAGACATCTCTGTGTTAGCACCTGTGATTATGGCAGAACTGTATAGACGTGCATGCTTATCTTCAGGCCTGCCTACTCCATTATCCACCTCTAGAAGACAACGTGACTTTGTACATTTGCATAGCAATAAGGAAGGCGATATGTGTTGCAACACAACGCCCTCTGTCAAGTCTCTCTTGGGAAAGGCGGCCTTGGCAGATGTTGTTGTCCACCCGCTTCCTGTTTCTGATAGGCAAAAACAATGGCTAACTAACGCTTATGAAGAGTTTGATCCGCTGGTAAGGAACAATAATGGTAATGCAGAGATTCCTCCTCAAAAACCTGCATGGGCGAACAATACTTATAACCTTATTGATGAAACAATGCGTGACTTAAATGAGCAAAACTATTAACACAGACTTTGAACCTTCTGGACAAAGGGCACAAATTTACGCACTTTGCTATGAGGGAAATCAAAGGTTACTTGGGAAGCTAAACAAGCTAGAAGGCTTTATGTTGGCACACAGGGTTATGGTAAATTCTCAGGCTAATTTATAAGCTAACACTTATGCTACTAACACAAATTTTCCTGGTGTTTCACATCACACTGTTATCATGACAACACATGCAACACAGACCACTGAAATAGATAACAAAGTTGAGAACCCTCTCAATGAGCATGAAATAATGAGAAGAAAAGGATACTCATATAGGCCGACACAGGAAGAGATAGAAAAAATTGACCTAATCAAGGTAGCAAAGTTGCATCACGATAGACTCTTGGTACTAGAAAACCTATTTATAAAAGAAATGGTGGGAAATAAAGCCACTACTGGAACATCTAAAGGTGAGCTAATAAAAGAGGTCCTGAGGGTTGCAGACCTGCTCACTCCCGATTGTCCATCAGCACTTACAGTACTGCTGGATCATGAAGATCGAGAAAAGGAGGAGGAGGTGATTGTTGTTACACCAGAAAAGGAGTTAGAGACTAATCACGGATGGACATTTTTTTATTTCTAGAAAAGCCAAAGAACTACAATTAAGAGCAACAAAACGCGAGGAGAAAAAAAGAAACCATTTCCCCAAACAAAACAGAAACTAAGAATGACCAGCAAAAAAAAAAAAAGGGTGCGAATACAAAAAAAAAAGAATAGTAAAGTGGTATCGACAGACTTGACACAGGAAAATGGTCTTGACCTTAGTCAGTTAGATGCTGAATCTCGAGCCCATCTGGAAATGGAGATTCAGGAGCAACAAGCTAAAGTGCTTAATACACAACAAGTGCCTGTAAATATACAACAGAATCTACATTTATCTCAGAATGTGCAAAATGCAGGGAAATACAATATGAAACAATCTAATTTAGCTGGGATCTACCAGGTAACAAAAAACAAAAAAAACTTTAAAAAAGATAGTTGTAACGGTGACCAAGCACAAACAATAACTTTGTTAGACTCACAAATGCAAACACAAGTAGAAATCCCATACATATGCCTGAAACACAGTAATACAGGTAATGGAAACACTGAAACCTCGGCCTCACAGATTCCTTGTCAAACAGACGCGTCCAGTCTCAGTGTAAATGTCAAGAAATATGGGCCTTTAAATGATTGTCAAACTCACATTCACCAAGATAGTTTGGGTGTTGAAACAGAGCAACAGGGGGTACATTTGGGTACAAAAGATACCAATGAAGTATATGGAAATCAGCAGCAGTCTGACATTGCACATATCAAGTCATGTGAGGATATTCCTAAGGAGATTTTCACGACTATTGAGTGGAGCAGTGACTCACAGATGCATGGCAATGACAGAATTAATCGCACTTATCTATTGAACATGTTCCAAAAAATACCCACTTTGAGTAATTTGAACACAAAGGACATTGAATGGATTAAATTGTCGATTTTTAATAATAACAGGATGTTATGTGAGGTTCAGTCTCCCTTAATTGCAAAAATGTTATGGGATCAACGCGACCATTTTCATATGTTAGGTTACGAATTGTATTGCTTTGAAGACATGAACGAATCCATAAATTTCATAGAATTTCAACCTCAACAGAGGTTAAGTACCTCAACCACAAGTGTGCAATTGGTCTCAGATACAGCCATGACCCAAAATTTGATAATCCAGCTTACCTCGGTGGTTAATGCCATAAAAGGGCTGGCAGGATTGGAAACACTACTGAAAGATGCTGGCTGTACACATACTAAGCAGACTCACTCATAACTGCCAGGGATTTACATATTAAGCTGGAATTGCTGTGGCTTCAATAACCTGCAGAAGTGCTAAAAGAATAATTTGATATCGAACAATTCGAGTATCATTTTGATACAAGAAACCATGGCTGTTTACCCTATCAATGTAGATGGTTTTAAGTCTTTCAGTCATCCTGCTAGGCGTGGAGAGTCTGGTAGACCAGCAGGAGGTTTATTAACAATATTAGTGTAAAAATGGCAGCCAATTTAATTTCTTCTTCTGACAATCTACTTGTTATTGAAGTAACACTAAATCACACTAATATGGTAATCATTAATTTGTACAGCAATCTGAAACAAAGTTCGTACCATAAGACAATTAATGAATTAGATGCTATATTATAGAAAGAGTTTATCAGGAATGAAGAACACGAAGTAATCCTGGGTGGAGATTTCAATTCTATCCTGAAAGACTCTTCTTTTTACAAACTAACAGCTGCAAGTCAAGTACACAATGTTGGGGCACATCGAAGAGGGTATTGTTGGTTGAAGTTTCTTGGGACTGGAACATACACATGATCCCACTTGCAAAAAGATCAGACCGACTGTACATGGTTCAGAGGGAAATCACGGTCCTTGATATATTACTTAGCTGTATCGGAAAACTTATTTAGAATATCCAAGCCGCTTCAGGTACATACCATGCGTCCCAGCGACCACATGATGTTGAAGCTAATGCTAGAAATTCAACCAGAATTGTTTATGAAAGCTACACACCTCGCTCTAATCGAAGTGGACAAATACCCCAAGTCGATTAGATGGAATCCAAAACTATGTAGAAACTTAGCATACTTGTTTAACTGTGGCGTCTGGTGTGGAGAGCACTGCCCCCCTTTGCTTTGGAATAAACAGAAAATGAATGAATTTAACATTAATGTGGTAAAACGTTACCTGGCCGACATTGTGAATTCCCAAAAGGAGTGTGCAAGCAGTCATCCTTGCAAATACAGTGCTGAGATTGCAGATATTAAACGCATACGCAATGGGGACATTAGAAGGGAGAAGAGGTCAATAGAAGATCCTAATGTATTTATTGACACTAAAAAGCAGATAGCCACTGTCAATGGCCAGTTGCAACTCTGGGGGCTGGTGCGTCCAAGGCATTGCCAAATGCCATGCTGCGCCTATAGGTGCAATGCATTTGGCCAGAGGCCATGGCCAGTGATCAGATTGAGTGATTGAGTGGTTCAGAAGGGCTCGGAGCATGGACCAAGTCCATGCCCAGCCACACATAGTAAGCAGTTTCTGGAGCATGGCTGAATACCCTCTCCTGGTCACACAGTAGAAACTGTGTATGGCCTCAGGCCATATGCATTGGGGCTCATTTGGTGCCTTAGGGTTACCTGTGGCAAGGCTAAAGTCGATGTCCTCTTCAAAATAGCCACTGGCCATGGCTGTAGGTCATGTCTAATGGGCCCATCAGACTGTTGATTCCCATGGCATGGACAAAGGTAATTCCCCAGCCCGAGTAGGTACTGAACATGTCTACGCATACTGCCACAAACTGCATTTGTCACACTTGTCCACCCTTCCTGGGTGCAATATTTGGCTGCAGGAAGGCCAAACTCTGGCCAACTTCTACAAGCTGTCCTATCCCTACTTCTGGACCCTGGACGCTTTAGGACTCATAGTATATTTTCCTGGGTACCGGACAGGGGTGTTGCTAGATCTGGAAAAGATCCGGGGCTATGCTAATTTTGGGACTGTTGGGACTGGGGGCTAACTGTTCTTTTTGGTTGCAACCCCTCAGCTTCTATCCGGGGCTACAACCAAAAGACCCGGGACTATAGCTCCCTCAGCCCCACCCCCAGTAATGCCTCTGGTACCGGAGCAAGCTGCAAGTCCCCCCTTTCCATAATATTGGCATCATTCTCATAGTTAGTGCCCACAACAGCCAGCCATCTCTGTTTCGTGCAGAGTATCACACTACACCCGGATCATAAACGCACAACACAGCCTGCACTACCCATGGGACATAAAGCTTCTTGAAAACATTAGACCTTATACTATACTTCAATATACATTACGTGAGATTGAGGACCTTATAAATGTTTGGGATTCAGTGTCAGGGGTAAGGGGTTTGGGCTTCTTCCTCACTAGGATGACTAGTCCCAGCAATATCCAGGGCCACTCGTTATCAACATTGGGGAACCCTGTCTTTTAAAGGGAATAAGGGATTCCAAAATCTCTGGCAGCACTCCTTTAACGGTCCGCCAGACCCGAACGAAGCAAGGGCCTCAGCTCGGCTGTGGGCCGTTAAAGGCCATGTCCACCGACTGGCAGGGCATGAAAGCCATTGACACCCTGTGGTTCATCCAGGGTCCAAATGGCTTTCACATTTTTTCATTGGGAGTTCCGCCCTGCTTGCGCAGCCGATCTCCCGATGAATAATGAAAAAGAAATAATAATAATGGCCGCTGCGATATGGAAAAGGGACTAAGTCCCTTTTTGATGATTATAGCGACCAGACGGGAGGAGCTCTGTGACCAGACCGCGCTGTGCTCTGGTCCCTCGAGTAAGTGAAGGGGTGGCGAATCGTTTCAGTTTAGTGCGGGGAGGAAACAGGGAGAAACTCTGTGTTGCCTCCCCGCATTACAAGAAAGAGGAAAAGGAGCCACCCAGGGAAGGGCCTCGGGTGGCTGGGACAGCAGATGGGGATTGTGTATTCTGTCCCGCTATTCCACCCACCTGATTGGCTGAGCACCCTTCTCTGGGTGGGAATTTCTATTCAGTCCCTCTTAGTTCTATCCTGGTACCATTAAGACATCAATGTCATGACCATTGAAGTGGGAAGGGGTGTTGGGGTCACTTCTGTGCCTCCTGCTAATTCTGTCTAACTTGAGTATTAGGGAGGTTTTCTGAAGCGGCGAACGGTTCAAGAAGATAAAACATGTGGTACTTGCACAGTGTATCCACCTTGTTTTTCCAAACTATCTCAATGGTTACTTGACAGAGCAGTCTGGGTTCAGTCTTACTTGGGTAGAGTGATGGTACCAAGGTATAGTTAGTCTCAGACAAATACAACTTAAATTATCCACACTGTATATACTAAAATTGATATCCTCTTTATTTGAAAATCATGTAATGAGAAACGCACATTAAGATAAATACCTTAAATTAGGTACAGTACAGTTAAATAACAGTAAAGCTGTTGTGATGAATCCTGCGGAGGCCTCACAGAATCCCAGCCTAACGTCTCCTCCCATGTATTTAGGGAAAGGCGGCTACTACCTGATCCTAACCCTGGGCGTGTTGTTAGGAGGGAGGATCATGCGAGGATAAGGCTGTCATGGGAATGTGGTATTCCTCCTCTTCTGAGGATGGGGTTTCGCTAGTGCCTGAATATTTAATGGCATGTTGTCACAGTAAGGTTTCCCCTCCCAGATTTACCCAAGGTACCAAGTATGAGAGCCCTTTTTGTAAACATGAAAATTATGTATATAAGAGTCAGGGAGTTAATACTACTACTTTTAGTAGTGATGATTCTACATTGTGTTCAGATCATAGACCCATAAAACCAGTACTTTTTAAAAAAAATATAATTTTTATTGATTTTCAACATATAACCATACATCTTTTCGAACTTTTGATCACCATAAAGTTACACATACAGTTATATGCTTATTTTGTTTCCCCTTCCCCTTCTCAAACCCCCCCCCCCGGCCTACATTGCACTGAGCCAACCTGCTTCACACCCAACAGGCCTTATCCACCATTACGTCCCACCTTCTGGACTAGCTTCTTCCGGACTAGCTTGGTCCGGTATAACCAGTGCAGCCACCAGTTGTTTCCACGCATCTAGTCCCACAACCACTTGATCCTCATTTCTCCCCTTAGCTCCTTACCACACCACTGTTTCCACATTGGCCCACTTCGTTAGATCTTGCCACAATACCTTTGCAGGCAGTCTCGTTCACGCGTTCCAGCTCATTGCTATTCTGCGTTTAGCCAATATGTACGCTAAATCTTTTAACTTGCTCACATGCTTTGCTCTACGAGGCCTTGGGAACCCCTCAAGAGGCATGCCCATGGGGTACTAACATCCAGGTTAATCCCCACTTTAGCTATGATTTGGGCCACTTCCCCCCAAAACCTTCCTATCTCGACACAGGACCAGAACATATGCAGCATCCCCGCGTCCACTGCCCCACACTTCGGACATTTCTGTATTCCTGCATTATTGAACGTAGCAATTTACCCAGGGGTTAAGTCCTCCCCTAAACATACATCATGTAAATCCCCTAAACAGAGTGGATTGAATAATGGAAAAAAAAGAAGAACATTATGGACTTCAAGGCCCATAATGCACCTAGTACTGAGACGAGGAAGAGGGGTCCAGTTACCAAACTGTAAGGAGCGTTCTAGTTGTTGTAGTGACCCACACTTGAGCGGGACCTTTAAACATTTAAAGGACTTTCAGGTGCGGGCCAAGAGAGAGCAGCAGGAATAAGCAGAAGTTGGAGTCGCCACTGTGCTGATAGCGGGACGCCATGCAGAAACCGTGTTTGATGTTGGAATTCCTGTGGTATACAGAGGACGCACAGCGGGAAACGGTAGTGAATCCAGCTGCCCTGAGGGAGAGAGAGAAGCTCTCTATGTCCTGTATAACGCTCCGGTGTAAGGTTTCCACCGGAGAGCGCACAGAACTGGGTAAGCTCCATTGACAGCCAGCACGAGCTGCGGCAGACTGACCTGAGTAGTCAAACGCTGATGGAGGCCCAACAAACAAAGAAGCAGAACTGCAGAGTCAAAGGGAGATGCCAGGATATTTGAGTTGGCCTGATAAAGGTGGCCCCAGGGCGCTCTGGAGGAGGCCGCTGTGTAGTGGTACACATTTTGAGTACCGGACATTTAACTTAAAGCAACTGTGGCACAATACTACTATTAAGAGATGTCGAATAGGAGAATATTGTAACCAGCATTGTCAAAGCCAAGAAGGGGCAACATTCAGGCAAAGTGAATACAACTTGCCTAAAGAGGGATATCCAACAAGGAAATATTGTAACCCACATTGGCAAAGCCAAGGAGGGGCAATAGTAAATCAAGAGGGACCAACGTTTCCTAAAGTTGGATATCCATTGAATGGACATTATAACCCTTATTGCCAAAGCCAATGAAAGCTGAAAGTGACACCAAGGCAATTTGAATCTAATAGTCCTAAAGCAAGATACCCCGTGGGAGAAAGTTGTAAACTACATTGCCAGCAGACAATAAGTTGTGTAAATAGAAATCAGAGATCCAAGGGGGAGAGAACTTTAACCTGCATTGCCTATGGCAAACAAATGAATGTGAGAATCTGTGTCCTTTTGTGCAGTATACTTGTGGAAGAAATTGTGAGCCAATTGTGTTGAAAGTCAATAGACTAAACCCAGAAGCAATTGTTGGATCAACTCTCTCCCTTGAGGATTTAATTGTGGAGAGTTTGGAGTAAACCTTACCACTGGGATGAAACCTGCATAGTCCTCCCAAAACCCCAACCTGAAGTCTCCTCCCAGGTTGCCAGGGAAAGGCAGATGCTTCCTCATCCTGACCCTGGGGGCGGTGTTAGCCGGGAGGATCACCTGGGAAGAGAAGTGCCCCAGGGAAATAAGAGGACTTTGTGGGATGGGACGCAGTATTTGTCTTTCTCAAGAAAGGGAATATCTGTAATGCCGGAATATGAAATGGCCTGCTGTTAGAGAGAGTTGTTGTTTTCCCAAACTGACTGTGAGAATACAAATGAAGACAAACCCTCTTAAAATCACTGACATTTCTAAACATCAAAGCTGTGAGTCCCAGTGAAATAAGGAAAAAGAGTCTTTAAAAGTTACCAATCTAATTCCTGAAAAACCAAACTCTTCTGTAAAGTAAAATAATATTTGGAATCTTCACAGTACTTTGGGGAACAGGTATAAGATGAAAAGTGAATGTGATAATGATACTTTCATGAAGAAAGCTGAATTCTATATTATAGACTGCAAGTCCCATAAATCCCGACGTACTGTGATGAAGAAGAGGACTGCAGAGGCACAAGACTGCAGGTTGCAGTCAATCAGGAATAATGACCCACACCTGACGAGGACTGGGATACATAAAAAGCCCCCTCAGGTGCAGGCCATGGAAGAAAGGAGTAGCAGGAGAAGGTGGGATAGTTCCCCTACCCCCATGTGCCAGCAGCAGAAGCAGAGGTCATGTGGGAGCAGAGACGCCAGGACCACAGTGGCGTGAAAGGTCAATGCCGGTTCTGGGAGGGTCCTAATTGCTCCAGACCACAATTGCAGAGCGGGTGCAGTGGGAAGCATCCGGAGAGACGACTCTCCCTATGAAGAACACAGCTGCAGAGGTTGCGCAGCAGAAAGCGCACCTTTTGAAAATTCCCCCCCTTGTTTTGCAAGTACCGGTAGCATGTGAACACCAACATAGTGGTGGAGCTAGAAGAGCCCTGCTGACAGTAGACATGAACCACAGAGGACCGTGGAGAAGAGATTCCTGGACTGCGTGGGGGAGAGTGAAGCAGAGGACCTGGAGACAGCGAGGCGAACGGATGAGCATGCCAGGCCCGGTGGATTCACTGGTAGATAGTGACCCCGGAGCACTCCGTATACACCCGCTGGCCAAGTCCAGGAGCCTCAACTATAGTGAAGTGAAATAAGTGAAAAAGAACCCTTTTGAATACTGAACTAATAGAAAACAAGTAAATTATCATGTGTGAGAAACCTGAGGGCATCCTCACATCTACTGCCCTTTGGTCCTCTTCTCAGGTGGCCAGTGAAAGGCCATTGCTTTTGGATCCTGACACTGGGAGTGGAGAAGCGAGGGAGGATCACCTGGGTGGAGGGTCCTTGGGGATTAGGGATGAGATGTTTGCAGGTGAGACATGATATTCCGCATTTCCATTTCAAGAGGAACCCTCTATGCCACAGACAATTAAGTGGTATTGCTATCCCTGCCCCACTGACCAAGAAAACGCCAGGAGATATTATCAATCTAGAAGCACCAGAAAGAGGGTGAAGAAGAGAAGGGCTATCGGTGAGATAGGTGAGACATGTTATCCTCCTTTCCCTTCTGAAAACCAACCTAACCTCCCCCCTGGCCTTTATAGGCTATTATAAAACATCTCTAATTTTCCCACTAATTTCCTATGAAAGTTCTGAGACGAGTAAGAGACGACTAGGAGTAGTGAACACTAGTAACTAATTTCACCACTCTAGTACTGGGACGAGGAAGATGCTTGCAGAGTACTGTTAAGGTCAGGCAAATCCAATTGAGATCCCACACCTGCAACCTGTCAAGTGGTTGCAGGTGTATAAGAAAAGAGGTAAAGAGCAGCAAGATGACCAGCATGGAGGCCTGTGGGGAAGAGCCCAGCAGGGAGTCCTTTCTGTGACGAGGCAGTCGTGGTGGGACCTGAAAGGAAGCCAGGGCACCAGCAGACGACCCAGAAGACCTGTGGAGCCCAGGGTGAGTTGGGCCGCTAGAATTCCACAGGTGTGGAAGCCTCTGCGGTCAAAGAAGAGCAGCTGGAGCTACGGACCGAAGCACTGCGACTTGCTTCCGCTTGATGCATGAGTTAATGTGGACAGCTGGCTTTTAAATAAAAAAAATCAAACTTTCCCTGTTCTAAACCCAGAATCTAAGTAAAAAGTTGTTTGCAGGGTGCTTAGATGCCAATAGTCTGTAGTGCATCATAGGTAAGAAAACAAGCAGGTCATTAATTGTCTCTGGGACTTAAAGGGACTTTCAGAAGTTCATGAAAGTTTGTCCATAAGATTTAATGGCACAAACCCAAAAGCTCTCAGTTTTTACTTACAAGTCACAGGCAGATGAACAGTGTCATTCATCAAGCTGGGGAGGATTGGGGACCTCACAGAAGAGGAGCAGTTCCAGGTACATAGGCCTGCTGAAGCATGGCTGCAGAATGTGGCCATAATTCCACTGAGGAATCCTGCCATAGTCGGGGAGGCCCAGAAGAAAGACTGTACATGGACCCCAGGGACACTGAAGAACATGACCAATTAAAGGATTCAGATCAGAAGACCTAAGGAAGATGAACCAGGCTGAGTATTGCTACGGAGATGAACCATGTTGAGTATTGCTACAGAGATGGCTCATCGAGTGTGGGTGCAGTGGTCACATTCATAGACAGGAATAGGTCCATATAGTAGGGGGAGTCAGTTTACAGAGGGCCAGCAGGTGCCAGGACCAGTACCATAGGGCCCTTGACAAAGGAGTATCTGTTCAGGATGACCCATGGTGAGGAAGGCACAGAAGCAGTAAAGATGGGCTGCGCAATGGTGATCCTAAACAGGAGGTTGTAGGTGGTTCCAGAGAGCAGCGAGGCTCAGTACAGCGCAGCAAGCATGGTCACTCGTTGAAGAACAGCTGCATAAGTATGAGGCTCTATGTCACACATTAGAGCAGATGATTTGGTACAGCAGTAGCCAGCCACTCAAATCCCACCAGACAGCCCTCACCTCAGGTCCATGGGCAAGTGCGGAGACAGAAGGGCTTCAGATGGGCACCAGACACTACAGACAGCGGAATCCAGCACAGTTTGCCATGCTCCATTTTACATAGTTTGGGCCTGGTTCTGCCTTAAACAGAACCCTATTTAAAAAAGAAGTCGGTCACTCCAGATACTTGAAGTCACAACTGTACTGTATACATGGGACATAATAAGGACAACTTTTAGTTGATAGTGTTTATGACCTCTTTTTGGACCAAACCAATGGACTCTATATGGCTTTGATTTATCCAGGTGGAAAATCTCAATGATCTCTGCACAGCTGGCCACCAAAGACTTCTTTAATGTCGTCACCTTTGGTGCCCTGAACAAGGTCTTTTGTGCATATCGCACGGTTCTCAATGTCCTCACACTTTCCTATACAGTAGTTGGTCTGAAAGCAGAGATCGAGCATGTTCATCATATGCTGCTGTTTAGAGCAAACCAGATACTGCTGTTTGAGTAAAGATGATCCTCTCTCTCAGTTTGGTTACTTCCTTCTGCACTGTTATTTGCTTTGTACACAAGCCTCCTTAGCTTATTTTACAGATCATCCTTTGAAAGAGAGTGCCTAGACCCTTGATTGTCTTGATTGTCAACCGTATGTATTTTACTGCTCTTGTCTGCGACCCTTGTGTCTAGGTGCCTTTTTCTTTCCTTTCTAGTTCCTGGTGGCCAGAATACACATACATGCTTTCCTTTTTGAGTTTCTTAGGCAGATCCGTTGGGGAAGGGGGTTTAAGGAAAGGTTGAGCCAGGAAGGGATTATTTTATTTTCCACTTGGATAGCTTCTCCGCAAGCATTATTGGCTGAAACAGCAACAATGTATGTTTTAGTGGACCAACCAGTAGTTTTGCTGATATCTCGCACTTGCATGGCAGGCACAACATAATTGGGTTCTGACATTTTGGAAACATCTTTATGAAAGCATTATCCTTATGCTGTGTAAATCAGAAGAAAAGTGTTCAATCACTTGTGCATCGTGAATCCAAACAAGACTTTTCCTTAGTAATTCTAATTATTTCCAGGATAGGATGTGGTTTTTCCAGTAGTTGGCTGAATAAAGGCCCCCTTATAGATGTAGTTCTAGCCTGCTGCAATGCCCTTCGACATGTTAATGGCTAGATCGACTTACTTTTGGTATTCAGGATCTGTGGAATCCTGCTGTTGGTGGACTGTGCGGTCATGGGTTGCTGGGAAATCACCAATGAAGATCCCCACCGAAAGATGCCTCAGGAGTCTTTTTGTAAAGACTTGGGACATAGTTATCAACATGGCCACCAGTATTACATCATCTCCCCCGTGAACACAGAGAGCATGGTGGCACATGTTTTCTTTTCAGTCTGCTGGATTTGATGCTAATTGCTAGTGCCATGCATTAACATTAACCTATCCTTAACATGTCAAGAGCCACCCCACTCCTTGCATCGTCTACAGAGCTGCCAAATTGGCGTATTCTAGACCAGGAGACCTCTTACTGCGCCACATTTCTTTTAGGTGAAACAGATGGATACTTGAAGAAGGGTGAACACTGTGATATACAGCAGTGACTCTCATGAAATATATTAGTAAACAACACTCAGGATAATGGGCCTCATCACGAGTTTGACGGTCATCAGACGGTTAATCTGCTAACGTTACCGCCTCACAGTCACATGGCACTACCACATGATCATGAGTGGTGATGAGGCGCGTACATCCCCATTTTGGGAGTCCATATGCCTCCCAAGCTACTTTTAGAGAATTTACCAAGAGCAGTATTGCCACAGAGAAAATCAGACGAGTTTTGGAGGTAAAGTTGAGGATTTTCCTTGAGCATTCGTCATCCATTTTACCTCCAAACCTTAAGAATGTTGGTGCGGTAGTGCTGTGATAAAGTGGCGGTAGCAAAATTGCTGCCGTATTACTGCCATTTTTACTGCACTGCAGTACTTGTAATTATGCTCAATGTCTTCATGAAGGTGTCTTTGGAACCTTTCCCCAGCAAGAGGATGCACCAGACCTGCACATACGTACGATATCAATCCCCTTATCATGGATGAGTTCATTTAGACAACTTCTTCAGAACAAGCTTGCTAATTACTTGAGACTTAAATCAAAAATGACTACAAAAAGAGAACGTTCAATTATCATGGGAGGTAGCTGGCAGCATGCATTTTTGAAAAAGTTACATTAGCTTCCATAAATTATCTTCGCAGTGAATGGAAATGCACAAAAATCATGCACTTTCTATAATGATTTTGTTGTTGATATAGCAATATCAAGTAACCTCTACTTAGCATGGTATGTTAGGTTCTTCATTATATTGACAACTTTTAACATCGAAATGTGTATTTAATGCAAATTACCATTTCATGCCACGGTTTGTTTTCACAAAACCATATAATGTGCAGCATTCCCAGCGAAAGGTGCACAAAGGTGACATTAGCTCACAATCAGAAGGAAACCGTGCATTTTGTTCAGAAATTTAATTTTGGTTAAATGTTTGTTATTAAATATGTATGGTTCTATGTCTAAACGAAATGGCATTTAAAGTACTTTAACCACTTTGCTACTGCGTTATTTTGTACGCCACACTGCAGCTGCAATTTGAGTATGTGGCCGCCCAAATCCTTTGCAACACAGAGGACTAGCACAGAGCGCGGATGGCCAAACCCTTTACAGTAAAGCTGACGCAAAATATCAAAACAGTTCAAACAGCCTCAGTCAGACGCGAGTGACCAGTATAGTATACACATTTCGTCTTCATTAATAGATGGCTGACCTCTCTGTGGCAACCACTTGCACACCACAGGACGATGCAAATGCTCTATTGCATAGTGCAAAGTAAGATAGAAGAACATGCCACATATTTACATATTGAGAAACCTCAGTGGTTCCCGCAAATACCATCTAAGATTTTCTTAGGAACTTAGATGTTCCCATTTTGTATGCAAAAATATGTCCACTTTGTTTTGCAGCAAACATTTATATCTCTGCTCTTGGATCCTCTACAGCTTCGTGTGTTTTAGAATCCTTGTATGTAGACGAGGACCACCCCCTGCATCCTTAAACAACTCTTAAGTATTATTTTGCAGTCTTTCTGTGCCAGTAAACTCATATTTCCTTCAGTGTTCAATACTCCTTTAAGAAAGGAATTCCCGAGGCAGGGATGCAGGCATGCTATGTACCAAATGATTCCCTTTACTTTTGATTTGGATAGATTGCGACATAGTGACTCTCAGTGACATGGGAAGCTGGGTCATGAGGCCTAATGCTAATTTGTGGTGCATGTGAAGGGGGACTCTAGATAGACTGCCAAGTTTGGTTCAGAAAAGACATTGGGCCTCATTAGGAGTCCGGCGGTAACATGCCGGTTTTTCCGGCTTGGTTACTGCCGGACTCTTATTACCATTCCGCCTCCGTGATTCCCGGAATTACCGGGGCATTACAACCCCAGTGACTCCGGAATTCCGGAGGCGGAATTCGGTAAATCCCCATTCCCATTGAGTCCCATAGGACTCTATGGGAATGGTGGCTATGGAAATACCAGCACCATCTCGTGATGGTGCCGGTGTTTCCACGTCCACCTGCAGGCGGGCGGTGTTAAACCCGCCAGGTCAGACCTGGCGGGAATGACACCTCCTCCTGCAGGACTTGAGATCTGGCGTTCCGGAAACAACGGTGGCGGCGGGTTTACCACCACCGTTATTTCCGGACCGCCTGTCTCGTAATGAGGCCCATTGTTCCTTCATGCAAATCTCACTCATGAAGTTCAAAGCTTTCTGGCAAAATCAAAAGGTCTATTCAGCTTGTGTTCAAAGGTTGATTTTCCAAAGAATTCCTCCACTGGCTTGTATGCATTATGAGACCACAACATCTTATTGGGAAATGTTAAGTGGGATTGGTGTAAGCAAGAAAGGGATGGATGGGAACCTCTTAGGAAGTTGATTACATGGGACAGGGCTTCCTGAGGCGTATGAGGGACAATTTGGTCCATGTCAACCTTAAAACTGCTGCCTGGACCTGGGAACAAAGTGATGTGAAAGGGTTTGAGGCTGCCTATATTAACACAGCAGAGACACAGAAACATAATCCTCTCAGAATTCATGACTGAGTTTCCGTTCACAAAAAAAGTGAAAATGTGCTACAACTGAGGGGAAGAGGAATAGAACTGGGGGCTTATATTCCTGGACACACACCACACAAAGGCAAACTCTGAGCTCCAAACATAAAGGAATAAAGGAGAGTACTTAATGTAATTACCTGCGCCAATGATGAAAACAAAATATAAACTGTATACATTCTGTAAATTAAAAATGGAGCTCTGGCCACTGCAGCTATCATGAAAGTGCCCTTAGGCATTACAGTAATTGATGATGTTTATATCAGTTTCAAAGGATGAGAAATGCTCTCCTTTCTCTTACAGCATACACACTTTCTCTTCATGATAAGCACATTTTTATTTTAACTTGATTGAAGTCCTTTTAGTGTGGTATCTCCTACCCATTATTCTGACAATTCTATATGTATCTTTTTCCGAAATGCAGCAGCAATTTGTTATTAACATGAATTTGTGGTCTAGTCAACTAAAAACCTCCTAAATACATTTTTATTTTATTGTATATTTAATTTCCTCAAACACGTCAAAATATCCCAAAACATATTTCTAATCGATTGTGTCCTCCCACAGATTCCTCATCTTAGATAAGTCCTTATCCTGCTTTGCAGTCTCAGAAATGTTTTCGACAGCAGAGGATGCGGCATCGAGTCGGAGTGCCTCAACGGTTACCATTCCTGCATCCGGACCTGACTCGATGAGAGTATAAATGACATGCACTCCGCCCGTTGCCTCAGTTCCGTTTTCATGCATGCACAGCACGCTCTTGGAATGGTTAGACTTGCCTCACCGATTCTAACTGCGTAATTCTTTGAATTCTCAAAATTTCTATGCCAAAACCAGGCTTTAAGAGATTTGCAGACTGTGACTCTAAGATGTCAATCACTGATCTGCACAGGCTATCTCTTTGGTGCCTCGGCAAGGGGCACAAAGTCATTGAGTGCGGCTCCTGCCAGTCGATGACCAGCAAGGCCTTAAAAGAGACGAGGTATAATCTCGCCTTAGGTCAGTCGGTTTCAAAGTCTCCACCTTCCACTCCTTCGAAGAGAAAATCTTCCAAAGGCAGGAGCGCTACCGGAGACAAGTCTCCAGAAAGGCCCAAGAAACACTCAAAACATACCAAGCGGTTGAGATCCAGGAGCGATTCCCGTCACTCATCTTCATCTTCACAAAAGAAGTTGAAGAAACAATGCCATTGTTCCTCATCCTCCGACTCCTCACCCGGCAAGCGTCAGGTACGCTTTCCCGATAAGACCGCCTCAGAGGCCGAATGGGAAAAGTTCCATCAAAAAATGATGGACGTGTTCTCGAAGGCAGCCCCTCCTGGTCCCTCGAAAGAGCCGAAGAAGGGTTGCGATTCCACTGCGTCTTCCAAAACTGGCAGGGAATCGTCAAAGACTTTGCCACAAAGAGTATGCCTAAAAGCCTGAATCAAAAGACCTCAGGGATGTTGTCTCGAGTAGTGTTTACAGTGTCGACCGCAGAGAAAACATCGAAGCCAAAGGCATCTGTGCCTTCTTTGTCGAAGGAGTCAAGGTCGAAGGGCCCTGGACGTCGACCACAGATCCAACTTCAAGTTTTAAACCTCAGTTAAAGAAGGATTCGTTGGATCCATTTTGAGTATAATGAAGAAGAAGAGAGCGTTATACCCTTCGGGTATGAACGTTTTGGAAAACCTAATGTTTCAGAAGAATTTATCCCTGATCAATATTACCGAGAGGACCTAGCTACTAGCCTGAAAGAAGCCAGTGGTTTAGATACCTCTCCTGGTGGTTGGGGGCTTCCAGCAAAGGACGTAATTCGGGATGACCCTACAGACATCCTTGATAGAGGCCCTCCTGAGGAGCCTGTGCTGCCTTTCCATACAACACTAAAACATTTTTTTGGAAAATTGGCAAAAGCCAGGCACTACTCCTGTGTGAACAAGTATTTGGTGAAAAGGTGCAGACCTTCCTCTGTTGACCCTCATTTTCTTTCCAGGCACCCTACTCAGGAGACTTTAGTGGTGCAGGCGGCTACTTCCACCTCCAGGGGCGCAGCTTACCCGACCATTCCACTAGATAAGAATGATCAAAAATTTGATGCACTAGCAAAAAGGGTATTCAAATGGATTGTGTCCTCCCATGTATTCCTCATCTATGATAGTCGTATCTCGCCAGCTTCGCTGCTTCGGAATATTTTTTTCTGGCAGAGGGCGCTGTGCATGAGGTCGTGGCATCGATGTCCCTCGAGGGCTGCCATGGCATGTCAACGTCACCAGTAGTACAAATAGCTTGTGCCGTGCCCCTTGGCTTCAGTTCCGTTTTTCCGAGCTTTGCTTCGAGACAAAGGCATTCTTTTTTTTTTTCTAGAGAAAAAATGTCCTCTTCTTCTAGTCATTCGACCCCTGAGTCAGGTTTCAAAAAGTGTCATGACTGTGGGACAAAAATGTCCATCGCAGATCCTCACCAGATTAACTTTGGTGTTTGGGTAAAGACCATCGAGTCGACAACTGCGGCACCTGTCAGTCTATGACTGAAAAAGCTCTTTGCGAACGAAAAGGTAAATTGGCATTGGGGCGGGAAGCTTCGAAGGGCTCTTTGAAGAAATATAAAAAAAATGGGGAGTCCAGAGACTACACTTGGCATAAACATCTGAAGAGGTCTCGATTGAGGAGTCAGTCCAGACATTCTTCGACTTCTTCTTCTAAGAAGTCGAAGAAGAGATGTCACAAGTCTCCCTCTTCGTCATCAGACACCTCCACTGAGGTGATATGATGCCCGACTAGGTCGGATTCACCCAGCAAGTGGAATGCTCTCAGGACGGAAATGATGCAAATCTTTGAGAACGCAGCCTCGACCCCCTGAAAAGATCCTTGCATGATTCAGACCACAGTCGCTCCCTTGGACGACACAGGCAGGTCAAAAACAACTTGAGCAAGTAGTACGTCACAGTCTCGACATTCTTGACCCAACACCAAAAAGTCGAAGGCTTTGACCCGGGAATCAAGTAGATCCCTGGTTCCGTTGAAGAAACAACAAACGTTGAGTCTATTGACGCCGCCATCAACGCCGGTCGCTTCGACCCAGAAGTCAAAGGCATCTCCATTGAAGAAACCGTTGACGCCTTCGACGGTTCCTTCAAATCCCTCGAGGCAAATTCCACGGTCTGACTTTTTTAAGTCAATGTCCTCTATTATTGAAGAGGAAAGTGTCTCTGAGGGGGATATTTCTCCGTTAGGAGTCAAATTTGGCTCTAGAGAAGTTTCTGAGGAACTAGTTGACCCTGAGTCAAGGTTGAAATACCTCTGCGACTCCCTCCACTCTGCCAGTGGTCTAGATACGTGACCCGAGTTGGAGTTCACAAAACCTGACCCTTCAGAAAATGCTGATTCAGGGTACAGGAACCTTATGAACACGGTGACTGAATTCATGGGTTGGAGCAGGGCCTCACCAACCTTCGAGCAGGATGATATGACTGACATCCTGAATCAGGGACCGCAAAAAGACCCAGTTCTACCCTTCCATATGGCCCTACAAAGAAAGCTAGAAGCTAACTGGGAGACTCCTGAGGCTGGTTCAGCTATTAATAGGAGCTTTACTGGAAAGTATACAACATCTTCCAGTGACCCTGATTATCTCAGAAAACACCCTACACATGAGAGTCTAGTGATCCAGTCTGCGACATCTTCCAGACAGTCAGCCTAGCCCTCTATTCCCCCAGATAGAGAGCATAAGAAAATGGACCCTTGGGCCACAAGGTGTTTACCTCGGGCAGTATGGCTCTAAAGTCCACGAATGTCACCTGTACCCTAGCCAGGTTTACCCATACCCTGTGGGACTGTATTAAAGGGGCAGCAGAAAATATTCCAGAACGCGAAGAAAGGGAAGGCTTTCTGAATATAATGATAATGATGTGTTATTTATATAGCGCCTTAATCCAAAGCGCTTTACAGAGCACATATTTGCATACAATGGGGTCGATTCATGGAATTAATGTGCGCCGAAAATTCCCGCGCAGAGGTGCCAAAATGTGCGATTCGCAGTGCAAGTGCGAAAATCGCAGTGCAAGTGCGAAAATCGCAGGGAAACCAGCGCACATCGATTCATGGAAGTCTGTGCGCGAGAAAAACATTGGATGTGCGCTGAAAAAGTGCGCCGTGCACGCCGGCGCACAGGTCATCCAACAGCGTGCGCCACGGCCACTGCAAAATCGCACATAGCGCGGCGCACATCACAAAAGTAGGCGGAACACGGGGCGTAACACTCGGAATGGGGAACAACGCGTGAAAATATGGGCGTCACGGGGGAAGTACAGGAGGCAAGAGCGCGGAACGCCCACACGCTCGCCTACAACCCGTATTCATGGAATCGTATAGGGCAAACCAGCGCACGGTGAAAGACGCGCACAGGGCCAAACAAGTACGCCACAAGAAAGCAGGCGGTAGCGTCCCTGCGCCTGAAATAAATGTGCGCCAAAATGTGCACTAACAAAAAGCACCCATATACAGCCATGATGAATGGTCCATAAAGTGGCCCTCTAGGACAAATGAGGTGCAAAGGGGTACCGACAAACACGGACACCCGCTGTGTGAAAAATAGCGTGTGCGTGTGTTTCTGGGTGCGCGGGAAGTTCCACACGCGATTGGCCTGGGTACGTGTACTTCGGGGTGCGCGGGAAGTTCCACACGCGATAAGCCTGGGTACGTGTACTTCAGGGTGCGCGGGAAGTTCCACACGCAATTAGCCTGGGTACGTGTGTTTCGGGGTGCGCGGGAAGTTCCACACACGATTGGCCTGGGTACATGTACTTCGGGGTGCGTGGGAAGTTCCACATGCGATTAGCCTGGGTACGTGTACTTTGGGGTGCGCGGGAAGTTCCACACGCGATTAGCCTGGGTACGTGTGTGTCGGGGTGCGCGGGAAGTTCCACACGCGATTGGCCTGGGTACGTGTACTTCGGGATGCGCGGGAAGTTCGCCACGCGATTGGCCTGGGTACGTGTACTTCGGGTGCGCGGGAAAATCCACACGCGATTGGCCTGGGTACGTGTACTTCGGGTGCGCAGGAAGTTCCACACGCGCTTGACCTGGGTACATGTATTTCGGTGGTACCGGGTAATGCTACACGTGATTTGGCCGTGTGGGTCCTCCCAGGTGTTCCCTCTACACCCTCCACGGCCCCTGCAGGCAGCCCACACCACAGGGGACTACCCTGCACCCCTGCGCATGTCCCACAGGCAACCCATCCACCATGGCCATGCCCCCCAGCCAACCCACATGTCACCTTGCACTACTGATCACCAACACATGTCTCCCAGCACCCCACCCCCCAGCACTGTGGGGCACCCTCCACCAGGCCCTCACTCATGTCTCCCATCACCCCCACCCCCCAGCAGTGCAGGGGCAGCCTCCACCAGGCCCCCACTCATGTCTCCCATCACCCCCAGCCCCCAGCAGTGCAGGGCACCCTCCACCAGCCCCCCACTCATGTCTCCCATCACCCCCACCCCCCAGCAGTGCAGCGGCAGCCTCCACCAGGCCCCCACTCATGTCTCCCACCACCCCCACCCCCCAGCATCCAGGGGCACCCTCCACCAGGCCCCCACTCATGTCTCCCATCACCCCCACCAGTGCAGGGCACCATCCACCAGGCCCCCACTCATGTCCAACTCATGTCCCCCTGCACCCCCACCCACCAGCATCCAGGGGCACCCTCCACCAGGCCCCCACTCATGTCTCCCATCACCCCCACCCCCCAGCATCCAGGGGCACTCTCCACCACGCCCCCACTCATGTCCCCCTGCAACCCCACCCCCAGCAGTGCAGGGCACCCTCCACCAGGCCCCCACTCATGTCCAACTCATGTCTCCCTGCACCCCCACCCCCAGCATCCAGGGGCACCCTCCACCAGGCCCCCACTCATGTCTCCCACCAACCCACCCCCAGCAGTGCAGGGCACCCTCCACCAGGCCCCCACTCATGTCCAACTCATGTCCCCCTGCACCCCCACCCACCAGCATCCAGGGGCAGCCTCCACCAGGCCCCCACTCATGTCTACCACCACCCCCACCCCTCAGCAGTGCAGGGCACCCTCCACCAGGCCCCCACTCATGTCCAACTCATGTCCCCCTGCACCCCCACCCACCAGCATCCCAGGGGCACCCTCCACCAGGCCCCCACTCATGTCTCCCACCACCCCCACCCCCCAGCAGTGCAGGGCACCCTCCACCAGGCCCCCACTCATGTCCAACTCATGTCTCCCTGCACCCCCACCCCCCAGCATCCAGGGGCACCCTCCACCAGGCCCCCACTCATGTCTCCCATCACCCCCACCCCCCAGCATCCAGGGACACCCTCCACCACGCCCCCACTCATGTCCCCCTGCAACCCCACCCCCAGCAGTGCAGGGCACCCTCCACCAGGCCCCCACTCATGTCCAACTCATGTCTCCCTGCACCCCCACCCACCAGCATCCAGGGGCACCCTCCACCAGGCCCCCACTCATGTCTCCCATCACCCCCACCCCCCAGCATCCAGGGGCACCCTCCACCAGGCCCCCACTCATGTCCCCCTGCACCCCCACCCCCCAGCAGTGCAGGGCACCCTCCACCAGGCCCCCACTCATGTCCAACTCATGTCTCCCTGCACCCCCACCCCCCAGCATCCAGGGGCACCCTCCACCAGGCCCCCACTCATGTCTCCCTGCACCCCCAACCCCCAGCAGTGCAGGGGCAGCCTCCACCAGGCCCCCACTCATGTCTCCCACCCCCCCCCCACCCCCCAGCAGTGCAGGGCACCCTCCACCAGGCCCCCACTCATGTCCAACTCATGTCCCCCTGCACCCCCACCCACCAGCATCCAGGGGCACCCTACACCAGGCCCCCACTCATGTCTCCCACCACCCCCACCCCCCAGCAGTGCAGGGCACCCTCCACCAGGCCCCCACTCATGTCCAACTCATGTCCCCCTGCACCCCCACCCACCAGCATCCAGGGGCACCCTCCACCAGGCCCCCACTCATGTCTCCCACCACCCCCACCCCCCAGCAGTGCAGGGCACCCTCCACCAGGCCCCCACTCATGTCCAACTCATGTCCCCCTGCACCCCCACCCACCAGCATCCAGGGGCACCCTCCACCAGGCCCCCACTCATGTCTCCCATCACCCCCACCCCCCAGCATCCAGGGGCACCCTCCACCAGGCCCCCACTCATGTCCCCCTGCACCCCCACCCCCCAGCAGTGCAGGGCACCCTCCACCAGGCCCCCACTCATGTCCAACACATGTCTCCCTGCACCCCCACCCCCCAGCATCCAGGGGCACCCTCCACCAGCCCCCCACTCATGTCTCCCTGCACCCCCAACCCCCAGCAGTGCAGGGGCAGCCTCCACCAGGCCCCCACTCATGTCTCCCACCACCCCCACCCCCCAGCAGTGCAGGGCACCCTCCACCAGGCCCCCACTCATGTCCAACTCATGTCCCCCTGCACCCCCACCCACCAGCATCCAGGGGCACCCACCACCAGGCCCCCACTCATGTCTCCCACCACCCCCACCCCCCAGCAGTGCAGGGCACCCTCCACCAGGCCCCCACTCATGTCCAACTCATGTCCCCCTGCACCCCCACCCACCAGCATCCAGGGGCACCCTCCACCAGGCCCCCACTCATGTCTCCCAGCACCCCCACCCCCCAGCACTGTGGGGCACCCTCCACCAGGCCCCCACTCATGTCTCCCACCACCCCCACCCCTAGCAGTGCAGGGCACCCTCCACCAGGCCCCCACTCATGTCCAACCCATGTCCCCCTGCACCTCCACCCACCAGCATCCAGGGGCACCCTCCACCAGGCCCCCACTCATGTCCAACTCATGTCCCCCTGCACCCCCACCCACCAGCATCCAGGGGCACCCTCCACCAGGCCCCCACTCATGTCTCCCACCACCCCACCCCCCAGCAGTGCAGGGGCAGCCTCCACCAGGCCCCCACTCAGGTCTCCCACCACCCCCACCCCCCAGCAATGCAGGGCACCCTCCAACATGCCCCCACTCATGTCCAACTCATGTCCCCCCGCACCCCCACCCACCAGCATCCAGGGGCACCCTCCACCAGGCCCCCACTCATGTCTCCCACCACCCCCACCCCCCAGCAGTGCAGGGGCACCCTCCACCAGGCCCCCACTCATGTCTCCCACCACCCCACCCCCCAGCAGTGCATGGGCAGCTTCCACCAGGCCCCCACTCATGTCTCCCACCCCCTCACCCCCCAGCAGTGCAGGGCACCCTCCACCAGGCCCCCACTCATGTCCAACTTATGTCCCCCTGCACCCCCACCCACCAGCATCCAGGGGCACCCTCCACCAGGCCCCCACTCATGTCTCCCATCACCTCCACCCCCCAGCATCCAGGGGCACCCTCCAACAGGCCCCCACACATGTCCCCCTGCACCCCCACCCCCCCATCATCCAGGGGCACCCTCCACCAGGCCCCCACTCATGTCTCCCACCACCCCCAACCCCCAGCAGTGCAGGGCACCCTCCACCAGGCCCCATTCATGTCCAACTCATGTCCCCCTGCACCCCCACCCACCAGCATCCAGGGGCACCCTCCACCAGGCCCCCACTCATGTCTCCCACCACCCCCACCCCCCAGCAGTGCAGGGGCACCCTCCACCAGGCCCCCACTCATGTCTCCCACCACCCCCACCCCCCAGCAGTGCAGGGCACCCTCCACCAGGCCCCCACTCATATCTCCCACCACCCCCACCCCCCAGCAGTGCAGGGGCAGCCTCCACCAGGCCCCCACTCATGTCTCCCACCACCCCCACCCCCCAGCAGTGCAGGGCACCCTCCACCAGGCCCCCACTCATGTCCAACTCATGTCCCCCTGCACCCCCACCCACCAGCATCCAGGGGCACCCTCCACCAGGCCCCCACTCATGTCAACTCATGTCCCCCTGCACCCCCACCCACCAGCATCCAGGGGCACCCTCCACCAGGCCCCCACTCATGTCTCCCACCCCCCCCACCCCCCAGCAGTGCAGGGGCACCCTCCATCAGGCCCCCACTCATGTCTCCCACCACCCCCAACCCCCAGCAGTGCAGGGCACCCTCCACCAGGCCCCCACTCATGTCTCCCATCACCCCCACCCCCCAGCAGTGCAGGGGCAGCCTCCACCAGGCCCCCACTCATGTCTCCCAGCACCCCCACCCCCCAGCAGTGCAGGGCACCCTCCACCAGGCCCTCACTCATGTCCAACTCATGTCCCCCTGCACCCCCACCCACCAGCATCCAGGGGCACCCGCCACCAGGCCCCCACTCATGTCTCCCATCACCCCCAACCCCCAGCATCCAGGGGCACCCTCCACCAGGCCCCCACACATGTCCCCCTGCACCCCCACCCCCCAGCATCCAGGGGCACCCTCCACCAGGCTCCCACTCATGTCTCCCACCACACCCACCCCCCAGCAATGCAGGGCCCCCTCCACCAGGCCCCCACTCATGTCCAACTCATGTCCCCTGCACCCCCACCCACCAGCATCCAGGGGCACCCTCCACCAGGCCCCCACTCATGTCTCCCATCACCCCCACCCCCTAGCAGTGCAGGGACAGCCTCCACCAGGCCCCCACTCATGTCTCCCACCACCCCCACCCCCCAGCAGTGCAGGGCACTCACCACCAGGCCCCCACTCATGTCCAACTCATGTCCCCCTGAACCCCCACCCACCAGCATCCAGAGCCCCTCCACCAGGCCCCCACTCATGTCTCCCACCACCCCCACCCCCAGCAGTGTAGGGGCACCTTCCACCAGGCCCCCACTCATGTCTCCCACCACCCCCACCCCCCAGCAGTGCAGGGCACCTTGCACCAGGCCCCCACTCATGTCTCCCACCACCCCTACCCCCCAGCAGTGCAGGGGCAGCCTCCACCAGGCCCCCACTCATGTCTCCCACCACCCCCACTCCCCAGCAGTGCAGGGCACCCTCCACCAGGCCCCCACTCATGTCCAACTCATGTCCCCCTGCACCCCCACCCACCAGCATCCAGGGGCACCCACCACCTGGCCCCCACTCATGTCCAACTCATGTCCCCCTGCACCCCCACCCACCAGCATCCAGGGGCACCCTCCACCAGGCCCCCACTCATGTCTCCCACCACCCACACCCCCCAGCAGTGCAGAGGCAGCCTCCACCAGGCCCCCACTCATGTCTCCCAGCACCCCCACCCCCCAGCAGTGCAGGGCACCCTCCACCAGGCCCCCACTCATGTCCAACTCATGTCCCCCTGCACCCCCACCCACCAGCATCCAGGGGCACCCTCCACCAGGCCCCCACTCATGTCTCCCATCACCCCCACCCCCCAGCATCCAGGGGCACCCTCCACCAGGCCTCCACACATGTCCCCCTGCACCCCCACCCACCAGCATCCCGGGGCACCCTCCACCAGGCCCCCACTCATGTCTCCCATCACCCCCATCACCCAGCAGTGCAGGGGCAGCCTCCACCAGGCCCCCACTCATGTCTCCCACCACCCCCACCCCCCAGCAGTGCAGGGCACACTCCACCAGGCCCCCACTCATGTCCAACTCATGTCCCCCTGCACCCCCACCCACCAGCATCCAGGGGCACCCTCCACCAGGCCCTCACTCATGTCTCCCAGCACCCCCACCCCCCAGCAGTGCAGGGGCACCCTCCACCAGGCCCCCACTCATGTCTACCACCACCCCCACCCCCCAGCAGTGCAGGGCACCCTCCACCAGGCCCCCACTCATGTCCCCCTGCACCCCCACCCCCCAGCATCCAGGGGCACCCTCCACCAGGCCCCTACTCATGTCTCCCAGCACCCCCACCCTGAGGCGTGCGATTTGCCTGGGTACGTGTATTCCTGGGGTGCGCGGGTAGTCTCCCATGCGATACCATCAGGGTACGTGTATTATGGGTCCGCGTGAACTTAAACACGCGATACCAGCAGGCTACGTGTATTACGGGGTTCGCGGGAAGTTCCACACGCGATTGCCCTGGGTACGTGTATTTCGGGGTGCGTGTGAAGTTTCACACGCGATTTTGCAGGGTACGCGTATTTCGGTGTGCGTGTGAACTTCCACACGCGACTCGGCTTGTGAGAGTGGGGTACGTGTATTCCAGGGGTGGGCGGGAATATTTACTCGCGACTGAGCCTGGGAGAGCGTGTTACGTGTATTCCTGGGGTGGGGGGGAAAGATTCACACGGTCGCCTACAACGCGCCGAAAAATAAATGGTCCAATCCTGAAACACGTACGCCAGCATGAAGCAGGCGTACGTCGACCCGCGCAGCATAAAAGTGCACGCAAGCAACAGAAAGCTCAGACGCCAGGATGAATATACCGTTCCTAGCAGCAGTGGCTGTGGGTTACCAAAGGAGGAGGAGGAGGATAGTGAGGGCCCGAATTTTCACTCCCAGAACCAGCCTTTTTGGGATGCCTGATGACCAGGTGTATGGGAGGTACAGGTTTCCACCACACATAATACTGGACCTGGTCAGTGAGTGGGAGGATGACCTCACATCACCCACCCTGTGCTCCCAAGCACTCAGCCCCCTGGAGAAGGTCCTTAATGTACTGCACTTCTTGGCCACAGGATCATTTCAGCAGACAAGTGCCATAGTGGGTGGGGTGTCACAGGCCACGCAGTCACGCTGCCTACACCAGGTCGTGAACATCATCACTGCACGCCCATCAGTCCGCAGGCACATATACCTGCCCAGGACACCTGCAGAAAGGCAGGCTGCCGCCCTTGATTTCTACGGTGTGGCACAATTCCCCAAAGTGCTAGGTGCCATTGACTGCACCCATGTGGCACTACGTCCCCCCAGGGCATCTGAGCACATCTATAGGAACCGCAAGCGCTGGCATTCCATCAACGTGCAGGTAGTATGTAATGCCAAGGGAATAATCACCTCAGTATATGCCAACTATCCAGGGTCCACCCACGACAGCTTCATTTACCGAATGTCTACCCTAAACCGGGACCTAGAAGCTGGGCGGCATGGCGATACATGGCTGCTTGGTGAGTATGAATGCCACTGCACATGCATGCATGTCAGATGCAGAGTTATGTCACTACCCCACTAATGATACCCATCACCTCCTCACCAGGGGACAGTGCCTACCCTCTGAGCACCCACATGATGACACCAATTCGGAACCCCTTCACGCCTCCCGAGGTAAGATACAACACAGCCCATATTGCCACCCGGGGCATAGTGGAGCACACATTCGGAGTTCTCAAGTCAAGCTTTCGCTCCCTTGACCGTTCTGGCGGGCAGCTGTTATATGCGCTCCCAGTAGTGTGCAGGATCATAGTGGCAGCATGTGTCCTGCACAATGTTGCAACACGCCGGGGCCTGGCTGTGGACATGGTGGTGCCCCCACATCCCCAACCACATGCACGCCCGCTACGAATGGGAGGGGAAAGGGCACGGGGTGAGGCAGCCCATACACAGCTGGTGGCTAATTACTTCACATAGAAATCACACCCCTGTGGAGTGCACACAGCCCTGACACATACCATCTGATAAGCAATGATGACTCGACCTGACAATTATGACGAACAAAGGGACAGTCAACTGTCAGAACCATAGCAGCCTGAGATTGTTCATGTGGAAGTGTCAGAATGTGTGCATCCCTACCTACACAAACACCACCAATGCAGTGTCATCAAAAGACACACTTCCATGCTGCAGAAATGAATACCCACTTGCAAAATACTACATAAGAACAGTGCCATGTCACCCAACCCCTCCCCGGCACGGCCACACAACACACCATGGCATGTCATGCAATGTGAGAGCAAACAAATTAATCCCCACAACATGCCCCAAGTGTCACCAACTACGGTGTCCCTAATGGAAACATGGCCACACATGAAATGCTCACAGTAATGCAGGACCTACAACACACATTACCAAATACTTACCAAGAATACCAATCACCTACACAACCTCCAACCTACCTTAAACATGACATTACAGACTTAAAAAATTGGTAGCCTCACTACCTGATAATGCCAGCACTTCGAACACTTCCAAGTATACAGTGTTAGCGCCACGCAAGAGTGTAGGTGCACTGCTTACAACATGGACTCCAGTTCCAAGGTGGACCGCCTTGTGAAGACATGAGAAATGGACCTGCAAATTAGGAGGATGAGATGGATGCAGAGGCACATATCAATACACCATGCAGTGTACAATACAACAACAATATGCACTATGAATGTATACACAGTATTGACTACAGACTGCCCACACATCGAATGGGAGTCCAACGTCACCATGTACGTCAATGTCACTTGGGCACACCCTTTGCAAGCCCATAGAAACGGGAAGCAGGAGGGGTGTGTGTCACACAAACCCAAGCATCTGAACCAAATTCATGACAAGCCTGCATGTGCCCAGCCACAATACAGCGTATGCCCACGGGAGCCACACAAGGCAACACACTGTCCCAAAAAAAAAACAAAAAAAAAATTAAAAAAATTAAAATCAAAAATGGCCATTAATGGGCCCGGGGGGGGGGGTGGGGGAGGCCACCCAGGAGGTCCGAGGACAGGGTGCATACCAAAACCCACCTGTGTGGATCTTGCGGAAAAAAAAACACCTCCATGGGCTCATGGCCTGCACGGCTACCCTATTGTGAGAGAATTACTGCTGTCGCTCTATTCACCCTCTGCAGCTGCATCAGGAGGTGGTGGCACTATGGGAGGCAGACCACGCAAAGCCCTAGTCTGTTCCTCCATGGCAGCAAGCATGCGGGTGTGGTAGGTCTCGTTCTGGAGGATAATTGTGCGTAGGTCGCCAAGCAACAACTCACGGGATGCCCGGACCTCCGCCCTAGTTGCCTGCATCTCAGCTGAGAGCGTACGTGTGAGACGCTCCAGCTGCTGTTCTGTCCTTCTGTTTGTTGAAGCCTCAAGCTCAACAAGAGTCGTCCTGAGGTGAAGGAGTTCCACCCTCAGGGCTTCCCTGTGGCCCTGGGACTCTATGGAAATGGCTTCCCGCAGAGTCGCCAGTGCCGCCCGCCTGTCCCTGTCGGACGCCAACATGTCCTCCCTGTGTGACTGGCAGATGGAGTCTGTTGCCTGCTGTAGTCGCTCCATCAGCCTTTCGGGGGAACAATGGAAGTGGCCACCCTATCCATGGCCTGAGCCATCATCTCTGATGATGCTGCCTGTTGGGTTGCCATACCGTATATGGATTGCTCCCATGCGGTATTGCCAGGTGGCGTACGGCCACCACGTCGGCGGGCACCACACCTGTCTGGGGCAAGGCGAACTGCGCCTTGCTGTGCCGGCACTGCCTGAGGCTGCAGGACTGCATTCCCCCTCTGATCTGCTGGCCCAGGAGCAGGATCAGATGTTGCGGAGTGTGACCCTGAATTCGTAACCACCAAAGGCGTACCTGCCCACACTGACATCCCCATTGAGGGTTCTAACCCTGGTGCAGGTGGGTCGGACAGAACAGAATCCCTCCCAGGAACACTCACCTGCGACGGGACATAGGTCTCATCATCCGAATCGACACCTGAATACAGCTCGGGGGAGGTGCAGCCAGCGACACCCCTTGAGAGCACGACCTGCAGCAGTTGTGGGTTCTCACCCACCACCATACCACGTCCCTCACTGGTGGTCGGTCGGGCCCGAGACCCCTCCTGGGTCTGCACCATCTCCACAACCCCAGCAGTATCAAGTGCGTCATCCCCTGCAAAGACATAAAAGAAAACAAATGGAAACAGGCATTAGCACTATGGCACACAATTAGGGCTGAGAAGCTACAGAAACAGTACTTGATTGACACATGTCCCACATGACTAAAACCCTCCCATGCATGCACCGTCACTGCGTGTGAAGGGTAGGCAGATGGCACACATTGATGACACCAAGATGGAAGATGAACACATTTGCTGCATGCTTGCTAGCAGTGGCATCACACATTGGCCTGTGATTGGCAGGTCAAATACACATGCTATCACACAGATGGCATGTACCCTAGCCATAAAGTGAAGAGGGAGAGGAGGGCACCAATTGTTCATTCAGTCCAGTTTGCTCATGAAATTGATTTTTTCATTGAAATGGTTCAAATGTTTAACCTGGAGCTGCCAGTCCAAAATGGTCCTTTAGCACAGGGACATGTCTAAACAAATCATGTCCAGGAAACAAAGCTAGTCCTCTGTACCATAGCCATGTCAGACATGTGACAATAGGACTGAGAAATGCCTAGTAAAAGTGGTGGTATGCAAACAATATGCCTGAATAAACAGAGGAAAATAGCAACAATGTTGTGGCAAGATGACACTTCAAGGGCAACTGGCGTGGTGTTGGGCTGGATGTCTAATGTTGGCAGAAGGGATACTGCTATACCCAAATGCTGGTACGCAGAATGTATTGGATGAGGCACATGGGTGACCCAAACCACTCAGACACACACACCCTCACCTGGCACCCAAACAGAAGCCCTCACACACACACCATGCACATGGATGACACACACATGCATGTGCACTCACCAGACAATGCCTCGTAATCTGCCAGTTCTCCCACGCCTTGGATATGTCCTCCGTGACGTAGGTCCCAGCAACCTGCTCATGTGGAGTGAGTTCTATGTCCTCTGCTGGAGACCCACCTCCAGTCACTAGAGTAGCGGCATGACTTGAGGCCAGCTTATTCTTTGCCCTGCGCTTCAGGTCATTCCAGCGCTTGTAGCATTCAGTAGCTGTGCGCCTCATGATTCCAAGGGCACTTATGATGTCCGGGATGATGTCCGGGATGGTCTGCCAGTGTGCCTGACGTTGTGCAGGTGTGGTCTTGGATCCTGCAACAATCACCATTTTGCGGTCATGTGCGGACACATACTCTACAAGTGCATTCAGTTCGGCCTCATTGAAGCTGGGCTTCCTTGACAGGCCGGACTGTGTAGCCGTGTCTGGGGCATCAGCCTCTACTGGACGAGCACTCTTCCTCTTCCGCTTGGAAGGTGGTGGGGATCCTGAGTGTCCTACGCCGCTCTGGACACTAGGGGCAGGAGCCCCGGTGGACTCTGTACTAGGAGTGTGGGATTGCACACTCAGCATGGGAGTTGTTGCAGGCATTAGCTCAAGTGTGATGGTGTCAGGGGGAATGTCAGCAGGATGGACTTGGACCGACACTGTCCTGGCTGGGTGTGTGAGAGGTGGGGTGGATGGAGCCGCAGCTGCCCCTGCTGCCTCCCCAGCCTCCCTACGCGGGGCAGCATATGACCTAGCTGCCCCTGATCCACGTGGCCTGATGACACCAACGTGCACCGGCGCACGTGGCCTAGACCTGCTGACCTGGAAGTCAGCCATGGAGTCACCCTGTGCCAGGTCTGGTTCCACAGTGGGCTGGTCCAACAAGGGCTGAGCATGGATGGTGTCAGCCACGTTACCCTCAACCAGGGGGGGGGGCATGGGTGTCCCTGACTGCTCCTCCACACATGGGGGGCTAGGGGCACCCTGCAAGTCACGGCCACGTCCCCTACCGGATCCACCACGGCCACCACTTGGGGCTCGGCCACCTTTGCCACCCTTACGGCTTGTTCGCCTCCCAGCCATGGCACTGATGTTATTGTGCGTATGGGAGTCGATGTGAACTATTGTCCTGGGCAATTGGGGGTCAAAGGGGTTGGGTACCAGATGGTAATCGTACCCTAGTGCTCTAGCAAGGCTGTATGTCACCCCTGGGGAAAGATGACGGGTCACGCAACGCACAGGCACCCCAAAAAAGGGAAGTAAGGTGCACGCAACCCCTCCTAGACCACGTGTGTGGAAAAATAAACCTGCACTACGCTGTTGCACCCAGAAACACAAGAATGAACGTATGCGTGTCCCACGCAGCCTAGAATGACCGCTGAAGGGGTATGCGACACACGGGGCAAGCACAGATGTTAAATACGTGCGCGACTCACCGCCTGCCAGGAACAAAAGCGTGAAAAATATGCGCGTGTGCTCGTTGGCAACACCTCCGCCAAAAGAAGAATTGTACACTGTCTGAGGAGACAGGACAACAGTAGAAGGGAACGCTGTTTGAGGAAACAGGCCTAGGAAAAAGAGGAAAAGAGAAAAAGCTGTCAGAGGTAACAGGGAGTACGAACTTGAAACGCCGTGAAGTAAATCGCGTGTGAACCGACAAGAAGTACAGATTTCACCCACTCGCTCTCCACGAAAAGCACGTACAAGGAAATGGCGTTCTACACGTACCTTTTATACACACGTCACAGACGTGCATACATGATGAGGCCATTTCCACCAATTACACGCTTTGACACTCGGACGTGTATCTTTTTTTTTACACGCGCCATTCTCTACGGCCATGCGCGTGACGTCATAGCTGCGCATGGGGGCCTTTGGGCCAATGAAATCGCGTATGCGTGCAGACGCGCTTACGTGCTAAGGGCCTTTCCTCAAATTACACGCAGACGTGCAGGATTTTCACGTGCCAAATCACTCCATATCAAGCTGGACACGCGTAAGCACACGGAAGACCACGCTCCTGCACAGAAAGCCGATTTACTGCCCCCCAGAGCCCTGAGCACGCTCCCACCTACCATCTGCTGCTGCCTGACTGCCTGCTGCCCACGTGCCCTGCCATTTGCTGCCTGCACATCAGCCAGGGGTGCTGTTGCTGTGACCACCCCTGCTGGAACCGAAGACTCCCGACTGGGATTCCATCGCTCCACAGCCCAGCCCCAGGACCCAGTTGCCCACCCACTCCTGCCTCTGGGGTTGTCATGTCAGGCACTGCAACATCTGGCACCACTGACAACCCCCGGCCAGAGAGGCAGAGGGGCACCAGCTTCAGTGCCAGCGAAGTTGGTGTCCTGGTGGAGCAAGTCCTGGGGCAGTATGATGCCCTTTTCGGAAGTGTGCGTGCCGACAAGTAAGGACGGACTCGGATCTGGACGGACATCGTGACTGCCATCAACGCGGAGGGGGTGGCAGTCCGCGACTTCCAACATGTCAAGAAGCGCTGGGAGGACTTAAGGTCCAGGACCCTGAACAAGGCCCGGTGCCTCTTGAAGGCAGCGGATGCTAAGGGGCGCCAGGGCCACTTGTCGGAAGATCAGATGAGGGTCCTGGAACGCATATCCCCAGCGCTCCACGTCCAGGTCCTTGAGAGGCAGACCCGTCTGGAGTCGAGTGGTAAGTGTACATGCATCATGATTGTAAGCTGTGCGTGTGGTGATGTGCCAGTAGTGTGCCGGTTGCACATCTGTTTGTATGGGGCCGTGAGGCTAACACATGCGAGGGCTGTCATGTGTGAGACATGGATGGTGCTTGTGTGTGTAGGCTTGCATGCCAAATGCAGTTGTGTGGGCACACATGTTTGGATGAATGTGTATGTAAGTAGGCATGTTCGTGATGTCACGCATGTATGTTGTTTTCAGCTGCATGTATCAGCACTGTGTACATGTGCATGTGTGTGTATTTGACAAGGGTGCAACAGTGATGCAACATGGATGCATGTGACAGCGGGATGTGGAAGCCTGATTGGCAGATGTGACATGGATGCCCATCTGAACACTGCGATAGTTGGCTGAGGTGTACACATGCATGCAAGTGTGGTGGTGTGCGTGCATGTGTAGTGCACTCCCTGTGTTGCATGTGATGTCTGCCACACCTTTGCCTGCTCATGCTGTTGTATGTGTATGGATGGTGCTGGCAGTTGCGATATGGCTGTGGTATGGCTCATGTGTGCAAGTTGAAATGACATGTGTGTTGCCAATTGTGATGCCATGTCTGAGGTTTGCCAATGCCACTCATGTGCAACTGTCATGTGTGTATGTGTCCATTGTACAGTGCCCTGATGCCTGTGTTTTATTTCTCCCTGACTGCAGCGTCAACTGATGAAGAGGGCGGAAAAGGTGCTGTGGAGCACAGCGGCGGGGATCGCACTGCCAGCCGGAGACGCAAGGCCCGGCTCCCCTCCCAGGTTGTGATCTCGTCGGGGAGTGAGGAGTCCGGTGCCGCGTCCCAGGCCGCAGCTGCCGGGGGGAGGTCCAAGAGGCAGAGGTCGGAGTTGGACTCCTCGGCAGCAGAAGGGGCAGCTGGGACCCCACAGGGCCCAACGGGGGAAGATGGCACGGAGTCATCCAGGTTGGTGGGGGGTTTGGTGGAGGAGGAGGCCGTGCAAGCAACAGAGATGGAGTCTGGAGGTGGGGATTCCGCTGGTGCTAGTGGTGCAGTGCAGGACCAGGGACAGGAGGCAGCACAGGTCGCCGCGGAGGTGCCTGTGTGCAATCCTGTCCCTGATCCTGTCACTGCATCATCTTGCACCAGCAGGGATGCCTACGTCCAGACCTGTTTTCAGGCAGGGGATGAGCTCACGACAACTGGCCTTCCTCTGCCTGCGGACGTGGCTTTCCAGGTCCGGGTTGAGCCTGTCCTGACTGGTGTGGCGTTGCGTCAACGGGCCATGCGAGGTGACCTGCAGTCTTTTCATGAGGAGACTGCACGTCATCTCGAATGGCTCGTTGACCACGTCGACCTACTGGGACAGGTCACCCAGGCCGGATTTCTCCGTTTGATGGGGCTTGCTACGACCCCCTCCTCAACTGAACCCCCTATGCACCAGTCGTCCTCCGTGCCATCTTCCCACCCATTAGTTACCTGGGTGCCCTGTGGAGCTGCCTCTGACGGTGCGGCCAGACTGGTGGAGGAGGCATCCCTGCCACAGTCGGGAGTCAGACGTTCAGCAGGGGTGCCCACATCAACGACTGCACCCCAGCCAGCGGAGGATGTGCAGGCAGCAGGAGGCAGTGCAAGGGCAGAGGCACAGCAGCAGCAGCAACGTGGTGGGAGCCATGATGGCTCGGGGCCTTCGACATCGGAGGGGCAGGCATCAGCCGGAGGGCACGAGGACCCAGGACGGGAAGTGTCTTCCGTGTGGCAGCGGTTGGGCCACGCCATAGATGCGGAGCGGCAGCGGGCGGAAGAGGCACGGCTCACGATGGTCAGGGCGGAGAACTCCATGCGGAGGGCCAAGTGCCTCGAGGCAATCCGCAGGGAGTTTGGGGTGAACATGTGGACGGCCCTGCGGACCCTCGGGGCCATGGAGGAGGACCGCCTCCAGGACATTGAGCAGGAGTTCGATGATGCCCTGGCCCAGAACATCCCGAAGTGAGCCGTCGGACTAGCCCGCTGCCCTTGTAAATAGTTCTGTAGTTAGTGTTAGGTTTCCTTTGGTTTTGCATTTTTTTTGGACCTTTTGGACAATGGGCCACATTTTTGTATATAGTTTTTTTTTTAGGTAGTGTTATTAGATAGGTTTCATTTCTTCGGTTGGGATCATGGACCCTGGATTGTTTATCTGTATATAGTTGACTTTTGGATTTTAATTGTTTTTAATGATTTACCCATGGAGCAATGGTTTTCGATTTTAATTTTCCATTGGATTTACTTTTGTGGACTGTGACTTTGGACACCTTTCCTTTGGATTATGATTTGTGGTTTTGCATTATTTCACGGACCTGCTGGTTTATTTTTTTTAAATTTCCATTATTGTTTGTTTATTTTTGATTCAATTTATGTTGCTTTTAATACATATTTTTTCTTCAAACTTCAATGTGTAGTATCATCTCATTGGTTTCATGCATATCATGATATGGGTTTTGACATTCACTGACACCCAGTGGGTGTATGTGAGGGACATGTGTTCATTTCCAAACTTGCAATTGGGATTCTATCATGTTATTGCCATTTCTAAGTGGGTGGATGACATACTCAGGTGGGTGTTTGGCATTTGAAGGCTGACCATAAGGGCCAGGGATCTAGATTGTGATGACATGTTGGCTGGGGGACATGAGTGGGGGCCTGGTGGAGGCTGCCCCTGCACTGCTGGGGTGTGGGGGTGATGGGAGACATGAGTGGGGGCCTGGTGGAGGGTGCCCCTGCACTGTTGGGGGGTGGGGGTGATGGGAGACATGAGTGGGGGCCTGGTGGAGGGTGCCCTGCACTGCTGGGGGTGGGGTTGGTTGGAGACATGAGTTGGACATGAGTGGGGGCCTGGTGGAGGGTGCCCCTGGATGCTGGGGGGTGGGGGTGGTGGGAGACATGAGTTGGACATGAGTGGGGGTCTGATGGAGGGTGCCCCTGCACTGCTGGGGGTTGGGGGTGGTGGGAGACATGAGTGGGGGCCTGGTGGAGGGTGCCCCTGCACTGCTGGGGGCTGGGGGTGCAGGGAGACACGAGTGGGGGCCTGGTGGAGGGTGCCCCTGCACTGCTGGGGGGTGGGGGTGATGGGAGACATGAGTTGGACATGAGTGGGGTCCTGGTGGAGGGTGCCCCTGGATGCTGGGGGGTGGGGGTGCAGGGAGACATGAGTTGGACATGAGTGGGGGCCTGGTGGAGGGTGCCCTGCACTGCTGGGGGGTGGGGGTGATGGGAGACATGAGTGGGGGCCCTGTGGAGGGTGCCCGTGCACTGCTTGGGGGTGGGGGTGGCGGGAGACATGAGTGGGGGCCTGGTGGAGGGTGCCCTGCACTGCTGGGGGTTGGGGGTGCAGGGAGACATGAGTGGGGGCCTGGTGGAGGGTGCCCCTGGATGCTGCGGCGTGGGGGTGCAGGGAGACATGAATTGGACATGAGTGGGGGCCTGGTGGAGGGTGCCCTGCACTGCTGGGGGGTGGGGGTGATGGGAGACATGAGTTGGACATGAGTGGGGGCCTGGTGGAGGGTGCCCTGCACTGCTGGGGGGTGGGGGTGGTGGGAGACATGAGTTGGACATGAGTGGGGGCCTGGTGGAGGGTGCCCCTGGGGGCTGGGGGTGCAGGGGGACATGCGTTGGTGGGCAGTAGTGCAAGGTGACGTGGGTTGGCTGGGGGGCATGGGCATGGTGGATGGGCTGCCTGTGGGACATGTGCAGGGTAGGCCCCTGTGGTTTGGGCCGCCTGCAGGGGCCGTGGAGGGTCTAGAGGGAACACCTGGGAGGACCCTCACGTGCAATTCACGTGTGGTGCTCCCCACGCACCCCTGGAATACACGTACCCTGATGGAATCGCGTGTGATACTTCCTGCGCACCCCTGAAATACACGTACCCTGCTGCTTTTGCGTGTGATACTTCCCGCGCACCCCTGGAATACACGTACCCTGATGGAATCGCATGTGATACTTCCTGCGCACCCCTGAAATACACGTACCCTGCTGCTTTTGCATGTGATACTTCCTGCGCACCCCTGGAATACACCTACCCTGCTGCTTTTGCGTGTGATACTTCCCGCGCACCCCTGGAATACACGTACCCTGATGGAATCGCGTGTGATACTTCCCGCGCACCCCTGAAATGCACGTACCCTGCTGTTTTTGCTTGTGATACTTCCCGCGCACCCCTGGAATACACGTGCCCTGATGGAATCTCGTGTGTTACTTCCCACGCACCCCTGATGTACACGTACCCAGGACAATCGCGTGTGAAACTTCCCGCGAACCACTGAAATACATGTTCCCCGCTTGGCGTTTGCTGTTTGGCAGCCCTGTGAACTGGTCCTGGGTTAGCGCAGCCCTTTGCGATGATTTGGGAATTTTGAAGGCTTTTCCTTGCGCGAGGGCGTTCTTGGGGGCGTAACTGGCGCTGCTGCAGGGTCGCTGCGCCACTCTGCGCCACGGCTGGTTTCGGAGGCTAAATTCCATGAATACGCTGTGCGATGAAAAGGATTTTTTCCCACGCGGCTGGCGCAGTGTATCGCACGGGGACACTGTGCGCCAGCGGCGTGCGCCACTTTTGTGCGAATTTCTATGAATTACCCTGAATATCACTCAACCGAAATTGGTACTCATTTATCGACCTCGAAAGGATGAAAGGCTGAGTTGGCCTTGCTGGGATTCAAACCTGTGACCTGCAGATCACGCTCAGATCGCAGCAGCGAGCGCTCAATAAAGGATGGCAAGGAGGCATGGGGGGAGTGTCTTCAGGCAAGGCTGGATACTGCTGACAGCATCAGCATATCCATGGCTGCAAGCACGGTACTGCACAGATTTGCGTGGTTGAGAAAGTCAGAGTTTGCACCGGACGTGCAGGCCAAGCTTCTCAACATGCCTTTCAACGGCTTGAAGTTGTTCAGCAGCAAGCTTGACGAAGCTGCAAACCTCCAGGGCACCAGCTAAGTCCCTTAGCGCCTCCATTCAGCAACCTCAGCAACCTTATTCGGGCTCATCTTCCTGGAGAGGTCGTTCCTTTCATTACTATTCCTCCTTTGGTAGAGCAAAAGTGCAAGCTGTACAGAAAGGACAAAGGAAATACCCTTGTGGTGGACAAGGAAAGAGTGCTAAATCAGCCTCAGCAGCGGCATCTTTACCCTCAGCCGCTACTGCAGCAGCCTCTAAACCACTCTTAGGCCCTAAACCACAAGACCCCGGTGGGAGGCAGAATCTCTAAGCATCTGAACGAATGGCGGGGTATTACTTCAGATGCTTGGGCACTGGAAACAGTATCTCAAGGTTACTGCCTTCCTTTTCTAAAGAGGCCTCAGGATCATCCACCGGGACCCAGCTCTATCAAAATTCCAGATCCGCTCTTTGTGCAGGAGATTGTAACGCTGCTAGAGGAAGGTGCAATAAAACAGGTACCTGTAGCTGAGAGGAACAAGGGTTGGTATTCCCCTTATTTTCTCGACCCCAAGAAGGACGGAGGACTGAGACCCATCTTAGACTTAAGATGGTCACACTTTCTCAGATCCTTCAGGCTCTCCAACTCCAAGACTGGTTGGTATCATTGGACCTTCAGGATGCTTACTTTCATGTGCCAATCCATCTCAACCACAGATAGTACCTGAGGTTCGCAGTTGGCGACTCTCATTATCAGTTTCGAATTCTGCCATTCAGGCTTATCTCCGCACCAAGGATTTTCACCAAACTGATGGCACTGGTGGAAGCGAGTCTCAGGAGAGGCGGGACTCACATCTACCCCTACCTGGACGATTGGTTAATCAGGGCTCATTCACCCGAACAGGCCCAGGAACATCTGAGGATCACCTGCTACTTCCTACACAGACTGGGCTTCTCCCTCAATTAGAAGAAGTCCCATTTGAGGTGTCAGGCATTTATGCTCAGGATGCTTTTGCCATCAACTCAATCTATGAATCAATCAGGATATGGATGGCAACCAACTCACTTGTCCTTAATACAGGAAAAACTGAGCTCTTGAGTCTGGCGTCTGCTCAACGACTCAAGTCATTGCACACTGATTACAAGTCCTTATAATTTTGGGCAGTAAAATTGTATTTGCCAGTAGTGTTAAAACCTGGATTGTTATTCTTGATGCAGAGCTTACTATGAAGCCACATGTTTCCCATATTCGTGCAACCTGTGGCTACATTACGAAACTACTTAATTACATGTGTCCATACATCTCCTTCTGTAACAGTTCCCTGCTGGCCACGGCTCTCGTGAACTCACACTTGGATTATTGCAACAGTCTACTGTTAGATACATCACAAGCTAACACCAAGGCTCTTCAGACTACCCAAAATGGAGCTGACCGGGCGATTCATGGTCTATCCCGCAAAGACCATGTTTCCGAGGCAAGGAGAGGGCTTCACTGGCTCCCTGTTAAAAGCACTGTGTGACACATAAGTTACTCACCCTGACTTACAAATGTCAGAACCTTTAGGCTCCTCAATACCTCATGGATCATCTTCAGGTCACCCGTCCTTGTCACACTCTTCGGTCTCAAGACCAGGCAAAGTTGGTGCAACGCAGGTTGAAGCGCACTAAATTTGGTGGAACCATCTTTGATGGCCAGTCACCCTGTGCCTGGAATAAGCTCCCTCTAGCCCTCAGATCAGTAAACTCTCTCAAAGACTTTAAGAATAGACCAAGACCCTCTTGTTCAATCTCAAACCAGGTTAAGTAACCTACCAACTTGGTCTGTCTCACTCCCTACCAGATCTTCTTCTTTACTTCTGCTGTCTGTCCTATCTGTGTTCTATGTGCGCCATGAGGCCTACGGGCGAGCTGCGCTATACAAGAATTAAAATAAATAAATAAATAAGTACTCTGTGGTGAGGCTTGTTTCAAACCTTTAGAAAAGTCTTTGACTTTCAACGACATTGAAATTCACAGCTTCTTCTGTGAGAATACAATACACTTTGGTGCTGTTTATTCCACTGATTTGTTTTCCACATGCAATGCAGGTTATGTTCCTCACCTCCTTGATACTTTCTACAAGGAGGGCTTCTCTCCTGCCACTTTTGATTTCCTACCAGTTAACTACTGGTAATGTATCTTTTTTATAATTGCCCTTCGTTGGCTTAGACAATGCTGGTTATCTTTTTCAAATATTGCCTCCTCTTTACTTTGGGAATAATGGTTACATTCTTTCTGCAATATTGTCCTCTCTTTGGCAATGATGATTACAGTCTTTCTTAAATATTGTCCCCCTCTTTACTTTGGCAATGATGGTTACAGTCTTAAGCATTGCCCCCTCTTTACTTTGGTAATGAGGGTTACTAGCTTGGTTCAATATTGCCCCCTCTTTGTTTTGGTAATGAGAGTTGTAACCTTCTTCTCGCGCTTTCTTTCAAAATAAGTAGAACACCAAACTGGCTTTCTTTCATTGGTTCAGTATTCAAAATGATTGAAAGCAGGCAACGCTCAACTTCGGAGCGCCCCGGGGATACTTATCAAAGGCCAACTCACTGGTCTTTCTCTATGCGTGTGCTCGATCCGCTACTGCTACCACTTCTGCTTCTTCTGTCAGTTCCTGAACTTCTGACAGCTTGTTTTTTTTTCCAGTGGCCCGTGCTATTCGGGAAAGGAGCCTGTCTTGCTCTTTGTGCATTATGGTGCTTGCCAGCCACCGGAACAGGGCACAAAATAAGGAGAGCTTCTCTTTCGAACTGCACAGCCTGTCAAAGCACTGCATACTGCTGCGTGACCTCTGCACTTCAGGTCTCCAACTTCAAAGACCCTCTCTGGACCGTAGTGCGCTTCAAAGCAGCGGTTCCGGCGTCTTCGGTTTTCTGCCTCTGCTGCTCCCACTGCTGCTGGCCACTTCTTCTAATGGCCTGCACCTGAAGGGGCTTTAAATAGTCAAATGTCCCACTCAGGAGTGGGTCATTAGAGCCCCTACACTGCACTATGCAGTTCTGTACCTCTGAGCTACTCTTCCTCGTCCCAGTACTTAGAGCATTATGGGAACTTGAAGTCTCTAATGTACTGGTTTCTTTTTAAAAAAATGTTTTATTTTAAATGATATAGTTTACAATAAACTTTTCATTTATCTATTCATTACCTTACATGTCATAAAATTCATAATATAAAAAGATTCATTATCCTCTGAAGCACTTCCTACCTAAAAAAAAAAATGTGTGTCCTTGTTCCAGTATATTACCAATGAATTGCGTGAGCGTGAAGATAGATTTTTTATCGAGCCCACTCATCAATCGGGCCCATCTTGCAGCAGGCTCTAATTGATACGTTGCAATTCAGAACAAGGATCCCAACAGAGCTCGCTTCTCAGCTAATGCTGTGCATATCATAATTAGATGATACAATGTTTCTGGCATCTCTGGGTTCATACAAAATCGGCAGTAGCCATCTTTAGGTGCAAGTTTTCTGGTTTTGATTAATCTTTCGCGGGTTGGGATTAAATTCAGTCTGATCCTTAGGAATAAATCTCAGACTTTAGGGTCTGGAAATAGGCATAGTTAAACTGGTGGTTCGTTGATAGCTCTTAAATCAGCATTGTAGTGGATGTTTATGGTGTATCTCGATTTGTCTTGACAAGTTTTCATCCAATCATTCCTTTGCATCTTTATTTTGGCGTGTTGTGGACGATATAGTAACATGTCTAGAGCGATATCTTCCTTTGTTAGTTTAGAGTTCATTTGTTTGATCCATAACTTCAGTTTCGTGTTATTCAGAGAATCCTTCGAGCTTCGTAGTAATTGGATGGCTGGTGTTACTTCATCACTCCGCACTTTCCGCAACAGGTCGAATTGTTTCCAACAAAATATGGATTCCAGGGATTGGTTTGCAATTTCATGACTTATTCAGGGCATCGGAAAGTTCTTTGGCAGTCGCAGAATTTTTCTCCAAAATATGGCTTCCAATTTTTGCCAATTTATGGTGTCTGCACCTAGCATGGTTTCACTCCTGTAGCTGATAATAGGGATCACCTTTTGACAATAGAAGGTGATTACTGGTTTCATTGAAAATTTGCCAAATTTTCTTAGGAGCAGACATCCTTGACGGGCCAACGACTGCATTTTTCCTTCAATATCAGCAGACCATCTTTCTTGTTCTTAGACTGGTTAATTAGGACTCCTAAGTATTTAAATGTGGAAACTTCCTCCACTATATTGTCATCAATTAAGAATTTGCAGTGCTTTTTCATCCTTGGCTGCTGCTTTTGTCAGGGCCATACATTTAGTTTTCCTTGGGTTGACTTTTAATCCATTGGAGGACATATAGTCTTCCAATCTTCGAAGGCTGACTTTCATAGCAGAACTTGTTTTATCCATCAATATAATGTCGTCTGTGTATATTAGGATCGGAGTTGGGATCAAATTAATTTTCGGGGGGTTGAGAGCGGGATCGCTGATGTTGTCCTCAAGATCCCCTGTGAATAGACTGTACAATGTGGCTGCCAATGGGCAGCCCTGTTTCAAGCCATTCCGTGTTTTAATTTCCACAGATTTTACCCCATTCTTTGACAGTCTAACTGCTATTGATGTGTTTGTATACAGCAGCTTGATGGGTTCCATTCCATTACATCTATCGGACACTTCCACGCTGTCAATTTAGACCACAATGTCTGCCTATTTATGGAATCAAATGCCCTTGTCAGATCGACAAATATTGCATGGACCAAAGACTGTGATGTTATAGCTTTGTGCTAATGAGATTTAATGTCAGAAGATTAATGTTGGTGCCTACATTTGCTGTGAAGCCTGTCTGCCTTATTGCCAGGTGGTGGGATTCTTTGGCCCAGACCTTTAATTTCTTCAGGAGGAATGACGCAAATAGTTTGCCCAAAGGGTCCAAAAGGGCTATAGGCCGATAATTAGCCTTGTTTGAAGATAGGGATCAGGGTCGCTTTGTTCCATGATTCCGGGATTTGGTGTAATTTGTTAATCTGCCTCAGGATTTGCACCATCATGTTCGCCCAAGCTGCAGGATCCTGTTTTAAATCTGCATTAAACAGGCCGTCAGGTCCAGGGGACCGTGACCCTTTCAGGCACTGTATTGTTTCAATAATATCATCAATTCCCCATTCAAGTTTCCAATTTTGTAACTGGTTTGGTTCATCCACATCCCTTGGTTCTTTTTTATATATAGTAGCAAAATGAGTAATCCATTTCTCTTCTGAGACATTTGAGGTTAGCCGGTGTTGTTATTGAGCATTGTTGTTCAGTAGAGACCATAGATCTCTCAGGTTCCGATTTCTGAACATTGCCATCATCAATTCATCATCGTTTTGTTCCTTCATCATTAAATGGGATTTCTTCCAATTAGTGTAGGTTTGTTTGGCTTTTTTGATTTTTAGTAGATTTCCTGGATTGGCAATTTTTTTCAGTGATCGTATGTTTGCCCTAAGGGTCTTCTTTTTGTCTGCTAATTCCGGGTTATACTGATATTTTTGGAAAGTGCGACTTGCACTGGCGCAAGGCTTCTGAAAGGGTACCAATAGCCATTCATAATTCAATTTTGTTGTACCAGTTAGATCTGCTTCCTCATACAACTTTGGAAGTGCGTTTGCTTGAATTGTTGTTAATCTTAGTCTTGAGAGTTTTGGATTAACTTCCCGTTGGAATGCTGAGTCCCTCTTCTTTTGATGGCCTGGAATTGTGCCTTGTATTGTCACCATATTGTGGTCACTTTTATGGGATGGAATAACTTCGATTCTCGTTATTGTTTGATGGAGCTGCATTGACAAGAAGATATAAACAATAGTGGCCACCGATTTCCCTCGGTTCCACGTTGGTAACAGAGTCGCTCTGTCTTCACTGGCTATATCACATAAAATCAAATTTCTGTAAAATGTTTCTTTCAGCCATCTGTGGGCAACTTGGGATAGTTCATGTAAACATTTGCTTTGCCCTTTATTGTCATGTAAATGGATGTTCATATCTCCACAGCAATCGTCTCTAAGTTTGCATATTTGTCTCCTAGTGTGTTTATTGGCATGAATAGGGCATCTATAAAAGTCTCATCATTGATTGCAGCTGGATTCCAGTAGATGTTCATAATCCCTATGTTTCTGGCAGCGGTTTTCCTGTTCTTGTGTACATTCGTGCTCACATTACCATGGATCTTTAGAATGGTATATTGGATCCATGCATTCAAATTCACTGATTCTACCAAAGACCATTCTAGGTCAATTTTGATCAGAGTAATCAGTCCAGCAGATGGACGGACTATGGTTTTTTGTATAGCCGGATTCAAAAAGGTCATATAACCATCACAACATGGCGGAGTACTCAGCCATGTCTCTTGGAGACAAATGATTTGATATCGGGACAGTTCTGGGGTTGTCTGATCAAAAAGATGTGAATGGCCTCTCGTGTTCCACGAGCAAAGTGACCAATTTACATTATTCAATTCTATTAATGGTTATGAATTTTGATTCATCAACTCTGAACTGTTGTGTTGATTGTCATCGACTTCACGAAGAAAAGGGTTTCTAAATTGCAGATTTCTTAAGGTCTCTCTATCTCTTTCTAATGACACTTCTCCAGGCTCTGAAGACCTACTCATCGTCAGGTCTATCTTTGGTGCCATATTTCTATGGGCTGCGCTATGCACATCCTCACATTTGACGCTGTCTCTCGCTATGTTGTTTCTTTTGCTTTGACTCGGAGAAATGTCTTTTATTTGCAAACAGGTGAATCCAAGTTTTGTTAGAGTTCTTGACGTTGCCAGTATCCTGTTCATCACTGCCATCTCCCAAAATTCCATTCAAACATTATCCAGTCGATTAGCTTCATCAAAAATCACCAGTTTTAAATCCGCTGATTTAATGTCCTTTAACTTGGGAATGGCCTTCAAGAGGAGCAATATATTTGTATGATTCAGGATTAGCCAGTCTTTCTTATGATCTCTTACTTGTCCAGGGAGACTTGCTACTCTTATAGCAAAGTTAGGTTTGTGGGTCATTGGATCAACGAACATTGGAAGCTTTAGTTCTTCCAATGCTTCATTAGATTCATCCCCAAATTGGTCTCTCTCGTCTGAGTTATTTCGTGACTCAGGGGACTCACTGTATGCCATACTGTGGCCCTTGGTTGCAGTCTCTCCTGTTTCGGAACCTGTCCTAAGAGTCAGAATGGTTCCACAGGACCAGTCTAATGATGCGTCTGAAATCTCCTCGCAGGAAAGATCCAGAGCAATTTAGGCCTCTTCCTCCTCTCTTGTGCATTCATCAATGATGTCTCTTTTCCTTTTTTCAGGAATATTTGAAAGGCATATACTACTGGCTTCTCGACATCTGCGGATGTCGATGGCTTTGGTAGTAGCAGCCTAGGGAGCCCTGCAGTTCTAGGATCTGCGGTATTGGTGAGTAGCAGTGGGGCAAGGCCACCATCCCTTATGGCCGCATTATCTGCTTGATATGATATGATATGATATGGCATTAGTAACGCGCCTATACACAAGCGTTTCAAGTGTTTCAAGGCGCGACGAGGCAGGGAGGGGGAAACGGGGGAAGACAGACAACGATCCTACTAGGCCAGGTGTCATTCAGATCGCGCAAGTGCAGGGGAAGGGGGAATGGACAAAGCGCAAGGGGAGGGGAAGGGGCAAGTGCAGTACAAGGTAAGTATATATAATAAAATGAATAGGGTCAGCTGGTGGCAAGTGCAAGGTAAGTGCAGACAAGTGCTGGGAACGGGGGCTGTAGGGATACAGAGACAGTCCCGCAGAGCAGGGGTTGCCAGCGAGGCAGTGCAAGTGCAGAGTGGCTGGGCCCAGGACCGAGGTCGGCGAGAGTGGCCCAGTTGCAGATTCGGTGCAGATTCAGCGAAGAATTAGCAGGGGAGAGGGAGAGAGAAAGCAGAAGCAAAGAGGAAGGTTTTGAGGTGCTTCCAGAACCGTAGATGGTTCTCCTCAAGTTTCAGGGAGGCAGGAAGGCTGTTCCAGAGGGAGGCCCCTGCCGCGGAGAGAGATCTACCCCCAGCTCGTTGCTTCGAGAAGCGGCTGACCCAGAGGGAGTTGGAGACGGATGAGCGAAGGGCTCGGGAAGGAAGATATTTAGGAAGAGAGAGTTGAAGGTATTTAGGCCCCAGGCCCCAGAAGGCCTTGTGGACAATGCAGAGGGTTTTGAACTTTATCCTCGCAGCCACTGGGAGCCAGTGTAGAGACTTCAGTCCTGGAGAGATACGGTCCCTGGGCTTAAGGACAAGGACAAGTCTCGCAGTTCTGTTCTGGATGAGTTGCAGTGGGCGGAGAGTGAAGGCAGGCAGATTAAGATAGAGCCTGTTACAGTAGTCCAGCTTTGAGAGAACCAGGGCTCGTGAGACAGTGAGCTTCTGGGGGAAGGAGAGGAAGGGAAGAATACCTCTGAGGAGGTGCAGCTGGTAGTGTGACTTCTTGTCTCAGATTACTTTCCTCTTTTGATGGTTTCCTATGCATCGATGCCACTTGTTGATTGTCCGGTAGTACTTTTAACCACGCGATCATATCTGCTTTTAATTGTTGGTTCTCTGATCTTTCCTGTCGCGCAATCTCAAATAGTCTTCCTTGCCAAATTCTAGATGTTTCGGCTTCTTGATCGAGCCGCTTCTCTATGTTTAGAATAATGTTTTCCATAAATACTTGCTTAGAGTGAATCGTTGCCAGGAGAGTTGCTTGATCCTTTATAATATCATTGTTTGTTTCATGTAATTTCATGAATGGAATCATCGAATGAGATATAATTGATATTAGCATATTTTGGAGGTCCAACATCGTTGTAGGTATCTTCTTTTGGTGACATTCATCTTGCTCTTCATTTCTTTCATATTTCTTTCTTGATGTCTCTCGTTCACTTAGGGTCTTATGTTTCTCACTCAGATTCAGGCTGATGTTAGCCGTAGGGCTTATCATTGTCTTAGTATCATAAAGGAATTGATTTGCATTTGCATCACCAATTGATCCAGGCATAGTTATCATCTTATCTGTTCCTGGTTGTACTCTTTGTCTCTTCAGTATAATGGCTGCAGGAGTCGATGCGCAGAGTGGTTCTGCTGCTTTCCCAGTTATCATGCTGCCGAAAACTTCCTTTCTTTTATCTATATCAGATAATAGGGATTCGATCTCGGTAATGTCCATGGACAGTCAGGCTGTTCTCATAGATTGAGCATTAGGTTCCAGCGCAACAGAACTTCCTCCAACTTTTGATTTCACATGTAGTTGGAGCCACTTCAGTTTAGCAAGTTTTGCTTTTTCTTTTTTAGACAAGTTAGGAGTCTCAGCAAAAACGGCATTTTTTTGGAAGGTTGCTGGCCCTGAGCTGCCAATGACGCAAGGTTGTCGACTAATGCTAATTCTGTTTGCATAGATCGCTGTTGTATCTCTGGCGGACACGCCTGGACGCACAAGATCTTTTTCTTAATCCCTATATTTATAGAAGTCTGAACTGTAGTAGTGCTTTGTCTGACTTGTGTATTGCTACATTGATCACTCACTTGTGCACATAGGGTCGCCTTGGTTCCTTTCAGCTCATCGTAATTTGATTATTTTATTTCAGGTACCACTTGTTTATCCATGTAAGTCTTTGGGGGACGCTCATCATCCCACAATTGAACAGTGGTGGAAGTATTCTGCGGGTTTATTTCACGATCTTGTTGGCCACTTTTGATTGGAGCCATTTCTGTTAAGGTGATTGAGGCGGGAGCAACACGTGTCGCATCCTCCATCTTGGTCAACGGGTTGGCAGACAGTTGAACATGGGGCGTCAAATCTGTGTTAGACGCAGGCCTGTATATGATGTTACTTCTTGTTTCCCGAAAGACATTGGGGTGTGATCCAGACTTAGCGACTCTGGACTTGTAGATTTCATCGATATCATTGACTTAGAAGCCAATTTGAACTCCGACAATGGTGCCACGTTTTTCTTTTTCCCCTGTTTGGAGAGTGCTTGTTCTATAGAAGGCTGCGTAGGTTCCAATTGTATTGAACTGTTCCGTAGTCCTTTGGCCCGCTATCCTGTGCGTGGGCCAGATGTGGAGGCTGCCTTAAGTCTATGTGCTACCTTTGTTGCACTATTTGTCACTGACATTGTGCTGTGAGGCATTATTTTCTGCATGGAAAGCACGTCAGCCGGAGCAAGCTGATACTCCTCCAAGTAAAAGGGTTGGACTTTGCGTGCTAAAGGCTTCGGTCCCGAAAAACGTTTACTCAAGATCAAATGGCTGATAACCCTACAGTCTCTCACGCCGATGCGTTATCCGGATCTGGGAAGATATCCGTTGATTTCACTTAATGTGATCGCCGGTCATCAGCAGCCTCTGATGCGAGGTACACGTATACACGGAGCCAATTGCTATGTTTAAACACCTTCCTCTTCCTTATCAAACGGTTGCTCCAGGCCAACTCCCTCTCTGACTCATAGCATGTATAAGGAAAATTAGGAGTATGTCACTGTATGGGGGCGTTAGTATATAAATTCGCACAGATAGGATATTACCGCCCCTCTGCCCAGGCGAGTTGAAAGTTTGTACTTGTGTCAGTCAGCTTCACTGCCTCCAATGCTCCCCAGAGGGGGCCGACCATCTCACCGAAAACAGCTAAAGCAGCAATCGGCAGACGCTCTTTACTTCGCAGCTGGCTTTTGTAAAACTGTTATTTTACAAAATGACAAGCAGCTTGGCTCAAAGAGAGCTAAAGCCCTCCACATTCGCCAATGCTGCTGCATACAAAGAATAGATTCACATGTTACTGTTTAAAGGATGCAAATATCGGGTAAATCTGTTCCTTTCAGCAATAAAGAACGCAGCGCAGTTCAAAAGGGATTTATCCCCCACAGTCACCCGCCTTGTTTCCTCATATTAAGTTCTTTGTTTGGGTAAATCCCTGTACAGCTACAGTTTCCACTGGATCCAACTTCCATATTACAGCTGTTTAAATGGCAATGAACAGAAACACTGCGGACGCTGTACTTTGTAATACAAAGCGCAAGGTAAACTCTGCAATGTTTGCGCGCTATATGCTTTATCTGTATAACTGAAATAGATACTAACAGCAACGGTTACTTTCAGACCGCCATTATAGAAGTATTCAACGTTTTCAGCGTTCTCAGCGTGCACTGTATCTGAACATATGGGTGTAGTCTTATGCGTGTAAGCAGTCCAAAGTGCGGCAAAGAGGGCTTACCGTGTGGGTAGCAGGCAGCCAGATGTTTCAAATTAGGGTTACTTTGCTCCTTATTCGACCCTCGCCTCACACGCGCTGAACACTTTCGCGTCACTGAAAAGACAGAACATAACCTCCTACAGTGGTTCTATTGGCCCAGAATATATTGGGAGGGTTCCCATTACTGCCAACCATGCCCAATCCCTACATGTGATGCCACTAATAAAGGTTCCATTCCAAGAAATAGATATGGGTACTCATTACAAGCTGGCCTGTATTCTGGTGTTATCTGGTGACAAACGGATTTACCGATTCTGCCACTCAGTCCGGTGGAATGTCCTTCAGATTACTTGTGGCAGTAGAAGGTGTAACTCCCCATTTCATGGAGTCCCATTGGACTCCATTGGGGATTTTCCTGGTTTTACAGGTACTGGTATTACAGATGCCTGTAATACAGGCTTTTATGCCAGTAAAGTGGTTCATTGACCTCCAACTCTTAGCTGGAGGTCATTCTGCCACCTCACTGGCAAGCTTGTAGTTGGCTGGTGCGGTAATTTGCTGGTATACATTAATGCCGGCACATTATTACTGCATCGGACAACTTGTAATGCACCCCAAGGTCTTGGTTGGGCCACTGGAGGATATTCATATATAGTAAACCATGCAACACGATACTCTGAGGTTTTCCCTTTGCGGGTTACCCCAGCCCAACAAGTCTGTGACCTTTTAATCTTTTAATCCCATACTTCTACTTCTCATGTTTAGGACTTCTAAACAAAATCATAACAGATCAAGGTACACATTTCATGTCTGCCACGATGAAACAAGTATGCTAAACCCTTCATATCCACCACATCCAGGCCACTATTTGTCATCCACAAATAGATGTTTTGATGGAGCGATGTAGCCAGACGATAAAACAGATTATCACGAAACCCCTGAGACCAGCATCAAAGGATTTGGACTGGCTTTTGCCATTAATCATCATGACTCTGCGAGGAACCCCCTCATCTTCAATCAGATTTACCCCATTTGAATTGTTATTCCGACGGAACCCACAAACGTTCTTGACCTGACCCAAGAAGATTGGGAACAGCAGACTCAGAATGAGAAAACCTTACTCAAATATGTTCAGGACCTCTAAGCGTATTTTACCACCATACAGAATCTGGACATCCAAAATCTCAGCAAGGCTCAGTGAATCTAGGAGCAGTATTACAACCAGGGGCCACAAATGAGAAGCTTCAAGCAAGGAGATCAGTTGTTGGTGAACAGGATGCTGTTTCAATGGCAGGGACCCTATATCATTCTAGAGGCCCTCAACCCGGGTTACCTATAAGGTAAACCAACCTGATTTAAAGTATCCTGTACAATCTCTATATATATAAAACTAAGTCGTGTTTGTTTGTGGGTTTGTATGTGGCGTCCTTGGGGATGTAACCCCTCATGAATGGTGAGGTCTGGTGTCATGTATTTTGCATGGAATAGTCTTTATTTCATTGCCGAATTAATGCAACAATTTCTGGCTCGATAGGTCATCCCATTCACAAGATAATTAATATTTTTGCTTTTTTTTGGCTTTGTTTTTCGGCATTACGTTTTGTGGTGTTACACCACCATCTACAGGTCATTTTTAGAAAGGGCTCTTTTTCGCGCATCAAACCTGAAACATGATGAACACCTGATTCATTTCTATCGCAAAATTTTGCAAAAGGACAGGTACTTCACCCTCATGACATCAAATGGAATTTCCCTACAATTTTAAGATGACATAGTTGAATCAGTTGATTTGAATCAGGTTCCATGTTTAACAAAAATACTTCTTTCTTCTGTATTCTCTCCTTTCATTAATGCTTTAATCACACAAATATATTTTTACAGAAATGCTACGAAGAAAGTGAGCAGTATTTAATCTCACCCGAATCAAAACAAAACATTGAAAGCTGAAACATGATCAACATTATGAAGAAGGAAGATCTCAAGACCATGAAGCTGACAGATTTCAACTTGCTTTCAGACACAACAATGAAACTGCTCAAGAACCTGAAGAAAGACTTACTAATCAGAGAATTAGTGCTGCTAAAAAACAAAGCAAAGAAACTGCTGGAGAAACTGAAACACGACTTGCTGTTAAGAGAATTAGTGCTGCTGAACAACAAAGGAATGAAACTGCTGAAGAAACTCAAGCGAGACTTACTGATCAGAGATTAAAAAAGCTGAGAATTGAAATCCCGGGTAAAGCTGGGTAGCTAAGCGCATCATATATATGCCTGTTGCAGAAGTAGCATGTGCAGCTACCACGATAGGGATGTTGGTCGCTGAACAACAAGATTATCCGTTTATGTTCTGTGAGTTGTCAGTAATGCAAGCTAGACAACTGCTTGTAGTTTTCTTAGTATCTGACATTTTATTTTAAAACAAAAATGCAAATGAACCCTAACTAAGCCAACTTTACCAGGAGATTCCCTACCTTCTAGGATAGAAGGGAAAATCTCCTAGCATGCACAAAACTGGCCCTCACACTAAACAAGGACACATACAAAGCAAAATATAAGCAACATAAATAAAGGATTACCAGTTACCAGTGTTGTGAATCACTTCCACTTATCCTGGGTAGATCGTGTTCCCCAGGAATGTCCAAAGTCAATTTCTCCCAAAGAAAAGTAAAGTGGGAAATCAAGTCTTGAAAAATTCCAAAGAAGCAAATGTTCACCCAAACAAAAATCCACTGGTAACAGTTCCTTCTTTGGTTTTTAATGTTAATGTTAAAGAATATTTGTACCGCACACTATCACCACCGGAGCGGTCCCCTGGTGCTCTTGCTGTTGAAAAGTTCTCCTTCCAATCTCCTCAAAGGAAAACAGCACCACTGGCAATCCTGGATAAGCTCCTTCCAAGATAAGTTTGACAAAGTTCAAACAAAAAGACAACCTCTGCTTTAACAACAGCTCGCCTTTTGTAACCTCTGCAGAGTCTTTGATATAACTTGTCAGGATGCTTCTTCTAAGGGGGTTGCTTTCTCCTTGACAACTCCCTCTAAAAATGGTACTGTGTAAGCAGGCCCCTTTGCTTCACAGTCTACTGCTGCTACAACCACATTCAACATAATGTGTTCTGACAATGTTATAGACCACCACAGGTCTACTGGTCCTGCTGTGACTTGATACTTCAAGAAATGATTAGGCAACTTATACAAGACTCTTCGACCTCTACAGGTAGCAAAGCACTCTTCTTTCTTATACCATAAGAAAAGGAAGCCTCTTTGCCTCTTCTCTCTGTCTTACAGCTACCACAAAAATCTTTCTCGGATTCTAGACTTCTCTCTCTCAGCTTCAACAGTCTCAGCTTCACAGATTATTGATCAGTTATTGTAACAAGTACCCAGCTCCATGTACACCTTCTTGTTTCCAGTAGTTACCCCAAAGCTGTATTGCCACCTTTCCAGCCTTGGACAACCTTGTCACCCTTGTATCAGAGAACTGTGGATTTATAACAGTTTCAACAACTTCAAAACAACAGTGGTTAAGACTTAATAGGGCACGTTTTACTTTAGATGGGATCAGTCTACTGACTTGAGTAATACTTGTTCTTCCTATGCCTTCAGCAACTTTTGCAACTACTACATATTTGTTCTGAATGTTACAAGCATTAGGTTTCACTTCAGAAATGAAATTGGGTACACACAACCTCTCTTTGATGATGAATTTTAATTGTACGTTTTGCGTTCCCTTATTTATATAGAGTTCTGCTTCAGTGTGGATCAAGAATCACAATTACTTACACAATTACTTATATGCTACCTTTCTTTGATGGCTATATACTTGTAACAATTCGGGAAAGTCAGCTCCTACTGTGTGAGTGATTATTATAAATGTTCTCCCTCTTGATTGGAGACACACGACCACTCCGGTACACTTTTAAAGGTAACAATGGGGAAAAAAAGCTTTATTTTTTACGTGAGCACTTTAACTTCTAAACCTGCACTTGATACATTTCCCAGTGTTGAAAGACTTCCCACAACAATGAATCATGTTTGCTCGCTTCTACTGCTACGCAAGTGTTAAATTGGCTTGTTACAGTTGCCGGCAAGGAGTTTCCTGTGAATTGGAGTACAGAGCCTCATTTACCAGCTCTGTAATTTCAGCGGTTGTGGGTGGCTTCCACTTCCCGACTTCTACTTTCTGCTACTACTGCTCCAGGAACTCTTGGGACCCACACCCCTCTGCAGTACGGGGGTCTTCAATCCAGCAATTAGGCGCACCTGGAAAAACTGCTAGCTTCTCCCAGTCTCTTTCAATGCAGCCACAGCCAAACAGTGTTTTTGAGCACAGGACCAACTCATAACCTGCAGGTGGAATCTGCGCTTCTCTCCTTCTGGCATCCCTTCTGTTGTCACACTTCCTAATGAACTTCCACTCTTGTACTCTGCTTCTTCTTCTTCTGCTACTGCTGCCGACCCTCCAGCTCCTGCCCCAGCTTCCTTCTGCTGCTCCTTCCCGCTGCATCTTTTATGCCTCTCAGATGGGGCAATTGGTTTCAGATGTTAATTGTCTGACCCTGGTAAAGGCTGTTAGGCCTGCTTGCCTTGCCTGTCCTTTACTCTGCCTGCCTCTTCAGCCATCTTCTTCGTCACAGTCCCTGAGGGATTCTGGGACATGTAGTCAATTTTTAGGAAATGATATTTCTCCAAGTCCTTTCTGCTTTCAACAGTGTTTTTACTTCCCTAAATTGTTTTGGAAGAGTGATTATGAGGCTTAACTTTATTAGGGACAGATGGTAGCAAAAAGACAACACCTTTATCACTTCCTTTAGAGTACTCTTGGTATTGAGGACACTGTTGACTTTTAAGGATACCCAAGTTCTGTTCTGTATCAAGTTGATACAATAGGTTGAAGCATTACAACCTTGGTGCTCATCATCTCAGTCTTACTAGGAGGTTGACAGATATTAACGTGACAATAAGTCAAAACCTCCTCTGACCTAGTGGCAAGAGTATCCCTTTCAGGGAATAAATACTGTGCATTATCCTACGGACTCTCCCCTCTACCCTGGGCCATGTCTCCACCCAGGTGACCCTCCCACAGTACACCACCTGCAAGCTTTTGATCAGGAAGCATCTGTCCTTGCCTGGCCATCTGGGATGAGACTTTAGGCCGGGATTTGGTGGGGGATCCGCAGAATTCTCCACAGTTCCGTCTGAACCTGCAAGCAGAGTTAAGAGATATGGGCCTGGTAAGCACTTTAACCCCTGAACAGTGTTATACTCTATTCTCATCCCTTCAACCATTCCAGAGGGTCTTTTTGCACCTTTCCGTTAAAACATGTTTGGGCGAACATGCTATTTTAATCCACCCTCGGATGTGCGACTAAGAATCTACAGATTTCATGAAGCTTGAAGGTGGCATGGAGAGCACGAAGTCTCTGAAATATTGAAATTGGGCATTATTTAACCAACGAACAGTCAGACCCTGGTGCTCGCTGATAGTGATTTTTCCTAAACTGAAAGAATCCCAATCTTTTTGTCTTCCGACAAGTAAAAATGGATGCACCCCATGCCAAAAGTGGACAAACTGATCTAGAAGCTAGTGGCCACCAAATACATTAGTACCATCAATCTGAATAAAAGGGTTACTGGCAAATTCCTCTACGGCCAGAAGATAAAGAGAAAACTGCCTTTTCCACACCTCAAAGGTTGCTCCCGTTCACGGTCTTAACATCGGCTTGCATATAGCTCGAACAACCTTTTTTCAGCTTGCAGTGGACTGTCTTCTGAGGCATTTTAGGATTCCTGACCTCTATGTGGCTGCCTACTTGGATGATATCATTATCATTAGTTACTCTGGGAGGATCATCTTAATCATATTGGATGTGTAATAGACAAACTAAGGGAGAGTGGCCTGAAAATCAATCCCAAGTAAATCACACTTGCCACCACCCAAGCAAAATATTTGTGATACCCTGTGGGCAACAGGGACATCTGAACTCTGCATAAAAAGATGGAAGCAGTTCTCTGAATCCCTTTCCCTGAGAACCAGAGAGCCATTCAAATATTCTTCAGATTTGTCAGTTGTTTCCAGTTTTATTCCATTCTCTGCTACCATCGCTAGTCCTTAAACTGACAAATTGAAAACATCCTTTAAAGAAAACTCATGAAGCTGATTACTGTGCCTGACAGGCCATCAATACCCTGAATACAATGCTATCCAATGTGTCTTAAAGTGCCCGGATTTCTTGGCACCCCATTAGAGGACAGTTGTAGGAGGGATAAAGGAGGATGGAGGAGAAAAGCTGAGACAAGAGTAGGTTGGAAGTGAGCTGGTGAGAAGGAGGTGGTCATCAGAGACAGATAAAGATTGGAGACAGGGAAGGGTCAGAGTAAAGGAGGGGGTGCATAGACAGGACCAAGTAAGGACACCTGCATTGGCCACGTCTGGAAGGCCAAGTCTGGAAGGGATTATGATAGGCAGATGGTAAGACTAGTGGGGCCATAGCTTGATTGAGGCTGGGGTGCAAGTCCTAGAAACATGGGGAGTGTTGTTGACCTGAGCCAAACAAGTGGTCGCACCAAAACCCTGAAGTCCCCAAAGGAAACTGGGATAAAGCAAGAGAGAGACCAGCCTGCAGCCATAATCCATATTCTGGTGGGGTTGGCAAACAAGCCAAGAGTACTTCTGCAAGGAATCTGAGGCGGGAGGGCATAGGAAGGGATCGAGCCAAGGAGAGGCTTTGACCTCATGGAGCATAACTGCTCTTGGCCGGGGAGGGTGCAAAAATGACTGCAACCTAAAAATCTATATGCGGCAGATTGGGGAGAACTCAACTGTCATCTCAATGTTAAGCAACAAAAGCCCAGCAGGGCAAGTGTTCCCTAACAAACTTTACCGAAGGCTCCTGGAACTTGGGAACCCCAAACGAATAATGAGTGACTTCATGCGATTCTCATCCTGGGCAAAAACTGCTTTATACAAGGGAACTTGGATTTAGGACAATGGTCCTCTTTAGACTAGGACTAAAACTGTGAAAACAAAACCAAAATATCGAGGCTGAGTACCCCAAAAGGAAATACACCGAACACGGGTTACAAAGGAACATACAAAGTACTTTCTTTTATACTGAATCCAGTTACGAAGAACAGAGCAAAAATCAGATGGCTATCGGCCCACAGTGTAACACAACGAACTCGAGCGTGGTTCAGTGTGTTCAGTGAGAGACGCTGTACATTAGAATGCATTGGTTTTTTATACTCTTTGTGAGCACGATGTCCAGCCCCACTTCGGGTTAATATTCCGCTAATACATCACCGATCTAGGGTTCATGCCAAGTCTCGCACATCCGCATATAACTGGGTTGCTTTTAATACATAAATCAACAAGCCTATACGGCAACTGTGTATTCTTGGATTTCCCATGCAGGTCTTCTCAAACATTAATACAATGTAGTTAAACAAGTGTTCTACGTTCAGTATTTGAATACATTGTTGTTAACATATGCTTGCGGATTAGTTTCATTGCCCGAGTAATCCTTTACACACAGGTCACTGAAGGACAAGGTCTCAGTTCACGACCTCAACAAGTGGCCTGCAGGCAAGTTACATATTAGCTACATACAGAGGTCAAGACGGCCATGTTGTATTTTGGAATGACATCGTCCACCATTTCAACTCACAGGGTGACTTTACAAAGCGAACCTAAAATGGCGGATTGACCTAAAATGGCGGCTTACATTGATTCTAAGGTCAGGACCTTGCAACACGGATTTCTTTGCAAGCGACTTATAAGCAGCTTGGCCTAGGCCAATATACATATACTTATTGCGATAGGAGGAATGATATAATTTCTCATATGACAAACCCTCCTTTTGGCCTATTCCAAGTGCTAAAACTACTTTGGATCTCCTTGCAAATAACTCCATGCATCATCGTCCATGCACCCTGAATCGCTGTCGGAAATATCTATTGCCATTAGGTCATTCGCTAAAATTTCTTTCAACACATATTCTTTGGAAGTTTTATCTGGGGCATACACTTTATGTCCTATCATACCTTTTGCTTGTGCGCAACATCCCCCTAGCATCGAACATATACTAGGTAGACACTGAATACAGCAACAAAGAAACAACAGGATCCCCAAAATAATCAGCAAGACCGAAACTACCTTCCAACCCCAAGATTGCATGAAGTCCCAGAACCAAGCGTTAAGATCCCAGTTTCCCTCGGGAACATGCACTTCTGAACTAAGGACGTGCAGATTCTGTATTGCCTTGAAGATGGTTGGGGAGGAATCTGGTACGAAAACACAGCAAGCGGACCCCACTAATTTACACAATCCACTGCGTTCAGCCAGAATGACATCTAATGCCATCCGGTTCTGAAGTGCTACTAGTCTTATCGCCTTCTGTTCTAATGTCATATTATAGAGTATGTCTGTGGTCCGGTTGATGGTTCTCTCCAGTATGCTTGCTAGTTTTCTGATATCTTCGGAATTCGCTATCTGCCCCCAAAATGGCACAACTGATTTTGCTATATCTCCCAAGATTTGTGCTGGGGTGTCACCATTCTCGTCTCGCCGTGGACGAGCCTTTGAAACCTCTCTTGTACTAGCTATAAACACCACAGGTAACAGGATCCCTAAATAACAGGTTCCCTGCCAATCCCTGGGCCACCATGGGAATGCTACATTACGGCAGACAAAATAGACAGATTCGCCTACATACAAAGGTCTGTTTTCCCCAGTAAAATTTGAAACGTTGGCACAACCTAGAAAATCTCCCATTGACTGAGTTCCATTCCTCTGTATGCAAAAAGAAACTGAATCGGGGCTATGATTAACAGAATAAGAAGGAGGCATGGCATCCTTATTGCCTATCGGAGCCATCTTAAAGGAAATCAAAGATTGGAAAGGACGAGACAGTTTATCAGAAGGCCTAATAGAAGCAACGTTAGGTTTACTCCTGTTTGCGAAAAGCGAGCATCCCAGGGGAGTCAAAACACGTTTCTCAAAACTATTCAAATTGATGCCATCAAAGTTCCCTGAGATGCTATCATTCCAACGGCCAAAGAACAGTGCTCTAAGAGAAGCATAACAAGCAGTTGTCAAAGGTAAAGGATAAATATACCAACCGAGCCCCTCTTGGCGCTATTTACTGCTTTGGGATTGTTGGTTGCAGCATTAGCGAGGGGTTCTGTTTCTTGTCTAACGTGTGGCACTGGGTGAGGAAGTTTCTTGATGTGGGACGCGTGAATCCAGTTCTTTCTTCCAGCGACCCACACCGCTGTTTGGGTGACCAACAGGACCTGGAACGGGCCACGCCAGCGAGGTGCAAGGCAGGAAGAGCACTCAAATGCCTTGTTGAGCACCCAACTTCCAGGCCGTATACTGTGGCCCGGGTCCTCGTATCGCATAGGTAAAGCTTTTCGTACCTGGTGATAAATCAAATACAGGTTTTTAGTCAACTGGCTGCAATAATCTGAAAGTAATACATTTTCAACATTTCTCAATGAATTGCATTTAGGAAGGTTCCAGATATTGGCAGGTCTCCCCATTACCACCTCAAATGGAGAGAGCCCAGTCTTAGTTTGAGGGGTTGTACGCATGGATAATAACACGATCCGTCCGGCCATTTTAATTTAGTGCCAGCACACGTCTTAGCGAGCTTGTTCTTGATGATACCATTGTGTCTTTCTACTAATCCGGCGCTCTGAGCATATCTGGCCGAATGGAACCGTTTGTCGATCTGTAATGCCGCACATATCTGCAGAATTACAGCAGCGACAAAATGTGGACCATTGTCCGACCAGATAACTCTTGGTAGCCTGAACCGCAGGAAGTACTCCTTTAACATGGTTTTCGCAGTAGTCATGGCTGTAGCATCTTTAACAGGGAAAGCCTCAACCCATTTACTAAAAGCACAGATGACCACCAGCACATATTTTTTATTGTCACATCGTTCCATTTCAATAAAGTCAAAGTGGATAACTTCAAAGGGGACAGAGGGTGGCCCAAAACTTCCCCTTGGAGTTGCTGTCCCCTTTCCCACATTGTGCTGTAGGCAAATCATACAATCCTGGACGTAGCGCTGGGCAAATTTCGAAATTTTGTCATTTGCCCAAACTTTCTCTAACATTTTTGTCATCTTCTGGGCACATATATGCGTAGGACCATGGGCCATGATGGCCATCATCATTATATACGCGTCAGGGAGTAGCCATTTCCCTTCAGCTATGTCCACCCAACACCCGTCATCATTAAGTTTCCCCAAGCCTTCAGCTCACCTCTTGGATTCTTTTAACGTGGCATCGGCTTGGATATCCCGTACAGACCCAACACCCTCATCCATTGCATAAGTATTTACAGTCTCCCTTGAAACATACATCTCCATAAGGGGATCGGTAGCAGTTTGTCTAGCTATCTGATCAGCGAAAGCATTCCCTTTCCCTATGTCATCTGTAATCTTTCGATGTGCTGCACATTTCATAACTGCTAACTGAGTAGGGAGTGAAAGCGCTGACAGTAGTTGTACTATTAGGGAGCCATGTTGGATTTTAGTGCCATGTGAAGTTAGGAACCCTCTCTCTGACCAAAGTCTCCCAAAGTTGTGAACCACCCCAAAGGCATACTGACTATCAGTATATATATTTACTGCAAGCCCTTCGGAAAGTTCACAGGCTCGGGTCAATGCTATAATCTCTGCGGCCTGCGCAGAGTTATGCGTAATTCCACGACCGTGCTTAATATGGTGATTGCATAAGCAGCTGTGGATGTACCATCTGGAAGTTTGAGCAAGAGCCATCACAGAACAGCTCTCCTTGCAGATTATCCAAAGGAGTATCTTTCAAATCAATTCTACCCTTTGTCTCTTGTTTGGTAGTATACAGACAGTCATGTGACTCTTCATCGCCGCAAGTAGTATCTTGCGGGAAAGGTAGGAGTTCAGCCGGATTAAGAACACAACACCACTTAATTTGAATGTGAGGAGCAAACAAGATCAATTCATATCTTGTCAACCGTGCCGAAGTGAGGTGTTGCGTTTCGGTTAGGTTCAGTAGAACATCTACAGAGTGAGGCACCATCAGGGTTAGATCATGGCCTAGGACCATTCCCTCACTCTGTTTTACAGACGCAGCAGCAGCGACAGCTCGCAAACATCTTGGCAAAGTGCATGCTACAGGATCAAGGGCGGAAGAAAAGTAACTGCACGGCCTATTCTTCCCTCCATGTTCCTGCGTTAATACAGCCAAAGCACATCCATCACATTCATGCACAAACAACACAAAGGCCTTTTCATAGTTTGGTGTGCTCAAAACTGGTGCAGAGCATAATGCAGTCTTAAGTAAGTCAAACGATTGCTGGTGTTCCGCGTTCCACGGCAATGGCGAAGAAATGCCCTTCTTTGTCAAAGCCAACATCGGTTTGATCACTAGTGAAAAATTTGGGATCCACAACTTACAGTAAGAAGCCATACCTATCAAGGCTCTAAGTTCCTTCTGTGTATTTGGGACAGACATGCCAGAAATGTGTTTTATTCTTTCAGGGGTCAATCTTCTTCCCTCCTTTGACAGGAGATAGCCTAAATAGGCGACCTCCTGGCAACAATATTGACATTTTTTAAGCAAAGCTTTGTGACCATGCTTAGCTAGATGGATAAGCAGTAACACAGGCGCTCTCAGAGTCAGCAGCTAAAAGCAAGCGTTCAACATACTAAAGCAATGTACAAGTAGAGGGCAATTCAAGGGTATCGAGCTGTTCTTTCAAAGCCCTACTATAGATGCTAGGACTCTCTATGTACCCTTGAGGTGCACGAGTAAATGTGAACGAGTGTCCCCCTAAGGTGAACGCGAACAAGTATATACTATCCCTGTGTATAGGAATACTAAAGAAAGCATTCTTTAGATCCACCACACTAAAGTAAGTAGCTGTAGCTGGAATCATGGTTAAGATTGTCGTCACATTAGGCACAATTGGAAATTGTGGAGCGACGACTTTATTAATGGTGCGTAAATCAATTATGAAACGGAATGGAATTGCATTATCGCCTTTCTTGTACAGGGGTAAAATCGGACTATTACACAAACTTCCTGAAATTTCTTCAATCACCCCGCGATGCACAAAATCGGAAACAATGCCTTTCAAAGCTTGCTCGCCCTCAACTGAAATATTATACTGGGGAATGCGTGGCAGCTCGATTCCGTGTTTCAAAACTATCTTAACAGGTTCAATCTGTAAAACACCAACATCATTTTCGAGAACAGCCCATAAGCTCTCTGGTACATTAATGAATTCCGGCGGCAAAGTTCTAGTCAAGAATTGCGAGACAGAAAATTGCTGTAGTGAAATCGTCAAGCGCACTCTATCAGAAGAACAATAAATCACTGCATTTAATTATTTTAACAGATTCAACCCCAGAAAGTTCTCTCCACAATTCGAAGTCAACAGAAATGGACAGTGGTCCGTAAAGGGACCCAAAGAAATGGGTACCGGCGAAGAAACCGGACAAAAACTGGTGTGCCAGAAAACCCTACAGAAACATTGGTTTCCCCTGACAGTGGAATGTTTGGAACCCGCGAATGATCAATGGAACACTTCTTTGCTCCAGTGTCTATCAAAAACTGATGTTTCCTATTTCCCACCACCATTTCAACGTAGGGACCTTTCTGATTGACGGCAATAGGCGTAGGTTCCAAACCCTGCTTCGGGCAATCCTAACGAAACAGAATGTCATCAAAAGGAAGCTCTTTAGATAAATATGCAGCGGAAGGATGATCAAATATGTTCTTGGTGTCCACACTCGAAATCTGATTATCCTGTGAAAAAGGTTGCTGAGGATCCTGTGTAAACTGACCTCTGCCAGGGCCCTCTACACCCGGGCGACCTCTGGATTGTCTACCCATATTCCCGAATGTGTTATTCGACCTTTGTCGAAGGACGGGGCTTTGTGCACGCCAATGACCCTCTTGACGACAATAGGCGCACTAGTTAATGTTCACAGGACCCAAGGGCACATTCCCTTGCGGGACATACTGACCTCTAATCTGAGAACGACCCCCTCTGGGGCCTCTCACAATTTGTTGTAATAGCACTTTAGTCTTCAAATCACCTTTTCGTTTTTCAAATCTATCTTTTTCATTATTGACACTATTCTCGTAGTACTGAGCCATGTGCAGTGCTTCTGATTGCAATTTCGCCTGCCAAGCGCTCTCAGAAGACATAATTTGTGACTGGATGTCAGGCAGCAATCCACGCACAAATTTGTCCACAAATAACCTTTTCCCAGACTCTGTGCCTAGGTCTTGTCCACTGAAATCCGAGAATACCTGTTCGAACCGATTAAAGAACTCGTTAGCACCCTCAGACTTTCCTTGGACACAGGCTGTAAGTTTGTCCCAAATAATTATTTTCTCTGGAATTATGTTTTTTAATTTTGCAATGATTCTATCAGGCAAAGTCAATATCACCTGAGGCGGTCTTTCACCAGCTGGCCTTTCTCCATCGAGTCTAGTTATATTCACTCATGTATCTCCCAACCCTGGTACGTCGTCTATAGTTCTAACTTGTTTCCACAAATCTACGGGCAGGAGTACAGGGAATAACAAATTGATATCGCCTAAGGTGAACACTGAGGATTGCAAGACGGATTTCTTTATAGATTCCTGTCGGATATTTCCTAATATCAGGAATAGATTGCCTAATAGTATTAACTTCCTGTCTTGAGAACGGGCCGTGGACAAACTGTGATACATAATGTGCAGGAATGTCCACAGCGACTATACCTCGTGCAGCATTGGCCGCAATCTAAACCTTTGGGACAAATGTCAGAGGAACCTCTCTCATAGGCAACTGAGAAGTAGGTGACTCCGAATGCTTACTAAGCAACAGAGCTAAGTGGAGTGCTAAAGCAGTCGAAGGAGTGTCAGGGGAGAAAGCTCTCTTATAAATACTCAATAACTCTGTGGGACAACTAATCTTCCTTTTTACACAACCATCCTGTAGGTACTCTATCATTACCTGTATCACTTTCCTTTGCATTTCTGGCGTATACTGACTACATGTGTCATATATTTCAACTGGAGTTATCGACATATCTGAAATCCATCTAAGCGCGTCCTTCGTACAAATTCGTGCTTCCTCAGATATCGATTTACGACAAGGAAGGAACCGTTTCTGCATATACATACTTTCCCCCTCGTCATCCTCATTCTGCAACTTTTCTAACTCCTTTCTATACCCAAATAACCTCTCGACATGCTCATTTACTTTCTCCACAGTGTCTCTAGAAAACGCTAAAGTATTCAGATCCCTTAACCCTTGCGGGAGATCTGTATTATTTAATTTTCCCCACATTATACGTAAATTAAACCCTAAACCTTCAATAAAAACATTTTTCTCAGGAAAATTATCCATATTACAAAGTGTGGCAAAAACATTAGCTTGATCATCCCTTTCTATACAATGCTTAGCCCATGCAATCAAATCATGTTTCTTCTCTGGTGGTACAGTATTGCGAGCGACAACCTTTGACCCTGCACCTCGATCGACTACAAGCGGCTCAGAACCACTTGGAAGAGAGGGAGCAGGCAAATTCAATGGAGGTACTGTAACTGGTCCGATAAGAAGAGGTGAAGGAGCCGGAGGAAGGGGAACATTAGGAGGAGCAGGAACAACGGGAACAACAGCAGGTAGAGCAGGAATAGCAGGAGGAAGAGGCAAAGCAGCAGGAAGAGGAACATACGGAGGCGGCGGAGAGGCACCAGGCCTTCGTTCATTTAACAATTTGTCTATGAATTCATCGGAAGCATGGAGTTCTTTGGAAAGATAGATTTTCTGAATTCCAAGTGAGAAAGCCCTATCCATATTCCTAGTCGATTCAGAATGTTTATCTTGGTCATACAATAATGCCCTTTCGGCATTCGTCTTATGACAGCACGCGTGTTTTTCTCTACTTTTAAGTTGTTGCAACGCTTCTTTTTTCCAATTCTGCAAAACATCAAATGCTGCAGGTCTAGCCTTTTTCTTTAATAGAATTGACTCTAAATACTCAATACGAGGGATTTCAAAACTACCATTGATTGGCCACTGAAATTCGGAGGCATGTCTGGTTTGTCTGTGCCAAATGTCATTAAATATTATACTTCCAATGTGATGCTTACAGTACATAGTACATGCCGGTGACCCCTCCTGTGGTGCGGGACGGCTAAATTCCAAAGATTGTCTATCGCTGCGGAACAACGCCCTGAAGCAGGTAGAGAATTTCCCAGGCATATCAAATTATTGGTGTCACCTGGTCAATAATTGTGTCTGCAGATACAATCCGCCATATTCAAATTATCAGGGTTGAATTAAGAGTCGGGTCACGACTCACCTGAACAAACCTAAGGAGGTCCGAGCGGATTTCAAAGAATCTTACCTAACTAATCTTACCTCGTGTATGGTGATTTCGGCAAATCTGCCCGCCTCGATAAGTGGACCCACGTCAAGATGCTGTCTCGGACCACAAGCTAATCGTCCAGGGATCGGGTCGTGCAGCACTGCTGAGGTGTCGCGTCTCGTTCAGTGGGGCCCCTTTTTGTCACACCGTCCGATCTCGGTCCGATAGCCTGCGTAAACCTTCAACGATCCGGCATCAATCTTGAGGGTCCCTATTCGGGCACCAACTGTGAAAACAAAACCAAAATATCGAGGCTGAGTACCCCAAAAGGAAATACACCGAACACGGGTTACAAAGGAACATACAAAGTACTTTATTTTATACTGAATCCAGTTACGAAGAACAGAGCAAAAATCAGATAGCTATCGGCCCTCAGTGTAACACAACAAACTCCAGCGTGGTTCAGTGTGTTCAGTGAGAGACGCTGTACATTAGAATGCATTGGTTTTTTATACTCTTTGTGAGCATGATGTCCAGGCCCACTTCGGGTTAATATTCCGCTAATACATCACCGATCTAGGGTTCATGCCAAGTCTCGCACATCCGCATATTACTGGTTTGCTTTTAATACATATATCAACAAGCCTATACGGCACCTGTGTATTCTTGGATTTCCCATGCAGGTCTTCTCAAACATTAATACGATGTAGTTAAACAAGTGTTCTACGTTCAGTAATTGAATACATTGTTTTTAACATATGCTCGCGGATTAGTTTCATTGCACGAGTAATCCTTTACACACAGGTCAATGAAGACCAAGGTCTCAGTTCACGGCCTCAACAAGTGACCTGCAGGCAAGTTACATATTAGCTACATACAGAGGTCAAGACGGCCATGTTGTATTTTGGAATGACATCGTCCACCATTTTAACTCACAGGGTGACTTTACAAAGCAAACTTAAAATGGCGGATTGACCTAAAATGGCAGCTTACATTGATTCTACAGTCAGGACCTTGCAACACGGATTTCTTCGCAAGCGACTTATAAGCAGCTTGGCATAGGCCAATATACATATACTTATTGCGATAGGAGGCATGATATAATTTCTCATTTGACAAAACAACCCTTTCACCCACGTGAGTTTCCTCTGATCTCCTGCCCTGCAATATTGTTTTGAAAATTCATCCTTTGTTTTAAGTCTTCTTTCCACCACAGTCTTTTTTTAAATAATAAACCTACAATATATCTCACTCAATAATGTTGTTTCCTTGGTCTGTGACAGGTGGTGTCAGAAATGGGCTCAGTGGGACCAGATTCAGGTGTCCCACCCAAGATCAACTCACCTCCTCAAAGGGGTATTCATGTCTAATAAAGTCAACTCCCATATAGGGCTACTCCTGAGGCTTATGGATTTGATCTTTATAGTGTGGAAGAAACAGTGGTTCAGGCTGAGCAAAAAGATTAGTGTCCATTGACTTGATGATCAAGATAACCCAAATCATGTAGGGTAGATGATCTTACCAAGTCTGGTCTAGCAGCAAATTACAGCATTCATGTAGGAAAGGGAGTAGTTGACTGTGATTACTGGGAGGTGATGAGGGTTGTTATGAATCATTCCGATTTCCCCTCACTGGCTTAGTAGGGAGATGCGAACATCCAGTTGATAAAGCAAAAGAGTTGTCCCCGCTGAAGTGTGGCGTAAGATGGTTTAGGTCCACACATCCTAAAAATAGGGGTTCACGTTTACTACTCTCTTGGGATAATCTAGGGTCCTTGCCCACTTGTCTGCTCTTCAGCAGAATGATCTCTTGTTAAAGGGTGCCTTCAAGTAATTGAGCCCTCTAGAGGAAGGGACTAAGTAACAGGGTATTTTCTGTTGTATTGTGGGGAGAATGCTGCAGAGGGTGATGGAACTTCTAGAAATGAAGGACCAGTTGGATCCTGAGTGCCTGAAAGGCACCCATCTTTGTAACACTGCATTGAGCACATAGGTTAGGGGCCAAACTAGGTGCCTATAGTGTTCTCACAAGGAGATAGTTAGAAGGGGTGTTTGCCATTAGGTCATCGCCATTAGACAGGAAAACCCTTAGACAATAGGGGTTACCGATCTCAAGAGACCATCCTGAAGTTGAGGGAAGCCTGGGCTAGAGAGGGAATGGCCCTCACTAAACGAAAGAGCGAGAGAGAGGGATGGCCCTTAGCGAGCAGCTTTTTGATTATTCTAATAAAAACCCTTTAATTGTCTTCGGGAGTGGGCGGGTTTTTGAGGCCATCTGTGACAGAACCCACGTATCTTTGTCCACCACATAGCCGATTCATGAAAGTGACTTTAATGCGAGCCTATGTAAACGTGCTGTTGCACTTGCAAGATGCGTAACTTTCATTTTCTTTTATTCTTGACAGGTTGGAAGTTCTACAAATACATTGCAGGCTATTAAGATTGCTCTTGCTGACAGTAACACCGAAGCACTATACCTGCTAACTGATGGGAGGCCTGACCAGGTACAGTACTCCATGTGATCCCTACAGGGCTTTTATGGTCTAGTGTGATCCTCTGAGCCTAATCGCGTTGCTAATAACATTGCATTCGTAAACCTCACCCAGCCACAGTTCTTATCGCAAATTTGACTCTGAATATCTCCAACATCTTATATTATCATTATTCGTGACTTGGAGTCATATTCATATACATAAAGTCTGGTGTTATAGGGCCAAATATGCTGCATTTTCTGAGGATATTTACTCAAAATACCCTTGAATACAATGAATCTACATGAGTTAATTTCAGTGGTTATCCTGAATACCTTGTGTGGTTGGGGGCTCTCGGGGGCCAGACTTGGAGAAGCTTGCTATTTCTGTCAGAGGTCAGATCTGGTGTTAACTCATAAAAGTTATATTTTATGAGAAAATCAGCAAACACTTGCTTCGGAAGATAAGGTTGCAGGCAGTTTCAGGCCTCCAAATATGTCCTTCTATGGAAAGTATGATCCACAAAAACCTAATATTATTTTGTAAACCAAATTCTGACATTTAGTCTCAGCACACAATAGAAAGAAGATGTTTTTGCTTTGGTTTGCTTTAATAAACTTGGTTTTATTTCATTACTGCTTACATGGCCCTACAAACAGTTGAAAGGCTGATTTGGGGCTTTTCATATTGCATTGCAGAAGTATATCAATATTACAAAAACAACAGAAAAGAATACAACATAGTTAATACAAAAATACTGATTATAGTTTTCAATAAAAAGGCAGAGGGCCTCATTACGACCCTGGCGCTGCCGTAAGGAAGGGTGCCGGTACGGGACCGTCACCCTTCATTACGGGAGCGCCTATTACGAGGTTCCCTTTGCAGGACTCGGAACAGATGTCTAGTAAAACCAGGCGTCCTTTCCAGGTCCCGCGAGGGGAACAGGGAGCTAATAACGGCTGTTATTTACTTGCCAGTTATTAGCTCCCTCCCCATTCCGATTGAGCCCTATGGGGGCTCAAATGGGAATAGGGAATGGTTCCTTCAAGGAGGAATTACCGGGTCCTCCAATGTTGGAATGACCCGGTTATTCCTCATTGAAGGAACCCGGTTTTGGAGCCCGGTATGGAGGCAGCCATGGTGCTAATAGCACCATGGCTGCCTCCATACTCGTAATGAGTCCCAGAGTCCTATCAAATGAAATTCAGTATAAACATTGCAGCCTTATCCAAGCCAATGAATGTGTCTGGACAAGTGCTTTGGTGAAGTGTTTTGGCTACTGTCTCGCTGGTTGCTGCAGAGGACTTTGCTCCAGAGGACTTTAACGTGAGCGAGCCCAGGCGAGGCTGTCTGTCAACCTACACGAACAATAGCAGCAAGCTGATTGGCTGGTAAGCGCTGCTCGAAATGTGTTCAGTGAACTTGCTATTGGCCCATAGGAAGTCTATTGGCCATTGTTAGCCGTAACGGCAATTTCATTGACATTTTCTTTTTCTCTTTAGCGTTTAACACCCGGAACTATACAAAAGCACCATGTGTGCGCGTGCATTTGGACAAATGCTTTGGTGAAGTGTTTTGGCTACTGTCTCGCTGTCTAGCGAGTCAGCGTGGGAGTGTGGAGGTGCTTTTTGGAATTTTATTTTGTTTTCTATCTTGGTTATAGTTTATCTTTGTCTTTCATTGTGTATGGTATTTTTATTATTTATTCATACCTAGGTGAGCTCACGCTAACTAGGTGAAAATAATTGGGTGCCGGGTGAAGCTAACAACTGATTTATTTATTTATTTTTGTATTGTTGAGTTGCCGCAGTGGTTGAATGAAACATTATACTCTGACTAGCAATATGCCACCCATTTAAGTCCTAAGGGCGAAAATTGATGCACCGTGCCGCCACAACATAAATGGGAATGCCCTCTTGCAATGTCGCCTAACTGTCCTGTTACCGAGTGCAGGACGCATAATTGCTAAGCGTTCGGCCTCAGTGTCTCAAGATATCAGATTATGCCCACCTGAGAGTTTAGTTCCTCATGCTGAGTGCAATGGTGACTCTGCCTCTCATAGCCCCCAAACCGTTTTCCAGGTGGCAAAGGTGACAAGTCAGCAATTGAGTCACATGAGTGATGATACCACAAATATCAAGTGTATGGGAAATGTTGCTGCAGTTTTTGAAAGCGAATCAAACGGTGCTCCTACGGACACCACGATAATTGCTGCCTGCCTTACCGAAGACACGCGGCTATTATCGTCTGATGTGACGAAGGATAGGATGCTGCAGCCGGTGCTGTGCTCTGTTTTGGCGCAACAAAAACTAAGGCAAGCACAAGCCCATTTAGCTATGATAGGGGAAATTGAGGAGGAGGACATTGAATTTATGAATCTCTCTAAGAAAACCCAAGAAGAAAGCAATAAAGTGCTATATATTTGTTCGAATACTGGTGACTTCATTCAACTGGAAGAAGGTGATAAAAATCACTCAAAAACAGATATAGAAGCCTTATCACCAGCTCTGTCCAATTTTGATGACCAAAAAGAGGAGGCAGTAAGAACCACCAGAGACAAGGAAAATCCTCCTACTCAATATGTAGAGGAATCAGTTTCTTTCCTAGCCCCCACGCCAAGGCAACTTAGGTTTGAGCCAGGTGCTCGGGACTCTGAGTTTTTGATTAACTCCATCAATAAAGGTAGGAGTTCCTTCCCGGAGGCCCCCGCCCTGAATAATACCCTATCTGCCATGAACAAGGCCTTACTAACTGTTGCAAAACTCTATGAGATATTAGATACGAAGGTCACCAAACAAACTGAATATATTGAGCAACTGCTACTACTGATATCAACTAATGGGACCCAATCTCAAGAGGGCATGCAAGCTCATGCATCGGAGTTGAACTGTGGTAACATTTCTAAGCCAGTTTCAACTCAAACAATTGCAAACAATAGTATTAACCCTTTGCCAGCTCAGCAGACCACAGAGTTAGGTGAACACTGCACGGCGATTGTAGAGCAATGTGCTCCTAGTAAAATGGCGCACTTGGAAACAGTGGGGCTGGCTAACATTACTCCTGAACGCCCTGAGGTAGTGGTCGAAATGCCAAACCCCACAGTCATCTCAAAACCAGTGGCCACGCAACAAACAGAGACAGATATGCCTGTGCGAGAGCTGGTCCCTACAAACATATTTGAAGTTTTTGGTGCTGTTGGGTGCAAAACTAGAACCTCAAGAGCAAGTAAAAAACGTAAAGTTCTGCTGGCAAAATCACAGACTTCTAACTTGAGGCCTCCTAGCGCTAATAAACTGATGAAGACTATGGTAGGGAATCTGACAAAAGTAAACATAAATCAATCCAGCTTCAATCCTTTTAAGTCCACTACGCATGAACAGGAAGTAGATTGGAGTGTTGTATCAGGGTTGCCATACAAGCCACTGGACGATTTGGCAAGGATGGTAACAGCTATTGACAACCAACAGGTTCTTCAGAAAAGCTTACAGGAGGTAGTTGCACCCACACAATCAGTTGTGGCAGTTGAGGCGGTAAGTGTGAACCCTGAGCAAAATGCCAATGCACCGGTTTCGTCTACGATGGCAGTTGTCCAGAAGCAGATACAAAGCTCAATTGAATCCTACATGAAGCTTCAGCCTACTCAATTATAAAAGATAACATCGGCTGAGCAAGATATTCTACAGCAAACAAATAACAGAGTACAACCTACTATTGCTAAGGACTCCACTCTAAACACTGCTCAAATTGCAAGTGCAATTGACCAAACAGACCAGATCCTTATACCCCCCAAGCATCTAAGAAAACTGACACTCATACTGTCGACTTGTCAGAGGAGATCAGAGTTTCGGTTGATGCTTATATGGCACAGAACGTCAAATCACACTCAACCAATAGCTACTTACATCAACCAATGCAAACGATAACAACACCTTCTCCAAATATAACAAGACAAGAAATACCCGATGAAATCAAAGCATCTATTGAAGCTTATGTAATGCATACAAATGCCACCAATCAAAACGTCATGTCACTACATCCAACAGAAAAAAGGTATCCATCAATAATGCCATTACTAAAGGGACCCCAATTTTCCATTTCTAATAATCAGGATAAGTGGGTTGCTAGATCGCCACAGTATTGCGTTAGGAGTAATACCGATCCATGTGGTCCAACTTCTGCTAGACCGTTAAATCATGCAAAGGAGAGATCTGCTCAAAACAAAGAAAAAAAAGATCAGACTCACCATTGTTTAATCATCAAGTGTCAGGATACACCATACAAAAATATGACCTGAACCGTACAAGCGTGTTAAACATCTGTGCAGAAATTCCTGCCCTGGCTCCTATAACAACCGTCGACATTGACCAGATAGAATTCATTAATCACACCGACTTGTCCTCGGCCTGGTTGTATATACGGTCAGCCTTGGTAGCAGACACACTTTGGCAAGCAAGAATGACATTATTTGATATGGGCTTCAGCTTAACACAAGAAATGCCCTCTGGTGTCCCAACGATACAAGGACACGTGTCACGAATCTTTATGTCAACTCGTAATGGCTCACCTCAGCCAGGTCTAGCAGATCAAGTGAAGTCTGCATAACTATTCACAGATACAAAATCCATAAGTTTGATATCCTGGAATACAAGGGGGCATAGACATCTAAACTCTGTATCCACTGGGGAACTAGCTGACAGTGACATCATAGCCCTCCAGGAAAACTGGCTTATGTTACCTCCTATTTGGGATTCTCCTGTAATTTTGTTCACATCAGCAGAAAAAGGTTTTCTGGGCAGACCCAAAGGTGGCTTGTTGATAGCGGTTAAGAAAACTAGTGGATTTCAAACAAAGCTTTGCAGGTCTCCATCACCCTCCTTTCAAGTTGCCAAATTGTCTAACAGTAATCAAAATCTGGCTATAGAAAATATATATTGGAGCATTAACACACTAAAATCTGATATTTTCTTTGATCAACTTGTTAATGCATTGGATACCCTAGTATTAGATGTTGGACTAATGCACATTATTATACTTGGTGATCTTAATCTACATTTTATTCTGAATGTGGATGTTGAATTAGCAGGAAATGAACTGATCTGGTCCACAATTATGGCAGAAAGTAATTTTGTTATGATGAATGGGAATATGCGGGGAGACAGACCAGCGTAGGTCACATGGCAAAGAGGCTCTCAGCATGCTATCTTAGACTACATATACATCAATGCAACTGTCTTTAATTGTGTCTATACGCTGGAGGTACTACACACTGACCTAAGTGACCATAATAGGTTAAAGTTATCATTTGAGATTGTGGATCCCCAAACAACAATGACAATAAATCCAAATATATCAGGTGTAACAGTAAGCAACCGGGGTAGCAGATTGAAGTGGACCCGAGCTAAACTACGAGTCCTCGATCAAAATCTGGAAAAAATATATCGATGTACTGGAATGGTCAATGATGATTATACACTTGCCATGCAGATGTTCAGACAAACCAATAGAGGTGAAAATCCTACTAAACAGCAACATATCCATGTTTTTGATCTGGATATCAAGCATCAGAAAGCAGATTTAAGGTGACAAATTCGGCAGTTGCTGATGTCGCCCACAATAGACTCTAAAACTAAAACTAATTTTCTAAAAAAGCAATGTAAAAGGTGGCTTAAAACCAGAAGAGCCAAGCAATACAAATTGGATGGGGTGGAAATGCTGAGGCAATTAATTATTAAATCTACAGCTGGCATTTTGGCCCTGCTCAATCACATATCTGGAAATCTTCAAGTGATTACCCAGACCAATTCGATATCAGCGGAGGCTTGGCAGGTGTATTTTCAAAATTTGTATCATTCACCTTTCACTAATCTGCAATTATGTCTGCAAAGTGAGGTATCATCCCATGACTTTTTGTTTGACATCGATGATATTAAACTCTGCATTACTAAATTAAGTACATCCCGGGCTGTGGGCCCTGATGGGCTGCATAATGCTATGCTTAAAATGCATTTGAATGAATGGGCCGGAATTATATATCGTATCTATGTCCAGGTCTTTAAATCTGGTCATATTCCTGAGACTTGGCAAAAATCGATTATCCTGCCTATCTTTAAAAAAGGTGATCGTGAAGATCCTAGGTCTTATAGACCGATAGCGCTACTAAATTGCCCTGGAACATTATTCGCCAGACTATTATTAAACGTCTTTAACACCTGGCTGAATAGTAAAAATTTGCGAGACCCATTTCAAACGGGGTTCTTACAGGGCATAGGTACTGCCATTAATATGATCACCCTTTCAAGCATTATCCAGAAAGCCTACCAGTGAAATCAACCATTGTATATAGCATTCATCGATTTCAGGATGGCTTTTGGTGCAGTTCCAAGAGAGCTTTTGTACAAAAAATTGGCCGATGCAAATTGCCCTTGGGAAATCTTAAAATGGATTATTCAACTGCACTCAAATACTACGATCCAGGTTAGATTAACAAAGGGTGGTTTACTATCAGCTCCAATTGAAACTGCCAGAGGCCTGAAGCAGGGGTGTCTGTTAGCGTCTGCTTTATTTAACTTTTTTATTTCAGATGTTAGCCATGCTTTCTCACAGATGACCACGGATTCCCCAAGAATCATGGGTGTGCAAATTCAAAGGCTACTGTACGCTGACGACATGGTAATCATGTCCCACACTCCAAAAGGGTTGCGTGTCTTATTGGGCGCACTGGATAAATATACTCAAGCAAATTGTATAACTATTAATATTCCAAAAACAAAAATAATTAAATTTGGTACAAGAAGTCAAAGCTCAGCTCGGCTTCAGTGGCCTTTGCAAAATTGCCAAATTTCTGTGACAACTTCTTATGTGTACCTGGGTATGATCATATCTAATCAACGGGCGAATGAGCGCTTCAAACAACTAGGGTTGCTAAAACTTCAAACGGCTATCTCACAAGCCTGTATCATTAAGGCAAGGTATTGTAAGTTTTCAATTGTGCCAATAATTACTTATTTTAAATTAAAAGTAATTCCTGTCATATTGCATGGTGCTGAGACTCAGAAACTGATGACCTACTCTCAACCCTTGCCACTTCTAAGATATGAACTGGGTTTAATTTCCGTATACGTGATCTTTAAATGGAAGTTATGTGTGCTATACCGTAAATGTCTGATGAATCAGCTAACAAAGGGAATTACTAATATCATTTCAACTTACCTGCTGAGTTCAGCAGATCTCTTTCCTAAGATGTGGCACACAAAAACACAGTCCATCTTAGAAAAAGCCCAAATTGATGCAATCTTGTTAATTGAGAACCCAAACCGAGCTAAAACTAAAATCTGGGAATCGGATTGGATTCAAACTCGCATGGCATGTGCAAAATATAAACATTTTTTGGAATATCCATTTAAATTGAAACAATATCATAATGTTGCAAATTACATGGTCAAATCGCCTATCCCAGGCCATCGTGACGGCTTTATGAGATTTCGCTTGAACTTATGTTTGACTAATGATGTGTTAAACAGGCATAACATTGGTGGATCTGTCTTAAATTGCCGCTACTGCAAACAGCATGTAGAAACTCTCAAACACCTATGTACTGAATGTCCAGAATTGTTGTTGGCGCGATGTGTTCATTTTAAGCAATTATTTACTGAATATAGGGACATGACAATGGACAAGTTATGGGAGTTATTATTCTATACTAAGAGGAAGGCGGTGAGATTCGCTGTTGCAAACTACCTGCACCAATTGATATTGTAAATATATGTGCATTTGAAAAGCCTAGTCCTGAATAATGGCCCTTCGGGGTTGGGGATATATGATGATAATTTTAATGTTTTAATATGTTGGTTTTGTATCATGGTCATATCAGTTAATGGCTGTTAGTATTTTATGTGTATGTGTAAAAAGACAAAATATGTATGTGTAGTATGTTAAATGGGTGTTATGTCTAACCTATTGTTTGGTCTTGAGTTGAAAGGTCTCGCGTTTCTCGCGACCAAATCAACTAATAAAAAATAAAAAGAGAATGTGTCTGTTCCTTAGTGATTTAGGCAAGGTGTGCAGAAAGCCACACTCCCAGACTACAATATATGACATCCTGATACTTGCAGATAATTCTTGCGCTGCGCTAATCTGACTCCTGGGAACATATGATAGGGCCATGCAGGGTAGATATGATGGGTTTACTTTCGTGGTATCTTTCATTACTTTAACTGGCCTGAGCAGGCCCATTCTTCCATTAGCTTTGGTTTCCTGGTTATGTTGTTTCAGATCCAAAAACATCTTCAGGGCATAACATGGCTGTGTTTATAGAAGACACTATGATTCTTCTGAATGTTTGAAAACTGGGCCCCGAATTTCGATTATAAAGCTGTAGAGGTGTTTTTTTTTAAAAGCATCAAACTCGACGCCCACTGGCCCCTATGGTCTAAGTAATTATGTCTTTAAAAATGATTTACAACTATGGACCGTAAAACTTTATATGGTGTTTAAAAACATGATTGCCTCATAAACTACTCCTGGGTCCTGGAAACTTTCAACAATAATTTCGATCTATACAAAAAGGTGATCTGCTCAATCTGGCAAATTACCAACCCATAGCTCTTTTCGATCTTGAGAACAAGATATTTGCAGCTTTAATCTTACCCGAATTAGAACTAGGATCGGAAACTGCAGGGTACCTGAGTAAATTCCAAATTGGATTCAGAAAAGGGGTGGGTACTACCATAAAAGGGTTTATTGTACATGCATTGCAGCAAAGTGCCAAGTCTGAATATAAGCCCCCCGTTTTGATAGACTGTATCTATGTTTAACTGGTCTTTGCTCTGGAAAAAATTAGACAAGTGTAATATCCTCTGCCCATTGTTAGCTATGCTTGTCTGTCTACATTCAGACACACACCTACAAATTAGGTTGAATTTGCAAAGTCCTCTAACACAAGAATTTCCAACTTAGAGGCCTTCATCAAGGGTGCGTTCTTGCCCCATGTCTCTTTAACCTGTACATGTCAGATACAGGGGACTTTTCAGCAGTTCTTCATTTGTGACTCCCAAACTTAAAACCATACAAATTCATTGGTAAGCGTATGCAGACTATTTGATTTCTTTTTTAGACCACATGCAATTGGGTTTCCAACACTTAATTAATTCCATGGTCCAATACCCTGACAATAATGATTTAGTAATCAATGCAAAAAAAGAGGTGATGGGTGGAAGATTCAGAATGCATCTTAAGCCTCTGGCAATTGCTCTGGGCAACCCGCCAGACCATTGTTCTTTGCCTGCCAAGCCATTACAGAGAGGGGATAGACATATGCAAATAAGACATGGTCCCACCCCCAAAAGGGCAGTCCAGCCCGAACTGCTAGGTCACATTCCTTCTGCACGAGACCATAACCATTCCCAGACATGTTTCAGACTCATTAGGCATCATAAATGAGGAGTATCTTGGGTCTCTAGGCCTAGCAGGCATGGGACCCATGTCTTGGCATACTGGTCCCACTCAGGGCAGCAATGCAAAAGAAAGAGGTGATGGCTGGAGGGTTTACAATTAATTTTAAACCTCTGGCAATTGCTCTGGGCAACCCTCCAGACCATCATCCTTTGCCTGCCAAGCCATTACAGAAAAGGGAAAGGCAATCAATGTGAACAAAGCAACATATCCTAAGATTTGCTAGTAATTCTAAAAAAATACATTTATCTTCAGTTGGAAAATTGGAATAAATCATACAGAACCCGTTACACAATTACAATACTTGGGCCTTGAACTAGATGCTGCTCCCTGTAACAAGCGTATTCTGCAAAAGCCATGAGAGAATGGTAATGTATTGTCATAAATGGAACGCATGAACACAAAATATTGTAGGTTCTCTTTAGAACCACTAATTAATTTTTATAAAGCTAAGACTGTTCCCACCTTGCTCAATGGAGAGGAGATTTGTCATTTGGTTCACAATCCTTAAATTGACAAAGTAAAAAGCTACATTTGGAAGAAACCTCTGATTTTAAAAAAACTGCCCCCCAGTTTCCTTGATCCGCTATGAACCTGGTCTGATATCATTCAGCGACTAGTCAAAACGGAAAATACTGACATTTTATAGGTTGATTGTTGATCCACCACACAATTCACTTTTCTGTGATTTTAGAAATATAATATCAGAGGGGAAAGCTGTTCCAATCTTGAATTACATTCTTATAAGTGAGAATATATTACACAGTATATAAGTAACAGCTGAAACTCTGGTTAACAATCCTAAAAAAAGCTTTTTCTAAGCGATTGGTGTGAAACGATTGAAACCAATGGGCTATATAAAAGCCATAACTGTTTCCCAAAATTCCACAAAACCAGTTGGCATGCTCTCCTGTTACTTGCATAAATTCCCAAATATTTTTATTTATTTATTATTAAAGATATGGTTTATTACAAACCTTTGTCATTACGCACAGAAGAAAGCAAAGAAAGAAAGAAAGGAACGAAGAAAGAAAGAAAGAAAGAAAGAAAGAAAGAAAGAAAGAAAGAAAGAAAGAGAGAAAGAAAGAAAGAAAGAAAGAAAGAAAGAAAGAAAGAAAGAAAAGTACTTCAGCATCATGATCAACTCTTTCTTTCTTTAAATCAGGTCAGCAATCCAGCAACTACAAGGTCTGATTTTTGGTTTTTAGAAGGCTGTCAGTTTATTTCCATCAAATATCTCTTTGAGATATTGTATAAGGCAGAAGGTTTGAGGGAAGCTTTCGGCTTGAAGGAGCAGCAACCAGAAAGATCCTGCTTTATTTAGGTGTAGAGCTGCCACCCATTCGCCCAGACAGTTGGTACCTGGGGTGATTCATGCTGGACAAAACAAGGTTATATGCTTTAAGGTTTCTGTTTCTGCAACCTTTTTGCAGAATCTGCAGTCAGCTGAGTCCGCTATTCTGTAAATCCACATCAGCTGCCTAGTATGAAAGAGGTTTAACCTAACTCGCAAGAATTGATTCCTATACCAGTTGTTAGGAAACTTCTGTAGATATTTTGGCACGGTACCTCATGACATGTTTTCAATTTTCATTGCCGTAGCATGTTTAAAGGCGTTTTTTGCATCTTGTGTTCTTATCCACCTTCCTGCCAGAGTTTCCATTTAACTTTTGCTGGGTTTTCAATTAATTAACTAAGTCACTATGAAGGTGGGTTAGTTGGTTGTTGCAGCATTGGCACCATTGGACGACAAGGGCATTAATACCCTTTTTGATTTTATCAGCCATTATGATGAAAGATTTAGAAGGGCAAGGAAGAATACAGTTCCGATACAGGGCTAAAGTCTTCCATGTGACTCTTGCAAGAAGAGAGATTAGACCCAGCTCAAACAGAATTACAGAGATCGGAATTAATTTCGGCAGGCCTAATAGTTTCCTCCAGAAAAGACCTTCTACTGTTAGCCAAATCTCCCACGGCATAAACAAAAAGCCCTCCACTCGTATGTTAAGGCCAGTGAAACATTGGATTTGTAGAAAGTCAGAACTGGTTGCATTGAATCAGGCGAGCTTGTGTCAAGTGAATTTCGCAGTTTAGACCTCAGAGCTGACTGTTGTGGTTGATCCACCCATCTGTTGTTAATTATATCCCCAAGGTATGTTGCCACATCTATCTGGATCAGTGCTATTTTGTCCACATACCATTTAAACCTTGGCTTTTTCTCTCAATCCCGGGGGCCCAGCACCACAATGTTGGTTTTGATCGAATTCATAGTCAGGCCATTTACCATGAGATATTTGTGCAAACGGTCAAGTGACCATCGCAGACTGATAGGTGTAGTATCGATCAGGACTAGGTGTTAAGAGGGATTTCTGAATCAGACAGGGGGGGGGCAGAAGTTCAGAAGGCCAACCTAGTTTCTTGGAACAGGGTAACCTCTGGACAAGCCAGACCAATCAGGGTAGCTATGGCAGGCGGTCAAGATTAAGTCTCAAGAGGGTTGAGGGTGACTGAAAGACCTCAATGAGCACACAAAGCAAGGACACTTACAAATTATTCCAGACAGGTGTTATATTAAAAATATAGATACATTTATTACAAGGCCTTTGTAACATAGACCATAGCAAAGAATCACAGTAACACTAAAGTAAACCAATACATTACAATCAACACAATATATATATACAAGACCAATGGGGTCGAAGGGGTTAAAAGCACGAAATATGTAGACCACCTAGATGGGGAGGAAAACAGGCAGTGCAAGTAATCTTTAGACCCAGTTGCACATTCAAAATACACCTAACTAAGAGGCAGTCCAAGCCCTACGAAGAGAGGAGCCTTATGCTCAATAGGACCTGCATGCGCTGGTGCCAATGGACAAAATAGGGTCTCTTCAAGGGTCTCTAGTAGCTCAGGAAGGTGGATAAGGCGATGAAGAACAAGTTCCCACTATTCAAGCAGGACCTCCACTTGAGGGCAGAGGCAGTTTGAGAGTGCGGGATGGAGTCGCTATTTCGCAATAGCTGTGGAAAGGAAAGGGGCCCTCAGGGGCCACTTTGTGCATAAAAATTGGCTCCTGCGCTAGGGGCCACCGGTTGGGGTAAGGATTACTCACCGGTCCCCGACGCAGGCAGACCCAAACTTCGCCAGTACAGTCCACATCGCTGGCAGGTTCGAATGCGACAATCAGGACGTCTCGGCACTGTGTAGTTCCCGAGATGCAGCAAGGATTCCCAATTGGGACAGTGGCAATTTCTCCACTCTGGGTGGAGGAATCAGCCCAATTCCACTGCAGCAGGCTTCGGGGGTGAGGGGGTCACACATGCAGTGAACTTGCACAGGTTGTTGCCACAGCAGGGCAACATGGTAACCGCGTTTACTCCGATCTGGGCATGCTCGTCTCACTTCAGACCTGGGAATGCCAAGTGTACCAAATTTGGTGTGAGGGTGCCGTGGACACAGAGCTAGCAGTATACCAAGTTTCGAGGGCCTCCCCCAAACAGCGGTGGTGAAAGAGCAAACGTCCTATGTAAGCTGGTCAGCCCACTGGTTGACCCAGGGACACTTCCGAAGAGGCTTACTTGCAGGGTTTGGTGAAGGTGCCGAGAATAGTTGATCCCATTATTCCAATGGGTCGAAGCGTCTTCGCAGACCTTCTAGGATGATCAGATGCAGAGGGGTCCCACGGGACGACAGCTGGCTCAGGGTGCCAAACCTTCCAGCGGGTCACCAGTGGTTCCTTGACTAGGCTTCTTGTTGCAGGATACTTGGCTCCTTATCCTTTGTTCGTGTGAAACTCAGGAGATTGACATGGTAGTGGTGTTTTCAGGCTCCTCTTATCCAAAGTTCCCTTCGCGCCAAAACGGAGAGGATCCGGTGGGAGATCTGCTCACAAACACTCACTTCTTACAAGGACTAATCATGGACCACTGTGGTCCCAGGCATTCAGGACACTCCAGACTCTCTGGCACCCAGGATGTGTATTGGGAACAGACATCCCAGCCCACATCCTGGAGGCACACACACAAGACATGCAGAAGCCCGCGAAAGCATTTGGTTTCGCGGGAAAGTGCATGCCCAAATAAGGACTGACCTGGGTCGACTCGACCTGGGGAAGGTGAAGGGGAAAGACGGCCAAAGGACAGGACAAAGAACCTCGTGGCATGGCCATTTTGGAGCCAGGCCACCTATTCGTGCAAAGCACGGTAAACGCGGTTAACATGGCAAGAAAGGGTTAAAAATATAAGAACACAATAGCTGCCACCAGTCCTGTCTATGACACATCTGCACAGTTCATAAAAAGTCCAGCGAGAGTTTCTAGGGCATTTGGAAATGACTAGAGACCCAAGTGTGCTGTAAGGTAAGTTACAGTGCACACTTGTTACATGTTGCACAAAAAGCTGCAACATGAGGAAAGGACTGAGGGAAACAAATTCTCCCAGTACTAACTGTCTTAAGGGCATGTCAGTTTCCCCATAAAAAGTGAGTGAAAGCCCAGAGGAGCGTAGCTGAGGGCTGTGCTTCTCTGTCAACGTCAGTCATTGGTGTTTAAACAGCAGCAAAATGTTTGGGGGTTGACACATGGAGGGAAAATTACATACAATTATAAAATCTTTCCTAACACTAGGTCATCTGCAAAGAGCAGTTAAGGAAGGTGGTGATCACCCAGTTTTGGAGGGAAAGCTTGTGCTTCAGACATATAGGTTCCTATGTCAGACATAAAGCGGTTGAAGAGAGTAGAAGCCAGAGGACACCCCTGCTTCAAACCTCTAGGCGTTGCTATCTCAGAGGTAAGAAGTCTCTACGTATTGAGCTGCACCTGAACATTTGTGGATTGATAAAGTGATTTGATCGCCTCCAACAGGTCGCTTGGGCAGTTCCGGGCTTCCATTTTCAACCAAAGTAGACAACTATCTATGCTATCAAAAGCCTTTCTAAGGAAAACATCCCGTCTATGGAAGAGGCTAGATTGACCCTGGTCCTGAAGCCCAATAAGAACCCTGAGGAAAGATCGTCTTACAGGCCAATAGCGTTGATTAACATCGATGCCAAGATTTTTACAAAGATATTGGCGAACAGTCTGGAGGGTCTTCTCCCGGACCTGACCCACCCGAATCAGGCGGGGTTCATAAAAGGCTGACAGCCAGCTGACAACATAAGGAGGGTGGCCCACTTAGTGGAGAAGACTCACAGAACGAACACTCCCGTGGTCCTTCTATCGTTGGACGCAGAAAAAGCGTTTGATCGGAGTGGTCATTTCTGTTTAAAGTAATGCGGAAGATGGGCATTGGTGGGTATTTTTTACATATGGTGCAAGCTAACTACCAAACACCCTCCATGAGAATAGCGGTGAACGGGGCCATGTCTAGATCCTTTAGGGTGACTACGGGTACTAAGCAGGGGTGCCCCCTGTCTCCCATGCTTTACGCAATCTATCTTGAGCCTCTATTACAGGCAATTAGGGAGACGGAGGGGGTAAAAGGTATTCCATTTGGGGGAGTAGAGCAAAAAGTGGCTGACTTTGCAGATGATATGCTGCTATCCCTAACGGAGCCGATGGAATCCATTCGTGTATGCAGGACATTATTGGAGGATTTCGGGGAGGCCTCTGGGTTTAAGATCAATTTTGGCAAGTCGGAGCTCCTCAACTTAACGCAAGGGGCGGCGGATCGGGAATCATTAAGGGAGGCTACCCCATGGGGGTCTTAGATACCTAGGCTTAAAAATCACACCGACCTTAGCGGGCTAGTACCGAGCCAATTATCCACCAGTATTGAAGGATATCGCACAAGACTTCCGAAAGTGGAGGGGGCTTCGGATATCGTGGCTAGGCAGGGTGGCTGCGGTTAAAATGGTAACTCTCCCGCGGTTGCTGTATCTCTTCCAGGCAATACCTCAGGCAATTCCTACGAGTTTCTTTAAGGAACTGAGATCTCTGACTGGTGTCTTCCTGTGGGGAGGGAAAAAAGCGCGGGTCAGTGTGCAGCTGTTGATGGCACCTAGGTGAGAGGGAGGTTTGGCATTACCGAATTTTCAACAGTATTATGAGGCAACACAGCTACGGGTAGTTAGAGAATGGCTTCGGGAGGGGGAGGCCACTCAGGATAAGCAATGGGTGGCAATGGATAGAGCAGTGGCGCATCGTAGTCTGGCGGAAATTCTATGGCTCCCAAAAGAGCATAGGCCCAAGCATCTATACGAAAGCACTATTACAAAATTGATGGTAGAGAACTGGGATAAATTGGTGAGGATTAAAGGAATCACGACCTTCCCCTCCCCTTTCACACCCTTGTTTCGTAATGGTGACTTCATCCCAGGGATGGACGGAGGGGCATTTCAGCAATGGCAAAAAGGGGGCTGTAACCGGCTGGGCGATATGTTTCGGGAGGGGAGGATTATCTCCTTCGAGGAGTGTAATAGGGAATACGGGGTGAAAGAGGGAGAAAGACTCAGATACGCACAGCTACATCACTAGGTCCTTAATCCTGTGAATAAGCAGGCCGCAACGAGGGACACAACACGGTTTGAGAAGTTCCTTCTGTCTAATGATGGGTCCAAGGGTCTAATATCTAATTTATATAAGATTTTGGATGATGCAACTGTCAGAAGTCAATGGCCGTATATGCGGAGATGGGAGCAGCTCCTGGGAAGGGAGATTGAGCGTGAAGAGTGGGAGAGACTATGGAGGAAAATTCCCAAGTTAGTCAAAGCATCCCAGCTGCAGGAAATGTGGTATAAAATCTTATTTAGGTGGCATAATACGCCGGCTCGTCTCCGGGAGTTCTATCCTACTACTTCTGGGAACTGCTGGCGGGGATGTGGGATGGTGGGCACGACCCAGCACATTTGGTGGACATGTCCAAAAATTAAGCCCTTTTGGTTAGAGGTTCAGAGGGCTCAGGAGCAAGCATACGGAGTAGACAGTAGCAGGCCCCCTGAGGAGGTCCTCTTGGGAGTTGGCCAGGCTACCAGCGCGGGGGAGCCTAAGTCCTGGGGTAAAGCAAGGGCGATCCTTACGATTGCAGCTATGACAGTAATAGCACAAAGATGGAAGAGCAAGGAGGTGCCTCTACTCCAGGACTTATTGCGAAAACTCTGGGAAATTGTGGCTCTTGAATGGGCAACATATGTGAAGGACAATAATCTACAGTCTTTCGCAAGGGACTGGGAGGAGACTTTGATCTTTCTTAGAGACGACTTTCGGATTGGATGGCGTCCTCAACGCCTACGATTGTTGGACTTGTGTTGAGCGATGACAAATGACCCATGAAGTTACTGGATTATGAACAAGGAGGAGTCGCCTCAGAGGAAGGAGGGAGGGGGGGTAGTTGGGGGGTATTGTGGGGTGGTCCTTTCCCGGACGACTTGGAATGCCTGGTCTTTGGTACCAATGGGCTACGGACACAAAACAGCTGCCTTTGAGGGGTGGGAGGGGGGGGTGGATTTAGGGAATGCATTTATCACTCTGTGTTGTAAAACCAATAAAAAGAAGTTACAACAAAAAAAAAGCCTTTCTAAGGTGGACAAAGGCCAGGTAAATCCTAAAATTTTCTTTGTAGGCTTTGCCCTTAAGTAGGTTTAAGAGGAAAGGTTTGAATGAAGTTTCCACCCCTTTGACAAATCCTGTTTGCCTAAAGTCTTCTTGATTGTAGAGGGAGATCAGTGTCTGGAGATGCCACAGGAGGAAGCCATTGAATAGCTTGCCCACTGAATCCAGCAGGGAAATGGGTTGATAATTCCTTGGATCGTTACTGATTCTCTTCTTGTGTCCAGGGATGATTATTGCAGTTTTCCAAGAACTCAGAATCTCAACATTCTTCATGATTTGATTGAATAGTTCAAAGAAAAAGAGAGTCCATTCCTCAGCGGCTTCTTTAATTGTTAAATCTGAGATGCCGTCTGGACCCGAGGCTCTCCATTATTATAACTTCCCAAATGCTTATTGGAGATCCAATTTGTGCAATTTACACGTAATCTCCTTCCTACGGGAGAGATTCTCTACATACACCTGAAATCAACACGCATACACAAATGTTGTGGTTATTGCAAGCAATGACCATCCAAACGTTAAATCATCTCTTGATGCAATGTCCAACATTGTATAATCTGCAGACAACAATGTTTGCGAGTTTTGTAAATAAGGTGGACTGGCTGATGTCTTGGGAATTTTGGGTACGGTTATCAAGCAGTAACAAAGTTCCACTCACAATTGCTGTTCTTAAGTTTTTTAATCGTTTGGCTTTGATTTTTATATGGTAGTAATGTGCTAATTCTTACTTGTTTAATCATGTGAAGTATGTTATAGGCTATGTTTTATTAATGTTTAAATGTAATACTGCAAAAGCTGATTAAGAATTCTATGAACCTCTGTAAAAAAATATTGAGTGTAAATCTATGTTAAAAATTAATTGTATTTCTGATTGGAGATGTTTACAATCTGATTTATTTTCTTTCTTTTGGGTAAAATTTACTTAGATAAACCAATTTCATAATTAAAAAAGAAAGTCCTTGGGGTTAGTATCATGCATCGCTATTGGCAGTCAGCTAATACCCCAGATGAACTTTAAGAAACATTTGGCAGTGTTCTCTGTTGGGTACAAAGCACTGAAGGTATGACAAACAAATAAATAAAAAACATACTCCTGCAGGTCTTATCCAAATTCCTTCCTTACTAGGATTGTGTTAAATAAGTCAGAGCCCAGAGAGTGAAACTGGACACTCATAGTTATGCAAAGATATAACATAGTCACATATCCTCTGTGGTTTGCAATTTTAGAATTTAACTTCAACAGTTTTGTCACATGAAAAACGTGATACTTATGATGTGTACTCTATACATATTAATTCAAGGCAACAGACTTGAATTCAAGCAGTGGTACTGTACTGACACATCCTTTACACATAAAATGAAACCATACCTTCATGTCAAGATGTACACCAGCATGTTTATATCCACATTTACAAATAATGTAACTCCTTAGGGCCTATCAAATAAAGTCTGTCATCATGCATCATGATTAAATATACTTATAATACTGTTTTATGATGCCAGAAAATGCACGAGGCACACTTTTCCCAACCGTTTGTTTTTGAAAAATGTACACAAAAACAAATCATGCATTGTATAATTCTCTCAATCTCCCAATCCCCTCCCTGCCCCAAGATGCATATACAGCTCTTTTAAAAATGCACACCATAAAGATAAGTGGTGCAATTTGGGTATACTCTAAGAAAACTGAGAGTCAGCATCCTTCTAGTGCACGAAAAGTGGTTCCATATATTATGGTATAGCTCTTGACCAGTTTTTAGACAACATGATGATAAATGCTTCAGAGAAGAAAGGGGCAACGCACATAGGGGACTGCTGCAGTCACCAACGAATAGTAGTAAAGGGTTCTATGCCCTAAGCAGCGGCCCATCACTGCATGCTTACCCTCCCCAAAAGTGAAGAGCAGCCTTGACGCCACTCCCCATGCTACATAGTGATGCAAGTTTTGCTGCACTGGGTGGGGGGAAGAACACAGGTCAGTCCTTTCTTGATGAGAGTTGTAGTCCTTGAGGGCACTATCTCTGAGTCTAGACAGTGTCTCGAGCTCAGCCAAGCTATATCTGACAGGCTGCTTGAGTGGAGCCCTGCCTCCCTGGCATTGGGTAGTATAGCTCAGTGGCAGCATGCTCGTCTTGGAAGCAAGCTGACGCAAAGCAACACAAGTTCGAATCCCGGGTCCACGCTTCGAAACCTCTTTGGTATTAAGCACGTTATAAAAAAAACAATTATAATTATAGCTAGCAAAAAGTACCCGTTCTCCAAACGGGTTCTGTACACAGACATGACAACACTCTCATCAATTGTTGAAAATCAATGATCCTTTAGGTCGCAGTTCCGATTTGCTTATCGCTTGATGTGGTTTGCACTCTTGCTGGCTGTCATACCATGGAGCAGACATTGGGGGGAGGCGAGAGTTGGTGTGCTGCTGCATACTGGGAAATTCTGTGCTTGCACCCCACCTGCTGCATCACCCTGGCGTAGTGCGGTGCATTGCGGTACAGATATCTCAGTAACCGTACATCCCAGGGCCTTGAAATATGGTTTTCGAGGTCCTACAGGGACCTCAAGTTTGGTTTCTCGTGTCAAGACCAGAAATTCTATGATCATATTGATGTTTCACTGATATCAGGCAACCGCCTCATGTCTGAAGGTGCTGAAATCTGGGGAAAGGGATGGGTTGTCCAAATGCCATGCAGCCAGTAATGTCCGGATGGTCCTAACAGATAACTGTGCAAAATGTGGTGCAGATTGGTGAAACAGTGTGGTATTGTATAAGCGACAACGCTTCGCCAAGCCAGAAACGCACAAACACATTATGACTTGTGCTGACATTCGGAGAACGGGGTAGTTGTCCAAATGTCATGTAGCCAGTATTGTTGGGATGTCCTAACAGGTAACTATGCAAAATATGGTGCAGATTGTTGAAACAGTGTGGAAGTGTGGAATTGTATACGGAACAATGCTTTGCCACAAACTCACACATTTTCACTTTTATAAATATAAGATTATAATCACTCCTTTGAGATACGTAAATACCACTGAGGGGAAACAAGAAAACTATGACCTGGTCCATGTCTGTCACCCTTTCCTACATCACTCAGCAATGCAAGTGTAGGCAGGTAGGACGGAATAAAGGACAACAGCAGCTGGCCAGTCCTTCATTGGTGCCTTTTGGAAGTTGTCGTCCCTTCGGGGACTATACCAAAGTCTTGGTGGTGGCAATGGTGGTTTTGAGTTCAGTAAGGTCTGAACTCAGATGAGCTCTATGAAGTAGTCTGCTTGAACGGGGCAGCAGCCTCCCTGGCCTCATTGCTCTGAGACCCAAAACCTACTTGCTCCTCATAAGATGCTTCAGAGCACCCATAGGGCATAAATGGGCAAGATCATTTTACTGCATTACATGCACGGTGCAGACAACTCGGCCACCCTGCATGAGCCCAAAGTGCATTCTCATTGTAGGTGAGAGTCCCCTGCTAGGATCTCAAGCGTGGATCAGAGCAAAATCAAGGAAGCACAACCCTGACCTTTCCATCACCATGAAAAACGGTCAAACCTACCCAAAGATTGAATGCTTGCTCAGCAGTATATCATCCAGAGGAAATTATCAACATGGTTGAACCTAAAAAATGTGATTCGTTATGGGCGACTGAAACATGACGCCACTTGGATCTTACCCTGTCAGATGTGATTCTCTGTAAGCATAATGTAGTGAAGGGTCATTGCTCGAGGAAGAGAAAGAGCCCACTGGTTAACCTTTCTGTCAGTGATCAGATGAGCAGGTTGGAGGTTATGCAGCCCACAGAACGTAGAACGTAGACTGAGCATAAATGGAAGGGGAACATTGATCTGCAGTGATTTGCCAGCAACGTGGAGCACTGTTGCTTTGCAGAGTTGGAGCCTTCGTAAGAGGCAAGAGGCTGACTTTGTAAGAGGAATAAAATGCACAACCCAGGGGGCTGGAACTCGTGAATGCCATTAGTATGTATTCTGATTCACCAAAATATGGCTACAGAGCCTCTCAGAACCTACCCTAGTGGATATTATTCCCTCTAAATGTAATGTGTGGAAGTGCCATCCCCTGAGTAAGAGAAAGGGGTGGTCTGTCAGTCTGTTGTGGCTGATAGTGATTGGCGGCCCGTGCCTGCGTCTCTGTTGCACACAGCCATATGTAATGATTGATTAGCAGAACTGGGAGAGAAATGTTCAGCTGTAGCAAACTGAGAGGTCTCGAGCGCTTCCATTTTGCTTTACTGCTGTCTCCAGACCTGTAGAGAGCCTTTGCCCTGCTGGGGTCTCCCAACAATCCGACTATGTGTGGGGAAGAAAGCAGCATGATCCAGGGGAAGAACATTAGAAAGCTCTTTGTGCAGATGGGAAAAGTAACACAGTGGGGCAAGAAGAAAAAGAAGCATGAAACAGATTACTCGTGCATTGAGCAAGGCAGAGGTGGTGTTGAGAACGTGCCGGAGCACTGAGAGTGAGAGTGAGAGACTGATCTTGCAAGAGGAGGGAGAGGGAGAGACTAACTAGAGCCTTGGGGAAAAAGGTCCAGTGAGGGTATGTCAATACACAGAGAAATAGAGTAAGCTTGTGAGAAAGCAACGAAGCAGCGAGAGCAACGCCAGTAACGCTGAAAGATGAAAATGAGAAGCATATGTGTGTTGATGTAGCCCAGATATTCACTAATGGAGAAGAAAAGATGCAGAGAGGAACATGGTAGCAGCACTGACGGACTGAAAGCAGGAGATGAATTGTGCGTGTGACACTTTGTAAAGCACAGCATTCAGTGCTGCAAGGCCTTAGGAGAACCAAAGTTAACAGTCTTCCGAGGACTGGAACCCTGTCTCTCCTCATTGTTGCACGGAAAGAGAAAAATCAAATCAGTGAAAAGTGCTTATGTGAAATTATCTAACACTGAGAAGCCTCAATTAACTGTTTCCTTGGAGTTAGAAGGATATCCGTGATATTTTCCCAAACATTTACCAAATTGAGAAATGACCACATTTTTTGGACCGAAAAACGAACATTACTTTTTTTATTTTAACTTTTTCTTTTTTATAATACGGGGGTGGGTCCCCTGGCACCCTGCCCCTCACCTATTATTAACCAACCACATGCCAAAATTCCTACTATTTTTGGTCACATTTGGTTATTTGTACCGTTTCAGAGTTTGGAATCCTGTCATTCCCAAACATGGTGCAAGAGTCAGTTGAAGATGCAGTTGAGAATGAATAGAAACCAGAAGAGAACAGATACTTTATAGCTAGGCATAGCAAGGGCCATCTAAGAGAGAATTAACTAAGAGAGAGAATCAAACAAATCACTGTATGAGAGAATGTCTTTCTTTTATTTTGTAATCGGAAGAAAATATATTTATTTTTGAATTCTTTATGACTTGCGGTTTCATCATTGAGGGCCACCACCAATAGATTACTATGGCCCTCATTACGACCCTGGCGGAAAGTGACTGACCGGACCGCCACAGCGTAAATAGCGTTTCCGCCATTGCACGAAGGAGCAAAGTGCGGCCCATTCCGACCCATCGGGCACGAGCACCACGCCATGGCGGAAGTGCAAAGTCCGCGATGGCGGAAATGACCCCAAAACGGCCCACACCGCCGCCGTACGGCGCCCTAGGTGCAATACCGCCACCCCTCTTAGCGGTCACCGCAGTGTGCGCCTACCGGAAAGTACGGTGACCGGAAATATACGGAAACGGAAGTAAAAACATGGGCCCGGAACGGGAAACATCCCGCCGTACACCTATAAAACCACTAAAACCACACAACCACTAAAATCACTACCCTGAAACACACCCCAACCTGTCATCCACCCTAGCGAAACCAAGAAAAATGGGAAAAGTAGCGAAGAAAGCGTGCGACCGCAAGCGGCAGGTCCACTTCTCCCGTGAGGAACTCACCGTGCTAACAGAGACCCTCCAGGAGAATGCTGCCGTCGTCTTCTCCACGCAAATGACCAGAACGGCACTTGCAAACAAGAAGGCCATATGGGCTCTGGTGGCACAGCGGGTAAGTGCGGTGGGGACCGCACCCCGCACCCCACAGCAATGCCGCAAGCGATGGGACGACCTGCGGATACGCGTCCGCAGCATACTCTCTGCCAACCGCAACATTGCCACAGCCACCGGGGGAGGTCCTGAATCACCCATCAAGTTGACCCCCTGGGAAGAAATCTGTGCCTCCACCATCGGAATGGAGAGCATAGAGGGAGTCGGAGGGATGGAGAAAGGAGTGCAGACATCCGAAGATTCAGGTAGGTGGGCCAAATAAAACAATGCCAAATCCACACAGTCCATCCATGTGAAGTACCATGCGTCCACATAGTGCAACAGAAACACATGTCCAGGAGAACGTCCACACACATCGGCCTGATAGCGCACGTTAAAACCCACAATAAATACATAAATAATTAAAAACCCCTAAAACACGCACTACACGTGCAGCAGGCACACCCTAACTGCAGGCTGCCAAACAACTGCACCCTCACTCCACACACAAATGAAAGCACCTCCAAGGCCCCGACCCAAATCACCCTCAGGTACCACCCCAATGCATGTGATACAATGCCATTCCAATTCCCACAGACCCATCAATAACCCTCGCCCTCCTTTACTCCACCACAGGGTCCGATCCAAACGACGAGCTTCAGGACACCCCTACCAGCACACCTGCAAAGAGAGCCAAGACCAACGGCCAGAGACCCTCCACCTCAGCTGCACGCATCAAGACACGGCAGCAGCACAAATCAGGTGGCAGCACAGAGGAGGGAACATCAACAGGCACCCCAGCAGCCAGCATGCCCACACCACCACCACCACAGGTCCCCCCAATGGATGCCACAGAAGGCACTGCCTCTGGTGGCAGCAGCACCATAGGTGACACCCCATTGATGGCAGCATGCTCGGACACAGAAAACGGGGATGTCGAAGTCAGATCCATCCATGACCTGTCCCAATCCCCCTGTCTGTCCCATCCCGTACAACATGAGGATACCACGCAGGGGCACCCACAAGACGACGACTGGCCATCCCCCACAAGCCCTGTGGCAAGGCAACATGAGGACAACAGCCCCTCTGTGACACCCCCGCAAATGGCCATGGCCCAGCAGAGGCAACAGTCCCTCGACCAGTTAATCGTGCAACAGCAGCAACTGGCCACGCTCCTCAAGGACCATGCCTATGAATGTGGGGGCACTAAGGCAGACATAGAAACATCAACTGAGACACTTAGGGCAGAAATGGAGAGAGGTACAGAGACGCTAAGGGCACAAATGGAGAGTAGCACCGAGAGCCTGAGAGTCCAAATGGAGAGTAGCACCGAGAGCCTGAGAGTCCAAATGGAGAGTAGCACCGAGAGCCTGAGAGTCCAAATGGAGAGAAGCACCGAGAGCCTGAGGGGGGAACTGCATGCGACGTCCAAAGACGTATGTGCCGAACTTGCCGCAGTGCGCCGTGTGCTCACTGAGCTCTCGCAAACCCTTAGGGACATGCATGGACGTGAGCAGGCAGACACATCATCCGTTGCAAGTTCCGTCCAGGGCAGCCCCCAACGTAGATCTGGGAGGAACCTGCGCTCCACAGGCAGGGGTGCCCCTGATACCCGCAGAGGGGGCTTGCAATAGCGACAGCCCACTGACAATGAGCATCTTTGGACACTGGTGTTCGGGGGGGAGGTAGGAGGGTGGAGGGGGTGTGTTGGGCTCACTTGGGTGGCGGGTCGATAGGGTGTTCAACATGACATCACATATGCCATAAACAGTGCACGATCAACCAATGAGATGTGTGGACATTGATCTTTGTGTACTAGGCCATCATAGGCGTACAGTCCATATTGTGCATGTCCCAGACACACACAGTGCCACGAGTCCCGTGTCCATGTATCAGCCACCAGGCGTGAGTGCTAGAAGCATGCATCAATGAGATGCTGACGAATGTCACGGGCCTCCGGTGCCTCGCAGACTCCATGAGGTGCTGCCACATCCCCACCCTCATCATGACCATCATCAGGTGCTTGCAGTTCTGCGTCAGGGGGCATGGGCACATTTCTACGTACGCACATGTTGTGGAGCATGACACATGCCATGACCATCTTTGCAACCTTCTCATGGCGGTACAGGAGTGCCCCGCCAGACCTGCTGAGGCAGCGGAAACGAGTCTTCAGTAGGCCGAATGCCTGTTCAATGACTACACGGGTACGTGAGTGGGCATGGTTGTAGTCCTCCTCATGCTGGTCCCGTGGGTTCCGGACTGGTGTGAGGAGCCATCTCTTCAGTGGATATCCAGCATCACCTGTATGTGGACGAGAAACGTATGATGTGGAATGCCATTGCTACGTACGCACCCCCCCCCCCTTCCTGCCAGGTCATTGCCAAATCACATACCCCACATAATCATGCATGTAATGAGACTCACCGAGTAGCCAGGATCTGTTCCCTGCGTGTCGCTCCATGTAGCGTGGTATTGTAGAGTTCCTCAAGACCATAGAATCATGGGTTGATCCAGGGAATCGGGCACAACAATGTGTAATGATCCTGTTGGAGTCACACACCATTTGTACATTCAGGGAATGAAATTGTTTTCGGTTGCGGTACTGGGCCTCCATGGCATGTGGGACGACCAATTCCACATGGGTGCAGTCGATGGCACCAATGCAACCCGGTATGCCGGCAAGTGCATGGAATCCCACTTTTGTGTTGGTAATTTCCTGCTCCGAGCGTGGTAGAGAGATGTAGTCGTCTGCGTGCTGCAGGAGGGCATCGAGCACTTGAAATAGTGTCCGTGAGAACAGTGGCTGAGAAATGCCATGCAACTGTCCGACTGTGTGCTGGTAGGTGCCTGTGGCCAGGAAGTGGAGTACAGACACCACCTTCAGTAGGGGTGGGATGGCGGTTGGGCTATCTATCATGCTGACAAGGTCAGCCTGTGTCATGTCCACAATGGCGGCTATGGTGTCCCGGTCCAGACGGTAGAGGGTGTGGATCTGCTCATCAGTGAGGTTGAACGGATGTGCTCGGAGGCGTGGGATTGCGGGCTGCCTGCGTGGTGGTAGTGGCTGTGCTGGCGGCCCTTGCTGGCCCTGCCTTGGCCTCCTCCTCCTCCTGCGTCTCCTCCGTGCGGCCGGTTGTAGTTGGTGTTCGTCTTCTTCTTGGAGTTGGAGTACTTGCAGTGCTATCAGGTCCCCCAGGGCCAACATCGCGAGTCCTGCCGGTAGCATTTCGGTGTGGTTGTGGGAGGAGACTGGCTGTGCAATTTATGTGTTTTCAGGCTGTATGGCCTCCACCTGTGGTGATTAATTCCACCTGTGCAAACTGCTCTCCCCTTTGGCCGAGCACGTCCCGCGCACAACGCTGCAATTCGGGGAATGGCATCTTGCTATTGCAATCATGTATTTGTACACGATGGCCGTGTAAGATTGGTTGATATGTTCATTCTGCTGTGGTCCCATTGTTTCACATACTATCTGTGCAGTCGCGAACAGACTTGTGAAGGGTCAGTGGAACGTAGTACTCGAGTAACGGTGGGCCCTCATGCATCACTGTACCTAGTTGCAACGACGGGCGGGGCGTCCCATTTGTGGGTGAAGGCAGTTGCCATTTTCACACACAGCCGCACTCGATGGAATAATTAGTGATTTCAAACGGCCACAGATGCCTCTTCGACGTGATGTTGCAAATGAGGAATTCGAAGGGCGGCGCTTTCGGTTATCAGCTAGCGGCGAGGAGATGCCCACAGGTCTGACTGCAAATATACCGTTCTATTGTTCAATGTCCTTGAGACAGGGGCCATGGCGAGGATGCAATGATTGATATGAATAGTTTGGGATGCGCAATAGCTACGTGGGCGATGAGGCCGGCCGTTCCCAAATACATGTTACTTCACAACACTGGAATTACGGGCTGGGGCACTGTGGATTTTGCAGGCTGCATAACGCACAGACTCAATGGATGTTTCTAATGTTATGTGAGTAATTATTCAGGCGTTTTGATCCCGGGATGAGGGAATGATGAATGGATGCATGGGCAGGTGATTTGATACAGAGTTTGCCATGTACAGGGCTTCTTGGGATCTATCCGCCTCCCCTACGCTATGTGATGCAGGGCTGCCATAGTGGGACCATCGTCTATCTGGCCTTGTTGAGCCCTCCCTGTCTCGACGCGCCCTCAGACACTTGTGTCCATGCACGTTAACATTCCCATCTGATGGATTCTGTTTTGACAGACGCATGGGACGATCGCCAATGGCCCACATGCCCTTACGCAGTACTGGTGGCTCGGAGCAACATTTCGGCCTTTCAGCTGGACTAGTGCCTCCCCATTGGGACGGCCCTGCGGTTCTGTGCGCTTCCATGTTGCCTTTTCGTACGTGAATGTGGCTCTGTGTACCATGAGGGAACAGGGCGTCACACAAGTAGTGGCTGGTCATTTCTTGCGGATGCAGCCCACAATGGTGAAAAGTGTTTTGGAGTTCATGGCCTGATGGCTGTATGGGCTTGGTGATTTTGATGTGCATTAAATTTCTATTCTGATTTGGCCCGTGTAGCGTTTTTCTTTGCAAGTGATGTGGCATATGCCTATTTGGGGGGCGATGTATTGTGAGGAGATCTGCATTGGGTTCCAGCTTCGGAGTTTAGTTGCGTGGTACTGTACTGGGCGCGTTTGCCTACGAAGCCCGTGAGGTCAGGGATGGGGGCTGCCAATATGACAGTTTGAATGTTGTCATGCTCAGGGGCGGGGGATTGGGTTTTGTGTAACAGATGCCGGTCAGCCAGGTGGACTGGTGGAATGATGTGATTCTCGGAATATTGCTGGTCACAGGTGCCTGTGTTTGCGTGCGTTTCTTGGTGGGGGACTGTGGTCATGTCCATTGGGATGGCTTCTGTATTCGTGCCATCTGTGCCCTGCAGCTCCCATTGGCCCCTGTTGTGTTTCTTTTGTTCGTTGGCATGCATGGGTGACTTGTACATTTCAATGGTTGCATTGTGACTTCATTGCACCTACGGGGAGTTGTACTTTGTGGGCAGGGAGCGGTGTACAGGCACTCAGTGGGGCCGTTTACGGTTGATTCGCGATGCCGTACTTCTCACCATGGCGGAATGGTACATTCCGCCATGCTTGATGGCGTTAGGTACATGTCCGCTAGGGTCGGAATTGGCGTACCCTTGCGCCATGGTGGTGTTTGCGGTTTGGCATGGCGCGCGCGCGCGTGCTTGGTGCAGTTAGCGTTGGCGTTCACTACGGTGTCGCTAATGGCTTCGTACTTTGCGGTGACGGGTCATAGTCGCACCGAGCGCTATTCGATGGCGGTATTGCATTTCCGCCATCGTTTTCCGAATTCCGCAAGGGTCGTAATGAGGGCCTATGTCAGGACAGTCAGATAGGAGTCAGAGGTGGACTTTCGGTTGATTCTGAGAAAGATTTCTGACTGGGAATCCATTCTTTTTTTAAAAAAAACCTTTATTTAACATGCTTGACATTACAATAAGGAAAGACAAGCTTATTTGTACACCTCATTCACCACTATCAGCAACGTAGGATCCAACAATGTGACCACGCAGGGTCCAGAAAGCAGAACTTGCATATTTTACAACATGAGGTTTGAGACAGGAAACAGTTAAAAGTGTACTGACAATGTTAATTATCAGGGGGTGGCAGAGTATCGCTGCCTCCAGCATCAGTGGCAGTCAGAGAATGCAGATAAGTCCAAAAGGGGGCACAGATGTTCCTGGGCCTACACGTAGCCGGTTGCATAGTGGACCATCGCTCCTCTACATCTGAAGCCCAAGTTACGGCCTGAAACCATTAATCCAAGGTGGGAGCTACAGAGCGCAACCAAAGTAGCAATATACAACAAGTTGCAAGCAACATACAGAGACCAACCAACTTCCTTTAGCTATGGCAAGTATGGGAAAATCATGGAACAAGCATATCATTTGGGTTGGTGCGATAGTCCAATCCAGCATCCGGGATACAGCATCACAAACCCCCTCCCAGAAGATAGCAATTCTTGGACAAGACCAGAGCATGTGAATATAACCAGCACTGTCAGAATTGCATTTCGGCACTCAGAGGGCCGTTCCCTTAACATATGGTGCAGCCTAGCCTGGGTGTAGTGGTACCTGTGCAGCACTTTCAATTGAATCGACCGGAATCTTGAATTAAAGGATACAGCCTTGGTGCGGGCACACATGGATTCCCAGATCTCATCAGATATGTCACTACCCAAGTCTCTACTCCATGCTCCACAGAGACTGTCTAGTGGTCGACATGCTCGTTCCTGAAGAAGTCCATACATCCTGGCTACCCCTATACATGTCGAGGAGCTGCCCATAACCATAGTTAATAGAGAGTCGTCAGGGGGAAACGAGAGGAATTCCTGTCAGTTGTCCTTGATTGCTCAGTGCAGGCCTGCATACTGCAGCCATCTGGAGGACACGCAGATCCCACCACTCAATGAAGGATGCCATATCGTACACATCCCGCAGGACACCAAAGCCAGCTGCCGACCAGTTGCGCACAGTCGAACCGTCCATGGGGGGAGTCCCCGGCAGGCAGTTCCAAAGGGGGAAGTGTGACCCTGGAATGGGTGGGGGTGCCCACCAGCCTCCAAAGTCTGTGCCACGCTGTCATCATGACCCCAGTAGGGTCAGTGGGTTATAATTTCAGGACTGAGGAGGGGACGACCAAGGAACGGATGTCTAGATTGCCAGCCACCAAGCGCTCCAGTTTGACATGAGGATGAGATCCGCCAGGATCAAGCCAAAACACAGCATAATGATCTTGAGCAGCTATGGAGTGTCGCTCAAAATTAGGGGCAGCAAATTCTCCCTGTACATAAGGGGTCGCTAAAGTGTCCAATTTCAAGTAGATCGCACCAGAGTGCCATAGAAAGCTATTGATCGCCAGAGTGAGTTTCTTGAAAAATTCGGTCCCCGGCCAGAGCGGGATGTTCTGAAATCTATATAGAAGTTGAGGGAGTATCACCATCTTGAGGAGAGCCACCCGTCTAACAACTGTAATAGGTCGTCTAGCCCAGCCTTCAGTCTTCAGTCTTCTGCACAAGGGAAGTGAGGTAATTCCCGTAATTGTGATCGTATAGCGAGGTCCAGTGACGCATGGTTACAAACCCTAGGTACTTTATCTCTAATTGAGACCAAGCAAATCCAAGAAGGTCTCGGGGAGCTATGGTGACTTCCGTCAGTGGGAACAGTGTGAACTTTGTACAGTAAACGTTAGACCCGGAAAGATCACCAAGGAGGAGTGCATAATATATGATTGGTGCCAGGTTCGCCTCAGGGGAACGGATATAAAGCAATGCATCACCTGCATAAAGCAAAATGATTTCCGGATCCCCTGTGAGTCCTATACCCCTATGGGCATGTCTCTGGCGAATACTGTCTGCCAGAGGTTCGATGGCTATCGCAAATATCAGGGGAGAGAAGGTGCAGCCCTGTCTGGTACCCCTGGCAATCTCAAACTGGGTGGATTACCGGTCCCCAGTGCAGACTCTTGCAAAAGGGGATGCATAAAGTAGTTTCACCCAGGATAGGAAGCGGGGGCTGAAATTACCCTTCTCCAGTACTGCCCACAAGAACCACCAGGAGACCGAGTCGAATAACTTCTGCATGTCTAATGTTGCCAACACAGCTTGCATCTCCGGATCAATCCGGGCCAGGATGTCAAAGAGGCGACGTAGGTTGAGCGACATGGAGTGCCCCAGAATAAATCCCGCCTGATCAGGGTGAATGATAAATGACATATACGGGGCTAGCCGAAGGGCCAGCACTTTAGCAAAGATCTTGACATCACAATTTATAAGGGAGAGGGGCCGATATGAATTGCACTGTGTAGCTGGTTTGTTGGGCTTTAGCAATACAGAGATGATCGCCTTGCGAAGTGAGGGGGGAAGTTTACCGGTCATGCAAACTCCTTCCATACGGCAGATAGTCGGGGAACAAAGCGCCCTTTATGGCACTTATACAAATCAGTAGTAAGGCCATCGGAACCGGGGACCTTCCCCGGTGATAGAGAATCGATGGCTCCCAATATTTCCTCACTTTTCATTGGCCGGTCAAGTGCCTCTCTAGCCTTGGCAGATAACACTGAGAGCGGGAGACTGTCAAGAAATGATTCAATATCTGACGAAGGGGCAGTGTCATATTGCGCTTCGTAGAAAGAACAAACCAACTTGTTTACTTCCTGAGCAGAGATGCCAAGTGTACCGTCTGCTCTCTCAATTGCAGGAATATGGAGAGTACCACCTTCTTGCCGGACCAACCTGGCCAATAGTCTTGCGAGATGTTCTCCCTCAACATACTGTCTAGCGGCCTGGGGTCATCTAGGAGCTTGCGTTCCCGGTCTGCATGGTTCCTGAAGGTGTCTAGAACGGACCCTATCTCTCCAAGCGTAACAGTGGACGTGGAGGAAGCATGTTGCGCTTCAAGCTGGGCAAGTAGGAACTTGCTGTCTTTGATGGATCTACAGATCGATCTGAGGATCCCAGCATCCTTTGCCAGGGCCATGCCATGTCACGTATGTAGACTTTGAAAGCCTCCCAAAGGGTGGCTTGAGTATCTACCGTCCCGGCGTTGAACTCAAAATAATCATTGGTACTTGAACCAAGCTCCGACTCAAAAACTGGATCAAGCAAATTGCTGGGTTTCAGTCTCTTTGAACGCGCCATCCCACAACCCTCACCCCACGTCAATGAGATTGTGACCGGCAGACCTATCACAGCCCCCAGCTAATGCGTGTGTCTCCTACAAAAAGAGAACCCAAACTTTGTCGTTCCACATAAAGCTGCAATTTGCACATCTTAACAGGATTGCCCAGCCCCCAGCCATTACAGTTCATGCATATTAGGCCTTCATCTGCCATCTAGCTGGTGGACACGTCAACAGGAGCCTGACCAGGGTCAGGAAGGAATAACTCGTAAAACAGGTTGACCCAGATAAAGGATCATATCATCGCAACAAGTGCAAATTAAGCAACTTTTTAACTTTTTGTACGCACCCCACCTGCCCCACCACCATGCCCCTCCCTATCAGAGGAGTGAATCCCAACTTGCCCATCAACCAATGATAGCAACAGTTGCAACCTTCCATGGGGTGATGTGCCCTGGTTGCAGCCCAGCCTACATCTCAACAGACCGTAACATAGCATTACAAGTATCTAGTGCATTTACAGCATAGTAACAGCGTATTTATAGTAGGGCGATTCCTTAGTGCATTTCACAAGAAAGAAAAGAGCTAGAGATCATGAACTAGATCCTAGCCAGGTGAAAGCCTGGACTAAGAAAGCATTTTTAACGAGTTTGGGTCAACCCGGGAAATTTTCCTCCAGAAATCTCACAGCCTCCACAGGTATAGTGAAGAAGAATACTTTCCCATTATGCCCAGCCCTGAGCTTGGCCGTGTACATCATGGCGTACTTCACCCCGAGATCGCAGAGCCTCTTCTTCACTGTCAAGAAGGTCTTGTGCTTGTTCTGCACCGTCATCGAAAAATCAGGATATAGATGGATCCTGCTGGAGCCCAGCATTAGCTCCCCCTTGACCGTAGCTGCCCTGAGCAATGCATCCCTCTCCCGATAGTTGAGAACAGGGGCGATTATAGGGTGCGGAGGAGGCTCCCAGTCTGGGCTTCGGAGCAAGAGAGCCGTGAGCCTGTTCGATGGCGAATTGTGGTGAAAGTTTAGGGCCATCCAACAGTGTTAATAAGGTTTGTTCTACAAAATCCTCCATGGGACCATCCTGGTTGTTCTCAGAGACGCCTATGATGCGCTTATTATCACGTCTTGGGCGAGACTCCAGATCCTCATTTTTCTTACTAAAGGACTGCACCTGACTTGTGAGTGAGGCTACATCTGCCCTCAATGCCGTGATGTCGTCCTCTGTTGTTCCAACTCTGGACTCAACCTCAGTAACTCGTGCATCAGTCTTTTCCAATCAGGATGTTATTGCGCCTATGATGCCACTCATGTCGTTCAACTTGGAGTGCAAAGCGGTGAATCCCTTGCACATATAATCCTTCATGCGCTGCAACTCAGTAGGCTCCTCCTGTACTAGTGAGTCACCGCCATTCCACTCAGAGCCCCCCGAGTCTTAGGTGCTGCTTTGGTGTAAATGTTAATAGAACTTTGCTTCTTGCCGCCCCCCTTGGCCATGATAGCAGATCAATGCCCCCAGAAGACCAGGGATGTATAGGACTGGGGGTAAACAAAATCCAATGACCTTTGGCTTGCCCAATGTGCACGGTGTAGTGTGGCGGCAATGAACACAAAGGGCGGCCTTAATCTTGCTTAAGGCACGTACACAAGGACTCAGAACCTGAGCAGGGGCAGTCCGTCCAGGGGGCCGTGGGACCAGGAAGAGGCCGGATTGACAGAGAGGGTGAAGCCAAAACCAGCGTGAAGAGAGGCAGACCGAGCAGCCCCCAGGGGCCCACTGTCAGTGCCCCCCCAGCGGCCAATCCCAGGTTGGCGCTGCCACACCCACCAATGACCACAGATATCACTTGTATACACAGCCACAGGAAAGAGTGGGGGATCACCTGGGGTGTACCCCTGAACAGCAGCAGCAGGTGGAGTAATCGTTTTTGATCTTCCTAATTAGGAGGGGGCCCCCTTGTCAATGCTGGACGCTGGGAGTGTAGGATGTAGCAAGGTGGTGCACACTCACCTCAGCAGTCAGCACACATGGAAGCACCCAAGCACCTCCCGGCCCAAGGGGCTGAGCACCCAGGTCAGCCGCTTACAGGATATTAGAAGAGACATCACAGAGTGCAGCCCGCATACAGGACACCAATAGAAAGTGAGCCACAGCGAGGTAAAGTCATCATCCGGCAGCCCGGACCGCAAGCAGGACTGGAGTCTATCGGGCAGCTGGGGAGCCTCCCCCGGCAGGGCGCTCCGAGTCTCCATAAAAGGGAAACAGTGGCCCCCCGTCCACAACGGCACAAGCAGTACTCCACAGTGTCATGACTGGTCTTCAATCCAATGCAGGAGCTGCTGAACCCCACAGACCCACCAAAGTGTAGCGTTCTGAACTATAAAACCAGCTGAGTTTGTGAAACCCCAGGGGGAAAGGGGAAATTGGATAAAATAATAAAATCATACACAGGAACTGGATCTCCCTCTGGAGGACCGTATCTGCATAGGCTAGAGATTCACAAAGGTTTTATAAGTAAATATCAGTTACACTCTTAACCAACTATATGCCTTATCACACATGGACTAAGTTACCTGAGAAATCCTCTGCTTCTGCCTAGAGGATATAATTCTTTGTAAAAACGATTGTATTGAATTTTAAGTTGGTTCCTTACAAGGAATAGTTGTGCTGATTATTCATTGTCAGTTTTTACCTATATAGGAATTAAAGTGTGCACCCTTTAATTCTTTATGAGTACCCTTTCAAGAAGCTGGCTAGAAAGGAGACTCTTCAGACTCCAAGAGTTAATCAGTTAGTGCATAGAACACTGTTCTCTTAAAAAGGGTAGATTATTAGGAAACTGAAATGTCAACCAAACACTTGTTCTTCTCTTCTGAGATGCCCAGTTGAATACTCTAAACTAATTAGAAAGAACGTATTGAATTCCTTCCAGGCTGATTCACATCTGCCTTCCCTTGTTTGTACACCTGGGATGGAATACACCTTTTGTTCCAATGAATTCTATAGTTGAATGTTCTGCTTGAAGGATATTACTCTTAAAGTTAATATTTGTGTCTCCAGTTGAATTCTGAAACCAGCCTCATTCAATTTAGGGATTAATAAGTTTATTTTGTTGCAAGCGTGCACTTTTGAAATGATCTCCTTGCAAAGCAGTCGATACAACTGTCTTTATTGTCTAACTGTCGCCGCGCACGCGCACACCATGAAGGAAAAGAGTTTACAAACAATTAACTGTCCGTAATAATACGCGATGACTCTTACTTAAAAGAAATAACAGGAAACATGCAGACCGACGGAAAAAACACTTGCCGGCTTACCTTCTCTCAACGAAGAAAGCCTCCCGGAAGAACTTTCACCCTCTCACCTCATAGGGACGACGGACGAACCTCCGTGACTCGATCTCTCTCCGGCTCAGGATCCGACGAACGCGACGCCGGGACTGCCTCCTCACCAGTATAGACGCTTCAATTAGGATTTCTTGTGAAGGTAAGCGTATTCGTAAGAGAGGAAACACGCGGCTCACTCAGAAAAACAAGCATGCACACACGCACTTGCACCAGCTGTCAGGAGATAAATGTTAACCCTTAATCAACCGGGTTCACTGCCTCAAGTCTTCAGTTCCAAACAATATTTTTCATCAGCTGTCCAAAAATAAAGTACTTATCTCAGAATCTCCTTTGTTATGAACTGAATAGAAGCGTAGTACACAGAAGCACTATTTCTTTTTTCTGCAAGTTGAAACTGGAACTTCAAATCTGATTTCTTCTGAGTTCAAATTTCTTCTCAGGTGAATCTTGGCCTAAAATACTCAGGAGAACATAAAAACATGACCTGTTCACAGAGAAAACTGAATGAAAGGCAGTTTAGAATGTTCAGGTTTTCTCCTTTGTTCTCCCTTCACCCAATCATGACTTCTGCTCATTTCCACCATCTTAGCTTGGACTCCCACCAGCATCCTGAGAACACAAGTTAAGGCCCAACCAAATCAAGAAAGGAACTAAACTAAAAAACAAATGTTAGAGTAAAAAAAACCCTGAAGAACCCTGAAGAGTAAATAAAGAACAGAACAAATAAAGAGTAGGCTTTTATTTATTTTATTTTCCCAGGGACCTGACAGTACCCCCTCTCAAAGACCTCCCCCAGGACCAAGCTTGGAAGGGTACCTTTTATGAAACCTAGAAACCAACAAAGGAGCATGAACATCACTAGCTACCTCCCAAGATCGTTCCTCAGGTCCAAAACCCTTCCAATCAATCAGATATTGCAATCTCCCAAGACTTCTTCTAGAATCTAAAATTGCTCTAACTTCAAACTCTTCAGACTGATCATCTAGAATGACTGGACTGGGAGGATTACCTAATCTAGTTCCAGCCTGAAAAGGTTTCAATTGATTTACATGAAAAGTAGGATGTACGTGTAGATTATTAGGTAGTTTAATTTTACAGCTACAGGATTAATTACTGTTGCCACTTCAAAAGGTCCAACAAAACGTGGACTAAACTTACTTTTTCCCTTAATTCTCAGATGTTTGTTGGACAACCAGACTCTATCTCCAACTTGAAAGACTGGACCTGGTCTGCACTTTAAATCAGCAAAACGCTTGTAATTTACCTTATTAATTTGAAGTGCTTCAACAGCCCTTTGCAAATTCTCCTTCATCGCTTGCAACCTGATCTCAACTTCTGGACAATCAACCTGATGACCCACTGATTCTCTAAGAAAACGAGTATGAAACAGAGGAACGTCAGCCCGGGGGCCAGAAAACAGCAAAGTTAATGCAATGAGTGGCGAGATCCGAATGAGGGTCTGAGGCACTGCGAGCATCACACGCTCATGATACGAGGGAGGCAGCACCCCAGCTCCAGTCCCCAGCAACCTTGAGCCCCCTGAGGAACCACAAGCCTCCACCAATGCCGGAGCCAGGCAGACGCCAAGAGCGGTCCCGCTGCAGGACTCCTGCATCCTCCAACAACGTGGCGACCGCGATGGACAGCCTCTTCCCAGTGAACAACAATTTCAGTAGGGGACTTGAACATATGGGACCTCATTCCCAAAACTTTGCAAATGCAGTATTTAACAGTATTGGTTGTAGTTCAAATACTTGTTGTTTGAATAGATTTTTCGCACCAGACCAGACATTTTGTACCATAGGGCTAACCCCTTGTCCTTTTATCACGAATGTAAAAATGTGTCCATGCGCACTGCTTAAACAGCCTCTTCTTCCTCCTCCTGATTAACATAATGATTCATCCCTTCCCTTGGCTGAAACCAACCATCTCGTTGTGCCAAGCTCTATCGAGCCTGCTGCCTGTCTTCAGAGCTTCTCTACCTTCTCCCTTCCTAGACACATGATCCACACTACTCCTCATTTACACTTCTCTCATTTAACCTGCCCCATGGTACATTAGCGCAGGAAACCCTAGAGCAATTGAGGCTACACAACATCCTCCCTACTCCCACCATCCCTAGCACACCACCTGAAAAGTGTAATGATCATATACAATATCTGAAGTACAATAAGCCATGACCCTAGCCGGTGTGATTCTCTCGGACAACTTTCACATTCTTTGCCTCACTGAAATCCGGCTTACTGCCATTTGCAACATGGCCATTTCTGATCTTGTTTCTCCGGACTTCAGCATCATACGCACAGAGAGAAAGACCCGTCTGGGCGGAGGTGTTTCGCTTATTTACTGATCATCTTTCTCCATTGCAAAGATCTATGGCAATCCCTCTGACCTATCCCTGCTTTGAATGCCCTTGCGCAAAATGCCATCAGTATAATAATTGTATCAGCGTTCTTTTCATGTACTACACTGCTAAGCCCAGTCCCAGTCCACCCTTCGCCAACACCCCTGGTGATCTTTCTGCCCACCCACCTTGATATCACTTCATTCAACACTGTTGTTCTTGACCAAATGAAGGTATGGCTGAATCAGCCCCAAAGCCCTGCTCCTCCACATGCACTGTTTGCGACTGTCTGACCTAGTATCCTCTTTCTCCCTCACTTCTGGGCAAAACCATTAATCTGATTCAAAGGCAACAAGGTCACTGTTTGCGATACCAGGATTCTGCATATTTGCTGTCATGCAGAATAATAAATGTGCATTATTCTCACACAATCGGTATAATGCACATTTATGCAAACGCTTGACAGTGCCTGCAAACAGCAACAGGCAATGCTGCAAGAGCAGGGGCACATTACAGTGTACAGGGAGCACAGTTTGAGGGTGTGTGGTATAAAGGAGGAACTGCTTTGTTAAAGAAAAATAATTAAACCCGATATTTTGCATATCAGAATTGTGCCCATCCCATCGCCTGCTTTGATCATTCTTCCATAACATTCGAAATTCATCGCCACCTAGCCACTTTTAAACCGCCAAATTATTCCCCCATCTAGCTTCCACTATGGCAAAATGTAATTATTCAAGACCTAATAGACTGCCTTTTGCAAACCCCTCCCAGCCCTCTATACCTCCACCAGCTACCTATTATTTACTCTGACTTCTAGCTGACTTCCAAATTAGGCAACATTCCCCATTGTAAACCTTTCGACCTGTTAACAAAACAACTCGTCCTGCCAAATGCTTAAATCCTTACCGTTGTAACCACTAAAGGAAAGCCCAAACCCTTGTTAGGCTCTGGATGGAAATCCAACTCCCTCAAGTCAAAGCTTCATAAATGTCGTACGTTTGGTTTAACCAAGCCTCTGTGCAAAAATCAAAAACATCATATTATTTGTCATTGCCAAACATTCAAAACATACTTGCAGATCTCCACTGCACCTATGACCCATCACAAAAGCTAAGTGATGGTTTCTATTCCAAGATAATGAGCATTAGGCAAAATAATATAGGTTTCTTTGACAACCGCATCCAAACCACCTGCCTTCTCTTGTTTTTCTACATGAATCAATTTCAAACTCTTTTCAACAAAGGCAAGACCTCTGGTTCCCCTTCAGTTCCTATCCAGAGAGATGTTCCAAATCCCGGTGGGTTACAATCTACCACCTTCTCCACTTTGTGAAAGAGGTTGTTGTTAACCTGCTGAATCCAACCAGGTCCATTCTGAACTCAACTACAGGCCCATATGTAATCGGACATAAAATGCAGGGTCGCTTTGGCACCTCATACATACATATTATATATTCAGTTACAGTAAATAAATAAAATGTATGCATAGTTTGGCTAATGTGGGAAAAAACAGACACTGTGCAAATGTAAAATGCACTTTATTGTTGTGAAATTTAAATAAAGTGCACTGTGTTATATGTGAAATTGTGTTATGCTGGTGTTACTGTCAATCTTCTCGCACAGTGTTCTAACTGTATACATTACCTGTGTCACAATGGGAACATTGTTTTTTGGGGGGAAAAGAAAATGCAAATACACCCGCCAATTTAAAAGCGGCCACTGCCAGCCATACCTGATTGGCCACTTCACTAAATGACTGACATTAGATGTGTCCCAGCAGGAGGACACAGGTCTCGGTCTTACATAAATCTGTTCTAATGCCTGTCCCCCCTTGCACAATTGACAGACCACTGACTGCTTTATAAGCTGGAACCTGCCAAATATCAGGGGAGGGTTGAGGAGGATCTGGCATTATGAAGGACTGCTGTCTGAGCTTACCCTGGCGGATCTGATGAAGGCAGGCTGCCCGGCTACACCAGGCTTGTTTTTTGTCTCAACTGAAATGCTCGCTTTTACAAGGGAACTGGCTCATCCCCATTGCTCTGTCTTATTGAAGCAAATGAGAAAAAAGAAGCATCAACGGCCCTGGTGCACCCGCAGTGCTCTGAGGAAAGAGCACGAGAGGGAGCGAGAACTCCACCAATCGATCCAGGCCTCCTATTTAGCAAGTAAGAGTGACGCCAGGAGCTCTGACAAGCCTTGTCTGCCTACAGGCACTCCCGATCTGCTTCTTGTGAAAAAAGTAAAGAAGAGAAAATTCCTGTGGCGTGGGTGAAGCTAAGCAAGGCTACATTAAGCTTCTCTGTGTGCCGCTTGTGCCCGATACCTCTGTGATGAATCAACTTCCGGGGCACCAGTGGTCCAGGGATGAATATCTGTTTCTAAACTAACTATCAGCCCCACACCTCTAGCACACCAGAAGGGATCCGAACAGATTGGAAGACAAGTAAATTATAAACTGCCTTGTCCAATTTTGGTAACGTTGACCTAACGGCAGGCTTATCTCCGCAAGGTTGTGGATCGTTGGTTACTTTCAACACAGCGAAAATACAATTATTACCCAATGATAAATGGGACTGTGCAGTCAAGGTCATATCAAAATATCTACTTTATTATTATTCCAACAGACAACCTGTAATAAAGAGTGTTAGCAAGCCCAGTCTGTTTCCTGGTTAAAATGTTCCACTGCACCAATGTTCCTGAGTTAGAAGAGTTTCTTCGACGGTTCATCGACAGAACCCTCCAGAGTGAACTCACTTTAAAGAAGGAGCCAAAGGGCAACGAGATGCCACGGAGAAATGTGAACACTGGTGTCGAGACTGCAGCATCGATCTTCGTGGTGCTCGTCGACGATCATTCGAGGACGTCTTGGAAAGATGAGGCTTGTGGTGCACCTCTATGCAAAGTGTTCAGTGCCTCAAAGAGGACTCAGTGACGAACGTAGACCCGGCAGCGGGCGTCTGGTATCGGCGTTAACAATCGGGACTCAACTATGGCTGGATTTCGGATTTTCACTTGTCGGCATCTTTGTGGACTTCGGGTGGTGGGACAAAGCGCTTGACGGTGATGGCAAGGGAGCCCTTCGTTCAAAATGCTCTTAGACAAAAGGTGGAGCGTTGCGGCTCTGGTTGTCGAGCAGCACGGAATCAAGGTGTCCCCGCTTCTGGGCAACACGACTCGACTGGCTTGCAGCGGTTATGGAAATCCTCTGAACCCTGGTCGACGACGATGAACTTCAACAGCCTTGATGTCCTGGTGCTTTACTTCAAGTTTTCTCAGCGGACCCAATCTCCAATCAACAGTCTTTCAGGACTAGCTTCCAGGGTGCCTCGATGAAGATCAACTTCTGCACAATGTTCCCTCGTAGCTCCGGGAGAGGTCTTCTAGCCAGGTGTTCTCTTGTGATCAGTCCTTGACAGACTCGGCAGCTTTCAGATTTCATTGACAGAAAGCAGCTGGGCTTCAAGGATAAGCAGCTTCAAGTTTCAACTTCAGCTTATGAACAAATTGGGAGTTGAGAGGTCCCCAGATACACACATCTGTCCATCATTCACACTGCTGAGCCAAGCTCAGCCAGCCAATCGAACAGAAGGGCATTCATGCAGGCAGGCAGCATTTGGGCTTACAGGCATTCAGGCTATTCACTTCCACCCAGACACCCATAACAAGGAATGTGGATTGGGGCAAGCACCCAGCCTTTCAGCACACCACACTGCATTCATGTCAGTTTCAGGCAGGGCTGTCTCATTCATTGTGCAGAACACGCAGAAACCAGACTCCTATAACATGGAATGCATATTGGTCACACACATACATTCATCCAGGTCCCACCCCAAGGGGGTACCCACAACATACAGTCACTGGGAAGGCTCCAGCCAGTCTGGCCTGGACTTCCCCACAATACCATATATGGTTCTTCCACCCAACAGCCAGTCAGGGGAAGGGACAGAGTCGGGGCTGCCCAGGATTGTGGGAAAAACAAGGTAACAGGAAATGGAAACCAAGAGGTCACAGGGGCCATCTTGCTTCTTATCAGGAATCCACTGATTCCTATGGCAGGGCCTGGGTAGCCCAAAATGGAGGATACTCAGAGCGTCTGTCAAATTCATCATGGAGTTCCCTCCAGTCCATACCCTGCTCTGTGGACCACACAATGGTGCCCAAAAACATACACTAGGGGTACAGGGTTGTACCCCAACCAATGGGTGCCATAAGGGTATCCTAAGGGACTCAGTTCATCACAACCAAAAAGAGTAAGAGCTGCACTTCCAGGAGTCCCAACTGGATTCCTGTGCAGAAAACAACAGAGAACACACATAAGAAGGGAGTACAGGATAAGGACATGGAAGCCCTGTCCCTCCAATGCATTTCCAGCCTTGCGAAACCTCCTTGTCCAATTTTGGTAATGTGGACGGAATGGCAGGCTTATCTCTGCAAGGTCGTGGATCGTTGGTTAGTTGCAACACAGCGAAAATACAATTATTACCAAATGATAAAAGGGACTGTCCAGTTAAGGTTGTATAAAAATATCTACTTTATTATTATTTCAACAGACAGTTCTAGCACACTACAAAATACAACCAACCCTGTAAAGGAATACAGAGGACAGACAGTTTCACGAAGGAAAGGGATGCACTCTGAATACTGACAGGAGGGTATTTGGTAAAGCAATCAGTCTTAACTGTTCAAGGTTATTTGGTTTCAGCACCAAGGGAGCAAGGTGTTGTAAATGTCACTAGGAGCCTTCGGAGAAGGACCAGTGGGACAGAACTACAATGTACCTGGTTTATGAGATGATCTTGATGCTCGACAGAGTGGAGTCGGTTCCAGGACGCTTGGCAGCTCCTGCAACAGAGTTCAAGACGGAAGACATCTGTGGGTATCAGGCAGCAGGCTTTTCGGCAAGCGAGGCTGGACCGTCGGCTACAGTTTGGCCTACATGGCAGCTCAGGGTCAAGAATCGTTGTCTCTGTGCTGGTTGGCTGATCTGGAATGCTGGTCGAGGTGTAAGTGACTTCAATCCAGCACTCCAACTAAGTCAATGCCTAGTCTGGGATGCCCAATGGAAGCCCTTATTTATATATTTTTATGTCAAAGTTCTTTAAATCTGGATGATGAACCCTTATATAACACCCCTCTCTTTGAATCTCCCCAACCTCACTGAGCCAAGAAGTAGGTTTGTTTTGCAAATTAAAAGGTTTATTTGAAGAATTGAACAATATATATATCACACTTTTATGAATAAAACAGTATCTGAATAGCACACATATGAATATGAACAGTAATCAGTAATGGGTGATATCACAATATCAACAATATCTTTAATCACTTAGGACTAGGAATAGAAAGGATAAGGTAGCAGAGAATACTTGGTATGGGTTCAAGGAAATGCAAAGATGGGAAAATGCAACACAGAAATAAACTTGATATGGTTTCAATCAAAAGACAATATGATCACTCTTTCCCCTGTGACTAGTCACTCCCCCCCTATGCAATATGAAGAGGTGGAAATGAGGGCACACAGGTATCAGGAATATTAATCAACAATGCAGTTCAATTCCAGTTCCCCAGCAAGCTTAGAGAAAACAGGTATGATTTTAAAACAGGCAAAAATACTTTTGAATGTGATTGCAATGAATGGGGAAATATGCTAAAATTATTTTAATTCACTAAAGGAGATTCAGCACTAGTGAGAATTACTTTATATTGGTACAGGTCAAAACTATCAATGATTCATGAATGATTTATCAGATTGAAAACAAAATTCAGCAGTTGAAAACAAGAAACAGCTATTTGGACATATGGTGAAATGGAGCTAAATTGCAATTCGCTGCAATTTTTCCTCGTGCGTGAAATGCGATTACGGAAAAAGTATAATGAATTGGAATTTCTAGGATGTGCGGTTCAAAAGTTACTGAGGTTTTTGCGAAGGTAGATTTTCAGAAATAAAGTCAAGATTTCAAATATGACAGATCGCGCTTTAAAGATTTCTCAACAAGGATAGGCTTAGACTAAGGAGCTATGAAGAAGCAAGGCACTCAACGGGCAGCCACCAGAACAGGGCACCTCCGCTCTGATCTCTGTCCGTCAAAACACTTGTCCCTCTCCAGAAAATATCAGCGCGAAGATGATTATTGCTATAATTATCACAAACAATATAATGAGAAGAATTCAGGATGGACACAGGATTCTATAATGCAGTTCTGGATAAGTGGAATGGATGGAATAGTATTACTTTAAAATAAGAGATGACTATGGACAGTTCTAGACTAAATACTCACTCCTAGGCTTGGGAATGGAATGGGCCCCCGTCAAAATATGGTCAAGGGTTTGGCTGGAATTCTCTCACCACCGGACAGGTCTCAGGCACTCTGGGTTCTGCTCTCAGCACTGCACTGCGGTCTGCGCGGCCTCTTGGACTGGATCTGACAGGTTCTGGATACAGCGCTGCTTTCTGGGTCCGGATCTTGGTTCTAGCACAGGGTTCTTATCTAGAAGCAAAACAGCTCAGCCAGGCTGTTGGATTTTGAGATGCCCCTCTGGAATTTAGGGGTTTGAATCAGGTTGCAAAAGATTCTGAAGGCCTGCTGCAAAGAGTTCAGTTTTGGGTTAGGCCTCTGCTTCAGGGTTCTAGAGTTTGGTTCTAGAGTTTGGTTCTAGATCTGGAGTCTTCCTACAGGGTGCTGCGCCAAGAAATCAGTTGGGTAGTGGAAAAATGTGTGTGTCCTATCTGTCCTCACAGTCGCTATTTATGTATTTCCAAAGTGGGTGGGGAGGCTGATTCTACAATGCCCAACCCTCTATGGATCTGATAGGTTAGAGGATTCCCTATCCCCTGATTGGAGAAAGGATCAGCGTGTCAGAATGAGTCAGAGTGATGCTGTGTTTATGGTCCAAAAGAAATCCCTCCCTTTTGCTTTTACATAGAAAATCTATTTTTCCCAAAAAACATATTTCCCAGATACACAAGTTATTGAGAATGCATAATTACATGACAGATTACTTAAGGTACATTTTTGTTCAAGTCCCATGTGTCTACAAGCTTGGGTTCAGAAAGGACAACATATTCACGTTTTTGGAGGGTTTCTCAATATTCATTCTGCACCAAATTTGATACATGCATGCATATCCTCTCTGGGCATATTACTGTAAGATTTCATGTTTCTAGCATAAACACAGTATATACAATATGAAGAAATTCTGGGGTTTAGTCTCAGAACATCGCACGGAGTCCATCTTAGTCTTGAACTGTGAGTGAATTTTTCATTTGAACAATCTCAAAGTTTTACATTTTTGTCAGTTCAGTACACTTTGTTATAAGCATTTTTATAAAATATACATTTACTCCAATGTTAAAATCCACATCTCAGTCTGGTCCGCCCCCAAAGCTGGGCTGACTCACAGGGTCACATGTCTTGTTTCCTGCCAGCAGTTTGCGGTCAGTTACACCCCAAATTAGCATTTCCTATTCAGTCCAAGGCATCTATTGTTCCTTTCTCCGGGCGGCAGAGAAGATCTCCTCTCCTCTTGATTAGCATGCCAATGCGACATCCTCCTTCTGGTGGGAATGACAAGGTGTGAATGGTTCTCAGGGAAAGCAAGCCTTTTGGAGTTTTAATTGCATCAGGTTACTTTCTGATCAATTGTAAGATAGTTCCTTGTGAAAAGAAATAACATTTATAAACTTAAAATAAGCAACATATCTTTAAATCAAGTCTTTTCCAACATGAAATCACTGTGTGGCACTCTATATGGCATTTTGATGGAATTCTCTTCTTTGGCATGGTTTGAGTTCAATTGTTCAACTTTACACAAATGGTTTTAAAACGCCGACTTTCTGGTAGAGGTGAGCAACGGTATTACACCCATTTTGACAGCTGTCTTTCCATCAAGTATCTTTAAAATAGGATTTTGTTCTGAGAACATATGATTCTTGCTGACATTGTATTGATACAGATTCTTGCAGTAATGGTGTGGAACACCAAACAAAGAGGTTGGATCTTTTAGGTGATTTGTGAGCCATGATTTTAGCAACTTTTGACAATCAAGAAAACAGATTTTCAAACAGCTCTGTGTTTCTTTTTCAATCAGCATTGCTATTTCCAAGTGGTTTCAGGTTACTTTGTGGGTAGGCCAATGGTGGTTTTTGGCAGTGATCTCCTGTGCTCACTAAGATAGGCAAAAGTGGATGGTGGCCTATTTTTCAGGTTTTCACTGTGCAATTTCTTGTGATTTCTAGCGAGCAGCATGCTTTCCGGCGGCCATTATGATGTTTATGCTGCCAGCAATGCATAGTGATGTTGCAGGGCTTGGATGAGTGGGTTGATACATCCCACAGAGGTGTCTCGGACGGCTTTATTGACTGCAACATGCCAACAGTCAGTGGTGCATACGGTCACCATTCAAGGGCTCGACTGTATTGAAAATGTCCTTAAAAGATGGACACTGGTTAATGCTTTTTGTGGCACTCTTCCTAGCTTCTTCACAGGGCTTGTGTCATGGCGGACGGCACAAAGCTGAGGAGAGTGTTTGTAGGCAACAGCCTTTTCCTTTGTTCAGAGACTCTCTGGCACTTCCCTCCTGGGAAGCTTGCTGGCAGAACCTAACAAGGCATGCTGTGTGCTGGTTGGGTACTGGTTCTGGAGCTGCTCGACGCATCCCCTGAAGCCGTTCTCTCCCTCTGTTCCCTGGGAGATGTTTAGGGGAGGGATCTTACTTCCCTCTTGGAAATCCTGGCCTTCCTTCACTGGTGGAAGCTGTAATGCAGACTGTACCATCAGCCAGGGTCCAAATGAGTCCTTCTTACTCCTTTCAAAGTCATCGAATGAGCTGCTAAGTGAGGGGCTCAGTCCTCTTTTAATGCAAAAAAGGGCCCCAGTGATTGGTGCAGGCTAAGCCTTCCCTAATGAATCAATCCTGGATCCACACCAACAATCTTCTTTTATGCATGAGGTCATAACCAGAGTGCTTTGTAACAGGAAAGGTAAGGAATGACAACATGTACTACTAAGTCACACCCATCTTCCCGTATGTTGTGGATTAAAGTGTCTCTCTGGTTAATGTTGCTCTCTGTGACTTCTGATCAAAGCGCAGGTCTCCCTTGAAGTTTGTAGCGAGAACAGACTTTCTGTATCCATCAAATCACATACCTCTTCCCTCTGAAAGGGGGTTCCCTGCATAAGGGTTGCCCACTGTAAACAATTGTCCCAGACATGACATTCACTGCCCTTCATACAGATGGGTGGGACCTAGCTTCCAGCTGACAAATTGCATGTCAAAGAGGTGTTGGTGTTTCCTGTCCCGTGTGTTAGTTCTGTCACCAGGCCTCTTCGCAGCCCTATTTTCATTTAACTCTGATCCATATGCGCTGCCACCACACAGAACTTTGACAATATAACAGGGCGGTTCCATGGAGCCTTTGGTATTTTAATTAGGCTGGCCATGGCTGGAGGAAGATGTTGTCTTCCCCCTTCAAAGATGCTTTGATGTGCCTGTGGCTGTCACATACCAGCTAAATGTGACACGGAGGACTGCGCCTGTAGGCTGTGTCCCCCCGGAGTACACTTGACTATGTGTTCGTTGGGCGGCGAGCATAGGAAAATGTGTGCAGATTAGCCCCACACATTTTCTGAGGTTGATATCCCACCATTCATTTTACATACAAAACTTCAAAATAGCCCAGGTGAGCGCACACTCCCTGTGCAGATGGTCAAATTCCTCACAATCTCACATGTTGTTGGTTCCCCATGCTACAAAAAATGGACAATAAAGACATTTTTCAGCTGTTGTACCCCAGGCTCCGCTGACTGTCAGTGCTTATCTTTGCTAATTCCACAATGCAGTAGATTTACGGTTCAGAGAGCATTTTACCTTTTCATTCTCAAGTGAAGAAGGGGCCCTGAAGCATGGGCGGGTAAAAAGAAAAGAAAATATGCATGTAGTCTGCACCAGCACAAGGTTGTGTAGATGGGAGGCCTCTGCTTGGGCCTAGTTTTGTGCTGGGCGGCCTCCCGTTGCAAAAGTAATATACATCTGCTAGGTAGAAAAGAACCACTGCCTCACCCCAGTGGTGCCCTTTACTGAGGAAACCGCTGCAGGTGTTCCAGTCCGGAAAGTGCCTGCCGCATGGAGCAGGGTGATTTAGTCCTCTGTAGAAGATGAACCCAGAAGCAGGCTAGACGAAAAAAGGGGTAGGTCCCAGGTCCTGCATTTGCACCTTTCAACAGCCCATTTTTTGTGAAGGAACATGCAAGTTGGGTCGGTGGCAACCTCAGCCTCTCAGACCTGTGGAGGTCTTCTGGCTTTGGGTGAGATGAAGAGACTCTGCAAAAGTGAGCGACTGCCCTGGTTAGTTGGGCACCTCATATCTGTGGTAAGCAGTCCCTCTAGTCCTTTGAGGTTTGTGGTTGGGTTTTATAAATACATTATACACTGACAGACAAGAACCTCTAAAGGGACCTGTATGTAACACATTCCTGCCCCTCCTACATCTGTCAGGCCCTGGGTGAGATGAAACAAGAAGATTTCACTCTCCAGACCATTGCACAGAGTTCCGTCCCAGTTCTCCATCCAAAACTACTGAACTTTGCCCCTGTCAGAGAGAGTAAGCCTGCTTGCATGAGCAGCTGGGCTGGGCGCTAAAGTTATCTCGACCTGCATGTTAGATATTGTCTGAGCATGTTCGATATTGTCTGAGCACATGAATTGAAGCACTGCATCAGGTTGCATGACAACACCCCTTTCAGGGAGAGAGTGAGGTGGATTACTTCAGCCAATGAGAAAGGCACCACCTTGAGGAGCTAATGCTGGCCAGAGTCCAGCGGCCCTTATGTCTCCCCATTTGCAGATGTTGGAGCTGACCATCCCTTAGTCCGATCTAACATTGACTGTTTTAATCCCATGTACCTTGGTCTGACTTAACATGAAACAAATAAACTCAGACACATCCAAAACCGTGCTGCCAGACTAATATTGTATCTCAATATGCGGGGCACCATCACACCCACACTCAAAGCATTTATCTGTTTCCCATGTGAGTCCAGAGTCTTCCTGAAACTACTATGTCTGACACACCGAGCTATCTACAGCCACAAGCCCAACTACATCAGCGCTATTCTGACCCCCTGCTCACCACCCAGGAACAACAGGCAAAACCAGTCGAATCACCCTAAGTACAAAATGATAAGACAAGTGGTAGAACCTTTTCTCACAAACTATGGAACAATCTGTCAACTTCCCTTAGAACCAAACTTAACTACAAAACATTCCACCATACCATTAAATCAATATAGTCCGTCTTCCTAGACACGTAGAGCAAACTCTCACAGCGACTCATTCAACCCAGATCAAGCTCTCATTTGAGTCATCTATGCCTGTCCCTTGACCTTTCTCGAGATCCCTGCCTACAGGGATCCTCCAGAATTCGATGTAGGCCCTTGTGATGCACTTAATTGCCCAAGATGTTTGTTTTCAAATCGGAGTTTACCCTACTCGATATACCTGGGTTTTTTGTATGCACTACTCTCCTTTTCTTTCCCCTTTGTGCTGTGAAATCATTTCTGTTGTAAATTGTCACTATATGAATCACCAATGAAATAACAAAGCAACATAAATATATGTGAAAATGCCTCATCTATAATGTTGGTGGTAAAATTCCATGCTGCTGTATTCTGTTTTTTACAAGGGGTTTTCTCTTACCAAGTTTACTGAAGCATTCAGCATGGGGACTCGGACTCAGAGACCAGGCGGAGACAGTAATTACAAAAGGAAAGTCTATACTTTAATTTTCATTTGCAGGTTAAGACAAAGACTGGGACAGAGGGAGCATACATCTTAACAGCTCTAGTCCAATGCTGAAGTCCCCTTCCTATAGCCACTGTTGAAACGCCCACACACTCACACTGGCATTCCATAAGCAGCACCCAGCAGACTACATGCAGGATACCACATACCTCCTTCTCTAACAGAAACAAGAACTAACCCAACACTCATCCAACCCAACCACTCAGAACCAAACCAAATGACAACAATGCACAACAGAAAGACACACACTCCAAAATTAACAACACTCCCATATGCACTGGCCTGGCACAACAGGGCCTTGGGTGTGCCACACCCAAGCACAAACTATCCACACAAGGGTAAAACCGCTGCACGTGGCAACACACCAACCTACACTCACACCCATCCATACACCTCCTTTTGACCTGGCCAGCCACACCAGGTCCTCAGGACACCCACCCCTGAGCACAACCCAGCTCAAGAACAAAGAGCAACAACACAACAAACCGACATCCTTTCATACCACCAAAAATGACTAAACATCCTGATGTAATGCGGGCGCGAAAATGAGCTAAAAAAACATGGCGCCGGTATGCAGCCATTTTGTACATTCACTTACAAACCGCAAGGAAAGTCTAGGTTTCTGTGGGCTCAGTTAGCAGGCATGAATTCTGCCACGGCTGTGATATTATATTTTGAAGCAGTTGAGCTCACTTTGGAGGATAGCTGGTGTATTTTGCAATCAAGGATGAAACAAGAAGGGAGTCAGAGTTGTGCAGATGCAGTGATAAGGGGTGCTGGGAACCAGTGTGCGGGAGACAAACTGGGTTTTTCCAATACTGACTGGATTTTTCCGCTCTGTGCTCCCCATGCTTGCTGTATACCCTTCAGCCAGGGGCCGTTGGCAACCTGAGTTGGGCAGGGTTTTTTTCCCCATTAGAGAATAGGTATCCTGGTGGTAGATAGAGAATTGGAACCCCGGGTGATGAAGACTCACTGAGAGGGAGGACGCTCTGCCCCAGACCCCGTTAGCATGTGTGATCTCTCTGCCTACCTGCCTTGGGACTAGGTAGTGTTGTAGTGGCCAAGATGAGGGGTTCTTCTTCAACTGCACTAACAGTGATGTAGTTCTTGTTTGTAGCTATCCTTGTGTGTGTGTGTGTCTATGTATAACCATTTAGAGTCATTTGTATGCTTATATCTTGCATGAATAAAAAGGGCCTGTAAAGAGCGATCATATTCCAATTATTGGTCTAAGTGTGTGTTATTGCCTCCCTGAGTCAAAGAACTTTCAATCCGTGTAATAGGGTAAGTGGCACTAGGGTCATTACACTTGGCAGAAAAGCAAAACATGGCGCTGTGAGCAGGGTCTTTGTGCTGTTATTGAGGCCAAAGAACCCGACGAATTTGGAGCGTGGACTTGAAAAGGCAATTTTCTTTTTGTTTGGGAAGAAAGTGGGTGTGCTTTAAGGTATTGTTGATATGGACGTGAAACATTCATTGACATCATGAGTTCCCTATTTAGGAAAAAAGGAAGCTGCGCAGGGGCAGACTGTCCTGAGGTGACAATCCCAGGGTGGACAAAGTGTCCATATGACAAATTGACACAGACTTGGGCGTGTGGCGGAGGTTTGAGTGAGACCTGGGATACAAGTATAGGAGAGGTGAGTCTGGCGGAAGTGGTGGGTTGTCTGCAACAGGTACCTGTGAAAAAGGGAAAGGAGTGTTCCGCTCTAGGTAGACAAGGGTGGATTTTGCTGCACGCATTCCGAAGTGCATCAACAGAATGTAGAGTTGCAGGCGAGTGTCCTCAGACTGGAAAAGGAGCTGGCTGCCGAGAAACAGATTGCATTAATGCAGCAGCTTCAAATGAAATTGTATCATGACAAGGCAGATAAATATCAAGCAGTATCCGAACAAGCTGCTGTGAGAGTCGCCTGATACAAATATCGGCAGAAAAGAGGGAGGGTAAATACCCGAAAGGTAGCAACAGTAATTTCCTCTGCAGTGGTTGATTGGGTCCCCGACCAATGGGATGGAGACGTGTTCGACAGTGCCAGTTCAGAGAGTGGCTTGGAACGGGAAGTGCTGTCCAAACCAGAACCTGGTCCGAAAGAGGTGACTGTTAAACCAGTCATACGTAGGCATGCTGGGTCAAATCCGTATAATCCTGGAGGTGGTTTAGTGGATATGACACTCTAAGCTGATGTATTTATTTATTTGCATTTTTAAAGCACTCACACAGCCCAGGGGCATTGAGGCGCTGTTACAGGAATATGTCTCTTAGTTGCGTATTTATAACGCGCTTAATACCCAGATGTTTCTAAGTGCGGACCCGGGGATCGAACCTGTGTTGCTTCTTGTCGTCTTGTTTCCAAGGCGTGCACGTTGCCGCTGAGCTATCCTCCAGGGATCCCAGGATTATTCTCAACAGTAGGTTGGGAAATAATTAGCCGATTGAAACACAGGGCTGGTGAGCCTCTGTTAACATGGATGGTCAGATTATTCGATGGAGGTGCAGCAAGTTTTCTTGTGGACGCAATGGATGCCTCAATATTTCTGCCATTGTCACAGGAAACACATGTTCAGGAGGTATTGTGTGCAAGAGCACCTCATGATGAGGACGGTAGTGAACCACAAGTATCATTATTACAGTTAGCTGCCCTATGGTGTAATCGGAAGTATCCGATTACATCAGACTGGCCTAGTGAGGAGAAGAAGTGCTACACATTAGAATGAGGCAATTCAGAGGCGTAGAGAGCATGCCATGAAAGAAGCCATCTTTTTGGAGGATCCCGAACATATGGGGGTAGTTGCATTATCGGCCTCAGCCCGAAACACAATTATTCGAACTGCTCCGGAATAAAAAAATGTCATTATGACTCTGCTGGTGGGGATGACTGGTAAAATAACGGATGAGGTGGTGGATGCTATCAGGCAGTTGGTCGACCTAAGGGAATGGGACAAGACAGAACAAAGACCTCTTGAGAGAGAGAGAGAGAGAGAGAGAGAGAGAGAGGGGAGGACGCAGTGACAGATGAACCCCTGGAAAGAGGTTTGATAGCCAAGACTCGCGTGTATCCAGAAAATATATGTTTTTGGTGCTACTGAAAGATGGAGTGCCATGGGAAGACATTGATGGAATCGAAACCCGAGAAATGTATCAGCTATATAAAAAGCAAGGGCTTGAAGGAAAATAGCAGTATAAACAAGTAAAAAGGCAAGATGTGAATACATCAAATGGTGGCAAGGTCCCTTCTGCATCGCCTGAGGAAGCGGCGGATGAGGAGTCCATGGAGACGTTGTCACCATATCAGCCAACCTATGCTGATTAACGAAAAGTTGTGAGTGCATTGTTGGAGACAGAGTCCAAATATGCGCATTCAAAATACAAATAGGTTTGTGGTCAAACTCAGGTAGCGGCTGCCTGAATTAAGGTAGACAGACTGCTTCATGTGAATGTGAAGTTATTCTGGCAATCGGGGAAATACACAAGAGGTTTGCGCCTTAATTGATACCGGTGCGGAGGCCTCATTGATTCATGGGAATCCTTCAAGGTTTAAAGGGATAGTCCAGTAAAAAATGTTATTTAAAAAATAGATAGGCAATATAAAAAAAATAATACTAGCACTATTTTTTTTAAAACTTCCTATGGAAAATTTTGAGCTATTCAAGCTCAAAATTCACAAAAGCAAGCACATGAGCGCATCCATTTTGTGAAATGGATGCCCGCCTGTGCTGGCTTTTGCTTTTGCGGCACTAATGAAGGAAAAGCCAGCCAGCTGTAGTAAACAAAAGCTACCGCTGGGTAGCTTTTCCTTCATTGGTGCCGGGACGCGGAGGACGCGGACCGGAGACCAGAGCAGGAAAGCTGCAGCTGAATCTCGGTAAGTGCTATTTATTTAAAAAAAAAAATAAGCACTAGCTGCGTTTTTTTTTCTAGGTTTTCTGGGCTGGAGGAGCCCGGAAAACTTAGAAATAAAACTGCAGCTTTAAAAATGTTGTATTTATGTTTGCGGTCGCTTTTGAAGCGACCACAAACATAAATACAATGTTGTGTTTGAAAACGCTATGGTTTTTCTTTCCAAGTTTCTCAGGCTCCTCCGGCTCAGAGGAGCCTGAGAAACTTGGAAAGAAAAACTGCAGCGTTTTCAAACACAACGTTGTAGTTATGTTTGCGGTCGCTTCAAAAGCGACCGCAAACATAAATACGTTTTTAAAGCTGCAGTTTTATTTCTAAGTTTTCCGGGCTCCTCCAGCCCGGAAAACATAGAAAAAAAACCGCAGCTAGTGCTTATTTTATTTTTTAAATAAATAGCACTTACCGAGATTCAGCTGCAGCTTTCCTGCTCTGGTCTCCGGTCCGCGTCCTCCGAGTCCCGGCACCAATGAAAGAAAAGCCACCCAGCGGTAGCTATTGTTTACTACTTTTCCTTCATTAGTGCCGCAAAAGCAAAAGCCAGCACAGGCGGGCATCCATTTCACAAAACGGATGCGCCCATGTGCTTGCTTTTGCGAATTTTGAGCTTGAATAGCTCAAATTTTCCATAGGAAGTTTAAAAAAAAATAGTGCTAGTATTATTTTTTTTATATTGCCTATCTTTTTTTTAAATAACATTTTTTACTGGACTAACCCTTTAATGGCAAGCATTTCACCATTACTGGATTAGGAGGTAAAGAGACCCCCGCAGTCCAAACCAGAGTTGACATGAAAATTGGTAATCTGAAAAGGAATAAATACCAAGTGTTGATTGTTCCCATACCTGAATACATTATTAGCTTTGATATCCTGAAGGGGTTGGCATGAAGATTGCGAGGTAAAACATATCAATTTGGGGTGAGTGCATTGATGTGTACTCCTGTCCTCTTGGGAAAATTGAAAAATGCCCCCTGTGCACATTCCCTTAGCCACACAACAGGTATCTGTGAGGCAATATTGGATTCCTGGGGGGCAGAAGGAGATTTCAGACACCATTAAATGATATGTTGAAGCAGGCGTGCTACGACCTCTAACCACGACTTGGAACAATCCGGTCTGGCCGGTTAAGAAGCCGGACGGAAGCTATAGGATGACTGTGGAGTTGAATAAGTACACTCCTCCATTAATATCTGCAGTTCTAGGTGTGGTTACCTTGATTGAAAAAGTGCAGAGGTTCAAAGGAACGTGATATGCGGTAATAGATCTGGCAAATGCATTTTTCACGGTACCGATTGCAGAAGAATGTCAAGAGCCGTTTGCATTTTCTTGGAATGGGAGGCAGTATACTTTTACATGGGGTACAGGCACAGTCTGGCAATCTGTCACCGGCTGGTGGCAGAACATTTGGATAAAATTCTGTGTGAACCTGATGTGCAGATTTCCCACTATCTCTATGACATTATGATAGAGGGAAAGAATGAGCAGAGTGTTCATATGGACCTGGTCATCATTATAGAGTGACTGAGAAAGGAAGAATGGGAAATTAATGAAACCAAAACCCAAGGTCCCTTAGCGACTGTGATTTTTGTGGGAATTCAGTGGCATAATGGACATCGTGAAATGGTGCCAAAGGCTAAACAAAAGCGCCTTGAGTTCTCCACACCTATGAATAAGGAACACGCTCAACAGTTCATAGGGTTATTAAGGTTCTGGAGACAGCATATACCACATTTGGGACAGATTCTTGAGCCCCTCTACAAAGTGACATGGAAAAAATCTAACTTCGAGTGGGGAGAGCAGCAAGAGAAAGCATTTCAGTTAGCAAAAGACCCTATACAGAGAGTGCTTGATTTATGACCATTGAGGGCAGGGGAAGTGGAGTTAAATTTGTCTGTACAGGAAAACGATGCCAGTTGGAGTTTGTGGCAGAAACAGGACTGGAAGCGTGTTCCTTTGGGGTTTGGAAGTCGTAAGTTACCCGAAGCGCGTGACCGACACACTCCTTTTGAAAAGCAGTTGTTGCCATGTTATTGGTCTATAGTGGGTACAAAGCAAATGACGGTGGGTCACGGTGTGTGGATCCGACCAGAAATTCTGATCATGCAGTGGGTGCTGAGCTCTCCTAAAAACACATCGAATAGGAAATGCCCAAGAGGCGAGCATCATTAAGTCGAAGTGGTACATTCAAGATCGTGCCAAAACGGGAAAGGGTGGAACTGCAAAATTGCAAGAGCAAGTGGCTGGTGTTCCTTTGGTTGATTTGGAACTTTCGGAGGAGGCCGAGTACAGAGAGCCACCTGTCAAATGGGGTGTCCTGTATGGAGAGTTGACGAGTGAACAAACTGAACATGCTTGGTTCACTGATGGTTCCACAAAAAATATGTGGGGACTGAGCGACACTGGAAAGCAGTGGCACATAATCCCAAAATGAAGACAGTATTGACCACATCAGGAAAAGGGAAGAGTAGTCAATTCTCAGAATTGTATGCACTGTATCAGGCATTGAAGCAGTGTATCAGGCATTGAAGCAGGAAGCACCTGGTTGTTATGTATACACAGACTCCTGGTCTGTTGCAAATGGACTAGCTGTTTAGCTGCGAACATGGCAGAAGAATGGATGGAAGATTCATGCCAAAGAGGTGTGGGGGAAAGAGTTGTGGCAAGATATTGGCGAAATGTTGATGCATAGTACAGTAACAGTTTATCATGTAGATGCCCATTGCGTAACCGACTCATTGGAACGTTGGTTCAATTCTGTTTCAGATGAACATGCCAAAATTTCAGTCATGGACATGAGGTCTGAGGAAGATGATCTGGAAGGGATTGCTAAGTGGGCACACCAGAAAAGTAGGCATCTCGGAAAAAAGGCTACTATCAGGTGGGCACAAGATCGAGGAATTAGCCTTCCTTTAGGGATTGTGAAAACTGTGATTTTGCAATGTCTGGTGTGCCAACATCAAAACAGAGATCTATTCCCCATATAATTCAGGGTACATTGAAACAAAGTAAATAACCTTGAAATATCTGGCAGATCGATTATATCGGTCTGATGCTGATTAGCAGAGGATTTCAGAATGCGTTGTTACAGGTTCGTCCTGCTCCCCACGATACCATTGCTCATCCAGCTCCCTCACAACGTCTCAGGCATTTCCGGACACAAATAATACACAAAACACCAGAAGTGGGGTGAAAAGCTCTGTAATGCTAACACACACCATTGCTTGGGAGGGCTGTATTCGGCTCTGCCCCTCCCAGGCCTGACTCATCCTTATGTACAATGCTGAAGATACATATTATTCTCCACTCATTAACATCACGTATGATAATAAAACAAGTAATTTCGCCAAAAACAGGGGGAAAGAAAGTACATTTCATAACAGAAGACTGTCTCTGCATGGCAGCCTCTAGCAGCCTTGGGACTTCAGCCAACAGCATCAGAACTGTGTACTTCTCAGGGGAGGGATGTTCATGTCCATCTCCGAGGCCTGACGGTATTCCACAGATTAGCTGTGCTGTTCTCGGAGACATCACTTGGCACGGATGTTGAGATGTTAAGCCAGTTCTTACGCAAGTCTTTAGGCCAGTCCATTTGTAGCCGATGAATCTCAAAGAAACCAAAAGAGAGTGCAGAATCATAAATGTAGCATGTAACGTGTGTACAATTGTGGACACGTATTCCGGATACTCAATGGTGATGCCATGCAAGAGAGCCATACTGTTGAATACGATTACATTGTTTGATCAAGTGGCACTGTATTATTTATTTATTCATATTTTTTAAAGCGCACATCAGCCCAAAGGCATTATGGAGTACCTTTGCAAATTCAAAGTGACAATGGGTCACATTTTACAGGAAGACTGATTCAAGACTATTGTCAGGGAAATGGTGTGGAATGGATTGTTCACGTCCCGTATCATCCCGAGGTTTCGGGTTGATTGAGAGAATGAATGGTTTGTTGAAAGAACAGTTGCAAAGATCTGGTGAGGGAAATCTGAAAGAGTGGCGTGAGCATGTTTTGGATGCAGTGCAAATATTGAATAACAGACTGATCGTCAATGGCCAGACTCTGTTAATGTGTATGTTAACGCCAGCCTTACAAATGAAGGTGAACAGAGAATGTGAAACCTTAATGTACTGGGAAATGTCACCTTGAGTGTTAGCTCCTTATCGGGCCACACCAGAGTATGCAGGGGTGAATTTGTATACAAGGGAGGACATTCGGCTTGGGGCTAGAGGAATCAGTGTTATTGACACCGGGATTGGAGTGCAAATTCCATCAGAACATATGGGATTAATTGCCCCTAGATCTGGATTAGCATTGAGGGGAATCCAAGTCTTGGGAGGAATTGTGGATACAGACTACCAAGGAGAAATAAAGGTGATCCTCATTTATAGTGGGTAAAACATGTTACCTATCCATAAAGGCGATAGGGTGGCGCAGTTAATCATTTTTTACTGTGAAATTGTCAATGGTGAGAAAGGGAGAGCCACCCACTGTGATAACTACATGTGGAGATAAAGATTTTGGCTCATAAGACAGAATGGTTCCGGGAGCAAAGATTTGGGTTTCAGTAGCCGAGTGGTCCACCGGTTCTGGCGGATGTAATTGCAGCAGGAGAGGATCAAGTTGTTCTAGTAATGGAACCAGGGAAAAGAAAATTGAGTCATGTTCCCAATGACAAATGTTATTTACGTGAATGATGTACTCCACTGATATCTTGTTTTTTCTGAATTGTTCTTTTTGAGACCCTGTGTGTGATATTTGCGCCTGTGGATTTGTGTGGAGTGCATTTGGGGGGGTCCAGGGACATGCGAGAAGAGGTGGCAAATGTCTCCATCCTGCAACTGGAGTCAAGGATCTGGATGACGACAACCAAATTTGATGTCACCACAGCGCTGGAGAGCGCATCAAGTGCATTGTATCGTCGCTTCTTAAGGAAACGCAGTGGGCATTGGCGTGATGTCTTGACCCTTCTGCGGCTTCCGTGTCTTTTGCACAGGATGGCTACGCTGCAATTGTCGAGCAACCTGAGAATATATGGGTCTTTCTGGCCTGTTGCATGCTAAACATCTCACACTTCTGCTTGGCTGATGTTCATGATGCTGCAAATTTGATTTCAACGTGCCTTGTGGCTCTGCCAACGCCGGACCCTGTGTTGCAGCACATTTTCTGAGTACTGCATGATGATTCTCTAGTGGAGGAGTCTGAAGTCAGAGGCTCTTTTTCTGTCTGGGAGTACTGCAAGTTCTATGCTGATAGTGATCTCAAATGGAGGAATATGACACGTATTATCACCTACAATATTGCTCCTGCTGACGTTTGTTATGTAATGGCTTGTGATCCCAAGCAGATTGGCAAATGTCAGCAATTGGACTTGAATAATGATAGAGGAAGCACGGATTTTGAGAGACGTTTGTGTACTCGATCCACGAATGTTTGTGTTGATGTCTCTAATAGAATGTTCTGTAATTTTACTGTTTTGACTGCAGTCAGCTGAGCCATGTGAAACTTCCTACGGGTTGGTTGTTCTCCTGTGGGAACTTTACATATTCATATATTCCTGTTAACCTTTCTAGTGGTCCTTGTGCCTTGACGATCCTTAGCTTAATGATGTTTCCTTCGAAACCTGCTGTTCGGTGGTCTACGTTTGCTGTTCATCATATTAGTTTATCCCCTGACTGCTGTTTGCATGTGCATTTGTTATCTGAAACTGAGGTGTTGGCCCTTTGCGATTTCCTTGGTGGGGATTTTTGGTTTATCGGCGGGGGCTATAAATCCTTGATCAAGCTGGCTTGTGTGGTAGTGAAAGGACTTAATGGGACCTCTCAAGCTTTGACTGAGCTATTGTTAGACAACAAACATTTTAGAAAAGCTATTCTGCAGAACAGAACTGCTATTGATTATTTGTTTTTGAAGCATAATTTAGGTTGCAGTGCTGTTGAAGGGATGTGTTGCTTTGATTTGGAAGATCGTTCCCATTCTATTGAGAAACATATTGGTGGGTTGAGGGACCTCTTTTCTCAAGTCACTCAAGATTAGGGTGGGATCTGGTGGGATCAGGTGCTCTCATGGATTTCAGGGGCATTGCGTTATATTTTTGTTTAGGTTCTTTCTGTGCTGGTTGTTTTAATTAATTGTTGTTGGAGCATTTCTTGCATCCCAAATTAGATGAGATTGTTTCATTGGTTTCAGAAACTGGCTTTTCTTTCATTGAGATATGGCAGGTGATTGTCCAAATGGTGTTGTGTAATGCTTGTGTGAAAATGAGCTAAATAAAACATGATGCTAGTGCGTGGCCATTTTGGACATTCATTTCCAAACCGCAATGAAAGTCTAGGTTTCTGTGGGCTCAGTTAGCAGGCATGAATTCTGCCATGGCTGTGACATTATATTTTGAAGCAGATGAGCTTACTGTGGAGGATAGCTGGTGTATTGTTCAAGAAGGGAGTCAGAGTTGTGCAGGTGCAGTGATAAGGGGTGCTGGGAACGAGCATGCGGGAGACAAACTGGGTTTTTCTACTACTGACTGAATTTTTCTACTCTGTCTCTCCATGCTTGCTGTCTATCCCTCAGCCGGGACGGTTGGCAGCCTGAGGTGGTCGGGGATTTTTTCCACATAAGAGAGGAGGTATCCTGGTGTTAGATAGAGAATTGGAACCCCGGGTGATGAAGTCTCGCTGAGAGTGAGGACGCTCCGCTCCAGACCCTGTTAGCACGAGTTATATTATGTTATGTTATGTGAACTTATTTAGCGCACTGTCACCCAAGGGTATCATGGCACTGGAGGAGAAGAGAAGCAGATATCCAAAGAGGAGGGATAGTTAATCAAACAAATATGTTTTCAACGCTTTTCTAAAAGCCCAATGATTTGGAAGATTTTTCATTGCCAAGGGGAGACTGTTTGACAATTGAGCCGAGACGACTGAAAAAGGCCGACCTCAGATGCGAGAGCGTCGGAAAGAGGGGACTACAAGTAGACCTGCAGCCGCCGATCTTAGTGTCCGCATGGGAAAATAGCGTGTGCACTTGTCACACAGATACTCCTCCCATTTATTATGCAGGGCACCATGCACCAAGCACAGAGCCTTAAAAATAATGTGTTTTTTGACAGGCAGCCAATGAAGCGAGCGCAGGACCAGAGAAATGTGAGCTCCATAAGGGGAGCTAGTAGCCAACCGGGCAGCCATGTTCTGAAGTCGCTGAAGCTACTGGACTAAACCCTTAGGTTGGGCCAGATACAAGGAATTACAATAGTCCAGATGACTTAGTACTAGGGCTGCAACTACCGGAGGGCGAAGGTGAAAAGGAATAAACAGAAGAACCTTCTTTAGAATTTTAACGTGAAAGTGGCCCGAATGAAAGACTGCCGTAACCTGTGACTCCATATAGAGTGACGCGGAGACCACAACACCCAGGTTCTTTACCTTATCAATAGCGACTGGAAGAGGGCCAAGAGATGAAGGTCAGAAGGAAGACACCAAAAATGAAGGATCAGGAGGAGAGCCCACCACCAAGACCTCTGCCTTGTCTCCATTCAGCTTCAGCCAATTGTGGTTCATCCATGCCCCCACGGCAGTCAGGCACTGAAACAGGCACAACGACACCTCTGCCCAATCGTGATCTAGACGGATCAGGATCTGTGTGTCGTCGGCATATGAATAGCACCTGATGCTGAAGGAGCAGATGAGACACTCAAGAGGCCAAATGTATATACGGAAGAGAATGGGAGACATAGCAGATCCCTGAGGAACACCACAGCAGAGAGAGAAAAGCCCAGAAAGGAAAGGAGGGAGAGAGAGATTTTGGGTTCTGTTAGCCAGGAACGTGGAGAACCACCTAAGAACCTGACCTGAGATCCCAGCTTGGGCCAGGCGGGAGAGCAGGATGCGGTGGTCTATGGTGTAAAACGCTGCTGACAAATCCAGTAAGAACAGGGACCGAACCCCTACAGCATCAACCAGCCTGGCCATGTCATCTTGGACAGAGACCAGAACACTCTCAGGACACTCTGAGTCCCCCGACCTGGCCTAAAACCAGATTGGGCAAGTCAAAAAGCACAGTGGATTCCATAAAAGCAGAAAGCAAAAGAGAAACTAGTGACTCAAGGAGTTTTCATAAAAAATTGAAATCTATGTGATCTCTCTGCCTTGTTTAGTTTATTATTTGTAACGCGCACTTAACCCTGAGGGAACTGGGCGCTTGAACTTGTGACATAGTTACAGAAGCAAGCATACAGAGTAAGCTGAACAGCAGTGCTAGTCGACCGTTGGTTACAGGTTGAACGGCTTGCGTATAAATACAAGTAAGAGCATAGAATTGTCGCCGGCGGTTACAGATTGGTTGACAGTGCAGGAAATAAGTAGATATAGTGTGAGATTTATTAGGGTGCATAGGTTTCAGCAGGAGAGTATCGTAGGCCTGGGGTCTACCTGCCTTGGGACTGGGTAGTGTCGTAGTGGCAGAGATTAAGCTTTCTCCTTCAACTGCACTAACAGTGATGTAGTTCTAGCTATCCTTGTGTGTGTCCATGTATAACCACTTATATTTAATCCAAGAGTCATTCATATGCTTATATCTTGTATGAATAAAAAGGGCCTGTAAAGAGCCTATCATATTCCATTTATTGGTCTAAGTGTGTGTTATTGCCTCCCTGAGTCCAAGAAATGTCAGTCCATGTAATAGGGTAAGTGGCTCTAAGGTCATTACACGTGACAGAAAAGCGAAACACCTGCGAAAACACAACTAAAAGTCCTGGGAACCAATCATCTACACCACACCCGGCACAAGAAACAGGACCAGCACCACATGTACATCCCCCAAGAAACAGATAAAAGAAGGAAAAAATAGGAAAGCCACTCACAACACAAAGAACACACTAAAACACAAACGCTACTGCCGTATTGTAGCACTTGTGTGCAGTCATGTAGCACTTGTGGTGCTGTTGTAGCATTTGCTCTGTTGTGTTACCAGGAGTTCAGAGTTTATCACCCGGCTAGCGGCCTAGCAAACAACTAGCCTGGGTTGAGGGGTTCCCAGGGTGTAGTTTTGGAGTGTATGCACTGGTGTAAGTAGGTGTTGTTTTAGGTGCTAATGTGAGGGAGCAGGCATTAGTGCACTGCTGTGCAGGTTCATTTGAAGTAAATGTCGGGGAGCTAATGTCAGGGGGTAGACATTAGTACACTGCTGGGCAGATAGTTTGGAGATTACATTTTGGAAGTGATGTTCCAAGGTAGTTTGCTCTATTTTGTAGTCTCGTCGAGATATAGGAGTGACTAACCTGCGTCTGGGTGAGTTAGTTTGCTTTCCACATGCATCAGACCTGTCAACCATGTACGTGGGCCTTCTATGTGCTGTTTCTTTTGCAGTCACATTTGTTTTTGATGTGTTCTTTGTCATGCAAGTCGCTTTTCTTCATTCTGTTCTTTTCTGTGTTCTTAGGAAGAAGTGGGTGTGGTTGTGTTGGTGGTTGTGGTGGTTGTGTCTGGTTTTGTGGTTGGTGGTGTTGCATTCTCAGGACCTATTTAGTATTAGGAGCATGACAGATTACGGTTTGTGTTGTTGGTTGCTCTGGTTCGTTGGTTTTTCTCAGATGTGGATCTGAGGCTGCAATGTTGCACGTTCTGGGGAAGGAGGATGGTTTTCTTTGAGGGTTGCGTGTGTGTGATGTATGTTTACTGCGTCAGTGCAGGCAGGTTGTTGCTCGTCTGCCAGCAAGCTGTGCTCAGGTGTGGAAGGTCTGAGGCCCTGGGGTGGCAGTTCAGGGTGGGAGGATGAATAGTTTCCTTGTCTGTAAGTAACCTGTGTTGTATGACTGGTTTTTAGGTTGTGTCCTGAGTGGTGTTGTTTGTGTGGTGACGGTTGTCTTCTGTCTCTTTTGGAAAAGAAGTGTGTGGTGTCTGGTATGTTTATTTAGCATTATTGTGTGCTGATTGAATGCTTTCCTTGCTGTCTGTGTGTCTCAGCTATCTCAGGAATGCAAGAGGAATGCAGAATGTTGATTGTGGGGGATTCTGGAGATGACCGTTGGTGGGGACTTGGAGATGGGAGTCTGAGCTAGAAGGATGCCTAACCCCTTACTCCCATGTAACCTTCCTGCCTGAGCTTGAAGTGTTAAAGTATATTTCCTTCTTGTACTTACATGACACCTGCGTGGTTCCTGCCTGCTGGCTGCTCACTTGAGGGTCTGTTTTGCTCTCCCAAATATAAGTGCACGGATGTCTGTATATCTTATTATTTTCCCCAACACACTGAATAGGAAGGCAATGTACTTTTGGAACGCAAGAATTCGCTCACTCTCAGTGATTATAAAACTGCCCGTTTATTAGCTCAAATAAACATTACTGAATAAAATGCAGAATTAGAAAAAAGGTTGCATCACCGTTGGCATAGTTTCGTATCACTTCATCCCTGCCAAGAACTTCATTGGACAGCTTCTCAAACCAAACTTGGTGAAGAGAGACAGCACAACAGGCCTGGAACCGGATTCCATGAGTCCACTCTCTTTCAGTTCTGTGTCTCTCTTTGCCAGCCTTTTCTGATGCCCCCAATCTAACTTATACAACTACAGACTAGTACTTTTCCAGAAAGGTCACCTGCTGATAGCACTCCGTAGAGACCCGGCCGATGTACTCTATGGAATATCATGACAAGTAAACACTATCTGTTTCTCATGGGAGCTTTCGGCTCCTGAAGAATCCAAAATAAACCTTGACTGGCCTGGGCAGCAACAAGATGTTTTTCCAGTGTTTCAGAAAATGCATACAACATTCAGAAATGAATCTTTCACTGAGAATTAGAAGCAAAAGTCCACTGCACAGTATGCATTTCACATAGACTCCATATTTGAGTGAAAGGCGTGAGCAGAGCGTTGTCAGTGTTGAGGCACAACACTATCTTTCCTGGAGCAGTCTTCATGCCGTATCTATCGTTGAGGAGGAGGCCTTTGCTAATCATATACAGGTCCAAGGAGTGGAGCGATTGGTTTGAGCAGAAAGTTGTCAGTCGCTTATCAGGAAGACAACTGGCTGTACCAGACTGTAAGTGCTGCCGACTTAACATACTATATCTAAAGAAGTCTGTCTGTTGAAACGTGTAATTCTATACAAGTACGGGAAGTCTGCTCACCTTGCAGTCTCCCCCAATTATTGCCCGAACCCTCCACTCTTACCTCCTCATTCACCTCGGACCTGATACAGCCACCAGAAGCTATACCCGCTGCCCACTGATGCAGTATTCTGGCCAAATACTTGTAACCATGCAATCACCCAGAATGTCCACAACCCCAGAATTGTATCCACCGACTGGTGAGCCGAAGTCTGTGGAAAAATCGAAAAACGCAAATACCATCTCAAACTCCAACCATCAAACTGGAACCAGAGATTATAATGGACCCTTGCAGTTTGCGCTTAAGATCCTATTGAAGTTATGTGGTACCATTCTTCAAGAACTCAAATTACAGAGTGCCGCAATACAAGCAGTGGCAGATCAGTTTCAAACAAAATCTTTCGGTGATGTCAACAGTGGGGAAGTTTTAGCCCAGCCCCCATGCACGATAAAGAACAATTGTGTACTGGAACAATCAGAGCAAACAGACGACCAGGTTACAGCGGATGAATCGTCCATGTTCCTAACTAGAAAACAGAGGAGAATAGCCAAACGTTGGTTACATGGCCTGAAGAGTCTAATAAACGGGAAACACCTGCAGCGTCACCACCTCGTAATAGTTCTAGTTTGATAGTGCCCCTAAATTCAACCATCAACTCAGAAAGCTATCCTAAGACACAGAAGACAAGGAAATGGGAACTTAGATGTAAGAAAAAGACGCTAAAGGATCTGGGGACCCTGACTAGCTACGTATTGAAAGACAAAAGCACCGTTCTCATAGAGGGAATTGTGCCCGATGAAGCTGAAGCATCACAAATACTGCTGCCACGCGACACAAGCAAGCCTACTGGTGCCGTAGTCGCAGAAGCAGCAGTATGAGAACGCATAGCCTCGGCCCATAATTGCCCAAAGGAAGTACGAAATTCAGTATCTGAAGTGCAATCCCTGATGAACCCAAGTAAGTTCACAATAGAACACAGTTGAACAAAAAAGTGGATTAATCACAGCAAACTAATTTGTATCTTGTATCAAGTCCCTTTCCTGAGAGTGCTAAATTTGGATCTGTGTGAAATTACCGAGTTGAAAAGTCTGACCACCAAAAGTCTGTATTTTTTTTATTTATTTTTTTCTCCATTTTTTCGCATGTATATACATATGTGGGGGGAGACCCCACACAGCCCACCTGTCATGATCTCTGCTTCCAAAAGGTCAGGGTTTTCCCAACTCCCTTGGAAGCAGATCCATAACCCAGGTTCCGAGTGCCAACCAGTCCCAATTGGGACCTTTTGGACCCAGTCCTGGCGCCAGTGGCACCAGGCTCATAAATATGCCCAGTCCCAGCGCTGGAAGCGCCGGGCTCATAATGCTTGGGTGGACTTACCTGCAACAGACCATGCTGCTTACTTGCCTGCCAGTTGAGCCTCTGATCCTCTTCTGTTTGGAACTACTTTTCATGTTGGGTGGGGCAGGAGCCACTCCCTAGATTCAGAACACTGGAACTCTTCTGGAAAGCAGGAACTCTTTTCTTACTAGGCGTGGCTGTGGAAGGAGACACCTAAGCACTACAGGAGGCTATTTAAACCACACCCGATGGATGAATCTTGCTTTGCGTTATTCTGCATCCTCTGCAGCAGAACGCTCATCGTGTCTTCTGCATCTGATCCTGGGCCTAAGGAAAAAGGCTTACCATCCTGAATCCAGTCTTCAGCAACACCTATAAAGACAAGAAAGAACAGGTTAGCATTACGGTCTTCAGTGACAGCTCTTCACTTACCTGGTCCATCGGCTGTCACCAACGCCTCGCGGTGCATTCCGGCATCTGAAGGACAAAGGCTTACCTACTCTTCGTGCGCTCCGGAGGTCTTCACTCTGCATTCCGGCATCTGAAAGACAAAAGCTTACCAACTCTTCGCACGCTCCGGAGGCCTTCGGCGCTGCATCCCGCATCTGAAAGACAAAACAAGGTGCGTTTAAAGACATTGGGGAACTTTAATACTCACGTGCCATTACTCCTTTCCACATCTAACCCAGTGGGTATTCCGGCACCCGGCAGCCGCTCCGAACTTGTACCTGCAAAATAAAAAGACAGTTAGAGCGCATCGTGAAGCAGGCAACAAGCGCTTACTTACGTGCTTCCAGGCGCTTCTATTCATCACACGGGCTCCATCTTCAACTCACTTCAGCCCGTCATCCGCCATCGCCGGAACCCTGCAAAACAAGAAACATCATTACTAAAGACTTTAAAGACATTAGAGTTACTCGAAACTTACCGTTCGTGCAGTAAACGACGGACAGCAGACCTCTGAAGTCAAGAGGCCTGCTCCCCTTATCCAGTGAAGAAACTGGTTACAGCACCCTGCCCCGAGGCAGATGGAGAGCACGGCGTTCACTTACCTAAGGTGAGAGCGTTAACCTTTGGGGTTCTACAGGAGAAGAGAAAGGAAAGAAGAGAGAGACATTCAATAACCCAGTTCCTTAATCCCATATTTTCTATCTGCAGACATCTCACCCTTCAAGTCAGACATACAGTGCACAGAGGTCCAGCCCAAAGAGCCAGCCGCGTGTTGCACATCACCTTTGAAGATACGGTATACGCCCAGTCAAGACCGGCGCCTCTACGGGAATCAGGTGAGCGTTACAGAACGCAAAGCCTACCACAAAACTCCTGTCCAGGCGCTATGGAAACCTCGGATACCGACCAGCTAGCCCAGTTACTTGGGGAACTAAGGGCAGAAGTGCATGCAGCCCGTCAGGAAACGAACGCTCTAAGAAGGGAACTGATTATTTCCAAGGAGCTAACAGATGATCTCGCTAGACAATTGCTACAGTCACAAGCCGGACAGACCCCGTTACCCGCATCTGGGGGAAATCTTCCTTCTACATCCTCTATGAATCCAGTGCAGATCAACCTACCTGGGAATGTACCTCTGGCTCCGCCCGAACGATTTTCTGGTGACCCAAAGAGGTTTGCAGTATTTATCAATCAGTGCTGGTTGCATTTCTTATGCCGGCCAGCAGCCTTTCCAACTGATCAAGCTAAAGTAGCTTTCGTGCTTTCGTACCTTAGTGGCAATGCGGCAGACTGGTCGATCCCTCTAGTAAATCAAGATGATCCGGTCCTCCATGATTTTCAAGCTTTTCAGCTCAGTATGGAAAAACTGTTCGCAAGACATTCACAGGGGCAGGCCTTGGACAATGAGCTTCTTTCGTTGCAACAAGGTAATCAAGACCTTTTGGCTTATATTGCGTCTTTCAACAGACTGATAGTGGAAACTCAATGGCCTAAGGACAAAAGGATTACGCTGTTTTATAGAGGTCTACGTGGAGAGCTCAAAGATGTGTTAGCCCAAGTAGTGAATCCCCCACAAGATTGTTCGGACTATATAGACTTAGTCGTTCAAATAGATCACAGACTGCAGAACAGGAAGGCCGATCGTTCCAAGTTTGATGCTCGAGTATTTTCCAAACCTCCAACTCCTTCCAAAGGCGTAGACTCCGGGGAACCCATGCAAATAGGGGGTCTGAAAGGTCCTCTAACACAAAAGGAGCGGGAAAGGAGAAAACAGTTGCAATTATGCCTCTATTGCGGAAACTCAGGGCACTTTCTTCAAGACTGTCCGGTGAAACCTGCCAAGAAGGCAGTAGGAGCTGCAGTTACCAAAGTTACAAACTCTGAGCAGGGAAACGACCTAGCCCGACAAGAATAGAGGTCCTCTTGCCGAGCGTGAAAACCAGTTCCGTGACCTCGCATTTCGTGATACCTATGGTCCTCATTAGCCCTGATAATCCGGATCGATTACATGCAATTGAAGCTTACGTCGACAGCGGTGCCATCGGCAATTATGTGGATCACGAAATGGTTTTGAGGATGAATCTAACTCTTTGTCCCAAGGCTGTAAAGGACGTCATTACTACGGTGGATGGTACGGAGATAGCCTCCGGGCCAGTAACGCATACCACTCAAGAGGTGACGCTAGTAAGTCAAGATGGACACCATGAGAAGATCGTGTTCGATGTGATCAAGGCCCCTCAGTTTCAGATTATTCTAGGAATACCTTGGTTAGAGAAACACAATCCTCTGATCGATTGGCGAGCAAGAACGGTCCAGTTTCCAGAATGTGTCTCTACTTGTCACCCTCCACCTGGTGTGGCACTGGCAGCAATTTCTTCAGAGACTCCCCAGGTACCTCCCGAATACCTAGAATACCAAGATGTTTTCCGGAAGGATCAGGCTAACTCTCTACCTCCTCATAGGTCTTATGACTGCCAGATAGACCTGATACCTGGATCTACTCCTCCTTGTAGTAGAATTTATGCCCTCACTGAGCCTGAGAACCTTCACCTTCGACAATACCTGGATCAATACCTGGCAAATGGGTTTATTCGTCCTTCCAAGTCCCCTGCTTCTTCAGCTTTGTTCTTCGTTCCAAAAAAGGAAGGAGACCTTAGAACTTGTATAGATTATCGCTCCCTGAACCAGATCACCGTTAAGAATAGATATCCGTTACCTTTGATCCCTGAACTCCTGGACCAAGTCAGAAAAGCATGCATATATACAAAGCTGGATCTTAGAGGAGCTTACCACTTGGTACGAGTAAAAGAGGGCGATGAATGGAAGACGGCCTTCCGCACCCAGTATGGGCTATTTGAATATCAGGTCATGCCCTTCGGACTTTGCAATGCCCCGGCCGCCTTTCAATATTTTATGAACGATGTCCTCAGAGAGCTCATAGATGTGTGTGTTGTTGTTTACATTGACGACATCCTCGTTTATTCTTCATCGGAATCTGAACATCGGAAACACGTGAAAATGGTCCTCGAAAGATTGCGTCAACACAAACTTTTCGCTAAGTTGGAAAAATGTGTTTTCAACGTGACTGAAGTTGAATTCTTGGGATTCATATTATCACCTGGCGGAGTGCGTATGGATTCAAAGAAGGTCGATGCAGTTCTCAAATGGCCATCACCATCCTCTGTAAAAGGTGTGCAAAGCATGTTAGGCTTCGCTAACTTTTACCGCAGGTTTATCCCCGAATTCTCTCGAATAGTCCAGCCCATCACTGCCTTATTAAAGAAAAACAAACGTTTTGAATGGTCTACCGAGGCGGAACAAGCTTTCCAGGGTTTGAAGACTAAATTTATCTCTGCACCAATCTTAAAACACCCTCGCCCCGAACTCCCCTACATCGTGGAAACTGATGCTTCAAGCCTTGCCATGGGGGCAGTTCTATCACAAAAGGACCCGGTAACCAATCAGTTGCATCCCGTGGCATTTTGGTCCCGCAAATTCTCGCCTCCTGAAATCAATTACACGATTACTGACAAGGAACTTCTGGCTATCAAGTCTGCCTTTAAGGCTTGGCGGCATTATCTGCTGGGGGCCCGACACACCGTTACTGTGGTTACGGATCACCGAAACCTGCAATATTTGAAAACCGCAAAAGCCCAATCCTCTAGACAACTCCGTTGGGCATTATTCTTTGCCGAGTTTGACTTCATAATTACCTATCGACCTGGTACAAAGAACGGTAAAGCTGATGCCCTTTCTCGGATGGGAGTGGAAGAACACTTGATCAACCCTAAACCTGTACCAATCATTCCCGAACAAAGAATTCTGGGTGTAATCGCAACAGAATCCATAGAGGAAGTTAAGGATAAAGCCAGGCAACTTGTAACTCCAGCAGACATACAGAATTGGCATCTGCAGGGAAAGGACTTTGCAGTAAAGGACAACTTATTGTATTTCCAAGAACGATTATACCTACCCAGCACAGATTTACAGAAAAAAGTAATCGCTTGTTATCACGATTCTTTAATGGAAGGACATCCCGGTATGGCCAAGACCTCAGAAAAGATCAAGCGCTACTTCTGGTGGCCGTCTTGGAAAAAAGATATCAGAGACTTTATAATGTCCTGTGGAGTATGCGCCCAAAACAAGAGTCAAAAGGAAAGACCAGCAGGCCTCTTACGCCCTATTGACATCCCACCTCGCCCTTGGCATACGCTTTCTATGGACTTCATCACCGATCTACCTCCATGCTCCGGATACAATACAATTCTAGTAATCGTGGACTTATTCTCCAAGATGGCGCATTTCATTCCGCTCAAAGGCTTGCCAACAGCAGCAACTAAGGCCCGAGAATTTCTCGAAAACATCGTCCGACTGCACGGTTTTCCTTCGGTTCTAATTTCGGATCGAGGTAGTCAATTTATTTCTCATTTTTGGCGAAGTTGCTGTCGGTCGGCTCAAATTGATGTGAGACTATCGACCAGTCACCACCCTCAGACCGACGGACAAACCGAGAGGACCAATCAAACTCTGGAACAGTATTTACGCTGCATGCTGCAACAAACTGAAAAAACTTGGAAAGACATCCTTTGGATAGCCGAATATGCCTACAATAACTCTGTCCATTCGGGAACTGGGAAAACCCCGTTTTTTCTTTTGTACGGCAGTCACCCTCGAACCTCGGAGTTGGATCCCCTCCAAGATCTTGAAACACCAGCAGTAGACTACCTGCATTCTACAATCACCCAAGCCTTTAAGGAAGCTGTTTGTCACCTTCAAAGGGCTAAAGAACAATACAAGAAAGGAGCAGATCAACATCGGAAGGAAGCCCCTCAATATCAAGTAGGGGATCAAGTCTGGTTATCCACCAAACATCTACCTCTAAAAGGGCCACGCACATTCAACCCAAGATACCTTGGTCCCTATTCCATCACTACCATAGTAAACCCAGTAGCGGTCAAGTTGGACTTGCCCCCGCACATGAAGATACATCCGGTCTTCCACGTCTCTCTATTAAAACCCGTGCAACCTCAAACCCGACTAACTAAATCTCCAAAACCTATCCTAGTTGATGGAGAACTCGAGTTTGAAGTCAAAAGCATTCTGGACTCCAAGATCTCCAAATCTAAACTATTTTACCTAATTGACTGGAAAGGCTACGGCCCCCAAGAGAGATCCTGGGAACCTGCTGAATATGTCCACGCTCCTCGCCTAATCAAAAGATTTCACCGAACATTTCCTGACAAGCCAAAACCCCCTGAGGAGCCCGGTTTGGGAGGGGCCTTGAGGGGGGATGCTGTCATGATCTCTGCTTCCAAAAGGTCAGGGTTTTCCCAACTCCCTTGGAAGCAGATCCATAACCCAGGTTCCGAGTGCCAACCAGTCCCAATTGGGACCTTTTGGACCCAGTCCTGGCGCCAGTGGCACCAGGCTCATAAATATGCCCAGTCCCAGCGCTGGAAGCGCCGGGCTCATAATGCTTGGGTGGACTTACCTGCAGCAGACCATGCTGCTTACTTGCCTGCCAGTTGAGCCTCTGATCCTCTTCTGTTTGGAACTACTTTTCATGTTGGGTGGGGCAGGAGCCACTCCCTAGATTCAGAACACTGGAACTCTTCTGGAAAGCAGGAACTCTTTTCTTACTAGGCGTGGCTGTGGAAGGAGACACCTAAGCACTACAGGAGGCTATTTAAACCACACCCGATGGATGAATCTTGCTTTGTGTTATTCTGCATCCTCTGCAGCAGAACGCTCATCGTGTCTTCTGCATCTGATCCTGGGCCTAAGGAAAAAGGCTTACCATCCTGAATCCAGTCTTCAGCAACACCTATAAAGACAAGAAAGAACAGGTTAGCATTACGGTCTTCAGTGACAGCTCTTCACTTACCTGGTCCATCGGCTGTCACCAACGCCTCGCGGTGCATTCCGGCATCTGAAGGACAAAGGCTTACCTACTCTTCGTGCGCTCCGGAGGTCTTCACTCTGCATTCCGGCATCTGAAAGACAAAAGCTTACCAACTCTTCGCACGCTCCGGAGGCCTTCGGCGCTGCATCCCGCATCTGAAAGACAAAACAAGGTGCGTTTAAAGACATTGGGGAACTTTAATACTCACGTGCCATTACTCCTTTCCACATCTAACCCAGTGGGTATTCCGGCACCCGGCAGCCGCTCCGAACTTGTACCTGCAAAATAAAAAGACAGTTAGAGCGCATCGTGAAGCAGGCAACAAGCGCTTACTTACGTGCTTCCAGGCGCTTCTATTCATCACACGGGCTCCATCTTCAACTCACTTCAGCCCGTCATCCGCCATCGCCGGAACCCTGCAAAACAAGAAACATCATTACTAAAGACTTTAAAGACATTAGAGTTACTCGAAACTTACCGTTCGTGCAGTAAACGACGGACAGCAGTCCTCTGAAGTCAAGAGGCCTGCTCCCCTTATCCAGTGAAGAAACTGGTTACAGCACCCTGCCCCGAGGCAGATGGAGAGCACGGCGTTCACTTACCTAAGGTGAGAGCGTTAACCTTTGGGGTTCTACAGGAGAAGAGAAAGGAAAGAAGAGAGAGACATTCAATAACCCAGTTCCTTAATCCCATATTTTCTATCTGCAGACATCTCACCCTTCAAGTCAGACATACAGTGCACAGAGGTCCAGCCCAAAGAGCCAGCCACGTGTTGCACATCACCTTTGAAGATACGGTATACGCCCAGTCAAGACCGGCGCCTCTACGGGAATCAGGTGAGCGTTACAGAACGCAAAGCCTACCACAAAACTCCCGTCCAGGCGCTATGGAAACCTCGGATACCGACCAGCTAGCCCAGTTACTTGGGGAACTAAGGGCAGAAGTGCATGCAGCCCGTCAGGAAACAAACGCTCTAAGAAGGGAACTGATTATTTCCAAGGAGCTAACAGATGATCTCGCTAGACAATTGCTACAGTCACAAGCCGGACAGACCCCGTTACCCGCATCTGGGGGAAATCTTCCTTCTACATCCTCTATGAATCCAGTGCAGATCAACCTACCTGGGAATGTACCTCTGGCTCCGCCCGAACGATTTTCTGGTGACCCAAAGAGGTTTGCAGTATTTATCAATCAGTGCTGGTTGCATTTCTTATGCCGGCCAGCAGCCTTTCCAACTGATCAAGCTAAAGTAGCTTTCGTGCTTTCGTACCTTAGTGGCAATGCGGCAGACTGGTCGATCCCTCTAGTAAATCAAGATGATCCGGTCCTCCATGATTTTCAAGCTTTTCAGCTCAGTATGGAAAAACTGTTCGCAAGACATTCACAGGGGCAGGCCTTGGACAATGAGCTTCTTTCGTTGCGACAAGGTAATCAAGACCTTTTGGCTTATATTGCGTCTTTCAACAGACTGATAGTGGAAACTCAATGGCCTAAGGACAAAAGGATTACGCTGTTTTATAGAGGTCTACGTGGAGAGCTCAAAGATGTGTTAGCCCAAGTAGTGAATCCCCCACAAGATTGTTCGGACTATATAGACTTAGTCGTTCAAATAGATCACAGACTGCAGAACAGGAAGGCCGATCGTTCCAAGTTTGATGCTCGAGTATTTTCCAAACCTCCAACTCCTTCCAAAGGCGTAGACTCCGGGGAACCCATGCAAATAGGGGGTCTGAAAGGTCCTCTAACACAAAAGGAGCGGGAAAGGAGAAAACAGTTGCAATTATGCCTCTATTGCGGAAACTCAGGGCACTTTCTTCAAGACTGTCCGGTGAAACCTGCCAAGAAGGCAGTAGGAGCTGCAGTTACCAAAGTTACAAACTCTGAGCAGGGAAACAACCTCGCCCGACAAGAATAGAGGTCCTCTTGCCGAGCGTGAAAACCAGTTCCGTGACCTCGCATTTCGTGATACCTATGGTCCTCATTAGCCCTGATAATCCGGATCGATTACATGCAATTGAAGCTTACGTCGACAGCGGTGCCATCGGCAATTATGTGGATCACGAAATGGTTTTGAGGATGAATCTAACTCTTTGTCCCAAGGCTGTAAAGGACGTCATTACTACGGTGGATGGTACGGAGATAGCCTCCGGGCCAGTAACGCATACCACTCAAGAGGTGACGCTAGTAAGTCAAGATGGACACCATGAGAAGATCGTGTTCGATGTGATCAAGGCCCCTCAGTTTCAGATTATTCTAGGAATACCTTGGTTAGAGAAACACAATCCTCTGATCGATTGGCGAGCAAGAACGGTCCAGTTTCCAGAATGTGTCTCTACTTGTCACCCTCCACCTGGTGTGGCACTGGCAGCAATTTCTTCAGAGACTCCCCAGGTACCTCCCGAATACCTAGAATACCAAGATGTTTTCCGGAAGGATCAGGCTAACTCTCTACCTCCTCATAGGTCTTATGACTGCCAGATAGACCTGATACCTGGATCTACTCCTCCTTGTAGTAGAATTTATGCCCTCACTGAGCCTGAGAACCTTCACCTTCGACAATACCTGGATCAATACCTGGCAAATGGGTTTATTCGTCCTTCCAAGTCCCCTGCTTCTTCAGCTTTGTTCTTCGTTCCAAAAAAGGAAGGAGACCTTAGAACTTGTATAGATTATCGCTCCCTGAACCAGATCACCGTTAAGAATAGATATCCGTTACCTTTGATCCCTGAACTCCTGGACCAAGTCAGAAAAGCATGCATATATACAAAGCTGGATCTTAGAGGAGCTTACCACTTGGTACGAGTAAAAGAGGGCGATGAATGGAAGACGGCCTTCCGCACCAAGTATGGGCTATTTGAATATCAGGTCATGCCCTTCGGACTTTGCAATGCCCCGGCCGCCTTTCAATATTTTATGAACGATGTCCTCAGAGAGCTCATAGATGTGTGTGTTGTTGTTTACATTGACGACATCCTCGTTTATTCTTCATCGGAATCTGAACATCGGAAACACGTGAAAATGGTCCTCGAAAGATTGCGTCAACACAAACTTTTCGCTAAGTTGGAAAAATGTGTTTTCAACGTGACTGAAGTTGAATTCTTGGGATTCATATTATCACCTGGCGGAGTGCGTATGGATTCAAAGAAGGTCGATGCAGTTCTCAAATGGCCATCACCATCCTCCGTAAAAGGTGTGCAAAGCATGTTAGGCTTCGCTAACTTTTACCGCAGGTTTATCCCCGAATTCTCTCGAATAGTCCAGCCCATCACTGCCTTATTAAAGAAAAACAAACGTTTTGAATGGTCTACCGAGGCGGAACAAGCTTTCCAGGATTTGAAGACTAAATTTATCTCTGCACCAATCTTAAAACACCCTCGCCCCGAACTCCCCTACATCGTGGAAACTGATGCTTCAAGCCTTGCCATGGGGGCAGTTCTATCACAAAAGGACCCGGTAACCAATCAGTTGCATCCCGTGGCATTTTGGTCCCGCAAATTCTCGCCTCCTGAAATCAATTACACGATTACTGACAAGGAACTTCTGGCTATCAAGTCTGCCTTTAAGGCTTGGCGGCATTATCTGCTGGGGGCCCGACACACCGTTACTGTGATTACGGATCACCGAAACCTGCAATATTTGAAAACCGCAAAAGCCCAATCCTCTAGACAACTCCGTTGGGCATTATTCTTTGCCGAGTTTGACTTCATAATTACCTATCGACCTGGTACAAAGAACGGTAAAGCTGATGCCCTTTCTCGGATGGGAGTGGAAGAACACTTGATCAACCCTAAACCTGTACCAATCATTCCCGAACAAAGAATTCTGGGTGTAATCGCCACAGAATCCATAGAGGAAGTTAAGGATAAAGCCAGGCAACTTGTAACTCCAGCAGACATACAGAATTGGCATCTGCAGGGAAAGGACTTTGCAGTAAAGGACAACTTATTGTATTTCCAAGAACGATTATACCTACCCAGCACAGATTTACAGAAAAAAGTAATCGCTTGTTATCACGATTCTTTAATGGAAGGACATCCCGGTATGGCCAAGACCTCAGAAAAGATCAAGCGCTACTTCTGGTGGCCGTCTTGGAAAAAAGATATCAGAGACTTTATAATGTCCTGTGGAGTATGCGCCCAAAACAAGAGTCAAAAGGAAAGACCAGCAGGCCTCTTACGCCCTATTGACATCCCACCTCGCCCTTGGCATACGCTTTCTATGGACTTCATCACCGATCTACCTCCATGCTCCGGATACAATACAATTCTAGTAATCGTGGACTTATTCTCCAAGATGGCGCATTTCATTCCGCTCAAAGGCTTGCCAACAGCAGCAACTATGGCCCGAGAATTTCTCGAAAACATCGTCCGACTGCACGGTTTTCCTTCGGTTCTAATTTCGGATCGAGGTAGTCAATTTATTTCTCATTTTTGGCGAAGTTGCTGTCGGTCGGCTCAAATTGATGTGAGACTATCGACCAGTCACCACCCTCAGACCGACGGACAAACCGAGAGGACCAATCAAACTCTGGAACAGTATTTACGCTGCATGCTGCAACAAACTGAAAAAACTTGGAAAGACATCCTTTGGATAGCCGAATATGCCTTCAATAACTCTGTCCATTCGGGAACTGGGAAAACCCCGTTTTTTCTTTTGTACGGCAGTCACCCTCGAACCTCGGAGTTGGATCCCCTCCAAGATCTTGAAACACCAGCAGTAGACTACCTGCATTCTACAATCACCCAAGCCTTTAAGGAAGCTGTTTGTCACCTTCAAAGGGCTAAAGAACAATACAAGAAAGGAGCAGATCAACATCGGAAGGAAGCCCCTCAATATCAAGTAGGGGATCAAGTCTGGTTATCCACCAAACATCTACCTCTAAAAGGGCCACGCACATTCAACCCAAGATACCTTGGTCCCTATTCCATCACTACCATAGTAAACCCAGTAGCGGTCAAGTTGGACTTGCCCCCGCACATGAAGATACATCCGGTCTTCCACGTCTCTCTATTAAAACCCGTGCAACCTCAAACCCGACTAACTAAATCTCCAAAACCTATCCTAGTTGATGGAGAACTCGAGTTTGAAGTCAAAAGCATTCTGGACTCCAAGATCTCCAAATCTAAACTATTTTACCTAATTGACTGGAAAGGCTACGGCCCCCAAGAGAGATCCTGGGAACCTGCTGAATATGTCCACGCTCCTCGCCTAATCAAAAGATTTCACCGAACATTTCCTGACAAGCCAAAACCCCCTGAGGAGCCCGGTTTGGGAGGGGCCTTGAGGGGGGATGCTGTCATGATCTCTGCTTCCAAAAGGTCAGGGTTTTCCCAACTCCCTTGGAAGCAGATCCATAACCCAGGTTCCGAGTGCCAACCAGTCCCAATTGGGACCTTTTGGACCCAGTCCTGGCGCCAGTGGCACCAGGCTCATAAATATGCCCAGTCCCAGCGCTGGAAGCGCCGGGCTCATAATGCTTGGGTGGACTTACCTGCAGCAGACCATGCTGCTTACTTGCCTGCCAGTTGAGCCTCTGATCCTCTTCTGTTTGGAACTACTTTTCATGTTGGGTGGGGCAGGAGCCACTCCCTAGATTCAGAACACTGGAACTCTTCTGGAAAGCAGGAACTCTTTTCTTACTAGGCGTGGCTGTGGAAGGAGACACCTAAGCACTACAGGAGGCTATTTAAACCACACCCGATGGATGAATCTTGCTTTGCGTTATTCTGCATCCTCTGCAGCAGAACGCTCATCGTGTCTTCTGCATCTGATCCTGGGCCTAAGGAAAAAGGCTTACCATCCTGAATCCAGTCTTCAGCAACACCTATAAAGACAAGAAAGAACAGGTTAGCATTACGGTCTTCAGTGACAGCTCTTCACTTACCTGGTCCATCGGCTGTCACCAACGCCTCGCGGTGCATTCCGGCATCTGAAGGACAAAGGCTTACCTACTCTTCGTGCGCTCCGGAGGTCTTCACTCTGCATTCCGGCATCTGAAAGACAAAAGCTTACCAACTCTTCGCACGCTCCGGAGGCCTTCGGCGCTGCATCCCGCATCTGAAAGACAAAACAAGGTGCGTTTAAAGACATTGGGGAACTTTAATACTCACGTGCCATTACTCCTTTCCACATCTAACCCAGTGGGTATTCCGGCACCCGGCAGCCGCTCCGAACTTGTACCTGCAAAATAAAAAGACAGTTAGAGCGCATCGTGAAGCAGGCAACAAGCGCTTACTTACGTGCTTCCAGGCGCTTCTATTCATCACACGGGCTCCATCTTCAACTCACTTCAGCCCGTCATCCGCCATCGCCGGAACCCTGCAAAACAAGAAACGTCATTACTAAAGACTTTAAAGACATTAGAGTTACTCGAAACTTACCGTTTGTGCAGTAAACGACGGACAGCAGTCCTCTGAAGTCAAGAGGCCTGCTCCCCTTATGCAGTGAAGAAACTGGTTACAGCACCCTGCCCCGAGGCAGATGGAGAGCACGGCATTCACTTACCTAAGGTGAGAGCGTTAACCTTTGGGGTTCTACAGGAGAAGAGAAAGGAAAGAAGAGAGAGACATTCAATAACCCAGTTCCTTAATCCCATATTTTCTATCTGCAGACATCTCACCCTTCAAGTCAGACATACAGTGCACAGAGGTCCAGCCCAAAGAGCCAGCCGCGTGTTGCACATCACCTTTGAAGATACGGTATACGCCCAGTCAAGACCGGCGCCTCTACGGGAATCAGGTGAGCGTTACACCACCCACCTTACACCTATACATTTTTATTAACTCCCCCCGAAATGCGAATAAATGGCGGTCAGACTTTTGGTGGTAGGACTTTTCTACTTGGGTAATTTCGTCCTAACCCCTGAATTCTACTGATTTTGTCTTTGTGGAACCCTTAGCAACTGTTATTGGCAATATATTGCGCATCCATTGCATCCTGCCAGAAACTGTCCAACTAATACGGTCTCACAAAAACCACACTAATAAGTCTTGGCTACACATTGGATAAAGAAATGGTTAAAGAAGTCCTAACTGGGTGTTGTGTGAAATGTCAAAAGTGTGCTACTAATGCCAGGCATGAGAGCCCAAAAGTTAAAGCCGCCTCTCTGGTCATTAATAATGACGACGAAAAGGGATGGGCTTGGCTGAAGGGTCTCTTCCGCCCGCATGGTATTGAGTTTAAATTAAGTATAAAAATCATGTGTTGGAATACTAGGGGCCACTCACACTTGTTGGACCAGAACAGTTCCATCAAGATGTTAATACCAAACGACATCTTTATGTTACAAGAGACTTGGCTGATCTCCATGATTGTGGTAGATGGCTTTGAGACATACGAAATATTGGATGATAGGTTTTACGGGGGAAACCCTTTGGAGGTCTCATCATTGGCGTATCAAACGCCTTTAAATCTAAAATCTTTTTTTCGCCGACATCACATGGAAACATGATGGCAGTAAAAGTGCAAACAGGCAATGCTAACACAAGTGATAAAATGCCCCTTATCAATGTTTAAGCCCCTCCTGGTATTAGTAACACTCAGGAAATCCTAGAAGACATAGAAGAGATCTTGTCTATGTGGGAAGGTGAAGGGGGACAACCTAAATGCTAGGTGCCTTGATGAAAACAAGTGCGCAGAGTGCTAAAATGTTGCATGTGGTAGTGTTATGTTGCAGCCAAATGGAAATGGTAAAGCAAAACGTTGGGTGGATTCCATGGGTGATTGGGACATGTGTTTGCTAAATGGTGGAGCTAGAGACGACGGTCCAGGACAGTTTACTTGGAGTAATGGGCAGACCAAGGCCCCTCTAGATTACTTATTTGGTAATAATGCTACCCTAGAGTGGACTCTGGAACTTAAAATAACCCCTGAAGTAAATAGCGACCATGCAGTATTATCGTTGACTATAGACATGTAACCCATGGAAATCCAGCCCAAGATAAGTGGGGGAATTGACCGACATTTTTCAGACAACTGCATTTTCTGGTTATCTGTAAACCTCCAGCGAGTCTCACAAGCCGTAGTCATTGTCGACAATCATGACATGGACATTTTTAAAGAATGAACCTCTAATGAGTTTGAGAGTTGGTTGAAGAGGCTACCTGAAGACACATGTGTTATTAGGGGTAATTGCTTTGCTGTCACAGAGAAGTGTCTCATAAAGATCTTCAATATAGTTGTCCAAGACTGAACAACGTACCCTAAGAACAACAATTAGAACCACTGAGCGTTCTACATCATCCTTATAGAGAAACCACTTGCACTGGTAAAAAGGGAAAAGAACAGATACCGTAATTGGCTGAAGCACTGGGGCTTTTCCATCAAGAATGCACAGTGGCAACAGATCCTAGGGGCCCTCAAGTCTAGAAACATGCGCTCAACTTGGTAAATATTGTCGCAAGTAAAGGGCAAGAGGGCTAAGTCCATAGTAAACCCCACAAAAAGAAAAGCCTGGGAGGCCTATTTACAAGACAGTGAAGAATATACTCCCCCCACTGTCCCAGTGGACCCTGACCCTTTTCAAGAGTGGCCCGTAAGGAATACTTACGAGTCGATAGTGGAGGCCATAACCAAATTGAAAAGCACCTGGTCCAAACGGTTTGTCTAATTTGGTGTTGAAAAATACCCCAGAGGTTTGGGCAGCTATCCTTTCGGTATTGTTCAAGAGAGTTTGTACCACACATCTAATACCGGTATCTTGGCAGCAGTCTGTGTTGGTCCCAATCTATAAAAAAGGGTACAGGAAAATCCCTGACAACTAAAGACTGCTGCCAATGTTGGATGTTACGGGCAAACTGTTTGGAACATTTTTGTTGAGAGAATTGCAGAGTTGGGCCGAGGTATCCAGAGAACTATACAAATTTCAAACAGGTTTCCGACCCGGCTCTGTAACAACTCACAATATTAGGTTGCTGGATATGTTGCAAAAAAGGATTGTGGGAAAAGACAGACCCTCATTATATATATCTTTTGTGGATTTCAAAGCCGCTTTTGACCGGGTAGACCGTGAGATTCTGTGGAACAAGATACGGGTGATGGGCTGCCCACATTGGCTAATATACGCTATCCGGCTCATGCACAATAAAACCCAAGCTAGGGTTTGCCTGAACAACAAGGGGAGTACCTCCAGGCTGATGGGTATAAGCAGGGGAGTCAAACAAGAATGTGTGTTGGCTCCCCTGCTATTTAACTTATATCTCGCTGACCTTCCAGCCTGCCTCTTGGCAAAGTCAAACTGCCCAACCAAACTAGGGACCGAAAATATCAGGAGCATGCGGAATGCTGTTAACCTAGTGCTGTTTGATCATACACTTAGTGGCATTGGAAAAAATGCTAAATGAAATTTGTGCTCATGCACAGGAAAATTGACTCATGGTAAATCTTGCAAAGACTAAATGCATGCTCCATTCAAGTAAAAAGGTGCATAAAACGGTTATGATCATCAAGTTGGGCAAGATTGATTATGCAGACAATTATATATATTTGTGGCTTGAAATGAACAACAAGAACTCCTATTTGGGTATAATTGAGATCAAAACAAGGAAAGCGCAACAATTGACGCTACTACTTAGGAAATTTGTTAACAGCCCAACAGGGTACACGATTCAGGAAATTCTGATATTTTATAAGCAATTTTATACCCCCATGATACTGTATGGACTGGAGGCCATATCAATGAGGGATCTTGGTTGGCTAGACCATTTAGAAGGGACATTTTGGCGTACAGCTCTAAACCTAGCAGCCACCACTTCAATAGAGTATCTAACTTGGGATCGTGTTTTTGAGCACCTAATTGCAAAAGACAAGAGGAGCCTTATACGTGAAGTCTAAAATGACACCTTTATGCCTATTATTAAATGAATTGGGCAAGAACTGTGGACAGGGGCATAGTAGAGGCAGGAAGAATGTTTAACCTTTAACCTTGGAATTATTCTGCATTGTAAATTGGACGCCCAGACCAGAATCCTGGTCCAATTTTGATTCAGTTAAGGCTTCGCTCTTCCGAAAGGCTAACAAATGGGATTGCACTAAAAACTGTACCCACTTGTCAAGCCTTCATAATTATCATACTGTGGCCCATGTTGTCCATATATACATGAAGCTGCAAACATACCTTCTTTTGAGCCCTAATCCAGCGGTACTCTATTTCCTGCGGAGATTGAGAATTATCAAAATGCTGTTATTTTCAATCAGAGGCCCACAAATGGGCATCCCGAAACAGTTGAGACTATGATGGATATGTAAATACCCTGAACACATGGAAACAGCAAGACACTTCATGACAGAGTGTAGGCAATTGGGGTTGGTCTACATGTGTTTAGTAGGTGAAAGATTACATAATTAAGATTTGACAAAGTCAGACTCGTTCTGAGATTACTGTTTAAACTCGGAATCGAACCACATGCACATTCACTTTATTCGGTTTTGAAAGCAGTAGAAAAAGCACTTGGGCATTAAGCCACTTTAGAAAATGAAATAATAGACATGGATTGATCCAAGGAGTAGGGCAGACTGTATGTTGGACTGTATTATATGAAATCGTGAATCTTGGTCTTTGATTTTATAAGATTAGATAACATCTTAAATGGAACTTGGAAAATACTTTTAACTGTGTTAAGTAACATGTTGCTGTTTTATAGAAATGTCTTGCTTTGCTCGCTTTGATGTTTTAACAAAAAGTGCACATGGCATGTATTAGCATTGTTAACACTATCAAATATTTTTGTGATTAACCTACAGATTGTTGGTAGTTTTGTTTTAGATTATTTATGGGATGATATTTGTACATGTTTTATTTGTTAAAGTTCTTTGAACTGTAAACAAATAAAGAATAATAATAATAATAATAATAATAATAATTAATAATAATAATGAATGCATTACAGGGTCCCAGATCCTACACTTACCGTTGTCTCCCTCTCTCCATTTATTCCCTCCCCCCCAGCCACCCAGTTTGGCAGTGGTAAATGGGAATCCAGTAGCCAGAATCCTTACTTCCAGCATTCTTATGCTGCCATAAAGACCCAGAATGCTGCAGATATGTGATTGTGCAAAGTGTTCAGAAATAGTAGGACAATTTTTCACATGAGCAACAGCTTCATCACGGAACAAGACTTGTGAGGTACAGTAGTGAACAAAGACACAGTTATTGACCAAATTTTGGGTTGCACAAATCATCAATGATATTGGGCCTCATTAGGACCCAGGCGGTAAGGGGTTTACGGCGGCGTAAACAGCGCCGACCCTTACCGCCTGATTCCGAGGTCCCTTAGCGCCATGGAGGATTTAACACCTGCATTTAGCAGGTGTTAAAATCCATGGCGCTAAGGGACCATATTGTTAATTACGCCACCGTAATTTACGGTGGCGTAATTAACGCCTTCCCCACTCCCATTATGCCCTATGGGGCAAAAATGGGAATGGGGAAGGGTAAATGGGGATTGGGGACTTACCGCCCCGCCAACCTCGGAATGGGGCGGTAAGTCCGCCAACCACCATGGCGTAAACATAGTTTACGCCATGGTGGTAAAGGTACGACCCAGGCGGTAACTTACCGCCTGGGTCGTAATGAGGCCTATTGACTATCTGTTCCACAAAGTGAACATCTGGCTTCATAGCTCCAGGTTGAAGACCTGCCAGGGCTCCAACCTGAGGCTAGGAAGTCAAACACAAATCCCTACAGTGATTGCATTAGTCTTGAGCCGCAGGCCCAGCCTCTGTATATTGTAGTGTTAATGTTACCTCACCAACTTAAAAAAAAATGTTAAAACAGGGCAGAAGAATTAGGAATAGCATGCACTGAGCTCTTAGAGTAATGTGAGTCTGGGCTGAATGCAGTGAGCAACTGAAACAGTTGTGCAATTGACACACGTTGGAAAATAGGTTTCCCTTTTGAAATTATATTTAAGTAAAGCTTTAAAAATACACTTTAGCAAAGACACTACTACCCGCTAACATGATTGCATGTTTTGATCCCATTCTTTTTTCTTGCAGCCTCCTGAAACAATCATGGCCCAAATCCAGCTTCAGCATCCAGTCCCTATTCACACTATTTCTTTCAACTGTGATGATACAGAAGCAAATAGCTTCTTATACGAGCTTTCCAACAAGACCGGAGGACGGTTCCACTGCTACAGTTCAGAATGGAGAGATCCCGAGGCTCCACAGGCTTTTGTGGTACGAAATCCTTTTCTGTTTATGGAATCTGTTGGTTGGTTATCCTAATTGATGCCGTTGTAGTGTTCAGGGTTTCTCAGGGGATTTGGGCAAGAGGCTTCCTTCTTCCAAAGCTCTAGCTGATTGATAGGAGAACCTTATGTCATACTGCTGAGTATTAAGCATGGCTGAGAGGGAAAGGTTGTTCACAGACGGTCAGCTGTTATCATTTGTACATGTCTCAACAACCATTACCAGTCTGATGAAACTTTACCGAAGCTGACACACTGTGACCCCTTAAATGATTAGGATTATCCCACCAAACACCCTTCACCCCCTCATGTCCTTCCAATGTAGACAAGTACACCTACACCTCAATGATATTATCTTGTGACGAATACTCAGACCAATTGTACAAACTTTTATCCCCGTAGGATGTGGCTGTAATAGTCCCTAGGTTTTAGAGTTTTCCAGTGACCTGAATGATATATATATGTTTTAAATGTAAATATATTTTTTTACTAAGCAGTTGGTTGTAAAAAGTTCATTACAAATCAAATCAAAAATGATACAGGGGATGACAGCATCAGAAAAATTTGAGCGACAGCTGCAAGTGTAAAACATTACATTTTGGTAAAGTTACATAGACTATGGACTTGACCCCACCGGCGCCTCTTCTAGGTGCATCTGCACCTCGCCTGCCTGAGCATGCAAGCAGTTCCAGAAAGCACTCCAAATTTCCTTGGGGTGGAAACCCAGTGCGAGCATGGTAATATGCAATTCCTCCATGTCATTCGCCCATATCATACTGGTCATCTTCATATCCACTGATGGGGCCAAATGTTTTTTTCCATCTCAGCAAAATACAGCGTTTGGACAATAGCAGACCTAGATGAATTAGTCTGCGATCAACAACAGACATTCTACCCACTGTACCCAGCATGCATGCACGTGGAGCTGTTTGCACCTAAAGACCTGTAATTTCAGTTAGGGCACTTCAAACCCCTTCTTAATAGGATCCTAGCTCTGTACATGACCACAACATATGTAACAGATCCGCTTTGACTGCCTGACACCTGGGACACCTGCGTTCCTCCCTTGGGATAAAGAGTGTGATCCTAGCTGGTGTGCTGTGTAGCGATTGAGGACTTTAAAGTGAATGAGCCGAAACTAAGAACTGAAGGAAACCTCTCCTGTGCGCCTAAACACATTAGCACATTGCTCATCCATAAACTTCATCTGTAGATCCCGTCCCCATTTGAGCCTGGTAGCAGATACCTCTGGCAGCGTATGTTGCTGCATTAGTCTTTAGAGGGTTGATATCCCTCTTCCCGTCCCAACTGAGTTAGTTATGCATGTTAGACACACATGTGGGAAGGGATCCTCTGGGAACGAGGCCCATCTGTGGCGAAAGGCTGCTCTCATGCAATGGTTGGAGAAAAGTTGCAGCGGGCCCCCGCCCCACAACCTAGTCCCAACACTGTCCCAGTCGATGAAGCGTTCTTTGAACACGTCCCCCAGAATATGAAAGCGAGCCGCCTGACAGGTTTTGCAGATGTTGGTGTCCATGGTAGGGTTTAGGGATGGGTTGTGCCAAATGGGTAGATTCCTATCGTACTGGGCGGCAACCCCAAATCGGCCAAACAACTTCTTCCGAACAAGAAGTGTAGTGCCCATTGGATCTTGTAATTTGTCTGGTACATAGCCTCCAATCATCACTAGGGTTTGCAGCTCAGAGCCACTCGCCAAGCCCCTCTCTAGCCTAACATGGGGTGGTACCGGCTCCGCACTGTACCAAAATGTGTTATGCTATAGGTTTATGATAATGTGCTCACAACAACCAGATTAGTGTCCATCAGATAGTAAACATCAATACAGACTGACCTGGTTTTCAATCGCAGCTGGAAGTATGAGAAGTCCACCTGTCATGCTCTTCTCCCACCGGTAGGAACCTGGCAAAAGAAGAACGTGCCAGGAAAACCCTTGTGGGGGGAAAAAAACCTGTGTTGCTTGGGAGCGGAGCAGGATGGGCTTCAGATAGGTTGCTAGAGAGCGCTGTATTAATACCCTCTGAATTCTGTTGTCCGAGTGTGATTTAATCTGCTAATGGTTTGGATGGCTAAAAGGTGAAAGGAGATGATCAGTATGGAAGAAAGGCTCTCCTTCTGTTTCCTTCGGAAGTGAAAGTACCTTTTTGGGAAGCAGGCTCATCCGCGAGGGTGAAGACAGGAAATGGGAATCGAAATGCCAAGCGTGTGTCATTTCCTTTGTAAGAGAGGTATAAACAGTGAGCACCCTTGCAGATAGATGAGGTAGAGATAGATGACTATATGTCCCACCTACGGACAAGGCAATCCCCGGGTTCAGGAGCGGTAGCGGAGGTAACCGCATTCAGCTCACAAGGTCTGCTGTGAGTTGTAGTCTTGATACGGATCGTTCCCCGTAGAGTCTACAATAAGATTGTATAGGGTGTTAGGTGGGTTCGGCGAGATTGGATGTGTATGTGGAGGGTAGCTACCTATGTGAAAGAAAAGTGGGAAGGCTCTCTGTTTGGCCACCCGAGATGTAGCGTGACCGCAGCTCTAGTCGCGGTTGAAAGAAAAATTCCCTGGATGAAGAGGAAGGAGACGGAGAGAGATTAGAAAAGGAATAAAGGATTACGAAAATTTTAACTAAGGGTTCTCTGAAGTTCCGGGAACTCACCTTGCACTACTACTGTAGACAGTAGCAATGCGTTGTTGTGTTGATTCAGGATGTCTAAGTAATGCTTCCGGGGGACGAGGACAAGCTTCTTCCACCGCCGCTTGAATGACTCAAACTAGACTGTAAGCTGAGGACTCCATGCCATCTTGGGGGAAAACATCAGAACGGATGATAGATGACACCAACGGTGCCACAGGGACCATCTTCCTTGTCCTTTCGTAACAAAATGAGGTAAACTGTGCTTGTGCAACTAGATAATTTAACTCAACATGCAGGCCCCGAAGCCCATGACTCATATTGGATTGCTAGAGAATCCCATTTCATTCTTTCTGGATCTGGTGCCCTCACAAATTCGGAGCAGAGCTTTACTAGTTCAGAGAAGAAGGTCCTACCTGGCCATGCCAGTATATTCACAAACATAAATAACAATTTTGGCAGAACAGTCCTCTTTAGTAGCAAAACTCTGTCCAACAGTGACATCGGAAGCTTGCCCCATCTCGACAGCAGCACCCGTAGTTTCCCTATGTGTCTGCCATATTTGTAGTCAAGGGTGTTATTAGCTAGGCATGGGAACATGATGTCCAAATATTTAATTGCATTTTCAGCTTATTTGAGGCTGCCAATCCTGTTGGGCCTCAGAGTTGCCAACATCAAAGGAAATTCATCAGACTTTCACCTGTTCATACATAACCCAGAAAGTCTGCTAAAGTCACCCATCTCCTGCAGTATCTGTTGTGTGTTTTGCTCCAGATTTCTAACAAATAAAAAAATTTCATCCGCATTTACCAATATCAACTCAGGAATCCCACCCCGTCTAATGCCCACATTCTTACATTGCCTAGGGTTCTACCACCAGGGTAAACAATAGTGGGGAGAGGGGACAACCCTGTCTAATGCCCCTGGCCAATTGAAGGGTCGAGGGACAACATCCCATTTATTCAGACTCTGGCATACGGCTGTGTGTATAGCAGTCTAACCCATGTTACAAAAGTTGACCAAAACCACATGCTTTCAGCACTTTAAATAAAAACGGTCAGGATACAGAATCAAAAGTCTTCTGCATATCAAGTGAAATGGCTACCGCATTGGCAGCCGGGCCCAAGCAGGACCTAATAGCGTGCAATTTCTGTAGATTAAGTGACTTGGACTGGCCTAAGATAAACGCTGATTGATCTTGGTGTCCCAGATGTGGCATGAGGGGTAACAACCTAGTCGTTAGTAGTTTAGCATAAAATGTACTGTCCATGAGCATAAATCTTAATGTCCACGTTTATTAAGGACAAGGGACGGTAAGTGCCGCAGCCATCTGCTGGTTTATGAGGCTTCATTAGTAGGATTATAATAGCTTCCCTCAATGTGTCTGATAATGTTTCTACCACTAGAGATTCCTACCACAGCTGCAACAAGTACGGGGCAAGAAGACCCTGATATTCTTTATAAAACTCTGAAACCAGCCCATCCGATCATGGTGCCTTGGCGTTAAGCAAGTCCCAGATCGATGGGGGGTGCTGTTGAACTGCCAGGAAGATGGCCACTTGATCTGGGGAATCCGGCCCCATGTAATCCCGTTTTTAAATAAATCCTGCATCACTCCATTGTTTTTCGGCAATTTAAAAGTCACAAAGTGCAGTGGACGGTTTGTGGACTTTGAGGCTCTGTGCCTGGGCTGATCTGCTCTTTAAGTGCGGTGTGGTGCGAGGCCAAAGACCGGGCTGTAGAGGGAAGGCGCGAGGCCCATGAAACGCACTTTTCGGTGTACCACAAGCCTGACATGCGTGTTCCCTGAGCTGAGGCTGCCTGGAGAGGTCGGCATTGTGGACAGCGGGCTTGTGGAGGCCACGGCTTGCAACCGGTTGGCTCACCCTTCTCATCTCTCCTGCATCGACTGCAACACCACAGCCAGTGAGGACTGTGTGCTCTTGAACCCTCCGGTGGCCACCGGCCCCTACCCCATCATACGTGACTGCCGCCATTCGGGCGGGGAAGGCCTTGTGAGGGAGAGACGCATCTTAGCAACATCCTGCAGTGAGGCACCCGGACACGACTTGAGGGGGTGCACCCGGCACCGGATGGTAATCCCGCCTAGCACCCAGCTGTGTTTCAGGCTGTAGAGGGCTGTCCTGGTCGTTGTTGCGGCACACTGTTTGCAGCCTGGTGTGTGGGCGGACTCCTACATCTCCTGCTATGGGCTGAACGCTGCCTCCCCGCCCAGTGCGTCATCCTCCTTGATACTCGAATACACGCTGCAGCTGTATTAAATTTGAACAGTTTCACTGGTGCTTGTGTGGCTGGATGCCGTGGATATCTCCTGGCTGGACACCGCCTCCTTACATCATTTGTCCCACAAAGAGCCCCTTGCAGACTGCGGCGAGCCGAACCATTGTGCCTGGGGCTAAATTACTTCAGGCCTCCACCGAGCTGCACCCGCCGTGCGCTGCGCTCCGGAGACCACTGGGTTTCCCCCGCCTGGGCCTTCTCATCACTCGTGTGGTTCTGTAGGCCTTTGTCACAGCGCCTGCCCGACCACCTGACTGCCCACGACAACGGACTGTCCCACTGATGTTGCGCTGCTACTGGTGAGTGCTGTGTGCCCCTGAACCCTGTATAAGCCTGAAAGCTTCTGTCCCGCAGTGAGCACCCGCCACCATACAGGTTGTGGCATTTCTGTGGTGCCACCTGACATCCTTGTATAGCCCCGCAGCGTCGAGCCTGGGCATGACTGTGGCCGATACATAGTGACCCGGACGGACCTCCTGCTTTCTACCCTGTGGGGCCCATGACAGGTTGGGGCCATATTTTGATGATTCTTCGACCCCTTGGTTGCGGCCTTCTCTGTGGCTAGACCCTGGCAACACTAGTTATAGGCGGGGCGCTGCCATAGAGCTCGACCATCTGTTTCTTTGTGGGAATGGGACAGCCACAATATTTGGGAGCACTGACTCCAGTATCTGTGCTGTGGGGCACCACGGTATGCTCCCGACTAGACCCCTCAATGCTGCCCGGGGTGCTGTGATTTTCATTTACCCTGAGCGGGCCAGCCTGTTAGGCCTGTGATAGCATTTTACCAAAGCTCCATTGAATTACACACGTGGGGGCGGCTGCTCTGGTGGCCACAAGGCTTCTCTTTCATCCTCTCATCGCTCATCCAGGTTTTGAGGTCTTTGCCACAGCACCAGCCCTGCCTCCTACCTGCCCTCGACACATGACTGCTGTTTATTCAGTATGGAAACATAACATCAAACTACTCTCAATTAAGTCCCAGTTGGTGATACGTTCGGAAGCCGTTAGTGTGATCTCTTACTGGGGATAACTGCAGCATCATCCATCTACCTTTTCCAACAGTCACAGAATCTTACCAGCGCGCCCACCGGCACGGCGCCTCCCATCCTGGCACCACAGGGCGACAGAATGACGAAGGGATCTGGTGGGAAGACAAAAGAGCACATGGACTCTTATACCAATACCCCCGCTAAAACCTCGGGGTTACAGATCCGACAGCCGATGACGACCATGACTCGACCTCGGGTGCTGCTTGTGATGACCATTTACTGCCGGCAATGCAGAATGGGTTCATGGCTGGCTGTCAACATGAAGCTCAACGACATAGTGTCCACCATTGGCTCCTTGACATCTAAGTTGGAGGAAAGCACCCGCATAACTGAGGCTGAAACAAGGATCGGCGGCACAGAGGTCACGGTCGACAGACCTGATCGCGACATAATGCAGCTGCAACTGGAGGTCAATAAAATCTGCAACAATGTGAGGACCTGGAGTTGCGCTCCAGGTGCAATAATATCCACATAAGTGGAATCCCGGAGGCGTCCTGCAAGGGTCCGATAGAACATTTCGTCGAAAACCTGCTAAAGTCACTATTTGATCAATCCAGATTCTCCACGCACTTCCTTGTGGAGCATGCACATCATGCACTGGCTCCTGTTCCCAAACCGGAGGCCCCCCTCGCACCACCTTGGCCAGGCTGCTCAACTACCACGACAGAGAGATTATACTACATCTGGCTAGGGAGAAGGGAGCACTCCGGTATGATTCCTCGGATATCCATATCTACCCGGACTTTTCCGCAAATGTACAAGCACTACGAAAATCATATGATCCAGTCAAGAAATTGTTGTGTGTCAGACAGATCCCCTATGCACTGATGTTTCCAGCCAAGTTATGAATCCAACATGGTGTTCGGGATTCTTCTTTGACAACCCAAACAATCCCATGGCCTATATTAAACCTTCTATTTCTATTTTCCTACCAAAGCGAGGCGGCGACTGCAGCAGCAGACCCTGCCTGAACAATAATGGACCTGACCTTATGGACAATGATTGACCAGTGTTGAAATTGAACTGACCTCTCCTCTCACTGTGCCGTTCATGGACTAGAAACTTTTAATGACTGGGGCCGGCCACAGTCAACGCGGCCGTCTCAGTGAGAGCAGTTTCTGTTCACAGTGCAAAACAGGAAATTTCCAATACCTTGTTGGGGTACATCATCAAGTTGGGGGTGATGATGAGGGTGGTGGGATGGAATCCTGTTGAATTGGGGGAAAGTGATGAGAAAGGGGGTCACACATTACTGGGGTTTGAATGTTATGCAAATGTATTGGCATGTTTTTTGTTGAAAATCAGTGCAGACTGTCCCTCTGTCACATACTGTAGCAGCATCCTTCCTATTCACACAAGCAAGCTATGTTCTCTACTTAACATAACCATGATACTATTGGAGAGGTGCCCTCCTTCCTGACCTGGAATGTCCGGGGCCTTAACCACCTTATCAAGTCGCGTAATGTAGCAGCATACATTAATCGTCATGGTCTGAGGGTGGTAATACTGCAAGAAACCCACACCCAAGGGGCACTCAACTAAAGGTTTGCCCGCAGTTGGGGACCTCAGCGTTAGTACATGGATTACTCTTCTCCTGCTAGAGGCGTGATGATGCTAATACACTGATCACTCCCCTTTCAGGAAGCCAAGCACTGGTATAGACCCACAGGGGAGGTATGTAATCCTGTGGGGCAAATTAGCCGGCAGTGACCCATCATTGGTTAATACATACGGCCCAAACTTTGATGACCCTGAATTCTTTGGTCAGGTGATGGGCATTCTAATAGGTGACTGCTGATCCTGTATCATTTGGGGAGGCAACTTCAACTCAATCCTGGACTGTTTGGTTGACCGATCACGGGCCGCACGATTCTGCATTTTATGCAACAAATTTAATTAGTTGATGCTTGGAGGGACTGTAACCCGGGAATACGCAAGTTCACCTACTACTCGTCGGTGCATGACGCACAGTCCGGGATTGACTATTGGCTAGTAGCTGCAGCGCTTATGGTGCAAGTGTGAGCTTGTAGGATACACCCTAGAACCATTTCTGAGAAACGCTGGTCACATTGATTATAGTCTGGGATGGCCCCCGTTACCCCTGTCCTCCTTGGCGCATGCCTCCCTCATGCTTACTAGATTTGGTGGAGACATTGCGCTATGAGGTCACAGACTTTTTTCAGAGAAATGAAGGTTCCGCTCAACATTCCTTCACAGTTTGGGAGGCAGCTAAGGTGTGGGTCAGAGGGGAGGTGTTCTCAGTCTCCACGGGCACATTGAAGGAAACGAAAAGAGAGTTGTTCAGCGTTGAAGCTGATCTGAGTCAGCTTGAAAATGAATATGGCACGTCTTACAATAGAGCATTATTGGGTCTCATTTAAGGGAAACTGTTGAAATGGAATTGGTGGACAGAGAACTCCGTTTGATGAGTCATCCCATTCAGGCAAGATGCCATGGGAGGCGGATAGACTGGGCCGATTCCTTGCAGGCACCATTAGATCTGAGAAAGGGGCGCAACACATCACTGTTATCAAAGGGACGTCAGGAAATATTCTCCATGCTCCGAAGGCAATCAATGGCAGGTTTTACCAATATTATAGGTCTCTGTATGCAAACTCTTATAGGTGCACTAATGCAGAGCTGGCGAGCTACCTAAATGAGATCCCACTGCCAACGCTGACGCAGGTAGCACGATTAGTCCTCAATCAACCACTCACACTTGACGAAATCACAGAAGCAATTATGCCATCCGGAAAGGCCCCCGGCCCCAATGGTATTGGTATGGAACTTTATAAGGAATTCCGGTTAATCCTTGCTCCCAGGCTGCTGAAGGTCTGGGAGGAATCCCTCGAATTCAGGCATCTACCCCCTCGCTCTCAGAAGCTGTAATCAATGTATTGCTTAAACCCAACAGACCAGCCTCTGAGGTAGAACAGAGGGAGGACAGAGACGACTATCTCACTAGGCCAAGTGACATTGAGATCACGCAAGTGCAGGGGAGGGGGGAGGGGAAATTGTCAGGGGAAAGGGGAGGGGACAATGTTATACATGGGATCAAAACAATAACGAGAAGTGCGGCCAGCAGGTGGCTGGTGCAAGGGTAAGTGCAGACAGCAGGTGTACAAAAGTGCCGGTGGGGGGACTGTAGGGTTACAGATACAGATCCAAGTGCAAGGGTTGCCGGGTGGCAGTGTGGGTGTGCAGTGAGGGTAGCCAGATGACCAGTGCGGTATCAGACAGGAAATCAGCCGGGGAGAGGAAGAGAGAAGGCAGAAGCAAAGAGGAAGGTCTTGAGGTGCTTCCGGAACCGGAGATGGTTCTCCTCAAGTTTCAGAGAGGCAGAGAGGCGGTTCCAGCCTCTCCAGCCGAAGAAAGATCTATCACCAACGCATTGCTTGGAGAAGCGACTGACCCTGAGGGAGTTAGAGGTGGAGGAGAGAAGAGCTCGAGTAGGAAGGTATTTACGAAAAGAGAGTTGGAGGTATTGAGGATTCAGGCCCCAGAAGGCCTTGTGGACAATGCAGAGGGTCTTGAACTTAATCATTGCAGCCACTGGGAGCCAATGCAGAGATTTCAGTGATGGAGAGATACGATCCCTGGGTTGAGGCCATGGCCAAGTTTCGCAGTCCTGTTCTGGATGAGTTGCAGAGGGCGGATAGTAGAAGCATGGCGATTTAGAAAGAGGCTGGTGCAGTAGTCCAGCCTAGAGAGAACCAGAGCTCTAGAGACAGTGAGCTTCTGGGGGAAGGAGAGGAAAGGAAGAATACCTATGAGGAAGTGCAGTTGGTAGTTTGACTTCTTAGAGACGTCAGAGATGTGAGGAGAAAAGGAGAGTGTGGAGTCGAAGATGACCCAGAGGTTCTTAGCCTCACAGGTGGGAGCAGGAAGAGGGTCAATTGAGGCCAGCCAGAGAGTGACAGGAAAGGAGGGTGCAGGTGTGCTGATGTGGAGAATCTCTGTCTTACTGGCATTAAGGCAGAGATTGTTGGTGGCACACCACTCCTGGATAGCAGACAGACAGTCAGAAATGAGAGAAGGCGAGGAGGAGGCAGAGAGGAGCCTGTAAACGAGTTGAGTGTCATCCACATAGCACTGAAAGTTGGAGCAGAGAGCGGCAATGCGGTGGGCAAGAGGTGCCAGGTATTGGTTGAACAGCCAGGGAGAGATGTACGGTACACCACAGGTAGAGAGTGAGATGGAGGAAAGGAAGGACCCAAGTTGGACCTGGGAGGGTCGATCAGAGAGGAACAAGGTTTGCCAGGCCAAGACCTGATCGGTGATACCCAGGTTATCACAGAGACGATTGAGCAGGATGGCATGGTTGACCGTGTCAAAGGCAGAAGAGAGACAGAGTAAGATGAGGACAAAGGGGAGATTAGAATCAAGGTTAGAGAGCAGTTCTTTACGGATGTTCAGGAGAACAGTTTCCGTGCTTCTGGCTGCTCTGAAGCCACACTGATTGTTTGTTTGTTTGTTTATTTGGTAATGCGCACCAAACGCTTTGGTAGCTGGGCGCAACAGGACAAGACAACTTAAAGCTTAGTTACAGAACATGTCAAGTATATACACATACATACAAGAAATATATAATTACTGCCACTTCCAGTTACAGTAGAGTGGTGGAAGCACAGGCTCACATATTATGTAATACATGTTGCAATCGATAGGTACAGTCAGTGGCAAATACAATGAGAGTGGTAGAGCGTGGCAGGTATCAGGAGAGAGGTAACAGTCTAGGTAGGGACCGAGCAGGTTGTGAGTCGGTTATCAGTCTAGGTACAGGCTGAACAGGTTATGAGTCATTTGTCCGTAGACATTTGAGTACATTACGTCTAAATTTAGGGTAAGGTTGTTCCATTCTGAGATCTGGTGGGAGCGCGTTCCAAGATTGCGCTGCTTTCACTGGGAAACTGGTTCCACCAGCTGTGGTTCGTTTAAATCTGGGGGTCTCTAAAGTGTAGGCATTGGCGGATCTCATAGGGCTGGTAGCAATTCTCCTATTTATCCTTTCAGCAAGGTATGGAGGTGCTAAATTGTTGAGGCATTTGGATGTAAACGAGACTGTTTTAAGGAGGATCCTGTTGTTTATTTTTAACCAGTGGACTTCACTTCTAGATTTAGAAATGTGCTCTCTGTTGGGGATATTCAAAGCTGCTCTTAAGGCATTATTTTGCAATCTTTGAATTTTAGCCGTGACATATTTGTTGGCACCTGAGTACAGGGCATTACAATAATCTAGTCTAGACATTATGAGAGCATTGGCTAGGGTAATACAGCTAGTGACAGAGAGGAATGGTCTGCAGGCTCGGATGATGATGGTCATGAAGACAACCAACAGATTCAGTGTGAAGATTAAGCTGGGAGATGGCCAGCTTTTCAGGAGTTGTCCAGGAAAGGAGTGATGGAGAAGTCTTTCAACGTTGCCAACATTCTCCATATTGCCACTCTCAACTCTCGCTCAGCTGTCAAACACTCCTCTGACATCTGCCGCCTCCTGGAAGAGCTTGATCTCGATGTCCTCTGTCTCACCGAGACATGGTTGATGGCCAGCTCTGTCACAAGCTTTGAACTCTTATCCCTGATGGCTACAAGATCCTCTCTGCGCCCAGATCCAACCGTTCCAGAGGGGGTGTGGCCTTGTTCTTACCAAAGTGGATTCCTGCCTCTGTCATTCCTATGCAGGCCTACTCCTCTTTCGAATGCCTTGTCTGCAGGCTCTCTCTCTCTCCTGGCCACTCTCTTACCGTGGCTACTATCTATCGGCCACCTGGTCAGATCACCTCCTTCCTCTCTCAGTGGGCGGACCTCTCCTCCTCCCTTCTGGCCTCGACCACTCAACTCCTCCTTCTTGGAGACTTTTACATCCACCTGGATGGCTTTGTATAGGCTTTTTTCCCTAATTAATGATGACACCAACATTTTTGCCAAGATACTCTCCACCTGTATCCTGCCATATATGTCGTCATTGGTCCACCCTGACCAATCGGGTTTATCCCGGCTGCTCCACAGCATTTAACTTGCATAGATTATTCTGCATCATGTCCCAAATTAACTCGATGGCTCAGGCTGTGGCCGCTTCGATTGAGGCCGAGAAGGCATTTGACTCTGTCTCATGGCAGTTTCTTTTCGCAGTGCTCCAGCGAATGCATTTTGGGGACCATTTCGTGCAGTTTATTCAACTGCTCTATGCTGGGCCGACAGCCAGAGTCCGCACTGGCGGCACATTGTCGCCTGCATTCCTCATGGGCCGTAAGATGAGGCAGGGCTGCCCATTATCCCCCTTACTCTTCGCTCTGACAATTGAGCCCATCACACGTATCATACGTCTTAAATGCAGTCGCAGAGGTCTGCATATAGCCGGTCCACCGCAAATAATATCTCTCTACGCTGTCGACACCATGTTGTACGTTCGAAACCCAATGCAAAACCTGACCCCATTGTTGGAAGAGGTTCTCAACATACTCTGGGTGCCATATTAACGAATCACAATCTGAGCTGTTCCCGCTGACTGACGCTACACATGCCCTGATGGATTTGATGGGGTTCTGGTAGGTCCCACACAACTTTAAATGTTCGGGCATACTGGTCTCTCGTTCACACCGATCACTGCTGACAGAAAACCATGAGTCATACTTAATGGCACTGGCAGATAAATTGGGTCTGTGGGCCAGATTCCCCATTTCATTATATGGTAGGCTCTCAATGCTCAAAGTGATAGTGGTTCCTAAACTGTTGTACTATTTTAATAACATTCCTGTCTGCCAGGACGCATATTCTTCGAAAAACAATGCTCCTTGGCAACCAGCTGTACATGGGAACTGGGGTTGCACGAATGAAATGGGAGGGGTTGTCCAAACTGTTCGAGCAAGGAGGCCTTCAGGCCCCTGACTTCGACCTCTACTACATTGCTTTGCAGGCACAGGACGCCAGATATTGGTATTCCCCCCCAGGATTGCCCAAAACATTTGGTTGTAGAGACATACAGTGCCTCCCCTTCAACTTGAAGTCAATAGTACTTGCTAATCAACATGCTGATACTTGTACATTTGATCCGGTATACGCAACAGTAAATGCGTGGGCAAGATTGTTTAAGAGATTCGATGTGTCGACACCATATTGCGGAGCGCTCCCCCTCTGAAATTGCCCTGGCCGTTTTCCAACGTTTGACCAAGATATGCAAATTGAGTGGGATCCTGAGAAGACAATGACTCTGCATGACCTGTCCCTGATGGAACTTTTGTCTCACATGAAAACTTCACGGCTAAACTAGGTAATAACCTAATATTTCAGTATGAGAGTGGCGGTTCGGAGCCGCTGGCCCTCGTTCCCCCATGAAGCCATTCCCTGTGAATCATTGGGAATGGTAGTGTCTAGTACAGACCCTAGAAGACTGGTGTCAAGACTGTACAAAGCATGTCAGGCTAACCAAACTCTCATCCACAGTGCCAATGGGAAATGGGAAAAAGATCTGGGTATGGTAATAAATGATGAAAAGTGGTCGCGATGGTGTCAACTGACAAGGGAAGTTTCCCTGAATGCTAGGTTTAGACTGACACAGATCAAGATACTAAACCAACTAAACTACACGCCTGCGCGAATAGCAAGGTTCGCCCCCACGACCAGCAGTGAGTGCGTGAAATGTGGCGCAGATGCTGCTGATTACCTGCACATGTACTGGAGCTGCCCAAAGATCGAACAGTTCTGGCGCACATTGGCAGAGGCCCTGCATGATATTACTGATATCCCCCCTAAACTGTTACCCCCCATGGTAACTTTGAAGTTTTGCCGGCTGCTCAGTTTGGGATGTCTCATTGTTAAAAAATGTATATTAAAGTGCTGGAAGTCAAAAGCTGGCCCTGATGTTAATATATGATTTAGGGAACTAACTTATGCCAATGAAAGGGAGGAAGGCTACTTTTCACTGGTTGTACCCAGCTGCAGATCCAAGGACATATAGGAACCATTCCGCAAATACCCAGCACTGTGTAACCTGTTTGATCTAAGTTGGTTTTAAACAAGATTGTAACAAACTTGCATATGTATGTATTTAGTGGATGTACATCTGTGACTGCACTAAATAAAGTTTAAAAAAAAAATTAAAACAAGCAAGTCCCAGATCGCTGCCTTTATTTATTCTAGTGATATAGGCGTCTCCAATAGAGAGCTGGCCTCTCTAGAAAGAAGAGATATCGGCATGTTATCCAGGTATCATGACATTTCTGCATCAGCACTGGCTTGTGGCGGGCTGTACAGTATATAGTAAAATTGGTAAAAGCCGTTGTTTATACTGGGGTTGAGTGCAATACTGAGCCCTCATCAGTCAATATGCAAGAGATTGCATTAGTACCCGTTTTTATCTTAGCCAGCCTAGCCAGCAGCCTGCCCGGCCTGTCATCCTCACCATACTGCCTAGCCATTTTTGGGCTTCTGAGAAACTTCAATTCTCTTTGTGCCACCTCTCGGAAGGCCTAGTTCTACATTCATATCTAGCTGTAGTTGGTGTGATGGTCTCCTACAGTATTGATTCTCCAATTCCTTGAGTCCCTTCTGGGCACTATGGATTTCCTTCCGTATCGCTTTCAAGATACCAAACTCCATGGACATAGCTATGCCTAGTATATACACCTTGAAGAACTGCCAAAGAGTAGCTACAGAGCACACCAAACCTACATTGACTTAAACAAAAGCATGTGATATGGTTGTATAAATTAATTGAAAATGAAGTGTCCAGTAATGCAGTGGGTTTGAACCATCCGGGATTGGTATGAATCCCTGACTCTGCAATATCTATCACTAGCTTAACGAGGAAATGGTCCGAAAGAGTCCTAAGGAGAATGTCACATGATTTAACAAAATTGAACAGGTGGGACGATTGCAACCACAGGTCTATCCTGGAGTGCATATCATGCACTGAAGAGTAAAAGGTGTATTCCCTAGCCGCCCTGTCTATATTTCTCTAAACATCTATGTGGTCGCCCCCCTCCATGCCCTGTAAAATGGTGCACACCGCATTAGAAAGCGATCTGCCCGACCTACCCGTGTGTTCCAAAGTTATGTCCAGTATAGTGTTAGCATCCCCTTCCCATTCAACTGCCGCAGTGGAGTAACCTAAGCAGTAGTCAATGACCTCCCTATAACACATTGCATCATCAATATTAGGACCAAATACACTTACCAATAGAACCTCTAGATGATTAAGGTTCTCATGCACAATAACATAGAGGCCCAGCGGATCCAACTTAACACTCAGTAGTTGAAAGTGTTTTGCGATCTATGCACTAGTGTCATCATGTCCCTGTCCTGGGAAGAGTATGATGTGAAATATCAATGAATCCCCAAGCCCTTAGAAAAGGTAGTATCAGGGGCAGTAAGGGCATGACTTTCCTGAAAGAACAATACCTGGGCCCCATGTCGCTGCACATGCACCAGTATCTTGCGGACCTTAATCGGGTTACCCAATCCCCATACATTCCAACTCATGAAAGTGGTTTCCCGCACTTCACTATGAGATAAAGCCATAGAGCACATGCCAGACCTCACACAATATCATATTAAGCCAACCCAAGCTAAGCTTTTATTTTAGCGTACTTCAACCACCAAGTGCTATTTTTGATTTTCAACCCCTGAATAGAAACCCTGCCCACATCCCCCCTACCTGCAACTCGAACTTCAGCAGTGTAATAAATCCCACCCATAGAAAACCACCCAACACCAAACCAATGCATTCACATGGGGGCTAATTGTGGTTGCGCTTGGTGGCCGTTGCCCATATAAATAAGTGTAAACAAGCAAGGATAAGATGAGGTCCTCTCTACTAGGCCCACTCTCCACAAATGAACTTCTACAAGGCGCCATATGCCTCAGTAGGCCACAGTGCAATTATGAAGGAGCTGTGCCCCGACGACCAGTGAGCAGGATCCTGGCCTCTATAAATGTAACCACTGCATCTGGTACTGTAAAAATATGTTTTATTCTTAAAGTGGATCCAGAGTTTGGTGAGCAATAGCATTGCATATTGAATTAAGCTCTGCAGGAATATAAGAATGATTTGTTGCTAAACCGCATACTCAGCCCCCACAGTTATGCAAACCAACAGTGATGTGAATCATAAAGGTAAAACTGGCCCAGCTAAGAAATATACCTACTTAACCTTTTGTGGTAACATGGGCTGAGGGATGGCTTTACTCCCAGATGGGATGTCCAAATGAGGTTCTATGCGACTATACATACTTTCATTAAAAATAACAATGTACAGATAACTATAAAACCACTATAAAACCCACCCCTGTAAACGAGGACAGAGAATGGTTCAGCACCCAATGTTTTCGGCAGGGATGAAAAACAAGGCAAGAAATGCAATGAGGAGTTTAAAAAGGATATGTCCTCAAAGAAAAGGTCCAAAAGAGGAACAGGGAGACCGGACCTCTTATTCTTAGCAGTGCAATGCCATTGAGCTGGGCTTCAAGCGTTTTTGTATGGGGGACGAAGCGGGTCGGGAGTTGCTGAGTTGCATCAATCTAGGCAGTGATTCAGCATCAAGTCGGATTTGAGCGGGTGCCCCATGTGGTTCTGAAGTGGTGTTGAGCAGTGCAGGTTCAGCACCACCAGGAGCAGTTCAGTGATTGGGCGTGTGTAGAGATGAGTACTGCTGGTTCGGGTTGATGAGTGACACATGATCTGGCAGTTCAAGTTGAGCTGCAAAGTGAAGTCCCGGTGGTTTGATGCTCTGTCTGCTGTGACCATTCGAAGTCGAGTGTGCACTGTCCCTGGTTCAAGCCAGACAGGTGACAACACTCTGCTGGGGTGCTACGGCTTTGAGTCGCTTAGATGATGCAAGTACAATAGTTTGAAGTTGAGTGAGAGCCAAAGACAGCACTGGCAGTTCCCTTTAGGTTGGTGGTGTCGGAAGTAGCGTAAGGCGGTTTCACTGGGAAACCTGGGATCCTGGTGGCTCTGGCTCTCAGGATGCTGTGAAACCCACTTCAGGGCTCTTGGATAAGGTGTGTCATTTCAGTCTCTGCTCTCCCAGCCTAGGGAGGTTTGTATCGGAGTGCAGGCATTGGTCCTCAGCAAGAGTCACCCCAGTGTGCCCTGGGAGTGGATAGGGAGCAGAGCTTTCCTTTGCCTTCGAGCACTCCGAGGCCCAAATGAATTCTTCCTTGTGTCCTGGATGATGCAAAAGTGAATCAAAGAAGAAGTTGGAGACTCCTACTTTTATAGGCAAATGTCCACGGGTGATTGGAAGGAGGCCAGCTTTAAGAGGTCCAATCCATGCGTTTGTGACAAGAGGTTCTCGTCTTCTTGAATCATATCCAGAGTGCGCTGTGCTAAAGGAAGTGGAGGGGACGGGAAGGAAAGAGAGGTACAGAGAGAAACACGAAGGTGTAACCCTTGGCCAACTGTGTGGCGCTCCCTCTGTTTACACTAACCGCTCTCCCTTCTCAGACCATAGCATCAAAGGCCCGTTGGTATGCAGCACTCTATTGTGAGGCTAGTCCTTTTGTGTTGGCTGTGCCCCTTGATTCCTGGTCCCCCAGGACAGCTTCTGCTGAGGGGCTCTATTGCTGAAGTGAGGTGTTACCATACCACACAAAGGATCAAAAGAGAGACAAAGGACCAAAAGGGAGACAACTTCCACTGGCTCCTGTCCTGCTGAGTGCATCAAGACAGCCACACTAGGGAGAATACACATACCCTGATCCTGGCTGGTCTCGGTTCATACGGCTGGCATAAGTATGATACCAATTTGATGTGACTTTAATACTAAAGAGAAATACCATCCACCATACTCTAACTCAGATATGACTTATGTTTGAAGATTATAAATGCCACCAGGAGGGTCAGTTCTTATAATGATGTAGTTTGGGAACTGGGATGAATATTTGAAATACAGCCCCTGTGCTGAAGTGACTTGGCTGTCACTATAGTTGTCAATAGGGCACCTGTGACCTCTTAACTTGCTCAGTGTCACTGGAGAGCCGGTGGTTCAGATCCGGATACAGTTACAGCAGGGCACAGACATATAGTATGATTTTGGCATGGAGTTTTCTAAAAGGGGGATCTGGTTAGCAGGTCATACTTTCTGAGATCGAATTACACACACCCTTTTATTATTTAATACAAATAAAAAAGCTAGGGCTTCTATACCCTTTCCAGATGGTAATTCCTCACAGTGGCCTCCTCCAATTTGGATTCTGCAGCAAACATTCCATGGATACACTTAGCCATGTCTCTTACTTTCTCCCATGGCTCGCCATTGCCATCCGTCCTCTATCCTCATTCTCCTTGATCTGTTTTCTGTATCTCTGCTTAAGAGCCGCTAACATTTTGGCTTTCATTGCCCCCTCCTCGCTTGAATGGCCTTCTACCTGGCTGTTCACTCCAAACCCATTCATGGAGCATTAGGATCTCCTACCACAAACGTTTGCTTCTGATCCTTCGCTTCCCACTATACACACACCCTCTCTCAGGAAACTCATCTCTTTTGAATATCCATATCCTCTATGTGCTGATGAGACTCAAACCTTCTTCTACGTCCCTACTTCATCCCTGAGCCATCCCCTCAGAACTCTAACTGCCTGATGGCTGTCCATCACTGAATAATGATAGCACTGCATTGCTTGATACTCCTCTGCATCTTTACATATTTGATGCCAATGCCTCTGTGTGCCAACAGCGTTCCCTAATTTTTCCTACTGGAGGGCCTGAACCTCCCTCCAAAGACCCTTACCACTTCCCCCGTGTGTTGCCCCCATAGCTCCTGTGTCTATATGTGTCCAAATTCTCCACTCTCAACTTACTTCACGCTTGTCTGTGACATCCTGTGTTTCCATTTCTGGCACGCTGGTGGCATTTGTTCCCAGGCAGTGTTTGCCTGGTGGCATCAATAAACTTGCCTTTCAGAATGCTGCTGTATTCTTGCTGCCAGATTCATTTAGGACGCCTATTCTTTCCCATATATCCATTTCCCCTGACCTCCTTCCAACTTCCCTCAAGGCTCGAAATCCTAGGCTCCTATTTGACAGCGACCTGAAACTTCAGCAGTTCATCACCACCCTTGCAAGGGCTTCTTGGCTTAACCTCTTGAACATCAGTAAAATCCATCCCATTCCCACCTTTCACTCCGTCAAAATACTTGCTGACCCTCAACAGGCTAGACTACAGCTCCAGCTGTTTCAAGGTACTCCCACCCCCTCTCCTTTTCTTCTCTCAACAAAGTATTGAACTAGCTATACACGCCACAATCACACATATTCCTCGCCTTCCTCTGTGAAGTGGCACATATTCCTCACCCTCCTCTGTGCAGAGCCCCACTAACCCTCCCTAAAACGTCAAGCTCTACATACACCTCTCAAACGCAAAATTAACACAACCTCTTCTCTGCACAGCAATCTGCACGCACTTCACTACACTGCAACAACAAAACAAACCACACATAGCCCCGTACAACAGCACATGGGAGTCTACCAAGCCGTAAATCGCACCCAAGGTCAGCGAACGGTGCAAACCGAACTGAAGTTGTCAACAGGACATCACAACTCTCGCTATACCTCTTCCTGCTATGCCCTACTCACCCAACCCACACTCTGACCTTTCAGATCCGCCAGTGCGACAGGAGACCACTCCGGTGGTGATAGTGCGCGGTATAAATGATCTTTAACATTAACATGTACAATCGCTCCTCTTTTCAAATTCCTTCTTCTTGTGTTTAAATCCATGCATGGGCTCGCTCGAACTACTTGGCTGAATTTAACTCCTGATTCTCACCTCTTTGCATGTACACTAACAAACTCACCTCAACTGTTGTCTCTCACTTTTGTCCCTTCGCCCTCCACTTCCTATCCCCTGAAATAATCGTCCAGTTCTCCCCTAAGAACCACCTTCTCCCCATGGAGTGAACCCGAGAGTCTAGAAGGAGTGCAATCACCCCTTGGACCCAGTGATCCTTAACGACAGTCACCACTGACTTGCATAACTGTGTTTATCTGTATATGATTTTACTAATGAAGATATATTAATTGTGCTGTCCTTGCTTACCGGTTCCAGCGCCTTCGCCTTCTCTACCACGAGACGTTTTAAATACTAACTGCTATTTCATGACTATGTAAAGCACCCAGCAATGGGACTCCTCCAGCCTTCCATCTGGCCATTGTACAATGTTCATTGATGAAGCACAAAAACAAAAAATACAAAATGCAGTATTTCTGAAAAACAACCTCACTTGTATTTGTTTAAAAAAGAATGTCTGTCCTTGTTTGGGGGTTGCTTGTGCTTATGGGACAGCACCGGTTTACACCTATACTACACATGGAAGAATGGGCACAGAAGTGGCAGTAATGTACTCATCCGTGAGGTTTTACCGAAATTGACCTTTTACAATTGACCTTTTGTCCTAATTGACCCAATAATAGTGGTCCTAATTGACCTTCTGCACAATTGACCTTTACCTTTATTTTACTTTATATAAATATGTGTGTGGGGGGGGGAGGGGTTCGGGTAATAAATAATATAATGGGATTGGGTAGGGGGCTGGGGGCGTTTTGGATTCAGTGGGGGCTGCAGGGGGTTCCCCCCAATATATGCCCTAATTTACCTTCCTTTCACGATCAATTGTGAAAAGGTCAATTCTCCCACAATCAATTGTGAAAAGGTCAATTCGTATCCATCCCATCCGTGCATTGTGTATCCACGGTATCGTGTAGTTAAACAGACACCAGTTTTTTCGAAGTCATTTTCTACGAAAAAATTACTTCGAAAAAACGAATTGAAGCTCATGGTGGGGTAAGGGGTTAAAAGGGCTCGGGCGGGTATTGGGGTAGGGGTAATGATATAGGGAAGGGGGGCCCACCAATTTATTTTTTAAAGTCGAGTTTTTTCAAAGCAATTTCTTTGAAGAATATTTCTTCGAAAAAACGGGTGTCGGCAAAGGGACCTGGAACCTGTCGAAAGTGCAGGAATGCATAGCGATCTCTTCTATTGTGTCTCAAAGGCTTTTGTTATGCACTGGGGCAAAAAGATTTCACCTCCCAGCTTTTGGATGGCGGTAAAATTATGGGTTTAAACCACACAAGTGCGGTATTTCCTGGATGTCTTTTTAAAATGTTGTATTAGTTAAATATGTCAGTAGTCATTAGTGTGGTTGGCAACAAAAAAAACCCCAGGCCATATTGTAATCACTGGCTGCTTTTTCCCGTGCCGCTGTACTCATAATGAGCCTCTTAGTGTGGGCTCATGCATATCTCGGGAGATGCGAGTGCTTGCAGCCATGCCAAGCACGTCTTGCGCCACACACAGATGATTGATTAGTAGTTAAGAATCAGCTCACAGTTGCTGTATCTCACCTGCTGCAGCCCAACATCTAGAACACCGAAACAGCCTACATTTCTGTAAATCAGATCCCATATGTTCGAGTCTGCTGATCTGCCCGTGCGGTAATCAACCGGAGCAGAACTGTCTTGCACAAAAACACTTTTGATTGATATTTGCAACTGAAATCCACCGCGAACAACACTTTTAATGCCCTCAAACACCTGCACGCACGTCTCACAGTTAAACACACTATGCTATTCAGGTTTGTTGACATAAGTCACGAGACAGAGGAACACCAGAACCATCGCCATAACGCCAAGTGTGCTTTTGGTAAACATGTTTATACTAGTTTCAGAAGTAATACGGATTCAGCATTTCTCCTGCGTGAATCTGGCATGAAACATACATTTCTGACTATTAAACACGCATGGGCACCCTTGTTTCCGTTGATTTGCTGGCACTGCCCTTCCTGTAATTTCTCTTTGCACGGGCGAAATGTTCCTCACATTTACAGAGGATGAAAAAAACCTACAATCCACGCTTCCATCAAATGTCATAGCACCAATGATGACATTGCAGAGTCAATCTTAGCTCACACGTGCAGGGTTTACATAGGAGCTGGTATAGGGGTGGCCAGAGATACAGCTCTGACTTTTAGTTTTGGTTAAACGGGGTCCCACCTATAAGCCAAAAGTAGTGCATTGAAGTAGGCAGGGAGGTGTGATTGGAGAGGGGACCCACAAGGTTTGGCTGTTTGGATTTTTGACCACCATAGCCATGTTAAAACCCTATGGCCATTTCCACCTACTACCCATCATTGCCCACCCATAACACACCCTCATGTGATCTCTGTGGGCTAGCTCTGTCATGCAGTAACATCAAACTGTGTGCCGTACACGGCCTGCTATTGTTATTGTGAAGCTCTTTTCTGTGAGTTAGTGGCTTCATTGCAGCCGCAAACGAGCTCCTGCTGTATTCAAAATGTAATAGATGGTCATTTGCCAGGTACAGACATCATATACCCAGGTACCTATACCATTTTCGAGCTGTTGCCATCTCATGACCTGCTGATAGCGTTATGGCAGCGCATGGCAACGACTTATGCCATGCCTAGACAAAAGCCGAAACTATTGGCTTTGTCAGTGCTTGTTTTGTAATGTATTTGATATTGCATAATGTGCCATATGTGCACAGAACACTTCAGAGTGCATAATAAGAGAGAGGGGAGGCAGGTAAGGGAGCAAAGCAAAAGGTAGGGAAGGACTTCTCACAGTCTAAACTCGCGATTTGGGCGTAAATCCAATAGACATTGCAAGTGGAGTGGCTGCAGCGCATTCCCGCCTTGAGAATTGCTATTCGTGTCTCACCCGGTGGTGACTGACAGTAGAATACACACAAATACAGCAGTTCTTTGTGACCAAAACCTTCTTTGGCATCTACCAGTGAAGATAACGGCAGACATAAGTAAATGTTTTTCTTCACCCAGTGTAAGCAAATTTGAAAGAACAGGACATATAGTTTTAGCATGGCAACTGTCCGAATTCAGTGACCAATCACAAGGCAGTACATAAGCCAACGTGGAATGCATTTCTGCAAAGGAGGCCTTGTGAGGAATTCATTGGTGTTCATTAATTTTCACTTGTCGTGATTTTGCGAGGGTCTCACAGAGAAAGACTAGCCTCCCTCACACAAAACAAAAACAGCCTCTTTTACGTTGATGGTAGATTGCATTGAGAGGACTGCGCCCGCTAACACTTGCATGCCTGTGGTACTCTCGGTACAATATTGATTGATTTCAGTTGCAGTAAAAACATAATGGAAATCCAGGCTTTGACTTTTTTTTATACCCCTAACTGAAAACAAGTGTTAATGCCAACCGCAGTGTACAAGAATGGGGACAGAATTACAATTAATTTCGCCTGTTTTTTTAGATTTTATTTAACATTTATAAAGCGCTCACACAGCCCGCAGGCATCGAGGCGCTGTTACAGGAATTGTTTGTTCTTCTTAGTTGCGTAATTGTGTTTTTTTTGTCTTAGTTACGTATTTATAACACGCTTAAAACCCAGAGAGCGCGGACCCAGGGATCGAACCTGTTGTTGCTTCGTGTCGTCTTGCTTCCAAGATGTGCTCTGCCGCTGAGCTATCCTCCTGGGACAATGTGTGTACAATAAATAGATGAATAAAACAGGTGGAATCCATATGGATTCCTGCCTCTCTACCTGCATCAAGTTTACATGAGGGTGGAGCTGCTGGCATATATTCTGGATGGAGGCGGCATAAGAGGTGTAGAAGACTTTGCACGCCATTCCACACCTATGTGCGGAAAATGCATTTAAAATGGGCCTGGTGGAATGCGTGCCTATGTTGTGGCCCGTATAGTATGCCAATCAAAATGAATCACAAAGTCTTCCAAACTTGCGAAGTTACTTTTCATCAAGAGGTTGTTTTGAGAATCTAAGTGATTTGGCCGCGCAGAAACTACCACGGCCGAAACATTCGCATGAGAAAGGTGTGAACTACCAAAAGTTGGCACCTTTCTCATGAGAACACACATACATACACCCACACACACAACACACCCATAACAACCCCCCACCCACACCCTCAGCACACCACCACCCATACCCCCAACATAAAGCTTACCTACGCTGGGTTCCTGCAGCGCCAGTTCCCTTTCACTTCCGTGATCGGGAACCGGGCCACAGGGTCCTTTTCTTTTCTTTTCTTTTTTAACAGAAGGCTGCGGGGGTGTCCCCGCATCCCCCACTCACTATACCATGAAGTGTAGTGAGCAGGGTGATGCGGAGGACACCACCGCATCCCCCGTTTCTTTTTTTTTTAAACGGAAGGCTGCGGGGGTGTCCCCCACAACCCCTGCACACTATACCATGAAGTGTAGTGAGCGGGGCGATGCGGAGGGCACCACCGCAGCCCCCGTTTCTTTTTTTAAATGGAAGGCTGCGGGGTGTCCCCCGCATCTCCCGCTCACTACACCATGAAGTGTAGTGAACGGGGCGATGCGGAGGACACCCCCGCAGCCCCCGTTTTTTTTTACAATGCTACCACCAAAGGTTCGAACTTTTGGTGTTCGAACCTTTAATGGTACCATTTTTAGAACTTTTGGTCATTGCGACCATTTTTTGTGGATAAAATAGGCCTATACCCTGTTTTGATAGTACTTGTGGGCAAATTATGCGGGTAAACCTGTGATAAATGTACACTAGGTCAACACTTCCGTTCATAACTGGATATGATTTAAATGCAATTTTAAAGGGGGATTTTGGGATTCACCCAAAAACATTCCTGTCAAGGGTTGTGTGATAGAGTGCATTTAAAGGACAGTGAGTGAGTAATATTTCTCATAAATGATTAGGATTTTAAGATTTACAGACGGTTTGGGTGTTCTTGCTAAAACAATGTTTAGGGAAGGTTTTACGGCAAATAATGCATTTTAAGGCACACTGGACCAGTGACATTGATCAAAACAGGACATATTGATAAATAACAGAAACAACTAACATCAGTAGTCCCTGTGAGGGGGGGGGATTAAGAGGGGGCCAGGGGAAAGGGAAGAAAAACGGGAGACAGCAGATTTCACTTCATACTTGGATTGGGGAGTTAATGCATATCAGCATGGTTGGTCATTTTGCTCGCCTGTTCTTAACTCACAAGAAATCTTGCGGCTGATCGTCTGGAACGTTCTTTCTGCGCATCTCGCTTACGACTCGAATGACTCTGGGTTATGCTTTGCCCCTCCCCCCCCCTGGTTAGACCTTTAGTCTTGTTTCTCCCTCCAACGAAGGGTGGGAGGTTGTCTTGCCAGCCCTGGATATTGCTGCGTGTAGTCTAGAAAGGGGGCCCAGGTTTGGTAGAATTTGTCCCTGTTCCCAAACCGGAGGGCTGTAATTTTCTCAGCCGCTACTATGTCCCAACACTTGGACTACCAAATTGGGATTGCCGGGCCTTCAGGATTTTTCCTGAGTCTGGCTATTGAGATCTTTGCAGCCGTCAGTAGATGCGAGCACAGGTCTGCCCTTCTGCTTGTCAGAGGGAATTGGCCTTCGCCTGTCGCTCCCAACAAGACAATTCCTGGATCCCATAGGATTGTGAGAGCAGTGAGTGATTTAATTTGTTCCAGAATTGGTTAGCCTTGGGGCATGTCCAAAGGAGGTGGTATAACGTGCCCTTTTCCGGACTTCCTCTCCAGCAGTGCGGGGAAATAGTGGGATTACTTTTGTTGAGTATCTCCCGGCTCCGGTACCACCTGCAGCACACTTTGAATGCCCCCTCTTTGTTGGTTATGCACTTAGAGCTTTTGTGCGCTCTGGCCCAGATGTGACCCCACTCCTCTGGATCAATGTCCCTCCCTATGTCTTTTTCCCATTTCAACATGTAGGCCTCTTTGTTACTTGGGTCTGTTTTGTTGAGCAACTTGTATAGGGTGGATATTTTCCCTTTGGGGGTTCGCTGTGAGAGTCAGCTCTAGAGCTGTCAGTTCTCTGCTTCTGTTCTTCTTCATCGCTTCGCTTGAGAGCCAGTTCCTAAACTGAGCGTATCTGAACCTCTCTCTCTCTGGAATTTTAAATTTAGCTTTGCAGGCTTCAAAATTCAGTAGACTTCCATTCTCGAAGAAGTCTGTGACGTTCTTCAGTCCTTCTTTCCATCTGTGAAAATTATTTGGGGTGATGCCTAGAGTGAAGTTCCGGATTATCCCAGAAGTTTGTTTTGTATATTCTTTCTGATTTGCTTGGCAGCTGGACCCCGAAGTAGCTAAATTGCGATTTTGCCCATGGAATCAGATAGTCCGCTTCTAGTGCTCTTGTGAGCTTTTTCGGCATGTTGATGCTCATAGCTGTTGATTTGGAGAGATTTACCTGGAATCCTGATGCCCCCCTGAATGCTTCTAATTCTAGCCATAGTGCTCTCATGGACGCTTCCGGTCGGGTGACTGTCAATAGAATGTTGTCGGCGTATAAGGCAGCTTTGTACGATTCCCCTTTGATTTCGAAGCCATATATTGCCGGATTGTGACGGATTCTGCTGACAAATGGCTCCATCGAGAGCGCGAATATAAGGGGGGTTAGGGGGACTCCTTGTCTGGTGCCTCTCGTTATATATTGATTTTGTCCGATCTAGCCCCATTCATTCTAAGCCTGGTGCAGGGGTGTTGGTAATTGGCTAGCGTCCATTTTATAAAGTTTGGGCTAAACCCATAGTGCCGTAGTGTTTCTTGTATGTAGCCCCAGTCTAGCGTGTCGAAGGCTTTGTGTGCGTCGAGCGACAGGATCACCATTTCCAGCCCCATCCTCTTGGCAGACTCGATTATGTTTATAGTTCTTCTGGTTTTGTTTTGAGTACCACGGCCCGGGATGCAGCCGGTTTGGTCTGGGTGGATTATATCTGGGAGTAGCCGCACCAATCTACTAGCTAGGATTTTCACGAACACCTTGGCATCGTTGTTTAATAGAGTGATGGGTCTGTATGATGAGCATTGATCACGGTCTCTACCGGGTTTTGATATGAGGACAGTCAGCGACTCCTCCATGGAAGGGGTGGTGGATCCTGTTGAGAGGAACGAGTTGAACAAACTCGCCAGCTGAGTTGCGAGGATATGGGCACATTTTGTTATAGAATTGGGCTGTGAGCCCATCCGATCCTGGGGTTGTGTTTTTTAGGGATTGAATGGTGTTGCCCACTTCCACAGCAGTTATTGGGCAATACAGGGATTCCAGTTGGGGATGCGGTGGTCCTTTACGGGCAGTTGCTAGGTATTGCAGCTGTGTAAATTTGATTGTTGGGGGGCCAGTCATGATTCCTTTGTGGTGTTCTGTCATAATTTCCAGTTTTTCTGCTCTTGTGTAGCGTAGGATGCCGTTACTGTCTGCTAGACATTGAATATTGTTTCACGAGCGTGACTTCTTCAGTTTGTGGACCAACATGCGATTTGCTTTATTACTATTTACGTATTGAAATTGCTTGGTGTATGCCAAGACTCTGGCTGATCTGTCCGCTAGATGCATTTCTAATGCTGCTTTTGTTTTTTGAGTTTGCGGCCTGCTTTTGTAGTTTGCCGCCCTTTGAAGTTTTTCTCCGCTTCTACGACTCTTGCCTCAAGGTTATCTCGCTGCAGTTGGTTTTGTCGTCTGAGCATTGCCTTACAAAACAAGGATTTTACTAGCCACAGTGAGAATGCGCAATTAAAAAAAACATACAATGGTGATTTTTTCATCCACATTGTTTGGCGAAATCGAGTAATGAGAGGAAAAACTAGTATTTTGAATCACATTTGACATAAAAGGGGTAGTTCAATCAGAAATGTTATTGGTCCAATCGATCGGGCATGTATTTCCAGCCATACATCTATCGTTCTTAAAAGAATTCCAATGCAATTTACCAGAGTTATTTGCACATTAACACATGACATAACGGCGGTCTGGTACCGCTATCTTGTGCTAATCTTATCCGTTGATCCATCGCCCTAAGTTCAAGGGCCCTTGCGGCACTAATTCAAATCCCTTTCTCCAACGCTGACATCACTAGACGCTCATGCCTCATTTCACAAAGCCAATGCACGTCTCATGTCAACGTCCTCTGTGCATAATCTATTAGCGTGTCTCCATGTAAATGCCTAGATGCCTCATTCCTCGAATAAGTGTAAACAAACCGTTTCTGATCACACAACGTTGGAGTTTCTTTTTCTTTCGTGTCAGTGTATTTCATTTTGAGCTTCCCTGACTTGTTTCTGCTCTGTTCAACTATCATCACAGTACGACACACTGAAAATAGGTACTGAAGACTACTTGAAATGAATTAACTGAGACGTTGTTTTTCATTTCTTATATTTGTACTAATGTCTTTACCAAATCATATTTAAAAATGTGTCCTTGCAAACTTTTAAAGTGTCAGCCTATTATACTGCCTTTTCATGATGTGTTTTTGTGACATACGTGTTTCTTTGCTTGTCTTTCTTTAACATTCAGTGTTAATGGGAAACCTCTTTTCTTTACTGTATACAAACACCTTTTTATCTACCTCACTGTGGATTCTGTGCTTCTTCACTATTCAGGAACTATGGCAACAATCCAGCCCTATATGTACAAGTCTGAATATTCAGAAGAGGAAATCCTTGAAAGAGAAAAAATTCGACACAATGTGGAATCCGATGATTCATGAGGATTCATCGCCAGAGCCTGAACCCAGTCACATGGAACACGTTTCCACCTGGTGTGCCTGCCATTGTTGTGAGTTTAGGCCTACTCTGGTGTAGAACTGCTGTTGCGGAGAAAACTCTGGCTGCTTGGCCTACATTGCCGAAGAAGACACACCACTGATATGCGTTATCGAGAGGCATGACTTCAGGGCCGCCTGCGTTACAAGATCTGTGTTGCGAATGATGATGATCCTTATGCACGAACATTGAGCTACAGATCGCCCTCGTAATCCAAGTAACGAGAAAGTTCACTCGATAAATGTTGTTTGACAACCGAGATGGCTAACATAATATGTTGTTCCCTAAATCAATATAACTTCGATGGATCACGGACGAAATACATTTTCTGCAAATTGAACAAATTAGTAATTCTAATCTGAAACCAAAGTGTTCATCCGAACAATGACGTTTCTTTCACTTGCAAGTATCTCCCAAAGTGTTGTTGCTGGAATTTATGTTCACATTTCTAATTGATCCCTACTTGAAATCACACGTACTGTCAGTACTTTGCACGAAACAGTACTTTTTAAAGCATAACAATGCCTTACATTTTACAAGGTAGTGCAAACGAAATACATTCAGTTGTATTTTGTATTGTATTTATTAATCTTATATAGCGCTTTATACCAAAGCGCTTATTGGGTTCATTCAAGTAAACTATTTCTGTATCACTTAGACATGTGGTACAGGCTTGCGGCATATCGTTAACATGGTGGATTCTTGGAAGACTGGTATTTCGCATTCAACAAGTAATACCTATCTGTGTGGTTCGAGCCATTTGTGATGAATTCCCCAGGGACCACGGACGATACCCTAGATCTATACAGACAATACCTCAACCGCAGCAACATAATTTGTAGTGTCATTGCCATCCACTTTACCAAACTAAATAAAACAAATAAAAAATGAGTTGATCTGAACAGTTGTTAGACATTCTTTGTAACGCCTCAACACATCCATGCTAAAAGGTTGGTGTGCTTTAACAAGTTTACTGGCCTATCGCGCTGGCCTCACCTACATCCACCCCCCTCTATCAATGACAGTTTGCACCTGTGGCTGTGCCCTCGCAAGGGGCCTGAGAGGATGGGAACGCTTAAGGTGCCGAATATCATGTACATCTCAAAGGGTTCTTTCGCCTGGGAACCCTTATCCACATGGCCACCACAGACCCGGTGTCTCCAGTCTCCCCTTTGATGACCCCATCCCTGTAATCAACATATGTCTGTGTCCATTGACTGTGTTTTGGACCTATTGCACTCCCCTCATCAACATACATACTCCTTTGGTATCAATGGCAGTTCACGCCTGTGGCCGTGCGGTCACACATTCACATACACACCCACTTCTGTAAGCTTTTATAAACACTTCAGAAGTTACCAAGAAAACATCTGTGAAATTGACATCGGATATCGCCATCCCTCCACTTTTTACCTTGCTTGCTGAATAGGCTCATCTGTTCTTCTAAGTAACATTTAGTCAACCTTTACTATTGTTTTCTGCAGTGTCAGCATTCTCTGCTAGGCCACTTTCTATTGCTTTATACTCAATGTACACCCTATTCTCATTTCATTTTATTCTAAAAAAGTCTACACCATTATCAACCATCCTACGCATTTCTATCTGTGTAATTGGCACATAACATTACAGCATATTGTTTACAAATGTAATCTTTCATAGTGCATGTTTTCAATTCCTGTTTGCTTTAAGTACCATTGTAAATTACATTTTCAAATTATTATCAAAGGTATGTGATGTTTGGTTTACTCACTGTGATACCTTTTTGATAGTAATATTTATGTATAACAGATCCTAAGGACAATCCAACAATGCCTTTTTGTATTGTTTTGGGTTGCACTAATAACAGCTATGCTAAAAGTCAGAGTACAGTCCTGCATGTTTTTTCCGAAGGATTTCAATTTAATAAGAAAATGGCTCTTGAGCTGCGGATTGTCATTGTCTGGAATTGAAAGCTGAGCAAAGGATGTCTTGGATGACGTGATGTGGAATCAATTCCGCATCTACAGCATGCACTTCTCAGAAGATGTGTACGAACAATCACAGTACTTAAAAGCGTCGCCCCAGACTCCTTCGTAAATTACTTCCCAATGCAGTTCCAACTGAATTTCAGCACACGCTGACCCAGGTGACCAGTGTATGTTGAAATTTTAAATGTATTTTCATTTTTTTTCTCCAAATTTGTCTGTATAATATGTCTGATAAATGACCACTCAATATATTAAAATGGTCTGTGAACAGGTAACATAATGAACGGTTTGCAGTTTTTGTGGAATATTTACATTGATATTTTATTACACAAGTTTCCTTCACGAAACGATGTGCTGTGGTTTATACATTTTTAACTTTATATAACTTTGTGTATCCCTACTTTAGGGATACTCAAACAGTTTAGTGCAATGGGATGCCTTTCAAAACACACAGTCACATTGCGTCCTTTAAAAATAGGCCATTTAAAATAAATGACCACGTTTTTCTTTACGTAGACCGCACTGATGGAAGTACAGACCGTTACCATGGAGGAACCACAGGCATGTCCAACATCGTAATGGTGAGGCTAAGCAATTTGAACACAAACTTTTTTTTAAATCGTTTTTGATGTGGTCTAAATTATAATACTGATGTACATTTTCTATCAAACAATGGTATGAATATATACATTGATTAAAGGACCATGTTGCTACATCGACCACTATTCCGGAGTCAACAGTAACCTCAGTCACCTTTCAAGTACATTTTTTAGAATTGAATTTTTCAAGTTCAACTCAAAACATAATAATTATTGTTATGTATACTATCTTTTGATACAAAGTGGCTTCTAGGCTTCTTTGTCAATATTGACCATCCTTTCCATGTAATTTCTTTATTTTTTTGATTTTGCTTTTACATCTTTATTATTACAATTACTGTTATATCGGCGGAGCCTCTAACTTCAACAACGTACTATTCTTCTACTGCAACTGGTCTGGAGGATGAGGTATGAGAAGGGAATATTTATTGATTCATACTAATAGTTATAGATGAACAATATATTTTTCCATTTAAGCTATTGTTTTGATCATTTGCAATACTGTCAGCAAATTGCAAAGCATTAGAACAGCAACCTTGATGTATTTCTAACAGAAGCACATGCAACAATGATAGTAAACCTTCAGAAAAATGTCTTTGTCACTGAATAACATAGACCCTTTCACTATATGTATGGTGTATGTTTTTGTTCATAAACTTTAGCTGCTTAGCGAAAAATTGAATAGGTGAAACAAAAAAACATTACAATTCATTAAAGGGGCCACAATTTAATCAATATGTTTTGCAGAATGATCTTGCACCAACTCCCTGCTACATCTCTGAAGTTTATCAGGTACATTTTTCAAATATGTCTTTTTAAAATGTTACATGTACACAGTGTTCGACTTTATGTTAATACTAATTAAAACATTTTAATCAGACAATTAACCATATTGTTTTACATAGTTTAACCGATATTGTAAGGTCGACAATCATTAAATCAACTTTCTCAAGATGTACTTTGTGTGATCAAAGATTATAACATTAAATTGTTTAACAATTTATTTAATGTTCTTTAAATTTGTTATGTACAAGGAATGTACTACTGAAGTGGTCGAAATTGGAGAGACACATGACAAGAGGACATAAGCTATTGTATAATATCAGTTATCATTGTAAGGGAGGCCATGGTATCACAAGTAGACTGTGATGCTGGAAATGCATCGGAGGGACAGAGCCTCCGTATCCTTGTCCTTTACTGCTTTTTATCGTGTGCTCTGTCATGTTTTCCACGCAGGAGTTCATGTGGGACTCCTGGCGGTGCAGCTCTCTCTTTTTTGGTTTGGTGAACAGACTCATGGGATACCCTTATGGCACCCATGGGTGGGGGCACAACCCTGTGCCCCTATTGTATGTTTTTGGGCACCTGTGGGTGACCCACAGAGCAGGGTATGGGCTGGTGGCAGCTCATGCTGAATTTGACAGATGCTCTGAGTATCCTCCATTTTGAGATACCCAGGCCCTGCCATTGGGATCAGTTGATTCCTGATAGGAAACAAGATGGCCCCCGTAGCCTCTTGCTTTCTATTGCCTGGTACCTTGTTTTCCCAAAGTCCTGGGAAGCCCTGACTCTGTCCCTTCCCCCTGACCGGCTGTTGGGTGGAAGTTCCATATATGTGTTGTTGTGAAGTCCAGGCCAGACTGGCTGGAGCCTTCCCAGTGACTGTATGTTGTGGGTACACCCTGTGGGTGGGACCTGGGTGAATGGAGTGTGTGACGAATACGCATTCTGTGTTGTGGGTGTCTAGTATCTGGTGGTCGACACAATGACTGAGACAGCCCTGCCCGAAACTGGTATGAATGCAGTGTGGAGTGTTGAATGGCTGGGTACTTGTCCCAATACACATAACTTGTTGTGAGTGTCTGGAGAGAAGTGAATGGCCTGAATGCACTGTGTGCCTGATTGGCTGCCTGCCTGCATGAATGCCCTTCGCCGTGATTGGATGCTTGAGTATGACCCAGCGGAATGATTGGGAGATCAACAGTATATCTGGGGGCCTCTCACTGCTAGGAATCGTGTTGAGAAGCTGAAGTCCACTACGACTAGTAACTGGAGTAACTGAAGCTTGACCTTGAAGCCCTGCTGGAAGAGAAGAATTGCTGTTGCTCTCCTTCACAATCTGAAAGCTGCTATGTCTCCAAGGACTGACCCAGAGAGGACCTGGTAAGGTGAACTCTTCCTGAGCTACGAAGGACCATCGTGCACCAGCTGATCTTTGCCAAAGCTCCCTGGTAGACAGACCTTTGACAGGCTGCCGACCCGAGACGGGGACTAACGCGGAATCCCAAGGAGAAGCGCCCGGACTGTTGTCCGCCACTGTCGACGACCGCCGTCGCTGACCGGAGCCGCTGTGCTCCCGTTTGCCTAAGAACTTTCAGATCCAAGGACACTCTCGTCTGCATCGCTGCCACTTTATCCCGCTGGACGGCGACAACTCGACGCCCTTGCTGGGCCACAGTTCTTTATACTCTTTGCGGTCCAGAACTATCGACACTGAGGTGCCCCGCTCGCCTCTTCCTTGCAGGACGTTTACACTTCCCCGTCAACGAGCACCGCTAGGAACGAAGCTGCCACTTCACCATCGTAGCTCACCCTCTTGTCCATCGGACGTTCGGCGACCTGTGACTCCTGCCTTAAAGGGAGGACACTCAAGAAGGGCCGTCGATTCCCCGACGAGAAACGCTACATCGCCAGGTACTTTGGGGTTGCAGAACTATTGGGAAGTCTATTGTGAACAGTATATGGTCTGGGCTTGTATCTTTATTCTACAGGTTGCCCAGGTGGGGGGATCTCCACACAGAGCTGTGTTTAATGGTAGTGACCAGTATTTCTGCCAATTGTTCTTATCAACTGCTTTCCTCTTTTCTCTACTGTTGGTTTCCTTTATGACTTGATTTGTGTGCCATTTAACCGTACAGTTGATGCACATTAAAGAGAGCTAATAGTAATTGTGGTACCACGTAGAATTGTATCTATTTGCCATTATAGATAACCGAGTACAAAGTGCGTAATGTTGATATTGTATATAACCTCGAATATTAATTATATAAAGACTGTATTTTAACCGATACAGTGGGCCTCATTCCGAGTTTCGAGGTAACCATGCCGCTATTTGCGGCATGGCTGCCTCCAAACTCGTTCTGATTCCGCCCTGGTGAATGGAGTAATTACCGGTCTATTCCAAGGTTGGCGGGACCGGTAATTCCCCATTCACCAGGGCCCGTCCCCATTCCCATTTGAGCCCCCATAGGGCTCAATGGGAGTGGGGAAGGCGCTAATAACGGTACCGTAAATTACGGTACCGTTATTAGCACTAAAGTCCCTTTGCGGGTCCCGTCCTTAACGCCTGCTAAAAGCAGGTGTTAAGGAAGGACCCGCAAAGTGAACTCGTAGTAGGGCGGTAAGGGTTTAACGGCACCGGTCTCGTTACCGATGACCGTTAACCCTTAACGCCCTACTCTGAATGAGGCACAGTGTGCGGACATTCCTCTGTGGGTGCTTGGGGACTACACTGTACTTAAGAACCAGCCCGCATCACCTCCTGAGAAGCTAGGCCTTGATTGCTCGACCATGCACCAATCAGAGAGAATCTTGGCTGGGGTCCTCTGTGCCTCTCCTCTACCATATAGAGAGCAGAAGTACAGACCCCCCTCCAGTCTTTACACTGGTGGCAGCAGTGGGATGCTTATGGTTTTAAGAATCAGTGTATAACCGTGCCACTTACAAAATATCTGCACTTTATTAAATTGAGGTTTAGTTGCGTACAAGATAACTGCATTACAAGCAATGGAATCTATTGAAAATGGTAAATTGACTCGGATGAGCTTAAAGGCTCTCCAGAGTGCTTGTGAAGCCAGGGAGTTAGACTTTGTGGATAAGTCTAGGGCTGAGCTGATAGCTGCTCTGGTGGACTACCAGACTGATTGTGAAACTCTTGAAGGGGGGGATGCAACCACTGAGGACTCTACCCCGAGGGTTGTCGCTGAATCTGATTCTGGGAATGCCACCATTCCTGCTGCCTCTGTTCCAAACCCCAGCACTTCCTTGGAGCTTGAGTTATTAAGGATGAAATTGGCCTTTGAATATCGCAAGTTGGAAATAGATGCTGAGCTTAAGATAGAGGAGTTGCCACAGCAAGTGGAACACAAGAATAGGGATCTTGAACTCAAAGACAAGGACACTAAATGTCAGCAAATCCAGTTAGAGAAAGCTTGAGTGGAAACTTCAGTTAAACCATTTGAGAGTGTCAGGTCCCCAGCAACCAGGTTTATGAAGGATGTGGTTGGTGTGTATGCGGAGGATTCTGATATCCTCCAATGGATTGAAGCGTTTGAGATGGCTTGTGCCATTCATGATGTTGATAAGAGAGATTGGGCTAAGTGTTTATTAAGCAGAGTGCCTCAAACTGGGTATGACTGTCTTCTGAAACTGAGTGTGGAAGAAAGGGGTCAGTATGAGTGCATGAAGTCTGCTTTAATTGCCAAGTTTGTCAAGACACCGACCCAATACCTTAAACGGCTTAGGGAATTTAAGAAACGAGAGAATGTGTCTTGGAATGACTGGGTGAGTGCTGCGCACATGAACATGATGGGGTGGATTGATGGTTACAAAGTGAAAACATTTTTTGAACTGTCCCACCTTTTGTTTTTTGAGCATTTTTTGGAAGCCTGTTCACCAGAGCTGCGTCGGTATGTTGCTGACCAGAACATTGTGGACCCCTTTAAGCTGGCTAGGTTGGCTGACAAGTGGGTTTCCCACCGGGTGTCCCCTAAGGACTCCAGTGGGAAGGACAAGGACAAAGAAAAGGGGACCTCTCAGAAAGCTGAGGAGTCCCAGAAGCAATCACAGTCGGGTAAACCAAAACCTTCCTCTCCTAAGACCCAAAAACCTAGTGGGGATAAGTCTGTTGTGGGTGGGAGGAAGAGTAGTGGTCCGCCTGCTGCAAAACAGGGTCCCAGTGGTTCCAGTACCGTACCCCGTACTCCTGTACATGTTGGGATTGTGGTGTTCTGGATCACCGAAGCGGTGACCCCAAGTGTAAGGGTAAGGCACTTGGAGTCCAGGCTGTCAGCCTGACCTACTCCATACCTGAGGTGGAGGCCACTGTCCTCCCCTCCTCTAGTGGGATCACCTTCGGTGCTCCCGTAGAGATTTCCTTAGTGTCCCTTGGGGTCTGGGACCAGTACGCAGAAGTACTGGCGACTATCCCACAGAACACCCATAGGTTTTTGAGAAGTGTCCTCTTGAATGGTCAGCCTTCTACTGGTTTGAGAGACACCCGGGCAAACATGACAGTGGTGGACAGGAACCTGCTCAAGCCAGAGGACTATGTAGGTGCTCATCTGAGAACCACCAGGTTAGCTGGTGGGCCTCCCAAATTATCGCCTGTAGCCTTAGTCAACACTACGATTGGAGACAAGACAGCAAAGCTTCCGGTCTTGGTTCAGGACAACGTGCCTGCAAACATTTTGTTAGGAAACAATTTGGTCGAGTTGGGTATGATCACGGATGGTCTTCCCATGACTGCTGCTGCAGTCACTAGGTCACAGGTGAAACAGGGTCTGGCTGTGAGTCAGGTACCCGAGCCAAAGGCTAGACCCAAGGCGCGAAGGAAACGGAAGAGTAAGAAGGCCACCTCTGTGGAGGGAGCCCCTGCTCTTTGCTGTTCCGACAGCACCCATTGGGATCCATGCTCCGGGCGGGCTGGGTCCAGTGGTGAATCCTGTCTCAACTCCTGTGGGAGAAGAGCCAGAAGACTTTCCTGTGGGAGAGGCTCTCAACCCGGAGGATCATCCTGACCTTTAATGCTTGTTAGCTGAAGGGGGACCGTCCCGGGCTGACTTCTGTAAGGGACAGAGAGAGTGCCACTCTCCCCAGGGTCTGAGGAAACAGGCCCTGTCCCAGGCACAAGGAGAAGTGCCTAGGACATTCCGAATCTTTTGGGAGGGTGAGCTCCTTGTTAGTGAGCCCACTAAGCCTGAACCCGCTGCCCTGAAGAGGTTGGTGGTACCCCAGGTTTACAGGCCCTTCCTACTGCAGTTGACACATGAGGTGCCCTTAGCTGGTCATCTTGGTACCAAGAAGACTAAGCAGAGGCTCTCTGCCCATTTCTACTGGCCTCGGATGGGAGTAGAAGTGGAGTCCCACTGCAGGACCTGCCCAACTTGTCAGTTGTCTGGCAAGACTGGAGGCAGTGTCATTGCCCGACTGCACCCACTGGCAGTGGCTGGCACACCGTTTGAGAGGGTGGGCATCTACATTGTCGGTCCCCTTGACCCTCCCACGTCAGGTGGACATCGGTTCATCCTGGTCTTGGTTGATCATGCCACCAGGTACCCTGAGACTATACCCCTTCAGACTATTACTGCCAAGGTGGTTGCCAGGGCTCTCCTGGGCATTTTCAACCGTGTTGGATTCCCTAAGGAGGTTGTCTCTGACCGAGGATCCAACTTCATGTCTAGTTACATGAAAGCCATGTGGAAAGAGTCCGGGGTAACCTATAAATTCTCCACCTCTTACCATCCCCAGACCAATGGTCTGGTTGAGAAATTTAATAAAACTCTCAAGGGCATGCTAGGCGCTTTGGAAGAGCCCCTAAGGAGGAAATGAGATCTCCTCCTGCCATGCCTGCTGTTCGCTTACAGAGAGGTACCTCAAGAGGGTGTTGGTTTCAGCCCCTTTGAGTTACTCTTTAGACATCCCATGAGGGGGCCCCTTGCCTTGATCAGAAAAGGTTGGGATGCCACCCCTCCAGGTCCCCCAAGCAAGTGGGGGACTATGTGTTAGGCCTCAGACGGAGGATGACACAGATGATGGGTCAAATAACAGCAAATCTCAAGGCCAGCCAGGAATTATATAAGTACTGGCATGACCTTAAAGCCTCACAAATGGATTGGACTCCGGGACATGAAATCCTTGTGTTGGAGCCTAACAAGCCTAGAGCTTTGGCAGACAAGTGGACTGGACCCTTCAGGATCATCTACAAGATGGGCAAAGTCAATTATCTGGTTGACATGGGAATCCCCGGGGTAGCCCCTCAGGTATTCCATGTTAACAGGCTCAAGCCTTTCCACATGCGAGCAGAAGAATCATGTCTCTTGCTAGCTTCAGAGCAAGAAGAGGATGAGAGTGAGCCCCTTCCTGACTTGCTGCATAGCAACACTCGGGATGGCTCAGTGGAAGGAGTAAATCACTCTCCAGATCTGACGACAGAGCAGCAGAAGGCCTGCAGGGCTTTGCTCCGGCAGTATGCCTCTCTGTTTCCCTGACACCAGGCCTTACACCGTGGTGTAGGCACGAGTTTGACACCGGTGACAGTGTGCCTGTCAAAAGTAGGTGCTACCGTATGTCAGATAGTGTTAAGAACCACATCCAGGCTGAGGTCGCCAAGATGTTGGATCTGGGTGTTATTGAACCCTCAACCAGTCCCTGGTCCAGTCCTGTGGTCCTTGTCCCCAAGGCAAGTTCCCAGGCAGGTATCAAGGATTGGAGGTTCTGCATGGACTACCAAGGAGTCAATGCCGTCGCCAAAACTGATGCACACCCATTGCCCAGGGCTGATGAGCTTGTGGACACCATAGGTGCTGCCAAATTTGTGAGCACCTTTGACCTTACATCAGGCTATTGGCAAATAGCTCTGACGGACCATGCCAAGGAAAAGACGGCGTTCCTAACACCAGATGGACTCTACCAGTTTAGGGTCATGCCTTTTGGGTTGAAGAATGCCCCTGCCACCTTCCAGAGATTGGTCAATCATGCGCTCAGTGGGCTGGAGGCCTTTTGTGTGGCCTACCTAGACGACATTGCCGTCTACAGTTCCACCTGGGAAGAGCATTTGACACACCTGCATAAGGTGTTGCAGGCCTTGAAAAGGGCTAACCTCACTATCAAGGCCACCAAGTGCCAGATAGCTCAGGGGAAAGTCACGTATCTTGGTCATGAGGTAGGAGGGGGTAAAATCCAACCTCTCCCCAGTAAAGTACAGGATGTACATGACTGGGAGACTCCCACTACTCAAACCCAGGTGAGAGCCTTTTTGGGCCTCACTGGGTATTATCACAATTTCATGGCAGACTATGGAACCATAGCTGCATCCCTGACAGCTCTGACCTCACCCAAACAGCCTAGGAAGGTTAAGTGGACTGAAGACTTTCGGAGGGCCTTTGATGGCTTGAAAGGAAGTCTGGGTAGGGCACCTGTGTTGTGTGCGCCTGCCTACAGCTGACCCTTTATCGTCCAGACGGAGGCCTGCGACACCGGAATTGGAGGTGTCTTGTCCCAGTTAGATGACAAAGGGAGGGAACATCCTATCATATTCATCAGTAGACAACTCAAGGGTAGAGAATTTAGGTGGGCTACTTTTGAAAAGGAATGTTTTAGCATAGTCTGGAGCCTTAGGCATTTTAGGCCCTACCTTGCAGGGTCTACCTTCAAGGTCCAAACAGATCGTAAGCCCCTGAAGTGGCTTATGCAAATGAAGGGTGAAAACCCGTAACTGCTCAGGTGATCCATTAGCCTGAAAGGGCTAGACTTCACCATAGAGCACAGACCAGGGAAAAGTCACGATAATGCAGATGGCCTTTCCAGAAGGTATGTTGACCGTCTGGATGAGGGTGCCTATCTCGTGGGAGATTAGGCACCCTAACCTCAGTCTGGGGGGGGCGACTGTGATGCTGGAAATGCATCAGAGGGACAGGGCATCCGTATCCTTGTCCTTTAATGCTTTTTATCGTGTGTTCTGTCGTGTTTTCCACGCAGGAGTTCATGTGGTACTCCTGGCGGTGCAGCTATCTCTTTTGGTTTGGTGAACAGACCCATGGGATACCCTTATGGCACCCATGGGTGGGGGCACAGCCCTGTGCCCCTGGTGTGTGTTTTTGGGCACCTGTGGGTGGCCCACATAGCAGGGTATGGGCTGGTGGCAGCTCCATGCTGACTTTGACAGGTGCTCTGCATATCCTCCATTTTGAGATACCCAGGCCCTGCCATTGGGATCAGTTGATTCCTGATAGGAAGCAATATGGCCCCCGTGGCCTCTTGCTTTCTATTGCCTGTTACCTCGTTTTCCCAAAGTCCTGGGAAGCCCTGACTCTGTCCCTTCCCCCTGACCGTCTGTTGGGTGGAAGTTCGATATGTGGTATTGTTGTGAAGTCCAGGCCAGACTGGCTGGGGCCTTCCCAGTGACTGTATGTTGTGGGTACACCCTGTGGGTGGGACCTGGGTGAATGGAGTGTGTGACGAATACGCATTCTGTGTTGTGGGTGTCTAGTATCTGGTGGTTGACACAATGACTGAGACAGCCCTGCCCGAAACTGGTATGAATGCAGTGTGGAGTGTTGAATGGCTGGGTACTTGTCCCAATACACATAACTTGTTGTGAGTGTCTGGAGAGAAGTGAATGGCCTGAATGCACTGTGTACCTGATTGGCTGCCTGCCTGCATGAATGCCCTTCGCCGTGATTGGATGCTTGAGTATGACCCAACGGAATGAATGCGAGATCAACAGTATATCTGGGGGCCTCTCACTGCTAGGAATCGTGTTCAGAAGCTGAAGTCCACTACGACGAGTAACTGGAGTAACTGGAGCTTGACCTTGAAGCCCTGCTGGAAGAGAAGAATTGCTGTTGCTCTCCTTCACAATCTGAAAGCTGCTGTGTCTCCAAGGACTGACCAAGAGAGGACCTGGTAAGGCGCCTGCTTCCCGAGCTACGAGGGACCATTGTGTACCAGCTGATCTTTGCCAAAGCTACCTGGTAGACAGACCTTCGACAGGCTGCCCACCTGAGACGGGGACTGCCGCGGAATCCCAAGGAGAAGTGTCTGGACTGTTGTCCGCCACTGTCGACGACCGCCGTCGCCGACCGGAGCCGCTGTGCTCCCGTTTGCCTAAGAACTTTCAGATCCAAGGACACTCTTGTCTGCATCGCCGCCGCTTTATCCCGCTGGAAAAGGCCAGACCGTCGACGTGCCGAGGAGTATCCGCCGGTGGGTTTCCCGCCATCCAAAGACCACAGAGACGCCGACGACTGGACGCCCTTGCTGGGCCACAGTTCTTCATACTCTTTGCGGTCCAGAACTATCGACACCAAGGTGCCCCGCACGCCTCTTCCTTGCAGGATGTTTACGCTTCCCCCTCAACAAACACCGATAGGAACGAAGCTGCCACTTCACTGTCGTAGATCACCCTGTTCTTCGTCGGACGTTCGACCTGTGACTCGTGCCTTAAAGGGAGGACACTCAAGAAGGGCCGTCGATTCCCCGACGAGGAACGCTCCAACGCCAGGTACTTTGGGGTTGCAGAACTATTGGCAAGTCTATTGTGAACAATATATGGACTGGGCTTGTATCTTTATTCTACAGGTTTCCCCATGTGGGGGGATCTCCACACAGAGCTGTGTTTAACGGTAGTGACCAGTATTTCTGCCAATTGTCCTTATCAACTGCTTTCCTCTTTTCTCTACTGTTGGTTTCCTTTACGACTTAATTTGTGTGCCATTTAACCATACAGTTGATGCACTTTAAAGAGAGCTAATAGTAATTGTGGTACCACGTAGAATTGTATCTATTTGCCATTATAGATAACCGAGTACAAAGTGCGTAATGTTGATATTGTATATAACCTCGAATATTAATTATATAAAGACTGTATTTTAACCGATACAGTGGGCCTCATTCCGAGTTTCGAGGTAACCATGCCGCTATTTGCGGCATGGCTGCCTCCAAACTCGTTCTGATTCCGCCCTGGTGAATGGAGTAATTACCGGTCTATTCCAAGGTTGGCGGGACCGGTAATTCCCCATTCACCAGGGCCCGTCCCCATTCCCATTTGAGCCCCCATAGGGCTCAATGGGAGTGGGGAAGGCGCTAATAACGGTACCGTAAATTACGGTACCGTTATTAGCACTAAAGTCCCTTTGCGGGTCCCGTCCTTAACGCCTGCTAAAAGCAGGTGTTAAGGAAGGACCCGCAAAGTGAACTCGTAGTAGGGCGGTAAGCTTCCTTGGAGCTTGAGTTATTAAGGATGAAATTGGCCTTTGAATATCGCAAGTTGGAAATAGATGCTGAGCTTAAGATAGAGGAGTTGCCACAGCAAGTGGAACACAAGAATAGGGATCTTGAACTCAAAGACAAGGACACTAAATGTCAGCAAATCCAGTTAGAGAAAGCTTGAGTGGAAACTTCAGTTAAACCATTTGAGAGTGTCAGGTCCCCAGCAACCAGGTTTATGAAGGATGTGGTTGGTGTGTATGCGGAGGATTCTGATATCCTCCAATGGATTGAAGCGTTTGAGATGGCTTGTGCCATTCATGATGTTGATAAGAGAGATTGGGCTAAGTGTTTATTAAGCAGAGTGCCTCAAACTGGGTATGACTGTCTTCTGAAACTGAGTGTGGAAGAAAGGGGTCAGTATGAGTGCATGAAGTCTGCTTTAATTGCCAAGTTTGTCAAGACACCGACCCAATACCTTAAACGGCTTAGGGAATTTAAGAAACGAGAGAATGTGTCTTGGAATGACTGGGTGAGTGCTGCGCACATAAACATGATGGGGTGGATTGATGGTTACAAAGTGAAAACATTTTTTGAACTGTCCCACCTTTTGTTTTTTGAGCATTTTTTGGAAGCCTGTTCACCAGAGCTGCGTCGGTATGTTGCTGACCAGAACATTGTGGACCCCTTTAAGCTGGCTAGGTTGGCTGACAAGTGGGTTTCCCACCGGGTGTCCCCTAAGGACTCCAGTGGGAAGGACAAGGACAAAGAAAAGGGGACCTCTCAGAAAGCTGAGGAGTCCCAGAAGCAATCACAGTCGGGTAAACCAAAACCTTCCTCTCCTAAGACCCAAAAACCTAGTGGGGATAAGTCTGTTGTGGGTGGGAGGAAGAGTAGTGGTCCGCCTGCTGCAAAACAGGGTCCCAGTGGTTCCAGTACCGTACCCCGTACTCCTGTACATGTTGGGATTGTGGTGTTCTGGATCACCGAAGCGGTGACCCCAAGTGTAAGGGTAAGGCACTTGGAGTCCAGGCTGTCAGCCTGACCTACTCCATACCTGAGGTGGAGACCACTGTCCTCCCCTCCTCTAGTGGGATCACCTTCGGTGCTCCCGTAGAGATTTCCTTAGTGTCCCTTGGGGTCTGGGACCAGTACGCAGAAGTACTGGCGACTATCCCACAGAACACCCATAGGTTTTTGAGAAGTGTCCTCTTGAATGGTCAGCCTTCTACTGGTTTGAGAGACACCCGGGCAAACATGACAGTGGTGGACAGGACCCTGCTCAAGCCAGAGGACTATGTAGGTGCTCATCTGAGAACCACCAGGTTAGCTGGTGGGCCTCCCAAATTATCGCCTGTAGCCTTAGTCAACACTACGATTGGAGACAAGACAGCAAAGCTTCCGGTCTTGGTTCAGGACAACGTGCCTGCAAACATTTTGTTAGGAAACAATTTGGTCGAGTTGGGTATGATCACGGATGGTCTTCCCATGACTGCTGCTGCAGTCACTAGGTCACAGGTGAAACAGGGTCTGGCTGTGAGTCAGGTACCCGAGCCAAAGGCTAGACCCAAGGCGCGAAGGAAACGGAAGAGTAAGAAGGCCACCTCTGTGGAGGGAGCCCCTGCTCTTTGCTGTTCCGACAGCACCCATTGGGATCCATGCTCCGGGCGGGCTGGGTCCAGTGGTGAATCCTGTCTCAACTCCTGTGGGAGAAGAGCCAGAAGACTTTCCTGTGGGAGAGGCTCTCAACCCGGAGGATCATCCTGACCTTTAATGCTTGTTAGCTGAAGGGGGACCGTCCCGGGCTGACTTCTGTAAGGGACAGAGAGAGTGCCACTCTCCCCAGGGTCTGAGGAAACAGGCCCTGTCCCAGGCACAAGGAGAAGTGCCTAGGACATTCCGAATCTTTTGGGAGGGTGAGCTCCTTGTTAGTGAGCCCACTAAGCCTGAACCCGCTGCCCTGAAGAGGTTGGTGGTACCCCAGGTTTACAGGCCCTTCCTACTGCAGTTGACACATGAGGTGCCCTTAGCTGGTCATCTTGGTACCAAGAAGACTAAGCAGAGGCTCTCTGCCCATTTCTACTGGCCTCGGATGGGAGTAGAAGTGGAGTCCCACTGCAGGACCTGCCCAACTTGTCAGTTGTCTGGCAAGACTGGAGGCAGTGTCATTGCCCGACTGCACCCACTGGCAGTGGCTGGCACACCGTTTGAGAGGGTGGGCATCTACATTGTCGGTCCCCTTGACCCTCCCACGTCAGGTGGACATCGGTTCATCCTGGTCTTGGTTGATCATGCCACCAGGTACCCTGAGACTATACCCCTTCAGACTATTACTGCCAAGGTGGTTGCCAGGGCTCTCCTGGGCATTTTCAACCGTGTTGGATTCCCTAAGGAGGTTGTCTCTGACCGAGGATCCAACTTCATGTCTAGTTACATGAAAGCCATGTGGAAAGAGTCCGGGGTAACCTATAAATTCTCCACCTCTTACCATCCCCAGACCAATGGTCTGGTTGAGAAATTTAATAAAACTCTCAAGGGCATGCTAGGCGCTTTGGAAGAGCCCCTAAGGAGGAAATGAGATCTCCTCCTGCCATGCCTGCTGTTCGCTTACAGAGAGGTACCTCAAGAGGGTGTTGGTTTCAGCCCCTTTGAGTTACTCTTTAGACATCCCATGAGGGGGCCCCTTGCCTTGATCAGAAAAGGTTGGGATGCCACCCCTCCAGGTCCCCCAAGCAAGTGGGGGACTATGTGTTAGGCCTCAGACGGAGGATGACACAGATGATGGGTCAAATAACAGCAAATCTCAAGGCCAGCCAGGAATTAAATAAGTACTGGCATGACCTTAAAGCCTCACAAATGGATTGGACTCCGGGACATGAAATCCTTGTGTTGGAGCCTAACAAGCCTAGAGCTTTGGCAGACAAGTGGACTGGACCCTTCAGGATCATCTACAAGATGGGCAAAGTCAATTATCTGGTTGACATGGGAATCCCCGGGGTAGCCCCTCAGGTATTCCATGTTAACAGGCTCAAGCCTTTCCACATGCGAGCAGAAGAATCATGTCTCTTGCTAGCTTCAGAGCAAGAAGAGGATGAGAGTGAGCCCCTTCCTGACTTGCTGCATAGCAACACTCGGGATGGCTCAGTGGAAGGAGTAAATCACTCTCCAGATCTGACGACAGAGCAGCAGAAGGCCTGCAGGGCTTTGCTCCGGCAGTATGCCTCTCTGTTTCCCTGACACCAGGCCTTACACCGTGGTGTAGGCACGAGATTGACACCGGTGACAGTGTGCCTGTCAAAAGTAGGTGCTACCGTATGTCAGATAGTGTTAAGAACCACATCCAGGCTGAGGTCGCCAAGATGTTGGATCTGGGTGTTATTGAACCCTCAACCAGTCCCTGGTCCAGTCCTGTGGTCCTTGTCCCCAAGGCAAGTTCCCAGGCAGGTATCAAGGATTGGAGGTTCTGCATGGACTACCAAGGAGTCAATGCCGTCGCCAAAACTGATGCACACCCATTGCCCAGGGCTGATGAGCTTGTGGACACCATAGGTGCTGCCAAATTTGTGAGCACCTTTGACCTTACATCAGGCTATTGGCAAATAGCTCTGACGGACCATGCCAAGGAAAAGACGGCGTTCTTAACACCAGATGGACTCTACCAGTTTAGGGTCATGCCTTTTGGGTTGAAGAATGCCCCTGCCACCTTCCAGAGATTGGTCAATCATGCGCTCAGTGGGCTGGAGGCCTTTTGTGTGGCCTACCTAGACGACATTGCCGTCTACAGTTCCACCTGGGAAGAGCATTTGACACACCTGCATAAGGTGTTGCAGGCCTTGAAAAGGGCTAACCTCACTATCAAGGCCACCAAGTGCCAGATAGCTCAGGGGAAAGTCACGTATCTTGGTCATGAGGTAGGAGGGGGTAAAATCCAACCTCTCCCCAGTAAAGTACAGGATGTACATGACTGGGAGACTCCCACTACTCAAACCCAGGTGAGAGCCTTTTTGGGCCTCACTGGGTATTATCACAATTTCATGGCAGACTATGGAACCATAGCTGCATCCCTGACAGCTCTGACCTCACCCAAACAGCCTAGGAAGGTTAAGTGGACTGAAGACTTTCGGAGGGCCTTTGATGGCTTGAAAGGAAGTCTGGGTAGGGCACCTGTGTTGTGTGCGCCTGCCTACAGCTGACCCTTTATCGTCCAGACGGAGGCCTGCGACACCGGAATTGGAGGTGTCTTGTCCCAGTTAGATGACAAAGGGAGGGAACATCCTATCATATTCATCAGTAGACAACTCAAGGGTAGAGAATTTAGGTGGGCTACTTTTGAAAAGGAATGTTTTAGCATAGTCTGGAGCCTTAGGCATTTTAGGCCCTACCTTGCAGGGTCTACCTTCAAGGTCCAAACAGATCGTAAGCCCCTGAAGTGGCTTATGCAGATGAAGGGTGAAAACCCGTAACTGCTCAGGTGATCCATTAGCCTGAAAGGGCTAGACTTCACCATAGAGCACAGACCAGGGAAAAGTCACGATAATGCAGATGGCCTTTCCAGAAGGTATGTTGACCGTCTGGATGAGGGTGCCTATCTCGTGGGAGATTAGGCACCCTAACCTCAGTCTGGGGGGGGCGACTGTGATGCTGGAAATGCATCAGAGGGACAGGGCATCCGTATCCTTGTCCTTTAATGCTTTTTATCGTGTGTTCTGTCGTGTTTTCCACGCAGGAGTTCATGTGGTACTCCTGGCGGTGCAGCTATCTCTTTTGGTTTGGTGAACAGACCCATGGGATACCCTTATGGCACCCATGGGTGGGGGCACAGCCCTGTGCCCCTGGTGTGTGTTTTTGGGCACCTGTGGGTGGCCCACATAGCAGGGTATGGGCTGGTGGCAGCTCCATGCTGACTTTGACAGGTGCTCTGCATATCCTCCATTTTGAGATACCCAGGCCCTGCCATTGGGATCAGTTGATTCCTGATAGGAAGCAATATGGCCCCCGTGGCCTCTTGCTTTCTATTGCCTGTTACCTCGTTTTCCCAAAGTCCTGGGAAGCCCTGACTCTGTCCCTTCCCCCTGACCGTCTGTTGGGTGGAAGTTCCATATGTGGTATTGTTGTGAAGTCCAGGCCAGACTGGCTGGGGCCTTCCCAGTGACTGTATGTTGTGGGTACACCCTGTGGGTGGGACCTGGGTGAATGGAGTGTGTGACGAATACGCATTCTGTGTTGTGGGTGTCTAGTATCTGGTGGTTGACACAATGACTGAGACAGCCCTGCCCGTAACTGGTATGAATGCAGTGTGGAGTGTTGAATGGCTGGGTACTTGTCCCAATACACATAACTTGTTGTGAGTGTCTGGAGAGAAGTGAATGGCCTGAATGCACTGTGTACCTGATTGGCTGCCTGCCTGCATGAATGCCCTTCGCCGTGATTGGATGCTTGAGTATGACCCAACGGAATGAATGCGAGATCAACAGTATATCTGGGGGCCTCTCACTGCTAGGAATCGTGTTCAGAAGCTGAAGTCCACTACGACGAGTAACTGGAGTAACTGGAGCTTGACCTTGAAGCCCTGCTGGAAGAGAAGAATTGCTGTTGCTCTCCTTCACAATCTGAAAGCTGCTGTGTCTCCAAGGACTGACCAAGAGAGGACCTGGTAAGGCGCCTGCTTCCCGAGCTACGAGGGACCATTGTGTACCAGCTGATCTTTGCCAAAGCTACCTGGTAGACAGACCTTCGACAGGCTGCCCACCTGAGACGGGGACTGCCGCGGAATCCCAAGGAGAAGTGTCTGGACTGTTGTCCGCCACTGTCGACGACCGCCGTCACCGACCGGAGCCGCTGTGCTCCCGTTTGCCTAAGAACTTTCAGATCCAAGGACACTCTTGTCTGCATCGCCGCCGCTTTATCCCGCTGGAAAAGGCCAGACCGTCGACGTGCCGAGGAGTATCCGCCGGTGGGTTTCCCGCCATCCAAAGACCACAGAGACGCCGACGACTGGACGCCCTTGCTGGGCCACAGTTCTTCATACTCTTTGCGGTCCAGAACTATCGACACCAAGGTGCCCCGCACGCCTCTTCCTTGCAGGATGTTTACGCTTCCCCCTCAACAAACACCGATAGGAACGAAGCTGCCACTTCACTGTCGTAGATCACCCTGTTCTTCGTCGGACGTTCGACCTGTGACTCGTGCCTTAAAGGGAGGACACTCAAGAAGGGCCGTCGATTCCCCGACGAGGAACGCTCCAACGCCAGGTACTTTGGGGTTGCAGAACTATTGGCAAGTCTATTGTGAACAATATATGGACTGGGCTTGTATCTTTATTCTACAGGTTTCCCCATGTGGGGGGATCTCCACACAGAGCTGTGTTTAACGGTAGTGACCAGTATTTCTGCCAATTGTCCTTATCAACTGCTTTCCTCTTTTCTCTACTGTTGGTTTCCTTTACGACTTAATTTGTGTGCCATTTAACCATACAGTTGATGCACTTTAAAGAGAGCTAATAGTAATTGTGGTACCACGTAGAATTGTATATATTTGCCATTATAGATAACCAAGTACAAAGTGCGTTAGCGTGATATTGTATATAACCTCGAATATTAATTATATAAAGACTGTGTGTTAACCGATGCAGTGTGCGGACATTCCTCTGTGGGTGCTTGGGGACTACACTGTACTTAAGAACCAGCCCGCATCACCTCCTGAGAAGCTAGGCCTTGATTGCTCGACCACACACCGATAATAGAGAATCTTTGCTGGGGTCCTCTGTGCCTCTCCTCTACCATATAGAGAGCAGAAGTACAGACCCCCCTCCAGTCTTTACATTGATAATGACACAAGACTTGCAAGTTTGAAAACCTGTATTGTTAGATTCAAGGGGGTTGGAAAAACTCCTGTCTGGCCCTATAACTAAGATTGAAGTAATCCTGACCATCAAATATTTAAAGAAACAGTCGTAGTCAGTCCTAGTCAAACAATAAAGGTCTATACTAACAAAAACCTAATGCCAGCCCTTATTCTAGTACAAACTAATGTGACATAAGGATATGTGTCTAAAAAAGGAAAAATCACTGGTGAAATGAAATGTCAGAATGGCAATATAAATCAGTGTTAATTCTCGTCCCTGCGTTGTATAGCACAGGTTTAGATGGAACACTTGATGGATGAACACACATTGGCTAGCGAACACAGTTAGGTGGCTGGCTTTGCCGTCCAGAGCCTTCTTGGCCATTCAAGTCTGAGTCACAAGTTCACTGGTTTAACCTCTAGGGTTCCCATCTCCCAAGTCCGGGTCAACCTTTAAGCTTCTACACAGTTTCAACAAAATGTTTCTAGGTATAGTAATTGGTTGCAGTTCACTATAGGCTCCCCTCAATCGGGCTCCAACCTTTTCTCCTTGGTGGGGTTCCCTTCCCCAATCTTTCTTCACATTCAACACATGGGTTTTCCTCCGTCTGGTTCGAGCCACCTTTCGTGTTTTCACTTCGCTGTCGAAGACTTTCGAAACTGGGAGGATTTTTTCTCTCAACTCCACATGACCACTTTGACCCTCCTTTCTTTCTTTACTTCCACTTTGCATATTTTTTTCTTCAGTACCAATGCCTCTTGGAAAATGTACCTGCTACGTATGACTTGCTTTCATATCAATTGTTCCTAGATCAAGTCTTCTAACTTTTCTTTCATGTGGTTTTGTGGTTACTTTCTTTCTTTTGCTTCCCACTGCCTCTGCAGCTTAAAACACATTTAACAGAGATATTTGATTGGACAATCTCACTTCGCCGGACTACTCTGCTACTTTGTATTTCATATTCACAGCACCGCCCCAACTCTGCTGTTCAACCAGCAGGGCGGCCGGTAACCTTATAGCACTCGGACAACTCTTTCTCCCTTCCAGCTGGACTGTCTTGCGCAATGCACACATCCTTTCGGAAATAACTATCTCTCACCGGGTGTAGGGGGTCTCTGGCTTCCTGCCCCTTAAGTTCAACCCCTCAGTTTGTCACTCTCCTTTGCCTGGTATGCCATAGCGCTGGAGGAACTACTCCTGCTTGTGCACCCCTTGCTCAAAGTGTGTCTCATTTATTCCACCTTTTAACCATGTGGGGAGAGTTAATAAGTATTCGGTATGCGTGATTAAAGTCAAGTGCCTGACCCTGCCTGATCTCGTTAGAGGGACGTGTCCAGTGTATTGCATGGGTAGTAATGCCTTCAGCATTAGACTTCCTCTTCCTTGGCTCAGAGTTTGTGTAGGAAGGGGGGGAACTGGGAAGTTGGAATATCCCATAAAATATGATTGTACAGAGGTATTGGGAAAGGGAGATTCTACATCTCACCATCTGGTGTCTCTCCCCTACTCCCAGAGAACCCCTCACCCAGGTGATCCTCCCACACTTGTTCACCCCAGGGTCTCGATCCAAAGGCGATGGACGTGCCCTGGCCACTTGAGTAAGGGATCCCCGGGGTCCGGGCAGTGAAACACCCTCTGGTGTTTCTCATCATCCATTGTAACTGTGATGTAATATTTAATATTTTGTTGTGGTTTCCATAGTGACATGTTGTTATATTTGTATATATGGATACATGATTCCTTAAGTGGAAGAGCCAATTTCAAGCTTTATACAATTTCAAAATGCTGTTTTTCAGCTTGGTCTGGTGGTTGGCAAATCCAATTTGACTGTTTCAAGGAAAATCCAGAAAACAAGTGTACGTAACAGGTTTTTTTAATGAATAATTTGTTTAGGAGGTATTTCATTAATATTACATTTTCATGTTGTATTTCATATATTCTGTATGTGTTCTATACATTAAGCATGTTTTATTTCTCTTAAATTAGAGGCCTAAGAAGAAGAGCAGCATAAAGACTCAGACAACTACACAAACTAATGATGTTGGTTGCCAAACCGTTGTCCCTTGGGAGCAGCTACATTTTGAGTCTCAGCATGACCTTGGCAAGATTCTGTGTCATGATGCAGATGTCCAGTGTGCAGAATTTGAATTGAAAGTCTGCATTGACCCATGGAAAGTAACCCTGGATCATTGTTACAGCACACAATGTCACCCAGAATAGACAAACAACACAGAAGATGTTTCAGATTTGCTTGCAGAACCGCTAAAATCAACACCCTCTCACCCTCTAAAAAAAATGATATCTAAGAAACAGACAATGTTCACTGTTTCCCCAATACATGTGGACAAATCAGAAATATCACACACAGAAATAACTGAAGCATCTTCGCTACTGATTGACGATTGTGCTTGTTATGTGGACTTCACTATTCCTAGTGTTGAGTACTTATCTACCACCGCAGAATCTCAAACCACAATACTTCTGAACGATTTGCTATTAAAGGAACCAAAATACATTGCATCCAACAGCTGCCTGACTGAGATTATGAAAATGATTAAATGCGATCATAAATTGTGTAGGAGGATTTGTTGGGAGTTGTTGGTGAAGTTTACTCATTTAGCCAAAGGCACCAACCTGAAGATCAAGGGTAGGTGTGTACGCCACCATAACTCATTTTCATGGTCTGCAACAACCTAAACATGGAAAAGTGCCTGCTGGAAATGTACTTTGTTCATCTGCTTTTTTCTCTAGAGAATCAATGCTCAGTACAATTTGAAGTTTTTCTAACTTTGCGGGACTCCAGTTCCTTTCAAAAGCCCTATACTACAAATATCAGAAGGATTTCTTGTTCACTGATATTAGCCAGGCATGCACACTAGAACAGATGTCAATGGACAATGCTCACACTGGCAAAAGGCTCTGGCTTTCTGGTTTCAGACAGTGTGACAGCCCACGTTGTTAGCACTTACCACTTCAAAGACAGGGAAACTAAAATAATAGTGAGTTCAGTCATCGTGCAAGTATCTGAATGTACGTCTTCTGTTGCCATGGAAGAATATGGTTTCATTAAATCCATTCACCTTCTGCAATCCAGAGGAATGCAAATATACATAATAGCCACTGACAGACACGCTTTAATAGCCAAGGCCATTGAAGAGCAGTTTCCAGACATAAAGCATCAATATGATGTATGGCATGTTGCTAAATCAATTTTTTAAAATGACGACTGCTGGGAAAAAAGGCTAAAGAAAACATTTTAAATTGGTCACAGTCTATCAGCAACCATCTTTGGTGGAGCTCAAAATCTTACACTCTTGGGAAGTAAACGAAAATGTCCATGAATGTGCACATGGACCATTCAGCAAGGAGCAGAAGTATAAGAAAAGGTGCTTGGTTCCAGGCTCCCCTCCTTACACAAGACTTGAGAAGATTGTGTATGACAAAATGCTTTCAGGAGACATGAGGGGACCCACAAATTCTGCCACACTGGAGATTTGGAGGCGTTCCATAATATTTGCTACAACTACAGGCCTAAAAGGTTGCATTTTGGCATAGACGGTATGGAACCAGAACAAGACTGACTGTACTTGCACACAATCAGAAAATTGGAGGGGAACAAGCAAAAACTGCAGGAATCTTCAGGATGCCTCATTACAAAAAGAAGTTTACCAAATGAAGCAAACAATGGATGGCCAAGGTAATCTTCCAGCAGATGCATTTTGAATTTGTGAAAGATCTGACATTGAATGTGCAGGCCATGCAAACGCATGGCATTGATTCAGATTTTGTTCCAGGGCCCAGTCTATTCCACGGAACATTGCAAAAGAGGTTTGCCTTCCCAAACTTGAACTTGTTGAAAGGTTGACTTCAAGATTCAAATGATGTGTGGCTCTCTTTACAATGTTTTTCAAAAAGCTGTATGTAGAATTAAAGGCTAAATCCTAATTGTTATTCTAAACTGGTATCAAAAGATATCCTAATTTAATTGCCCTATGGGACACAAAACTCAATCCTAAAAACAGGTTGAAGAAAAAAGCACCAAAACTAAGATCCGGCTCCTATTCACTGTATCCTTTGAACGGACTTCATTTATGACTAACAAGTAAGCAATTAATCAGTGGCGGCAGAATATGGCTTTGGCCGCCCATTGCTGCACAATAATTAATTCTAGACCTTTCTGATTTTACCAAATTGTAGATTGTTGTGAAATTGAGCCCGACATTTGGGGTGCTCAAATGTATCTACACAGGATCCGACCATTTTCTGGTTGTACTACAGTTTCTACAACCTGGTAGGCACATGTCCACACTTATTCTTTCTTTCAACTTATATATGCCGACCACGTGTGGACCAGTTGGTAATGGTTTGATTTGTTCACCCATCGTAGGTGTGGCTGCATGCTGTCCTTGATCCTCCGACTTGCTGGGTTACGCTTGCCCGCCATGACGTGGGCCTTTGTCAAGTAATTTTGTCAGTGGAATCCCCCCAGTATCATTGGGTAAGGCTCTTTCTGGACAATCTGAATTAGTGGTCTGTTAATGTTAGATTAAATAATATGTTCCACTGCCCTTTGGATTTAGCTCTACCTATTGAGAGGTTTACAGAAATTTCATTCATTTTATGTTTTTCCATAAAATCCTCATTGTGTGTTTGTCTGCTTCCCCGTAGCGATTACCATTTCACTTTCTGCCCCGAGGAAGGCGGTTTCAGATGGCAGACCTGTTAATGGACATTTATTGTTTGCTTCCTCACTATTTATTGACTATGGAACTTTTTTGTCTTTGCTGTTGTTAACTTGTCAACTGATTTTCCAGTTGTGACATATGCATTTATTATTTGGTATTCTTAATATTATTTATTTATTGCTGTAACACATTTATTTCATTGTCTTTATGAACACTGTTGAATGTATTCTGTTCAAATATCATTGATTCTGTTTTCTTTCTATTACACTTAATGAAATACTAAACCTTTTTTCCACATATTAGTTTTGGTGATTTTTTCTTCAACCTGTTTTTAGGATTGAGTTTTGTGTCCCATAGGGCAATTAAATTAGGATATCTTTTGATACCAGTTTAGAATAAAAATTAGGATTTAGCCTTTAATTCTACATACAGCTTTTTGGATCTCTTGTTTTATTACATTAGTCCCCCACAATAGCTGTACCACTTGTTTGGGGAAACCCATGTCTTTAGTCTCTTTACAATGATTAACAAAGCCAGTTTCAAGCTTTTACGCAGTGTTTGGAAACTGTTTTCATTGCACAAAAAATGGAATCGTATGTGACTTGATATGTAATTGTTGAATTATTTGTTTTTAATTCATTACTGTTTGTGAATTAATGTCACTAGATAGGACTTAACATTTCTATTTGTTGCTGTTTTTTTGTATTTATCACCATTAAATATAATTGATTTATATTATAACAATAAATGTCAGTTTGATTATTTCAAGTATGTGACTCATCAAATTCAAATGTAGTTTTGGCTCCCCTGGCCAACTAATGTAACGCACTAAACTTGCTCCTTGTTGCCTAGTTGTAGCTCCTGGTGACCAATTACTGCTGGATACCCAGGCACTGCTTGTAACTCCTGCTTATCCAATCCTAATGTTTAGCCCTGTTTGTAATGAACCCACAATATTTGAAGAATCTAAGCAGAAAATTGCAGCAGCAGGCGTACAGAAACTTAATGTCTACAGAGCTCTGGTCTTCTCCATGCTGGACTACTACAACAATCTGTCTTTATCCTCCCTTTGTCTCCTTCAAGTAATCCAGAACAGGGCTGCAAGACTTATCCTTGGCCTCAACTCAGGGACTGCATCTCTCCAGCACAAAAATATCTCCACTGGCTCCCGGTGGCTGCGAGGATCAAGTTCAAGACCCTCTGCATCATCCACAAGGCTTTCTGGGGCCAG